>NC_141691.1:894283180-895658180 GCF_964263255.1 Lissotriton vulgaris | reverse complement strand
CAGGACTTGGACATGTTTTAAGGGGCTACTTAAGTGGCTGGCACAAAAAAGTGCTGCAGGCCCATGAGTAGCACTTAATTTACAGGCCCTGGGTCTAGGGTATAGGGTATACCACTCAAGAAGGGCCTTATAAATAAACTAAATATGCCAATCAGGTGTAAGCCAATTTTACCATGTTTAAGGTAGTGAGCTCAAGCACCCTATCACAGGTTAACAGTGGTGACATACACAGAGGTCTAGACCCAACAAAAACACATTCCAGCAAAAGGTGGAGGATAAAGGCAAAAAAGGTTTGGGGAAGACCATCCTAAGGCTGTTTGTTCTACCAATAGTGACTCTAGTTTGGTTGAGATGCATTTCGCATTTTGAAAGCTTTTATTCGGTTAAACAAATCAACCATATAAGCCATAGAATCATGAATCAATCTACAATGATAGTTATAAAATATAAAACTACAGGGCTAATAAAATGTATATACATAGAAATTCATGAACATATAATAATCCTGATACAGAATGTGCAAGTATAAAATGTCTGTATGGACCCTAGCAATCTACAATCTACATAAGCATGTGTGGGTCCTAATACAAAAAGTGCAAGTGCAGATAATTACATTTGATGCCCTAAAAATCTTACAGTCTGGAGTCAATGATCATAGATTTCCTAATACTAATAGATTTCAAAAGAAATGTAGCTAGATAAAAACACAATCCTGGGTCCTCTAATCTAAAGAGCAATTTCATGGCATCTTTAGCAGATCTTATATTATAGTATAAAAAGAATGACTTTAAATAAAATTTTCGAAAATGCAAATAAAATGTGCAAAATAATAATATGTGGCAGCAGCTTTGTCGGGAAACTACATCACATGGGCATGGTTGGACAGAAGACTGTTTCATAACTGGGAAATTAACAAGATGATGTATGGTACCCAATCTTAGGCGTGTCAACACAAATCGATGTGATGCTCTTGTCACGACTGAGTTTAAAAACCCTGTTTAAGATCCAGTTGCAGATAAAAAATAAAAGTTGATTGGTTCTTAATTACACAGGAGCGGGCCTCTATTTTATGGGCTAATAGGATTGATTTTATCTCCATTCTGGCAACAAAATTTGCACACCCAGGATCCAGCCAAATATCACAATTAAATAAGGATTGTAACCAGTAAGAAATATAATTAAGCCAAGGTATTCTTAGACAGGTCCCCATTTTGAGGCAGTCCAGTAATATAGTTTGGGTAAACATTATCTCCTCTTTCGACCATATAGATTTCCATAATAGGAGAGGGCATAATGAAGCCAAATCTGAAATATATTTAATGCCCACTTCCGATGAATGAGTTCCGTCGAGGCCGACGGTGGACACACAACAAGCGTTTTAAAAATGAATTTTCGGTTTGTTGTAATAAATTACTTTGGCAATGTCCCTAAACACCTGCACCATAAAGTGAAGCAGTAACACATCTTATCTCATAGATTGTCATCATATCTTTAATACGTCGGTTGCCCAGTCTAGCAGCAAATCTAAAAATACCATTAATATTTCTTATCATTTTAGAACAGGCATTTTCCTGTTCCTGTGCCCATGACCTGTTCCCTGCAGATGTAATACCAAAATAACAAAATGTTTTAACTGTTTGGACCTTAGAACCCGCAAGTCATAACAAAAGTTTTGGTTTTATTAATTAAAAGCTTTCTTTTAGCGATAAAAGCATTAAAATTATCAATAAGATGCTGTAACCCAATAGGGGTGCGAGAAAGTAAAACCGCGTCATCAGCGTACGAGAGAGTTGGGATGGGATTCCCATCCACCCTCGGTGCATCCGACTCAAAAGATTTCAGGGCTGCATCTACATCATTGATAAACAATGAAAAAAGTAGTGGAGCTAGCACGCAGCCCTGTCGGATGCCTCTTTTAACTTTAAAAAGGGGGGTATATTCACCTGAGTAACCGTACCACACCTTACTTGACAGCTCCCCATATAATCTTGCCAGAAAATAAACTATCTCTTTGGAGCATCCATTTCTAGCAATAAGGGCCATAAAATAGAGTGGTCTACCAAATCAAAAGCACTGCTGAGGTCAGCAAAGCATAACTATAAATTACCCTCCTTTGCTAGGGTATACTTGCTGATCAAGAGATCCAAATTGAAGCACTGCTCTAGTGTGCCAACTCCTTTTCTAAATCCATATTGCACTTGTGTGAGGATCGACTTCTCTGTAACCTAAGCTTCTAATCTTGATAGCATGACCCTACTCATGATTTTTATATAAAAATCCAGTAGGGAAATTGGACGGTAGTTACGGATGACAGTTTTTACTCCTTTCTTATGAATTGGTATTATTATTGACTGGCCCCATGATGATGGAAATTGGGTTTCAACAGCAGCATTAAAAACTCTTGTTAAAAGCGGGCACCATAGGACCATTTAACTTTTATAAAGGTCTATCGGGACCCCGTCAGGTCTCGGTGCCTTACCCAGTTTACTACTAATTATACCCTCAGTGACCTCCTCTGTACTAATTGACAGGGGTATTTTTGGCCAGTGAGTGGAAAACTGGATAGGCAAAAGGGATTCGGCGTCTCTATCAATTTGATTAAAAAACATTGAAAAATGTTCTTCCCAGGAATTGCAGTTAATATGGGAATTGAGTTCTGGTACATGGTCATCCTTCAAGTAGGTACTATTAACCGTATCCCAGAACAATTTACTATTTTTAATGTCAGCTGCCTGACTTAAATCTTCCCAGGCTATTTCTTGAAGCTCTACTTTTCTGGCTTTTAGGGCTGAAGCATATTCTGCACGTAAGACCTTAATTGTATCCGGGTATCTAGGATTACACCCCAGGGCTTGTTTAAGACGATGTAGAGCCGCTGTACAATTACCGTCAAACTAGCCCACCTTAGGTTTTTTTATTTCCGCGGACTGGTTTCGTCAATAGGCTCTCAACGACATTATTAATCTTAGTAAAATTGGCAAGCATCAATTGTGGATCAACCTCCTCACCTAAACAAGCTTGGATTTCATTCTGGCATTGCATAATGACATCGTACTGGATTTTGGATGGGTCCAAACCAGCCCAATTTATCCGGACACCATTCGGTCTAATGGGGGCAATGCACAGACTATAAGAGACACCAGTTGAATTTTTAAGACCCCAACATAATAAATAAAGAGAAATGCTATTATGCTCACTCGTTGGTTGATCCGTTATCCAAGGTAATGAGAACAAATGTACACTATTACACAAAGTTATGATGTGATCGATATTGGACATTGCAGTTCTACCTGTAAATGTAGGACATTTCACATTGTTTATCAAAGTGTGGTATTGGGTTCCCAAGGCCTACATGCTCCGAAGATAACCCACTTACATCTTAAAGAACTGTTGGCACGGAAACTGAAAAATTCAAAGAACAAGTTTATTAAGACCCCATGGGGTGGTGGTACATTCCTACAGCACCCTTCGGTAATGCAAGAAGTATCACACCGAACATCGGTGTGACTCGCTCTTTTATACAATTTGCAGGTAATAAAACAATAGGCGGTACAAGGTTACAAAGCGTTATGTACATATATGGTCATTTTTGGAACACAGCCAGCTCATTGGAGGGGTTACAACCCCCCTGGTCAGTTTGGCGGCACATTCCTGAGGGACGACTGGTCAATGGAGACTGCGCATGTACGGGCTTGACCAGTACTAAAAATAGCCTGTTGCTGGGCAAACTCAAGTGGTCAGTGGCACGGACAACGGACTAAAAGGGCACGCTGGCCACGAGGCCGCTTATGATCTAAGATGGCCGCCATAACACACAAAATGGCGTTTCCGAGTATAGTCAAGTTAAGCGGGAAAACGTGTAGCACAGCTAAGCGCTAACTCGGCCATCGTCAAATTACGACAGACGACCCTTTTAGCGTTTAGCTGAAGCTACCTCATAGTGAACATAATCAGGGTGTTCATCTTCAATATCGATTAGCATTATTTGAGTTACTTCTTTATGAAGCATCATTTTATCATGGGCAAGAGCTCGTCTTGATGGTATGCAAGCCGACAAGCACATAGAACATAAAGCAGGGCCACATTGAATACATAAGCATACACCAAACAGTATCCCCACAATGATGCATAAAATCGTTAGCAATTTCCAACCCCAAGTGGTAAGCATTGACCAGAACCACCCTGAAAGAGTCCAAGTTCCATTATCCGGGTGTATTTCAGCAGCTATCTTATGCAATTTCGAAATGGCATCATAAACAGATGGTGAATTGTCAGGTACATATACACAACAACTGCTTCCGATGATTCTACATGCCCCCCCACGGTCAGCTAGAACTACATCTAGAACCATTCGGTTCTGGAGCGTAACAATCCTAGAAATCTGAAGTTCTTCGGTAATATTCCCTAATGCAATAGCAGTATCATTTGCTACAGCCTCAACAACACGGGTCAGTCGTCGTATCTTTCGACTATTCAAAGCAGCCCCAACAAAGGAAAACAGTCCCAAATTGAAATCCACATACTGTTGTAAAGCAGTGTCCGTCTGGTCGATGTCGTCCAGAACAACAGCACGTTTAACACGATTCAGCACGAAATCATGATAAAGAATATAGTCATTATGGTACATTAGTGGGGCAATAAATACAGGGGGCAGTACAAAAGATACATAGCAAGTGCCTAACCATCCCAACGGGAGCTGATGATAACCCTTCGTTCCACAAATAAAATACGTATTTCGAGATGCTACAAACGATATGCCATTTGGGCTGTCAAACGTAAGTGTAGTATTGCATTCGCTTTTCCCAACCGATATTGTACCTTTATTGCGTATACACACATCAGCTTTAGTGGCAATAACATTAATAACATGTGAGCTAGAGACATTAATGTTACGTTGGTTGCTGTAAACACGTGGGGCAGACACATTATCGGGGCGGTAATCCTCCCATTCGAATCGAGTACCCTCAGCTCGTGGATACCCATCCCGGTCATGGTAACAAATTTTATTCAAACGGAAAAGCACCCCCCCTTTTGTTGGCCATCTCAAAGTGAAGAGGAGAGTATACCAGGCATTGCAGGATCCATTGTGTGAGAACGGGAGTGGAATGAGTGGAGTGCCCCCTTTCTTCTGGTGCCCGGGCAACATCCCACACACCCAGCAATTAGACGTGTTTGTCATATTATGTGTATGATGCAGGATTTGAATAAAGCTATTGTTCAAATAAGTCTGTCGGTGCCGTTCTTCATGGTAAGGCAAAGTGAAGTGAAAATGTTCAGATGGAGCCGGGGTAGTCGGCAGCAAATGTACACGTGCAGGCACCACAAGTTCAACTACCCAAGCTATCACTGCTATTACCACAATCGTTAAGACAAAAAGAATGGCACCAAGTATTCTTTTGTCCCGTGATGCAGAAGACGCCATAGTTCAATTATTTTTTCAAAGTCTTAAATAGTTCAGAAAGTTCACAAATTCTCAAATGTACATGTGTGTGTATTACACCTAAAAAAAAAGAAAAATACGGTGCTGAGCTCTGAGGTAGCCGTTGTTTTCTTCTCCGGGGTCACGACGGGTGTCGCTACTCTTGGCAGAACTGATCCCCCCCCCTTGAGATTCCCGGCTTCCGTTTCACAAACCCCAGAGCGGTAACCAACCAGTCTCGAAAACCCCCCAAAAAAATCTTCCTATCGTGGCCGCAGATTATAGCGCTCTCGTCCAGAAACAGTGTGGTCCGGGAAGGCTCCCTCAACTTCGGCCGATGTCACAGCTGGGCTCTTTTCTTTCTCCAGAATCTCTTGGAAGTCGGTCAACACAGCAGGATTCACTAGATCAGGAGAGACACGACGGCAGTGTGTTGAATGTATCCACCGCTTCCTATTGGTCACTCGTACAGCTGTTCGAGTCGCCAGGAGGACCTGCTCGGGGCCTCTCCACCTCGGTTCCAAACTGTTCGCCCTCTCAAACGATTTAATCATGACGTGGTCACCAGGGCGAAGATCATGGCCTTCTCCAGTAGAGTTGTCAGGGAGCGCTTCTCGAACCTGTTGTTGAATAGAAAGTAAATCATTTGTTAATCGTGCCAAATAATCGTTCATCATTATACAAGGCACATCATGTATCAATCGCGGCTTAGGCACCCCCCAAATATTCATAGGCCTTCCAAACACCACTTCATATGGTGTGAGGCCTGTTCGAGAGTGGGGGACCGATCTGAGAGAGAGCAATGCTAGCGGTAAGGCATCCGGCCATTTTAATGACGTGGACGCCACAATTTTAGCCAGTTTTAGTTTCAACGTGGCATTATACCGCTCAACAAGACCTGCTGACTGAGGGTGGAACACAGCATGAAACTTCTGCTGAATCCCCAAGCCTTTCAACACATACTCCACAATTTTCCCGACAAAATGAGGCCCATTATCGCTCCACAAAAATTTGCAAACTCCAAATCGAGGGAAATACTCCTTGAGCAAAACCTTAGCTGTTGTCAAAGCTGTATTAACTTTCGTGGGGAAGGCCTCAACCCATT
Source organism: Lissotriton vulgaris (assembly GCF_964263255.1). Classification (NCBI taxonomy): domain Eukaryota; kingdom Metazoa; phylum Chordata; class Amphibia; order Caudata; family Salamandridae; genus Lissotriton; species Lissotriton vulgaris. The sequence continues at coordinate 895,651,656 of NC_141691.1, read as the reverse complement.
TGCTAAAAGCACACACCACCACTAAGACATACTTAAGGTTATTGCAGCGCTCAAGCTGGATGTAATCCATTTGAAGTACCTCGAATGGTGCAGAAGGTGGAACGAACCCTCCTTTCGGAGTATGGGTCCCCTTTGCAGGATTGTGCTGCAAACATATCAGGCAGGTCTGCACTACTCTCTTGGCAGTATTAGCAATCTCGGGATGCTCCCAAACTCGTGTTAACAATCGAGTGATTGCAAGAGCCCCCACGTGCGCCAACCCATGTGTCATCTGGACCATCGCTTGCAAGTAAGCTGCAGGCAATTTCCATTTCTCCATGTCCTTGCTTCTCCAACACCCTTCATCATCTAGCACCCCATCTGCTGCCCATGCCGCAGTTCTGATTCAGTAGCTGATTTCTGAATATCTAATATCTCCGCTCTAGCATCATTCCATCGCTCAGCATGGGATTTTGTCACGTACATGGGGGAGTCAGTTCGGGACATAGCCGTTTGTCTCGCTATGCTGTCCGCAAAGGCATTTCCCTGACCCACTTCATCGGTGATCTTTTTATGGGCGCTACATTTTATTATCGCTACTTTCTTTGGACAAAGCAACGCATTTAGGATATCACGCACCAATTCTCCATGCATTATGTGTACTCCATGAGAAGTCAAAAACCCACGCTCTCGCCAGAGCAGGCCGAAGTCATGTGCTACTCCGAAGGCATACCGGCTGTCTGTGTATATGTTCACACACAGGCCAGCACTCAGTTCGCAGGCTCTTGTCAAAGCTATCAGCTCTGCTGCTTGAGACGATTTCTGTGGTATTCTAGCTGTTTCCACCACTGTCTTAAGTGTCGTGATCGCATAGGCTGCGGAAGTCGTGCCATCTGGCAGCCTCAAACACGATCCATCAACCCACAGTTCCCCATCCACATCTGGAAGTGGCATATCCTGTAAGTCAACACGACCCTTTGTCTGTTCCTCAGTCAGGAAAACACAGTCATGGTGTTTTTCTTCCTGACCCTCCTCGACCGGATAGGGCAATAAAGTGGCAGGGTTCAGGGTAGCACATCTTTTCAGTGTGATATGTGGCGCCAACAGTGTAAGCTCATATCCTGTTAACCGTGCACTCGTGAGATATTGGGTCTTTGTTTGATTTAGCAGGGCATCTACTGCGTGGGGAACTAACACCAACAATTTGTGCGATAACACTATTCCCTCACTCTGCCGTATAGCTACTGCTGTTGCTGCAACTGCTCAAAAACACCCAGGTAACCCTCGTGCTACAGGATCAAGGATGGCTGAAAAATACGCACATGGCCTCTGCTTGTCCCCGTGTGTCTGCACTAACACTGATAACGCGCACCCATCTTTCTCGTGTACGTACAATATGAAAATCTTCGTGTAATCTGGTGTACCTAATACGGGGGCAGAGCAAAGGGCCTGTCTCAATTGTTCAAAAGCATTTTGACATTCATCTGTCCATTCAAGAGGCATTGGCGTAGTTTTGGACAGTAACGCTAGCAAGGGTTTTATAATGTGCGAAAACCCCATGATCCACTGCCTACAAAAGGACGTTAACCCTATGAAGGCGCGTACATCTCTCTGTGTGCGGGGGACTGGTGTATCTAAAATCGCCTGAATTCGATCTGATGTTAATGCATGCCCCTCCTTAGACAAAAGATGACCGAGGTAGGTCACCTTGGGTCTACAGTATTGTAACTTTTTCTTAGAAACCTTGTGATTATTCTGTGCCAGAAAAGAAAGCAGCGCAATCGTACTCTCCTCACATTGTGCATAAGAATCTGCAGCAAGCAGAAGGTCATCCACATATTGAATAAGGACAACCCCCGACTGTAACTCAAAGGAATCAAGCTGTCTTTTCAAAGCCTGGCTGTAGATACTCGGGCTCTCAGTGTAACCTTGAGGAACACGACAAAATCTATACGATTTATTATTTAACGTGAAGCCAAACAGATATCTGCTATCGGGATGGACAGGGATGGAAAAGAAAGCATTTTTCAAGTCAATTACACTAAAGGTCGTTGCCGTTGGTGGTACCAGTGTGAGCAAAGTCGTAATGTCGGACACCACCGGGTATTGGGGAATGACAATTTTGTTAATTTCTCTCAAGTCAATAATAAACCGATAGACTTTGTCGTCAGTATCTCTCTTAAGAATCGGAAGAATAGGGCTGTTACAGATATTATAAGGAACTTCTTCCACCACTCCTGCAGTTATCAAATCTTGAACAATATGAGTCAGGGCAATTTCACCTTCCCTTGAAATCTTATACTGTGGCACCCGTGGCAGAGAGGCCCCCTCCTTAACAGTAATATGAATAGGTGAAATACGCATCTCCCCCACATCCGTGTCCGAGGTCGCCCATAACGTGTGCGGGAGAGAGGCCAAAGCTGGAACGTCTAGTATAGTATAAAACCTATTTGGGTCAGGGTAATTGTCATTCAGGATGACCCGCACTCCTTCAGGAGCGCACCGTATCGTTGCTCGAAAATATTTAAGCAGATCAATGCCCAGGATATTATCTGGTGTATAGGGCGATAGCAAAAATTGACCAAAACTAAAAAATTTGTCAAGACAGAGTGCAAGGGGTTTTGACAATGGGCTAGGGGAGGGTGTGCCATCGAACCCTACACATGTTATCATTTCGCCAGACAGGGGAGCCCTCGGAACCAATTTCTTTGACAAAGCGCTACGAGTAGCTCCGGTGTCGACTAGGAATTGATCAGTAGAACCCAAAATGCCCGCTGTTACATATGGACCCTCCTGATCTACCGGCACTTCAATTGGTTCCGTACCCCATCCTACGCAGTCCTATGCATGCACATAATCCTGGTGCTCCACATTCTCACCCTCCAATATCTGATATTGGTTTCGTCTATCAAAAGTATTTTGTTCGTCCTGGCCACGGCCCCTCTCCTCAGCCCTTCCACGATCACCTCCACCACCTCTCGCCCCCGTATAACCGCCCCGTGACCTACCGCCTCCTCGACCACGCTGGCTACGTTGTTCACGAAGTACCGGACAATCTTCAGCCCAATGCCCAAACTCTTTACAATAAGCACATTGATCCTCCGCTATATCCGTACGACCATACGACGTATTTCCTCCACCTCGTCTACCTCTTTCGTTCCCTCTACCCTGTGTTCCACGAACCTGTGCCAACATCACCTTCGTTTTCAATTCTTTCGCTTTTTTATCAACACTTTCTTTAGCCTCCAACTCCTGCCGCTCATAATACTGAGCCATAGTCAACAAAGATGCAGGGGTCGCTGTGGCCCAGGAACTTTCACTCGATTTCAATCGCTTTGCGATCTCCGGCAGGAGATTAGCCACATACTTATCTTCAAACAAATGCCGACCTGTATCGTCTGTTAAAGATTGACCACTGTAATCATGAAACGCCTCTTCGAAGCGTGTAAAGAAATCTGAAACCGTTTCGTCTGGCTTTTGTTTGCACGAGGCTAACATAGTCCAATCGATCTTTTTAGAAGGTATGAGCGTTTTTAATTTAATTAAAATAGCTGCCGGGAGGTCTAAAATCAACTGGCAAGGTTTACATGCCGGTTCCCTATCTAAATCAGCTGCATTTATTTCTTTCCATGTTCCCCCAAGTATTGTCTCATCATTATTTTTACGAATTTGTCTCCACATATCAGGCGGGAGTATTAACCCAAAAAACAGATCTATGTCAACAAGAGTCATCACACAAGACGAAATAGCCCCTTCCACCCCTTCATAGAACGCTGCCGGATTTTTACGAAGGTCAGGTAAAGAATTCTTCAACGCCATAACATCTGCTCTATTCCAAGGCGTATACACCCAGTTATATATAAAATACCCCTTCGCATCCTTTGACATTTTATCATCATCTGTACCTTCCCCTTTTGGTGGAACATACAAAGGTGCGGCTTCACGCATAGGCATAACATGCATCACAGCACTCTTATCTGAACCCCGGAGAGAACACTCCTTAGATTGCCCACTAGACTCCGGCCCGGACTCCTTATTCTTTTTCCGCTCCTCCCGTAATCTGGCAGTCTCATCTCGCAGCTGGATCTGTTGCTTGTAAAAGGCATCGACATCTGCAAAATCAAATAAACCTTTATCCAGATTCTCACGATGAACTGACACAGCCTTAGGTTCTAGCGTATCTGAAAATTGACGATATGCGGTAACAGCTTCATTTGCCAAAGTAGCCAAGAAATACAGTAATTCTTGTTCTGTCCAATTACCCCTTTCAGTAACAAGTTCAGACTGAGAAACAAAATTCGTATTCACTCTACGAGCCCAACTACGTAAATGTGCGGATCTCTCCGCAGAAAACCTGACACCAGATACACCCTTCTTTCCCGGCTTATCCTGTCCGTCGTCATCCGAGTCTGCAGTTGGAGCCGTAGGCGAAACGTACGGAGGCGGTGATCGATCTAGCAATGAAAAATCATCAATTTCATTATTAAGGACAGGATAAAGCGGTCAACGAATAGGGAATTGACCAGTCGTTTGCAATTTGCGTTCCCGTTCCTCCCTCTCTTTCTTTTCCTGAGCCTCCTTTTCCTCCAGCTGTAAAGCCTTATCTCGAGCAGCCTTGCGCTGCTCTTTGTCTGCCAAGGCAACTTCACGTTTCATTCGCTCACGCACCGCTTTCTCCCACATTCGTACACAATCAAACATGTTTTGTCTAGACCTTCGTTGAAACAAACATTGCTCCACAAACTGTACTTTACGCAAATCGAACGACCCATGTAGAGGCCATTGCAATTCAGGATCCGATTTAGTGTACTTATTCCATAATTTACTGTACATTATAGGGGGAAGGCCAAATTTAATATACATTTCCCAATTTGGTGTTCCTTCTGGGGGAGCCGGCTGTGCTTCCGCTAACCTAATTGTTGGAGCATTTCCAAGACAGCACATCCCTCGGAGTGTGCTTAAAACAGGCATGTTCAAAAAGTGTCACGAAAGCGCGACACCGTATAAAATGGCACTTACAGTACTTCACACAAACGTGCCGCTCAAAGGAAAAAAACAAAATTAGAGAAACATCTCTACATGCCTGCCTATGTGAAGTGCACTACACATATATATTCAAAGTTCACAAATTCACAAATGTTAGCTAACTCAAATCAAAGTCATAGGTCATAGAACTTCGGTAAGCGTCCAAGGACTACCTTACCGATCACAAATCATAGAACTTCAGTAAGCGTCCGCAGACTACCTTACCGATCGCAAATCTTACCCAAAGCCTCAAAGGTCCAGATTCCAACTGCCAAGGTCTTTTAATCGAATCAGCCAAACGGCACTTTATCCAGCAACACCGACGATCGAAAACTCAGTCGGAGACCGGCGCCACCTGGAAGGTCAGATCGGAAGGAAAGGAAGAAACACCGTGGGTGCCAAGACTCGGGTCACTCAGTGGCAGCGCGTGTCCATGGCGAGTGTCCAAACCTTCGTCACGACCTCTCCTTCGGGCATCCGAGTCGCCGATGAGTCCCTTCGTGGTCGCCAATTTGTGGTATTGGGTTCCCAAGGCCTACATGCTCCGAAGATAACCCACTTACATCTTAAAGAACTGTTGGCACGGAAACTGAAAAATTCAAAGAACAAGTTTATTAAGACCCCATGGGGTGGTGGTACATTCCTACAGCACCCTTCGGTAATGCAAGAAGTATCACACCGAACATCGGTGTGACTCGCTCTTTTATACAATTTGCAGGTAATAAAACAATAGGCGGTACAAGGTTACAAAGCGTTATGTACATATATGGTCATTTTTGGAACACAGCCAGCTCATTGGAGGGGTTACAACCCCGCTGGTCAGTTTGGCGGCACATTCCTGAGGGACGACTGGTCAATGGAGACTGCGCATGTACGGGCTTGACCAGTACTAAAAATAGCCTGTTGCTGGGCAAACTCAAGTGGTCAGTGGCACGGACAACGGACTAAAAGGGCACGCTGGCCACGAGGCCGCTTATGATCTAAGATGGCCGCCGTAACGCACAAAATGGCGTTTCCGAGTATAGTCAAGTTAAGCGGGAAAACGTGTAGCACAGCTAAGCGCTAACTCGGCCATCGTCAAATTACCACAAAAGACACAGTGCAATAATTCTAAATCCAGCTTAGCAATAACACTATTTAGAGCTGTATCGTTTTCACAATGGGGGAAGTGCATATAACAGTCATCGACAGTTTCCCCCCTTCTGTACCCGCAAACTTTAGTCAGGGATAGTGGACATGCTTGAACATTAAAATCACCAACCCAAAGAATAATAATCGGTTTTCCAATGGTACTAATCAGCTTATCAAGTTCCCTTTCCAGGGCATAGACAATTGACCCGCGGGAAGAGTAGAACACATTATTATAAAAATTGATCAAAATAACATCTTTACCCACGGGGATGCCAACCACATAATCTGGGAATGGGTACCAACAATAGTACAACATTTAATCTTAAATGTTTTTAAATTGGTGGAGATAAAGATCAAGAGACCGCCCTTTGCTCTACCCGAAGGGGAAGCCTGAGCTGGGAGCCAGTGGGAGGTAAAGCCCTCTACATAGATTGGTTCAATGCTCCACGTCTCCTGTAGACATATAATGTAATGTTGGGCCAGAATAAAGTCAGACCATGATGGTGTACCTATTTAGCTTTTATAACCAGAAATGTTCCAGGTGGTTACTTGATACCCATTACCCGTATTAACCTCATAAGTTTCCCGAAGGGGTACTTCATGACCCGCCACTTTGTTAGTGAAAATTGATTCTGCTAAAAAACATTCTGAATCACTAGGGGTGGTTGGGATCCATGTTACATTTGTAGGTAGCATTCCACCCTGCTCTATCACACATAGTTCGGCCTTTCTAAATAAATTGTCATCGTTCTTAGTTCCCGTTATAAAGCTTTTGGGTACATATCTTGCCCGTTCTGCCTTACTAGACTGTATAGATCCCTCACGTCAATCGTTAGCATCAAGATTACTCAGGGCCTGGTATCTATTGGCTAATGGAATTGCAGAATTAGATAAAGTAGGAAACTGGGGGGGGGGGGGGCTAGCAAAGGTCCATTTCAAGGCCGACTACCATTTCCATGCGTCACTATTAGATGTCTATAGAAATACCTTAGAGGGAGAAGGGTAGTATTGAATTCCCGCGGAGAAGGTGGTGGTGCGTTATTAAGAGTATTGTTTGCTCACCTTGGAGATCTGAAATTAATAATGATACAATCACCATCAAAGCATTTTTTAAGCGGCCCAATCCAGCCCACTCTACGTGTTGTCAGAATCTGACTTGCCCCTTCCATTAGGTAACCACAATTATTGGTCAACCAAAACACTACTTTGTTCATAAGTGAACCTTGCTCTTCTACCTGGCCGAATTGAAGTTTAGGTACATTAACCAAAATTGCAACATACGCGTTACATTCAGGGGGCAAGTTCACAGACGTGGCTGTTTTTCTATCTCCCAAAGCTAAAGTTCTTAAACCATCAGGCTTTACGGGATCGGATGTAGTAAATTTACCTGACTTAATCTCTACTTTTTCCTTCTGAGGTAGGACAGGTCAATAATTATTAGTTGACTTTCCTGTTACTATATTTGCATCTTTTTCCACATTTACCGCCTCTACGATAGGGTTCCCTTTCTTAGAATTATTACTGGGTTCACTCTCCGGGATAGTAATCGAATTAATGGGGCCTAAAATAACATCTTTCTGTTGAATCCTAATCGACTCGTTTTGGAGTTTACCATTGACTTTAGCCAGCGATCCACTAATCTTATGGATTTCTCTGGCTAAATTGTCAAGTTTGTCATTGAGGCACCTTAAAAGCTCTATCACTTTATCACAAATGACCGCTAATGTTAAGCCATGCTGTGGGAAGTCTAGTCTACTCAGATAATCTGCAGGCAGACCTGGTATCCCAATATGAATATTCTTTTTATCTTTTTTTTTTTTTTTAGGGTTAGGATTGGATTTGCCCCGTTCTAGGATATTCTTTGTACATCCCCTGGTCTTTTTCAAAGGCGGGGGGGGCTTTCAGGGATAATCAAAGTAGGGGTCAAAGATGTTCAAGAGCAGTCCCCATTAATACCTCCAACATTATTGGCGTCAGTACCTGTCACCTCAACCAACAATGAGTGATTGATCGCTTTATCGAATCAGGTCTCACAAAAGGACTGGTAGGGGCCCTAACCTCATTCCCCTGTTCTAACCCCATATAGTTAGAACCCATAGACAGTCGGCTCTCAGTACGGTTGATTTCTTCTGAGAGAGAACATTAATAGCTTTAACCAAATATGAGTCAATCGTGGTACAGGATTTATCAATTAACGACTCAGCGGTCTTCCCCCTTGCCATGATGTTATAAACAAATAGAGCTGGACAAAATAAACAGTAAGTAATTAGCCCTAAAAGAGCACCAACAGGGGCATGAATAACGTTTACCCAGGTTTGTAATTATCAGACTTACATATAGGTCACAAACTTCCGTTCATAAAGTTAGGTGGGGGTGGCCCGGCCCGGCCTCTTCCGGGCACGGATGCTGTCTTCTCCTTAAATGCAAAAACAACAGTTGATGGACAGAATGCAAAACAATGTCATACATTGACCCCAGTACAGAGATCCGGGCCTAAATCCATAGTTTATTTGCTTACCACACCACCCCAGTTCAGACATGGCCATATGCAAATCAGCCTTGACCCTGTGCCTCGTGGGAACAGTCCTGCCCGAACTGCCAAGCCATGTCTTCCCTGGACTGGAATCAAGCATCCTAGGACCGGTTTCTGGCTATCAGCCATCTTCAGCCAGGATAGATTGACTCCAGTGTCGTGGAGAGCACGGGACTCATGTCTAAGCATACCCGTCCCACTCGGGGTGACAAATGCAAAAACAACAGTTGATGGACAGAATGCAGAACAATGTCATACATTCACCCCAGTACAGAGATCTGGGCCTAAATCCATCATTCTTTTGCTCACCACACCTCCCCAGTTCAGACATGGCCATATGCAAATCAGCCTTGACCCTGTGCCTCATGGGAAAAGTCCAGCCCAAACTGCCAAGCCATGTCTTCCCTGGACCGGAATCAAGCATCCTAGGACCGGTTTCTGGCTATCAGCCGTCTTCAGCCAGAATAGCTTGACTCCAGTGGCGTGGAGAGCACGGGACTCACGTCTGAGCATACCCGTCCCACTCGGGTTGACAAATGCAAAAACAACAGTTGATGGACAGAATGCAGAACTATGTCATACATTCACCCCAGTACAGAGATCTGGGCCCAAATCCATTGTTTTTTTGCTCACCACAACACCCCAGTTCAGACATGGCCATATGCAAATCAGCCTTGACCCTGTGCCTCATGGGAACAGTCCGGCCCGAACTGCCAAGCCATGTCTTCCCTGGACCGGAATCAAGCATCCAAGGACCGGTTTCTGCTCTCAGCCGTCTTCAACCAGGATAGCTTGACTCCAGTGGCGTGGAGAGCACGGGACTCACGTCTGAGCATACCCGTCCCACTCGGGGTGACAAAAGCAAAAACAACAGTTGATGGACAGAATGCAGAACAATGTCATACATTCACCCCAGTACAGAGATCTGGGCCTAAAACCATCGTTTTTTTGGTCACCACACCACACCACCCCAGTTCAGTCATGGTCATATGCAAATCAGCCTTGACCCTGTGCCTCGTGGGAACAGTCCAGCCCGAACTGCCAAGCCATGTCTTTCCAGGACCGGAATCAAGCATCCTAGGACCGGTTTCTGGCTATCAGTCGTCTTCAGCCAGGATAGCTTGACTCCGGTGGCGTGGAGAGCACGGCACTCACGTCTGAGCATACCCGTCCCACTCGGGGTGACAAATGGACAAACAACATTTGATGGACAGAATGCAGAACAATGTCATACATTCACCCCAGTATAGAGATCTGGGCCTAAATCCATTGTTTTTTTGCTCACCGCAACTCCCCAGTTCAGACATGGCCATATGCAAATCAGCCTTGACCCTGTGCCTCATGGAAACAGTCCAGCCCGAACTGCCAAGCCATTTCTTCCCTGGACCGGAATCAAGCATCCTAGGACCTGTTTCTGGCTATCAGCCGTCTTCAGCCAGGATAGCTTGACTCCAGTGGCATGGAGAGCACGGGACTCACGTCTGAGCATACCCGTCCCACTCGGGTGACAAATGGAAAAACAAGATTTGATGGACAGAATGCAGAACAATGTCATACATTCACCCCAGTACAGGGATCTGGGCCTAAATCCATTGTTTTTTTTGCTCACCACACCACCCCAGTTCAGACATGGTCATATGCAAATCAGCCTTGACCCTGTGCCTCATGGAAACAGTCCAGTCCGAACTGCCAAGCCATGTCTTCCCAGGACCGGAATCAAGCATCCTAGGACCGGTTTCTGGCTATCAGCCATCTTCAGCCAGGATAGCTTGACTCCAGTGGCGTGGAGAGCACGGGACTCATGTCTGAGCATACCCGTCCCATTTGGGGTGACAAATGCAAAAACAACAGTTGATGGACAGAATGCAGAAGAATGTCATACATTCACCCAGTACAGAGATCTGGGCCTAAATCCATCGTTTTTTTGCTCACCACACCACCCCAGTTCAGACATGGCAATATGCAAATCAGCCTTGACCCTGTGACTCATGGGAATAGTCCAGCCCAAACTGCCAAGCCATGTCTTCCCTGGACTGGAATCAAGCATCCCAGGACCGGGTTCTGGCTATCAGCCGTCTTCAGCCAGGATAGCTTGACTCCAGTGGCGTGGAGAGCACGGGACTCACGTATGAGCATACTCGCCCCACTCGGGGTGACAAATGCAAAAATAACAGTTGATGGACAGAATGCAGAACAATGTCATACATTCACCCCAGTACAGAGATCTGGGCCCAAATCCATTGTTTTTTTGCTCACTACACCACCCCAGTTTAGACATGGCCATATGCAAATCAGCCTTGACCATGTGCCTCATTGGAACAGTCCAGCCTGAACTGCCAAACCATGTCTTCCCTGGACCAGAATCAAGCATCCTAGGACCCGTTTCTGGCTATCAGCCGTCTTCAGCCAGGATAGCTTGACTCCAGTGGCGTGGAGAGCACGGGACTCACGTCTGAGCATACCCGTCCCACTCGGGGTGCCAAATGCAAAAACAACAGTTGATGGACAGAATGCAGAAGAATGTCATACATTCACCCAGTACAGCGATCTGGGCCTAAATCCATCGTTTTTTTTGCTCACCACACCACCCCAGTTCAGACATGGCCATATGCAAATCAGCCTTGACCATGTGACTCATGGGAACAGTCCAGCCCGAACTGCCAAGCCATGTCTTCCCTGGACCGGAATCAAGCATCCTAGGACCGCGTTCTGGCTATCAGCCGTCTTCAGCCAGGATAGCTTGACTCCAGTGGCATGGAGAGCACGGGACTCACGTATGAGCATACCCGCCCCACTCGGGGTGACAAATGCAAAAACAACAGTTGATGGACAGAATGCAGAACAATGTCATACATTCACCCCAGTACAGAGATCTGGGCCTAAATCCATTGTTTTTTTGCTCACTACACCACCCCAGTTCAGACATGGCCATATGCAAATCAGCCTTGACCCTGTGCCTCATGGGAACAGTCCAGCCCGAACATTGTTCTGCATTCTGTCCATCGAGGCAGGGCTGTCAAATCTCTGCGTCTTCGAGGGAAGAAATACAAGTCGAAACCGTCAATCAGCATTTTTTAGACCCAGGCGGAGGCGCATTTGTCCTTAGAAATAACCCTGTATAGCGTAGCATCTAAACTTGTTAAAAACTACATTTGAGGCACCCAAGCGTAACCTGGCAACCGGGAATGCTGGGTCGCCTCAGTGACGAGGACGTTCCTATACGTGTAGGCAGCCTGTCAGTTGCCTAGCAACGAGGCAAGGCTTTTACGTCTCTGCGTCCTCGAGGGAAGAAATACTAGTCGAAACCGGCAATCACAAGTCAGAAACAAGGTGAGACGCTCCGTCGCCATTCAAGCACTGAGTCAGCATTTTGACTCTGTTGCAGATGCGTTTAACAGCGTGTGATAAATATGTCCAGTTTGAATGTCGCACTGACAGAGCGTTCCACCCTCTTTCTTCTAGAACGCCCAAATCATTGCGGCTGTCTTTCTAGAAAAGGAGCGCCCTGAATATCATTGGGCTGCATGGTTTTCTAAATACACGACCAGCGGTGAAGTTCTCTTAAGTATCAGGGTGAGTCTTGAACATTTGCTACTTAATGGGGTTATTTCGTAATGCAAACAGCACATAATTTACTGAATTATTTCAGTTGAAACTCATACTCCCTTAACTTAAATTAACAGAAACGAACTTCCGAGAAGCCGGATGGCTCAGTTTGAAGGGTGATTATTCCGAACGCCCATCGGGTTCCTATCCAAGAAGGGCCCTTAGGTGAGTGCAGTACTAACTAGGTGCTCACTGTATTTTTAACTAGTTTAATTTCGTTTAAATTTCACGCAAATCCCGTCCTGATGGCCTATTCCTTCTTGACCAACAGGCGCCAACTCACTACCCCACCCTCCTAAGTCCTGAAGAAGACCCGCCCCAGACCCACAATCAAGGCGTCTAAGGGTCGAAACGTCGACGATATCATAACCATCAGTCAAGTATAGAATATTCAGTTACTAAGGCCAAATGAAGTGGCGTACTGAATGAATTACAATTAAATATCGAAACTGGCCTGTAAAGTGTTCACAAGAAACACCCTAACCCTTCACCCTCCTGTTTTCCTTCACTCACTTGTATATATTTCACTTTCTCACAAGTGCACTATATGTCACAATGCACGCACTTTATTTATATGCGCCGTTTGTTACTAAGTAATTTTGGAATTTCTGATTAACTTACATGTATTATAAACAAGGTACTCATGAATGAAACCAATTCATTGATTAAAAAGATATTGTTACTATGTTCTCCTTGGTACGGGTTTTGCTGTTTGATTATGCTTTCATTTGATGATTGTTCAAAGAAATTGATGATCGATTAAGAAATAATTTTGTAAAATGAATATGCATTTTGAAGCAATCAGTTTATATACCAGACAGAACCATTGTATATATTAAAGGACTGTTCCCATGTGGCACAGGGTAAAGGCTGATTTGCATATGGCCATGTCTGAACTGGGGTGGTGTGGAGTGCAAAAAAACGATGGATTTAGGCCTAGATCTCTGAACTGGGGTGAATGTATGACATTGTTCTGCATTCTGTCCATCAACTGTTGATTTTGCATCTGTTTTCCTTAAAGCACCTCCTAGCTCTTGAAAGACGCGTTGGCGGCATGTGCGCCGCGTGTGCTGCTGGGGGCTGTGGTTCCACTGTGGCGGCAAGCAAAGTGTCCGGTCGATGGCTGTAACAGGGCTCCCGCACCACCGGAGCTCTGTTCTCCTTAAAAACGCATCCTGGCGCTTGAAAGACGAGTTGGCGGTGTGCGCGCCCCGTGTGCTGCTGGTATTGTGGTCCCACTGTGGCGGCAAGCAAAGTGTCCGGTCGATGGCTGTAACAGGGCTCCTGCACCACCGGAGCTCTGTTGTCCCTAAAAACGCCTCCTGCCGCTTGAAAGACGCGTTGGCGGCGTGTGCGCCGCGTGTGCTGCTGGGGGCTGTGGCCCCACTGTGGCGGCAAGCAAAGTGTCCGGTTGATGGATGTAACAGGGCTCCCGCACCACTGGAGCTCTGTTCTCCTTAAAAACGCCTCCTGGCGTTTGAAAGACGCGTTGGCGGCGTGTGCGCCGCGTGTGCTGCTGGGGGCTGTGGTCCCACTGTGGCGGCAAGCAAAGTGTCAGGTCGATGGCTGTAACAGGGCTCCCGACTACTAAAATACAGGTTATTTGCCGTTATAATGTCAAAAGATGTATATCGAAATGATTTATCTCTGCCTGCTCAGTCTTCAGGGCTCCCTGATGCATCTGTTCCTGTCCCCATAAAACTGTCTCTGCCCATTGTCCATGTGCAGAGATGGGTGCAACAAGCACCCCAGCAGCAGCCTCCAGGGTTGAGATGCACTTACCTTTACAAGACATAATATTTGTTTTATAACTTTGGTACTATTTGATGAATTTGCACAACAGTTTACACTCTCTAAGCAAATCCGGCTAAGATTTACCCTCCCAAGTTTCATGAAGTTTTGTAAATGAGATTGGGGATATTTAGGTGGGAGAGTAAAACATATAATATCCAAGTCAAGCATCCATAGGACAAGTTGCACTTCGCTGAAGCTAAACTGCTGAATTGTGTTATACTAAAATTGCCATTAAAGTAAAATGTCATCCAGAAGGTGTGCTGTTTGTTGTCTGGCATAAATCCAATAAGTAGTTTCGAAAATATTTTCATTTGAAAAAGGTGTCAAGAGGGTTTGAAAGGAGATGACTACGCAACAGAGGGTGTTTGATATGAACAGAGAAGCATGGCAAATGTGTCTAAAAATAGTTAAAAAATGCTTTTGCGGATATAACATTCACTGATTGTATGAACGAGCAGCGATCCTGTGTCTCACCACTAATATTCCTTTAAAACAAAACTCAGAAATTAATTAATAAAACAGTTGAATAAAACTATGGATGGCGTAGTATGAATTATTTAAAATTTACATAAGAAGAACCTGTCTACTTCACAGAAAAAACACAGTTGAAGTGATGTTTCCAAAGCAAAACCTACATTTGCTGAAATTCCCCAGTTATATGTCAAACCTTAACTTGTGCCTCTACCAAGAAAACCACAAGTTGTACCCAAAACTGTTGATTTTGAATGACTATATTCACAAAAATTCTGTTAAAGCTAGGTTTTGGTTCATTGAAGTCAAATATGTTCACCATAATATGCTGAAAATAAAATTTCAGTGAAACAAACATGTTAAGGCGATTCTTGATTTCATAGAATCTAGATGACAATTTATACCTGTATCCAAAGTGACATCATAGATCATGTCAATGCTGATATTTTTTGTGATATCATTATAGAGGTCATATGAGCTGCCATCATTTATATAAATATTGGTTTCCTTTGAGAGATTGTGAGCCGTACATGTTACGGCATGAGTTATAGGATGCGTAGCTTACTATAGCTTTGAAATTTAGAGCGGCTTAGTTGGGGTTTGAAACATAACAATACTTCAACTTTTTTTTCCAACATAGTGTGTTTGCTTTTTTTCAATAATTTAAGCTGAGCATATTGGTACACCCTGAAACATATCCTAGTATTAACTGCGTGTTTTTCTGTGAGTCTGTGTGTGTATGCATCGTCAGATGCCAGATTAAAATTGTAAAAAAAGATTATGAATGGTGATAACAGATTTATTGTGTGACATAAATGTAAGGAAGAGTACAGGAAGTGATTTGCTGCTATTTTACAAGGACACTGGATGAAGACACAAGGAAAGGGCTTTTGTTGGAGACGCGGACAATTGAGTGGAAATGAGCGAGTGTTCAGGCAACATAAGAAAGTACAGAAACTGTGTTCCATTTTGTACCTTCGAAGGCCATTTGTACAACATTTACAACCAAAGAGCTTGAAAGGATGTGAAAGTGACTCACAAGACTGTTGATGGTTGACCCAAGCTCAGATAAATACAATTGATATAGATCACCTGCTGTGTACAGGTAACAGCAGATGACGGTGTATTGTACGTTTAGGTAAGGAGGAAGAAATCAACAAAGAAAGTAATGTGAATGATGGCTAAATCATTGAAGCAGCAGCAGAAGGATATGGCCAGCTTGCTGGATCCTGTGATTTTGTTTGAATTATTAAAGCTTGTGAGAGAGGGAGTCCAAAGAAACATTTGTTGATTCATCGGTCAGAGATGAATTGATGGAAATAGCTTTTTTGTGTAGCAGTGACAGTTTTGTCCTGTGTTATTCCCATACAATGAGAGTAAACTTATTTATGGTTATGTTTTATGTCAATTTATAGGCTTTTATGATATCCGAACTGTAAGATTGCATCTAATTGACAACTCGCATTCAGCATATGTGGAGATGACACTGCCAATGTGAACCATGGTAATTTAATTTGAACACACCACCTTGAAGATAGAAATCTCTACACTGGAAATATTCCAATTACCTTACTATCTATGTTTAGATGTCTCTGTCCTTTTTCAGCTTATTTTGTTTGAAGGGGGAAAATGAGCTGTATCCCTATTTAATGTAAGAGAGTGTATGTGCCTGTGGGTGCATCTCTTTGTGACAGGTATGTGCTTTCATGCTGGGATAAATTGGGGAGGCAGAAAACGACAGCTTATTGTAAGCATAAAATAGTCATCAAGGACTATAAAAAAGAAATAATTCACGGAACTGACAATTTCAGAAAGAGCATAAAAATATAGAATGTTATTGTTATACCTACAGAATTAGTGTGCTTGAAACCTTAGTGTGCTTTAAACACCTTCTAAAAGTTAATATTGTATTATCCACCAGTGCCACTGGAAGCATGGTTGTAGGAACGAGTTACATGCAACAGTCTCATAATCATTGAAAATTACCCTGAAACCTCTCACCATGTAGTGCATTCACTTGCCTGCTAACCATTCCAGTTCAATGTGTATAGGCACCTTTTTCAGTTGGACAAATTGGAATTCCCTACATTTAATAAGATCATGCAACAAGACCAAATAAACAAAACAAATGACTTGATAATGGAAGAAAGTATCAGCAATATCACTGGAAATGCTGAGCAACCATGGGACATCTGCAACTCCCAGAAGTCATATTTCAAGTGAGGTAATAGGATATTATCTCTAGAGGATGAGGGCTGGCCTTTGGGCAAGGTCCATTGGCAATCGGGTGAGAACGGGTAATGTAGTGACTTTATATGTCCTATGAGAGTGTGAGTAACTGGAGTTGACACAACTTAGTGAAGATTCTAACTTATCAAATCCTCCTGGAGCATTACTTTTTTTTATTTCTGCTGTTTTTATTTGTGGTTGAGGATTGGTGATGAAGTTATTAGTTGTCTGCAATATACAACTAGAAAGAGGTGTGTTTTATTTTCACAGGCAGGAGTTATTTTGAGACAGCTTCCCAAAATAAAAGAACTTTACAACCTTCTTCGCCACAGCTGATATTGCCAGAAAATTGAAAGCATGTTGCTGTGATCTCTGCCCTCCAATGCAATGACCCCTTTCATTTCAGTATGACAATGCTATTACTGAACATGCGACAAGCGATGAACTGTGATTCCATTAGATGCACATTTATAATATGTTCTTCTGGTCTGTAAATTTGCCATGAAGTTATGATAACCAAACTAATGCAAAAAACATTCAGTGATTGTTTAGTTTCAAAGTAATTCCAGGGATACCATAAACAAAACACCCGCTCCTCTTCATAATTCTATACATTTTTTTATTTTAATCATTTGCTTTTAGGCTTCTTCATTTTTATTTTAGTTGAAGGTTTGAGACCCTTAAATATATGCAGGACAGATTCCATTTTAGCTACAGTTTCCAATTTAGTAAGTCTGTCAGCACTGTAGTTCACAGTAAGCATTTTTGTCATCTTTCGCAGAACTTGTAAAAGTGGTAATCATGTCTGAACACCCTTTAGCCTGAAGCATTACACCATCAGTCACCAACAATTCTAATACATCTTGATATCTACGTCCTACATTTTAGAAGTAGACATTTAAAGTATGAATTGAATGCCTCTTTATTGCCAAGTTAATTAAAACCATAACAATATTTCAATAAAACCAGGCATGTTTAGGAAAAAGCTGAAGACGGTGCTCTTTGAGGAGGCGTGGGGACCTCTGTGATTTGGCATTTGTACCCACTGATGTTGTGTATCCGCTGACAGCGCTTAGATACCCCTGGGTGATATAGCGCTCTATAAGCTTATAATAACATAACATAACATAACATAACATAACATGTTATCACAAATGTAATATACATGTCAAAAACTGTGGTCAGCAGTAGTATAATTGCAGATGAGAGAGACAATATTTGAAAAAATTGTCACAAATATAATGTACATATTAAAAGCTGAGGGTCAGCAATAGTACGTTTACAGATAGAGGAGACAATAGTTGAACAAATGTGCCAAAGAGGTTTTTATTTTTTTGGAACATAAAGTGCTATTGTCCTTGTCGAGAGCCTTGTTTAGATTAGTTTCTCATATAGAAGTAAACATTTTACCAAGTTGCAATTAAGGTACGATCGTTCAGCTCAAGACACTTTAGTATGGCAAATCTGCAGGTGCGAATGCCCCTAGCATTAAAACGTTTTTTTAGCAATGAAAGTGTATTTGATTGTAAAACGGGACATATGCAGATTAAATGAACAAAGTCCTGCTTTGTTGCACCACATAGTGTGCAAGAAGGTGGCCCATTGTATTTCCAGGCTCCTTGATTACCATTAGTTGGTAGTGACCCACGACGTATTGCTAGCAGTTTTTTTTTTAAATATAGAGAGTATGTTATACTCAAATATGCTGCGGGTTGTAAAATCGAACACAATTTCAGTACCATCCACGCATGGAAGCACTTGCTAAATATGATTGTATCTTCCATTACCTAGTGCCTTTTTTTTACTTTATTCAGTGTTTGTTGAAATGTCGAGTACGGTAAGTTCAGTTGCCAAAGATCTGTCACATTCATTGAGTTTATTGATAACCGCAGGTACTTGTTGTGGGCTGATCGAGGATCATCTTCCTGTGCCTTCCAGATAGCAGTATTAAGTGGATTCTCATAGTTTGACCAGATTTTGTACCATAGTTTTATTGCTGCATACCTTCTGGCTAGATGTTGCTGCAGTAGCCCAAATTTCAGGCGGATCTGTGCTGGAGAGGAGTTCAGAAGTAATCCAAATATGCCTTTATTTGCAGTCTCTCAAGGATTGCTGCATCTTTGCTGTGTTGTACTTCACTCACACAGCCTGGAGTCTGCAGGAGTTACGCTTTGATGGCCGTTAATAATGGTTCGAACGATGGACCACTTAAACTCTTTGCTATGGTGCAGAAGGCATATATCAACTCATTTCCTTTGTTAGGTAAATTATTGTTGCGTATTTTGAAGTTAAATTGGTTGTCTATATGTAAGCCGAGGTATTTGTAATTTCTGACTACCTCCAGGTTTATGTTACCAAGCTTACATGGTTGTTGTTCCTGGAATCGATGGCTTACGATCATGACTTTTGTTTTTGCTATGTTTATTTCTAATACGTTTTCCTTGGTGAAGTGTTACACATCATTAATCCCTCTTCGTAGACCTCCTCTTGTGTGACTTAGCAGAACTATATCATCTGCATAAGATAAATGTGTTAGTCGTAATGGACTTAGGCGTGGTGTGTGCAATTTTGCCTGGTCTAACATTGGCGATAGATCTGCCATGAAAAGATTAAACAAGTGAGGGGCTAAAACACAAAATTGTTTCAATCCAGTTTCGGTATGTATTTTCCTCTTAAGTCTGGTGCTGTCTGCTACCACGTATTTGTGTACAGCTGCATTATGGCTCGGAGGATTGGGCCAGGGAGACCCCACTGCCTTAATTTGTTCCATAAAATTCCTCTGTTGACTCAGTCAAACGCCGCTTTTAAATCTGTGAATCATAGATGTAGATTTTTCTGCTGTTGTATGGTCTTCTCTGCTATTAAACCTAGTGCTAGAATGTTTGTGATTGCGCCAGAGGCCCTGAGAAATCTAGACTGGTTAATAGGGATTATGTTGTTATTATCTGACCAGTCTATCAGGTCTCTAAGAACTTATGAGGTGTAATATTTTGCTTCAGAGTCAATTAAAGCAATTATTCTGCAGTTGACTGGATCTGTCCGGTCCCCTCCTTTATATATAACATTAATTATAGAGCCTCTCCAGCTTTATGGAAGTATGCCTGAGCTGCTCACTTCATTGTATAAACGAGACAACGGGGAAGCCCACAAGTCATGGTCCGATTTGAAAATCACCTTAGGGATACTGTTTGGACCCGGGGCACCATCCTTTCGGCCTGATCTTATTAGTTTGGAAACTTCGTCTTTTGTGTATTGTGTTGGAGAATTTTCTGTAATTTAGTTTGCGACTATCTGGACATAATGTGGTTTTTCTGATGTCTTTGTAAAAATGTATGATGGTTTGGCCTGTTCAGTGGCAGCATTGGAATTTAGAAGGATAGTATTGGTACTTGGCCTTTTTGTAATTAAGTATGTTGTTAAATTGTCATCCTTCGCTGGTAGGTGTTTAGGGGTTTTTGGAACATCGTCCCTTTTATAGTTCACTTTCCCAAAGGTGTTTGTTAAGTAGAGTATCCATACTGACCCTGTAACACAGGCAGCATTAATTATTTTTGATGGTCTTGTAAGGCCATTTACTTTTTCCCAAAGAACTCTGGCATTTGAATGGTTAGCATTAAAAAGGAGTTTGGACCACATGTTGTCTGTTTGCATTTCCTTGTTCTCCCAGATTCCCATTTTGTACTGTTTCTTGAGGTTTTTGATTTTTTCCAAGGTGCTTTTAGACACAGCTTTACCCCTTATGGATCTAATTAGGCCTCTTGATTCTTTCCTTATACTCCAGGCTTTTCCCCCATACATTTAAGCTGAATCTGCTGTGGTCTTGTGGAGTAGTTTATTGTAGGGTCGTCATTTAGCAGGTTTGTTAAAAAGGTTACCCAGGGGGCTATCTGGGAGCCCTCCATGGGATAGTGTTTTTTTATCAGTTCCTTTTCTTTGTTGGCTATTTCAGGGATAGTATTGCTCGATCATTTATGGCTTTAGTTTGGTTGTTGATATTTGTCCTGATTCTAGAGGGGCTGTCATGAACCTTGGTGTGGAGATGAATAATTCAAGATGCTGGTATGAATTATCACTTTTGATGGTGTATTTAATGGAAAACTCCTTTACTAGTGCGAGCAGCAGTAAACTAAGTATTGTATAATCTATAATGAACAGTGCCTTCACACAACAACATGTGAAGTTCGGAGGTGTGTCCTGTTGGGTTCTTCCATTTATTACTCTCATGGCAAGGTATTCTAGATTTGCCACTAATTTAAAGTAAAACGACAGAGTAGAAATGCCAATACTGATACTGTTATTCATATAACAATTTGTCAACCAAATAAAGATTACTATTCAAAACTGGGAGGTGCTATTTAATAGCTGTTTATTCTACAAAATATATTGAAAGGTACAATGAATGTGACCTTAGTGCATAATGTCAAAGATAAATGTTGTGACACTAATGAAAAAAGGACACAGAACAAGATAAAATATCAACCATACAGTCATAAATCAGATATATCACAGTCATACCACGAACATTCACGCATTCATACTAAGATACTTCTCACAGACCGGGGTATTAATACACCAGTGGGAGAAGTAATAAGTCTGCTGTACACTGGAAGGAAAATCAAATCAAGACAATACACTCCTTATAGTTAAATTAAATCAACTTTTTCAAAGTTTTTTACAAGAGTGGGCGTAAAGTTATCAATCCTAGTGTAACACAGTTAAACACTAGGACAACCAAAAGCAGACCAAGGGGAAAGGGGCCTACGAGTTTCAAGTATGGTGCCCACACCTGAGGCAATAGGTTTGTTGTCTCTTTGGAATAGCTTGGCAACTATTTCGAGGGCAAAGACATTGGGCCTGATTCAAAAAGGTAAACTTAGACCTGAAGTCTCAGTTTAGGCCTGTAGTCTAAGGGCCCAATTCACAAAGGCTAAAAGGTAGACTTAGACCTGAGATTTAAGTTTAGACCTTCGGTCTAAATTAAGACCTGAGGTCTAAGGGCCCAATTTACAAAGGTAAACTTAGATCTAAAGTTTAAAGCCTTCAGGTCTAAGTTTACCTTTCTGAATTGGGTCCTTAGACAAAGGCTTAAACTTAGACTTCAGGTCTAAGTTTACCTTTGTGAAGTTTCACTCTCAAGCAAAAATCTATTCTTGTGGTTTATATAGGGTATTGACAACTGATTCTTACTTATGTTTTCAGAAACAAATGCTGATTTTAAGACATGACATGTAACCTGACTTAACTAGTGGGATGCAAAATTCATCACTTATGTAAAACGCCCCTCAGCATTTGTTTCATCTTTATCTAATGCTTACTTTAAATTAGTAGAAACAACTAGGGCTAGCTCTAATCAGTAAGGTAGACCTGATAAACAAAACAACAGAGGAGAAATGCCAATCCTGATACTGTAATTCATATAACAATTTGTCAACCAAATAAAGATTACTATTCAAAACTGGGAGGTGCTATTTATTTATTGGTTCTGCTAGAACTAGCTTAGCGCCTGTTAGGGCTACACGTTCTGATAAGGAGGTTACAGTTTTCCCTGTTGTTTTCACTGCTTGTGATGTGCTTAGATGCATCTAATTTTTATTTTCAGTGAAGTTACCGTACAAGATTGTCTGCACTAGATTCAGGAATTGTAAAATGTTTATTTTAAAATAAATATGTAAAAATGCATAGCTGCTTTCTAGTGATCCATGCGTGTATAACTCATTAATGAAAGATTGTTTGAATTAACACTTTTTCCCTGAACCTTTTCAGGGACTTTTAATAACCTAGAAAACACCACTCTTGTAGGAATGCTCAGTAGGCGGTATGGAGTTGTGGTTCAAGGGGTGCAATGAACTAAGTCCTTACACTAGTGGGCTAGAAATCCAACCCATGCATACCAGGGGTAATACCTAGGATTCGCGGCCTGTGGTATACTTGCTAGTATGTTATTAGAGAGGGAAAGCATTGTAAACCTTTCTAGCATAGAGAGCTTTGATAGAAACAACATCTGGAGGCTCTTTTCTGCTTGTTTTCTCTTCTTTTCCAACCCTTGTCTTACAGAACTACATTATTCATTTTCCTAATCAGGGGAGGGGATCTAGACCAGGAAGAAACTGAAAGTGGATTATACTGGAGCGGCTAGTTTCTTTAGATAATCCCAGGGGTTATTCATTCAAAAACCTATAGCGAACAGAGGCTTTTATAAGAAAGATAATAGGATGTGGCATTACAGCCAGAACTACCGACTTTGGAACTGGGAAACCAGGTTTAAGTTTCAGCATCAGCCCACCATCCTATGCTTCTGGGCAAATAACTTAATCTTACAGGGGCTAAACAAAATGAATGTGACCTTGTGTAATGTAATGGTGCTCATGTAAAGCACTCCAATGCTTTGGGTGGAGTTTGTGCTATTTAAAACTGCAAAAATAAAAAGTTCACCTTCAATGGTGCTTAGGCCTGGAGAGGTGCGAATCAGTAAGGACCAACTTTGATGTGAAATAGGCAGTGTTTTTATTCATCAGGGGGCTTAAAGCAACTACTAAGAAAGAATATATCAACCATGAATGTAAGGAGGTCCTTTACGATAGTACGACCTTACTGAAAAAACACATTGTAAAATTCTGACGATAGTTGTTGTCACAGAGGATGTATTGTTAAGCAGGCTCTTGCCATCTCCGGCCCACAAATGGAAACACACATGCTAATGGAAAGTTGAATGGGCATTTGCAGAATCGGCCCCTTTTCGGCTGGTATTTTGTCATTTGGGGTGCATCAACCCAAAAGCAATTTGAAAAATAGGCAATCAAAAGTGTTGCGATTCCCTATTTTGGGATATGCAGTTAGGGAATCGCACATTGCGATTCCCTAAATGCGATGCATTATGCATTCTCAAATTGGGTTTTTGCAATTTGGAATCGCAAATTACCATCAACTTCAAGATGATGGTAATTTGCAATTCCTTTGTAAAGTGCAAAAAAATGCATTTTCAAAGTGCATTGTGGTGCTTACATATGCCCTTAGGGCATGTGTGTGCACCACATGTGAGTACTTACTTTTTGGGGGGGTGCATCAGGGTAGCCTTTTGGCCCCCTTGCACCCTTGAAATTGCATGCTCAATTTGCGAGTACTTATTTGGTATTCCCAAATTGCGAATGCAATCCCATTCATTCCTACGGGCCTCGATGCACGAAGCAGCACCCATAGAAGTTACAAAACACCATTTCAGATTGCTAATGTGCAGGAAGGGACATCTTCCTGCCTATAAAAAATCCTTCCCCTCAATGAGTCACAGTTGCAGTTTGGTGCAACGGTGCCTGCATTGGTTATAGGCTGATAAATGTAGCACACATGCAGGGAGAAAAGCAAGGCTTCACCGTATTCTTGTAAATATGGTGCAGCAGTGCCTTTCAGAAGTGGCGGAGCACGGCGTTAAGCCAACAAGTCTAATGCCGTACTCTGTTACTTCTTTTGTAAATATGCCCCATTGTACCTTACTGCGGAAAAAATAATATTTTGTATCTGGCTTTCCCACAAAGGATAACATCTGTTGTGACCGTTGTATCACCCCACTTGACTATGTCAACCTTCTTTATTGGGGTAGACTGTCTTCTGGCCGGGCTGCAAAGATTTCAGAAAGATACAGGCATGCTCAAACTGAGTTGTCGCCAAAAAGATACACATCACCAGCTTTTCATTGCCTTCACAGGCTACGGGTGGACCGAAAATTGGTCTTTAAGCGCATATGTATCACTGTTTTTTTAATCAGTAAAGTTCACAATTTATATTGCAGAAACTAACTTGCTATCAACAGAGCTGAAATATGTGATCAATAGGCACCCTATAAATATCAGTCCCCAAGTGCTATAGACTTTATTCATCAGACTGATCACTCTGGTTGCTGGCAAATTCCCACTCCCAAGATAAAAGGACCATTCAAGACAGGAGAATTTCTTACAACTATTTAGAGACTAGGTTGCACACCAGCCATTATTAATATTCCGTGGCAAACCTTGTTTCATGCCATTTCTTACTTTCAATCAGTGCTAAAATGTTGTCTCCCGTGTTAGCACTAAGAGGCCATTTGCTGCTGAAAGTAGCATCTACTAAAAAAACATAACATTCTAAACAGCCATGAAGAAGGATCAGGATGAACATTTCTTGTTTCTAAACCATTAGACTGGCTAATCATGGGTTTTTCTAAATATCATTGCCTGGTGTTTTATTTTGCAAAGGAATAACTACTCTTACTAATTTTCAGGATATATATTGAAAAATGGCACTCTCTGAAGGGTCACTCCTAATTGTTGCCTTCCTCCTCCTCTGACCCTCTTTTTGTTGGCTTTAGGGCTCTGGGCACTTTCCCACTGCTGACCAGTGCTAAAGTGCATGTATCCTTTGAACAAGGTATCATTTGTTTACACCTGTTTGGCTTATTTGATTTACTTGTAAGTGCCTTGTAAAGTGGTATACCATATACCCAGGGGCTGTAGATTAAATGATACTAGTGGGCTGCAGCACTAATTACGCCACACCCATAAGTAGCCTTTCAAACCTGTCTCCGGCCTGCCCCTGCAATGCCTGTGGGTGCAGTTTACTGCCACTTCAACTTGGCATTTAAAACTACTTGCCAAGCCTTAAACACCCCTTTTTATTACACATAGGTCACCCCTAAGGTAGGCCCTAAATAACCCTACGGGTCATTGCCTTCACCTCAGCAAAGCTTGACAACGACGAAGCAACCGGACTGCGTGGAAAAGGAAGAAGAAGCGTGCCCTCAGTATTGATGCTTTGCTCCATCTAAAGTGCTTTCACAGCAGGCTCTGCGTCGGTCCTGTAGCTGGCTTGCCCTCCATCGCGGTCAGCCTGAACTTTGGATATGCAATGGTCCCTCGCAACCTAAAGTAACCTTTTGACCTCTAGTGACTTCTATTTAGACATTTAGGGCCAGATGTAGGTAAAATAGATTTACCGATTCTTAATTACCGAAAATTACCGAATTTTACCGATTCGGTAATTAAGAATCGGTAAATCTGAGGGGTGGATATGTAGATATTCCAGATGTGCTGGAATAACGAATCGGAAAAATTCGGTATTTACCGATTCGGTAAATACCGAATCGGTAATGCCCATTCATTCCTATGGGCTTTGAAGTTCATAGGAATGAATGGGCATTACCGATTCGGTAAATACCGATTTTCACAAGGGTGCAGGGGGTGTCACTTTGACACCCTCTGGCACCCCCAAAACAGGCTCGGGTGCCATGTGGCAGGCATACATGCCCTAAGGGCAGGTCTGCCTGTCACATGGCATAGGTGTGCATGCACACATGTGCATGCACACCGGAATCGGTATTTTACCATCAAATTGG
The DNA here is from genome assembly GCF_964263255.1 of Lissotriton vulgaris. Taxonomy (NCBI): domain Eukaryota; kingdom Metazoa; phylum Chordata; class Amphibia; order Caudata; family Salamandridae; genus Lissotriton; species Lissotriton vulgaris. The sequence goes on along the minus strand of NC_141691.1, from coordinate 895,625,527 downwards.
ATTTGATGGTAAAATATCGATTCGGTAAGGCCTCTGGGGCTCAGAAGAGTCCCACCTACATCTGGGTGCCTCAGATTCGGTAAATTTAACGAATTTTTATTTTACAGATTCGGTAAAATTACTGAATCTGTAATTTTACCGAATCGGTAAAAAAATGCCCCCTACATACCTGTCACCCATTTACCGATCGGTAACGGCCAAAATCGGCCGTTACCGGTCGGTAAATGGCCTGAAACAGCCACCTACATCTGGCCCTTAATCTTTAAAAAATCATTTCTTGAATTCTACTAATTGGTCATTTGTCATTTTGTTCTCATTTTGCTCAGATAAATATTCTCTTTTATGCTAATCCTGTGTGGAGGCTTTTTGTGATGCATTTGGTGTTTTACTGTGTTTGTGGGTGTGTTACAAAAATACCTTACGCATAGCCTCATTAGATAAGTCTGACTGCTCCGTGCCAAGCTACCAGAAGGAGAGCACAGGTTATCTTTTGATGTGTATCTAGCTTGCCCTGACTAGAGTGGTTGTTTTATGCCTGGCCTGGGTGCATACCTCAGTCTACCAGGAATCCCATTTATAACAATATACATGTGATTAAGAAGAAGAATTTGATGAAGTGTGCCATCCACTGCCTAAACAAGAGCAAGGAAACTAACACCAACCCGACTTTGTCTCTTCTCTCCCTTCGTTGGCCATCCATGCCCATTCATTTACATTATCTCAATTGCATGAGCAAAGGGGTTAATGTATCAATGATGAATCCAGGAACTGGCACTGTCTCTGGATAAAATAAGAGAACCACTATCACTCTGAGACTGGAACAGTGCCTTCAAGCTGTCTACTTTGGAATATTTTTACAATTCCCAGATTGTGTGTGCTTAGATAGAAATCTTAACTACAACTTAAGGTTTTTACTGACTTTCAAGTGATTTCCATGATTTCCAACATCTGTGCTGCACTTTTGTTTTTTAACATTGCAAAATCAAGGATTAGGTTTCCTAAATTCAATTGTTAAGAACACTTCAAATGCTATGCATTACTTTTAACATTGACATTAAATTATCTGCAATTCTTTTCCAAATACCAAATAATACATTCAAAAGGTTCCTAGATTCGATTTTAACATCAGGTAAAGCCTTCAAAAACAATTAAGTCAAATTGTATTTATTAGTCTATTGGGTTATTTAGGTTTGCTGACATCTTACATGAAACCTTGAATTTCTTTCACACTTCTGAAAAATGTCCAATGCTTTAATACATCACATTTTATAATATTTAAGTCAACTTTGGAAAATTAACTTACCCCATTTCAGGCTGTTCAGAATATCACCAATAATATAGATGAAAGCAACTAAGACCAGACTGGAGGAGATAAAGGCAAGAAAACCAAGTGGACTAAGCAGACCAAGGAGAGGATACACCCATTCTCCAGCAGCAATGTATATCCATATGACCCTGTTTAGCAGAAGAGATTTTTCAATTTCATGGTAAAATTTAAAATGAATATAGAAATCATTAAGTGTGTCCTACATTGTGAACAGAAGAAACAGTATTCTCAACATCAACATTAAAAACACATTTGTCTTATGAAGTCAAAACGATAACTGATGAAATCGTGGGTAACTGGACATGGCATTCTAGGTTGGCCTGATGGTCTTTAACAGCCGCAATGTATAAGCATCTTCTGTTTATGTATAAAACTAGTCTTTTCTCCACTACAACTGTTCTCTTGATTGGATTTTCAACCTCCAGATCGCTAGCCCTCACAGTGGGCTAACAACATCAAAGCACCCCAAAAGGTAGTCCCAAAGCCAAAGATTCCCCAGTAACGGGACCACTCTGACTAGGGTGTGTCTGTCTAGACCAAGCCTTGCCTCTAAAGAAAGCTACCCATACCATCTGCCTCAAGGAGACATGCAACATACCAAAACTGACACACAGGCCATGAAAATATAAACAACAGTGCCATATTTCTAATACCCACAATCTCACCCACATACCAACGACTAGTACAAACACCACCAAAACACACAACCTCCAACTTGTGCTCATTAATTCTAACTCTACAGTCACAAACAGTCCAGATTTAGCTGACATAATCACACAACACAACCTAGATTAATTTTACATGGACTACCTCAGATCAATACTCGCTGACAACAACTTCAAAATCCATCATTAAGCTGATAACACCAACTCTAACTGAAAATCGTCTCTCCCTAAATATTATGGCCTTGAGCTTATCCAGATACATATGTTAAGCGCATATCTAAAGCTCAACATAACAATGACCAAATTCACCCTCTTCAACAATGATTCCAAGCAACAGCGGCTTGAAGCCTGGTTCTTCAATGTGAATCTAATTAACAGTGCTAAATCAAATGCCTCCACCCTCAACACAGACTTCACGTTCAAAGAGCACATCACCAGAAAGAACAAGAGAGTAATGTACAACTTTCACTTGATGAGCAACTAAAACCCTTTTTTCCAGAAAACAATTTCAGAACAACACTGCAAAGCATGGCCCTTTTCACTTTGATGAAAGCAATGTTTTGCTCAATAACTTTCCAGACAATACTTTTTCACCCCTGAAAGGTATCCTACATGCTATATTTTACCATATCAGGGGCTTCGGGAATTTCCACCAGATCTCTAATCTCAAGGACATACTCAGGCTTCTGCGCTGAAATTCGATTGTTAACCCACTTTAATTAATTGTCTATAGACTGCCTTGACTGCCGCTTCGCTTTGCTAGCGCTTATAATTGACTCAGTGACTTTCACTTTTTAGCGCGATTACTCCCGGCGCTCTGCATTGTGCTTGTGCTGCATTTCGATTGTTAACCCATTTTAAATAATTGTCTGTAGACTGCATTGACTACCGCTTCGCTTTGCTAGCGCTTACAATTGACACAGTGACTTTCACTTTTAGCGCGATAACTCCCGGCGCTCTGCATTGCTCACCCCTCCGCTGCCATTTTGTTAGTATTTGTTGTTGTGCTCGTTGTTGAAAACCGTCCTCTGTAGCCCGCCCCGCCTCCCAGCTGAGCCGCCCTCGCCCCTCCCCCTCCACCCTCCATATATGACAGCAGCTTTTGCGCGCAGCGTTCGCGCCCCATTCGCGCCGAAGGTGCGCCAAAGGTAAGCCCGTCTACGCCCGTCCACGCCTGGACCGCGCCCAGCGCCAGAGCCCCTGGTCCTCGTAATGCCCACCCCTCCCGCATTACTTACGATGCCACCACCCTCCTAGCCCTCAACCCTGGCCGCTCCCCCATCTGCGTCCAAGCCGCTCCTGGACACACCCATGGACCCTTTTCCTGCTACTCCTGCAAGTTCGACGGCACCAAGAACAACTCCTCATCTACGAACACACAACAGATACCCGATCCCAACCACCTACAATGCATCCTGCTCAACACCCGCTCGGTCCACAGACACGCCATTGACCTCTGGAATCTACTCGACACCATCTCTCCGGACGTCGCCTTCCTAACAGAGACATGGATGAATGCCTCTTCAGCCCCAGACATCACCATTGCCATCCCGGAAGACTATAAGATCATTCGCAAGGACCGTACCGGCCACACAGGAGGAGGCATCGCTATCGTCCATAAGAAATCCATCCGCATCTCAACCAGCTCAGACGTCAATCTCGCCAACTCTGAACACCTTCACTTCCAGATCCACATCGACCCCAAGACCACACTCAGAGGCACCCTCCTTTACAGGCCACCAGGACCCCGCGCACAATTTAGTGAAGACATCACGGACTTCATCACTCCACACGCGCTCCCCTCCGAGGACTACATTCTTTTGGGAGACCTCAACTTTCACCTTGAAAAGAACAACGACCGCAACACCACCACCCTTTTGGACAACCTCGCAAACCTCGGACTTAAACAACTTGTCACTACCCCCACCCACGTCGCAGGTCACACACTCGACCCTATCTTCACCTCCAGCAAACATGTTTCCTTCAGCCACACCACAGCTCTCCTTTGGACTGACCACAGCTGCGTTCACTTCACCTACAACAAGCCCACATCCAACAACCACCCCCAACCCACTCTGCAAAGAAACTGGAACAAAATCACCATCGACCAGATCTCCTCATCGCTTCTTCTAAACCCCCCAGCCCACTCCTCAAACCCCGACCAAGCAGCCACCAACCTCACCCAATGGTTATCCAACAGCGCCGACATACTAGCACCACTGAAAAAACGACAAATCAAACTAGGCAGCAAGAAGGCCTCCTGGTTCAACGATGACCTTAAGAAATCCAAGAAACTCTGTCGCTCCCTCGAGAAGGCCTGGAAAAAAGACCCAACCACCAGCACCAAGGACGCCTTCAAAAACGCCACCCGCATACACCACCAACTAATCCGAAATGCCAAGAAAGCAGCCCTCAAGGACCGTCTAGATAACAACGCCCACAACAGCAAGGAATTATTCAACATCGTCAAGGAATTTACCAACCCCTCAGCCAACTCCAACGACATCACCCCCTCTCAAGCCCTAGCCTCATTCTTCCACAACAAAATTGCAGACATCCACAACAGCTTCGACAACCAACCCGGAGACCAACCCACCCAATCCCCTGCAGGACCCCCACCCCCCTGAACATCCTCAATGACTGGAAGCCAATCTCCACTGAGGACACCATCCATCTGATGAACTCTATCCACTCAGGATCCCCCACAGACCCTTGCCCTCACCACATCTTTAACAAAGCAGACTCCATTATTGCACCGCACCTCCGAGACGTCATCAACTGCTCCCTCAACTCTGCAACCTTCCCGGAAAGCTGGAAACATGCCGAACTCAGCGCCCTCCTGAAGAAACCCACAGCTGACCCCACCGAACTCAAAAACTATCGCCCTATCTCACTCCTTCCATTCCCGGCCAAAGTCATCGAGAAAGCTGTCAACAACCAGCTCGCCGCATTCCTCGAAACCAACAAATCCCTCGACCCCTCACAGTCCGGCTTCCGAGCCAAGCACAGCACCGAAACCGCCCTCATCGCAGCAACAGACGACATTAGAACTCTACTGGACAATAGAGACACAGTCGCCCTCATCCTCCTCGACCTCTCCGCAGCCTTCGACACAGTCTGCCATAGCACCCTTCTACAGCGCCTCAAAAACATCGGAATCCAAGGAAAAGCACTGGAATGGATCACCTCGTTCCTCTCCGGAAGAACCCAGAGAGTCCGCCTCCCACCATTCAAATCTGAGGCCACTGAAGTCATCTGCGGCGTACCTCAAGGGTCCTCACTCAGTCCCATCCTCTTCAACGTTTACATGAGCCCCCTCGCGGCCATCGCACGCCAACATAACCTCAACATCATCTCCTACGCCGACGACACTCAACTGATCCTATCACTCACCAGAGACCCTAACACGGCCAAAACCAACCTACACAAAGGAATGAAAGAAGTAGCCGAATGGATGAAGCACAGCCGTCTGAAACTGAACTCAGACAAAACAGAAGTCCTCATCTTAGGTACCTCCCCCTCCGCCTGGGACGACTCTTGGTGGCCAGAGGCCCTTGGAAAAGCACCCATCCCGACGGACCACGCACGGAACCTGGGCGTCATCCTGGACTCCTCACTCTCGATGACCAGACAAGTCAACGCCGTTTCTTCATCTTGCTTCAACATTCTTCGCATGCTCAAAAAAACATTTCGCTGGATCCCTACCGAAACTAGAAAAACAGTCATCCACGCTCTGGTCACGAGCCGACTGGACTACGGAAACACCCTCTACGCCGGCCACACCGCAAAACTCCAGAAAAAACTACAACGCATCCAGAACGCCTCAGCAAGGCTCATATTAGACATCCTGCGTAAAGAACACATCTCTGATCACCTGAAAAACCTGCACTGGCTCCCCGTCAATAAGAGGATCACTTTCCGGCTCCTAACCCACGCACACAAAGCACTCTACGAAATCGGACCCGAATGCCTCAACACACGACTATCCTTCTACACCCCCTCCCGCCAGCTACGATCCTCCAACCAAGCCCTTGCCACTGTACCTCGCATCAACAAAACCACCATGGGAGGTAGATCCTTCTCCTACCTAGCAGCTAAAACTTGGAACTCACTTCCCACTCACCTTCGCCTTACTCAGAACCACCTAGCATTCAGAAAGCAACTCAAAACGTGGATATTTGACAAGTAACTCCCCACCCTTCTTCAAGCGCCTTGAGACCCTCTGGGTATGTAGCGCGCTATATAAATCTTTTGACTTGACTTGACTTGACTCTAGGCCCATGCCATCTTCGATATCAGCTGCATCACATATTTGTCCCTCCAAAATGACAACCCAACCGATCTGTTCAAGAAGCTAACTACCTCATGTCATGGGAGCCAGGTTGACAACATCATTTGTGAGGCCTAGGTCACAAACCTCAATTCTGAATATAAAATGGGAAGAATTACAAGGAGGATATGAACATGGTGGTCTTATCCACTTATGAACTGTAAGCATTTTTATCCATTTTAAGACTGGACTGTGCATTTAACATCCATGCTCCTGCAACTCTGCATACACACACATATACACACACACACACTCCAAAGTGCGCACACACACACACACACAGACACACACACACACACACACACACACACACACCCTGGAACACATACATTGCCCCTCTGCTTTCTTCCACTACTACACATCTGTTTTGGCCAATGATCTTTCATAGTGGTGGGATGTCATACTTGCCCCAAAACACAGCATGTGAGTAAAGCCAGTGAGCCAGACATCTTTTAAGAGGGGTTGCGTGTAGAAAAAGAGGTTAAATAGTTGATTTTAAAACACAATTTTTTCATACATTTGCTAATAAGTCACATGTTCTGAAAGAGTACTTATTAAATATCCCAGTACTCCCATGGTGTGCCAAGGAATCTTGACCCTCCCCAGGAGTTAAACACAATTAGGCATATTTCCAAGCCCCCTGCGCCACCAGTATGCCACTTTTTGTGACGTACTGGTGGTGTATTTTCCTGCTCCATATTTACAAGGACAGGAAAAGCCACGCTGCATGGCTTTTCCTGTCCTTGTAAATACAGCCCCTTTACACGCAGCACTTTGCGTGAAAGGGGTGTACCATGGGTGTTGCTGTGGGTGTATCCACGTAACACCCATGGAACCAGACACATTTCCAGATTTATGAGGAATCGTAAGGAAATGCGTGTGAATGCTACGCCTCCCCAGGGGAGGCATAGGGAGGCGCAACGAGGAGAATTTTTTAAATTTCTTCTCGTTTTTTCCCCTTTCAATGTGTGCTTCATTCTACAGCACACATTAACAGAGGAAAATGCCTGTAGTGACTGTTTTCGTGCAGGAAGGTGCCCCTTCCTACAAAAAAACAATCTCCCCATGACGCAGACATCCTTGCACCATGGTGCAAGGGTGCCCTCGCTGGCGCATGGCAGCTGTTTGTGCTCCAGCTCAGGTGAGAGCACAGGAGTACGACGTATCATTGTAGATATGTCCCGTTCCAGTGCTCTGAAAGTTACTAAGTGTGGTGCAGCCAAATGGCTTGTGGAATGCACTGAGTCACTTCTTGTAAATCTGCCCCAGTGTTCCCAACATTTACCATGAGTTCATGCTATATGGCAGGCTTGAGCTCCAGTATTTCAGGGTGCCCCTTTAGGCCAAGAATTACATGCAATAAGCCAGCATTTTGCCATGAATGCATCTATAAGTCAATGGTGTCTCATATATCGAGAATTATATGCGGTAAGTAAAGACCAGTAGTGTGGCTCACCGGTTAGAGGCGGCAGACCCGAGAGCAGAGGACGGCCCGGGACCAGGGTTCGATTCCCGGCGCGGCAGGTTTCTGGACCAGGGTCAGCGGACTCGATAATTCTCTCGCCTCGGTGCCCACTCTGATCAGCGATCACACTCGGCAACTCTGGGCATTAGCTTGCCTCATCTTCACTAACGGCCCCACCAGACCGCCGGGGATGCCTGGTCTCACCCTGGAGATACCCATTAAGGGACCATCTCTCAGGGAAGCCAGGAAGGGTTTCGCAGCGGTCGAAGCGCCTTGGGACCCTACGGGTAAGTAGTGCGCTATATAAATGCCTATACATTTACATTTACACCAGCTTTTTACCATGGGTGAACCCCCATACCATTGGTGCTGTTTCATATGCCAAGAATTACCTACCTCCAGTTCGTCAACACCAGCATTTAATCATGGGTGCCCTAATTTTCGAAGAGTTACCTCCAGTATGGCTGGGACTGAATTTAACATGGGTAACACCACCACACATATATCAATGGTCCCTTGCACATGTACCAATAATTGTATCAGTATTCCAGGATGAGCAGCACATCAAACTGTCCCTCCATCTCACAAGCACACACACTGTTATACATTACACACACCTTCACACACAATCACAAACTCACATTCACTTTCACATGCACTCACTCTCATACACACATTCTCAGTCTAGCACACTCACTCTTACTTACATTTGCTCTCACCCATAGACCCTCTCTCCTGCTAAAGCTCTCTTATATGCTTTGATACTCCCATTTTTCTAATTTGCCTGTGTTGTGTTAGAAAAGCTTAGAAAAGCTTGCACTGCCCCTGCCATCCTTGGTTGAATGTTACTAAAGCTGGGTAAAACCATTTTCTTGATTCCCTATTCAAAAGTGAAATTTTTGTATTGCCAATGCTTGTTTTCACGCATGACGCAAATGAAATAATGCCAATAATAGGTGACAGAGTAACAGGGTTTATATTGGATTTCCATGTGGATTAAGTAGTATCAATAATTTATATGGACAAGACAACTTAGTAAAATGTAAAACATAGCTTCCAGGTGATTGTATGCCATTACTGACTCCCAATCGTCTTCGCTCTTTAGCCAACAGCACTTTGCATGTTGGGATTTTCAGCCCATACACAATATATATGCATTAGATTGCAGCAATGTGGTGCCACAAAAGCAGGACTGCCTGAAGGAGTCACAAAAGACAGGGGGCCCGGGAAACATCCATTACAATGCAGGCATTACATCGCAATGCCTTTACAACGCAACTATTACAACATAAGTGCCTTTACATCGCATGCCTTTACAAAGCATGCCATTACGACACATGTCATTACAACACATGCCATTACAATGCATTTCATTACAATGCATTATAAGGTTAGTAATGGAGAATTTTAAGTTTTAGGGTGGGTATGGGTTTTGGGGTAGTTGGGAATAGTAATTTTTACCCCTACGCTATCCAACACTTTCCCTGCTGTTCCACTCACTGGAATAGGAATAGGAATTTTTTACCCCTACGCTATCCAACACTTTCCCTGCTGTTCCACTCACTGGAATAGGAATAGGAATTTTTACCCCTACGCTATCCAACACTTTCCCTACTGTTGCACTCACTGGAGTGGGAATAGTAATTTTTACCCCAACACTTTCCAACACTTACCCTACAGTTCCACTAAAAGAATAATACATTGTTGTATGATTGTAATGGAATGCGTTGTAATGGCAGTTTTAAAACTGCGTTGTAATGGTATGCGTTGCAAAATCATGCGATGTAATGGTTGTTGCGATGTAAAACCTGCCATATAAAAGCATGCGTTGTGATTGTAACGTCACATATTCCAAGGGGACACGTTGCAATGATGCAAAATATTTAAAAATCAAATTTCACTTTGTGTTATTTGGTTTTATTCCTGAAAGCAATCACACGTTAATCAGTGAAGTCGTCAAAGTAGAAGACTGTTTTTTATGTACAGATGTTAAAACTGGCAAACATTCATACTTCTGTAAAACAATAGCGGTTAATAAAAAAATACTGCCCACCCGAATGTAAGCCCCCATGGGATGTGGGAAATTGTCATAGCACCAGCAGCAACCCACGCCCAACCTACACAATGTGTAGCAGCAGAAACTGACAGCCTCTGGATTGAGAAGATGGAAAGATAGCCCCTTCATAAAAATCTATGTTCCCAAAGTAGGGCCCACATAGTGTATTTTCACGAGCCTTTTAGCTGAGCCACAGTGCCTAAACCTACGTATACAACACCAATCCAGCAGCGAGGACACTACAAGACTGTAGATGAAAAGATGACATGAACTAACGTTCAACAACCTGGCCTTCTTGAGCTATGCCTACATTATATGGAACATTCCTGTCAGGAATTCAGATACATGCTGAAGGCATTTGTTCGAGGAGTACAACCCCAAAAAAACGTCAACCAATCCCTGGCCTTTTGTGAATGGTCCTCTGAGCCATCCAATCCCTTTTAAATGCTCTTAGGCATCCCAGCTAATTTTGTGTTATACAAATACCACTACATACAAACGTACATACATTGCATCTCTCAGCTGAGATTACCAGCAATTTCTCAAACTTTCTTTATGACAGGGATACAGAGAGCTTGCACCAATATTTAGCAGTATTTGGGCAGCTTCATATTATGTATTGTGGAAGGTTTTGTGCACTAATTAGATTTGCACTTCATTAATATCAGGCAGAACAGTGATCTACATTATAATTCACATAGATACATTAAGATGCTATTGCCTTTAAAAAGATTTTGATATGACCTATTTTAAGATGCATTTTCCTGGATTATGCTAAATAGGCCTCTGCTAGGCCTCAACGCCATCTTGTTCAAAAAGGGCATCTCATCATGTTTGTGTCCTGTTTATTATTTCTGCTACACGTAAACAAGCAAGTGCTCTTTTTTATTTCTGACAGCCACTGTTCACAAAAAAGCCTTTCTAGCATGGGCTTAGTAAAGTATCTCCCGTATGCATGCAGTATTGCATTAATTCACAATGGTTTACTGTTGTTTATGTAACTAGTTCGTTCTGACATCTCCTGATGATGTTCGCCCAGAGGGGGCTGAATCAATATTTAGTGGAATAGTGCTTGAGTTGCAAGGCTGTATGGAGCTTTTCATTCCTATTTCTGACTTGTTGGAAATGTGTTTCTTTAACTAACATCTCGATGAATCTGTACTTTCTGGGCTTGCCTATGAGAAAATGACTTCTACAAACCCTTGATTTTGGGGGTGAACCAAATGACTTTCCCAACCTACTAGGGATGCAGTCTGAGTTCTTACTGATATTGCTACTCATTTCGGACTTAAACTATTTTCATCTGTATTTTACAGTTTCTGTGTTGTAGATATGTACCTTTTAAAATTGTTGCCATAAATCTTCATGCATTTTCTAATTCTACCCTGGAACTTACTTATTTAGTTAGTCCTTTTTTACCTAATTGTAATTTTGATATGTTGGTTTGCACCTTATCTTGGGAAACATTGCCTCATGAAAATGCTATTTAACACCGTCCCCGATTCGACCACCCGTGGACATGCTGTTACAATGTTTCTTGGAGTGTATGAATTTAGGGGTACCGAGTGCCCGCAATAACAGCATATTTTCTGGGCAGTGACAGTTATGTTGAATTGAAGAGATGACTCCAAGTAGGTTGAATTTAGTTTAATATAGAGAAGAGCAGGTACACAGCCTTACAGGTTAAGCAGTCAGCTTCAACTAAATTACATTGGAACACATAGGTAAGAACACAGTGTAAGAACTCTGTATAGTGGAATGTGGAATGAACACAGTTAAAGGAGTAAGACATGTATTACACAACATAACACATCCTCCTTGGAACAAATTAAAAAAAAACAATAACTTGTAACCGACATCATCCCCCACCATAATAAAAAAAACAATAGAATAAGAATTCAGAAGAAAGATAGAAAAGGAACAAAGGTTCCTATAAGGGAAAAGTTTCAGAAATATAATCAGCCAACCATACAGGAGGCCTTTTTTCACGTCTAGAGTTCCTAAAAACATTTGACACATCTTGAGAGACCAGACTAGAAGAACTAGGAGCAACCAAATCAGTAAGCTCATCACACTTATGCAAACCAGAAACATCAGGTACTGAAAAATTGGAGGTATCAGAAATTACATCCTAATTAATAATGTCAGGTGGCAATGAAGAGTTAGCACACAACAAATCCTCCAAATCAAACAAATCTGATGATTTCTTGAAAGAAACTTGAGGAGGAGAACACTTAGCAACCCTCTTAAGGTTCCATACACGTCCATCAGTGAGGCGAACAGAATTATTTAAAACTTCCACAACCTGCATAGGTTCATAAAAACGACTTTCCTCGTTAGGAGATTTACCAGGTTTCTTAACTCTTACCCATTGACCAACAACCAAATCAATCAATCAATCACGTTATTTGTATAGCGCACTACTCACCCGGGAGGGTCTCAAAGCGCTGGGGGAGGGGAAAGTTACTGCTCAAACAGCCAGGTCTTGAGCTGCTTCCTGAAGGCGAGATGGTCTTGGGTTCGCCGAAGGTGGGTGGGGAGGGAGTTCCACGTCTTGGCTGCCAGGTAGGATCAACATCCTTCACATTATGCTTGGAATCATACCAAATTTTGCTCTTGAGGTGTGAAGCTTGACTTTTGTTCCTTCACTCGACTTTCAGACCAATTGACCACATTGGACTTGAACAACCACCCTGGAGTGAATTTTGTACGAGGATTTCTACAACGCATAAGTACGATAACCTGTAGCTTCACAAATTGAAGTTCTGTAAAACCAAACCATTTTCAAAACTTGAATTTCCCAATCCTTATTATTTCCTGACATTTGGATGGTGTTTTTGATAATCCGGTTAAAGCGCTCAACCATACCATTGCTGTTTGGGTTATAAAGAGCCGTGGTTTTATGCTTGATTCCCAATCTATTAAAGTACTCTTTGGCCTTATTTGACATAAACTGAACACCATTACAACTTAACAAAATTGAAGGAATGCCTTCCAAAGTGAAAGACTTATCTAAAAATTGCGAAACAGTATCAGTATCAGCCTTAAGCACAATTTTTACAAAAGGCCACCTTGAGAACAAATCCATTAACACCAAAATGTATTTCTGCTCACTGCCAATAGGACCCATAATATCAATAGCTGTGTGTTCCCAGGGAGAATTAGGTGCAATCATATTACCCATAGAAGGCTTACACAAAACAAGAGATTTATCAGCAGCTTGACAAGATTTACAGTTCCTCACAAATCTGTCAATATCTACATCCATACCGGGCCACCAAAATGAAGTTTTAACGGTGCGTTTAGAACGGACAATGCCAAAATGTCCTTCATGACATAAAGCCATGATGGACAAACGCAAAGTCTTAGGAGGTATGACTCTTTCACCAAACCAAATATTACCATCTCTGACACTTAAATCAAATCTAACCTCCCAAAAATACTTTAAAGGATGTTTGCTATCCACTCTCTTTGGCCAGGACTCAGCTAGATGAGATTTCACCAAGGTTAATTCCTTATCATTGCGATATTCATCATCCCACTTCTCCTTCAAAATGCCTGCACCTTCCAAATCTTGAACATAAGCCACCTGAAAGGAATTCCACAAATCATCTTCACATTCCACAAGTTGTTTTGGCATTCTAGAAAGGAAGTCAGCTATGCAATTTTCTTTCCCTGGTATATATTCCATTTTATAACAAAAATCCTGCAACTTGATAGCAAGTCTGGCAACTCTAGCAGAAGTATTGATAGTTCCTTCAGTGGTTAGAACCCTGAGTAATGGCTTGTGATCACAGCGTAAGATAAACTTAGTACCCCACACAAAAGCTCTGAAGTGATTTACCGCCCATACACATGCTAAAGTTTCTTTTTCTATGGTAGAATACTTTTCTTCAGTAGGCGAAAGTGACCTGGAAGCATATGCCACGATTTGTTCTTTGCCATTCAACCCAATTTGAGATAAAACAGAACCTAAACCTTTAATGCTGGCATCAGTAGTAATGATGGTTTGCGCTTCAGGATTAAAACTTTTTAAAGAAGCGATGTTAGTGATGCAACTTTTTATGTCCTCAAAATCTTGTTCACATTCCATAGACCAAACAAACTTAACTTTGTTTTTTAACAGTTGTCTAATATTATATGTTCTGGTTGCAAAATTTGGAATGTATTTAGAACAAAATTCGGCTAAGCCAATAAAGGATCTAACATCATCCTTTCCTTTGGGAGAAGGAGCGCACTTAATCGCATCAATTAAATTAGGTTTTGGTCTGATACCATCACAATCAATGACATGGCCTAAATAAGTGACATGATCGCTGGCAAAAGTACACTTGGTATATTCAACAGTCAACCCTTTTGCATCAAGAATACTCAAAACTTTATTTATTAAGTATTGTCATGTTCTGCCTTTTCCTTACCAAAAATGAGAATATCATCTTGAAAAAACTTTGTGTGTTTTTACAGTAGAAAACAATCTGTGCATTAAGCGCTGGAAAACGGCCGCAGCTGAAGCCAAGCCAAAAGGCATTCTCTTAAATTGAAAACATCCTTGAGGAGTTATAAAAGCAGTGTACTGCTTGCTGTCTTTAAATAAAGGAATCTGGTGGTATGCGGCAGATAAATCAATTGTGGTAAACCACTTGGCACCATCAAGTAAAGCTAACATCTCATACATTTTTGGCAGGGGAAATTGATCCACTACAATATTCTCATTTAGATGGCGTAAATCTACACATAATCTCAATTTTCCGTTTGTATGTTTCACCACAACCAAGGGAGAAACCCAAGCAGATGCCTCAATTGGCTCAATTATGTCAGAGGAGACCAATCTATCGAGTTCAGAAGCAACATCCTTTCTTAAAGCAATTGGCACAATTCTGACCTTATGGATTTTTGGCACAGCAGAATCTTTTAAAATTATTTTGTGCTCAAAATCCTTTAATTTACCAATTTTCTTTTGAAACACAGAAGGAATTTTTTTTTTAAGTTCTCCACCAGTCTTAGTGCCTTCATCCATCACCAACACCTTTTCCACTGAATTGGGATCAAGAATTATATGCAATTCCCCTTGATCTTTCCATCCCAACACCGATGGGCCTTTTTTAGAAACATACGACTTGCCATAAGATTTGCGATTCTTAAATTCAAATTTCAGCCAACAAAAACCAATATTATCAATCTTCCCACCATTATAACCCTCCGGGTCAATATCAGGAGACGATAATTTTGGACCAACCCTGTCAACAAAAGTATTAAGCCAAACATCTTCGTTGACAATTGTATAGGGCGAACCAGAATCAGCATATACCCTAACACGCACACCACCAATGTGCATCCAGCATTCAGGCTTGTTGTCAACTAGTAAACATCCATCACGGATGTTGAGAAGAAGTTTCTTCTTTAAGACCACTGCACACTCAGAAGCTTGGTCATCACCACTAGAAGAGTTGTCATCAGAGACAACGTCCTCTTGAATACATTTAACTGTCTTTGTCCTTCTTCTGCATGCTTTTGTATAATGACCATACAGTCCACAAGCACCACATTTACTCTTTTTAGCAGGACACGACTTAGCAAAAGCCAGATGTTCAGAACTCCCACACCTATAACACTTGGGAGATTCACCGCTATACCTAGGCTTAGCCCAAGTTTCATTCTTTTGTTTAAAACTGTTATTCTTTTTCGAACTGGAATTAACTTTAGCTACTACATCTTTGTTAACATTGTCAGATTTCAAAGCACTGGCACACCTGCTGGACGTTTCAGCTTTACGAACCAAGGCTAAAATGTCATCCAAACAAGCATCGCCATTAATCCAGAGACGTTCTTGAATGGCAGGATTGTTTGCATGCATTACGACTTGGTCACAAACCAAATCTTCTAGTAACCCACCAAAAGCGCAATCATTCCCCATTTTTTTTAATTCACCAACATAGTCGTCAACAGATTCACTTTTAGACTGCTTCCTTTGGAAGAATTTGTATCGCGTAATGCCGATACAGACCTTTGGGGAAAAATATTTATCTAAATTAGATAGAGCAACTGTGAAAACATTACTGTCCCCACCCCCAACAATGGGTTTATTAATTTGGTTATAACATTTAAGACCTTGCGGACCTAAAGAGTGTAAAAGAATACGCTTCTTATGTTCAGCAGACATTTTACCATCAAAGTCAAAGTCAAATAATTTATATAGCGCGCTACATACCCAGAGGGTCTCAAGGCGCTAGAGGAAGGGAGGGGAATTACTTGTCGAATATCCAAGTTTTAAGTTGCTTTCTGAATGCTGGGTAGTTCTGAGTGAGGCGAAGGTGAGTGGGAAGTGAGTTCCAGGTTTTAGCTGCCAGGTAGGAGAAGGATCTTCCTCCCATGGTGGTTTTGTTGATGCGAGGTACGTCAGCAAGGGCTTGGTTGGAGGAGCGTAGTTGACGGGAGGGAGTGTAGAAGGAAAGTCGTGTGTTGAGGCATTCAGGTCCAAGTTTGTAGAGTGCTTTGTGTGCGTGGGTTAGGAGGTGGAATGTTATCCTCTTATTGACGGGGAGCCAGTGGAGGTTTTTCAGGTGACTCGAAATGTGGTCGTTACGCGGGATGTCTAGTATGAGTCTGGCTGATGCGTTCTGGATGCGTTGGAGTTTTTTCTGGAGCTTTGCGGTGGTACCGGCGTATAGGGTGTTACCGTAGTCCATGCGGCTTGTGACCAGTGCGTGGGTGACCGTTTTTCTAGTTTCCGTGGGGAGCCAGCGAAATGTTTTTTTGAGCATGCGAAGAATGTTGAAGCAAGATGATGTAACGGCGTTGACTTGTCTGTTCATCGAGAGTGAGGAGTCCAGGATGACGCCCAGGTTCCAGGAGTCATCCCAGGCGGAGGGGGAGGTACCTAGGATAAGGACTTCTGTTTTGTCTGAGTTCAGTTTCAGACGGCTGTGCTTCATCCACTCGGCTACTTCTTTCATTCCTTCATGTAGGTTGGTTTTGGCGGTGTTCGGGTCTTTGGTGAGTGAGAGGATCAGTTGAGTGTCATCAGCGTAGGAGATGATGTTGAGGTTGTGTTGGCGTGCGATGGTCGCGAGGGGGCTCATGTATACGTTGAAGAGGGTGGGGCTGAGTGAAGATCCTTGTGGCACGCCGCAAATGACTTCAGTGGCTTCAGACTTGAATGGTGGAAGGCGGACTCTCTGAGTTCTTCCGGTAAGGAAGGATGTGATCCATTCCAGTGCTTTTCCTTGGATTCCGATGTTTCTGAGACGTTGTAGGAGGGTGCTATGGCAGACAGTGTCGAAGGCTATGGAGAGGTCGAGGAGGATGAGGGCGACTGTGTCTCCATTGTCCAGTAGTGTTCGAATGTCGTCTGTTGCTGCGATGAGTGCGGTCTCAGTGCTGTGTTTGGCTCGGAAGCCGGACTGTGAGGAGTCGAGGGATTTGTTGGTTTCGAGGAAGGCGGCGAGCTGGTTGTTGACAGCTTTCTCAATGACTTTGGCCGGGAATGGGAGGAGCGAGATGGGGCGGTAATTTTTGAGTTCGGTGGGGTCAGCTGTGGGTTTTTTCAGAAGGGCGCTGAGTTCGGCGTGTTTCCAGCTTTCCGGGAAGGTGGCGGAGTTGAGGGAGCAGTTGATGACGTCTCGGAGGTGTGGTGCTATGATGGAGTCTGCTTTGTTGAAGATATGGTGAGGGCATGGGTCTGTAGGGGATCCTGAGTGAATGGAGTTCATCAAGCGGATGGTGTCCTCAGTGGAGATTGGGTTCCATTCATTAAGGATGTTCAAGGGGGGTGAGGGTACGGCAGAAGGTTGAGAGGGTAGGTCTCCAGGTTGGTTGTCGAAGCTGTTGTGGATGTCTGCGATTTTGTTGTGGAAGAACGAGGCTAGGGAGTCGCAAAGGGTTTGGGAGCGGGTGATGTCGTTGGAGTTGGCTGAGGGGTTGGTAAATTCTTTGACGATGTTGAATAATTCCTTGCTGTTGTGAGCGTTGTTGTCCAGTCGGTCTTTAAGTGCGGCTTTCTTGGCAGTCCGGATCAGAGTCTACAGTCTCAATATAATTAAGAAAGTAATCTTTCCACTCCAACCATTTCAAATCTGGTTCAGAACCTTTAGACCAGAAATCTTGAGGGTTACTTAAAGAAAATTTTTGTTGACTCATGTTGAAAGAAAAAAAAAACAAAAAAAACAGAACAGTCAATAAAGATGTTTGTAGAATAAATTAAAAAAAATATCAATGCTGCCTGTAAAGATGCTTGAGGTGGAATTGTTCAGTGTATCAGTAAGAGGAAGAAGAGAAAACAAAATAAGCTTTTATAACACTGTCCAATCTTCACCACCAAATCCAGGAAAATGCCAGAAATCCTTGAAAAATGTTAAAAAATATAACTCCAGTATAACAGTACGAAGCGTTTGTGAACAGTACCTTCAACCGTTATCCAAAACCGATCTGTGGGTGTCTAAATCGGTATTTAAGAAATGCTTCGTATTGTTTCAGCAAATACGAGTAGGCCTACCCAATCCAAAATGGCTGCCGCGCATCACATGAAGTGCCACGTTCAGAAAGAACGTCAGAGGTAGGAAGCAAAGCAGCGTGCCTTCGGGAAGAAACTTGAGAGCGTGGAAAACGTCACCGGAAGAGTGACGTGAGGATCGTCGCGCGTCCAATTCAAGGAAAGCAACGGTGAACTTTCAAACAGCTTGAGCGCTAATAAGGTGAAAATTATTCAAAATCCACAATTTTTTTTAGCAAAATGCGTCGCTCACCGGAATCAGCTGCTCGTCCACACAAATAGTTCCCAATGCGCCGTCTAAGCACTGCCAACGTCGTCTCTGCTCCTATATCGGTCAGATCAATAAAAAATAAAGAAAATAAAGCGGTTCCAAGGTATATCAAAGAAAAAATATCCCGATCGTCGCCAGTGTTGAATTAAAGAGATGACTCCAAGTAGGTTGAATTTAGTTTAATATAGAGAAGAGCAGGTACACAGCCTTACAGGTTAAGCAGTCAGCTTCAACTGAATTACATGGAACACATAGGTAAGAACACAGTGTAAGAACTCTGTATAGTGGAATGTGGAATGAACACAGTTAAAGGAGTAAGACATGTATTACACAACATAACAAGTTACTACATTTAAGAACCTGACATCAGGGATCATAAAAGGCAAAAAAATGTAGCACAATGTATCTTTTGACTTGTTTACTTGTGTGAACACATCTAATTTCAATTGACGTTTTTTGCTACATCTATATTGCAAACAAATCCCAGTGCAGTAGCATAATGTTAGAAACCATCCCTCCAATTAGCTGCAGAACATGAGGCTGGGGATTCCTTCCAATCTCAATCCACTGACTCACCCGCTCAAGGAAAATAACTTCTCTCATCTTTCTGCAGATACAATTTGTTCTATTTTGTAATTTTCGTTTTCCCATAATCATATTTTATTTTCCCATAATCATATTTTATTTTTCTTTTGTTTTCCCATCGTTTCTTAACTTAATGTTACTTTGTCTCTCATTTCTATGCCTTTACCCCTTTTTCAGATGGAACAACATCAATGTAAAATAAAAGCATCATCTGAAAATAAAACAATCTTTTAAGGAAATGGCAATATTATATTTTGTAGGATGAATTTTACCCCATAAATCACAGTTGTAATGTGTGTTTATCACTCAATCCTGAAATGTCAGATTCAGTAGTGAAATTCAGAGGTGGAGTATAACCACACTGTGCCATTCAGCAGGAAAATGTCCCACATGAGAAGGGCCTTATTACGAGTGGTGGTGGTCCGATCACCACCACTCTGTGGGCCAGCCTGCAGTATTATAAGTGTGGCATTTGTACCAACACAGAACCGCTCTGACTGCGGGGGATCAAGGATCCTGCAGCGGTCACGTAACGTTCAGGGGCATTAATATTCTGGCAGTGTTGCTGCAGCACAGCCAAGCATATTAGGAGTTGCCAGTCCACCGCCCTTTTCATGGCTGTGAGCCTGCCATGAAAAGTTTGGAAGAGAGGCAACAAAGGGGACCCTAACAGAGCCTCCTCCTGCTCTTGGACCTGGAGATTCATGTGGGGTGGGCATATGTAGTGCCCCTCTGGTTTTGCACCCCCCAGTTCCTGCACGCTGTGGTATGCATACCACACCGTGCAGGAAGGTGCAGTTGGTGCTCTGAGAGTGGCGGTCTGCATGTTAGGCTCTTCTATGAACAGACTGCCACTTTCAGAACGCCACAAGACAGCCTCCCAGACCAGGATTTAACTCCTACTCCGGCGGGCGGTCGTACCATGGCTTTGGCGATCCTACTGCAGACTGCGCATTGCACCATTCGCTGTAGAACTGCCAAAGTCGTAATAAGGCCCTATGGAAAACCACTTTGCTGCACCACCTAAACATTGCTTCAGCTGAGTTCTTGGGCGCAAGTGCAAATTGACCCTCTAATTTTAGAGTTGCCAATAACGCAATCTTCTCTGTATTCCAGAGAGGTTTGAATAGCTTCACAAGAGTTGAATGTGTCTATAAAACCAAGCTTCTCCAAGCTGTCACTCTGATGTACAGGTGTAGGACAGGGACTTCACCTGCCTTATCAATAGGCTGCTTCAGACTATACCAGAGTTTACTCTCTTGTGAAATTGGCGATTGTTGGGGGGTGGGGTAATCAGGTAAACCTCGCGAAGATATGATTGATAGAGTAGAAAAATGTAGCTTAAATAAAAGCCATTATTTACACTAGACATTAACATAAAAATGCGTTATACAATGAAACATAGGAAAATTTGCCTTTTCTTAAGAGTGCCAAATTATTGTGTAGCATGATTTTTGCAGTAAGCACTCATTTCTATTGTAGTTACACGACTAGGCCGGACTAGGTCTCTCCCACTTTCTACCTTTCAGTTAATTTTCATCTTTAATAAATAAATGCTTTTAGGAAACTCTGAACTATGCACTATGATTTGATAAATGAGTCATATTTGACTCGCTTAAACGTGTCATCTCTCTAGACTGTGCTGACTTTATAAATGTATTTCTTCTTTTCATAAGCTACATGTAATCATCATATTTAGTTACTTTTTTAGCTGCCACATATTAACAATGGTGATTAGGTATATTAAAACAATAATGCTTACATGAAGACATGACTCTGATGACATAATCTCGTAGGTTACAACTAGAATGTTTCAGCCTTTAGAATATCTCATTTTTACACAGTGGAATACTTAATAGCTAATAGTTTAGACTTCAGGGTTCTCGTGGGAACTCAGAGTGAAGCTAACGCACATGAATGTTTAGCAACTACGTTGAAACTTGTAGATAGAACTTTGCCGACTTCTTATGTTTACCATAGGAATGAAGGAAGAAGCAGCAGGCCATCTGATGACCCTTCCTCATTGGCTTAAGGTGACCTAACACCAGTATTGATTGTTACATATGTTTTGAAATATACATGTTCCTAGCTAGAATTAAGGCAGCCCAGTCTGGTCGAGACCATTCTTCTGTGACCATACCTTTTTAGGTCGAGCATGGGCAGTGCATGCACTGCTCTGTGAGGCATGCTGTATTTAGGTATGGACTTGAAGCTCCGCCCATTTCCCACTTATCTTTTCAATTAGCTCTTGTTACTGTCCTTTCTAAATAGTTGCTTTTCATTCAAGAGTCGACCTAGTAGTCCCTCATTGAAACTGCCTTGTCTGGTTTGTAACTATGAGGACTGGAGTCTGCTTTATCTAATCTGTGAGCACTATTTTCTTTAATGACACAGCACTGCCTCTTTAAAGTAGGCTTTAGCATGGCGACCACCCCCCTCCCCCTTGTTCCTTTTTTTCAGAGTGTCATGCGCTTTCCGTGTTACCTTGACTGTCGCAGGCAACACTCGCAGAATGCTGCCCTTGAGGAATAATAGCGGACACTTCATGTTTTAATTTTCAGCGCGCCATATGTGCTTTCACTTTCATTTTTTTTTTCAGTGGGCCATGTGCTATCCGTTTTTCTTGGCGGCCCGTACACACCACTTTCAAGATGCTGCCCTTGAGGAATAATGGCAGGCATTTCTTGTTTTAATTTTCAGTGCGCATGCACAGTTTTTTCTTTCATTCTTTTTTTCTGCGGGCCATGCGCTTTACGTTTTACATGGCATCCCGCACACACCACTCCTGGGACACTGCCTTTGAGGAATAATGTTGGCTGCTTCTTGGTTTAGTGTTCAGCGCACCATGCGCGCTATCAATTTTACAATGGAAGCCCGGACACACCACTCCCGGGACGCTGTCCTTCTTATTCATTCAGTTCTGAGTCTGTGAAACACAAAATGAAGATACAACTGTTTATGCTGCATATTTGATTTCTCCACATCTGCCTTATACAGGAATGCTTAGCAATGTTGAGTTGGTAAGTGTTAAGTATTTTTTTCCCATCCGCCATTCTACCGCAAAAGGTTTTTTCCTGTCAACTTCAGAGCACCCACGCTTTGCAGTTGTCATTCTGCCCCTGTTGTGCAGCAACACTTGATTTATGCCCTTCAGCTAATCCGTGAACACTAGCAGTTCACGTGTTTAAGGTCTTTGTGTGGTATTATTATTGCCTTAAATCAACAAGCATTTGCAATGCAATAGGTGTCACATTTACGAGAGTTTGAGCTATTGGCCTAGTAAAGTACAATGCCATTCATTTATGTGTTGGTTTTCAAAATAAATAAATAAAAGACATTGGGCTAGATGTAGGTAAATCTTTTTTACTGATTCTAAAATACCGATTCTGTAACAAAATACCGAATTATTACCTACATCTAATTTACCGATTCTAAAATACCGAATCGGTAAAATTCGGTATTTTAGAATCGGTAAAAATTATTTACCTACATCTAGCCCTAAATGCCTTAATGAAACATGTTGTAATATACTTGCTTGACCTAACCATGGTTTTCTTGATATTTCTGTAAACAGATTTATCTGATTTACTAATTTAATTAAGGAGACCAAAACAATCTTATCCAAAAATAAAGGTTTTGAACTGATCCAAAACTCTCATCATTGACTGAACTAAATGACTCAATTGATGATGTTTATTGATATTTTTTCGATTGATGCTCCATTCTAAAACAGTGGCAAAGATCCATTGCAGAGAAGAAGATTGTGGTGCGGAGTTGGAGACCCTATTGTAAGTTATGAGTTGAACTGATTAAATGAAAGAAAAACATTTTCACACCAGCACGTTTAAGTGCTCAGACTACTCTTGTTTTTGCAAGATTGATGATTTCTTGGGGCGTGGCATAGCAAGATGGTCATTTAGACGTACCTTAACGGAGCTCCCAACCCAGTGAGAAAAATCCTCCTGCATCCTAGCGCAACCAACAATTTCATGCCTATGGGACAGAGAGCATAAGCATCTGGGGGCCCTGGGGCTGCCAACAAACCCCTGGGAACGACTCCATCATGTGAGGACAGGCAGTAAGGGGCTCTTAAGCTGACCCCCCATGTGGCAGGACCTGAAGCATAGCGGGGCGCCCGAGGAGTTGAGTGACCGGCGGCCCGGGGGCTGTGGCACTGCTAGCGAGAAGTGAAAGCGGGTGCTGTAGCCGCACATGAGATAATTCCCTGTTGACATTGGCTGGGACTGCAGGGGAGTCATCGGAGTATGGAATCGGCTGAGGTCGACATCCAAGATGGCAACTCCACACCGGAGTTACAGGTGAAGACTGCGGTGGCGGAATATGGCAATTCGGGCTGAGGCACCCTCCTGCCAGAGAGTGAGGCTGGCCACCCCTGTCATCGCTGGAGCCTGTGTTTTCCAGAACTGGGTGCTCAGAACTGTGTGACTGCACTGAGGCAAGGTACGTCCTGAAGCTGCGAGACAGGCCCTCGCGCATGCAAGATTAAAGGAGGGGGTTGCATTGCTGACATTAATGCCCTGAAGCACACCTGCACCTATTGGACATTGTTAATTGAGGTGCAGCCTTCCATTGTCTAAAGAGATCACATAATGTGCTGCTGGGCTCCTGGACCAGGGGCCATGAATGTGTGCTCTTGCTACCCAGTGTAAATGGGTGTCAAGTTGGCGCCATTGGAGGACAGGCACCACACCAGATGCTAAAACTTTATAACTTGAGAGGTACAGACTTCAGCTGCTTGCTGAGCCTGCTGAGTATTTACCTTGAGGTATGACCTGTCACTTTGAGGTAGGACCTCATTACTGGTGATATTGTATGGCCAGCTGTGGGAATTGAACAACACGGAAAGCTGTGCAGTGCTGATGGCTTGCACAGGAGGGAGCTGTGGCGTGCTCACTGAGACTTACGTGCCTCTTGTGGTGCTGTGGGGGGCAGGTGACCTAAACAGTTGCAGGACACCTTATGGTGAAAAGCTATTAGCAATTGGAATACTGGCAGGCTGAGGCTAATAACTTTGGGCCCGATTCACAGAATGAACTTAAGACTCAATCCTAAACTTACTACTGTTTTGGTATTCACAGATTGCACTTACTACTTTTGGTATTCACAGAATGAACTTACTACTTTTGGCATTCACAGAATGCACTTACTACTTTTGGTATTCACAGAATGAACTTACTCATTTCGGTATTCACAGAAGTTAGGACTCCTAACTTTAGGACTCCTAAATGCCTTCTGTGAATACCGAAAGTCTGAAAATTAGGATTTTTCTCAATTTAGTACTAGTAAAGTTAGGACTCCTAACTTTAGGACGCCTAAATGCCTTCTGTGAATACCAAAAGTCTTAAAATTAGGATTTTTCTCAATTTAGTAGTAGTAATTTAGAGTACCTCATGGCGAAAAACAAGCCCCAAAAGGGAGCCCAATATAATAAAATAGTACAATACAGTGTACCTGGCCCTGGACCCAATGAGCTGGGACAAGGAGGACGGGTAATCCCGGAAGGGAGAGAAACATTACAGGCCACTGCTGAAATCCTGGAAGCCATACAGGGCTCCTGAGTGGCACTGGAAACCAAAATGGACACAATGGTAATGGATAATGACTATTTGCAACTAGACCTTCGCAAAGTAACTGAGAAGGTCACGAGTATGAAAGAAGAAGTTTTCACACTTCATAAACATGTGGAGGGTCTGAAGTGTAGTGCAACACAAAAGGAATGGCCTCCTTGAAAATGCAGAAGGGCAATCCAGACATAATAACCTGAGATGTCTCGGATTTCCTGAGCAGGCAGAGGGCCCCTTTGCAAGATTGATCACTACCTCCCTTAAACCCGAATGTCTCTCTAAATTTTTGACTATAGAGCGTACCCATTGGGTGTTGAGGCCCACACCCCGCCTGGGTGCATTACCTAGGGGTTTTATAGCCTGTATGTTTAACTACAGGGACATAGACGTAATCCTTCAACATGTACATGCACACAACTCTCCAAGCTACAAAGACAAACCTATCCAAAACCTATCCCTGACTACACAAGGAAGGCTTAGGACCTCTGCAAAGAACATTAAATACAGTCTGATGTTCCCGGCCAGGCTCTGGGTTCAATACAAAGGCAAAGTATACTTTTATGAAACTCCGCAAGAAGTGGCTGACTGGATGGACTCCTTAGGCCTACAACAGATGAATCAGACCCTAGAGTAGCAAGAACCGAGACGCCATGGACCACATCGGTCAGCCCAGAATTAAGTGGTGCCTAAGAAACAGAGGAAACCCATGCCACGTGGAGGAGGAAGCCTATCCTGGTCTGCTTAGAAGGCACGTTGCAGGCTGGGGTGGACCCATTATAGACTCAGAACCCCTACTCACCACTATGCCTACTGCAGGAAACCCAGAGTGATGGTACCACAATTGGCTGAGCAGTCCATTAGTAGTTATTCCAGACATTCTATCCTGATGATGAAGGCAAAATCACGGGTTGAGGTCAGTCTGGGTCCATTGTCAGGACTAACTGATTCACGCCCCTGTGTACCTATGGAAACAAATGACGACTAAGTGAGTGTAAAATAGGTTTTTCTGTTTCTATTTCCAGATTGGGGCAGTCCAGACTCTAGGCCAAGGCAAACTGCTGAGCCCTCGCTGGGGGCTTGCAACTAGCGAAGAATCTGGTGACCTGGTCAGAACCTACTTTTTAGTGATTTTCTCGATTTTTAGTTGAGGAAGGTGTGTTAGTGTGGGATACTGGGTTGGGGTAAACTGCCCTCTTGACAGTTGAGCAGGGAGGGATTCGTGGCTACTGCCTGTGGGTGGAGTTGGGGTGCGTAGGATTTGATACTTTTTCTTATTTGCTGTTTTCTCTTCATAATTGTATTGTTACACTTTAGAAAGAGGGGTTGGGGAGCTTACATGAACATGGGATTTAGATTGTGATACCTCAGATCCTTAGCATATATGGATAGTAATTGGTTGTTACTCAAGGCTGTCACATGGAGCGTATGGAAGCTAAGTATAAGCTAATAACATGGAATGTGCGGGGTTTGAAAAATCCTACAAAACGTAACAGGGTGTCTGCATACCTACGGAGATACATAGCATCCTTGACGTTTCTCCAAGAGACTCACTTGTGCGGAGACTTTGTTAAAGGCTTGAAGAGGAGGTGGCATGGGCAGGTTTTTGCCACGTATTCCTCGAGATATGCCCAAGGAGCCCAAATTTAGGTGGCCCCAGAGGGTTCATTCAGGCCCACATGAGTGTGCCTGGATACTGAAGGGCGCTTTGTTATCCAGGAAGTTGCCCAAGATGCGCATGACTTATGCCTCATAAATGTGTATGCACCTAATACTGATGATGGTGCCCTTATAGGTACGATATTAATGGCTGTGCAGATTTCCTCTATGATGGAGGTCATTCTCACAGGCGATCTCAACTGTACCCTAGATGGATGCCTAGACTGATCCCCATTTAGCCCCATGCAACCGCTGCTTTCTTATTGCAGGCACAGAAAAGTCTTGATTTAGTTGACATATGGCACCAGCGTCACCTGCGCACACACTCCTACTCCTGCTATACCCCAGCAACAGGTACATAAAGCCACTTGGACTACTTCTTCATACGCACAGCTGCAGCCAATTAGAGAAGTGGATGTGCATTACTTGACCAGATACATCTCCAACCGTTCCCCACCTTTGCTCCCATATTCCTTACAAAAACACACACTGAAGATACCACTGTATGTAGAAACGAAAGTGCTAGCCAAAATCCTGGCAACTAGATTGGTGACAGTCATTGCTTCACTGGTTCACCCAGACCAATCGGGTTTTATGCCAGGGCAGAGCACAGCCCTCAACCTCCGTAGAGTACACAACGTAATGACCCGGAGACAATATATTGAGGAAGACGCAGCTATACTGTCTCTTGATGCCTCTATGGCGTTTGAATCCATAGAATGACTGTACTTATTTGAGGTGCTGCGGAGAGCGGGTTGGGGCCCAAATATGTGGCCTGGGTGAGACTCCTTTACACTGGGGTAATGGGCCAGGTAAGGGTTAATGGTTTCACTTCCCATACGTTTGCACTCCGTAGGGGCACAAGACAGGGTTGCCCACTATCCCCTCTGATCATCGCCCTCGTATTAGAACCACTCGCGGCCTGGATATGGAGAGACGTGATGGTTCGGGGCTTGCGCTGGGCTATTGACGTAGAAGACTGCATATCGCTTTTTGTGGACCATATCCTGCTTTATTTGGAGCTCCCCTATAGATCGATCAGTGTGGTGTTGGATATATTCACAAACTTCGGTAAATATTTTGGATATGCGATTAACTGGAGTAAATGAGTCCTGTTTATGCTGAAAGGGGACACGGCGCGCCTCCCGGCACAGTGTGCGATAAAGGTTGTAACGGAAGGATTTTGGAACCTATGTTTCGATCTTGGCCCTGCCTCTGGCCAGGCTGCGGGCAGATGTGAAACATTGGAGGACCCTGCCCTTGACGCTGGTGGGGAGGGCGGCACTTTTCAAGATGCTGGCTCTTCCGCTCTTCCTTTATGTTTTACATAACTGTCCTCACAGGGTCCCAGACTCGTACTTTAGAGCTATAGAGAGCTAGATAACCACTCTGCTATTGGACGGTAAGTCCCTCAGAATAGCAGGGCAAAAACTGACAAAAAGCTGGTACGATGGAAGCATATCTCTCCCGGACCTGCAGTAGTACTACTGGGCGCCGCAGCTGGTGACTGTCAACCACTGGATATATCATCCCCCGGATGACCCGGCATACGCCCTCGACAGATACCAAACTGACCGCTCAGGTTATCTGGGAGCTTTATACACCACCGACAGGAAAAACAAGGGGAAGTTCTTCAGACGGACCAAACATACGCTACAAATTTGGCGTCTGGTTGCCTCTTGACTGGGATGGGCGGGCAATCTCTCGTTGGCCACGCCACTATGGTTTGCTCAAGGGCTGGGTAGGCTCGGCTACCAGCCTGGATTTGGCAAATGGGACCTTATTGGACTATCAAAAGTAGGGGATTTGGTTAAAAAAGGGGCAATACTGACTTTCGCCGAACTCCAGACAAAATATCAGATGGCACAGGGAGAAATATACAGATACCTCCAGATCAGACACTCGTTACGGGCAGCTTTTCCATTTTTTACAGACATACCGGAATCATCGCCCCTAGAAGATCGCTTGCTTGACGGGAATCTCAATTCGAAGGCGATATCCCTAACTTACAGGAAGCTGAGTAACAACCTCACAGACACCTACCCGAAGCTCAGGGAGCGGTGGCAAGACGACGTAGGCCCCATAGAGGATGACGACTGGCAATCGGCCCTGAGTTCCCCGCGTGAAGCGGCTATCACCAAGAGATTTTGCCTTATTCAACTGAGAATACTCCATCGATCATATATGACAGGGACAGTCCTGGCCAAGATAGGATCCAGGCCTGATGACAAATCAATCAATCAATCAATCAAAGACATTTGTAGAGCGCACTACTTACCCGGAGGGTCTCAAGGCGCTTTGGGTGAGGGGATGTGGGCAACAGGCCACTTTTTACCATACACTATAATCCTACCCCAAGGTACACTCATTTTGGGAGGAAGCCACAAATCATATGCACACAGCCCTGTGGAAAAGTTATTACACTTACACCACAGCTCGGGATATTGAATATATGGGAGGCCACTGACCTAACGGAAGTCGAGAGGCAGTTTGCAATGCTGGGTTACACACTGGTTAAGAGGGAGGTGTTTAGGGGCTGGGGGGACATGCACCCTCCTCGTGTCACACTGTGGGGCCAAGGAAATGGATAGATGTATGCTGGCAGAGACCGAGGTCTGTAAGGCTTGGGATGCCCCAAAAAGTGGGATAAGAAATGGTCACAGTGGAATGCATACAGGGGAGATGTGTGTGTGCCGCCCACAACTGAGATGGAAATGCGAAGACAGGAGAGACTGGCAGGAGATATGTGATGAACACTTCTTGCTAAAAGCTTTAATCGTACTATCCTATCGAAAATATGCAATGCGTTGTCCAATCATGTACTGTATTATTGTGATTTTATTCAATAAACGAAGTAAAAAAAAGAAAAAAAAATACAACTGTGGAGGCTTCAAGCCAATGCATAGACAGACCCGACCTTCAGAGACACATTGTTGGAGGAATTGACACAATACTCAGAGAAAAACTGGGAAACAGCGTGAAGCAGGACCATGGAATGAGACGCCATGAAGGTGGTGTTCCGGGGGAGAGTCTTGCGCCCACAGTTGGTGTAAGATGTACGCTAGAGAATGATTGGACACACCAGGAAACTCAGCTTGAAAAGCTGGAGAAGTCGCTCACAACAAACTGCAGTTTTAAAGGATTGGTACAGACAGCGCCATAAGGTGTGTGACGTTTGCGATCCACTAGAAAAAGACACTAGGGCTATGGGACGGAGGAATTGGTATTAGAAGGTGATAAGACAGGATGCTTGCTAGCATGCCTGATAAGGGCTGAGACTCTGATCCAACCTATACTCGTAGTGAGGGACCGAGGTGGCAGAGTGTTCTATATGCAACAGGCTATAAATAGCGTGGGCCGAGTCACAAAGGTAAATTTAAACATTTGATCTAAAATTAGACCAAACGTCTAAGTTTGTGACTTTGGGAATTCACAAAGGACATTTACGAGTACTGTCTTTATGCCCGCACTCAGGTGGAAATCCGCGCTGAGTGCAAACATAAATATAGTGCTCATAAATGCCCTTTGTGAATTCCCAAAGTCGTGAACTTAGACGTTTGGTGTAAGTTTAGACCAAATGTCTAAGTTTATCTTTGTGAATCGGGCCCAGTATTTGTAGACCATTTACAACAAGTATGCACTGCACCACACTATGATGAGGGGCCCAGGAGATGTCTCCCTTTCTGAGTGAACAACAGCTCCCATCCCTCGACCCAGATGACTGCGTGTCCCTTGAGGAGCCATTAGGTAAACCAGAACTGCTGGATGTGGTGAAAGCTTTAAAAAATGCTAACTTGCCAGGAGGCGATGGACTCCCCACAGAATTTTATAAGCAATTCCCAGAAACTCTGATAGATAAACTATTGATGGTGCTTGCCGAGGCCCTTGAGAAATTTGAACTTCCACAATTAATGAAGGAGGCATTATTAGTGTTATTTCCACAGCCAGGGATGAATCCTATGGAGGCGGGATCATACCAACCCCTCTCTATGCTAAATGTGGACCTCAAACTCCTTACCTATGCCCTAGTGGCATGGTTGCTTCTCACTCTCCCAAGACTAATACACAACAACCAATCAGGTTTCATTCCACAGAGGTACACGCTGCACGAACTGCATCGGCTTGCACATGCTCTGCATGCACCAGAGTTACAAAACTACCAATATGCTCTTGCATTTTTGGATACTGAGCAAGCCTTTGACTTTGTGAGGTTGGATTATATGTGGCAGGTGCTCCATAGGATGGTTCAGAAAAGGGGGTGGTGATGAACAGAGTGTCTGAATTCACCGTTTTTTAGCTCACTGCACCATCCCAGCTCAGAACTTGGCTATATGCAAATTAGTCTGACCCTGGCCCAGTGCATCATGGGAACAGGGCAGTCCAAACTGACAAGCCAATTCTTATACTGGGAAGGAAACAAGCTACCGGGGACCGGTTTCTGGCATTTCAGCCGTCTTTGGCCCGGCTTGCTTGAATCCTGATGGTGCAATGAGCTAGGGACTCACATCTGAGTATACCCTTCCACGCTTATGGTGGACAAAAATGATTCAGAAAAGGGGGTGGTGATGAACAGAGTGTCTGAATTAAGCAGACCACTCTTACCCAGTCCAAAGATCAGGGCTTGATCCATCACCGTTTTTTAGCTCACTGCACCATCCCAGCTCAGAACTTGGCTATATGCAAATTAGTCTGACCCTGGCCCAGTGCATCATGGGAATAGGGCAGACCAAACTACCAAGCCAATTCTTATACTGGGAAGGAAACAAGCTACCGGGGACCGGTTTCTGGCATTTCAGCCGTCTTCGGCCCGGCTTGCTTGAATCCTGATGGTGCAATGAGCTAGGGACTCACATCTGAGTATACCCTTCCACGCTTATGGTGGACAAAAATGATTCAGAAAAGGGGGTGGTGATGAACAGAGTGTCTGAATTAAGCAGACCACTCTTACCCAGTCCAAAGATCAAGGCTTGATCCATCACCGTTTTTTAGCTCACTGCACCATCCCAGCTCAGAACTTGGCTATATGCAAATTAGTCTGACCCTGGCCCAGTGCATCATGGGAACAGGGCAGACCAAACTACCAAGCCAATTCTTATACTGGGAAGGAAACAAGCTATCGGGGACCGGTTTCTGGCATTTCAGCCGTCTTCGGCCCGGCTTGCTTGAATCCTGATGGTGCAATGAGCTAGGGACTCACATCTGAGTATACCCTTCCACGCTTATGGTGGACAAAAATGATTCAGAAAAGGGGGTGGTGATGAACAGAGTGTCTGAATTAAGCAGACCACTCTTACCCAGTCCAAAGATCAGGGCTTGATCCATCACCGTTTTTTAGCTCACTGCACCATCCCAGCTCAGAACTTGGCTATATGCAAATTAGTCTGACCCTGGTCCAGTGCATCATGGGTACAGGGCAGACCAAACTACCAAGCCAATTCTTATACTGGGAAGGAAACAAGCTACCAGGGACCGGTTTCTGGCATTTCAGCCGTCTTCGGCCCAGCTTGCTTGAATCCTGATGGTGCAATGAGCTAGGGACTCACATCTGAGTATACCCTTCCACGCTTATGGTGGACAAAAATGATTCAGAAAAGGGGGTGGTGATGAACAGAGTGTCTGAATTAAGCAGACCACTCTAACCCAGTCCAAAGATCAGGGCTTGATCCATCACCATTTTTTAGCTCACTGCACCATCCCAGCTCAGAACTTGGCTATATGCAAATTAGTCTGACCCTGGCCCAGTGCATCATGGGAACAGGGCAGACCAAACTACCAAGCCAATTCTTATACTGGGAAGGAAACAAGCTACCGGGGACCAGTTTCTGGCATTTCAGCCGTCTTCGACCCGGCTTGCTTGAATCCTGATGGTGCAATGAGCTAGGGACTCACATCTGAGTATACCCTTCCACGCTTATGGTGGACAAAAATGATTCAGAAAAGGGGGTGGTGATGAACAGAGTGTCTGAATTAAGCAGACCACTCTTACCCAGTCCAAAGATCAGGGCTTGATCCATCACCGTTTTTTGGCTCTCTGCACCATCCCAGCTCAGAACTTGGCTATATGCAAATTAGTCTGACCCTGGCCCAGTGCATCATGGGAACAGGGCAGACCAAACTACCAAGCCAATTCTTATACTGGGAAGGAAACAAGCTACCCGGGACCGGTTTCTGGCATTTCAGCCGTCTTCGGCCCGGCTTGCTTGAATCCTGATGGTGCAATGAGCTAGGGACTCACATCTGAATATACCCTTCCACGCTTATGGTGGACAAAAATGATTCAGAAAAGGGGGTGGTGATGAACAGAGTGTCTGAATTAAGCAGACCACTCTTACTCAGTCCAAAGATCAGGGCTTGATCCATCACCGTTTTTTAGCTCACTGCACCATCCCTGGTCAGAACTTGGCTATATGCAAATTAGTCTGACCCTGGCCCAGTGCATCATGGGAACAGGGCAGACCAAACTACCAAGCCAATTCTTATACTGGGAAGGAAACAAGCTACCGGGGACCGGTTTCTGGCATTTCAGCCGTCTTCGGCCCGGCTTGCTTGAATCCTGATGGTGCAATGAGCTAGGGACTCACATCTGAGTATACCCTTCCACGCTTATGGTGGACAAAAATGATTCAGAAAAGGGGGTGGTGATGAACAGAGTGTCTGAATTAAGCAGACCACTCTTACCCAGTCCAAAGATCAGGGCTTGATCCATCACCGTTTTTTAGCTCACTGCACCATCCCAGCTCAGAACTTGGCTATATGCAAATTAGTCTGACCCTGGCCCAGTGCATCATGGGAACAGGGCAGACCAAACTACCAAGCCAATTCTTATACTGGGAAGGAAACAAGCTACCGGGGACCGGTTTCTGGCATTTCAGCCGTCTTCGCCCGGCTTGCTTGAATCCTGATGCTGCAATGAGCTAGGGACTCACATCTGAGTATACCCTTCCACGCTTATGGTGGACAAAAATGATTCAGAAAAGGGGGTGGTGATGAACAGATCAGGTTTCATTCCACAGAGGTACACGCTGCACGAACTGCATCAGCTTGCACATGCTCTGCATGCACCAGAGTTACAAAACTACCAATATGCTCTTGCATTTTTGGATATTGAGCAAGCCTTTGACTTTGTGAGGTTGGATTATATGTGGCAGGTGCTCCATAGGATGGGGCAGGGACCCCAGTTTATAACCTAGATCAAATTGATCTACATGAACCTAAGGGCAAGACTACATATGGGTAGTTCTGTCTCAGTGGAGATAACTTTACAATGCAGCACCCGACAGGGCTGCCCACTCTCTTCACTAGTTTTCAATATTGAGATTGAACCATTGGCTTGTAGGCTTTGGCAGACCCCCAGGGGCTGGGGAGCACAGATCGGCATAAGGGAGCATATAGTATCAATGTACACGGATGATGCCATGATCTACTTGAGACGACAAGACTTATCTCTCCTGATACTACTAAATGTACTGAGAGTTTTTTGGGAACACGTGTGACTCCAGATTGATATGACTAAATCTATACTATTCCAGCTGGGTCAACTTACGGGATTACCTGTAGAATGGCTCCTGGAGTCGGGCTTGCCTTGGATGGTTGACAAGGTCAGGTACGTAGGCATCCATATCACACAAGTTGAGTGACAGTCCTGTGTCTATAATATGGGGAAGAGTGTTGGATGGGCTACTTCTCTCAATCTGATTTTAGAATACATTACATCTATCTTTGATGGGAAAGATAGCACTTATAAAAACAGTGGTATTATGGCAGTGCTTGTACATTATGCAGGGAACCTTCTATGAAATACCCCTAAGTGTATTCAGAGAACTGAATTTGCTACTAGTGGAATGGCAAATGATGTAAAATTGGATTTTCCATGTTACGAAGGGAATGGAATAAAGGGGGAATGGAAGTTCCCGATCTAGTACTGTATTACCTGGCAGCTCAAATACAACATGCTGCCCACTGGCTAGAAGGGGAACCCAACTGGGAGAAGTCTTTGTTGGGAGTTACACATGGTGGGGATCTACTTAGGACACTCTTGATGAGCAGAGGGGGACTATCTCCCGAATTCCCACACTTGATCTACATTATGCGCAGACTCTGGGAACGGGCGGTGCAGCGGGTTCTAAAATGGGCTCCCTTTGCCTCGGATATGGACATTTGTATAATTTGTCCCTTCAAATAAATAACTTCACTGGTGTTGATTGCAAAGTGGCAGGAATGGGGATGTCTGATGCTATCTTATCTGTACCCAGAGGGTTGATTCATTACCCTTCAGGACGCAGTGGAGACATTTGACTTGGGCCCTGGTCAGTTCCTTTAAAATGCAAAAATCACTGCCATATTGCGCCAACTGCGGACGCTGTTCCCAGAGGCTCCTGAAATCACACAAACACTTGCAACTATGCTGTCAATGGCAGGAGGTCGACGGCTCATAATCCATCTATACTAAGCACTGTGTACTGATAGGCATGTGAAGCCTTACACATAGAGAAAACATGTCAGCGCCTAAGCAATGAACTTATCTCCCCCAAAGACTGGTCAAGATATATGCAGGCATCCGGAAGGTGTCGGTGTGTGCTAGGTTCAAACAGATACATTAAAATATAATTCATATGACCTATCTTTCCTTAAAAGACTACACATCAAATATCCACCAAGAGATTGGAGCTGCCCCCGATGCAAGGTTGTGGAGGCTGATGTCCTACATATGGTGACATTGCCCCATTGTAGTTTGCTATTGGCTTGAAATTTTGGCTCAGCTTAAGCGCGCATTGGGAACTACCTTGAGTTCTCTGCTTCCTATTTTGCATAATTTATTTGACAATAAAGCCTGAAATGATATTGTTTTGATATATATTTATATATATTCACCAAATTTGGCAGAAACCTAGCTTTTGGTCCGCAAATTGTGCTTTTTAATATTTGGTATGAATCCGTTCAGTAGTTCTTGAGTAATTTAAGAAAATATAGTTAGTGATGTCTACGGCCGCGACAACTTCGTGAAAAATAACGAGCTCGTGCAGGGAAATGCAGATCTCTGATTGGACCCCAACATTTCAACCAGAAAGTGTTGGCAGCCATCTTGGGACTCTGCTACAGCCGAGTCTCCCAAAAAAATGCTACA
Organism: Lissotriton vulgaris; assembly: GCF_964263255.1. NCBI lineage: Eukaryota > Metazoa > Chordata > Amphibia > Caudata > Salamandridae > Lissotriton > Lissotriton vulgaris. Next base: position 895,589,975 of record NC_141691.1, on the reverse strand, counting down.
AAAAAAGAGAAGGGGGCAGGGAAGGAATATCCTGACCTCCTAAAGTTGGTCCTGGGTTCCCAGAGGAACCCTGCAAGTCCAAAAAAGCATTTTTTTAAAAGAAGAGTTGCAGCAAATTCACAAAATTCACGAATCTGCATGAAAAATGAAAAATAAAAACAAGCGTTGGCTCACGCTCTTTTTTGACCACCACCTCCCGGGGCAAAATATGAAAGTAAGGCAGGGGGCCCATGGGGATCTTCGCAGCCACCGGGACTGCCACAACCAGGGGCAATTCTTAACAATTAAGGCAGTAAGGAGTTCCCGCTTATTGCCAGGTGATATTCTTTGTCGAAGATTGAATCTTCATTCCTTGGTTGCATTTGTTGCACGAACATGAAGCTTTGAAGCAAATACTTGATTTCCTTGATTCTGTTCCTAACATACTTTGGATATGTATCTTCCCTGCAAGTGTTTCTAACTTTATGTGATCGCTTGCATAGCAATTTTAACACAGAAATTGTATGACGCTCAGTGAACATACTTTGTCTTGAAGATGACCGCACAACTATACTTCGGTTGAAACGCTGTTGACGTATAAACCAACTCTAAAGGACACATCATTTTTGTACATGTTTTATCTTTAATGTAACATTTTTTGTTGTTAGCCACTTTGTCTGGTTCTTTTTGTGATGTATTGTTTTGTATACCAGCAAAGATTACTTACCTGAGCGTACCTATTTAATTCTATATATTCATAATACATTTTTGATATTTTTCTAAAACTGCTTTTATCTGATTTATGGTTCTCCTTGCTCTCTTTTTTTTCTCTTTTCTTCTCTTTTCTTTAAATGGTAATTTGTGCCTATGTTAAGTATTTATTTTGTTGTTTAGTAAGTGTCTCCTGAACTGTTGTTAGGACACATCCTGAGGGATGAAGCACATTTCGCTGCCGAGAGTCATTGGAACCAGCAACCCCTCCTGTTACCTTCAGTAAGTCCCACATAGCGGATTTGCTGAGAGGTCATTAGAGGCCCCAGCCCCTTTCTCCTCCACTCTGCAAACTTGCCTCCGTTCGCACTACTGGTTGAGGGATGAAGTCCTCTTGCCTGCAGACGGCCCATGAGGGCCCGTAACCACTCCTGTTACCTCCATTAAGTCCAGCGCAGCAGGATTGCTGAGAGGTTGTGGACAGCCCTACCACTTTCCTCCGGTAAAACACCTTTATAACGCAACTTTAATTCTGCATGCCTTCACTCCACATACCATTACAACGAATGTACCATTACTCTGCAATCTGTAATAACGCATGCTATTATATCTTCTATGCTTTTACCACGCATGCTTTTACAACGAAATTTGTTGTAAAAACATGAATGGTAAAAGTATATGTTTTTAATATTTAAATTTAAGGTAAGTATATGGTTTTAGTTTAGGGGTGTTGGGGTATATGTTTTAGGGGTTCAGGGGTATTTTAAGGGTTGGTTTGGGTTTTTTGGGTATTTTTAGAGTTAAGGGGTTATTTAGGTTTTGGGGTGCAGGAGATCTTTTTAGGGTTCAGGGTCAGTTTAGGTTTTGGGGTGTAGGGGATACAGTGGTATTTTTAGGGTTCAGTGCTAGGTTTGGGTTTTGGGGTACAGGGGTATTTTAGTGTTCAGGGCTAGGTTTTGGGATACAGGGGTATTTTTAGGGTTTAGGGATAGGTTTGGGTTTTGGGGTACAGGGGTATTTTAGGGTTCAGGGGTAGGTTTGGGTTTTGGGGTACAGGGGTATTTTTAGGGTTCAGGGCTAGGTTTGGGTTTGGGTACAGGGGTATTTTTAGGGTTCAGGGCTAGGTTTGGGTTTTGGGGTACAGGGGCATTTTTAGGGTTCAGGGATTAGTTTGGGTTTTTGGGTGCAGGGTGTATTTTTAGGGTCAGGATGGGTTAGTGTTCTAAGGGTGCTGGGGTATTTTAAGGGACCAGGGTTGGATTCGTTTTTAGGATGAAAAGGGTAATAAAATACATATATATAATATATAAATATTTGTAAAATATATTTTTATATATATATATAAATATATATATATATGCATTAATATGTACATATATATATATATAGAGTAAGTATTTTTACTAAGTTTATAACTTCACCACACATCCCCAATTAAAGGGAAATATAGGGAAACATAATAGAAGACATTATTCGAATTAGAAATCTTAAGTACTGCTTGAGACTACTAAGTACAGCCACAGAATAGGGAAAACCATTTATCTGCAATGAAAGCAGCCATCAAATCCACCTAATGAGCAATTGTCTATGGAGTGACAGAGAGGTCAGTCCTATCCCTATTTTTCTTTAGCATATATGTGAGTCCAATAACTCAGAAAATTTAACATCACCTGCATGTTAGAATATATACAGATGACACCAAAATGAGCCAGAATCTAGACAAGAAAACTGTGGATCAATCCATATCACAGAATAACTGAATCATAAGTATGGTTTAATGATGAAAAACATTCTATTACTGAATGTTTCCAAATCTGAAATTCTGATGCTTAGTGCCAAAAAGTGGGAAACAATCCCACTGAAAATGCACCTATCTCTGGGATAGGTTTTATCGAAACACGCAGCTTCAAAAATGTGAGTTTCTGGTTTGACACTTTTTTATCCCTCACCCCAAAAATTAACACATTGGTAAAGGAACAACTGTCTCTGAAATGTACTTTCTCCAAACAAGCTTTGGCAAAGCCAATTGGTCTTACCTTAAGGGCCTATTGATTTTGCCAATGGTTTTTATCCAAGCTGCCCAACATCTGTGATGCTATGTAGAATTTTTAAATAAAGAAAAAAGCCTTTGATACTGCCAACTGCATAATTTTGTAGGTGTTGCAAGCTGTGCATGCACACGCCTACAAAATGACAAAACCACTTTTTTTGTCTTTATCACTGACATACTCCTCCTATGGCCTACAGAGTACGAAGCATCAGAGGTTTGGCCATTTGGCCAATGCCCGATTTTGAATGAGTAGTTGAATAGATAGTTTCTACTCCCCATTACCGCAGTGAAAACGTGACAGTAAGGGCAGTCAAAATGTACAAAAGACCTCCCACACCACGGAAGAAAACATCCAGGATGTTGAGGGCATTCGTTTTTTTTTATATCAAAATCCCACATTAACAATTTGTTTTTGTAAAAATAAATACATGTTTACATTTGGCCAGATGATACTGTCATTTTAACAGAACCATCTGTCAAACTTTCAATGCATAACAAGCTTCACTGCAACCACTCTAAGGCCATAGCCGAATCCTCTAAAAAACCTCAGTGCTGGCGGTCATCTGCTGTATTACGCGTTGACCGCAGTGTCTGTGGTGTGGCTGCGTAGGTCTTGAATACTTTTCCATATGTATCAATGCATATATGACCATTTAACCAGCATATCTGTAGAATGCACACATATGTATGATACATGTTGAAAAATACCACCTACCCATTGCAGGAGTCTGGCCCATTTGTGACCAGTCCTGGATATGGGTATATGGTACACAAAGGTCTTAACCTGTGTATTTCCATAGACATGGTCGTATTCCTCGAGGTGAAGATGTTGCTGTGAATGGGAGACCTGGGGAAAGGAATCCACGTAGAATGTTGAAGGAAAGAACAGGAATGGGGTGAGTATGCACCCCAAATTCTTCGTTTTCACCAACCTGAAGTAGGTGCCACCACCGGGGTCAGCTCGTCAGAAAGCCAACTCATAATACGGATAGTGGTGTAGCTCCTCTGTCCTGCCCTATGGCAGCTGCTATCTGCTGAACGCGAGCCCGGTGGTGTACTGGCGGCATCAGCGTCTCAGCCGCAGTCTTTGCGGTGCTGAACCATCTCAAAAAAGAAGGTTGATGCCATTTTAATGTTTTTGATTTAATTCAGAGGGAGTTAATCCAACTGCAGAGGGTCGAAGAGACAAAAAGGTGGTATTTTGCATCACAGAGCTAATGTTCCCAGGTGCTTGAGTCCCTGATTCAGGGTGTAATGGGATAGCACCGGGGATCAAAGTAAAAAGCACTTTATATTCCAATCTCGTAGGTAAACAGTATGCCCAGGGCCACTGGAATGATGCGATTTTGCAGCTGTGGCAATTTTGCACAATATTGATTTGTAGCATTTCCCACATAATCTATATTCTGTCGTACAATCTGCAGATTTTAACAAAATTATTTTTGGTTTCTAGCTCAAACGGTTCAAAAGTTATAAAAAATGTGACAACACAGGTTGCCGCACAGGGGAGGGCCCTTTGTGAAGTTGGACTGCTCGCTTTTCTGTTGCTTATTGCTGTATGTGGGTGTTAAACTGGTACTAATGAGGTGAAAGCAGAGCTCAGAGAGTGTTATCAAGTTTAAAAAAGATGAAATAATGAAGTAATGCTATTACAAAATGTACTTCATTATGCCGCATAGTTTGCCTTTTCTTGCCACATGATTTAATCAACACCACTGCATAATTTGAGCCTCTCCTTTCGCATGATTCCAGTGGTTCTGATTATGCCTAACTCTATTGCTTCACTACTGGACAACAGCCAACAGGGGATGAAGGCATTCCGGACAGCGGAGGCTCTAAGTGCAGACTTGAGGATTGCATAGTTTTACCAATTATTTAACATGATAATTTGATGACAATAAAGTGAGGCACCCGAGTTCTACAAAAAATGTAATGTTCCGGGACAGAGTTGCCTATGATCTAGACTGAGGACAGGATCGCCACTCAAAACATTCCACAGGAGAAGAAAGAAAAGGCATTGGTGGGGTGCTTAATTTGAGCCGGTGGTTTCGGGTGTTCAGCACCGGCACTTAATTGCCAACACTGGCACTTGCTACAGTTAATTATTAATTCAATATACATTACAAATTATTATTACCTGTTGCCCAAGCCATTCTTATAGCTTTGAGGGCCTGGAATAGTCTGAATTGTCACACTTTGAGAAGCATGATGATTAGTAGTTGTGTTGGTACTATCATTGGCAGCGCTGGCAGGGGCAATATGTGATGAAAGCGGCAGTGGCCTCCTGACAAGAGCCCTGGCACTTCTTTTTTTCCCAAATTAAGTGCTGAAGAGATGGCTTCATCCTGCATGTTCCATCAGCAAGAAAGGCAAGTGCTTTCATATAGTGGTAAATCTCACATATTTCAGTGGGTAGCTGGAGCTGTATTACAGAAACTTTGCACTGGCACAACAAGACAAACGGACGAAAGCATTTGCACCACTTTTTGCATTATGGAATGGAGTAAACAGTGTTTGCACCACGGCAAACATGGTACAAAATGATGTAACTTTTTTTTACTGTGTTCGCATAGCAGGAAGTAGAGAAAAAGTGATTGAAGGAATCATGTTTGAGACAAAGGGTTCAATTTAGAATTTGGAAGAAGTAGGACATCTGCCAATAATTGAAAGATGTCTTGTCCATACTATTTAGGGTTGGTTTGTAAGCGAGGCGGATTTTATGTGCAGGGGATACCAGTAGGCCGGAATTCATGTTTATGGATTGTATTTTTGCACATTTACCTATTCTAAGTTATTCTCCCTACAATGAAGGAAACCATGCAGACCTGGAATTACTGGTTCCGGTCAGCATGCGAAGTTCCAATTCGGGGACTAATTCTACTAAAATGTAGTACCTGCTCGGAGCAAGTGGTAAACTAGGATCAGGGCAGCTTACGTGGGCAGGGTTAAGGGTTTATGGAGGGTGTCAGAGAAGGACAGATGACGCTGACACCAGGCAAAGGGAGGCGTCCATGTCCCCCTGTGTTGTAGATGGTGTTTCAGTGAGGCAAAGGCTGACCTTGTGGCTACAGCCCCTGCTGTTTTACCAGGGGGTAAAATCGGGTCTGGTATTTCATCATCCAGAAAAATTGGGGGACTTATTTAAGAGCCCCTTGTGACACTTACACCGCCGTTGCATCACTTTGTTGACGCACTGGCGGCTTAAATAATGCGCCACAATGCGCCATAAATACAAAGTGCTGCGTCACTTTGTAAACCCCTGAGCTACATTATACCTGCGTCGGGTATAATGTATGAAGGGTGGACGTTCCCCTGCAAGAAAGCAGGAGAAGTGAAATCTATCAGATTTTACTGCCCAACTTCTAGGACTCCACTGCGTCAAAGCCTTACGGCTGCCTCACAGCAGGCATAAGGGTGCCTCAATGCTATAGGTATAGGCCTCCCCATGCATTGCTGGAGTTGCATCAAGCTTATGACACAGCTCCAGCAAAGCATGAGTTTTGCGCCGAAAGATACGTCAGATTCCTGACGCATCTGTCAATCCTTGCGACATGGAGCGCTCTACTGTACATATGGCACATCCATGGTGTCGCAAGGAAAGCGCAGTGAAAAGTGTTGCATTGCTGTTTTATCGCAGCGTTGTGACACTTTTCATAAATGAGGCACTGGGGACCTTATTTATGGGGCCCTTAAGGCTCCATTGCGTCACTTTGTGTGACACTGCAGTGCTGTAAAAAATGCCCCACACTGCACCATATTTACAAAGTGACGCATCTAGGCAGATGCGTCACTTTGTAAACCCCTTCACTACATTATACCTGCGTCAGGTATAAGGTATGCAGAGTTGGCGTTCCAATGCAGGGAAGCCCCGTATAAGTGATGCAGTGAAATTGTGCCACTTCAAGGGCATCACTACGTCCAATCCTTATGTTTGCTTGAAGCAGGCGTAAGGAGTGACGCATGGCTTTTCACATGTAGCTTGCCCCATGTGAAAAGACACATTGCTGGAGTTGCATCTGTTTTTAAACTCATTACAGCAATGTGCGAATTTTGCGCCTACAGATACGTCAGAAACACTGACGTATCTGTAGATACGTCAGAAACACGGACGTATCTGTAAATCCTTGTGGCATGGAATGCCGTACAGTAAGTACGGCGCATCCATGGTGTTGCAAGGATGGCACACTGATAAGTGCTGCATTGCTCTTTTCCCGCAGCGAAGCAACACTTTTCATGAATGAGGCCCCAGGTGCGGAAAGACTGGGCCAGTTGTTATCTATCGAAGTCGTATCTCCCTGGCGGTATCGCTCTGCCTGACGCATAATCAGGGCTTTACAGTGTGTACACTCTAAATAGGGCAAACAATACATCTGCTGATTTTTGGCAGATGTTCTGGATCAGCAAAACTCTGAACTTAGACTCTAAACCAGGTTAGTCCATGTGTTATCACTTATGTAGCAAAAATAATGTGTTTGCACATTTCCATAATTCAGAACTAGGAAAACAGCGCATGAAGCTACCGGTGCAAATCTTCTGTGATACGGTCCATGATTTCACAACTGCTTACTGCTGCGATGTAGAAAACGTTTAGAAAAAATGACTAAAACCTGTTTCCTCTGTTAAGTACATCACTAGCAGAAACAAATGAGCAAATACATGTTCTCTGTTTTTCTTGTCTTTTTTATCTTTTTTTTCTACCTTGCTATGTTTCTGTAATAGAGCTCCGAGTATTTATAATTCTATTCCCATTTTACTTCCGTGAGATGAGCCGAGCGGAATCCCCCTTGGCGTGATGGAAAATCTGTTCGGAAGACTAGATTTGCTGTTAGTTAAGCCATGGAAGGCTTCCCTCCGATGAGAACCTAATCCCCGTGCTCAGAGAGCGAGGGCATTTTTAATAAAAATGGTTTAATGGTCTCCCTGAAATATCCCTGGAAGTCCTAAGTCACGCATGTCTGTGGCTTGAGGTTTAAACGTGCTGTTCTGTCTCTCTTTGGGCCGGCCCCATTTCTGGCATGAAAGACCTTCCTTGCAAAGACAGTGGACGAACTTACAGGCCCATATATTTATGTGAGTGTTACTCCTACTTGAAAAAAGAAAAACAGTTACAGACAAACACATTTCAATAAGAGCGTGGTGAGTTTGAGTCACTTCGAGGGATCCATGTTAATTAATATAAAGGCTCTAGTTAAAAATATAGGGGCATATTACCAAGCAATAGCGATAATTATCGCTATTGCTTGGTTAGCGTGAAAAAATTATAGCCGAGCTGCGGCGATTTTTATCGCAGATAAACCTTGGTATTACCAAGGTTTATCGCAAATGCGATAAAAATCGGCCGCAATGCATGAATATCGCTGAAAAGTCAGCGATATTCATCCATTAGCGAGCTAATGCTCTTAGCCATGTTATCCACCTCCCATTGGATACCATGGCTAAGAACTGCTCAGGGCAGGTGTTAGCTTTTGGAGATATTTGCGCTTAGCGCGAATATCTCCAAAAGTTGGTAATAGGAGATAGCGATGTTAGCGACTGTTTCCAGTTGCTAACATCTTGGCACGCCCACTTTGCATGTCATTAGTGATAAATATCACTGACATGCAAAGTGGGGCCCAAGATGGTCACTATCTCCTACTAGCTGTCGCTAACTGGTGTTAGCGACAGCTAGGTAATAGGGAGATAATTTCATCTCCGCTTTCTTGGCTTTTAAAGCCAAAAAAGCGGAGATAAACCCCCTTGATAATATGCCCCATAATTCTTTTCTTCACGGTTCCTTTAAAATACCTACTCATTCCTGGCCACATTCTTAAGCTTTATTTTGGAAGCAGTAATCCCACTTACCAACCCTTGCCCTCTACATTTAGATTGTGATTTACCCAGGGCTCGTTTTTAAAATGCACAGAAAAAAACACTTTGGTAGCCCAGCATTGTCTCAGATGTTACTAAATGTGGCAAAGGAAATGATTTGATATGTACTCAGTAGCGGCCGGTGTCAGGGAAAAGTGGTGAGGCGTCGGGGGAGTTAAGGAGAGAGGGGGAATCTGGCAGGGGGAAGTGCATGGGGGGTGGCCAACAAGAGATAATAACAATAAAAAAAAAAGAACTTACCTGCTCCTCGCTGCTCATTTGGCTCCACTGTAGCACAGGCTAAGGCTCCCAGACTCCCCTATGGCAAAACCAGGCACTGCTCTCATGCTGCTGGCAGGATAAGAGAAGCTCGGTGATTGGCCTGTGTAGGCTGTATATGCGCTCCCTCTGAGACTGGGAGCCTGTACCTTCTGTCTCCAACTCGGCAAAGCAGATTGGGTAGGAGACCTCTCAGTGTGCATGTCGGTTTGGCCGTCCTAAGAAGGCTGGCAAAACCGACATGCACACTTGTAGCAGTGCCCACCACTCCTCCTCCATGAGTAGTCACAATGATGATGGCCTTGTGGCCAAAACAGCTCCGTGAAGAAAAATAAAATGATATTAAACCTGTTTTATCATCATTTTATTTTTCCCAAGTTTGCATCTGCTGGCAGGCGGGCAACAATCGTCCGCCATGGAGGAGCCACTCCTGTACCTAGGTCAACAATTAATTGCATTTAATATATTAAGTGGGAATAATATGGGAGTGTTTTAGAGAAAGTAGAGAACCTTCACTAGTGAAATAAATAAGAATCCCAAATATTTCTTCTGGTGCTCTACATTCTATCTGTTTCCTTCCGCTACAGCCCACCTTGCTAAATACCCTGTAGGTGTAGACAAGGGCTTTTAATTACCCCATAAAATGTTATCTTAACTAACGGTGTATGAGAGTGGGTATACCTCTTTTATTTGAACATTGGAATATCGGGAGCTCCATTGAAAACAATGGAGTGCTCTGGGCTTCCAATGGCCAGTAGAAGCCCGAAGGATCGACATTCCAATGTTTAACAAAGCCTCATGGACTGATGGAGCAAGGTTTCATACGTACAGAAACTTGCTTGGATTCAATCCTTTTGAAATAACATGTAACAAATTAGCTAACATGTTTTGCATTTACTAATAACGGCATTACACGACATTTCAGTATCTAGGGGAAGCTTTCCTATGTGCTTTTACTAACAGTAACCCGTGTCCTAAAATGGCCGCCCAAAACGCGGGAACTTTTCTGCGCATGCGTCTAATACATCTACGTAGTATGACGTACTTTTGCTTTTGGTGGGAATTTCTTGCAGCTGCGCAGTAGTGCCAAAGATGGCCGCTTAAATCCCACATGCTAATGCATATGCTCATGCTTGAACTAAACCTTGAGTGTTCTGCTAAACTTTTAAAGCTATAGTTAAATTAAAGTAATGGGGTTAGAGTAGAAATAAGTGGGATACAGTGCATTCATTTATTTTCGCATTCTAATATGTTCTTCTTTAACATTGTTGATAGCTCGTATTTGGGCCAGAAGGGTGTCGCAAACTCCATTTTAAAAATGTTACGCGTGCGCATAAAGAACATTGAAATCACTGAATCTCTGTCATTGAACTACAGCCAATTTCCATCCTTCCCACGAAATCCCTGGGAACATCATCCTTTGACCTGAAGAAAGAAGGAAATACTGACTGCATTTAATACATTGTATATGAATTGAAACTAAATATTGCTGGGTGGATTCAAATTCATGGGAAAGTAAATTGGCAGGAACATTCATCAATTACATTGAATGAAAATGACTTCATACTGATATGGTGTGATGACCTCTCCCGTCTTTCTGACCAATCAAATAACAGGGGATTCACAAATTTGCAACATTGGGGGGTAGTACATGTCCCTGGAAATGGAATAACTAAGTTAGGCTTAGTCAGTTATTTTGTCCGACTTATCACAGACCTGCCACCGGCCCAACGTATGCTGAAGGAGAATCGAGAACAGAGTGCTAGTCGAGCACTTTGAGAGAAGAATCAGGAGTTTGCAGAGGGAGAAGAATCGATCTACCCAGTCGGGGTCCGAGAGTAGCCGTAGAGAGGGGTCCGATGCTGGCGTTGCACTTAGCGGAGGTTACCTGTCCTATCCTGCACTTGTTGACTCCAGAATAGGCGGGAGCCTTTTATTTTTCCTGCCCTTGGCCAGGGGCTGGTCCTCGCACCATTTTAGGTAAATATAAATCGTTGTGGTATGTCCATGTACTGTTTCCCTTTCTCACCCTTCCCAGGTACCGATGTCTAGAACTGAAATCACAAAATCATTAAATATTTTTACTTGAAAAGTCTTTGATTACTCTGTATTTTTGGTACCTGAAAGGATTTGAAAACCTGGCTGTTTACTTAGATTAGCTCATTGTTAACACAGGCCGTACCATTTAACTTACACCAGCGCCAAGATGCCGTGGCATTCGAGCGCTATACAAACACATATTCTATCCTATCCTATCTTATCCTATCCTGACTCACAAAATATTGCATAGATAAAGTGTTTACATTTCCCCGAGTCTGTGGTTATTTTATGATAAAATGAAATGTCATACTACTTATTATTCTAACATTCTGATCCAAAATTCACCTAAGTGATTAAAGCAAGCATAAGTGACAAGGAATTGGTAAATTATGGTATACAGGTATTAAATATAAATCACTGATAGTCAGGAAGGGAAAATAGAGGTTACCATTTTAAGGTGTGTAAGTTTAATGGGCCCAGGTGAGTATGGTAATAGAAAATATCCTGAACTGGTAATCTAGCACCATCAGGACCCCAAGGGGATTTCAACCCCCTCAGGCTAGGTGAGTCCTTTGTTTTACAAATTAGAACATTCTAACCCCTAGGGGCAGAATGTTCTGCTTCAACATTCCAATGTTCTTTACGTTTCTCCCTGCTTAATTTGTAACATTCTAACCCCAGTGGGTGGAATGTTCTAATAGCATTATGGCTCTTCAATCACTGGCTATCCAGGTTATTAAAGGCACTGTGGATCACGCCTATGACTCAGCTTCAAGGTCCTTAACAACCAGAGAAGTCGTAAGGATTTTAGAGGCCCAGGGCAAAAACAATTTGGGGCCCCTTGCTCAGAACAACTCTGACTTTATTATCCTCTTTACTCTCATATACGCCCTCAGGGACTACTGTTGAATGATAACACCCCTCTTCCTTGGCCTGCCCTCATCTAGGACCAGTCATGGAGCAAATAGTCTCAATCATCACTGGTGAGGAAGAAAGAGTAGCTGCCGAAACAAGCCCTCTGCATGTGGTGCAGTGGACAGGTGTTTAATGGGCCCAAGTGAGTATGGTATTAGAAAATATCCTGAACTGGTAATCTCACGCCATCAGCCTTGATGAAGTGTGGAGAAGTGTGGAGAAGTGTGGCTCACTGGTTAGAGCAGGCAGACCCTGAAGCAGAGGTCAGACCTGGGACCAGGGTTCAATTCCCGACGCGGCAGGGTGGGGAGCTCAAATGTCCACGGACTTGATAATTCTCTCTTCAGTGCATGACCTAATCATGGGTTCACACTCTGCAACTCTGGGCATTAAGCTTGCTTAATCTCCACAACGGCCCCCCGCGGCGGGATGCCTGGCTTTCACCTTGGGGATGCCCTGTATGGGCTATCTCACAGGGAAAAACCAGGACGGGTTCCCAAGGCAAGCGCGGAGATACCCCTTCGGGGGTTGATTCTGGCGCTATATAAGAAATATAATAATAATAAAGTAAGTGTGGAAAGTTAGGTAAAACTTGAAGCACTAGTTAGGGAATATTTCTGTGTGTAAAAGTGAGAGTGATTGATAGCAAAGGAGTTCACTGGTGAAACGTTCACCCTATATCACCTAGAAAGGGTAAGTTTGAAGGAGTAGCAGGTTCTTTTTGCTTGCGTGAAGAGTAAGCGGAAGAGATTTTTACTCGTAGTGTGTGAAAGGTAAACGAAAATGTTTTACTCGCTGTTAAAGAAATTGTCTTTTCTTTGATTTTAGTCAATCAGGCACAGTGGCAAATGTTTTCATGTTGTTAATTAATGAAATGTGTAATTAAAATTCAAAGAAATTGATATTTGCGATTACTTTGCAAAGGAGGGGTCAGTTGGGGGTGATGCACTGACGTCACTAAGAGCTGCGCTGGGATTGGTAGAAACAGCGGGCTTGTAATCGAGGTGAATTTGTAAAGGAGAGGTGAGTACAGAGAGCAAAAATCACGTCATAGAAAAGCTGCGTAAGCATTGGTCAAAGTGTTTCTGTAAATCAAATGTTGATTGGTCAATAAATTAAGAGACGCGCTGTTATTGGGGAAGCATTTCTGAAAAGTAAACAATTGATTACATTGCAAATATAGAATTTCCATTGTTAAAAGATAGAGGTGATTATATGTAGAGAATAGATCCAACAATCATAGGGACTCGCCCAGATAGAAGGTACCTAGGATTTGCTCATGAGAAATACATCAGAGGAAATACTCGTAAAATGTGTGGAGAAAAGAGGAAAATGTCATTTATGAAGAATATTAAAAATTATTTTAAAAAGGATAAGCCCATTAAAACAAGAGAAAGTATTGTTATTTCACCTCCAAAAACGCCTGCATCATACATGATGATAGAAAGAGGCTACCAAACTTGTCTATGGTTAGAAAATTGGATAGAGTACACAAAAGATGATGGAATACTGGCATTCCCAGAGTACGGAACATTAAATGGTAGAATTTTACATAATATGCGATCTTGAATGAACGAATTAGAACACAGACCTAGATTAACGCAGTATGAAGCTTTAGAAGAGTGGGAGACTGAGACTTTTGAGCGAGATAGATCTCAATGTGATAGAAATTTAAGCAGATTTTATCCTAGATTTCCCAAAGAGACTAGAGATAAGCAGATGAAATAATGAAGACAGTCTATGATAGTGGAAGGATTATCAGCCACATGCATCAAGCAATTTCGGAGTCGCAAACGGTGCGAATTGCAAAATTCGGCCGTTTGTGATTCCAAAATCACTTTTTGGGATGCATTAAACAATTGTGTAGAAATCGCAATTTTTTGCGATTTCTAAAAATGCGATTGCATTTAAGGAATCGCATTTTTGCGATTCCTTAAATGCAATGCATGAATGTTTTAAAAAATGCGAATTCGCAAATAGGGGGAGCAAATTAACACTAGGTTGAACCTCGTGTTAATTTGTGAAATCTTTCAAAAATGCACAAAAATGCATTTTTGAAAGTGTCATGTTACACACACACATGTCCTTTGGAAATGTGTGTGTGAAACTTGCACTTACAAAAACATTTCAAGGGTGCAGGGGGGGAGTCCTTTGGACCCCCCTCAGCACCCTTGAAATGCATTAACAAATTGCGATTCGCAAAATGAAAATCGCAAAATCTTACTGCCTTCCCATTGATTCCTATGGGCCTTTTGGCCCATAGGAATCAATGGGAAGGTTTTCCTTAATTGCGATTCGCAAAATGTGAATCGCAATTAAGGAAAATTAAGAAATTGCAAAAATATTGGCAAATTATTCATGCATTGCCGTTTGCGATTTCTAAATTGCGATTCCCTAGTTTTCGCAATTTAGTAATCTCAAACGGGTGCAATGATGCATGTGGGTGTATATCCTGTATTTACCACAGAAGAACCGATAGGAAGTAAATTTACAGAAAAGACAAAACATTTAGAAACTGGAAATGGGAATTTTGAAGGCGATTATCTTGAAGACCTTTTAATGAAAAAGCCTCCACCTTATCAGGAAGAGACAAATAGAATTACCTCTAGTGCTCCTTAGTTCCACAGGTTGTACATGAGAATACATTAGAAAGAATACTGCAAGAAAAAGAAAGAGAAGCAATAAATAAACAGAGAAGTGAGTTGATTCAGAAAATAACCCAAATAAATACAAGTCCTGAACCCCTTACGATCCCATGACTTTTAGGTCCAGTTGTTCCTTTATTTGGAGATAAACAAACTAGTCCTAAAACTCCTCTTCTGAGCACACCAATCATGCAACCTAGAAAAGAAAATATAATAGTTGATGACCAAGCAAGTGAGTGTGAGTCAGTAGTTTCCCTGATGGATTTAGCAATAAGAGAACCAATAAATGATCCAAGTAGAAAAGTAACCCCTGGGTGCTCAAGAGAAGTACAGATTGAAACCTCCATAGGACGAGAAGTGCTACCGTAGTAACCCCAGAAGAAATAGAAAGATGGACACGAGATATAGAAAAGCCTATATCTCAGCCGAAGATATTAGACATTTTTTAAATTAAGGGTAGAACTGTAAGAAATGATAGCTGGAAATCTAGGATTAGAACGATTGAACTCTTTTAGAGAAGAAGAATTATTATTCATGTGTAGGAGAATTACCCGAAATACAAAAATATTGCATGAGAAATTAATGAATTTGGCCTCAGAAATATGAATCGACATAGGTATATCTAAAGTATTGCAAAAGCCATATAGAGCAGAATTTTCCGACAAAAAGATTTAGAGAACACGAATGTGTCAGGAAGAAAATTGCAGATAAAATAATTATCGTCATTGCTACAGAAATGGGGAGACTTAGATAGGTTGAAAGTTAGATGGACAAAGAAAAAGGGAGAAGCACAGGCGAATAGAGTGACTTTTGAATATGTAATGAAAGAAAGAGAAAAGGTTGAAAGGTTGTGTCCAATGAGAGAAGTGCCAGGAGGAGGTTATGTACATGTCCCATGGTCTCAACAGGATATGTTATCATTAACAAATGACTTACCGAAGAACCAGTAGAATGGTACAGGCAAGTTGAAAGGTTTGTGAAAGTTTCGAAAGTACTGCTAAAAGATGTAGATGGATTATTTGACATAGTTGTCCTTGCTGACTTATGGACCGAATGTAAATTTACAGTAGATCGGCCTAATGATGAGTATCCAAGAGACGCAAAAACAGGAGCCTGATCAGATGATGTGATAAAAAAGTATCATCAGGTAATAACTTATTTGAAAGGAAAGTTCACCCAAACGAAACAGATTGGACAAAAATAGACAGAACTACCCAAATAAAGACAAATCTGTACATGCATATTATGAACGCCTTTTGCAGGTATTTAAACAATGCAGTGGGTTAGAAAACATTGATAATAAGGAATTTACAAACTTTATATATCTTTTTGTATCCGGATTAAAACCAGAAATATATCCTAAAGTATGCAAAATACTGTGGGGACGAAATTGATAACAGGCGAGAGAAATTAGAAGAAAAAATAATGTAGGCTCAAGTAAAATTAGCAGAACAACAGGAACTTCAGTTAAATCAACTGGCAAATAATCAAGGAAGAGGGGAAGATCAGGGTGAGAGCAGTGGGGGCAAACCTAGAAGCAGAATGAGCAAAGAGGAGGCTAAGAAAAAGTTTCTTTGTCACAGGTGCGGAAAATTGGGGCATTGGAAAAAAGAGTGTAAACGTATACAGAATGATAATGTCCAAACTCAAAATTTCAATCCAGAGACGCAGAATGAGGTGTCCATGAGACAGCCACAACAGGTAATACAGAACCAGTTACCACCTGCCCCTATGCCAGATTTGTGAGTCAAGCCAAGTACAGTGTAGACACCGGATTCAGGGAGGGAAGTGGTAAGAAAAACTCGGTAATCTACAGTTTATTTTACAGGATACATTTTTTGAGGAAGGTGAATATTGACTGTGCCTGAGAGGGGGGGAAAAGGAATGCGTACTTAGCGCATCCTTACCTGTAGATCGTCAGGGCCTTTCATTGAAGGTAAGGTTAAAGGAAATGACATCACCTTCTTGCTGGACACTGGCGCTACCCGTTCTACTGTGAGAACAGCAGACATTCTAAACCTACCCCTCTCGGGAGAAGCGATCCAAGTAGTGGGCGTCTCTAATAAACAGATTTTACCCCTATGACAGAACCAATGGAGGAAGGTAGTGGCAACTTTAAAGAAATGCATACGTTTGTAGTGTGTGACTCGAGTCCTGTAAACTTGCTAGAGAGAGATTTATTGTGTAAAATTAACTGCACAATCTTTTGCACACCGGATGGTGTCACAATTCAAACTCCTGATGAAGATGGAATATATAAAATCATGTTAGCTGGACAGGGAACTGCAGTTAATGAGACAACTAAAAAGCTGACCCCAAATGATTTACCTGAAGAAATTTGAAATACTGTAAATCCTGAAGCATGGATTTTACTGGAAAATAAGTAGGATTAATGGCAAATGTAGATCCAGTAAAAGTGACCGTAAAGGAAGTCGTAGGTTAACCAAACGAACAACAATACAAAATGAGCCAAGAAATAAAAGCAGGTGTTGCCGCAGAAATTTTACGTTTGGTTGAACAAGGCATATTAAAAGAAATAATGAGCAGTCCATGTAATTCATATATAATTGGCATAAAGAAACCAAATGGCAAGTACAGAGTAGTACAGGATCTGAGAAAGATAAAAAAATTGTTATCCCATGTTTTTCAATAGTACCGAATCAAACTGTGATCCTATATCAGATACCATGGAGTGCAGGATGGTTCACTGTGATTGATTTGTGCCATGCCTTCTTCTCCATTCCATTACATCCAGACAGTCAATTTTTATTTTCATTTAAATTTGAAGAACATGTTTACATTAGGCATGGGCGAATTTTGCGAATTCGCGAATTTCGCGAATATGCGAATTCGCGATCTGCAAAATCCGCGAATTTGCGGATTTTGCGGATTTAGTGGGTAATGGCCGGGCAGGAAAACGGTGCACATCACTAGTGTGAGGGGCAGGGCCAAACGGGCGAGGCTAATATGCGAGTTCACATGCCTCTTGTGTGCATAAAAGGACAGGCACGGATCAGAGAAGCTCGTGGTCACAGGAACTGCACAGGGATTGAGCTCATGAAAGTCAATTATGCAAAGGCCTCCATCAAGCATCAAAGCTAATTTTCGACTATAGATATGGGGAGAGCGCACACCTACCCAGCCTCGACAAAACACACATTTGTGGGGGTGCTGATTAACTTTGCCATCACACCAAAGAGCGCCGGGGTCCCTCGAGTGACCTGTCCATCAAGTGGGTAAAGGGCACGAAGATGGTGCACACACCACTAGTGTGTGTAGAGGGGCCAAACAGACGGGGCCTATATGCGAGTTCACATGCCTCTTGGGTGTATAAAAGGACGGGCACGGATCAGAGAAGCTCGTGGTCACAGGAACTGTACAGGGATTGAGCATGTGAAAGTCAATTATGCAAAGGCCTCCATCAAGCATCAAAGCTATTTTTCGACGATAGATATGGGGAGAGCGCACACCTACCCAGCCTCGACAAAACACACATTTTTGGGGGTGCTGATTAACTTTGCCATCACACCAAAGAGCGCCGGGGTCCCTCGAGTGACCTGTCCATCAAGTGGGTAAAGGGCGCGAAGTCGGTGCACACAGCACTAGTGTGTGTTAGGACGGGGCTTATATGCGAGTTCACATGCCTCTTGTGTGTATAAAAGGACAGGCACGGATCAGAGAAGCTCGTGGTCACAGGAACTGCACAGGGATTGAGCTTGTGAATGTCAATTATGCAAAGGCCTCCATGAAGCATCAAAGCTAATTTGCGACAATAGAAATGGGGAGAGCGCACACCTACCCAGTCTCGCCAAAACACACCTTTTTGGGGGTGCCGATTAACTTTGCCATCACACCAAAGAGCGCCGGGGTCCCTCGAGTGACCTGTCCATCAAGTGGGTAAAGGGCGCGAAGACGGTGCACACACCACTAGTGTGTGTTAGGACGGGGCTTATATGCGAGTTCACATGCCTCTTGTGTGTATAAAAGGACAGGCACGTATCAGAGAAGCTCGTGGTCACAGGAACTGCACAGGGATTGAGCTCGTGAAAGTCAATTATGCAAAGGCCTCCATCAAGCATCAAAGCTAATTTTCGACGATAGATATGGGGAGAACGCACACCGACCCAGCCTCGACAAAACACACATTTTTGGGGGTGCTGATTAACTTTGCCATCACACCAAAGAGTGCCGGGGTCCCTCGAGTGACCTGTCCATCAAGTGGGTAAAGGGCACGAAGACGGTGCACACACCACTAGTGTGTGGGGAGGGGCCAAACAGACGGGGCTTATATGCGAGTTCACATGCCTCTTGGGTGTATAAAAGGACAGGCACGGATCAGAGAAGCTCGTGGTCACAGGTACTGCACAGGGATTGAGCTCGTGAAAGTCAATTATGCAAAGGCCTCCATCAAGCATCAAAGCTAATTTTCGACGATAGATATGGGGAGAACGCACACCTACCCAGCCTCGACAAAACAGTAAACAGTCACACATCATCCTACAACTATTTTAGGATGGCGCCGGCAAGCTGCCAGCGCCATCCTAAAATAGTTACTAAATTAGCTTTATCAGGGCACTAATAGATAAAATAAAGCAGGTGCTCGAGCACCTGCTTTATTTTATCTATTAGTGCTTCCTGTTGAAGCTAACTTAGTAACTATTTTAGGATGGCGCTGGCAGCTTGCCGGCGCCATCCTAAAATAGTTAAAAGTTCAACAGGCTTGAACTTTTGCCCCCCAAATCCGCCGCTCGCGGATCTTGCGGATTTTCAGTAAATTTGCAGGAGTTCGCGGATCGCGGATTTACTGAAAATCCGCGCGCGGAACGGATTTTCCGCTCATCACTAGTTTACATGTTGAATCGTGTTCCTCAAGGGTACACAGAAAGTCCATCGATCTTTAATCAGATTTTGACAAAATGCCTTGAATCTCTGGTGCTGCCCAGACAGTCTGTCTTGGTGCAGTACATCGACGACTTATTAGTCGCATCTAAAACTCAAAATGACTGCATTGTTGATTCCATTGATTACTGAATCATTTAGCAGAAGGTGGACATAGAGTGTCACCTGAGAAACTGCAATTCTACACAAATTCGGCCAAATATTTGGACACCAAATAGAAAGAGGGATCAGGAGGGTGACTTCAGAAAAAATCAAAATAATCAGAAATATGAAACTACCCTAAACCCAGAAAGAAATCAGGATGTTCCTCAGAGTTGTAGGATATTGCAGGCAGTGGATTGTGGGATTTGCAGTACTAACAAAACCATTGGTTCAACTGACAAAGAAGCGAGCAAAAGATCCAGTTGAATGGGATGATGAAAGCATGACAGCTTTTCTAAAATTATGCAACCATCTATGTGAAGCATCTGCGTTAGGTTTGCCAGACTATTCCAAAGAATTTGCATTATTCTGTAATGCTAGAGATAATTGTGCTCTTTCAGTCCTAACACAGACACATGGCCTACTTCGACGTCCTGTGGCATATTTTTCTGCTACTTTGGACCCAGTGGCATCCACATTACCAGGGTGCTTAAAATCTGTAGCTGCAACTTGCATGAGTATTGAACAAAGTGAATCCATTGTAATGGGACACCCCGTGACAATGTATGTCCCTCATGCAGCTGTGATTTTGTTGACACAAACTCGCACACAGTACCTTACTGCTAGTTGGCTAAGTATGAGCGAGTCATATTAGGTGCAGAGAATGTGACAATAGTTAGATGTACTGTTCTGAACCCTGGAACCTTGTTACCTAATTCACATTTTGAAGAGGTAAAGGAGGAAGTTGAACATGATTGTATGGACCTTACTGAATACAGTACTACACCATGCCCACACATACAAGAAGTACCTCTAAAGAATCCAGAGCATGAGCTGTTTGTAAATGGCTCATGTATGCGTCATGAGGAAGGAGGTTTGAGTGCTGCCTATGCTGTGTGATCTTTGGCTGGAATAGTCTGAGCATCCTATTTACCAGGAGTCAAGTCTGCACAAATAGCCAAATTGATAGCCTTAATCAAAGCTTGCAAAGTTGGGAAAAACTGGA
Source organism: Lissotriton vulgaris (assembly GCF_964263255.1). NCBI lineage: Eukaryota > Metazoa > Chordata > Amphibia > Caudata > Salamandridae > Lissotriton > Lissotriton vulgaris. The sequence continues at coordinate 895,569,463 of NC_141691.1, read as the reverse complement.
GAATAACCATTTACACTGGTAGTCAGTTTGGTTACAGGGTTATGCATGACTTTTGCCATCTCTGGATGCAAAGGGATTTCATGACTTCTTGAGGAACCCCTATTTAAAATGGACAATTTGTAAAAGAATTAATTGAAGCAATTCAATTATCAAAAGAAGAGGCCGTGGTCAAGTGGGCTGCTAACCACTCCGGAAACGACAAAGTGGCAGCTGGTAATCGTTATGCTGACCAAGTTAACCAACATTGTGCTACCTACAAAATAGCAGTAAACAAGAAAATTGATGGATGCGGAATCAGCTGCCAACCTATGCTACTAGGGGGTGGGAGAACATGGGACGAAGTGAGAGATTTACAAAATGAAGCAGAAAGCAAAGAGAAGGAAGAATGGCAGAAAATAGGATGTCAGAGAAGGACTGATGATGGTGTAATAGTTTACCTAGATGGAAGACCTGTTTTACCTGACTGAATGCTTGCACCTATAGCCAGAATGTACCACGGGGACACACACATAGGCCGAGATGTAATGATAAGATTGTTTAGACAGAATTAGTTTAACGTAAGGTTCAGGAGTGTAGCAGAGAGTCTTTGCCAGAGATGCTTAATTTGTCAACAAATGAATCCGGGCAGGAAAACTGTAGTTTGTCCTGGAAAGATTGGAAAAGCAGAGGGTCCCTTCATAAGACTCCAGATCGATTTCATTCAGTTGCTAGCTTGTCGAGGATTGAAATGTGTCCTTATTATTGTTTGCTTATTTTCAAAGTGGGTGGAAGTGTACCCAACTAGGTGAAATGACAGAATAACAGTGGCCAAACTCTTGTTGAGGGAACTCTTTCCCCAATTTGGATTTGCAGTAACGACTGAATCAGACCGAGGGCCTCATTTTAATAATGAAATAATTCAATTAATTTGTGAAGCATTTAAAATTGAGCAAAAGCTGGACTGTGCATACCGCCTAGAGGCTTCTGGAGTAGTAGAACAAGTAAATGGCAAAATCAAAATGAGTTTAGGAAAAATGTGTGAATCCACCTTATTGGAGCTGATGCTTTACCTCTTGTTCTGATGGGACTCAGTAGCATACCAGACAAAAATACAGGCTTGAGTCTCCATGAGATACTCATGGGAATGGCAATGAGCCAAGCATGTGTACCAGGACACACGCTGTTGAATAAATCTGATGATTTGGTATTGGAGTATTGCAAAGAGTTGTCCGACCAAGTGCGTTCTATCTAACACCAGGTTGGGTAAGGCACTGTGGCCAGACAGTCGACTCAAGCACATGATTTGAATCCAAGTGATTGGGTAGTGATAAAAGATCAAACCTGAGTATCGTGCCTACCACCAAGGTGGGGAAAACTACATCAAGTCATATTGGTTACCACCACAGCTGTAAAGTGTGCAGGTATATCTAATTGGATTTATACCTGCCATACCAAAGGAGTGACTGAACCTAACGGAGCAGAGGCTGAAGGTTGTACAGCTGAAGGATCTCAAGTGATTGATCCTGAAATAGCTGATGAAGAATGACTGAGCACAAGTCAGGATGATTGGATTCCAATAGTGGACATACCTGAAGTAACAGTAAGAACAAGAAGCCAAACATATTTGGACAGTCAGAGTGATAGTGAGAATGAGAAAGGAATAGAAGAACACACTCAGACCACAGAAACAAAATCAATCATAAAATCTGAGGAGGACCAGATATGGAAAGAACAATGTACTCAGACAGAAGAAAACAGCAACAGCACTCTTGAGTCTGAGGAGGGACAGATAGGTACTAGAGAAAACGCACAGCAAGAAGATAATCAAGAAATTACAAGACCTGAGCAGGGACAGTTAGGTAAGAGAAGACAAGTTCAGGAAGAAGACGGAGAACAAAGTCAAAGTCAAAGCAAACAAACTCCTGAACAGGGTCAGACTAGTGTAGAAGAACCCATCCAGGCAGAAACGGCAGAGGTAATAAGCCCTGTACAAGGTCAGATTGAGAGGAAAACTGAATACGAAAATAAAATCAGTGTGCCACAACAAAACGAAAACAAAAGAGCTTTTGAAGAAAATAAAAGCACAGTGCCAGCTAAAAGACTCAGAAAAGGTTATACTTGGCCTAGTTTTATCAAAAGACTGAAATATCGCCTTAAAACTGTGAACGAAGAACCAGATCAAGTTGATGAAATAACAAGTCAGTCTGGACCATCCACAGAGAAACCAAAAAGGAGAAGTCTACGTTTGAAAAGACTGAATAATAAATTCAAAGTTCCCGAATGGACATATATAATCCTTGAAGATTTTGAAAACCTGGAAATAAGTGGGGACAGTGATGAAGAATTGATTGCTGATCAAATTGATGAAGAAGTGAGACCAACTTAAAAAATAATTCACAGTACACATATTATGAAACTTTCAAAGAGGGGATTCATTCTCCTTAGTCAGAAATGGCTGATAATAGAACTACTGGAAACCCGAAAAGAAATTGTATAAAGACATGTTGTAGAATATGCATATGCAGTATATTGGTAGTTCTTATAGCATGGTTAGGACTGACAATAGCCATACCTTATTTGATGATTGCAAATAAACAGAATGACACTAGTATACAAGGAAAGGTAGCTAACCTTAAGCAAGGTAGAGTAGAACTAGGAGCACCAGTTGAGACAGATTTACACCGTAATATAAATAGAAATGAAACAGATTTAAATGTTTTTTCTAACCTATTAGTGCATTATGTAGAAACAATGGAAATTAGTGATTGCTACGTCTGTATGAAATTACCGACATCAGAAGCAGAAGGAGTTACATATCATTTACCACTGATATATGGTATTTTATGTAGTATTTTAGCTAGTGAATGTGAACACAATTTCTTAATAATTGGGGGTTGGGGGACTAAAAGGGGGAACTGGTCCAGTATTTCCAGGAGTTTATTATATTTGTGGGAACAAATTTCTGTTTTGTTCTTAGAGGTGAGCTGCCGGCTGGGGCTGATCGTATTTGCGGGCTCCCAGCGGCAGCGGGCGCCATCTTGGGTTGGGCTGACTTCACTATCCCAGCCCTGCCACTCCCCCGCCGCTCTGCCCCTATTTAAACGGTCAGTATGAGTCAGCGCAGCGGACGAGCGCAGCGGGCGCGACGAAGGCGCGCCGGAGTTGCGCCTGAGTTAAGCCCGTCTGCGCCCGTCCGCGGCCGGCCGGGGCTAGGGGCACGAGATGCTGCCCTCCTAACTACATATTCGCCTTCTCTGCTCTGTTCGCATTGGGCCCCAGGCTCCATTGCCCCCTCAACAACTACTCACTTGATGCATCTTGGTCTGTATACCCCCCCTTCTTACCTCACCCCTGATATTGTATCACATCTAGCCTTGTCGTCCGTTACACCTCCCCTTGCTTCCCTATCACAATCTGTCCCCCTCGCTCCGGTATTTAGTACTTCGGCCACACTCCTAAACACTAGGTCTGCGGTCAACCACCAGTACGAGCTATTTGATTATATCGACTCCCATGAACCAGATCTCTTATTCCTAACTGAGACCTGGTTCAAGGCCGACTCCCTGCCCAATGTGGTAGCCGCTTTACCACCTTCATATTCCGCCATCCGGGCGGACCGCTCAGAAGGCAGGCGGGGCGGAGGAGTGGCTCTAATAGCCCGTACTGACCTCAATTTTCAGATTCTCCCCTCCCCTTCTATCCCTGACGTAGACCACCTTGTAGCCCGTTCGACCTCCCACCAGGCACCCCTCACTTTTGTCCTAATTTACCGTCCCCCCCAATCCACTCCCTCCTTTCTTTCTAGTATTCAGACCCTCCTGGCCACTCTGGTGATCAACAACTCATCATTATTAGTCCTAGGGGATCTCAACTTTTGGCCCAATGATCCTGCCGAAAGCCCCCAATCCAAAGAGTTCACCAGCCTCATGACCCGTTTGAACTTCTCACCGCTCATTCACAGTTCCACCCACACACATGGCCACACGCTATACCAAATCTGGGCACTGAATGTCCCGTCCACATCCCCTACTATATCCCCGTGCTCCTGGTCAGATCATTCCATTATCACTTTTTCCCTTGCTCTAGCACCTATGGCCAAACCCCAGCTCCCCAAGAACACTTCGGTCAGGAAATGGGGCAAAACCGACATGCCTTCTCTCTGCTCAACCTTGGCCAAAACCAGCCCTGACCTTTCAGGCCTTGCAGCTACTTCCCAGCTGGCCGCTATTAACAACTGGCTTACCCTGGCGGGCGACGAATTCGCTCCCCTAAGGCGGCTTACAGTCAAGCGGGCCCATGCAGCCAACCGGTGGTTTACCCCAGACCTAAAAGAAAAGAAATTAGCCTTAAGGAGGGCCGAGCGAGCTTGGAGAAGAACTTACAGCCCCGCGCAAAAGACATTTTACTTGTCTGTTCTACAAACCTATAAAAAGGGCATTCTCGAGGCCAAAACTGAGTTTTATACGAGCAGGATAATGGCAGCAGAGTCCCGCTCGAAGGAAATTTTCTCCACTGTCCATGAACTGGCATCATCCAGCAGAGCTACGGCCACCATTCCCCCCTCCCAGTCTCTCTGCAACTCGCTCAACGAGTTCTTCATTGACAAATTTGCCAAAATTAAAAACAACATCCCCCCGCCTTCCCCTGCATTTGTCAATCCCTCCCCACCCCCCACGGCCCTCAAACTGACCACCATTCCGTTGCTAACCAATGACACACTCCTCCCGCTGCTTCATCGGGTTAAATCTGTTTCCCCCCTGGATTTTGCCCCAGCTCACATCCTTAGGGAAATTTATTCAGCCTGCCCTACCCCATCCCTGGCCCTCCTTAATGACTCGCTCACTCATGGCACTGTTCCCAGCCCACACAAATCAGCGGTTGTCATTCCAATCATAAAAAAACCTGACGCCGACTCATCTTCCCCCTCCAACTACCACCCCATCTCCCTCCTGCCCTACTTAGCAAAAGTCCTTGAAACTCATGTCACGACCACCCTGAGCACCCATGTAGAGGCAAATCACTGCCTCTCCCCCTGTCAACCCGGTTTCCGTCCCCCGCACTCTACGGAGAAGGTGGTGATTTCAGTTATGGACAAATTGCGTGAAGGTATTGACATCAACCTTCCACAAGCCCTGATCCTCCTGGACCTGTCTGCCGCTTTTGACACGGTGGACCACTCCATCCTCCTCAACCGTGTCAGGGCGGCGGGCATAGAGGGCTTGGCCTTCTCTTGGCTCGAGTCCTTCTTAGCTGGGAGAGCTCAAGCGGTCCATCTGGCTGGCTTCGCCGCGGCCTCCCGCAAGGTAGAGTGCGGGGTTCCCCAGGGTTCATCACTTTCTCCTCTTTTGTTTAATTTATACATCTACCCCCTTATTTTTATGTTACAGCAGCTGGAGGTCACGGTGTTCAATTACGCCGATGACCTCCAGCTAATCTTCAACCTTTCCCACTCACCTTCATCCGCCCAGAATGTCCAGTCAGTTATGACGTTCATTCATGACTGGATGAACTGCAACCACCTCAAACTCAACCCGGACAAGACCGAGCTGGTCTTGACCGGAGGTGGTTGCAGTCCGTGGTCCCCCTCCTTTTGGCCCCCTGTCACTTGGTGCCCCTACACTCCCTGTACCTAAAGTTAAAACTCTTGGGATCCTTCTAAATTCACAACTTTCTGTTCATTCACAAGTCGGTTCAGTGGTCTCTTCTTGTTTCTTTTCCCTCAGAATAATTAGGAAAGTCTCCCGTTTTTTTTCCTCCTCTGCTCTAAAAAATCATCGTGCTGGCCATGGTACTATCTTGTATCGATTATGGCAACATAATCTACAATGGGGCACCTGCCTACGCGATCCACTGCTTGCAGCTGGTACAGAATCAGGCTGCCCGCCTGATTCACGGCCTACCAAAATACCATCGGGCCACTCCACTACTCAAAGCACTACATTGGCTTCCGGTGAGAGAGCGCGCCCTCTTCAAACTTGGCTGCCTCACTTTCCAGGCTAGGTCTGGCACTGCCCCCGAGTTCATATGCTCTGCTATCAAGCCCTACCTTCCAGGCAGAGAGCTTCGCTCCACTCATTTGGCCCTTCTAGCTACCCCCCGCTTTAAAAAACAGAAGGCTGGTGGAGAGAGGTTCGCTGTTCTTGCTCCAGCTTTCTGGAACTCCCTTCCTGCTGCCCTCCGCACATCACCTTCTTACCTTCAGTTTCGGAAGGATCTCAAAACATTTCTATTCACGCAAGCTTACATGGCCTAACCTCTTCCAACTGCTGCGGTCCACTGCATCACACATAGCGCCATGAAACCGCTGGGTAAAAGTGCGCTGAATAAATGCTTTTAAATTCAAATTCAAAAACAAAGCTTACTTTAAGTTGCCTGATCATTGGTATGGGAGTAGCTATTTCGGAATAGTATTCCCAAAAGTATATCATGTTAAAAGAATCACTGGAAGCAATGAAGACGATAATAGACTAGCACGACAGAAAATAACTAGTTTTTTAGAAATTGTAGGAAATATATTTAGTGCATTGATACCTTCATTGGGAGTAATTCTGAATACACAAAGAATCTGTAAATTGTCTACAGTAGTTGATCGCTTAGCAACTGACACTGCTAGTGGATTTTTATTGATCAATACCGAATTAGTTGCGGTAAGATCTATGGTTTTGCAAAATAGACTTGCTCTTGACATGTTATTGGCAAAAGAGGTCGGAGTCTGTTAAATGCTGAAGGAACAACATTGTTGCACCTACATACCTGACAAAAGTATTGGAATTGGGAAATATGTCAGGAAGATTACAAATTTGGAAGAAGAATTGAAACCACTGGAGGTTGATAGTGCATGGAAGAGACTAACAGATGGTCTCTCCAATGTAGGTAGTTTGTTTTCTCATGTCGGAAGAAGTATTGTAGGTAGAATATTGATGCCAATAATAGGAATAGGAGTATTAGCATTGATGATAATAATTTGGTGCTAATACTGCAGAAACAGAAAGCGGTGTGCAGTAAATGAAAATGGAAAGAAAAGAAAATATAATGAGATTCAACTTGAAGAACTGAAAGGGGATATTTACAAAAGTATGAAAGGTTTTCAAGAGAAAAGAGAAAGAGGAAACTAAAGTAATAGAAGAAATTGAATTGGGAAACTGCTAAAGTTGGCATCTGGTTCCAGAAAATTAGTGATGGTATAGAATACCATCAAAGAGAGGATTGATGGAGCAAGGTTTCAAACGTACAGAAACTTGCTTGGATTCAATCCTCTCGAAATAACATGTAACAAATTAGCTAACATGTTTTGTATTTACTAATAACTGCATTACACAACATTTCAGTATCTAGGGGAAGCTTTCTTATGTGCTTTTACTAACAGTAACCCAAGTGTCCTTAAATGGCCACCTAAAACGCAGGAACTTTTCTGTGCGTGCGTCCGCTACATCTACGTAGTATGACGTACTGTTGCTTTTGGTGGTAATTTCTTGCAGCTGCGCAGTAGTGTCAAAGATGGCCGCTTAAATATCACATGCTAATGTATATGCTCATATTTGAACTAAACCTTGTGTGTTCTGCTAAACTATTAATGCTATTGTTAAATGAAAGTAATGGGGTTAGTGTAGAAATAAGTGGTATACAGTGCATTCATTTATTTTCGCATTCTAATATGTTCTTCTTTAACTTTGTTGATAGCTCTTATTTGGGCCAGAAGGGTGTCGCAAACTCCATTTTGAAAATGCTACGCATGCTCATAAAGAACATTAAAATCGCTGATGCTCTGTCATTGAACTACAGCCAATTCCCATCCTTCCCGCGAGGTCCATGGGAACATCATCCTTTGACCTGAAAAAAGAAGGAAATACTGACTGCATTTAATACATTGTATATTAATTTAAACTAAATATTGCCGGGTGGAATAAAATTCATGGGAAAGTAAATTATGGGCAGGAACATTGATCAATTACTTTGAATGAAAATGACTTCATACTGGTATGGTGTGATGACTTCTACCCGTCTTTCTGACCAATCAAATAACAGGGGATACACAAATTTGCAACATTGGGGAGTGGTACATGTCCCTGTAAATGGTATAACTAAGGTAGGCTTAGTCAGTTAGTTTGTCTGACTTGTCAAAGACCTATCACTGACCAAACGTATGCTGAAGGAGAATCGAGAGCAGAGTGCTAGTCGGGCACTTTGACAGAAGAATCGGGAGTTTGCTGAAGGAGAAGAATCGATCTACCCAGTCGGGGTCCAAGAGTAGCAGTAGAGAGGGGTGTAATGCTGGCATTACACTGACGGGAGGTTACCTGTCCGATCCTGCACCTGTCCTGACCTGTTGGCTCCAGATTAGTCGGGAGCCCTTTACTTTTTCATCCCTTGGCCAGGGGTTGGTCCTCGCACCATTCTAGGTGAATATAAATCTGTGTGGTATGTTCATGTACTATTTCCCTTTCTTACCCTTCCCAGGTACCGATGTCTAGAACTGAAATTACTAAATCTTTAAATATTTTTACTTTCATCGTCATATTTTTACTTGAAAAGCCTTTGGTTACTCTGTATTTTTGTTACCTGGCTCACAAAATATTGCATAGATAAAGTGTTTAGACTTTCCCGAGTCTGTGGTTATTTTATGATAAAATTAAATGCCATATTATTATTATTCTAAAATCCTGATTCAAAATTCACCTAAGTGATTAAAGCAAGCATAAGTGACAAGGAATTGGTAAATTATGGTATACAGGTATTACATATAAATCACTGATCGGCAGGAAGGGAAAATAGAGATTACCGGTTTAAGGTGTGTAAGTTTAATGGGCTCAAAACACAAGGAGGGAGTTACCCTTGGAACCAATAAGGGACAGGGTAGAACAGTATACAACAAGAAAAAGTCCCTGCGCTTTAAGGATTTACCTTATGTCGTAAAATAGCCCCCCTAAGATGTCTATGGGGGCTATATTCGACCTAGAGGGAAAGGTATCCTGACAATCCCAAAGAACACAATAATTATCACTAAATAGTGGCTAGCAGTCAGTATAGGAACTCTGTACACAACAAGTACTGTAAATGAAATTCAACAATCTTTAAAAACACTGTAACATGTACCAATATTTAAAATCATCAATTTATTGTTCATAATTCATAACATCATCAAGTCCAGCAATACATAAAATTACAATCTGTAAAAAATAAAAACCAAAAGTCGACGCAGCGTTTCGGTGTCTTGCTTTGATGGCAACACCTTCTTCAGGACGCTTTTTTAAAATTCACTCAAAATTTTGAGGGGTTCAAACCAAAAGAGATATCTTGGTAATACCGCTTTTCATTCGTTGGGCTGCATATCTTGTTATTTTTTCACAAGGGAATGTTTTAACAATTATTCCACCTGTTCTGAAACTCTTATATACATTCAATGTTTGGCTGTACCAGGGATGACCACCGTATGTGTGGATCGAATACAATTTTTCTTCTTGTGTATGGAGATACAAAGCAACTTGAGACTGATGTGTCGTTGCGTGTTAGAAGGATCTTTAGGCTTGCTTCCTTCTATGCTCTGGATTTTTTTCTCCGTTATTTTAATAGTCACTTCTTCGCGGAAAACAGCGGCCTCCCTGTCACCGGATCCTGGTATAGCCGAAGGTTATTCGGCTGTACCAGGATCACGCAACGACACATCAGTCTCAAGTTGCTTTGTATCTCCATCTCCATCAAAACAAGACACCGAAACGCCGCGTCGACTTTTGGTTTTTATTTTTTACAGATTGTAATTTTATGTATTGCTAGACTTGATGATGTTATGAATTATGAACAATAAATTGATGATTTTAAATACTGGTACATGTTACAGTGTTTTTAAAGATTGTTGAATTTCATTTACAGTACTTGTTGTGTACAGAGTTCCTATACTGACTGCTAGCCACTATTTAGTGATAATTATAGTGTTCTTTGGGATTGTCAGGATACCTTTCCCTCTAGTATTTTTGTTACCTGGCTCACAAAATATTGCATAGATAAAGTGTTTAGACTTTCCCGAGTCTGTGGTTATTTTATGATAAAATTAAATGCCATATTATTATTATTCTAACATCCTGATTCAAAATTCACCTAAGTGATTAAAGCAAGCATAAGTGACAAGGAATTGGTAAATTATGGTATACAGGTATTACATATAAATCCCTGATAGGCAGGAAGGGAAAATAGAGATTACCGATTTAAGGTGTGTAAGTTTAATGGGCTCAAAACACAAGGAGGGAGTTACCCTTGGAACCAATAAGGGACAGGGTAGAACAGTACACAACAAGAAAAAGTCCCTGCGCTTTAAGGATTTACCTTATGTCATAAAATAGCCCCCCTAAGATGTCTATGGGGGCTATATTCGACCTAGAGGGAAAGGTATCCTGATAATCCCAAAGAACACTATAATTATGGAAGGTTATTCGGCTGTACCAGGATCACGCAACGACACATCAGTCTCAAGTTGCTTTGTATCTCCATCTTCATCAAAACAAGACACCGAAACGCAGCGTCGACTTTTGGTTTTTATTTTTTACAGATTGTAATTTTATGTATTGCTAGACTTGATGATGTTATGAATTATGAACAATAAATTGATGATTTTAAATATTGGTACATGTTACAGTGTTTTTAAAGATTGTTGAATTTCATTTACAGTACTTGTTGTGTACAGAGTTCCTATACTGACTGCTAGCCACTATTTAGTGACAATTATAGTGTTCTTTGGGATTGTCAGGATACCTTTCCCTCTAGGTCGAATATAGCCCCCATAGACATCTTACGGGGGCTATTTTACGACGTAAGGATTTTAGAGCCCCTGAGCAAAAACAATTTGGGGCCCCTTGCTCAGAACAACTCTGACTTTATTATCCTCTTTACGCTCATTTCGCCCTCTGGGACTACTGTTGAATGATAACACCCCTCTTCCTTGGCATGCCCTCATTTGGGACTAGTCACGGAGCAAATAGTCTCAATCATCACTGGTGAGGAAGAAAGAGTAGCTGCCGAAACAAGCCCTCTGCATGTGGTGCAGTGGACAGGTGTTTCAACATTTTGGCATAGGGCTGCGGAGGGTGCTATTTTTGTTTAATACAAGAGAACAAAGGTGCAGCACATAAATCCAAAAATCTGATATCAATAGTCACAGACGTAAGTTTCTTGTAGTTGTGATTTTCTTTATTCCAAAAAACAGGACAGGTGTACAATCAAAACACGATTGTTTGGAATTTGAGTTAGGTGCTGTAATTAGGAAGTTACCACTGTCTCTCCAGTTGTTTAAAATTTGCTATTTTTGTTTACTGCACTCTAGCCAATGCTTCTTAGGGAACAGGGACACTGACTAAGGTGGTACTAGAATGTGATTGCATTGCTCCAGCAGCTGCTTTAGTTAGACAGTGAAGTAGCGGAAGGAGCAGATAATGACATTCTGCACTACACGTTTACATGTGGCCAATCCCTTTGAAAAGCAAATACATTTGTGGCCCAACCAAGTCTTCTAACTACAATGTGTGTTGTAACTAGTGTGTCATCACCAATCAGGCATACTGTGCTGATGGGTGCTTTAGTTTACTGCACTGCCTGTGCTGCGTGCAACATGTATTCAGACTCACTCGGCAGCAGGCTGTGATTGCACATGCTGGGTAGTAGATGAACAAGAACAATGCAGTTACAGAGGGAGCACATAATGCCTATCTTTAATGTACACAAGTGACATATGTGGAATAAAGGCAAAGGCCTTTGCAGTTAGCTTGGGCCTGTGCACTTTAAAAGGTTACAGCGCTTGCCGTGTCTAACCAGGTCAAATACATATTGTTAGAAATGGGATTTCTGGTTGGCTAAGGCTTGTGCCAAAGCCAGGCAGAAACCACCACTCTAGTCAGGGCAAGGAAGTCACCCGCCAAAGATAACCCCTGCTCACCCCCTTGGTAGCTTGGCACGAGCAGTCAGGCTTATCCCGGAGGCAATGTGTAAAGCATTTGCGCATGCACCCACCAGCAACAACATCCAAGGCCCCCCACAAAAGGAACTACACACAAGGTTATCAAAAATAGCCTTTGTATTATCACAACACATCATAATCATAATCACAGGATGTACATTGTGCCAACTGGCACGGGCAATATTTACAAGGGATTATGTACACCTGACAGGGCCACATGGACCACTGTCAGGAGCAGCACAAAGTGAACTTGGTAAATGTGAACTAAAACATACAAGTAACATTAGGTCATAGAACGTACAGTCAGTAAACACTGATAATTACTGCACTTGCAACAGTCTGTGCCATGAAATCCATCATACACAGTACCCCATCAGTCTAACTACATTAGACCCTCACCACCTAAGTAAACCCTTACACTAGGGGCGTAACTCACACAGGAAAGTACAATCTTACAATCTCCCTAACATACCTAAACAGGTGAAACAACGTCCTATGCATAAGCCATGTCTAGAGGTATGAAACACAGGGTGCGCCAAACATACTACACACAGTACCTTTCCTAACACCCAAAAAGCATTAGCCTATAAATCATAACAGCACACAAATCAGCTAGACGCCAGTTTTCCTTTTTGCACGAGACGACACTCCGTCAGTCAGAAGAACATATGATTACTCCTCACACTTGGGGTTTGGATTTTGAATTGCAGTGTTATGAAGCCGGGAGACACATAATTTTGAGTTATTGAGACCGCACAGTCAAGCACGTTATTACCTGGGTTACAAGAATAAGACCTGAAATTTGGTTTAGCCCTGAAGAAGTCTGTGGTCTATTACCACCAAAGACGAAACACGTGTTGGCAACGGCTAGAAGTTTTTAAGAAGAATTACTGCAAAACACAAAAACAAAAAAGAAGAAGAGAAGACAGAACCGACTTGTCAACTGTTTATTTATACTTCTTTATCTTTGTTAGCTCAGGATATACATTGTGTTCCTGCGCCAAACATACTACACACAGTACCTTTCCTAACACCCAAAAAGAATTAGCATATAAATCATAACAGCACATAAATCACATTAGGGTCCAGGTTGCGCCACTGGGCCAGAACCTAAACGTAGCAGCTACCCACTACTTGCTGGGCAGCTGGGGACAATAGCAAGGGGCCTAAACGCTGCAGCTGGCACTAAGTGTTGCGCAGCTGGGGAAGGCCAAGGTAGGGATGAGGGAGTGCGACTCACTCCAGAGTCCAAAGAACATGTCCCTAGGAAGAAAACCTAAAAGGAGAAGCTGCCCACTACTTGCTGGGCAACTGTAAATGTAAAACTGTGGCCTGGGCCCTAAATGGCTCATAGGAATAACATTGTGCCCACACGTTGGAGCCCTTCAGAACAAAACTGCGCCAACTGGGAGCCATGGGGCTCTAACAATAATAAGGGGACATGGAGACCACTGGCTCCCCAAATAATAAGCATGGGCCCCTCTGGGCCCAAATAACCAAGTATGGACAGACATTGGATCCCTCGGGCTTGGAAAATAACTGGAGGCCTGACACGGCCCCTGGCCCACTCGGGAAAGCAATGTCCCATTGTTGGTGCCATCCGAGGCTCTGGGAAATCACGCAGCTGGTTTTGGAGCACTCTGTTGCTCAGCCACTCTCCCCATTCACAGGCCAGGCTAGGGTCATCAGTCGCACCACAGGGGGCGGAGCCAGCATTGTGTGGGGAAAGCCCAGCCCTATTCAGGTCCCAGATGCACTCCTCCCTCACATCAATCATGCAGATCTCTCCACTCATCACCGGGGCAGACCCATCCTGACTCATGGAACCAGGCTCACCAGCCAGCTCCAGCCAATCCCAGGCCAGACAGCCAATTCACATAAATTACACAGACATGCCAACTTCTAGAAGTGGCACTTCCACACTAGACACATTTATGCCGCACACATCATCGTGCAGCATTCAATCCCACGAGTTCGCACATACTAAACTCAACATTGCACTCCCCACGCATCAGGAATTACCATGGACACACATATTCCCCATGCATTCCTATGGGAGGGCAGGCCACTCTCACACACGCACTCAGAGAGCGCACACACTTTACACTGCGCCACAGTGCTAAAGTGCTCAAAGACCAGAAATCACTATACTGAGGTAACATAAAAAAGGCAAAAAGTTCAGGGGTGAACCTGCCAGAAGGGCCAAGTCCAACACGTATTTTTCCTTTAACTTCTTTATTTCTCAGGCAAGTTCTATCTGTTTTTGCTCAAAACAAAGCAAGTAAACAAACTGTTTATTTTAAAACTGAAGACAGTCTGTGACTGTCCTTAAAGCTTAAGTCAGGGGCCCCTTTAAAAGGTGGGGGCCAGAGTCCACTTTGCCCATGCCTTACAAATTCTCTGTTAATAGCCAGTATAATCCTCAACAGAAGGCTATCATGCTAAAAACCAAGAAACCATCAATTCTAGGCCCATAATATTGTATGTGCTGACATGTTTCTGCACTATTAACTGCACTTATGTTCAGTTAATAGTGCAGTTAACGTGTCACACATACATCAGGACAAAACAAAGGATTAATGGGATTCATTGTCCAGGTTTATAGCACAGGATAATAAAGGTAAATAGTATGCAATTCCAATTACTATGGGTAGCAGTTATGATATTTGTGAGCATTATGGGAAGTTGACAGAAGAAAAGCGTCACAAAGTCACACACCCACAGCTGGTTGGCTGCAGAGCATTAGCTAACTTTCTTTTCGAAATGACAAATATTGATTCTGAGGAATAGCACAATTTCGGAAGCACAGAGGAACTGACGTCCAATTAAGTAGTCAAATAATAATTTTATAACAGTCCTTATTGCACAAAGATCATACCAGTACCGGTCTTAGGAAAATGTGGCAGCTATTAAAACTACATTGATCACTCTGATGTATTCAACATTACAATGTAATTTTTATGGATGGAATAGTACTTTAACGTTCATTTCCAACTTGTGAATGGTCCCTTATACTTCTATGAGGTAGCAGTGACCTGACCATCAGGAATAGAATCGCTTCTCCACAAATAGACACACCGAGCTGAGACTATGTTCCAGAACCTATTTTAATATGCCTATGGACACATAGGGGTGATGAGATTTTATCTCCCTGAGTGCATTTAAACCTTTCTGATTAGATTTTCCTTTTTGATGACCATTCAACAGCACAACTTTTGGCACTAATGATCAGTGAGGATTTTTTCACAACTTAGGCTTTATTTGAGGCAGTCCATCATGAACAAAGTGAAAAAGAGCTTACACTCTGTTATTGATGGCTTGTTTCTCGAACCCCAAGCATGTACTATCAAAGGGGCTTGGACCAGTATGCCCATCAAAAAGGCTGACTACTCATAGGTACCCTCTCTGTTATGTTATGTTATGTTATATATTGTCTTGTATAGCGCACGGCTACTCAAAAAGAGTGTCCCGGCGCTTTTATTGAGCCCTATAGCAGAATAACACAACACAGTGATATAAAAACAGATTAAAAAAAAACAGAAGCAGAGGGAGAAAAGGCCTAAAGGGCAAACAGCCAGGTTTTAAGGCCCTTCCTGAAGGCAAGCAAGTTAGTAGCTCCGCGTAATGTCAACGGCAAAGTGTTCCACAACTGTGGCGCCAGCAACCCAAAGGAGCGGCCTCCAATGCGGGCTCTTTTTACTCGCGGGACCACCGCAAGAAACAAAGATTCAGATCTTAGAGATCGAGCCGGATGGTAAAAGGCGAGTCTCCTTTGGAGATACTTTGCTCCCACAGCATGAAGAGCTTTATAGGCCAAAGTCAAGGCCTTAAAGGCAATCCGCTTCCGGATAGGCAGCCAATGAAGCGACTGCAACAGGCCGGCAGCGCTGGCTCGCCTATTTAGGCCATAGATGGCCCTCGCGGCCGCGTTCTGAACAACTTGCAGCTGCTGCAATAGATATTCCGGCAGGCCCAGATAGAGGACGTTGGAATAATCCAGTCTTGAGCCGATCAAGGCCTGCACTGTCATTTTCCTATGCTCCTCTGAGAGAAGAGGCAGAAACTTCTGGAGCATCTTGAGGAGACCAAAGCATGTTCCCGTTAAACCAAGGATCTGCGATCTCAACGTCAGACCCTTGTCCATCTTGACCCCCAGGTTCTTAGCCAGCTGGGACGAACAAGACGGGGGGAACATATTAATAGGCCACCATGCCTGCCAGTCCGGATCCGATGAACAGCCGAAGAAGAGTACCTCAGACTTATCTGAGTTGCACTTGAGGCTGTTCAGCTGGAACCATTTAAAAACAGCCCCAAGGCATTCCCGGATACTCTCTCCATCAAAATCTCCTCCTTTCTTACACGAAAAGAGGAGCTGGGTGTCATCAGCATAGGATACGATCTGGGCCCCAAAAGACTCCGCCAATGCCGCCAAGGGGTCATAAAGATGTTAAAAAGAGTCGGGCTCAACACAGAGCCCTGCGGAACTCCGACTCCCAGAGGCGGCATCACGGCCGAGTTAGGAGAGGCCCAGACCGTTTGTCGACGGCCAGCTAAAAAAGATCTAAACCAGCTGAGCACCGTCCCCCTCAGACCAATCTCATAGAGTCTGGCGAGAAGACCCTCATGGGGGACGGTGTCAAAGGCCGCCGACAGATCTAACATGACAAGCATGGCTTTGCCCCCGGAGTCAAGTACCTCTTTAATGGCTTCAGACACCTCCAACAGCGCCGTCTCGGTGCTTAGGTTGGGGCGGAAGCCAGATTGAGTAGCATGCAGTACATCGTGAGCTTCTAAAAAATTAGAAAGCACCATATGCACATGCTTCTCTAAGATTTTTGTAAGAGCAGGGAGGAGAGAAATAGGCCTATAGTTGGCCAGAACCTCCGGATCAAGACCAGGCTTCTTCAGCAAAGGAATGACCATTGCCTGCTTCCAGGCCTGCGGAACCACTCCCTGGCTCAAAGAGAGGTTCAAGAGTGGATTCGCCAGCGGATTTATAACTTCCGCCATTTTTGCCAAGAATTTGGCCGGGCAAGGGTCAAGAGGCGACCCAGATTTGAGATTGCCCATAAGTGCCAGAGAAGCAGGAGCTGAGATCGATGGAAAAGCGGCCATGACTGGACCCGAAGGGAACAATAAAACTGATCCTTCCTCGGGGCTGGCCGGAACAGCAGTCGCCACCAGAGGAAAAGAGTCTTGGATCAGTTTTATCTTGTTGGTAAAGAAATTTGCAAGATCGGAAGCCCAGGACTCCGAAGGGACAGCCTGGGTCGCGTTAGATCGGGGGGCCGTGAATTCCCTGACAATTGTAAAAATCTCCTTACAGGAATTAGAGGCGGCCTCTATCCTCCTTGCAAAATAGCCTTTTTTCTCCAGGAGGATATCCCGATGATAGGCCTTAACCACTGTCCTATAGCCAAGCCTTGCCATAGGGTCATACTGTGAGCGCCAGGCTCTTTCAGCTACCTTACACTGCCGTCGAGAGGCCGACAGCGCTTCAGTAAACCAGGGAGCAGAAGCCCGCTTAGGTGTTAATCGGGGGGTCATCACAGGGGCAAGATCATTTAGCCTGTCCAATAGCCACAGTTGCAGGGAATCCAGGTCCCTCTCCAGATCTCCCGTGAGAGGGCAAGGGTGATCCAGAGCAGCCTGAGCCAGCATGTCTGGAGTCACTCGATGATAAGCCCTAGGAGCACGGCCCTGCTGCTTAAAAGCGGTGCTAGAAGGTTTCATCGTGCCCTGAATATAAAATTTGGCCAGTCTGTGGTCTGACCAAAGCACTGGTACAATAGCTGTCACCTCTGTACCTGCCAGCAATGTGCTCCTACAAATTAGTCTTCATGAGCTTCATGCAGAGATAATTAACTTTATAAAACCTACATTTTTTGAATATTTATTCAATTCAAACTGCACCTATGAATTGGATTTTTAATAAATGTGAAAAATAGTCTTTGAATGACTATATATCTGTTTCCTGTCAAAAGTTATAGAATTAAGTTTATAACCTGTACTTTTACATTCTCTAGTATCCGGCTACAACCTTGCAAGGGAAAAGAGGTTTTTGGTGGCTTGTCACTGGAGGAATATATCAACTTTCATTTCACACATGCCTCACTTTTAAATATTTGCCACCTTACCATGTGGTTAAAAAGGTGTACTTAGGTGGTGGCTTATTTGTTTTAATACCACATTGTGTTTTAGTAATGTCAACAGTGTAGGACTAAACATAACTAAGAAGAACAGAAAATGAAAATTAATTTGTCGCTCCCCAACAGTACATCTTGGCAGAAAACATGGCAATTATATCTATAGTCGTTTATTACCTGAACCTTTGTCTACTTGCTAATTTATCCTCTCAACTCTAGAGCTGCTTGGTTTTGGAGGAGTCCCGGCCTAGATATTGGCTCTAGTCTTTCCAGATTCGGTTTTGGGGGGGGGCACGTACTAGCCAAATAAATGGGTCTTTTGAGGCCCAACATTGCTCAAGTCCTCTCTTCCATTCCTCCAGTGTCGCTCTATTTCCATCTACAGGCAGTGTTTCACAATGAGGACATCCAGCCACAACAAAGCCATCCTATATACATTAGAGTCCAAGCCAACATTCATCTGGCAAATGGCCACTTTAGCGTCAATAAGCAATCTCCAACCCAACATTGAACACAAAGAGGAAAGCACTCTCTTATAGTAAGGGATGATCACTCTACTAAAACCACATATTGTATGCATAAGGTAATCAACATGTGAGGTTCATCTAACGCATGCCAGAGAGGTTATCGCACCAATCTTCCACAAAATGTGCCATGTACAATACACTCAATGTAGAAATGTTAGTTGAATCAAGTGGTACCATAATGCAATAGTAGACTCTGGTGGAGATGCCTATCCCAGTCCTCATCGGAGAGTGGACCCAAATCATTCTCCCAGGGTTGATGCAGTATATCAAAGGAGGCAGGGGTATTAGTGACTATAAAGTGATACATTTGAGTGATCTTGTGATCTTTCAGCTCACCTACCAATCGCTTTGCCTCCAAAGGACTAAAGTGAGAAAGTTGCTCTAGTTCCGATTATATATGGAGTGATTGCGTGCCGGAGCTGAAGGTAGTGGAAAATTCACTGATAAAGATCATATTCATCTTATAAATCTCCAAACGATTTTACCACAGTTCCTGACATCAAATCTACCAGCCTCGACTTCACAATTATGTCCCATTGTTTAAGTCCCTTCAACTCAGCCACCCACCAAAGTCCTTTACCAGTTAAGAGAGTTATTTCTCCAGTGAGTCTTTGTCCCCATTCCAGGTCTTATTGAGTATCATTTCAAATCTTCAGTACCTGTCTGGTGACTGAGGGGAGTGTGGGATCTACCGCCCCTCCTTACAGTGTATGCACTATTTCCACTCCCTACATACCACAAGTCATTAATGACAAGCAGTTGGGTGCTCTATAATAAGACCTAATTTCAGCCACACCTGTCCGTCCTACTAGGTGGATTTAAAACATATTTTGCTAATGCTATCCGGGGAAATCCCTGGTTCCACAGAAAGCTCCTTAGGATGGAGTTAATGTGTGTAACAAATGTACTCAGTATCTCAAAGGAAAACTTCTGAAGTTGATATTGTAAGGGTGATAGAACTACCATTTAAAAAAGTTCAGAGGTGCCCAAAGGCAACAGTGAAAGCTTCAACAAGAACTTTATATCTTCAAGTAATTTATCGATTATGGGCTGTATGTTTCTGTCCCATGCCAAACTGGTATCATGTGTTAAGTATCTTCCCAGATATTTTAAACCTTCTGTGGTCACCTGTAGGTCTTGAGCCCATCCAAGGTTCTGTAGGCATGTGCCCACTGGCTAAACTGATGACCTGGCCCTGTTTATACTCAGTTCGACAGTAGATCTAAAGATATGGAAAATATGCTATTCTGATTCTATCAATAATACTAGCACGTCATCTGCATACAATGTCACCCTGTCTGTGACACTATGAAATCATTCAAACCCTTTCACCTGGCAATCCACTCTCATCCATTCTGCTAAGGATTCACTCAGTCACGATGAAGAAAAGCAACAGTGACAAAGGTCTCGCTGTATCAGGAATGGATCTAATGTCCCTCACCCTACTCTAAACCTAGCTCACAGATCTATGCATAGTAGTTGGAAGTATTTCATAAAGTTGGGGCCAATATTAATCATATATAATAAGACAAAATAATAAGATAGTCCCACCAAGTCAAAAACTTTTTTGAAACTGGCAATCAGAATTGCTGCAGGCCCTTCTAGTCTTTCCGCAACAGCCATGGTATTGTGGAGGCACTGTATATTATGTCTGGTGGCATACTTCGGCATAATACCAGATTGGTCCAGCAGAATCAAACAGAAAGCCACTTTTGATTGTCGATAAGCCAGGACGTTGCTACCATTTTTACTTCAACATTCAGAAGGGATATTGGGCGGTAAGAAAAGCAACCATTTTCACTTCAACATTCAGGAGTGATATTGGGCTGTAGGAGAAGCAACAGTCTGAGAGACGTGCTGATTTGTGAATGACCTTTATCTCTGTTGAGGGCAGATTCTGCATCAACCTCCTACACTCCAGGGACTCCAATATTACTTCCAAAAGTGAATTTGAGAGGTTTGCTGCAAAAACCTGGAACGGTTCAGCTGGAAACTCATTAGTTCCCGGCGTTAGGGGTGACTTATTAATATTTTAAAGAGGGTTTCCCGCCTGTCCAATAGGGCCAATCTGACAGCTTTGACAGCAGGCTTTTAGGCTCCCGGAGTCAAGTTACACATGGTAGGTCTGATGGATGGCACAATAGGTGCTGCAGTCCACAGGGGCATTTAACTTCCAGGCCGTATATGCATTTTCTACGCCATACTCTAGGGACTTATAGGCAAGTGGAATACATCAATCAGGGGTATGCTAATTTAACCATGTTTAAAGGAGGAGTGCAGGCACTTTACTCCTGGTTAACATTGGCAAAGTGCCCAGAGTTCTAATGCCATTAAAATAGATAGGGCAGAGTTTGGGGGGAAATCACACTTAACATGGTCATTTCTGGCACATATGAAAGATTGAGATAATGTGTATGATCTGAGATCACGAAGGTAAAAATAAAAACTACAATTCTTGTCAATTAAATAACAGCAGTGAATTGGGAGATAAACCTGATGTTGTAAAAATACATCACTTGGACTTTGGCTCTCAATTTGTCATTATGTGGGAGAAGAAAATGAAGGATGTAAATGCTAGCACTATTACTGCATGAATAAGTCCATTGTTACCTACATATTTACCAGGAGCCTTTTGGTGGTGATGTAGGGGCATGGTATTGCATGTTTTTTTAAATTTATTTTTATTTTGTGTCCTCATTCCACTCCACTTGCACCATTGAATTGAGTACCATGCCCTTATGTGCTGGAAAATCCACCCTCTACAAAATTCCCTTTCTATCACTCCGCTTCCCCACCATATTGAGTAGAGGGGATAAAGACAGAAGGACAGGTTACCAGAAGAGGCAGGAAAGGCTTCGCATTGGACTTCATAGGTCTAATGCTCACCCCAATTCAAAAAAGGGAGCCAGAATTCATGCTTTCTAGACCCCATCATATCCAGTCTGGCAACATGTTTAACAGAGCGTACCCAATCATCGCATCAGGGAGGAGCCGTGGCCACCCACTGTCTACATATTTCCCTTTGTGCCAACGGTACAGAGTAAAAGATCAATCTTGCCTGATTTTTTGTAACTTTTGCCAAAGAATCCACACATCAAAAGATAACAAGCAGGACACTTACCTTTATATCGATCTTCAACATAATAGACAGGGCCCTACTCACATCCTTCCAGCATGACTGGATCTCTGGACAATCCACAAACATGTGAACGTCATCTTCTCTCATACTGCCACACTTAGGGGAAGCTACTTCACCTCGACTCCCAAACTTCAACAACCTCTGAGGAGACCAATAGGCTCTCTGAAGGGAGAAAAGGTGATTCCTTCTTAGGTGTGCAGGTTTGACTATTTGGAACAACATGGACATAGGTACTTGCCATTGATGTTCCAGCAGTGCCTCCGGCAAGCATCTTCCCCAAAATTCCATTGGCAACATGAAGGCTCCATCTTCCAATTCCATCAGCGCCAGTATATTGTTGCGAGCTCCTTCTTGAGGACTGCCTCGTGCAATAGTCTGTCTTCAAGCTCATTTGGCATCCCTATAATCGTGCCTGGATCTTAGAACCAACTCTACATTTGCAGACATTTAAACCTGGACACCTTACTGTCTGATAGTTCTGTACATGTTTCCCAGGTTATCAGCTGCCCTTCTTGAAGTATGTGGTCCCACCTTGATAGACCTGCCTATATCAACGGTACAGCCAATAAATCTTTTGTCTACTCCGGTGAACCAGGCAAGTCCCAGATAGGAGCCATGAGACTATAGTACGGTATTTTTAAGACTTTTTTGACCTTATACCAGGTCTCAGCCAAGCCCCTCAAGATCTTTAACCTGACATTTTCAAAGTACTTGGGGTCAGCATATTTAAACATGAAGCCAAAATTGCCTTCTAGCTCTTGCCCAGCCATTACTCCCAGTAATTTCCCAATCTCCGATAATATGGGTATGTTTAACAACATCCTGCCATTTTTCAATAAAAAAGCCCATGAATAAAACAGCAAGTCGGGTAATGCTAATCCCCCCTTCTCTACCCTCCTCCTCAGTTTCTTCCAGGCTATTCGGGGTCCTTTGCTTGCCCACATAAAACTGCTAATCTCACGTTGCATCCTTTTAAGCCACTCCTTATCAAAAGTCAGGGGAATTGCACCAAACAGAAAACTAAATTTTGGAAGGAGCATCATTTTCACCAAATTTACACGACCCAGTAGAGTGAGCTGAAGGTGCGCCCACATTTTTAGGAGTCCACTAACTTCTCTCTTAACCATTTCAAAGTTGACTTTGGTCATTTTAGTTATGTCATGTGGTATCATTACTCTCAAGTATCTCAATTCCCCTCTGCTGATGGTCTCACCTATGTGCTGTAAAAACACGGGTTAACCCAGCAAGTCCCTGGGACCTGGGTGAATGATTGAAGCAAACAAAGTGGTCCCAGAAAGTTAATCAATCAAAATCACTTGAAATGAATACAAGGAAAATTATAACAGCATTGTTTTTAATCACAACGTGTCCTGTAAAATTATTCATAAAAGTCGATACACAGTTTAATCATATACAATGCCCCTAAAGGGTAGGACAGGGAAGGGTAGTGTTGGGATAGTGAAGGTATAGGAATTATAGTACAAATCAATTGGATCTAAATAAACCAAAAATCATAATCGGTAAACACAATAGAGAGAAATTCATCAGTCATTTAAACAGTCAAGCCTCTGAAAAAATAATAAAATCACAAATGATATGTCTGGGAAGAGGCTGAACATAAGAGGGAGTGTCGACGTTTCGACCCAAGTAGATGCAGGTGTGGTTTGGACCTTGCTAGAGGGTCTTCATCAGGACAGTGGAGAGAGGAGAATGGGGCAAAGGATCTGTACAAAAAATTAATAGGTTACTGTTATTGAGGGTCAATTGAAGATCCCTAATAATCCTAAAATTATAAAAGGCCGCAGAGGGAAATTACAATAATATATCATAAGAGGAATACATGATGGCGTGTCTGGTAACATTAATAAAGAATGTTTCACCTAAAGTAAAGGACTTAGCCAACAAAAATCGCCATTTGTTCGGAGCCCAGATAGGGTACTTATTCTAATAACGAAATCAATATTTGAAAACAGCAAGTGGTGTCAGACACGTTAGATAGGCCGATTTCAATACGGCAACATGGATGGCAAGAACACTTAAAAAGAGACTTAAGTGAAGTGAACGTACATAGTAATAGTCCAGATGCCCACCTGTAATTGTTAAAACATGGTAGGGTACAAAGAAACTCTCAGTAGAACTCAGAATATGGCTGCGCCTAGAATATGAAAAAATCAGCTATATAATATGAATTAGCATCATCAATAAATAGAGAAATATTGTCGTACTCTAGTAAGGTTGTGTAGGTGTTGAATCACAGACCATACACAGAAAAAGTAGGATCTGTATGGTGTCAAACAGAACCACCAGGGAGTACCGTATATAACGGTACCGCAAATACCAGATGGATATAAGCAATGGAAAATATACCTTTAAGTGATGCTGTGTCTCTGAATGTAAAAGAGACGTCCTAGCTTTCAAATACACACTCTATTGGAGAGAAATACATCCATTAATCTATGGGATCATGCAAGAAAGTTGCATAGTATATTTGAGGTACACTGTTTATATATCGACCATACCTGTGGTCACATGGATAGGCACCTTGATCGAGTGGAGTTCCGATATAGTGATACTGAGCCGATAGGGAAATGGCTTTGGGTTAGTCAGTAAGGGTTGAATTTACGGCGCACGTAGCAGCTGGATCTAGAGAGTAATAACAAAGCCCCTTTAAGCACTCGGTTTGTCGGGAGAATGCAAGAGGTTACATAAAAGAAATTACACAGCACCTACCTATACGCGCTGTCGTAAAACGATGTTGTGTCAATGAATTTAGACAAGATGTCCAGCTGGTCAGTAAATGAAATTTGAAAGTAAATTTGATGTCTGTGGACTGTAGGTCCAGCCAAACTTGAAAAGCAGATAGTTCAGTGGTTGTTCCGTTCCATATACATAGAATATCGTCTATGTACCGGACCCATAATCCAAGATGGTTTTTGTATGGGTTCCGGTCATTTAGGATGATCTCTTCTTCAAAGGCCGCCATAAAGAGAATTGCCAGGTCTGGGGCAAAAGTAGCCCCCATGGCTACACCCTTAGTTTGCAGGTAGAACTGATCTTGAAACATAAAGAAATTTTTCATCATTGCCAGTCTGAGAAGTCCTATTATAAAATATGTCGGCACAGGCATAGGAGCTGTCCTTTGGTTGAGATAGCGTGTCATGATAGTGATGGCCTCCTCTTGAGGGATACTCGTGTATAAAGATGTGATATCACAAGTTACCAGTATCTGTTTGTCAGCTTCAAAGGGCAGGCCATCCACCATGCTTATTGTGTGCATCGTATCACGAAGGTAGGTGGGAGTCGTATCGGCCAAAGGTTTGAGAAATAATCGATATACCGACCCAGTGGTTCAAGCATTGACCCACAACCAGATACAATGGGCCTACCCGGTGGGTGCTGTGTGCACCGAACATACTGCGTCTGTCGATTCATTTCCATATGGACGCTGTATCTTCGTAGACTACTTTAATGGAACCCCACCCGCTTAAGGCGCCTGTCCCTGTACTTCCAGGTATGTGCATACGACTGGCTGCTCAACATATGCCAAACCACTAGGCTAATACACTATGCACCCCTCTTGGGTGATCGGAGCCAGTAATGATTGTATCTCTCCCCTGTACAGTGTCCCACTGACCAGCTGGACATCTTGTCTAAATTCATTGACACAACATCGTTTTACGACAGCGCGTATAGGTAGGTGCTGTGTAATTTCTTTTATGTAACCTCTTGCATTCTCCCGACAAACCGAGTGCTTAAAGGGGCTTTGTTATTACTCTCTAGATCCAGCTGCTACGTGCGCCGTAAATTCAACCCTTACTGACTAACCCAAAGCCATTTCCCTATCGGCTCAGTATCACTATATCGGAACTCCACTCGATCAAGGTGCCTATCCATGTGACCACAGGTATGGTCGATATATAAACAGTGTACCTCAAATATACTATGCAACTTTCTTGCATGATCCCATAGATTAATGGATGTATTTCTCTCCAATAGAGTGTGCATTTGAAAGCTAGGACGTCTCTTTTACATTCAGAGACACAGCATCACTTAAAGGTATATTTTCCATTGCTTATATCCATCTGGTATTTGCGGTACCGTTATATACGGTACTCCCTGGTGGTTCTGTTTGACACCATACAGATCCTACTTTTTCTGTGTATGGTCTGTGATTCAACACCTACACAACCTTACTAGAGTACGACAATATTTCTCTATGTATTGATGATGCTAATTCATATTATATAGCTGATTTTTTCATATTCTAGGCGCAGCCATATTCTGAGTTCTACTGAGAGTTTCTTTGTACCCTACCGTGTTTTAACAATTACAGGTGGGCATCTGGACTATTACTATGTACGTTCACTTCACTTAAGTCTCTTTTTAAGTGTTCTTGCCATCCATGTTGCCGTATTGATATCGGCCTATCTAACGTATCTGACACCACTTGCTGTTTTCAAATTTTGATTTCGTTATTAGAATAAGTACCCTATCTGGGCTCCGAACAAATGGCGATTTTTGTTGGCTAAGTCCTTTACTTTAGGTGAAACATTCTTTATTAATGTCACCAGACACGTCATCTTGTATTCCTCTTATGATATATTATTGTAATTTCCCTCTGCGGCCTTTTATAATTTTAGGATTATTAGGGATCTTCAATTGACCCTCAATTACAGTAACCTATTAATTTTTTGTACAGATCCTTTGCCCCATTCTCCTCGCTCCACTGTCCTGATGAAGACCCTCTAGCAAGGTCCAAACCACACCTGCATCTACTTGGGTCGAAACGTCGACACTCCCTCTTATGTTCAGCCTCTTCCCAGACATATCATTTGTGATTTTATTATTTTTTCAGAGGCATGACTGTTTAAATGACTGATGAATTTCTCTCTATTGTGTTTACCGATTATGATTTTTGGTTTATTTAGATCCAATTGATTTGTACTATAATTCCAATACCTTCACTATCCCAACACTACCCTTCCTTGTCCTACCCTTTAGGGGCATTGTATATGATTAAACTGTGTATCGACTTTTATGAATAATTTTACAGGACACGTTGTGATTAAAAACAATGCTGTTATAATTTTCCTTGTATTCATTTCAAGTGATTTTGATTGATTAACTTTCAGGGACCACTTTGTTTGCTTCGATGGTCTCACCTAGCTCCAAATTCCAAGCCTTTACCTCCGTCTTACTCCTATTAATCTCGTAGGCAAAAATCTTTCTGAATTCCACCATCAAGGCAATACTACGGCTCAAAGTAGCTTGTAAATTGGTTGTGTAAATGAGGATGTCATCTGCATAAAGTCCTATTTTCTTGCTTCATCCTTTGTACTGAAAAGGTGAAATGCCTGGATCCTCCCTGATGTTCCTAGCCAGGGGCTTTATATACAGATTAAAGAAGAGAGGTGATAATGGGCAACTCTGTCTCATACCCCTGGAGAAAAGGATAGGGTCTGTCAATGTACCATTAATCAGGACTCTGGCTTTTGGTGCCATGTAAATACCTGCTAGTGCTCTACAAAAGTTAAAACCAAGATTTAGAGATGTTGCCACACATAGCAGGTACACCTAGTTTACCCGGTCAAATGCTTTGGTGGCATCTAATGCTATCAACGCCAATGGGAGCTCTTGGATAATAGCCAGTTCTATAAAGCCCATCAATGAGTATGTCAGTTCTTTCAATGATCTGCCACGTATGAAACCTTTTAAGTCAACATGCACCAACTCCGTCATGGACCCATTCAACCTATCGGCCAAAATTTTTGCAAAAATCTTGTAATCACAATTCAGCAACGATATTGGCCGATATGAATCACAGTCCTGGGACACTTTCCAGGCTTCAAAATTAGGGAGATGGTAGTGTCTTTCCATGAGGCCGGCATTTCGACCCCTCCAATATACAGGTCATTGAAGATTCTAGCCATAATAGGCATTAACACTTTTGCCAGAGCTTTGTAAACTTCTATAGGCAAACCATACGGACCCGGTGCCTTACCTCTCCTGCCCAGTCTTAGTGCGATATCAACTTCCCTCTCAATAATTTCCCCATTCAGCTGCCTATTCTTATCTAGTGAAAGGGGGTTTATATGACCTTGCCACAACCAGGCTTCCGTCTCCTCCTCCGTTAATTTTAACTCTTCATGATAAACTTTACTATAAAAACTGTGGAAAACATGCTCTATACCCTTATGATCACTTATTATACCTGTATGGTTGCATTTGACTTGATCTATTCTATTTCTCGCCTGTTATTTTTTAACTTTCCACACCAGCATCTTGACACATCCATCACTATATTCAAAATGAGCCAAGCGACTAACCTCCCACTTTTTCCTAACCCTATCATGTAATATTCTTGACAGGTTTGATTTTGCCTCCGGCAATTCCTGGAGCAACTGGACCCGAGTTTCTTCATCTACCCTAGGGTCAATCAGATCTTTTTCTAAAGAGCGAACCAGGTCCTCTACTACAGACACTTCTTTGTAGTATTCTCTCCTTTTTCCCGCAGCCAGCACCCCTAATCTTCCCCTTAAAAAAGCTTTGTAAGCATCCCAGATCATCCCGGTTGCTGCTGTACCCTGGTTAAACTCAAAGAACTCTACAGTCTCTCTGCTGAGTGCTTCTATAATTCCTTCTTCCTGCAGGATCGTACGATCTAGCGTCCATCTAGATTGTATGCCACCAGCCTGAATATTCAGGTGTAATAATACTGCTGAGTGGTTTGATAGATGAACTCCCACATGTCCAACTTGCTTAACCCATTCTCTTAACTTGCTGACAATGAGGAAGTAATCGATCCTCGACTGATGTCTGTATTTTTTATTAAAAAATGTAAAACCTTTTTGTGAACCTGACCTCTGACGCCAAATGTCACACAGCCCCAACTGGGCCATCACTTGCTTAATGAACCCTGCCATTCTCGGATTTACAAGCGCTCTACTGTGTGAGGTTCTATCCAAAGTGAGGTCTAGGACAGTATTAAAATCTCCCGCCAATATAATGGGGTCAGAAGAATTTAATAGTTTAGCCAAAAGTTCACCTAAATGAGAGACATCGTCTTGGTTAGGGCCATAATACCCTGCCAAAGTAAAGCCTTGTCTCAATATCTTCAATTTGATAACTAGCTATCTTCCAGTTTTATCTGAAACCTTGTCCCCTACGGTGATTTGTGCCCCTTTTCTCACAAGAACCGCCACCCCCTTTGTTACAGCTGATTGAGTTGTGCAAATTGTTTGGGAGATCAATTTTTTAGTCTTGAAAAGTTCAAGGCCCTTCTTTTCTGTCAAACGCGTCCCCTCTAAAATGATAATCTGGGCCGGACAATCTTTCCAGTACTGTAATAGTTTTTCCCTTCTTCCCTGTACCCTTAGGCCATTCACGTTCCATGAGATTATTTTTATTAACTTCTCTTGCTTCTCACCCATCCCACAGAGAGACTATAAACGAACATCTTGTCTACACTATCGAGTTTTAGAGGCTAAAACTGAACTTTTTAAAATGTTTTCTCCCACTGCTCCCCACCCAGTGCTCCCCCTACCATCCCCCTTCCATGGAAAACCCTTCCCTAGTTCTTCATGGCTCAAGGCCAAATGGGTGACCCCCCCAGAGCGAGCGTGTAAAGGCTAAATTAACTATGTGCATGAGTGAATTTACCAATAGCTTTTCTGTTGAATTTATTCTAACCCCCCTAAATAAGGTAGTACTTCCAAGGGCAAAAGTAGATACAGTCATTTGGAGGCTTTCCTCCATTTTGATGAGCTGTACTAACCTCCAGGTTGAAGGCTTTTAATAAAGTCATCCACCTTTTTGCCAGAGTGGAAAATGTGCATCTTGTTGTTAAGCATCACTGTAAAAAATGCATGAAATCCCAGCTGTATAGAGGCACCCAATCTCTTTAGTGTATTGATTGTTTGCCCCAGCTCCCATTGCCTGTTAGAGGTAGCAACAGAAACATCTGACCTGATATCGCATTTAAATCCATCTACCTCAATAGATTTTATCGCCAAGGCTTTCGACAGAATTTTCTCTTTTAAAGTGTATGTTAAGTTTAATAAGTTTTTCCTGGGTTTAGACCTATTAATTAGCATTGAGTGTAAACGGGTCTCTGTACACCAGGGGTATCCAATCCGGTCCTGGAGGGCCGGATCCATGCCAGATTTTTTAAATTACTACATGTATCTCAATGGGGATATCCCAAAAATCTGGCATGGATCCGGCCCTCCAGGACCGGTTTGGAGACCCCTGCTGTACACGTTGGAGATCTTTTCCAATCTCCTATTCCGACTCCTCAATCTGTAGCTCGTTCTTAATCAGTTTTACTACATAAAGCCTTAATATTGTCGCCTTCTCTACCCTCCAGAACTTTCAGAATTTTTAGATTGTTCCATCTTTGGAAGTTTTTCAATCTTTCGTGTCTATCTTGTTGCTCTCTTTCCACTGTTTTTAAGTTCTCTAATTCGGTAGAGTTTACCCGTACTGTTTCCTGGAGACTTTTAACCTCACCTTCTAGCACTGATGGTCTGCTACTGAGGTCGCCTATCTTTCTCTCCATAACATTGTTTTGCAAGTTTTTAAGTCGTTATACCTTGTTACTAATGTGGTAAAACCACACCAAATAAGTGCTATTAAACTCGCAACATGCTCAAATGGGGATATGTAAAGAAACTTCTATTCCGCCATAATTTACCATCTGCGTAGTATTTTATACAAGTACTAAAATGTAAGATTGATGATTAATTGCGTCATCTACCAATAACACCTTGGACTTGCCCATGATGTCACAAAATCTGGAGCTTACGAGTTCGCAATGGTGCCAATTAGAAAACAAACAGGGTATATTTAAAATGGCGAGATCTATAAGAGTGGAGTCATTATGAATGTATCACACAAAGTAAAATTCCCACCACACTGTAGGTTTAGTCCGATCTGTGCCTCACATGTTCTTTACAAATATTTTGTACTATAGGACTGCTTAGAGGATACTCAGTCAGCTCAGCTATCTGATCCTTTTTCTATTAGTGTTCTTCTAATGGGCTTCCTTACGTAGTAAATTTGCCCCAATATCTAGTCCAATAGTGGATTCTCCAAATGATTTTGATTTCTGCATGAAGAGAATAAAAAAAAAATGTATATCGTAATTTATCGACAGTCCAAACTCTTGAAGACAAGACACTGGTGGAGGAGCCAATCTATCCATGTCCTTGTGATTGTTATTACCCTTAAAGACGCGTGTCTTGGCGTTGAACACACACATTGGATGCGTGGTTTCTGCATATCATTCTTGTACACCGTACAACTGTGCACTGAGTTTAATTGTGTGTCTATTTTTACTTTGTCCAGTAACGCAGTATCTAAAAATGTAATGTTCAAGAACCCATACAGCAATTTTAGCAAGCCAATTAAATCCCTAAGAAACATTATAGGAAATAGGGACATTACTCAGTTCTCAGCATAACCAGATGCTGCCTACATTTCTGTTCCAAGATATATTGTGGTAATTCAGTAAATAACAGAGAACAATATTTTCATGAACATGTGTTACAAAATGTTTGACAACATGCCAAAGTCTTACTTATGATTCTGCACGAATATTGCTAGGTTCAAGTTAGAAAATGTTCCAACATTGCTGTCAGGCAAAGCAAAGATAAACTCAGATTCCCGCACTAATAATTAGCAGCACTTTGTAACAGATAGTGACTGGCATTCCTTTATCCCTAGTTTCAGTGCCACTGGGCAACAGGGACCTCACATTGTGGGACAAAATCATAAGCCTTCAAGGGAAAGGGAAAAGGTGTTTCTATCATTAACTCAATATACCAATCCATAAATCTTACTTAATTAACATAAAAAACATTTTAGATTACACTGATGGGGACACAGATGTAATTTTGCAAGCAGTTAATAATTCTCAACTATGTATAAAAGTACCTGCAGAAGACAGTCCTGGGCTGCGAGGGTCTGGCAATGTGGGATTTAGGAAAACCCCCAGTAGGCTTATGGGTTGATAGAGCGCTTACAGCATTCTAAATTGTATGGGTTATGTTATGTTATATATGCTGTTTTGTAACGCGCACAAATACTACTGGAGTATCCTGGCGCGGTATACCGCTGGGGAACCCGTCCTGGCTTTCCCTGTGGGATGGTCCCTACTGGGAGTCCCCAAGGTGGAGCCAGGCATCCCCGGCGTTGATGGGGCCGTTGTGGAGATTAGGCAAGCTAATGCCCAGAGTTGCCGAGTGGGAGCCCTGGTTAGAGTAGGCACCGAGGCAAGAATTATCGAGTCCGCTGACCATGGTCCACGACCCTGCCGCGTCGCGAATTGAACCCTGGTCCCGGGCCGACTCCTGCTTCCGGGTCTGCCGCCTCTAACCAGTGAGCCACACCACTCCACTATACTCATGGTTTAAACGCACCCATGTGTATTTTTATCGTTTGCAGTGTTTCACGATTATTAAGATGCATTTATTCAAAGTTATATTAGCATCAAAATGTAGTGTGCACATTTACGTAGGACTTGTATGTATTACAGAAACCTATAATTCCTGTATGTACAACTTGCAGGATGAAATATTATTCATGCAATGTAATTTGTGTCTAGTTTAAGTTGCCTGAATTGTAGGCCCAAACTGCTGGTTGTTTTGAGTTTCGTTTCTCCTTGGTTGCTCAAGAATTATAATTAAATGAATCCTTTTGTGTTCGAAGACAATATGTTCTCATCCTACTGCAGGTGCAGGAATTCGACCTCGGTATTCTTAGATTTAAGGAGATACCCGGAATGTCTTTGAAGAAGGCTGGAAGGCGAAAAAGGGAGGACTCCTTTGTGTCTGGCCTATCTGAGATAAAAAAGTTTATCTTATGACGTATTGTGGCTTAACATTGCCTTTTTGTATGATGCGCAGGGAGAGATTTAAGAGACTTCTGCTTATTTTCAGAGGAGACAGAGCATCTTAGAACAAGCTCCATAGTTTTAACCTATCAGACCCATTTGACGTGAGTACTTCTTAGGAAGTCACACGTGCTGACACCTTTGGGATAGGATATCGGGGAAATAGGTAGGATTTCCATGTAGAGCAGAGTAGGGAAAGATACTTTTCTTTTCTTCTCTAATGAAAAGAGAATTGGACTCAGCTTATATTCTTTGTTGCATTTTGATGATTTTGGAGTTCATCATATTATGCCTTTTGTGCAAAATGAATTATATTCGTAGATTCAGCTCTGTATTGATTTTTTATACATCTGCATACTTTGATATTAAGGTGTGTTTATATTCAATTATTTTTAGTATTATAATAAATCCACAAAACTGAAATTTGGAGTCTGTGGTCCTTTAAAAGCATGACTAAATTGAAAGTATAACCTTGGATTGTGTTTCTCCCCTCAAACGCTTTTAGCGGCTATAAAAAGACCATCTGATTTGAATTTAGTTGGGAAGACAAGGAGTATAATTTAGCGTAATCAGGGTGGAGCTGCTTTTCGTTGTGTATAATTTCTCACCAAATTCAGCCCATAATACAGTCATCTGGGAGCCTCACTCATTATTATTAATGGCACATGCATAGCTCAGAGAAAATTTGCTCCTGGGTGTTGGTTCAAATGCTGTAGTTGTGCAATATTTCAAGGGCTTCTTTAAGACCCATTTGCAAAACCTATAGATTGTTAGCCAACATAAATTCACTATTTTGTGGGCAGAAGGAATCGAATGGTCCCAGACAAATAAATCTCTTGATTGAGGTAACCCATGCTCCAAACCCTCTTGGAGACTCATTACTTTGCTTGATGCAACATTGAACTTACTAAAATATTTTCCAAACTCGTTTTAACTTCCAGTCCACACATTTCTGAAACGATTCTTTGAGAATTGGAAAAGCACGCAATGATGGACACTGTGACGACAGGGGACTCTTAGCAAAATGGAGAGAAAGGATGAATGCTGTGAACCAGACAGGTGCTTCAGGATTTCACCATAACGTTAAACCCATACACAAATATAGCACCTTTCTTTGAACACTCCTGGGGTGGAGGTTTACACAACATAGACCCAGATTACGAGTTGTATTATACTAGCAGGTTGACACCTGTAAATACTGGTACCATTCGGTGGATGTATGACAGAACCACGCAAGCCATTACCATGCATGGCTTTACAACGCAGTCATTACAACAACCGCAACACTACCGCGCAAGTCTTTACCACACGCCTTTACCATGCATGCCTTAACAACAAAATTTGTATTGTTAAGGCATGTGCAAGGTAAAAAATTACCAGGAATGTGTAGCCCCAAATTATAAATCCTAAAAATGTCATTGCCACCCAAAAAACCCATATACACCCTAAGCCCTAAAAAACCCTTACCATCCAAAATCCTGTACTCACCCTAAACCCTAAAAAACCCTTAGCACCCAAAAGCCCATACCTACCCTAAAACTTAAAAATAACCTTGCCAACCAAAATCCCATACCCACCCTAAACCCTAAAAAACCCTTAGCACCCAAAAGCCCATACCTACCCTAAAACTTAAAAATAACCTTGCCAACCAAAATCCCATACCCACCCTAAACGCTAAAAACCCATTAGCACCCAAAAACCCACACCTGCCCTAAACCCCAAAAATACCCTTGCCACCCAAAATCCATACCCATCCTAAACTTACCCTTGCCACCCAAAATCTCAAACCTAACCGTAACCCTAAAAATAACCTTGCCACCCAAAAACCCATACCCACCCTAAACCCTAACTTTAACTATACCTGGACATATAGGTTACCATGGACCCTATCCTGTTCTATTGCTTGAATCTATCCCCTCTCTTGGAACGTTTTAAGGCAGATGTCGATCCCTGGAAAACCCTGCCACTCTCTGGATTGGGACGAGCGGCGATGTTTAAGATGATGACATTGAGCTGAATGCTCTACACCTTACAGAACACCCCTCACCCACTAGCAGATATTTTTTTCCAATCCATTGCCTCCCTCCTATGCTCTTTGCTATGGAACGCTACCCCGCCAAGAATTGCTCTATCCAAGTTAGTAGGTGGGATTTATGATGGAGGTATTGGCCTTCCAGAAACACAAAAATATTACTGGGCGGCACATCTAGCGATAGTGAATGATTGGGTGTTCACCCCTTGGGACGACCCGAACTATAGGCTGGAGCGGCTATGCATGGGAACTGGAGGGTTTCAAGCTATCCTCTATAGTTCACCGAAGGGTAAAAACTTGTTTTCCCAAACACACACAATAGCTCAGATATGGCGCACTGCCAGGTCCTTTTTGGGATGAAAGGGGAAGCTGACTGATATGAACCCACTAGGGCATAGTGACGCACGGTTACAGTTTCGGGACCTATAAGGGTTTAAACCTGGGACTTAATAGATATCTCTGCACTGGGAGACGTTTGAAGGGATGGTAATATGCTTGCATTGGAAAAGTTACAGACCCAATATGAACTGGCTAGTACCGAGGTCTTTAGATACCTCCGACTCCGATATGCCCCCATTAGAGTGTATATACGTGGGAAGACCCTCCTGCCAGAATATTCTCCCTTGAGGACAGAATCCTAATGGACGCATTACCAAAAAAGACAGTCTCTCTGATATATAGAAAATTAAGAAACACCTCTCCTGATCTCCTAGTTGCGTAGAGATCCAAGTGGGAGGCCACCATTGGAGACTGTGATGACGGAGAATGGGAGGAGGCACTAGGAACATTCCAGGAGGCCTCTATACAGACAGGGTTCAGATTGATTTTCCTACACATACTGCCCCAATCTTACTATACACGCTCAACTATTGAGGGTATGGGGCATGCCATCAAGGGCCTATGTCTGAAAGGCTGCGGAGTAGAGGGAACCTTCTTCCACACATTATGGGCGTGCCCAAAAGATTCAGACTTTCTGGAGCGACTTGCAGAAAATAATGATAATAGTAATTGGAGAACCCCCCCTACAACTGCAAAGAAATGCATTTGACATTTGGGGCGAGAAGCCACCACCAAAATAAGCCAAGATCTGGCTCTCATTTGGCCTAACAGTGGCATAGCGGAATATAGCGAGATTATGGGGAGGGGTTGAAGCTCCCCAAGTGGGGAACGGGGAGCAGGATTTAGACTGTTATATGCTTAATGAAAAAACAATATATCAGGGAAGAGGCTGCTCATGCAAATAGGAGAAAATATGGGCTGGCTGGCGATCATACAGAGGGCTGGATCTCGTGCTCACCCTCGAAGGAGACAATGATATGTGGGAGACACCCTGTCCCTAGTGATGCTGGGAGGAGCAAGTGGGCAGATTGCCCTATTCAACTTTTTTTCCTGAGGTGATTGCTTGAGGTCTCCATCATTCACATGCTATTTAAAAATGCTGTACACACGTCTCTGTATGCTGCTTTTTGGTTTATGTATTTGCATGCTGCATAAAACTAAATAAACAAATATTATTTTTTTTAAACCCGAACTTTAACTAAGTAACTTTAGGCCACGAGTTATAGTTTCCTAACATAAGTATAACTATAAGTATAACTATAACTGTAGATTTTCTCTGTTTTTTGTGTGTAAATATGAACCTAACTATAACGTCTTAGTGGCTTTTGTTTTTTTTTAGTGAATCCATATATTAATTTCATGAGGCCGTCATAGAACTAAAGCTATTTCCAAACCAAACCTAAATATGGTGCATCACCACAACTGTTATCAGAAAATGTCCTCTTTTAGCATGAAGTGAATTGTCACAAACATCAGCTGGAATGTAGTTACCATGGTTTTGCATTCCTCGCGCAATGAGCAGTAGCTGCTGAAGGCAGTGGAATGGGTAAATCGTGACCACTATTGTTCAAAGCTTTATCACGCTTTTCCTATTAATCATTGTGTTGCCATCATATGACTGTATTTAATACTTGTGACTGGGACAACAGTTGTTTGTTATATAGTGCGCGTGCAGGAGTGCCTGCTTGACATGTAATGGCTGGTTTTCAATTTGATGAAAATTATATGGAACTTCGTGTTTACTTAAAAAGAGGTTAAGCACCTAATGGCTGACAAATAAGACAGCTTCCATATTTAATATGCATGTTACCCTCCCATGCCATTGAGACAAAGAGCAGTGTAAAGAGAGGGCCAACACCTGCTTGAAGTGCGTCACAGCTCGTTAATTGTGAGGGCGTTTGACGCCGCATGTTGTTCTAATTGTCAAACCATTTGACAGAGACAGATTTGAAGCCCCAAACCTCTCGCCCCTCCATCTCTTCTAAAGAAATAATTTTAATAATCAAGCTATACGTTTGGTATATCATTCTCATGAAAACTGAAACGTACAACCCTTGCATTCATCAGAAAAAATTATTTCACATTTTAGCTGATACAATCCCATCGTCCCCGTCCTCTGACCACTTACGTCACAAGGGTGTTGAGTGTTTAAACTGGCCAATCTGCCTCAATCAACACATGGCCAGTTATGGGCCAGTAGGGGCTGTAAGTACAGACCCTATGTTTCTGCTTGCAGTCACGCGAACTGCTTTTCAACCCAAACCTTTTTAACATAGTGACTCATGTTCACATGTCAAGTTGGGCAGGCCTGAATATATGGCTTGGGCCTGCCATCCTTACATTTACCCTCCGCTCTATTGACATTTCAGAGTTCAGGGGAACTTGGTTGAGTGCCTTCGTTTCGTTTTTTGTCAAAAATTAAAATCTGCTTAAAAATATCTGAACAAATTGGGGGATACCCCCATCCTTTCAGGATGAGGGGGTTCGTTTATGCAGAGACATCCTCAGATGATACCAGGGCTGGATAGTGTGACTGGAACTGACAGGAGATTTATACATTTTTGCTCTGGATCCAAGATTTGGCAGTTCACATGCCACTGACCTAGGCTGTCTTTGCACCTTTGGTTTTATCGAGCTTTAAAGTAATTTTTAGATTTTTGCGGTGGGATGTGGGGTCAGGGGGAGACAAATTTATAGTTTAATTTGATTTGACGGCGTTTTCCAAATTTCCATCTCAAAGGACAGTTACAAGAGCACCTCATTTTGACTTTCAATCTATTAAGAAACTTGAATTATATTGTAATGCACGAGCCATTATAGAAGTATTTAGGGATATATTTTAGATTTTCTGGTAAACACGGAGAACGCAATGCCGCAACCTTTTATTACAGAGAGTAAATGCAATTAAAAAGGGTGTTGAGAATAATATTGAAGAAAATTTATTTTGGTCAAGAGTTCGCAAGATTGCCATTGCTGTTTTTATCACCTATCACCTTTTAAGAGGATGCTGATTTCCGTTCATCCTATTTTTTTTAGCGTGCACCAGTGATTCCTAATCTTTTGACTACTGTGGACTCCCCACCTAATCATTACTGAAACCGGGGGACCCCCGACTAAATCATTATTGGAATCCAGGGACCCCACTGAGTTATTACTGGAAGCAAGGGACCCTGGCCTAAATATTTTTGATGGTTTAATGTGTAAAACAATAAACAAAAAATACAAAAACAAGCATTAATCAAACAAATACGCAAATGGTGTTTTAAAAAAATGTAATTCACAAATAAATGTAAAAAAATGAAAATTGTTGTTCCAATGAGAAGGTTTGAGTATTTCTAAAGTCAATTGAGGCCATTTATTATTTCCTGCACTAAATTCTGTCTGATGCACTTGCGCTGCCCCTATAAATCAATCTGAGGGTACTCATTTTTTACTTGTATTTCCAAATTACTTCGTAATTACACAACATTTTAAAATTTCCAATTTTACATTTTGCTTCTTTATCTATACACATTTTATCCATCTGTTAATATTATTTAACAGCCACAGAACCCCTGAGAAGGCTTCGGATATCCCCAGAGGTCCTAGGACGCCAGGTTAAGTACCACTGACTTGGATGATCTCAGAGGAACATGGGAGATTTGAGGAGTATTAGACATTCATGACAACACTTGTGAAAAAGATCCTAGGCACCAGGCACAAAGAAAATATATTAATAAATCTGGAATGTCTAGTTGCATTGGTGCGAGAAATAGGATTATGACGCAGTGGATGTAGTTGAAGTACAGCAAGTTAATTTAATTTCAGAGCTGCCTAAAATAAGTATAGCCTATAGCAGCAGTGTAGTGTAGTAATAAACTTTATTCAGTAGCCAAGTACCATCAAAGTGCACACGTGCAAAAGCATTACAATAGATACAGCATAAAACCATTTTAAGACATGTCACAGCACAATTCATTCAAAGGAACCAAACTTGTTCAAGGGTCATTATCTTTAGCCGGTACTTATGTGCAAAATGGAGGCAAGTGTCAAGCAAAATATGTGCAAATTGAACAATAAATATATAAAAACCCATGAAAATGATCTTCCAGCTATATATATATATATATATATATATATATATATATATATATATATATATATATATATTACCTACTGGCGGTCGCCAGTAGGTAGTTATAGTTAGGATTTTTTTCAATGTTAAATCTCAAAATTCTATTTGGAATAACTTTGGCGCCGGTTGACGAATCTGCCTGAAAATTTCCTGAAAATGGCCTCGCGGCGTTCCGGTCCTTCCCTGAAAGTTTGGGGGGGATACGTCAAGCGGGGGGCGAGATAAAAGGGGGGTCCCAAAACGCGTTTTCCCCATGTTAATTTCCATAGGGCGGTCGATTTCACTTTTAGCCCGAACGGCTGAATGGATTTCCACCAAACTTGGCAAAATTGTAGGGACTGGTAGCCCGATGTGCCTTTGCTATGTCTCAAGATATGTGCTTCAGTGGATTTTGAGAAATTAACGTTCAAAAAAATATATATATCTGTAGCCGCTCACCGGTGCGCGCACCGGTGAGCGCTCCAGGCGCGCCACGCGACTTGCGCGCAGAAAGCTGATTGGCTCTCAGTTGTCTGTAAACATTCTAAACAGTCCGGAGCGGCCGCCATCTTGTCTATCGGTAAAATCTAGTCATAAGAGGTGGCAAAAACAAAGGGGGGAATTGACTATGAGGGGGCAGGGTAGACCCCTCCTGACCCCCTAGGTTTGATATGGGGGCCATTAAAGGGCCCCGCGGGGCCTCAAAAAAAAATTTTTTTTTTGCGTTTTTCGCGGGGGAAGCGCCCGGTGCGCGCACCGGGAAGCGCTCCAAGGAGGGTACTATGGAAAAATAATCACTTTAAAAAATTGTATGTTTATTAATTGTTTTTTTTTATTTTATGTAAGTACCTACATGTAGGTACCAATGCAGAGACTTTCATTTAATGTACACCATCTGCTCTGTAGATATCTTGCATGTTGTTATTGTATGTTTTTGTGGTATATGGAATTCATAACATAGTCTGTCTGGAAAGGAGAAACAGATCTTTTAAGCACTCCCTGAGAATTTCTAGGGGATCATGAGTAGTCTATCCTGCTCACTTATGAAAATGAGGTGTAAAATATTCATATGAGATAATATAGTGGGAGAAAGGTAGTAACTATGAGTAAACTTACTATGTAACAGAAAAATAGTTGAACAGTATACTATAAGTCTCACTTTATATTTTAAACATTTTTGGTAATACTTTATGAATTACATATAAAAAAGAATATTGTCTGAAACAATTTGAAATTATTAAAGATAAATTTATTCCTCTGATTCTTTTTCATAATTTAATAAAATTTCTAACATAATATTGTCCGGAATTTCCTCATAATTATATGTACATGATTCCATTTCTTCCAAACATTCTATAAACTGTTCATCCAAAGAGTCATCCATGAAATCAACTTCTTTTTTTTGATCTTCTGGTTTTTCCACCTTTACTTTGATAGAAGTATCATTTGCCTGATTTTCTCCTTCCATTTTCTTTCTGAAAATTGCATACAAATTAACTATATTAGTAGAGTTAGGGTACTGTATACCAGAGAAGCCTAACTCAATCCATAACTATTGCAGAGAAGTCTATCTCTATCTCTAACTATTAAAGAGGGATAGCATATCACTAACAGAATATTTTTTCAGAAATTAACTTAAAGTGTACAATATACTTCCATAATTAGAACTTACCTTAGAGAAATCAGTTGAAGTTGTCAGTGAAATTTGTTTTCAAATGTACTTCTGGAAGCAGTAGTCAAAATGGCTGTGTTTCCCTCTCTTCTTTTATATATATTCTTGTACTTAACTAATCAAACGTCAGGAAATAATCGTAGAAAATGAAAGATACTTTTTAATTGGTTGTAAATTCTAACATTACAAGTGTGTTTTTGTCATGTAATTTGCCTCAGGATATTTAGACAGGCCTGTAGCCTAAATGTCTCAATGGAATTTCACCAAATTTGGGCAAATGGTAGGGACTGCTATGTAGTAGGGCGTATTCTATATTTGATGAAAGTGTCTCCATTGGGTTTTCCGTAAATTACTTTCCCACCTTTTTTTATCGAGCGCTTACCGGTGCGCGCTCCTTTACGCGCACCGGCAGCGTTACGGGAGTCCTCCATTTTGTGTTTCGGTACAATCGAGACACAAGATGGAGGGTAAACAATGTTCGGTATGGGTAGAAGGGGGCACTGTAGAGACTTCTTGACCCTCTAGGTTTTCTGAGGGGGGCTTAGGAGGCTCATAAACGGAAAAAAAAAAAAAAAAATTACTTTTCCACGGGGGGAGCGCCCGGTGCGCGCACCCTTAAGCGTACCCGAAAGCGTACTTTGGTGAAAAATAGTGAAAAAAGTTAGAAAAAAAATAAACGCTTTGAATGATCAGAGGTAGGGTAGCTCTGAGAAGAGCTTTTGGGTTCTGTGGTTGATTTAGGTACCTACAAGTAGGTTCCAATACACGTTCTTAAATTCAGGAGGAATATTCTATTCCCCTCATCTGAGAAGTGCACTCCATCTCCTCTGTAGATGTCTTGCATGTTGTAACGCAAGTTATTATTGTATATTGAACCCATTCCATAGTCTCTCATGTAAGCAGAAACAGATTTATTTACATGTTTCCGTGCTTTCTCAAATTGTGGACCAAATTGGTTGGACCAGTTCCATTTCTGTCTTTGGCATATATTGGAATATACCAAGGCAGTGTGGGGAAAAAGTATCATCAATTGATGAAAGGTGTCCTTTAAAAGCATTTCCAGACCTACTCCAGTTAATGTGCCCAAATCATTACCTCCACAGTGCACAATTAACAGGTCAGGTTCTGGCAGATGCAAAAAGGTTTTCACCAATGGTATCAATTGGTGACATTTTAATCCTCTGTGGCCAATCCACTTGATTTCCACATTTGATAAATCAAGGTTATGAAAATTTCTGCTAGCTGCATACCTTTGAGCCCAGTGGATGTAGCTATGTCCAATAATCCAAACAGAGTACATGATGTGAGAAGGTTCTGGTCCAGTCAGATGAAGGGTGGGAATGAAATGGCAGTTGGAACAGTAGGAGTTTACAAAAAAATAATTGTGGAGTTTCTCTGCTCTTGAATCACAAGCAATGATTGGTGGATTCAGATAGTTGAAAACTGAAAGTTAGGGTGCATGGTTATGTTGTGTGAAAGAAGCAATTTGAATGGTTTAAAAAAAGTCACCAAAAGCAAAAATACCCTGTATAGGCTGCTGTATTGAGAGGTCAAACATCCTTGCTGAGTTAATTTGCAACATTGTAAGATAAACTTTTGAACCTTACAGTTCAGTTAGGAGGGAGTTGCTATGGTAACAGATAGAAAGGTTTGAGAGGGGGATGGGTGTTGGTTTGAAAATAGTGAGGGAAGAGTTTTCATTGGTTGAATTAAGGCATATGTGTACAAAGATAGAGATTTTCTATGCCAGTCTTGGTTTCAGTGTATTGAGAGCACACCTTTTCCTCTGCTAAAGAAAAATTGGTGTGTGTGTCTGACACTGTTTTCAATCTCCAAAAGCATTTGTAAAGGTAAGTAATGATTCATTTAATTTAGATAGAGATTTATTTGCTCTATGGAGAATATTTGGAAGCAGATAGTTATGTTTTAGAAGTGAAATTGTATGTTAGTATATAAGTCCTGCGCAGTGTTTCTTACATGTTATTCAAAAATCGATTTTGGGTGCAAATGAATTGTATTTTTATTTGGCTTTTTTTTATGATTGCCATGTGCAGCTAGTGCATCACTTTAAACATGGGTAATAAGTGACGCACTGGTGGCGCAAGGCCTTTATAAATCAGGCCCTGACTTTGTTTGATGATATTGAGTGGTTGTACTTAGGTTCTGCGCAGTGTTTCTTACATGTTATTCAAAAATCGATTTTTGGGTTCAATTGATTGGTATATGCATTTGGCCCTTATTTATGAATGCCATGTGCAGCTGATGCATCACTTTAAACATGGGTAATAAGTGATGCACTGGTGGCGCAAGGCCTTTATAAATCAGACCCTGACTTTGTTTGATGATATTGAGTGGTTGTACATAGGTTCTGCGCAGTGTTTCTTACATGTAATTCAAAAATCGATTTTTGGGTGCAATTGATTGGTATTTGTATTTGGCCCTTATTTATGAATGCCATGTGCAGCTGATGCATCACTTTAAACATGGGTAATAAGTGATGCACTGGTGGCGCAAGGCCTTTATAAATCAGACCCTGACTTTGTTTGATGATATTGAGTGGTTGTACATAGGTTCTGCGCAGTGTTTCTTACATGTTATTCAAAAATCGATTTTTGGGTGCAATTGATTGGTATATGCATTTGGCCCTTATTTATGAATGCCATGTGCAGCTGATGCATCACTTTAAACATGGGTAATAAGTGATGCACTGGTGGCGCAAGGCCTTTATAAATCAGACCCTGACTTTGTTTGATGATATTGAGTGGTTGTACTTAGGTTCTGCGCAGTGTTTCTTACATGTTATTCAAAAATCGATTTTTGGGTGCAATTGATTGGTATATGCATTTGGCCCTTATTTATGAATGCCATGTGCAGCTGATGCATCACTTTGAACATGGGTAATAAGTGATGCACTGGTGGCGCAAGGCCTTTATAAATCAGACCCTGACTTTGTTTGATGATATTGAGTGGTTGTACATAGGTTCTGCGCAGTGTTTCTTACATGTTATTCAAAAATCGATTTTTGGGTGCAATTGATTGGTATATGCATTTGGCCCTTATTTATGAATGCCATGTGCAGCTGATGCATCACTTTAAACATGGGTAATAAGTGATGCACTGGTGGCGCAAGGCCTTTATAAATCAGACCTTGACTTTGTTTGATGATATTGAGTGGTTGTACATAGGTTCTGCGAAGTGTTTCTTACATGTTATTCAAAAATCGATTTTTTGGTGCAATTGATTGGTATATGCATTTGGCCCTTATTTATGAATGCCATGTGCAGCTGATGCATCACTTTAAACATGGGTAATAAGTGATGCACTGGTGGCGCAAGGCCTTTATAAATCAGATCCTGACTTTGTTTGATGATATTGAGTGGTTGTACTTAGGTTCTGCGCAGTGTTTCTTATATGTTATTCAAAAATCGATTTTTGGGTGCAATTGATTGGTATATGCATTTGGCCCTTATTTATGAATGCCATGTGCAGCTGATGCATCACTTTAAACATGGGTAATAAGTGATGCACTGGTGGCGCAAGGCCTTTATAAATCAGACCCTGACTTTGTTTGATGATATTGAGTGGTTGTACATAGGTTCTGTGCAGTGTTTCTTACATGTTATTCAAAAATCGATTTTTGGGTGCAATTGATTGGTATATGCATTTGGCCCTTATTTA
This sequence comes from Lissotriton vulgaris, assembly GCF_964263255.1. Taxonomy (NCBI): domain Eukaryota; kingdom Metazoa; phylum Chordata; class Amphibia; order Caudata; family Salamandridae; genus Lissotriton; species Lissotriton vulgaris. Next base: position 895,525,026 of record NC_141691.1, on the reverse strand, counting down.
TGAATGCCATGTGCAGCTGATGCATCACTTTAAACATGGGTAATAAGTGATGCACTGGTGGCGCAAGGCATTTATAAATCAGACCCTGACTTTGTTTGATGATATTGAGTGGTTGTACATAGGTTCTGCGCAGTGTTTCTTACATGTTATTCAAAAATCGATTTTTGGGTGCAATTGATTGGTATATGTATTTGGCCCTTATTTATGATTGCCATGTGCAGCTGATGCATGACTTTAAACATGGGTAATAAGTGACGCACTGGTGGCGCAAGGCTTTCATAAATAAGGCCCTGACTTTGTTTGATGATATTGAGTGGTTGTACATAGGTTCTGCGCAGTGTTTCTTACATGTTATTCAAAAATCGATTTTTGGGTGCAATTGATTGGTATTTGCATTTGGCCCTTATTTATGAATGCCATGTGCAGCTGATGCATCACTTTAAACATGGGTAATAAGTGATACACTGGTGGCGCAAGGCCTTTATAAATCAGACCCTGACTTTGTTTGATGATATTGAGTGGTTGTACATAGGTTCTGCGCAGTGTTTCTTACATGTTATTCAAAAATTGATTTTTGGGTGCAATTGATTGGTATATGCATTTGGCCCTTATTTATGAATGCCATGTGCAGTTGATACATTACTTTAAACATGGGTAATAAGTGACGCATTGGTGGCGCAAGGCTTTCATAAATCAGACCCTGACTTTGTTTGATGATATTGAGTGGTTGTACATAGGTTCTGCGCAGTGTTTCTTACATGTTATTCAGAAATCGATTTTTGGGTGAAATTGATTGGTATTTGCATTTGGCCCTTATTTATGAATGCCATGTGCAGCTAGTGCATCACTTTAAACATGGGTAATAAGTGACGCACTGGTGGCGCAAGGCCTTTATAAATCAGGCCCTGACTTTGTTTGATGATATTGAGTGGTTGTACTTAGGTTCTGCGCAGTGTTTCTTACATGTTATTCAAAAATCGATTTTTGGGTGCAATTGAGTGTTATTTGCATTTGGCCCTTATTTATGAATGCCATGTGCAGCTGATGCATCACTTTAAACATGGGTAATAAGTGATGCACTGGTGGCGCAAGGCCTTTATAAATCAGACCCTGACTTTGTTTGATGATATTGAGTGGTTGTACATAGGTTCTGCGCAGTGTTTCTTACATGTTATTCAAAAATCGATTTTTGGGTGCAATTGATTGGTATTTGCATTTGGCCCTTATTTATGAATGCCATGTGCAGCTGATGCATAACTTTAAACATGGGTAATAAGTGATGCACTGGTGGCGCAAGGCCTTTATAAATCAGACCCTGACTTTGTTTGATGATATTGAGTGGTTGTACTTAGGTTCTGCGCAGTGTTTCTTACATGTTATTCAAAAATCGATTTTTGGGTGCAATTGATTGGTATTTGCATTTGGCCCTTATTTATGAATGCCATGTGCAGCTAGTGCATCACTTTAAACATGGGTAATAAGTGACGCACTGGTGGCGCAAGGCCTTTATAAATCAGACCCTGACTTTGTTTGATGATATTGAGTGGTTGTACATAGGTTCTGCGCAGTGTTTCTTACATGTTATTGAAAAATCGATTTTTGGGTGCAATTGATTGGTATTTGCATTTGGCCCTTATTTATGAATGCCATGTGCAGCTGATGCATTACTTTAAACATGGGTAATAAGTGACGCACTGGTGGCGCAAGGCTTTCATAAATAAGGCCCTGACTTTGTTTGATGATATTGAGTGGTTGTACATAGGTTCTGCGCAGTGTTTCTTACATGTTATTCAGAAATCGATTTTTGGGTGAAATTGATTGGTATTTGCATTTGGCCCTTATTTATGAATGCCATGTGCAGCTAGTGCATCACTTTAAACATGGGTAATAAGTGACGCACTGGTGGCGCAAGGCCTTTATAAATTAGGCCCTGACTTTGTTTGATGATATTGAGTGGTTGTACTTAGGTTCTGCGCAGTGTTTCTTACATGTTATTCAAAAATCGATTTTTGGGTGCAATTGATTGGTATTTGCATTTGGCTCTTTTTTATGATTGCCTTTTGCAGCTAGTGCATCACTTTAAACATGGCTAATAAGTGACGCACTGGTGGCGCAAGGCTTTCATAAATAAGGCCTGACTTTTTTTGATGATATTGAGTGGTTGTACTTAGGTTCTGCGCAGTGTTTCTTACATGTTATTCAAAAATCGATTTTTGGGTGCAATTGATTGGTATTTGCATTTGGCTCTTATTTATGAATGCCATGTGCAGCTGATGCATCACTTTAAACATGGGTAATAAGTGACGCACTGGTGGCGCAAGGCCTTTAAAAATAAAGCCATGAGTTGCTATTGTATAAACTTAAATATGTTGCAATTTATTGTTTATATTGTTTGCTTTTTAACATTACTTTGTTGTTTGCTAATAGTGGTCTTTAATGTGTTTTTTTAACAGAACAACAGATTCAAATCAACTTCTGAAAAGGAAGCAAAAATGCCTTCAAGGCAAAGAAATATCAAAAATACCATACGGAAAAGGAGAACATCAACAACAGACTTTATGGAATCCTCTTCAACAAGTACTTCAAAAAACACCAGAAAAGCTTCTGGTAAGCCAATTAAGTCTTTTCTTCGCAACATATGTCGTAGGAAAAAAAATGAAATTGCTAATGTGAATATACAGAAAAAGTCAACAAATCTAAAAAGGAAAGAGAAGCCCACAAAAAATGTTTCCATTGGACCAGGGGAGAAGAGAATGGTTAGCAATAGAAGGGTAAATGTTTTTAGGGACATTCGTAGGCGAATGTTTCGCAATAGGGTAGTTTTAAATTTGCTAAAAAATGATAAGAAAAGTAAACTAAAAGCTGCTTTTTACAAGAAAAAGAAAAGTGTAGAAAAGATTGTTGATCAGGCTTTTGAAGTTAAGAAAAAATTATTTATTTTAATAATCAATAGAATTAGGATACTTAATAAGGCAATGGATGTTTTCAAATCGAACAGTAGATGGAAAAGAATTATTAATCGGAGTAATTTTTGTGAAGTATTTTCTGGTGAATGGATGCATAGTTCAAGTTCTGAGCCTTTTTTTAATGAGGAGAGTTACTTTCAGGAAAATGATTTGGTGCATGCAGTTGACACCAGTGGTCGTGCATATGAGGTGAAAGATAGTTGTGTGATGGAAAAAGAGAAACTTGTATCTAGAGATGCAGAAGAGGTGTTAGCTGATGAAGTTTTAGGGAGACGTACTAAGGGTCCAGTGTACACATGGAAATGCAGTAGTATTTGTAGTGTGCGACAGGAATCAATTGATTTGCTTCGAAATTTCTTACGTACATATAGTAAAAAAAGTCTCAAACAAAAAATGAAGATCCTGCAAGAGTTAGATCCTTGCAGAGTGAGAGAAAGCACAGGTTTGCAAGGGCATTCACTAGCATGTCTTTCTAGAAAAGTTTGTCGGAGTGTTTTTCATCATTTTAGGATGTTAGCAGTGCATCATAATAACGTAAGGAAATTAGTGAGGAAGTTGTATTATGCAAAAAGTCCTGCACTTAAGCTTAAACAGTTAAATAGTGCTCTTTTGCATGGATCTGAAGTGGATGTGAAGACTATTTGTGAAGAAATTGAGTTTTGTTATTTTGGGAACAAAGAGGACAGTGTAGAAATAGATATAGTAATGGATGGTAATGCAGAAGATAATGGACAAATTTCAAGTATTGAAAAGTTTGATGAGGAAATTATCAAGTTTAAGGTGAAATCAAGTGAGAGGCCTAATTTAACTTGTGTGTGTTGTCGACGGACTCATTATAAAATTCAGACTAGGTTAGTTGATTTATATGCAAAAAGTGAATTGGAAAATAATAGTGAATGGAAGGATTTTGTAAGTTATTTGTTGGTGGAGAATTCTTTTGATTTGAGTTTGGATCAGCGTATTTGCAATTATTGTTTGAAAAAATTAAATGAAAATAGAATGCCTGCAAGAGCAGTTTATAATAATCTTCAGTTGATAGATATTCCTTCTGAATTGATGGATCTAAATACTTATGAATCTATTTTGATTCAATGTGTCCATCCTTTTCAGGCTATTGTACGCATGGAGCCTAAGACAGGGAAATTGCCTCCATCAGATTTACTGAGAGGATTAAAGGGAAGAGTTGTTTATTTGCCTCTAGATGTAAAGAAAAATATTAATACAATTGGTGTAGAAAGAGTAGAAGAAGATCCTTTAGTTATTCTAGTTAATGGGGTTCCAACAAAGAGTAAGAAAATTTGGCAAGATTTAGTGGATGTTAAAAAAGTCAAGAAGGCAACGTTGTATTTAGTCAGAAACAATGAGTACTACAAAAATGTAAGTGTTGGAGTAGAGGAAACAGCTACAGAAGAAGATAGTGATTCTTCAGTTGGTCAAATTGAAAAAGTTGATGTGTCTAGAACTGAAGAAATATATGAACATTATACTGTTCATCCTTTGCATTCCAAAGAAGTAATGGGAAATGCAATTGACTTGTTTCAAATGAAAGCAGCAAAAGGAAGTCCCATTAGTGTATGGGAAGAAAGTTTGGAAGCTCGTTGTTTTCCACAATTATTTCCAACAGGTTGTGGTGGACGATATGATGATCGACCAGTTCAAATTCCTGCAGCTGAACACCGGACTCTAAGATTATATGCAGAAGATCCAAGGTTTCGTCAATGCATTCCATATTTATTTCATCTACTGTTTGAAAGTGATTTGTCTGGGCTTTCTTATGCAGTTAATCATATATTAAAAAGTGGACCTCATTTGCAGAATGTTTGTGCAAGGGACTTTATGGAGAAAGTTAATCTGCAAGACAGTATTTTGGAATCTCAGCTAATCAATCTCATGGCATGTCAACGTGGAACCAACGAGTATTGGTTTCGTCGTCATGGAGAATTGAAATGTATGCTAAGAAACTTAGGAACTCCTACATGGTTCCTCACTCTTAGCTGTGCTGAGTATGCATGGGACGATTTACTTCAATTTCTACGAGAGGCAAATGAAAACATACCAAATATAGAATTGAAAACACCAGGAGAACTGTGTTCTTTAGATCCAGTGAATGTTTGCAGATATTTTAATCATAGATTTGAAGCTATGATGTCTTTTATTACCAACAAAAAAAATCCTCCCCTTGGAGAGGTTTTGGATTTCTTTTGGAGGAAGGAATATCAAGCGAGAGGTGCTCCTCATATACATATGTTGTTGTGGATTAAAGATGCACCCAAATTTGGATCAGATTCAGATGAAACAGTGATGAGTTTCATTGAAGAGTATTCAACATGTGCTGTTCCAAAATCTACTGAAGAAAACAATTTAAGGCAACAAGTTTTACGTTTTCAATCTCATCGTTGTGGAAAGTACTGTCGTCGAAAATTTAAAAACAAGGAAAAGTACTACACGAAATGTCGTTTTGCATTTCCTCGACCAGTGATTTCTAAGGGAAGAGTAAATAATTTGATGTCATCTCTACGACATACTGTGACGAGGAAATCTCCCAAAAACACATATAATTTGAAAAGAAATGAAGAATCTAAGTACATCAACGATTACAACCCAGTGATTTTGTCCATGTGGAATGCTAACATGGATATTCAGTTCGTTGCTGACAACTCTATTGCTGTGGCTCGATATGTGACATCTTACATCACCAAAAAAGAAAAGACAGAACTGAAGGAAATGTGGGAGGACATTTCACATGAAAAGAGTCTAAGCAAGAAATTATACAGTTTCAGTCTGAAGATGTTGTCGCATCGAGAAATTGGAGCATATGAATGTTCTGATCGGTTATCATCAGCAAGTCTCTATGCCAAATCAAGAACAATCATTTGGGTGAGTCTTGGTCTTGCTGCAACACGAAACCGAGTTTTGAAATCTGTACAAGAAATTGAATATTTGGCGGAAAAAGAACCAAACAGTACAGATATTTTGAAGACAAATATGTTGGATACATACTATCCAAATAGAAGTACTCACCTTGAGAACACATGTTTGTATGAAGTTCTTCAAAACTACAGTTATAAGAGGAACATCACAGAAGATATCAATAATGGAAAATATGCACTCATTGGCTATGAAGGATGTCTAGTGAAGCAGAAAAAAGGCCATTTGATTAATCATCGAAAATTGAGTTGTGAAGTTCCAGACAAAAGAGAATTTTACTATTTAGCTCTTTTGCAACTCTTTAAGCCATGGCGTACAGAAGAGGAACTACTTGGAGATTTTCTCTGTTATGAAGACTCTTTTAATGCAACTAAGGATACCATAGAATGTCCTATTTTTCTAAATTATCTGCAAATGTTGAATGAAGAAATGGAGCAAGAAACCACAATTGCTGAAGAGATAGCTAGAAACAGTTCTCAAGATAGTCAGAGTTCTACTTCATTGAGCCAGGATCCACTTGGAGGACCAATTATCCAAAATGAAGCTGCCACTGCCATGGATGAGGTGGAAAGAGCTATGGAACAAGCTCAAGAGGATGGAGTTAACTTAGAAGATTTGGTAAAGCAACTAAACATTGAGCAGAAAAAGATATATGATGAAGTCACAGAGCAGATTGAACATGGATTCAGACATGAGAAAAAAGAGTGCTCATGTATATTATTTGACCCTGTCCGACTGTATGTAAGTGGAGAAGCGGGGACAGGAAAAAGTTTTCTAATTAAAGCCGTTGCAAGTTATCTGCAGAAAAGGACTGATTCACCACTGTCTTGTGTTGTAACTGCTCCAACTGGTCTGGCAGCACATAACATTAAAGGGATTACTCTACATCGTTTATTGATGCTGCCAGTTGAACATGATAATAAATTGCATTACAACAAGCTATCTGGAGATGCGTGTTCTGAAGTTTCAAGAGTCTTGAAGAAAATGAAACTTCTTATCATAGATGAAGTAAGCATGGTCTCAAATCTAATGCTTGCTTTTGTGCATTTGAGAATGCAAGAAATTCTTAAAACAGACTATGATGTGTTATTTGGAGGAAAACACATTATTGTTTTTGGAGATCTATTGCAGTTGACTCCAGTAAAAGGACAACCAGTGTTTAAAATGCTCACGCATGAAGATACCAGGAAGTCCCTTGGAAGCATTGGAAATGTTAATATATGGCTAAATTTTAAATATGCTGAACTGCTTCAAAATATGCGACAGGCCAAGGATGAAGATTATAAAAATATTCTACAAGATGTAAGAATTGGAAAAATGACTGAGAAAGGGAAAAAAGCTTTGCATAGTCGATTAATTTCAAATTTGTATCCAAATGAAAACATTCTTCCAGAGAATATTTTTAAAAAAATGACTGAGAAGAAATCTGGGATATGTTTGATGCCAACTCTGCAAGAATGTTCCATCTTCAACCAAAAAATGTTAGACTTAGAAAATGAAGAGATTGTGAAACTGGAAGCAATAGATAAAATAGAGCATATGGGTGCAACAATTGTTTTGTCAGAAAATTTGAAAACTAAATTGCATTCATTGGAGAAAAGTATTTCAAAAACAGCTGGTTTTGAAAAGACTCTGAATGTGTGTTTAAATTGTCGTATCATTTTGAGAAGGAATTTAAATGTTGAAAGCGGTCTGGTAAATGGAGCAATGGGTTATGTTGTTGATTTTGTGAATTACAGAAATAGAGATGGAATTGAATTTTTAAAAATAAAATTTGATGGCATTGAACAAGTACAACAAATAAGTCGTTGTTCTGCTAGATTTTTACTTGTAAAAGACTTATATGTTCGCCGAAAACAGTTTCCTGTTTGTTTGGCGTATGCGGTGACAATTCATAAATCTCAAGGTTTAAGTGTAGATAGTGCTTTGGTGAACATTGGAAGATCTGTGTTTAAAGAGGGTATGGCATATGTGGCATTATCTCGAGTCAGAACTTTATCAGGATTGTACTTGATTGCGTGTGATGAGACAAAGATTTCTGCAGATCTAGATTGTGTTAAAGAATACAATAGGTTAAGAAGAGAGTATGCTCCACATTTGCCTCAATATCCTCTGTTTGAAAAACGTGTGGTAGGCCGAAAAAGAAGAAATGAGGATAATTGTAGTGAGGTAGTTGCAAAAAGACAAAAAGTAGAGAAAACTGTAATTGAAAACAGGAAGAAAAAGAATTGTGGAGAAAATGTTGTTGGATTTCAGTTTGAAAATAGTTCTGGTGTCAACTGCTATGCTAATGTAGTGGTTAATGTTGTTTTTTTTCTTAAAAGTTTACAAGAACAGATTGTTGAAAATCGGGATCAAAGATTGTGTGGTTTATTGAATTCTGTGTTTCAGAAATGTAGCAGTGTTACAGCACAAATAGAAAGTGTAACAGAAATTCGAAATATTTTAGATTTGTGTTCTGGTCAAGATAAATTTTCACAGAACATTCAGCAGGATTGTCAGGAATTTTTAATGTATATGTTTGGTGTTTTGGAAGATGAAGGTGTAGATGTAGATAATCTTTTCAGTCTTTCTTATCAATGGCAGCATGACTGCCACAATTGTAGTTTATCAAGTACTAGTAGAATAGACACTGAAAGATTTATATATTTGACATTACCAGACTGTAAATCAGTGTCTTTTAAAAATCTAGTTAAAGCAGCAGATCATAATATGGTGTGTACCCAATGTAACTGTACAATGCTGTCCACATTATTTATACAAAGGTATGGGCAGTATATTATTTTAGTTTTCCAACGATGTAGACCTGATGGAACTAAATTGACAACTTCTATCAAAAATTTTGTGGCTTCTCAGTTATCAATTTCTGGAAGGACCTTTACAACTGAAGCTATTATTTATCATGATGGATCTTCGACCACCTCAGGACATTATACATGCTACTTAAAATCTGAAAATGGATGGAGTTACTGCAATGATTCTCATTTAACTTATAAACAACGTTTGCCTTATGACTCTACAAATTCTTATCTAGTGTTTTTAAAACCAAAGTTTTAGTAAAGGGAATTGGCCTTTGAAGACGGGAATAGTTAATAAAAGTTAGTTAGTTAGTTAGTTAATCTAATATTTTAAATTATTTATCTCATGTAGATACTTTAAGTGGATCTCAAAGTAAAAAATACTGATATATCAGACACAAATTGGCCGTGAGGATTGTGTATGGTATGATGTTTTTAGATCTTTTTTCATAGGAAGTCGATGAAATGGAACTTATAAGGAACAGCAGACTTTTTTTCCACCAAAAGGACCTTCACTATCTTCTATTTGGCCTCATGGAAAAGTAAGTGAATCAAAGATTAGTGTACATATATGAGATGTATGTTTGAATGGGTTTTTTTAAACACAATCTTTTAGATTGTGTTTTTTTTTTCCCGCTGTTATATGATGAAGACTTTGAACTCACTAATTTAAGTGGAATTCAATATATTCTGAGAACAGCAAAAATAAATAATGTAACATATTGTAGAAGTTATTGTGTAGTTTGCATTGTGTAATTTATATTGTGTTCACATTGTTATACACTCATTTTCTTTTTCACCCTTATTTGCCTCTCTTTACTAATTTACACTCTTTTTTCATCGCTGTTTCTTTACTGCACTTCATTCACAACTTCTTAATCTGATAGGAACTATCTGCATTTCCTCTGTTCCTTCCACCACTTTTTATCTTTTTCATATTCTCTTAGTACCACTGCTTTACTTTCCTAACACTCTTTCTCTTTCTCCATTTTTTTTTCTTTCACACTCATTGTACTGTAGTTCAGTTAGTTCTTCCTTTTGTCTTTCTGTGTACTTACTCTCTCACTCCTGTTTTATCCATCGTTCTATAATAACTTCATTTCTTTCATCCCTTCACTCTGTGACTTCACTTCACTCACTCTCAATCATCTTCTATTCCTCTATTTTATTTATAGTTTATCAATCTGACTTCTCTCCTTTTCAATCATTTTTCTTTTAGTTTCTTATCTTTACTCATTTTGTTTTAATATTTTACATTCTTTTAGTATCTTTTTTACCTTTAGGAATTTGTTCTCTAACTATTTCTTTTTCCTTTTTTTTTTCTTTCTACATTACTTTCTTTCTGTTTTTGTATCCTTCACTATTGCTTCATTTCTAAGTAAACTTTTGTAGATTTTTAAACCTCATGAACTGTTTCTTCTATTTTATTATACATTTTTATGTAATTATAACATGTTTTTTCCTTTATCTTTCACAGATACAAATTTGCATTGATTATATGGTAAGTGTGTTTGTAAAATGTTTTTTGTTATCACCTTTTGTTTTATTTTCACTATTTTTCTGTCACCCTACCGCACACCTATTTCCTTACTTTGCTTCCCTCACTTATTCTTTTGTTCCATGTTTACTTCCTACCACATTCAATTTCTTTCAGTACTTCTGCCTATGCACACTCCTTCACTTACCTTTTTTACTGGTTCACTTAGTCCCTTTGTGACAGTCCTTCTTTTACTCTCTCTCTTCTTTCTCTCTATTACTCCCCATGTGTTACCCTTATTCACTTACATGTACCCTCTTTCACCCCTCTTTACTTATATTCACTGATATTTACTTTCCCTCAATCACTGCTATTCTTTTTCTCTGATTCCGTCACTACCTGACATTCCCATACTTAACTGTCCTTCTTTTTACTTTCAACATCCATTTACATTCTCCCTTAACCTCTGCTTTAGTCTTCTTCCTATTTCTTCTTTCTTTTGCTCCCTTATTCATTTTTCTTTTCTCAGTTACTTCCTTTTACACTTTTTATCTGTCTTACTATCTATTACACAGTCCCTCCTTCATTTTTTTTTTCTTTTTTTTTTGTTAGTGCGCTGACGGTACGCGCACCGGTGCGCGCACCGAAAGCGCACCAAAGTGAAATATAAAAAAAAAATATTTTAAATTAAAAATATTATCTCAATATACATTATAGTGTTCATTTTTACAAAAACATACTTTAGCAATTCACTAAAAAACACATAGGTATGAGTATGTATAAAAAGTTAGGAATTAGCATTAAAAAAACCTATGAAATTCACTGAAAAAACCATAGGTTTCACACCAGTTATAGTTAGAAATTAGCATTTAAAAAACCTATGAAATTCACTGAAAAAACCATAGGTTTCACACCAGTTATAGTTAGGAATTAGCATTTAAAAAACCTTTGAAATTCACTGAAAAAACCATAGGTTTCACACCAGTTATAGTTAGAAATTAGCATTTAAAAAACCTATGAAATTCACTGAAAAAACCATAGGTTTCACACCAGTTATAGTTAGGAATTAGCATTTAAAAAACCTATTAAATTCACTGAAAAAACCATAGGTTTCACACCAGTTATAGTTAGCTGGAAATTTTACTGACATAAAACCATTGAAATTCCCACGTTATAGTTAGTCGGACTCACTATAACTTGCGCGTGCAATGCACTGCTGATGACATCACATATTACATCACTCATGACATGGTCAGTGACATCACTCATGACATCACTCATGACACCATCCTTGTGACACAGTGACAGACCTCCTCTCAGTGTAAAGTAACCCTTGAGACACATATTCAAAAATAGAAACTGAAATTTTTAAAAAATGGACATACCTATATCAGTTACAACAAGCAATTCTGTACTTCCACTATCTATATACTCATCCACTCATTCACCAACAGTTCTATATAGTCACTCATACATATACTCACTCATCATATGAAGAGATACACCTATACATTCTGTTACACACCGACATTCATCCAAAAGTTACTCACACACATATTCACACGTGCAAATAAACTATTGAAGAACCATTTATTTGAATATAGAGTTATACACACACTTCCACCTTACTTCTATTGAAAATTACACATATTTATTCTCTTAAACAATCACTTATAGAAACACATACTTATTTAAACAGGAAATCTTACAATCTCTTACTCTCACATATACTCACTTATGTACATCAATATTCATATATACTAGATTAAAACATATGTAGTTACTGATAAAGACACTAGTGAGACAGTCATTCACTCACTAACAAACACATATAGACACTCATCCACCCATACAGTCCTGTACATATGCTGTCTTCAAAACACATACAAACAAAGAGTCAGTCACTCATGCATCTATGTGCTAAGTAATACCCCCACCAAACCATATAGACACTCATATTGATACTAATAAAAATATCAAATAAACCATATACATACGCATGTAGCTACTTATCAACACATGTAGCCACTTATACACAAAGTGAAACACTAATATATGTATTTAAATATTTAAACATAACTCACTAATATTTATTTTTCAGAAAGACACATATTCAATGGATGGTGTCATCAGTGATGTCATGAGTGATGTCACTGACCATGTCATGAGTGATGTAATATGTGATGTCATCAGCAGTGCATTGCACGCGCAAGTTATAGTGAGTCCGACTAACTATAACGTGGGAATTTCAATGGTTTTATGTCAGTAAAATTTCCAGCTAACTATAACTGGTGTGAAACCTATGGTTTTTTCAGTGAATTTAATAGGTTTTTTAAATGCTAATTCCTAACTATAACTGGTGTGAAACCTATGGTTTTTTCAGTGAATATATATATATATAAAATCAATATTAATAAGAAATAAAACACTGTTTAAAAAAATGTGCCCTAGTCGTTGGGAGCACAATCAATAATCAACCACATTTGTGCCATACCGCCTGTAGACATTTACTCATAGTAATCGCTATCACTGCAGGGGTGTCACTCCTTAGTATTCTAAGGACCACAATATAATTTGTCAGTTTAAAGTTTTGGCACACAGAAATGATCCATTTCCGGCGCGGACCATAGAAACTCGGGCAGAATAATATTATGTGTTCCTCATCTTTATCTGCTAGGCTACATGCCAGACAAATACTAATGCAGAGGGCCTTGTGCTATTGACTCGTTACTGATCTCAGGGGCAAAGTGCCAAGCCAAAAGCGGATATAAAGACTTAATAATCTTTCCAATACTGAACGTTTACAGTTTCCGGTGCGACTCGCTCTTGCAATGACCATCAACAAAGCACAAGGGCAATCGCTGCAAGTGTGTGGACTAAATTTGGAGAATCCGTGCTTCTCACATGGACAACTGCATGTGTCCAGCTCACGCGTCCGAAAACCTTCTGCTTTATTCGTGTACGCACCGGACGGAAAAAAAAATACTCTGTTTCCACAAGCACTCAAATAAATAAACAGAATTAAAACAACACTTTAAATTGTGTTCCATATTAAAATGAATCGGTTTCAATAAAAATGACACAATGTAAATTAAATGTTATCATAAAAAGTTTCATTAAATTTCCTTTCTTCTGAGATCGCAGCAACGAGCGACAGGTAAGCTAGTATATATATATATATATATATATATATATATATATATGCATATATATGCCAAACAATTCCCAGTTTTCACTGTGAAGACGTACATCAACCAGGACACGGACCACACAGCAAGTTTTCAAATTTTAAAGTGCTTTATTTTCCCATCCAACAGACATGACACGTTTCGTCCGGTTAGCCTGGACTTGATCACATGACATGTCGTGACCACCACAGTGTGGATATACTGTTTCCAATTAACATCAGCTCCTCCCTTCTTTTACAAAGGATATGGAAAACAGACTTTGGCACTTCTTTGAGTATAAATACAATTATAAATAAATACAAGCAATTTATTAAGTATATAAATATATCAGTCTATCACTCCATAAATATGAAAAAAAACAGAGCAAAAATGTGGGACATATGTACAATTAGTAATGCAAGGTGCTACGGATATAATGGGCAAGTGCCCGTAATCAACTAAAGAGTATATTTCATGAGCATCACAAATCGATTCTGGTTTGTGTATCAAAAGTCATCATACCACAACTAGTATATAATGAACCAAATCTGTACTTTTTAGCATGTATTCCAAAGCCGAAAATTAACAACAATAAGGAGCCTTTATAAAAAGAGAAAACAGTTAATTATTCTAAAATAAATTCACATAATGCAAAAAGAAAAATCTAATCAATAATCAAATCCTTGATAGCTGATAAGAAGCTAAATATATCAAATTATCACATCATATTCAATATTGGTATATGACACTAATTCATATGTATAAAAGTGATTTGACCACCTCAGTGTCTCTTATCACTCATTAATGTAAGTTGAAAGTGACTAGTGCAAGGAACCAAGAAAGAGAATCAGAATATATGATCATGGATACAAAATATTCTTATGTCTTATTCATATAGGTAGAAAATTACAAAAAACAATTTGATGGACAGAATGTAGATCAATGTCTTACATTCACCCCAGTACAAGGATCTGGGCCTAAATCCATCGTTTTTTGCACTCCACACCACCCTGGGTCAGATAATGGCTTTATGCAAATCAGCTCTGACCCTGTGCCCCATGGGAACAGTCCAGTCCGAACTACAACAGCCATATCTTTCCCAGACCGGAATCAAGCATCCGAGGACCGGACCGGTTTCGAGGTAACACCTCTCATCAGCCCGGCTAGCTTGACTCCAGTGGTGTGGAGGCTCTGGGACCCACGTCTGAGCTACCCCAGTACACTCAGGGAGAAAATTACAAAAAACAATTTGATGGACAGAATGTAGATCAATGTCTTACATTCACCCCAGTACAAGGATCTGGGCCTAAATCCATCGTTTTTTGCACTCCACACCACCCTGGGTCAGATAATGGCTTTATGCAAATCAGCTCTGACCCTGTGCCCCATGGGAACAGTCCAGTCCGAACTACAACAGCCATATCTTTCCCAGACCGGAATCAAGCATCCGAGGACCGGACCGGTTTCGAGGTAACACCTCTCATCAGCCCGGCTAGCTTGACTCCAGTGGTGTGGAGGCTCTGGGACCCACGTCTGAGCTACCCCAGTACACTCAGGGAGAAAATTACAAAAAACAATTTGATGGACAGAATGTAGATCAATGTCTTACATTCACCCCAGTACAAGGATCTGGGCCTAAATCCATCGTTTTTTGCACTCCACACCACCCTGGGTCAGATAATGGCTTTATGCAAATCAGCTCTGACCCTGTGCCCCATGGGAACAGTCCAGTCCGAACTACAACAGCCATATCTTTCCCAGACCGGAATCAAGCATCCGAGGACCGGACCGGTTTCGAGGTAACACCTCTCATCAGTCCGGCTAGCTTGACTCCAGTGGTGTGGAGGCTCTGGGACCCACGTCTGAGCTACCCCAGTACACTCAGGGAGAAAATTACAAAAAACAATTTGATGGACAGAATGTAGATCAATGTCTTACATTCACCCCAGTACAAGGATCTGGGCCTAAATCCATCGTCCAGTGGTGTGGAGGCTCTGTGTCATGATTCAACTACCATGCCCCCTTTGCGCAGCAGCAAAGTAATATTCCCATCAGAAAACCCACCCCTGTCCCGTGCACCCAGCACGCCATAGATTGTGAATATTGCAATGTGTGTGCTTTGTGTGCAGAAACGTTTTGCTGAGGTGTTTATAAGTAAATGATGACATGGTTTATGTTTCTCTGCTTTGGTTATCATTTTTGATGGTAGCATGTATTCAGAGTTATCATTTGACTGTAGCGTAAATTCAAAGTTAGGCTGTATACTTTAAAGGCAACTTAGTTTCCAAAAGCTCCGTTATTTCATTTCACAAACTTGTTACTATTGTGCTGAGCAGGAAAGGTTTTGCCGTCAAGAGCATCAGGAAGGGTTTGCCGTCAGGACGGGCGGGGCGCTGTTGACGCACACGCACGCAGGGAAATGGTGCGCAAGGCGTCCTCTTCTCCCGGGTGTGGCTCACCTATAAAAAGCCACACCCAGGACTTCTCGATGCTTCGTCTTCCGCAAGGCTTCAGAGAACAACGCACCTGAAGCTCTCTTCCTGCCCTTGGACGACTGCAGCAACTTGAAAGGATTCCGAAGGTCTTCCCGCTTGGAGTTCAACGTGCGCAGCTACAGAAAGGAGATCAAAACAAAAGCTAAGTGAAAACTTCAACTTTTAAATTAAGGCGCCCAACGAAAGCGAGCAGCAAAATACTTAAGACTTGAACTTACCTGGCAACATTGCTGAGACTTTTGAGACATTCTGGAAGGGGACATTTATGTCCTGAAAATAATGTAATCAAGGCTTTGAGAGGCATATCAAAGTATTTGGTGATTGAAGGACTTTAGTTGGAATATTGTGTTTGCAAATTGTGTTTTCTTGTGAAATATTGTTCCCATTTAGGAGGTGAAGGCGAGAAGAGATATCAAAGAATACAATAAGTGAGTGATATGTACAAGGAAAAGGGGGAGAGTTAGAGAGTGAAACTGAGAAGTAAAAGTGAAGAAAGTAACTTATTCTTGTGTGCTTATTTTTTCTTAGGAGAAAGAACAGATTTCTCCTTTTTGAAATTCTAACTCCTCAACTTCAAGAGCACACGTCACTTCACCTTCCTGACGACGACACAGACGCGACGCCTAGATACTTGTTGTCGCAGGTAGGCCTTTTACAAGCTTAACAAAAAACATCCTAGAAAACTGTTAGAAATAGGCGAGTGTTAGAGATAAGGATTTTAGTTACATAGGTCTCTTTGTTGCCTCGCAGGTCGACGACTCAGGAACCAGGTAGCGTCCAGTATCCGGCCCTCCTCCCTATTTTCTATTTAATTACCTAGTTGTATTAATACTAGTCACTAGGTGTTGCCTAGGAATTTGGGAAGTCGGTCCATAACGTCTCTGCGAAATCCACCTACAAGCAACTCACAGGTAAGAGTGCTTGGGGTCCTGACACTCTGGGACCCCACATTCAGTCCATCACTTGTTGTTTTTGCAATTGCCGCCCTAAGTGCGCTGGGGATGCCCAGACGTGGGTCCCAGGCACTCCACACCACTTGGAGTCAAGCTAGCCGGGCTGATGAGAGGTGTTACCTCGAAACCGGTCCGGTCCTCGGATGCTTGATTCCGTTCAGGGAAGGACATGGCTTTTGTAGTTCGGACTGGACTGTTCCCATGGGGCAACAGGGTCAGAGCTGATTTGCATATCGCCATTGTCTAACCCAGGGTGGTGTGGAGTGCAAAAAAACAATGGATTTGGGCCCAGATCTTTTGACTGGGGGAGTGTGTGACATTGATCCACATTCAGTCCATCACTTGTTGTTTTTGCAATTATTCATATAGGTAGCAATTAATCAATTTACAATTATAACATCGCTTTTTTAATTGAGTCATATAGTGTCATAATATGTAGATGTGTAAACATCATAGGCATCGGAGATATAAAGTGACAAGTGCAATGAAAAAAAGGGGATTCAGAACATGGCACTGATTAAATCAGTGTCTCTCACTCATATTACATCCAAATCTCTAATTCACTTGATATAACTGTCAATATATGTGCAAATAGCAAAGCGTAAACATTACACCCAAGAAACACCAGAAAAAAACCAGTAAAACCAAAAGACATTGGTAAAACTCGTTAAAATCCAATATAAAAAAGGCAAAAAGATCCACACAACACCATCTACACATATAAAAGCTTTAAAAGACAGTTATAAAATCAGGTTATAAAATTCATCCATAGTGCGGAGAATTTGAGTAAAACAAGTAGCAGCAAATATACAACAGATTCATAATGTCTCTAAAAAAGTTCCGCTCAAAAACATTTTTATAAGAAATTATATAAATCTTCTCCTGTGTTTAATCCATTCGGTATCTTAGTGTCAAACTACATAATATATCGACTTTCCAGTTGTCTAAGTTTTTTATCCCTGTTTCCTCCTCTTAATTCTTTGGGCACCGCATCTAGTACAAAATAAGTTAAATCATTAAGATTATTATTATGTATAAGTTTAAAATGGCGGGCCACAGGGTAACTGGCGTCCGAATTGACAATAGCTCGTAAATGTTGTGAGATACGATTTGCCACAGGTAATTTTGTGCTGCCTATGTATTTGAGTTTGCAAGTGCATTCGAGGACACAAACAGCAAATTCAGTTTTGCATGAAAAAAGACCTTTTAAGTGGTATAATTCTGTAGAGAAAGCATCTTGAACCTCCCTTGTATTAATACCAAATTTGCAAGCTCTGCACGAGCTGCATTTGTATATATATATATAAATATACAAAGCAACTCCTTCATAAGAATGAGCAGAGGCCACGTACGGGAAACTTGGAAGCATCTTTATTTGTTTAGTGGCGAATGCATTTTGGCCTGTCTAGCCATCTTCAGTGCCTAAATGTTCAAGGTGCTTCACACTTAACATTAAATGCATCCTACTGCATCACAATTGGTGAACGTTCGCTCCGCCCCTCAAGTTTTTGTTCACCCAACTCAGTTCACGGATTTATAGTGGACTGCAGTTCCCAGGATATATCTCTTTCCCAGGTAAGTGGTGCATGGCGATACTCTGATCTGCCGCACTGGTTTTGGTATCCTACAATGCTGCTCCGAAAATTGGCGTGGGGCGGCCCGGGGGCGGGCGTGGGGGAGGCGGCGTGGACGGGCCTCCCCAGGTGGCGGCCATCTAGCTGAGTTGCGCCCGCTCTTGCGGCTACAGCGTCTCGCTCACCATGTTGTTGAGTTGCTCCCACTCTTGCAGTGCAGCGATAGGCGGCTGCCACATGGCTCTTAAAATGGCGGACGGCTCCTCGGTTTTAGGCCTGGTCCACTGAAATGGCCCTGGGACACTTTGGAACTCGGACGCTTGCCTGCTAGGGCTTGGGCTCCATTCTCGAAAAGCGTCCCCTCAGCCGTGAAGATTGTACAAAAGTCTTGGGGGCCCCCGACTCCCGCAGGCTTCCGGTGGGGAGCGGCTGCCATGATTGCTCGCGGAATGACCACGACGGAGCCACGAGATGGTGGTGCTCTCATGCTGACGCCAGCTTCAGTCTGAATGATCCAGAAACAAGGTGGGGCTTTCATCGTTTGGGAAAAAAAAATGTTCTAAACCAATGAAAAGTGTTATTTTTAGGTCATATGACCAAGCCTTCCATCTTTAGGAAACCAAAAGTAAAATGAACCAATGAAAAGTTTTATAAACAAGTCACATGACCTGTTATGCGGCATAGGGCTACAAAAAGTGTAGAAAATCCGTTGGCACGTGAGGCGGCGTCAGTAGCGGACCGATGTGCGAATAGGCCGAAGGCAGCACAACGGGCCGAGATCCGGATGGTACCGAGGTGGTGTCCAGCAAATTGCCGCACTGGTGTGGCCATCCTACAATGCTGCGCCGAAAGACGGCGTGTCCAGCTGAGTTGCGGTCACTGTTGCGGTACAGTGACTCGAACGCGCCGAGATCCGGATGGCACCGAGGTGGTGTCCAGCAAATTGCCGCACTGGTGTGGCCATCCTACAATGCTGCGCCGAAAGACGGCGTGTCCAGCTGAGTTGCGGTCACTGTTGCGGTACAGTGACTCGAACGCGCCGAGATCCGGATGGCACCGAGGTGGTGTCCAGCAAATTGCCGCACTGGTGTGGCCATCCTACAATGCTGCGCCGAAAGACGGCGTGTCCAGCTGAGTTGCGGTCACTGTTGCGGTACAGTGACTCGAACGCGCCGAGATCCGGATGGCATCGAGGTGGTGTCCAGCAAATTGCCGCACTGGTGTGGCCATCCTACAATGCTGCGCCGAAAGACGGCGTGTCCAGCTGAATTGCGGTCACTGTTGCGGTACAGTGACTCGAACGCGCCGAGATCCGGATGGCATCGAGGTGGTGTCCAGCAAATTGCCGCACTGGTGTGGCCATCCTACAATGCTGCGCCGAAAGACGGCGTGTCCAGCTGAGTTGCGGTCACTGTTGCGGTACAGTGAGTCGAACGCGCCGAGATCTGGATGGCCCCGATGTTGTGTCCAGCAAGTTGCCGCACTGGTGTGGCCATCCTACAATGCTGCGCCGAAAGTCGGCGTGGGGTGCCCCGTTGGCTTATGAGGTGATGTCAGTAGTGGACCGATGTGTGAATAGGTCGGAACCAGCACAAGGCGCCAAGATCCGAATGGCAAGTCCTGGATGTTGAGTGCCTCAGTTGAGTTATTTGCACCTGCTGCAGCTTCACTAGGTCCGGCGGAACTTTTTTCCTTTTCCTTTCTGCTTCTTTTCCTACAATCCGTTTCATCTGAAGACACGACCAGGTCCCTGAATGTGTGCAGGGGGACGCTATTGATTGAATGAAAATGGCGGCTTGACACAAAGCTGACTCAAGCGTTACTGTTGGTGCTATACAGACAAAAATTGGTTTTCAGTTTGTACATTCTTCAGGTTTTTTTTTTCCATCCAAGTCTGATTGAGAGTTTGTAGAAAAATGGCTTCAGATTTTCCACATACTACTCTTCAACATTCTTCCTAAATGTAACAATGTGAAACTCACTAGGAGAACGGCTGTTTCTGTTTCCTTTCAAAATGCTGCCAACAATATTTTCTGAATGGAAGACACCATCTTGTAGCATAAAGGGCCGAAAGGGGTTCTGGTCTGGCCGATGGTTGGTGGAGACATTTTGACTATATCTTGGACCTGCCCGGCCTCGCCCAAAATGGCGCCGGTATAAATGGGACTCGTAACTCCTTGCCCGCAAATGTATATCTAGAAAATGTTATTGTAAGTGGCCCTGTTCTATTTTAATTACAAAATGTATGTCCACCGATTCCGCAACTGTTAGACACCTTAGTTCTTGCAACCTAATGGCCCGCTCGTTACGTTCCTCTACAGTGTAAATGTCTCCTCATCATATACGATTTCAGTTTGCTCCGTGGCCGGCCCACGTGGTTATAGGCCCGTATTTGTATACTGACATTTTCACAATAAAGGTTTTTAAAACAAAACACGGTAGTAGTATTTACATTGGTAAAGTTTTTACTTTTAGTCACTGTTTTCGAATCAGTAAAAGGCAAGTGAAATAAAGCAGTCCAATTACATGACGGATAAAAGGTATAATATGTAGGAACGCAGTAAAGATAAATGGTCAAGGGCAGTTGAGTTAAGAATCTGATAATCAGGCGTATCGGCGACTAAGACAGCAGGCCGAATCTCTTTTACTCAACGGCTCCGTCATGGAAGGAAGAAATGCCCTTTTTCTCGAAAAAGGAATATATTTTACTTGCAAGACAGTTGTAAATTTTCCGGGAAAGTACATTAGCCTGGAATATTATAACATATGTTTGAAAAAAAAATATTGTTCGAAAACAATAAAAAGCGTAATTTTTAGGTCATATGACCAAGCTTTTCATCATTAAATTAACAAAAGTAAAATGAACCAATGAAAAGGTTTATTAACAAGTCACATGACCTGTTATGCTTACGTTACGCGCTGCGCGCCGCGCCTCGGATCACTTCCGGGTGCGCTAACGCGGCGTGTCATAAAACGCATTACGCGACAACGTAGGTCAAGAATATAGTCTAAATGTCTCCACCAACCAGCGTTCAGAACACAACCCCTTTCAGCAGTCCAAAAAGTTCTGTTAAATGACAACAGAGGGGACAGGCAACAAGAACCATCAGTCAAAGAGGGGAGGGCAAGTTCTTCTCTTCCGGGTCATGTTGGGGCGCTACCGGAACTGATCGAATTGGTAGTCTATAGTGTTTCTGGATGTTTCAGACTAAAGCTGGCGTCAGCATGAGACCACTACCATCTCGTAGCTCCGTCGTGGCCATTCCACGAGCAATCATGGCAGTCGCTCCCCACCAGAAGCCTGCGGGAGTCGGAGGCCCCCAAGACTTTTGTAGAATCTTCACGGCTGAGGGGACGCTTTTCGAGAATGGGACCCAACGGTAAAGGGGCGCCCCACTACAGCGTGTCTTCAGGTCAAACGGATTGTGGGACAAGGTCCAGAATTGAAGAGTCATCAAAAGGCAAAAAGTTCCGCCGGACCCCGGGAGCCGGCCGCCTATGTCGGGGGCGATCTCAGGCTACACCAGTGCTATAAGACTTGGGGAGGGTGTCGGAGCCAAGCGTCTTCTCCGAGTCCATGGCCATCACACCGCCCCTCAGGGGCCTCCGTCAAGCTGTTTAGGAAGGTAACATATCACATTGTTTTCTAATGCAGTCAGGTCCACAAACGACACTCACTTACTTTGAGAATAGTGAAGCTGCAGTAGGTGGAAATAAGCTTCAGACAGTGTTACAAGCACTGCTCAGAACTCTTAACTATGGCACCCAACATCCAGAACTTATGCTATTTGAGAATGGCAGTGACATCGAAGCATCTCAGGGACCAAAACCATTAACGTACTTTCACGTATGAAAATCTTACTTGGGGAGGGGGCAGGAGCGAAGCGCCCCCTCCCAGTCAGCGCCACCACACCGTATGTTGAAAATCTGAAGCCATCGTTCTACAAAGTCAACCAAACTTGGATTGAAAAATCTAGAAAAATGTACAAACTGAAAACCAGTTTTGGTCTGCATAGCATCAGTAGCAACGCTTGAGTCAGCTTTGTGTCAAGCCGCCATTTTGATTCAACAAAACACAGGCATTGAAAAAGGCTGAAATTCAGAACTCTAAACTATGGCACCCAACATCCAGGAGCTTGCCATCCGGATCTTGGAGCCTTGTGCTGTTTTCGATCTATTCACACATCGGTCCACTACTGACATCATCTTATAAACCAACGTTATGTAAATAGTTTTTTAATAAAATGTTTTACCCTGTTTCTTTGCTGGTGTGTTGTCTATATTTTTAATATTTGCATAGGGTTTGTCGTTATTTTGGGCGGGATGGGTGACGGAGCCGAGCTGTCTTGCAGCCCTCATGGTGTGGAGCTCAGTTCATCTCACTATTTTCGTATTTCTCATGAAGGGTTGTTCCTAATATTTCTATTTTAGCGAGGTCAAAAAGAGATCCAATTAGTGGCCTACTGATTTTGCTCGATTACTTTTATTTTTTTTACACGATTTTTCACTATCTGCAAAGACTAAACAGAGTATTGCGACTTTGTGCTTGTTTGTAAATAGAGAATGATCCAAAGAGAACCAATTCTAAAACAGTAAATGCTTGGATAACAATCAATCAAATGGAGAGACAAGCAGGCACGACGGATTACAACGGGGGCAAAGGCTTGCGTTAACTACCGTTCACTATCTGCAAAGAGAGAGTACTACTAAGACAAAAGAGGGGAGGGGGGGGGTGCAGCGTTCAAAGCACATCAGCGTGCATAAATACGAAAATGTTTTTATCTATCACGTACTTGACATTTTAAAGCTTTTCATATTTGCTATTAAAAAACCAATGAAATTCACAGAAAAAACCATAGGTTATAGTGGATATATAGTTAGGAATTTGCATTTACAAAACCTTGAAAATTCAATGAAAAAACCATTGGTTTTAGGCCATATATAGTTAGGGATTTGCATTTACAAAACCTTATTTTACTCGCATAAAACCATTGAAATTCCATATATAGTTATAAGCGCTAACTATATATCGCGCACCCGCAATCCACTGCTGATGATGTCACATATTACATCATTCATGACATGGTTAGTGACATCACTGATGACATCACTGATGACATCTCAAATGACATCACTGATGACATCACTGAAAACATCTCATTTGACATGACTGATAACATCACTGATGATATCATTCATGTGATAATACGATGAACCTCTTCAGACTCTAATATAACCTTAGATACAATCAGTGTAAACAGACACTCACAGACTGTCACTCATCCATGGAGTTACTCACACACCTAGTCAGTCATGCAAAGAATCAATCACACCTCCATTTCCTCAACTATACAGTTATACAAACTTTACTTATTCAAACATATACTAACACATATTTACTCTATTATACAATCCCTGATACAAGTTCACAATGATCCATACAGCCACTCACACATTCACTGGCTCTTATGCACAGTTATTTATATATGTCAACTCTCACATGTACTGTGTTTTACATATGTACTTACTTTGACATGTAGCACTGAGATATCCATTCACTCACCAATACACTCATGCACACAGTCAACCGCCCATACAGCTGTTTGCACATGCACTTTTGAATCTATACATATAGTGAATTAACTACTCACACATCTATGTACAGAGTCACACACCTCCCAGCCACCCATACACACACACTCAGTCTCCCATACAAATACTTGGACAACCAATCAATAACCCATACAGTTACTCATATAGCTACGAATCAACATATGCAGCAGTTTGTAGAACAACAGATATAATGATGCACAAATTAAAACAGTTTAGTCACTAACCCATGCATTCAGTGAGACACATTTAATCACTCACTCAATCAGTCAGTCATGCACCTAGTAAATCCTTCATCCAGACACTTATACATCCACTCATTCTTCAATATGTAAAACATATTTTAACTTTACAGAAACATACAGTCACTGAATGTTGTCATCAGTGATGTCATCAGTGATGTCATTTGAGATGTCATCAGTGATGTCATCAGTGATGTCACTAACCATGTCATGAATGATGTAATATGTGACATCATCAGCAGTGGATTGCGGGTGCGCGATATATAGTTAGCGCTTATAACTATATATGGAATTTCAATGGTTTTATGCGAGTAAAATAAGGTTTTGTAAATGCAAATCCCTAACTATATATGGCCTAAAACCAATGGATTTTTCATTGAATATATATAAATATACAAAGCAACTCCTTCATAAGAATGAGCAGAGGCCACGTACGGGAAACTTGGAAGCATCTTTATTTGTTTAGTGGCGAATGCATTTTGGCCTGTCTAGCCATCTTCAGTGCCTAAATGTTCAAGGTGCTTCACACTTAACATTAAATGCATCCTACTGCATCACAATTGGTGAACGTTCGCTCCGCCCCTCAAGTTTTTGTTCACCCAACTCAGTTCACGGATTTATAGTGGACTGCAGTTCCCAGGATATATCTCTTTCCCAGGTAAGTGGTGCATGGCGATACTCTGATCTTGTCACAGTGGAAATGCGGACTACAGGGATAATGTTCGTGCTGCCAGTGTCCAGAAGAGTAGAGTAAAAGAGCCTCATCGGGTCCCCAGAACCGCTTCAGCCTCCAAGATCAGGATTCAGTAAGGCGGGGGCAGGTATGGCAGTGCATCCCAACCGGCTTGAAGTCAATTACACGGGGAACATCCTTTACAGCGCAGATTTTACACCGCAGTTCCCTTACGACGCAACTTTTACAACTCAAGTTGTAACAACGAATTGTGCTGGGGGGCGCTCCAGGATAGTAAATAGTTTAATTTACTATCCAACTCCTTCCCTACTATCCACAGGGACTGGAGTTGGAATAGTAAATTAAACTATTCACTATCCAGCCCCCAACAACGCAAGTCGTGGTAACGACTTGCATTGTAAAACATGCGTCGTAAAGTACTGCGATGTAAAACATCTCGTTGTAACGACATACATCCCATTTACACAGTAACACGCAAGATTTGCCCAAGCAGTTTGCTCACCTAAGGAACAGATTCAGCAATTTTGGTTTTATTAGGTTTGTAAATAGTCATTGTAAATATTCACAAATTGCATTTATATGTCACAATGTGTTTTTCTTTTCCGCAATTTGGAAATGTACTAGAGAATAATATTACAGAATAGATGTAATCTAGGTACAGGCTTGTATATAATGTTAAAGATATCAACATGGCAAAAGTTACAGAGAGTGAAAAGTCAAAAACTCTTCTATGTTGTTTAGAATGGTGTCATACGGTTGCCATGACGACCAAACCAGTTCTAGCATGTCAGCTTTAGATCTATATTAGTTGAGCTGTTTTGAGATCAGATGTAGTGAGCAAGGTGGTTCTGTCCACCCAAACGCATCTGAGCAGATAATTGTCGAAAAAAGCGAATGTTACTTTGAAGTATCCACGGAGTCAGCTCCTTCTTTTTGATGTAAAAAGGTTGGACTGGTATTCGATATATATATATACATTCACTGAAAAAACCATAGGTTTCACACCAGTTATAGTTAGCTGGACGTTTTACTGACCGTGTCACTGACCATGTCATGAGTGATGTAATATGTGACGTCATCAGCAGTGCATTGCACGCGCAAGTTATAGTGAGTCCAACTAACTATAACGTCGGAATTTTCAATGGTTTTATGCGAGTAAAACTTCCAGCTAACTATAACTGGTTTTTTCAGTGAATTTAATAGGTTTTTTAAATGCTATTTCCTAACTATAACTGGTGTGAAACCTATGGTTTTTTCAGTGAATTTCAAAGGTTTTTTAATAGCAAATCTCTATAGGTATGAAATGCAATATTTTTTATAACGAATTTTATATTGTATAATTATGTAATAGCTTTTTTTGTTTTTGCCCTGGAGCGCTCCCGGGGCGCGTACCGATGCGCTCACCGGTAAGCGCAGTGCTTCGGCGCGCCCCGGGGCGCGTACCTGTGAGCGTCCCGTTAGCGCTATTCCCGCGAACGAAAACAACATCGTGACGTATCGCGTAGCCGAGTGATGCGTCATATGACCCACTGCGTAAGCGCACCCGGGAGCACCCGAGCGCATACGATCGCGCAACGTAAGCGCCGCCGGGCACGCACCGGGGCGCGTAGCGTAAGCGCGTCGGGTCATGTGACCTGAAAATAACACTTTTGATTGGTTCAGAACACTTTTAGTTTCCAAATGATGAAAAAGCCCAGGTCATGAGACCTGAAAATAACACTTTTGATTGGTTCACAACAGTTTTGTTTTCCAAATGATGAAAGACCCACCTTTTTTCCTCATTTTCACTTTGTTGTTTGAGTGAAGAAGACCTGCATTCATTCTGTTGGAAATGGCTTCACTAGTAGCAGCTGCAGGTGCATCTGCACCACCACCACCTCCACCACCACCGCAAGGACCACCACAAGACCACATTGGTGGTCAAGAAGAAGAGGAGGACGAAGAGGAGCAGAAGGAGATGCAATATCTGCCTGAGGACAATCCCCCATACAGACCCAAGGAACATTTTATTTGGGAGTTTTTCAAGATGCCAAGGGGTGCAAAAAAAGTGAATTCAGCTAAGGTGACTTGCCTCATCTGTCACCAACAACTGTCAAGAGGGAACCCAAACAAAAAATACTCTTTTGGGAACCACATTATGATTAGACATATGCAGAGGAAGCACCCGAACAATTATTCGGCAGCAGAGGTCAGGGAACTGACCAAGAACCCTCCCCATCCTTCTTCTTAAAGAACCTCCAATCAACCCACTCCATCGGGTGCAGAGGCTAGGGAGATGGTTCCTAATGTACAAACCAGGTTTGCAAAATTTAAATTTGTTTGCATATATTGCAACAAAACAATTTCATATGGTGAGCAAAGCATCACTTTACTCAATCGAGTTGCAGACAATCATCACTGCATCAAGCAACTTTAATTTTTTTCTATTTTTTTTTGCTCCAGTTGAGCTGTTTGCAATTCCCTGTGTTTTGTTTGACCCCAGAAAAAAGACAAAAAAATATAAAATTGTTCAGAAAAGCCAAAAAAATAAAAAATGTTCAAAAAAACAATAAAAAAAATATAAAACAACAAAAAGAATAAAAAAACAGTTCTTTTCAGAACTACCGCCAATTTATATAAAAATGCTAAATTTTTAAAAAACTGTCTTTCTTTTTTTCTCCAGCGTACACTCCCCGGGACGCTCCCCGGTGCGCGTACCCGGCGCTCCCCCGGGCAAATCGAAAAAAACCAAAACATTTTTTTTTGCCTCGCGGGGCCCTTTTATGGCCCCCACATCAAACCTAGGGGGTCAGGGGGGGTCTACTCTGCCCCCTTATGGTCTTTTCCCCCTTTGTTTTTGGCACCTCTTGTGTCTCAATCCTACCGAGACACAAGATGGCGGCCGCTCCGGACTGTTTGGAATGTTTACAGACACCCGAGAGCCAATCAGCTTTCTGTGCGCGAACTCGCGTAGCGCGCTGGTTAGCGCCCCGGTGCGCGTACCGGGGCGTGCTTATAGATATATATATATTTTTTTAACCTAAATTACTCAAAATTCACTGGAGCACATATCTTGAGACATAGCAAAGGCACATCAGGCTACCAGTCCCTACAATTTTGCCAAGTTTGGTGGAAATCCATTCAGCCGCTCGGGCTAAAAGTGAGTTCGACCGCCCTATGGAAATTACCATGGGGAAAACACGTTTTGGGACCCCCTTTTATCTCAGCCCCGCTTGACAAATCCCCCCATAACTTTCAGGGAAGGAGCGGAGCGCCGCGAGGCAAATTTGAGGAAATTTTCAGGCAGATTCATCAACCGGCGCCAAAGTTATTCCCAATAGAATGTTGCGAATTCCCTATTCAAAATATTAATAACTATAACTACCTACTGGCGACCGCCAGTAGGTAATGTAATATATATATATATATATATATATATATATTACCTACTGGCGATAGCCAGTAGGTATATATAGTTAGGATTTTTTTCCTATGGGATTTTTGAAAATTCTATGTCGAATAACTTTGGCTTATGAGGACAGAATTGGCTGAAATTTTCAGGAAAATGGAACATTTTGTTTCTGAGCAGCCCCTGAAAATTTGGGGGGTTTTCGTCAAGGGGGGGCCGAGAAAAAGGGGGGTCCCAAAACGTGTTTTTCCCATGCAATTTTCCATAGGGCGGTTGGCCTCACTTTTAGCCTGAACGGCTGAATGGATTTACACCAAACTTGGCAAAATTGTAGGGACTGGTAGCCCGATGTGCCTTTGCTATGTCTCAAGATAATGGCTCCAGTGGTTTTTACGAAAATTAACTTTGAAAAATATAAATTGGGCTACATTGGGCTATATATATGTTGGAGCCCAAATGTAGCCCAATGTAGCCCAATGTAGCCCAATGTAGCCCAAAGATGGCCACCAGAGACAAAAAACCAAATGTAGCCCAAATATCAGCCAGATGTAGCCCAACTATAGCCCAATGACAGATTGTCCCAGAGTGTTCTAAAGAACAACTAGAGTGCTAACAGTCCTACTTATTACAAAGGTATGGCACACCTGAAGCCATCTTGATTGGAATAAAGTGGTAACTCTTAAAACATTTAATTTAAAAAGGAACAAAATGAGGGGGTTCATTTTGCCATAGAAAGTATGATTAGCGAATATATGACGAAATCCCGCATACCATCAGTCCGCAAAAAAAATCCCGCATGTACTATTAGGCCGCAAATTAAAATAACGAAAACTTTTAGAACGAATATGCCTTTAGCATACACTAAACAACTAAACTACCCTAAACCCTAAAACACTACCCCCAGCATGACCCTACACTACACAAACAGTACAACACTACCCTAAACCCTAAAACACTACCCCCAGCATGACCCTACACTACACAAACACTACAACACTACCCTAAACCCTAAAACACTACCCCCAGCATGACCCTACACTATACAAACACTACAACACTACCCTAAACCCTAAAACACTACCCCCAGCATGACCCTACACTACGCAAACACTACAACACTACCCTAAACCCTAAAACACTACCCCCAGCATGACCCTACACTACGCAAACACTACAACACTACCCAAAACCCTAAAACACTACACCCCAGCATGACCCTACACTACGCAAACACTACAACACTACCCTAAACCCTAAAACACTACCCCCAGCATGACCCTACACTACGCAAACACTACAACACAACCCTAAACCCTAAAACACTACCCCCAGCATGACCCTACACTACGCAAACACTACAACACAACCCTAAACCCTAAAACACTACCCCCAGCATGACCCTACACTACGCAAACACTACAACACTAACCTAAATCCTAAAACACTACCCCCAGCATGACCCTACACTACGCAAACACTACAACACTACCCAAAACCCTACAACACTACACCCCAGCATGACCCTACACTACGCAAACACTACAACACTACCCTAAACCCTAAAACACTACCCCCAGCATGACCCTACACTACGCAAACACTACAACACTACCCAAAACCCTAAAACACTACACCCCAGCATGACCCTACACTACGCAAACACTACAACACTACCCTAAACCCTAAAACACTACCCCCAGCATGATCCTACACTACGCAAACACTACAACACTACCCTAAACCCTAAAACACTACCCCCAGCATGACCCTACACTACGCAAACACTACAACACTACCCTAAACCCTAAAACACTACCCCCAGCATGACCCTACACTACGCAAACACTACAACACTACCCTAAACCCTAAAACACTACCCTCAGCATGACCCTACACTACGCAAACACTACAACACTACCCAAAACCCTAAAACACTACCCCCCAGCATGACCCTACACTACGCAAACACTACAACACTACCCAAAACCCTAAAACACTACCCCCAGCATGACCCTACACTACGCAAACACTACAACACTACCCTAAATCCTAAAACACTACCCCCAGCATGACCCTACACTACGCAAACACTACAACACTACCCAAAACCCTAAAACACTACACCCCAGCATGACCCTACACTACGCAAACACTACCCAAAACCCTAAAACACTACACCCCAGCATGACCCTACACTACGCAAACACTACAACACTACCCTAAACCCTAAAACACTACCCCCAGCATGACCCTACACTACGCAAACACTACAACACTACCCTAAACCCTAAAACACTACCCCCAGCATGACCCTACACTACGCAAACACTACAACACTACCCAAAACCCTAAAACACTACCCCCCAGCATGACCCTACACTACGCAAACACTACAACACTACCCAAAACCCTAAAACACTACCCCCAGCATGACCCTACACTACGCAAACACTACAACACTACCCAAAACCCTAAAACACTACCCCCAGCATGACCCTACACTACGCAAACACTACAACACTACCCAAAACCCTAAAACACTACACCCCAGCATGACCCTACACTACGCAAACACTACAACACTACCCAAAACCCTAAAACACTACACCCCAGCATGACCCTACACTACGCAAACACTACAACACTACCCAAAACCCTAAAACACTACCCCCAGCATGACCCTACACTACGCAAACACTACAACACTACCCAAAACCCTAAAACACTACACCCAGCATGACCCTACACTACGCAAACACTACAACACTACCCTAAACCCTAAAATACTACACCCCAGCATGACCCTACACTACGCAAACACTACAACACTACCCAAAACCCTAAAACACTACCCCCAGCATGACCCTACACTACGCAAACACTACAACCCTATCCTAAACCCTAAAACACTACGCCCAGCATGACCCTACACTACGCAAACACTACAACACTACCCTAAACCCTAAAACACTAGCCCCAGCATGACCCTACACTACGCAAACACTACAACACAACCCTAAACCCTAAAACACTACCCCCAGCATGACCCTACACTACGCAAACACTACAACACTACCCTGAACCCTAAAACACTACCCCCAGCATGACCCTACACTACGCAAACACTACAACACAACCCTAAACCCTAAAACACTACCCCCAGCATGACCCTACACTAAACAACCACCACAACTCTACACTACACTAACACAACACTACACTACACAACACTACACTACACTACACAATCACTAACCCACGAAAAAATTAACACAAACCCACTTACCTCTCTCGTCATCGTGGTTTTCACAACGCAAATGCATTTACCATACATGCCTTTAAAACGTAATTCTTTGTAAAGGCATGCGCGATAAATGCACATGCGTTTTGAAAAAATGCGGGATAATGGTATGCGAGCTCAATGACCTTGCGGGATAATGGTATGCGGACTGAAAGTCTGCGGGATAAAAAATGCGGGAAAATGGCTGCAAACCATGATTAGCAGCAGACTTCCCTGGTGAGCACTAGCTTTACTACAGTGATCTAATGAGCAACTAGAGTGCTAACATTCAGAATTTATGGCAAATGTGTGACACATCTGAATGCCTTCTTGATAGAACCAAAGTAAACAAGCATTGAAAATGCAATAGATCTCGCCCTCGTTTAAGTTAAAGCCATTCTGTTTGTAATGAGGTGGCTTTTTAGCTTTGCTTTTATTAGTGTTTTTAAAACTTTCATGTAAATAACATGCATATGTATGCATATATGTATATGTATGCATGCATTTATATTTATATAGATATGCAGATTACATATGTTTATATATGTATATTACCTACTGGCGATAGCCAGTGGGTATATATAGTTAGGATTTTTTCTCTATGGGATTTCTGAAAATTCTATGTCTAATAACTTTGGCGTTTGTGGACGGAATTGGCTGAAATTTTCAGGAAAATGGCACATTTTCTTTCTGAGCAGCCCCTGAAAATTTGGTGGGGTTTCGTCAAGGGGGGGCCGAGAACAAAGGGGGGTCCCAAAACGCGTTTTTCCCATTCATTTTTCCATAGGGCGGTTGGACTCACTTTTAGCTCGAACGGCTGAATATATTTACATGAAACTTGGCAAAATTGTAGATATGGTTTGCCCGACGTGCCTTTGCTATGTCTCAATATATGTGCTCCAGTGGATTTTGAGAAATTAACGTTTAAAAAAATATATATATCTGTGACAGCGCTCCGGTTAGCGCCCCGGTTCGCGTACCTGACGCGTAACGGAACTTCGCGAAGCGAATCTGATTGGCTCTCCGGTGTCTGTCAACATTCTAAACAAACCGGAGCGGCCGCCATCTTGTCTCTCGGTACGATCGAGAGACAAGATGTGGTGAAAAACGAAGGGGGAAATGAAGGAAAGGGGGCAAGGTAGACCACTCCTGACCCCCTAGGATTGATGAGGGGGATATTAAAGTGCCCCGCGGGGCAAAAAATTTTGCGATTTTACGCCGTAGAGGCGCGTCCCGGTACGCGAACCGGGCAGCTCACCGGGCAGCTAACCGGGCAGCTAACCGGCAGCGTAGCTGTCAACATTGTAAACAGTCCGGAGCGGCCGCCATCTTGTCTCTCGGTAGGTTCGAGAGACAAGATGTGGTGAAAAAAGAAGGGGGAAATGAAGGAAAGGGGGCAAGGTAAACCCCTCTTGACCCCCTAGGATTTATGAGGGGGATATTAAAGTCCCCGCGTTTTTTCGCGGTAGAGGCGCTTCCCGGTACGCAAACCGGGCAGCTAACCGGCAGCGTAACGGGAGTCCGCCATCTTGTGTTTTTGGAGCGTCCGGTTCGCGTACCGGGTAGCGTCCCGGTAAGCGTAACAAGGGGAAAACCAAGAGAAACAGTAAAAAAAAAATTAAGGGAATAGATTTCCAGCAAACTTGGCAAAATTGTAGGGACTGTTTGTTTGATGTGCCTTTGCAAGGCCTCAAGATATGTGCACGTGTGGATTTTGTCTAATTAAGGTTAAAAAAAATATATATATCTGTAAGCGTGCTCCGGCACGCTTACGTTACGGGTTTTGTTTGCGCTGCAGAACCGATACGTCACGGTTATGCGACGCGTCATGAGGCGTCTCACGTGGCTACGTGATACGTCACGTAATAAAGAATATATTTTACAGCTATAGATATTAGCTTTTAAAAAACCAATGAAATTCACTGAAAAAACCATAGGTTATAGACCATATATAGTTAGGAATTTGCATTTACAAAACCTTGAAAATTCACTGAAAAAACCATAGGTTAGAGACCATATATAGTTAGCTGGACATTTTATTGACAAAAAACCAATGAAATTCCATATATAGTTAGTTGCACTAACTATATATCGCGCACCCGCAATCCACTGCTGATGATGTCACATATTACATCATTCATGACATGGTCAGTGACATCACTGATGACATCACTGATGACATCACTGATGACATCTCAAATGACATCACTGATGACATCACTGATGACATCTCAAATGACATCAGTGATGACATCATGACACACCAATACCAGTTACTACATACGCACTCACTGATTCCTACGTCTACACACACATTCACTCATTCACCCATACAATCACTCATACATACAGTCACTCATTATTACACTATCATATGCACTCATACACCTATGCAGACACTCACACACTGCCACTCATCCATGGAGTTACTCACACACCTAGTCAGTCCTGTAAAGAATCAATCACACTTCCATTTCCTCATCTATACAGTTAAACACAGAACACCATACTTCAGTGACATCACTGATGACATCACTGATGACATCTCAAATGACATCACTGATGACATCTCAAATGACATCACTGATGACATCATGACACTCCAATACCAGTTACTACATACGCACTCACTGATTCCTACGTCTACACACACATTCACTCATTCACCCATACAATCACTCATACATACAGTCACTCATTATTACAACACTATCATATGCACTCATACACCTAGTCAGTCCTGTGAAGAATCAATCACACTTCGATTTCCTCATCTATACAGTTAAACACAGAACACCATACTTTTCACACATATACTAACACATACTTACTCTCTTATACAATCACTGATACAAGTACACATTGATATGCACAGAGTCACACACCTCCCAGCCAGCCACACACACACTCAGTCTTCCATACATCCACTCATTCTTCAATATGTAAAACATATTTAAACTTTACAAAAACACACAGACACTAGATGATGTCATCAGTGATGTCATTTGAGATGTCATCAGTGATGTCATCAGTGATGTCATTTGAGATGTCATCAGTGATGTCATCAGTGATGTCACTGACCATGTCATGAATGATGTAATATGTGACATCATCAGCAGTGGATTGCGGGTGCGCGATATATAGTTAGTGCAACTAACTATATATGGAATTTCATTGGTTTTTTGTCAATAAAATGTCCAGCTAACTATATATGGTCTCTAACCTATGGTTTTTTCAGTGAATATATATATATATATATATATATATATAGAGAGAGAGAGAGAGAGAGAGAGAGAGAGACTCTACCTTGCTGCTGAACTCGCTGGGGCTAAAGAAGCGAGAAAGTTACTGCCCACAACGCCGCCAGACACCGCCACCGGTCACTCCACGCCGCCGCAGCCCCTTCACTCGTGCGCGGCCGCTGTGTATAGAGGACCGAGGGGAGCTGGGAACTACATATCCCAAGCTCCCTCGCGGCCCTGCTAAGGGGGATTACGCGCCAGGAGGCGCCATAAAACCAACGTCACCCCCGGTGGAGCGGGGGAATTGATTGAGACTCTACCTTGCTGCTGAACTCGCTGGGGCTAAAGAAGCGAGAAAGTTACTGCCCACAACGCTGCCAGACACCGCCACCGGTCACTCCACGCCGCTGCAGCCCCTCCACTGGTGCGCGGCCGCTGTGTTTGGAGGACCGAGGGGAGCTGGGAACTACATATCCCAAGCTCCCTCGCGGCCCTGCTAAGGGGGATTACGCGCCAGGAGGCGCCATAAAACCAACGTCAACCCCGGTGGAGCGGGGGAATTGATTGAGACTCTACCTTGCTGCTGAACTCGCTGGGGCTAAAGAAGCGAGAAAGTTACTGCCCACAACGCTGCCAGACACCGCCACCGGTCACTCCACGCCGCCGCAGCCCCTCCACTCGTGCGCGGCCGCTGTGTTTGGAGGACCGAGGGGAGCTGGGAACTACATATCCCAAGCTCCCTCGCGGCCCTGCTAAGGGGGATTACGCGCCAGGAGGCGCCATAAAACCAACGTCACCCCCGGTGGAGCGGGGGAATTGATTGAGACTCTACCTTGCTGCTGAACTCGCTGGGGCTAAAGAAGCGAGAAAGTTACTGCCCACAACGCTGCCAGACACCGCCACCGGTCACTCCACGCCGCTGCAGCCCCTCCACTGGTGCGCGGCCGCTGTGTTTGGAGGACCGAGGGGAGCTGGGAACTACATATCCCAAGCTCCCTCGCGGCCCTGCTAAGGGGGATTACGCGCCAGGAGGCGCCATAAAACCAACGTCACCCCCGGTGGAGCGGGGGAATTGATTGAGACTCTACCTTGCTGCTGAACTCGCTGGGGCTAAAGAAGCGAGAAAGTTACTGCCCACAACGCTGCCAGACACCGCCACCGGTCACTCCACGCCGCCGCAGCCCCTCCACTCGTGCGCGGCCGCTGTGTTTGGAGGACCGAGGGGAGCTGGGAACTACATATCCCAAGCTCCCTCGCGGCCTTGCTAAGGGGGATTACGCGCCAGGAAGCGCCATAAAACCAACGTCACCCCCGCGTCGCGGGAGCGCCGGGCTAAGCCCGGGCAAAGGGCGGGCCCTCTACGGCCCTCAGAGGCCAGAAGAGGCCGGGCTGGGCCACCCCCCTAACCCCTTTCTACTGTTTCACGCAAGGCATTTATGCAACTTGATCAATAAACGGATACTCGAGCTTTCCATGTTGTGACTAATTGGTGACCAAGTATGAGGAAGGTACCCAAAAGCTCCAGGATGCCCACCTTAAGATCTAGTACCAAACAGAAGGTGGACACCCCACAATCAGTACCTACACTCACAGCGATTGACAAAATGCTACAGCAGACAATAGGGGTTGTAGCCACTGCAATAGCAAATACAGAAAGGAGGATGTCTCTACCACCAATGACGATCATCCAAGACACACAAGAAGTAACAACTGATCTTTCAGTAGCCACTTTAGATGCTACAGATGACCCAGACACTAGCCTTGGTGTTACTTCCTCCTTTGCCGAGCTTCCATGTGCCCAGGCCCCCACTGAGAGCAATAGGGATACAGTGAATATTCAGACCAATTTAAGCACTGTGTGCCCCAAAGAAAAGGCGACCTCAAGTAACAGCGAAGGAAAAAGATCTAGAGAAGGTCAAAAACAGGGGGAAAAAAGGGACAAAACAATACAATAAATCATAATTTAGTGGCTCCTATAACTACTTCCACACCAGGAATACAGTGCTGGGTGGCAAACATGGTAGCCGACCTGAAAGCAGATCTAGAAGATACGATCACTGCCCTGATCAAACCCCTTATGTCAAAAATCTACAGACTAACATCTTTAATAAACAACAAAGGGGTTGGCCCCACTAGGCAATTGGGACACGACAGCTCATCACCCAAAGTGGGACAAGATGGGGGTTTGTCTAACAAGACATGAAAAGACAAGGCAGTATTAGTTAATGAACCCACTACAAACAGACTACAGAAAATCAGACAAATGAACACCCCGATAGTAGAAAAAGCCCCCATACCCCCTAACCCTTGTAGCTCTAGTGCCACCCCACATGCCCAAACAAAACAAGGCAAAGGACCCCTCCAAGCTTCAAATGATAAAACAGACCAAACCCCAAAAGGAAAGACCACCACAAACCCCCCTCCAGAAAAAAATGCACCTGAAAAAATAAGATCGACTCGATTCCGGACAATCAATCTTCCACCTGAAGCTTTGCCCTTTGTGGTCATATTGACAGGAGTTCCACCATTGAAAGAAGGAAAAAGGGAAACACACCTGGAACTAAAAAATAAATGTGTGCAATGGCTGCAGATAAATAGACCCCTACCTCCAAATATCTGTGGCGAAATACTTACAGTAAGAAGGGGGGAGTGGATCGGGAGAGGAATAAAAACAATAGCAGGGGACATAATAACAATCAATTTCAGAGACTTTGCAGCAGTGAATTACATATGCAATGCACCGACCAGCAGATCTCACACACAAATTCACCCTTTACATTTATCATATTTCTACCCGTATATACCCCAAAGACCAGCGCGGGCAAATAGAATACCCACATGTAGGGTCCAGCAGCTGGAACCACAGCATAGATTCACCCAATGGCAAATGCCTTGCCAAGGCACCCCAGCATATGATCCCTTTCTATCTCAACATCTGCACTGGAATAGGTTCAGTGCTCTGGAAGAGGTGGACTGACTTGTATCAGAGGAAACCAGTATCTTACACCCCATGAAGAGACTAGAGGAGGAAGGGCCCACTGGGACAGGAATTAGCACACCGAGTACCCCAGGACATAGTGACGGGAGGGGGGCTAGTATACGGAATCTGAAAACAATGAAAGGGGGAATGAAATTAATAGAGCAACTAGATCAAAAGATAACCCCCGTTCGAATTAGGCGGAACAGTGAAATTACACCAGAACCCCGTACCAATATAACAACAATAGGGGAAGTCAAGGAAGTACATTCACTAAGGGAACCATAAGGGTTTCCCCTGGGGGACAACCAGGATAGTCTTCGTATTATATCCTGGAATATTGCAGGACTAGCAGCTAAATATGAATCCCAGGAATGGCGGAATTATATAAATAACTTCCAAATCATATGCCTGCAAGAAACATGGGCGGTTAACCCAAATCTGTTTAGCATAGAGGGATATAAATGCTTTTCTGTCCCGGCCATAAAATCACCATCAGGGAGGGCGATTGGAGGACTAATAATGTATGTTGATCTCCTTATTCAAGGGACCTGGTTTAATTATAACTGGGATTCACGAAACATACAAGCGGTAGGGTATCGCTTTAAAAGAATCAACCTCCTTTTACTAAATTGGTACAATGCTGTAGGCACGATGGGAAAGGGGTCAGTCATAAAAGAACTGGATTCCTGTCTAGACAAGCAGGATCTATTAAATAAGACACCAAACTCCCCCAGTATAATACTTATGGGGGATTTTAATTGTCACCTTTGTTAGAACCTAAGACCATTGAATAAGGATTGGTCACGATGCACCGTATCAAAAGGCCCACATTTTGCACACACAACTGAGGGATGGGATTTAGATAAACTAACAAAAAGGCACAACCTGGTCCATACTATGGACCTGACAGAGCTAGGCAGAAACGGAGACCCTAACCCAACATTCAAAGGCAGCGGCTACCATTCGCATATTGACTTCATTTTAGCCTCACCCCTCATAAAGAGAAGTATTAGCAGCATGGCCATAGACACAAGCATCTTTAGCGATCATAACCCTCTGACCTTAGTATCAAAAGGTTTTAATTTTAAAAAATCCTCACGTAGAACAGATAATATAGAAAAGTCAGTGGACCAGGGGAGGAGGATCAAGTGGGCCAAGATAAATTCTACAAAAGATTAATAACAGAAGGGCAAAACGCTATAAAGACATGCCTTGATCCCAGTGTGGGGGGAGCAATAGTAGTTAGTGCATTTGAAGAAATTGCACGCCATGTAGACAATTTACTAAAGACCTCTAAAGACAGTAAAGTAGCCCTTACTCCACGTTGGTTTGACTCTGACTGTACTAAGGTGCATAAAAACCTTAAACTCAGCCTCCAGTCTCGTCCCAGGGACAATCTTAAAATAGCAGAGTACAGAACAGAATACAAAAAAGCACTGAGATCCCGCAAAAAGAGCTTACAAATACAAGCTTGGGAGGATCTAAGGGAGGCGGCAGAAAGGGGAGATACTTCGGGATTCTGGAAAGTTATTAACACACCATGTTTCCAGGACCCAGGAGTACCCAAAATAACAAATACCATTCTACCGGAACAATGGCAGACCCATTTCCAGAGCCTCTATAATCATACAGGACAACTAACCCAGGGTGAAGGACCGAGGTTAAACCCAAATACTCAATTGGACTTCTCCCTGGGAGAAGTGGAACTGGCAATAGCAGGACTGAGTAAGAACAAAGCATCCGGGCCTGATGGTATACCCCCCGACCTCTACCTTAGCAACATAGATCTGTGGGCTCCACTGCTCACCAGGGTCCTGAACGAGGCAGTGGTGGCAGGGCTACCTCGTTCCTGGTCTACGGCAACCATAGTCCCGATTTACAAAAAAGGGAATCGTGATGACCCCCAATGTTATCGCCCTATATCCCTCATAGACGTGACGACCAAGGTTGTGGGCTGTGTTATTCTACATCGCTTGCAGGAATAGGCGGAGGAGAACCAGGTCTTGACAGACATCCAATATGGGTTTAGGGAGGGCAAATCTACCACCGATCAATGCCTGAATCTCTACCTCCTGACAGCCAAATATACTATCGCTGGTAAGGGGGCTATACACATGGGGTCCATGGACCTCTCCGCGGCTTTTGACTGTGTAAATAGAGAAAACCTCTTGACTCTATTGTCAAACTTAGGAGTGGAACAATCATTGGTAGACGTCCTAAAAACTCTACACTGGAACACTTCCGCAACAGTGCGATACAGTCAAGAGGGAAGCAGGACCGAGCCCTTTTCATGTACCAGTGGAGTGAGGCAGGGCTGCATTCTGGCACCTTTTCTGTTCTCTATATACATTAACCTCCTGGACAAAGAACTACTCAAATTGCGTGTGGATTCACCCCAAATAGGACACCGAGCGGTGCCCGTATTACTCTACGCGGACGAGCGGTGTTGTTAGCCAGAACACCAGTGGGGTTACAGAAGTTGATCGATGGCTTTGTCGATTTTATGGCTAAACTTGACCAATCGACAAACCTGGAAAAATCGTACGTCATGTCAGCAGGTGTTAAAGAAAAAGGTAAGTTTATCTACAAAATTGGGTCACACAAGATTGGACAAGTTAAGAATTTCTTGTATCTTGGTGTACTGTTCGACGAACAATTACATTTTAACCCCCTGGCGGACAAACAGGCTGCGAAATTGGTGGCGTCATCAGGGGCCATCATGGGTTACGGGAGAAGTCTTGGCAGATGGTCCCCAGAGCAAATGCTAAACCTGTATAGATCGGTATGTTGTGCCAAGGTCACTGACGGAGCAGAAGTATGGGGTTTCATAGACAAACAACTGCAGCAGATCCAGGTGGAAGAAAACAAGTTCTTTAAAAGAATCTTGAAATTGCCGCAGAGTACCCCGGCCTACATCATCCACGAGGAAGTAGGGGAGCCCTACATTGAAGACCGCATTAAAATCAAACCCCTCCTTACCTGGATTAAAATCTGGATTAATCCAGAAGCGGACCTCACAAGACAAATTCTAAAAGACTGTCTGAAACGTGACAGAGGGGGTTATATACCATGGCTGAAGTATGTAAAGGACTCCCTGGAGGCAATCGGCTGCAAAAATCTCTTTACAGCCCCAGAACCCTTAACCGGCCAGAATAAAACAATGGTTAAAAAACTCTTCTCAGAATGGGCACTCACGACTAGGGCCGAGGTGGAAAGGTGTAAGCCGACTGTTTCATCTTATTGCTTACTGACAAGAAACAAGGAATGGAACCATACCTCACTGTGATGCATAATGCCCAGGACCGATTTTTTATGACTCGGTTTAGACTAAATATGCTACATCACCTACTTGCCGTCCCATCTGGGTTCACTCTTACATTGGAGGCGAAGGGTACCTGCGGCTGCGACGCTAGGTCTCCGCAGGATACCCTTCACTTTGTTCTGTTATGCCCCTTTTATTCTGTTCCAAGACGCAAGTTTTTAGTAGGGATCCTGAAAGAAACTAAACTTAGACAAGCAAAATTGGCCCTGAGGTTCCTTCACGAAGCCTCAGATGCTCACACGTTGTTTTGTACAGTACATTTTATCAGGGTTGCAATGCGGTTAAGGAACACCAGAGAAATAATTGACTGTAATGCTACTTAAACAGAGACCCAAGTATGGAAATTTCCCGTCCCCCTCTTTGAAAATGAAATGAATTTTTAGCTCATTTATTAACTCATTTTTTAACCCGTTTTTAAAATATATATAAAATGTGTATGTATTGTGTATGTACTTTTATGGTGTCTTTTTAAGTGGCGAATAAAGATTTAAATTGAAATTGATATATATATTCATTGAAAAAACCATAGGATTCAGGCCTGATATAGTTAGGAATTAGCATTGAAAAAACCTTTGAAATTCACTGAAAAAAACATAAGTTTTAGGGGTGTTATAGTTAGTTGGACATTTCACTCGTACAAAACCATTGAAATTCCTCATGGGGTTCTCAGCAGGACCACAAAAAGGAACTATTTAGATGAACCACTAATGGTTAGCTAGAGGTTTTTTCAGGACAAATTAAAGGAAAAAAAGCAAGAAATGCTGGTGGTGATAAGGTCCAGGTGGTTGCTCTCGTGTGTTTCGAGTGCTTTAGGCTGACTAATGTTCAGCTTAATAGCTGGAGTGATGCCGGATCTTCAGGCGTCACAGAGCCGTGTCATTGCCGGAATATTTCTGTGAAGGGCGTGGGGCGACTTCGGTATCATTTGAAGGGCAGCAGCACAATTGTTTGGAGGCTGCTGGAATGAAAAAAGATATGAGACATTAGCGTAGTCGCGTAGGTGTTCTCCGGCCTGTTTGGCAGTTTACATGGCCAGCATGCCTGTAGTTTGTTTAGAGCAACTTGCAAACGATCTGGCGTAGGGAACTCTGTTGTCAGTTTCTTCCAACCTCTAGTTGACCATTAGCGGTTCATCTAAATAGTTCCTTTTTGTGGTCCTGAGGAGAACCCCACGAACACAAGGGGTTTGAACCGCGTCGACCCTCTTTCTTCTTTTTTGGCCAAAAAATGCTTTATGTAAACATATGGACTGGTTATGCTTTGTATAATTAACTTTTTTGAATTATTGCTCATGGTATAGTGCATAACCAAGTTTGAATATTGATTCCTGGCATTGTTTGATCACAGGCCCCTGAGTTTACCCTAAATTCCAATCGAACTTTTAGTGCTGGGGTTGTTGTTTGTATGTTAGTGTGGATGTTGAATAAGTGTATTTGGATATGTGATGTGTAAGTTTGAATGAATTTGGTGGTGAATGTTTTTTAATATTATTCCTATTGTATTTAGAGTAGTATTTGCCTTTTCAGGTGGTGTAATTTTTTTCAAAGAAGACGGTGTGAAGTTGTTTGCAATAAATGTTTTGGACTTTGTGTTTTCAATCAAATAAAGATAATTGATTTATCTGGACACATTTTGACTGATTGTATGTGTCCACTAAAAGGACTTAAACAGAGATCAGTATTGGCACTTCTGGTTGTTTTATCTCATATGGGCTCAGCCTTACTGATTAGAGCCATATCCATTGTTGTTGTGATGATGTCACATATTACATCATTCATGACATGGTCAGTGACATCACTGATGACATCACTGATGACATCTCAAATGACATCACTGATGACATCACTGATGACATCATCCAGTGAATGTGGTTTGGTTCAATATTTAAATATATATATTATATATAGCAATCTGCATTGAAGAATGAGTGCAAGTATAAGTGTCTGGTTGAAGGATTTACTTGCAGTGTGATTGACCGTTTAAGTTACTAATTTAAAGTGTGTCACTAAATATATGGGATAATGATTTAACTGTGTAAATATCTGTATCACTCTGTCTCTTGGTGTGTAGACTACTGCATATGTTAGTTAGTAGCTATGTGAAAGTTTATATTAGTTATTGATTAGTTAAGTGAGTATTTATATGGGAAAGTAAATGTATGTGTATTAGGGTGAAAGGTGTGTGACTGTCCAAAGATGTGTAAATAGATTATTTAGTAGGCATATGAGGTTAATACTGCATGTGTAAACAGTTGTTTGGGTAAGAGAATGTAATTATGAGTACATATATTTCTCAATGATACATGTCCAACAAAGTAGAAATATAAAAGACAGTGTATGTGACAGTTGTTGTATATAAATAAGTATGCATCAGACTCAGTGATTGTATGAGTGACTGTACGGATAACTGTATACTTGTAATATTGATTTTATAAAACACTAAGGGGGCGATTCCGATTTGGGAAAAAGCACTCCGAATAGCCGTACGGAGTCTTTTTTCCGTACGAATCGTACCCAGCAACGCCCCCGTACGTACGACGTAGTACGATTCTCACCCAATGCAGCTCCCCGTACGAATCGTACCAGGAACCAAATGACTTGAATTCCTGTACGAATCGCCGCCGGAACACGCAGCAAGAGACGTTTGTACGGTTCGAAGCAGGTTTTCCAAACCCAGCAAGTATGATTCGTCCAGCCGACCCTCCGTACCACTTTTCCTACGGGATCTGAAAACTGTCGGAAAACCAGAGTACGCCTCGAAACAGGTACGGAACGGACCCCCCTGGGTACGGTGCGTACACCCCATGATCGCAGGGGTACGGTGCGTACCTCATGATCACAAAGTGTACAGTGCGTACACCCTGCGATCATGGGGTACGGTGCGTACACCCCATGATCGCAGGGGTACGCACCGTACCCCTGCGATCATGGGGTGTACGCACCGTACGGTGTGTACGTAAATGTGTGACCCTCCATACGAATCGCACCTACCTGACGTGTACCGTACGAATTGAGTCTCCATTCCACTGTCCGGATCGTACTCGTCGGGTCGTACAGCATGTGTACGAATCGTACGGTCCAATGTGAGGGTACGAGTCGTACAGAATCTCCGGTGCAATTCGTATGGGTCGCAACGATTCGGACAGAAACTGTCTGTACGAATCGTACTACGCGATTCGGACAGACGTGTACGATTCGTGCGG
The DNA here is from genome assembly GCF_964263255.1 of Lissotriton vulgaris. Taxonomy (NCBI): domain Eukaryota; kingdom Metazoa; phylum Chordata; class Amphibia; order Caudata; family Salamandridae; genus Lissotriton; species Lissotriton vulgaris. Next base: position 895,480,708 of record NC_141691.1, on the reverse strand, counting down.
AGAGGGCTCCGGATACGATTCGGACGGACGTTTTTTTTCCCGAATCGGAATCGACCCCTAAGTATGAGTTACCATCTATATGAATAAATTAAGTGGTGTGTGTATAAGTGTGTAGCTGAGTAAATGCAAGTATGATCAGTTGTTTGAATAAGTAAGTAGGATGACTGCATAAGTGAATAAGATGTGTGCTGGTGTGTAATGTTGATGTAGGTGTATAAGTATATTTAATAGTATTCTATTGATCTTTGTTAGCATGTATGAGTGAATATATAGGCAAATGTTTAGATGGGTGTGTAGACGTAGGAATCACTGAGTGGGTTTTTAGAAACTTGTATTGGTGTATCAATGCATGAAGATATGGTACTCCATATTTTATAATGAGTGTTGAAATATTATGCTAGTGTATGATGAGGTGTATCAGATTGTCACGTGGATGATGTCATCAGTGATGTCATTTGAAATGTCATCAGTGATGTCACTGACCATGTCATGAATGATGTAATATGTGACATCATCAGCAGAGAATTGCGGGAGCGCGAGTTATAGTTAGTACAACCAACTATATCTGAGGAATTTCAATGGTTTTGTACGAGTGAAATGTCCAGCTAACTATAACAACCCTAAAACCTATGTTTTTTTCAGTGAATTTCAAAGGTTTTTTAAATGCTAATTCCTAAGTATATCAGGCCTGAAACCTATGGTTTTTTCAGTGAATTTCAAAGGTTTTTTAAATGCTAATTCCTAACTATATCAGGCCTGAAACCTATGGTTTTTTTCAGTGAATTTCAAAGGTTTTTAAAATGCTAATTCCTAACTATAACATGTCTGAAACCTATGTTTTATTCAGTGAATTTCAAAGGTTTTGTAAATGACAGCTCCCTGGCGCATACTGGAGGTACCTGGTGGGCTAGTTGGCCCCCAAGGAGCCTCAAGATTGAAGAGGAATCAATTCCTCAACTTAAAACGCACCACATGGCACGTTTGAACAATGGTAAAGGAAAGGGGCGGGCCTGAGGTGACAAGTGTGCAAACACGCCCTGTGGCGCGTTTTAAAATGGGGAATTAATTCCTCTTCAATCCTGAGGTCCCCCGGGGGCCAAAAAGCCCAGCACGTACCTCCAGTATGCGCCAGGGAGGGAGTATGTTCAGAGGCCCGCCCCTTTTTACACCTCTCTGCAACGCAGCTGCAGGGGCTAGTTGGCCCACAAGGCACCTCAGCGTATGCCAGAAGGGTATAAAATCTGGCAGTTCATTCCAGGTTTTCCAACTTGCATACCCTGTGATTAAGGTGCAAGCAGCACTGAAACGCGTCAGGGACATTGATTAATCAGGTTGTTAAACCGCTTCCAGTAATTAAATGATTCTGTTGAATGTTCTTTCCTGGAGTGCATCTTCGTAGCTTAGGGGCTTTTCTCATTCCTGAACCTCCTGGTATGGCGAAAAGGAACGAGGAAAACTCCTCTTGGTGGCAAAAAGGAAATTATTTTTATTTTCTCTCAACTGCCTGCCATGACGCGTTTCGGCCGGGACGCCGGCCTTGATCACATACGGTAGGCTTTGTGGAAAGACTCCTTTTTTAAATGCTAAACCCGTGTCACATGATCAGTTAGCATGGAAAACAGACTAAATGCTTTTGTATTGCAAATAGATTGAAAAACATACTGGCGAATAGTGCACAATAGCAAAACCAAATATAAAACAGTTAATTCATTGTGACCAACTGAAGTAATTTGGTAAGACACATGTATTATTATAATAAATACATAAATAAATACACATTTAAATATAATTAATAAAGACATGAATAAATAGATATATTCCTGTATAAATACACATGTAAGTAGATCCTTTATATAATAGCATAAATGCAATATGGCTACTTCGATGTAATAGGTGTCCCATAAATAATAATGCATATATTTTTAGTGCAACACATCTATTCCACACTGTAAACAATCTTAAAAGTAGGTAAAAGTCTTTAAAAATCTCCATGGTAAAACATCAACTGACCACCTCCTGAATGTGCAAAATACAAATGTGTAATATACAGCTACTAACATTAAAAAATTCATGTCAGTGCAACCACATTTTTAAAGTGCTATAAATGTGCAAATACGCCCATGTCTAAAAATGATATATACATCAGTAACCTACAACAGAATATGTAGAAACTACAGACATGGATGGAGGTGTCCTTGGATGTCAAACAGAATAAATTCAGATCATGTGAGTAATAAATAAGTGGGTGTGAGGTAAACATAGTATGCAGTACAAGTGAGTCAATACATATATGCATATAAAGAGAAATATCCAGACCAAATATCCATATTGTTAAAAACTTTTGAAACATAAGTCACAGTTTGTTTCACATTACAGATATGTATGCATGTCTCCAGTAGTGTTCAGACCAAAGGGGCCTTGGCAACAAGTTTGAATAATAGACGGGTCTCCAATTGTCTCACAATCCTTTCTCTATTGACTCCCCGTCGTAATTTGGGGATGGCATCAATCACAAAATAAGTAAGACATTGGAGGACATTGTTATGCGTATCTTTAAAATCAGGAGCCACTGGATAGGTTGCATCGTTATTAACAATGGCTCTCAAAAGTTGGCGAATGCGGGCATGCACGTGGAGTTTTGTGCTGCCGACATAGTTGAGACAACGGGAATAAGTAAGAAGATAGACAGCATATTCCGTCGGGCAAGTATAATGCCCTTTGATCTGTATTCCCTTAGAACTAAAAGGAGTAGTGTATGACGTGCGATTAGTACCAAATTTACAGGCCCTACATGAAGTACATCTGTAGAAGTCCTTCTTTGGTTGCAGCCAAGTATTGATAGATGTTATCTCAGGGCTCCTTTTAACTTATTGGCTTCTCATAGAGACAGCACGTCTATAAGTAATCGAAGGTTTTCCAGGTAGGCAAGATGCTAGCACAGCATCTGTTTTCAAAATTGGCCAGTTTTTATTGATAATGGCCTTCAACTGTTTATGTTGCCTGTTAAATGAAGTGATAAGACGCAGAGCATTATCCTCATCTCCCTTACGTCCTATCTCAGATGACTTGGTAACTGTGCCTAATAAAGATTCTCTAGTCCTTAGTGTCGCTTTACCACTGGCTTCCTTGAGTACAGACTCACTGTAGCCTCTAGCTTTAAATCTAGCCAGTGCATCCTGGGTACATTTAGTGAGTTCATCATTGGTGCTACAAATTCGTTTAAGTCTTAGAAGTTTCCCATAGGGGATACTTCTAATGAGGTGGCTAGGGTGGGAACTAGATGCATGTAAAGTGACATTACCGCCAGTGGGTTTCCTAAAAAGTGTGGATTCCAATTTACGTCCTGATACGTAGAAGGAATGCCACTTGTGTTGGACTGATGTGTGATGTGAATTTGATATATATATATATATACTAGCAGCCCGTCCCAACGTTGTCCGGGTATGAATTGCTGCCGGGAATTTGAAATCAAAAGAGAGAGCAAGGGATGTTTTTCACTAAAAAGTGAAAAAGAGATTACTCCTATTCCCCTGAAAGGAACATTCATGAAAACATAGAGAGGAGTATCCCCAACGTAGAGTTTTGAAAAAACCTTTCGGAGGGTAAACTTTCTGGCAAAAAAGGAAAAATTCAACCTTTTGTTTAAAACCCCTCACTCACCAACCTAGTGGTGACATGCTTCATCATCGGGGTCCACCCTGGTGACCTAGCGTCACCAGGATGTGCTTCAACACCTGTACTACAGTGGAGCGGGTTGTGACTGTAAGTGCAAAAAAATGTTAAAAATTGTCCTGGTTTAGCTTAAAACATAATTTTTATTTTGAAGCAACTGAACAATGTTAAAAATATCGGTGGCGAGATACTGGTAGGTGAGTTACGACCAGAGTATCTCTATATGTGTCTGTGTGAATTGGTCAACATGTTTCTACCAAATGGGCAATTGCCCGGTATTCCTCAGGACCAAAAACAGGTGGACGGGAGGTGTGGGCCCCCTAAAAGGCGCACCCTGCCCTGATCCCCTGTGTACCTACTGGAAGAATAGCCAGTGGTTAATGCGCTCGATCAAGAATGTCACTGGAGAGGAGATATTATCAGGACACACATTCTTATCAATGCACGCACTTATTGATAAGAATGTGTGTCCTGATAATATCTCCTCTCCAGTGACACCTACTCACCACGGTATCTTATCACTTGGAGGGTATTCCCCTTTGGCATGAAAAGTCACAGCACAGAGACACTTCACGACGTAACAGGAGAGTAAGAATGAACATAACTGAAATGTGTTTACTTTACTTTTTCCGCAGGTCTCCTTTTCTTTTATTATTTTTTGGCGGCTCACTCATTCTTGATCGAGCGCATTAACCACTGGCCCGATGTGCCTTTGCTAGGTCTCAATATATGTGCTCCAGTGGATTTTGAGAAATTAACGTTCAAAACAAGATATATATCTGTAACAGCGCTCCGGGCTGCGCTCCGGTCCGCTTACTTTTCGCGAAACGGAACTTTGCGATGCGAAGCTGATTGGCTCCCCGGTGTCTGTCAACATTCTAAACAGTCCGGAGCAAATGCGATAAAAAACGGCCGCAATGCATGAATATCGCTGAAAAGTCAGCGATATTCATGCATTATCGAGCCATCTTATCTCTCGGTAGGATCGAGAGAGAAGAAGAGGTGAAAAACGAAGGGGGAATTTAATGAAAGGGGGCAAGGTATACCCCTCTTGACCCCCTAGGAATGTTGTTGGGGTTATTAAAGGGTCCCGTGGGGAAAATAAAAAAAAAATTATTTTTCACGGTAGAAGCGCTTCCCGGGCCGCGAACTGGGCCGCAAACTGGTAGCGAAACGGGAATTCGCCATTTTGTGCTTCGTTTTAATTAAATTACTAGGTATAAGGGAGACGTATCCTAATCCCTTATGTTTTCTGAGGGTGGCTGAGGAGGCTCATATATGTTGATACATGTCTTCCAGCGGCTGTGCGTGAGCTTTTTTTTTTTTTTTGCTGCGTGACGTCTGTTAACGTTCGATTCGATGGAAATCAGGAAGTGTTGACCGCCAATTTGTCATTGCGATAAAATATTTTGTTATAAATGAATCCTTATTGATAAACATTGTCTGCGCCATCTTGCCTTTTTTCCAATGCCACAATTTTGTCGTGCACGGCAGCCATTTTAGATGCCAGGTCGGTCCCAGGCTATCACCTAGCCCTGCGGATGTAGTTTATGGCCCCAGCTGTAGAGAATCCAGACATGCCAACCCTCCCGATTCAGGCGTGAGACTACTGATTTCAGTGCTAGTCTCCCGCCTCCCGATTTCTGCAAGCAAAAACCCGGGGGCATATTACCAACAACTAGCGATAATTTTTGTCTCTAACTTGTTTAGAGACAAAAATTATCGCCGCACATCGGCGATTTTTATCGCAGATAAACCTTGCTATTAGCAAGGTTTATCGCAAATGCGATAAAAAACGGCCGCAATGCATGAATATCGCTGAAAAGTCAGCGATATTCATGCATTATCGAGCAAATGCTTTTAGCCATGTTATCCACCTCCCATTGGATAACATGGCTAAGAACTGCTCAGGGCAGGTGTTAGCTTTTGGAGATATTCGCGCTTAGCGCGAATATCTCCAAAAGTTGGTAATAGGAGATAGCGATGTTAGGGACTGTTTCCAGTCGCTAACATCTTGGCACGCCCACTTTGCATGTCATTAGTGATAAATATCACTGACATGCAAAGCGGGGCCCAAGATGGTCGCTATCTCCTTTTAGCTGTCACTAACTGGTGTTAGCGACAGCTTGGTAATAGGGAGATAATTTTATCTCCGCTTTCTTGGCTTTTAAAGCCAAAAAAGCGGAGATAAACCCCCTTGATAATATGCCCCACGATTCCTCGGGGGTTTCAGCTGACAAGGCTTGGTATTGTGTTACGTGGTAATTCTTCCAGGAAACGTCAGAGGGTCGATGCAGGGGTTCTAGAAGGGGTGATAAACCATTTAAGCCTCATGAACAAGCGCATGGTCTTTTAAAGATCTGTGAAGTACTCGGGGCGGCGGTGTGTGTGTGTCCTCTTTCAGGAGCGGGCGGGGGGGGGGGCACTGCCAGCAACTTGCCAGGCCAGGCAGTGTTCAACACTTGCATCACCCTTTCTCTGCCTGCTATTGCGCTCCATGCTTCGGAAAGGTAAGAAAAAGAACGTGCATTTGAGTTTGAAATGTCCGATCCTGTAGCAGTACACTTGCAAAGCCCACACATGACAATAACCCGATTCAAGGCTCCATTCACCCGATTTTTTAAAAATATATAGCACTCCAACAAAGTAGGATTATAAAACTTTATTAACTTTTAAATATAACGAACGGAACAAAAACTGTAAAAACATTTAAACATTTTTGACAAAAAAAAGCAACAATGGTCAGAAGCTGTCTTTTGTGCGAATAGTCCCAAGGCAGCACAACGTGCTGAGTTCTGGACGGCACCCAGGTGATGTCACCTGGGTGCCACACTGGTTTTTGGGATCCTACAATGCAGCTCAGAAAAACAGCGTGGGGCGTCCCGGGTGGTGTGGGGGGAGGCCTCGTCAGTAGCGGTCTGTTGTGCGAATTCTCCCAAGGCAGCAGAACGCGCTGAGATGTGGATGGCACCCAGGTGATGTCCCGTAAACTGCCGCACTGGTTTTGGTATCCTACAATGCTGCTCCGAAAATTGGCGTGGGGCGGCCCGGGGGGGGCGTGGGGGAGGCGGCGTGAACGGGCCTCCCCAGGTGGCGGCCATCCAGCTGAGTTACGCCCGCTCTTGCGGCTACAGCGTCTCGCTCACCATGTAGTTGAGTTGCTCCCACTCTTGCAGTGCAGCGATAGGCGGCTGCCACAGAACTCTTAAAATGGCGGACGGCTCTTCGGTTTTGGGCCTGGTCCACTAAAATGGCCCTGGGACACCTTGGAACTCGGACGCTTGCCTGCTAGGGCTTGGGCTCCATTCTCGAAAGCGTCCCCTCAGCCGTGAAGATTCTACAAAAGTCTTGGGGGCCCTCGACTCCTTCAGGCTTCCGGTGGGGAGCGGCTGCCATGATTGCTCGCGGAATGACCACGACGGAGCCACGAGATGGTGGTGCTCTCATGCTGACGCCAGCTTCAGTCTGAATCATCCAGAAACAAGGTGGGGCTTTCATCGTTTGGGAAAAAAAAATGTTCTAAACCAATGAAAAGTGTTATTTTTAGGTCATATGACCAAGCCTTCCATCTTTAGGAAACCAAAAGTAAAATGAACCAATGAAAAGTTTTATAAACAAGTCACATGACCTGTTATGCGGCATAGGGCTACAAAAAGCGTAGAAAATCCGTTGGCATGTGAGGCGGCGTCAGTAGCGGACCGATGTGCGAATAGGCCGAAGGCAGCACAACGCGCCGAGATCCGGATGGCACCGAGTTAGTGTCCAGCAAGTTGCTGCACTGGTGTGGCTATCCTACAATGCTGCGCCGAAAGTCGGCGTGGGGCGCCCCATTGGCCTGTGAGGTCGCGTCAGTCAGTGGGGGCTGTGCGTCTCCCCCAAGATGGAGGCTCCTCGGCTGCAGTGGAGCGCCCCTTAGCGTTTCACTCGCCGTCCAACTGAGTTGCGTCCGCACTTGCGGCTACAGTAGGCCGAAGGCAGCACAACGCGCCGAGATCCGGATGGCACCGAGGTGGTGTCCAGCAAATTGCCGCACTGGTGTGGCCATCCTACAATCCTGCGCCGAAAGACGGCGTGTCCAGCCGAGTTTCTCCCGCTCTTGTGGTACAGTGACTCGAACACGCCGAGATCCGGATGGCACCGAGGTGGTGTCCAGCAAGTTGCCGCACTGGTGTGGCCATCCTAAAATGCTGCGCCGAAAGTCGGCGTGGGGTGCCCCGTTGGCTTATGAGGTGATGTCAGTAGTGGACCGATGTGTGAATAGGTCGGAACCAGCACAAGGCACCAAGATCCGAATGGCAAGTCCTGGATGTTGAGTGCCATAGTTGAGAGTTCTGAGCAGTGCTTGTAAGACTGTCTGAAGCTTATTTGCACCTGCTGCAGCTTCACTATTGCCCTGGTGTGGCCAAAGGTCGCACATGACATAGGCGGCCGGCTCCCGAGGTCCGGCGGAACTTTTTTCCTTTTCCTTTTTGCTTCTTGTCCCACAATCCGTTTCATCTGAAGACACGACCAGGTCCCTGAATGTGTGCAGGGGGACGTTATTGATTGAATCAAAATGGCGGCTTGACACAAAGCTGACTCAAGCGTTGCTGTTGATGCTATACAGACAAAAATTGGTTTTCAGTTTGTACATTCTTCAGGATTTTTTTTTCCATCCAAGGCTGATTGAGAGTTTGTAGAAAAATGGCTTCAGATTTTCCACATACTACTCTTCAACATTCTTCCTAAATGTAACAATGTGAGACTCACTAGGAGAACGGCTGTTTATCTTTCCTTTCAAAATGCTGCCAACAATATTTTCTGAATGGAAGACACCATCTTGTAGCATAAAGGGCCGAAATGGGTTCTGGTCTGGCCGATGGTTGGTGGAGATATTTTTACTATATCTTGGACCTGCCCGGCCTCGCCCAAAATGGCGCCGGTATAAATGGGACTCGTAACTCCTTGTTGTGTACTGGTTGAACAACCTTGATATCACGAGATATGAATGCAGTTTTGATGCTCATGGCGGGCGGGGACGAGAATTGATTGAATATTTTGACATCCCTATTGATATTAAGTTCTGATGTGTTATTGATTACTGTAGTATTGAAAGTTCGAATTAACGTCACGCATGGTACTTGCCCGCAAATGTATATCTAGATAATTTTTTTGTAAGTGGCCCTGTCGTAATTTAATTACAAAATGTACGTCCACAGATTCCGCAACTGTTAGACACCTTAGTTCTTGCAACCTAATGGCTCGCTCGTTACGTTCCTCTATAATGTAAATGTCTCCTCATCATATACGATTTCAGTTTGATCCGTGGCCGGCCCACGTGGTTATAGGCCCGTATTTGTATACTGACATTTTCACAAAAAAAGTTTTTAAAACAAAACATGGTAGTGGTATTTACATTGGTAAAGTTTTTACTTTTAGTCACTGTTTTCGAATCAGTAAAAGGCAAGTGAAATAAAGCAGTCCAATTACATGACGGATAAAAGATATAATATGTAGGAACGCAGTAAAGATAAATGGTCAAGGGCAGTTGTGTTTTCCACTCCTGCAACATAAAGTGATCGATAAGAATCTGATAATCAGGCGTATCGGCGACTAAGACAGTAGGCCGAGTCTCTTTTACTCAACGGCTCCGTCATGGAACGAAGAAACGCCCTTTTTCTCGAAAAAGGAATATATTTTACTTGCAGGACAGTTGTAAATTTTCCGGGAAAGTACATTAGCCTGGAATATTATAACATATATGTTTTAAAAAAAAAAGTTCGAAATCAATAAAAAGCGTATTTTTTAGGTCATATGACCAAGCTTTTCATTATTAAAATAACAAAAGTAAAATGAACCAATAAAAAGTTTTATTAACAAGTCACATGACCTGTTATGCTTACGTTACGCGCTGCGCGCCGCGCCCCGGATCACTTCCGGGTGCGCTAACGCGGCGTGTCATATAACGCATTACGCGACAACGTAGGTCAAGAATATAGTCAAAATGTCTCCACCAACCAGCGTTCGGAACACAACCCCTTTCAGCAGTCCAAAAAGTTCTGTAAAATGACAACAGAGGGGACAGGCAACAAGAACCATCAGTCAAAGAGGGGAGGGCAAGTTCTTCTCTACCGGGTCATGTTGGGGCGCTACCGGAACTGATCGAATTGGTAGTCTACAGTGTTTCTGGATGTTTCAGACTAAAGCTGGCGTCAGCATGAGAGCACTACCATCTGGTAGGTCCGTCGTGGCCATTCCACGAGCAAACATGGCAGCCGCTCCCCACCAGAAGCCTGCGGGAGTCGGGGGCCCCCACGACTTTTGTAGAATCTTCACGGCTGAGGGGACGCTTTCGAGAATGGGACCCAAGCCCTATTAGGGAAGCGTCCGAGTTCCAAGGTGTCCCAGGGCCATTTTAGTGGACCACGCCCAAATCTGAAGAGCCGGCCGCCATTTTGAGAGTCCTGTGGCAGTCGCTTATCGTTGCATCGCAAGAGCGGGAGCAACTCAACTACATGGTGAGCGAGACGCTGTAGTCGCAAGAGCGGGCGGTAAACAGCTGAATGGCGGAAGAGGCACAGTGTAGCAAAAGCGGGCGGAATGGCAACTAAAACGGTAAAGGGGCGCCCCACTACAGCATGTCTTCAGGTCAAACGGATTGTGGGACAAGGTCCAGAATAGAAGAGTCATCAAAAGGCAAAAAGTTCCGCCGAACCCCGGGAGCCGGCCGCCTATGTCGGGGGCGATCTCAGGCTAAACCGGTGCTATAAGACTTGGGGAGGGGGTCGGAGCCAAGCGTCTTCTCCGAGTCCGTGCCATCACACCGCCCCTCGGGGGCCTCCGTCAAGCGGTTCAGGGAGGCACCGCATCACATTGTTTTCAAATGCAGTCAGGTTCACAAACGACCCTCACTTACTTTGAGAATAGTGAAGCTGCAGTACGTGCAAATAAGCTTCAGACAGTGTTACAAGCGCTGCTCAGAACTCTGAACTATGGCACCCAACATCCAGAGCTTGCTATCAGAGTTTATGAGTTTCATGCTCGATCGATTGAGCTAGCCGGATCGGGCAACAAAAAGTATAAAATAGTTATGTAAATAGTTATTTAATAAAATGTTTTACCCTGTTTCTTTTCTGGTGTGTTGTATATATTTTTAATATTTGCATAGGGTTTGTCGTTATTTTGGGCGGGGTGGGTGACGGAGCCGAGCTGTTTTGCAGCCCTCATGGTGTGGAGCTCAGTTCATCTCACTATTTTCGTATTTCTCATGAAGGGTTGTTCCTAATATTTCTATTTTAGCAAGGTCAAAAAGAGATCCAATTAGTGGCCTACTGATTTTGCTCGATTACTTTTATTTTTTTACACGATTTTTCACGATTTTTCACTATCTGCAAAGACTAAACAGAGTATTGCGACTTTGTGCTTGTTTGTAAATAGAGAATGAACCAAAGAGAATCAATTGTAAAACAGTAAATGCTTGGATAACAATCAATCAAATGGAGAGACAAGCAGGCACGACGGATTACAACGGGGGTAAAGGCCTGCGTTAACTACTCTTCACTATCTGCAAAGAGAGAGTACTACTAAGAGAAAAGAGGGGGGGGGGGCAGCGTTCAAAGCACATCAGGGTGCATAAACACGAAAAAGTTTTTACCTATCACGTACTTGACATTTGACAGCTTTTGATATTTGCTATTAAAAAACCATTGAAATTCACTGAAAAAACCATAGGTTATAGGCCATATATAGTTAGGAATTTGCATTTACAAAACCTTGAAAATTCACTGAAAAAACCATTGGTTATAGACCATATATAGTTAGGGATTAGCCTTTTCAAAACCTTATTTTACTCACACAAAACCATTGAAATTTCATATATAGTTAGTTCCACTAACTATATATCGCGCACCCGCAATCCACTGCTGATGATGTCACATATTACATCATTCATGACATGCTCAGTGACATCACTGAGCATGTCATAAGAATTGGGGTCCCTTTGATATTTATATTTCGTTATAAAACTTATAACTACTAACTCCTTATATCTCTTAGAAATGGGGATCCCACCCTTAATTTGATTTAAAAGAGATGTTAAAAACAGAAAAAGGTCAGCTTGAAACACCCATGTACACATCTATGGGAATACCATAATTTCCGCTAGCCTTTTCGCTAGCCATATTATTTACTACATCAGCCATTTCCATGGACTCTACTGGCTTATTCAGAGCATGTTATGATCCCTGGTAATTTGAGTTAGCTGGAAAGACCCGAAGTAAACAACTAACTCTTGCTGATCTATTGTCTGTGCTTCTGCATACATTTGTTTAAAGTAACTAATATTTCTGCTATCCTATCTATATTATCCTCAATGGTTCCTGTGTTTGGATCTCGCACCTGAGTAATAACTTGCCTACTTTTCTGAGTTTTGGTAGCCCATGCAAAATATTTACCTATATGCTGGCTTTCTTCGTAAAATTTATGTTGATAAGCCAGACTCCACAGTAATATATTTTAGTAGAAAAAAAATCTCTTAATCGTTCCTTCACCCTCATCCATTCTTGATGTAATACCTTAACAAAGTGATCTCCTGTCATCCCTAAATTAAATGTTTTCCCAGCCCTCTCTACTGTGTTTTATAAAGTTTCAATCTACTGTACTCGCTGCGAATATATCCTAGCTTTATAAGAAATAATTCGGCCCCTGAAAGAGGCCATAAACGCTTCACACACCATACATTTTGGGCAATATTTGTATTGCTCTACAAAAATATCTGCATGACATGTTACATTGCTTTGATTCAGTTTTGGTCCGTAAGCAAAGATTTATCAAACTTGCATCTGGATCTACTTTTTCGAGGAATTCCTTACACTATTACTAGGGAGACTATAAAGTGATAGAAAAATAGATCGCTATATCTCATACTCTCCTCTTTCTAATAACTTAGCCAACTGAAAGAAATCTAGGCACAAAGCTGTTTTAAATATTGAAGAGTAACACGCAAACTGGGAAAGACCCAGACAATGTAATTGTCATGAATCTATTAGGGTACAATCCTCCTTTATTATCTTAATCAATTTTGTGGCTTTCCGTTTTAATTGTCGCTTATTTTTAGAAGAAGTGCCTAGCCCTCGATTTGTAGATAATTAAAATCGCAGCTCATGACCATGGGTCCTTCCAGGTTCATTAATAAATAATAGATCTTCTCCAGAGCTTTAGTACCATTAAAAATTGGGCCATAGTAATTCAAAACGGTAAGAAATATTTCTGTAACTTTAACCTTTATCCAAATCCATCTAGCTTCCCTATCACAAATTACTACCTTAATCTCCCAAACTCCCACATGGGACAACAATATTCTCTCTCCCCATACTGGCATATTGGCTGAGCAAAATATTACCTCCGGGGAATAGGACCCCAGCCCTTTCAACAGCGCATAGCTATTCTACGCATTTAAAAGGCCATTTAAATTACACGTAATTATCTTTATACTTTGTGGCATTTCTTAACTGTGGCCATCAAGCATGAATCTTGTCCTCACAAAAATTTTCTTTTTTCTACCATGTACTTGCAGAACTTTGCCCATTTCCCTATCTTCCTCTGTTTTCACTTAATTTCAATTCCTCTCACATTCTTCTCTTTCTCTTATTGATTATCAAAGCATAGCCTGCTCTCATATTGCTCCTTTTTATCTGTGCAACCCCCACTGCCATACCCCCAGACACCTCCCCACCCAAAACCCAAGTGAGGAAAAGGGTGGCCCGTGTCTACCTTCCTCAGCCCACCCATGAAGGTAAATGTAGTGTATTTTGTAAAGGTATGGTGCGCTGACCTAGCACCAACTCACACTCTCTTGCTTTGACCTCCCGCTTATTTTAGCCTTATCGAATCCCTAAAACTAGAGCCAAGTATAAAGTGCTCAAAAGTTCTATTCAACAAAGTGAAGTACACCTATATCTACTTGATAGCCTCCCACAACTCATGCCATTCCATAAAATCAGAGATTGTAGAACAAATGCTACAACATGCTTTATGCTTTAAAAAAATTGGTACTTAGCAGCATGTCACAGCAGCTCTCATCTTCTCTCTGATACTAGGCCTGAGAATAACACTGCTAAGGTGTCAAAAAAGTGCAATTACCACAAAGCGCCTAGTGCTTAGTAGAATAGAGATATATGTTCTGTTGCTAACCAGCTGTAAGCAGTGTTACATTAGCTTCATATCCATCAGCAAAGTACTATAACCTGCTAAATAAAAGTGATTGGTGCTTAGTCGCCTAACCTAGAAAACCATTATAAAAAAGCAAGTAATAATTAACATGCTCTGGACAGCCATTAACTCAGTTCCTAATCTCTTACATCTTTTCTAATTTAACTTAGCTTCCCCTGCACCTCCTCTCCATTACTTCCCTTGATCAACACTCACCTGGGCTTCCTTGAGAGTAACACAGAAATGGAATTATCCCCTGAACAACACTTTCAACTTGGATTGTTGGAAAATGGATGCCTGCTTCCCCCATTTTTAAACTGGCCAATCAAGCCCTTCGTCGGCCAGCCACTAATGCTGACATACCTGGAAAAATTCTCACTCATCAGTTAGAAAAAAAACTTTTTTCTAAATCGTTTTAGTTAAGTTGGCTTCTTTTATACAATAATCTGTGTTATTTACTATCATTGTCCTTGGATACTTAGCAACAGCTGGAATCTGTCCAGAGACCCTATGTGCTCGCATTACAGTAAAATCTGCTGGTGCATTCTCCAGGATATGATCCTTTATCATGTTTTCCAAATACATCAACTGGTTTTCCTGCCCATTAATACGTTTATTTTTCTCTGGGATTCCTATGAAACGCAGATTAGATCGTCTCACATGGTTCTCCATTATATCTACTTTAAATTGTGAAGCCAGTAGTTATTTTCGAAGAATGTCGATACCATTGTCCCAACTAAGAGCGATCTCCATGTCTGATACTCTTTGCTCAAGTTCCTAGATTTGTTCTCGAATTTGTTGCACCATTCCTTCGATCTTATCCGACCTATGATGAACTGAGACAATTTCCTGCACCTGGGAGGTTTTACATTCTCCAATTTTGGCTGCAATGGTTTAAAAAAATTGCTGATTGAAGGTTGACTACAATTAGCCATCTCCTTACTTTGCTGCTGGCCTGGCACCCCCGAGGAATTAGCATGATTTACAGCCTGGGGTCTTTCGACGCCAATCAACAGTTCCTGACCAATCCTCTCAAGACTCAGTGTTTCTGTAATGTGGGACAATAAATCCGAGACTCCTCCTACCGCAGTGTTAACCATGGATCAACATTTGGCAACAAAAAAGTATCCACAGAGACTAGGGCCAATCCTGTTTCCGAGTCACATGTTACCGATAATCTTACTTCTTCTTGAAATGTCCGATCCTGTAGCAGTACACTTGCAAAGCCCACACATGACAATAACCCGATTCAAGGCTCCATTCACCCGATTTTTTAAAAATATATAGCACTCCAACAAAGTAGGATTATAAAACTTTATTAACTTTTAAATATAACGAACGGAACAAAAACTGTAAAAACATTTAAACATTTTTGACAAAAAAAAGCAACAATGGTCAGAAGCTGTCTTTTGTGCGAATAGTCCCAAGGCAGCACAACGTGCTGAGTTCTGGACGGCACCCAGGTGATGTCACCTGGGTGCCACACTGGTTTTTGGGATCCTACAATGCAGCTCAGAAAAACAGCGTGGGGCGTCCCGGGTGGTGTGGGGGGAGGCCTCGTCAGTAGCGGTCTGTTATGCGAATAGTCCCAAGGCAGCAGAACGCGCTGAGATGTGGATGGCACCCAGGTGATGTCCCGTAAACTGCCGCACTGGTTTTGGTATCCTACAATGCTGCTCCGAAAATTGGCGTGGGGCGGCCCGGGGGGGGCGTGGGGGAGGCGGCGTGAACGGGCCTCCCCAGGTGGCGGCCATCCAGCTGAGTTGCGCCCGCTCTTGCGGCTACAGCGTCTCGCTCACCATGTAGTTGAGTTGCTCCCACTCTTGCAGTGCAGCGATAGGCGGCTGCCACAGGACTCTTAAAATGGCGGACGGCTCTTCGGTTTTGGGCCTGGTCCACTAAAATGGCCCTGGGACACCTTGGAACTCGGACGCTTGCCTGCTAGGGCTTGGGCTCCATTCTCGAAAGCGTCCCCTCAGCCGTGAAGATTCTACAAAAGTCTTGGGGGCCCTCGACTCCTTCAGGCTTCCGGTGGGGAGCGGCTGCCATGATTGCTCGCGGAATGACCACGACGGAGCCACGAGATGGTGGTGCTCTCATGCTGACGCCAGCTTCAGTCTGAATCATCCAGAAACAAGGTGGGGCTTTCATCGTTAGGGAAAAAAAAATGTTCTAAACCAATGAAAAGTGTTATTTTTAGGTCATATGACCAAGCCTTCCATCTTTAGGAAACCAAAAGTAAAATGAACCAATGAAAAGTTTTATAAACAAGTCACATGACCTGTTATGCGGCATAGGGCTACAAAAAGCGTAGAAAATCCGTTGGCACGTGAGGCGGCGTCAGTAGCGGACCGATGTGCGAATAGGCCGAAGGCAGCACAACGCGCCGAGATCCGGATGGCACCGAGTTAGTGTCCAGCAAGTTGCTGCACTGGTGTGGCTATCCTACAATGCTGCGCCGAAAGTCGGCGTGGGGCGCCCCATTGGCCTGTGAGGTCGCGTCAGTCAGTGGGGGCTGTGCGTCTCCCCCAAGATGGAGGCTCCTTGGCTGCAGTGGAGCGCCCCTTAGCGTTTCACTCGCCGTCCAACTGAGTTGCGTCCGCACTTGCGGCTACAGTAGGCCGAAGGCAGCACAACGCGCCGAGATCCGGATGGCACCGAGGTGGTGTCCAGCAAATTGCCGCACTGGTGTGGCCATCCTACAATCCTGCGCCGAAAGACGGCGTGTCCAGCCGAGTTTCTCCCGCTCTTGCGGTACAGTGACTCGAACACGCCGAGATCCGGATGGCACCGAGGTGGTGTCCAGCAAGTTGCCGCACTGGTGTGGCCATCCTAAAATGCTGCGCCGAAAGTCGGCGTGGGGTGCCCCGTTGGCTTATGAGGTGATGTCAGTAGTGGACCGATGTGTGAATAGGTCGGAACCAGCACAAGGCACCAAGATCCGAATGGCAAGTCCTGGATGTTGAGTGCCATAGTTGAGAGTTCTGAGCAGTGCTTGTAAGACTGTCTGAAGCTTATTTGCACCTGCTGCAGCTTCACTATTGCCCTGGTGTGGCCAAAGGTCGCACATGACATAGGCGGCCGGCTCCCGAGGTCCGGCGGAACTTTTTTCCTTTTCCTTTTTGCTTCTTGTCCCACAATCCGTTTCATCTGAAGACACGACCAGGTCCCTGAATGTGTGCAGGGGGACGTTATTGATTGAATCAAAATGGCGGCTTGACACAAAGCTGACTCAAGCGTTGCTGTTGATGCTATACAGACAAAAATTGGTTTTCAGTTTGTACATTCTTCAGGATTTTTTTTTCCATCCAAGGCTGATTGAGAGTTTGTAGAAAAATGGCTTCAGATTTTCCACATACTACTCTTCAACATTCTTCCTAAATGTAACAATGTGAGACTCACTAGGAGAACGGCTGTTTATCTTTCCTTTCAAAATGCTGCCAACAATATTTTCTGAATGGAAGACACCATCTTGTAGCATAAAGGGCCGAAATGGGTTCTGGTCTGGCCGATGGTTGGTGGAGATATTTTGACTATATCTTGGACCTGCCCGGCCTCGCCCAAAATGGCGCCGGTATAAATGGGACTTGTAACTCCTTGTTGTGTACTGGTTGAACAACCTTGATATCACGAGATATGAATGCAGTTTTGATGCTCATGGCGGGCGGGGACGAGAATTGATTGAATATTTTGACATCCCTATTGATATTAAGTTCTGATGTGTTATTGATTACTGTAGTATTGAAAGTTCGAATTAACGTCACGCATGGTACTTGCCCGCAAATGTATATCTAGATAATTTTTTTGTAAGTGGCCCTGTCGTAATTTAATTACAAAATGTACGTCCACAGATTCCGCAACTGTTAGACACCTTAGTTCTTGCAACCTAATGGCTCGCTCGTTACGTTCCTCTATAATGTAAATGTCTCCTCATCATATACGATTTCAGTTTGCTCCGTGGCCGGCCCACGTGGTTATAGGCCCGTATTTGTATACTGACATTTTCACAAAAAAAGTTTTTAAAACAAAACATGGTAGTAGTATTTACATTGGTAAAGTTTTTACTTTTAGTCACTGTTTTCGAATCAGTAAAAGGCAAGTGAAATAAAGCAGTCCAATTACATGACGGATAAAAGATATAATATGTAGGAACGCAGTAAAGATAAATGGTCAAGGGCAGTTGTGTTTTCCACTCCTGCAACATAAAGTGATCGATAAGAATCTGATAATCAGGCGTATCGGCGATTAAGACAGTAGGCCGAGTCTCTTTTACTCAACGGCTCCGTCATGGAACGAAGAAACGCCCTTTTTCTCGAAAAAGGAATATATTTTACTTGCAGGACAGTTGTAAATTTTCCGGGAAAGTACATTAGCCTGGAATATTATAACATATATGTTTTAAAAAAAAAAGTTCGAAATCAATAAAAAGCGTATTTTTTAGGTCATATGACCAAGCTTTTCATTATTAAAATAACAAAAGTAAAATGAACCAATAAAAAGTTTTATTAACAAGTCACATGACCTGTTATGCTTACGTTACGCGCTGCGCGCCGCGCCCCGGATCACTTCCGGGTGCGCTAACGCGGCGTGTCATATAACGCATTACGCGACAACGTAGGTCAAGAATATAGTCAAAATGTCTCCACCAACCAGCGTTCGGAACACAACCCCTTTCAGCAGTCCAAAAAGTTCTGTAAAATGACAACAGAGGGGACAGGCAACAAGAACCATTAGTCAAAGAGGGGAGGGCAAGTTCTTCTCTACCGGGTCATGTTGGGGCGCTACCGGAACTGATCGAATTGGTAGTCTACAGTGTTTCTGGATGTTTCAGACTAAAGCTGGCGTCAGCATGAGAGCACTACCATCTGGTAGGTCCGTCGTGGCCATTCCACGAGCAAACATGGCAGCCGCTCCCCACCAGAAGCCTGCGGGAGTCGGGGGCCCCCACGACTTTTGTAGAATCTTCACGGCTGAGGGGACGCTTTCGAGAATGGGACCCAAGCCCTATTAGGGAAGCGTCCGAGTTCCAAGGTGTCCCAGGGCCATTTTAGTGGACCACGCCCAAATCTGAAGAGCCGGCCGCCATTTTGAGAGTCCTGTGGCAGTCGCTTATTGTTGCATCGCAAGAGCGGGAGCAACTCAACTACATGGTGAGCGAGACGCTGTAGTCGCAAGAGCGGGCGGTAAACAGCTGAATGGCGGAAGAGGCACAGTGTAGCAAAAGCGGGCGGAATGGCAACTAAAACGGTAAAGGGGCGCCCCACTACAGCATGTCTTCAGGTCAAACGGATTGTGGGACAAGGTCCAGAATAGAAGAGTCATCAAAAGGCAAAAAGTTCCGCCGAACCCCGGGAGCCGGCCGCCTATGTCGGGGGCGATCTCAGGCTAAACCGGTGCTATAAGACTTGGGGAGGGGGTCGGAGCCAAGCGTCTTCTCCGAGTCCGTGCCATCACACCGCCCCTCGGGGGCCTCCGTCAAGCGGTTCAGGGAGGCACCGCATCACATTGTTTTCAAATGCAGTCAGGTCCACAAACGACCCTCACTTACTTTGAGAATAGTGAAGCTGCAGTACGTGCAAATAAGCTTCAGACAGTGTTACAAGCGCTGCTCAGAACTCTGAACTATGGCACCCAACATCCAGAGCTTGCTATCAGAGTTTATGAGTTTCATGCTCGATCGATTGAGCTAGCCGGATCGGGCAACAAAAAGTATAAAATAGTTATGTAAATAGTTATTTAATAAAATGTTTTACCCTGTTTCTTTTCTGGTGTGTTGTATATATTTTTAATATTTGCATAGGGTTTGTCGTTATTTTGGGCGGGGTGGGTGACGGAGCCGAGCTGTTTTGCAGCCCTCATGGTGTGGAGCTGAGTTCATCTCACTATTTTCGTATTTCTCATGAAGGGTTGTTCCTAATATTTCTATTTTAGCAAGGTCAAAAAGAGATCCAATTAGTGGCCTACTGATTTTGCTCGATTACTTTTATTTTTTTACACGATTTTTCACGATTTTTCACTATCTGCAAAGACTAAACAGAGTATTGCGACTTTGTGCTTGTTTGTAAATAGAGAATGAACCAAAGAGAATCAATTGTAAAACAGTAAATGCTTGGATAACAATCAATCAAATGGAGAGACAAGCAGGCACGACGGATTACAACGGGGGTAAAGGCCTGCGTTAACTACTCTTCACTATCTGCAAAGAGAGAGTACTACTAAGAGAAAAGAGGGGGGGGCAGCGTTCAAAGCACATCAGCGTGCATAAACACGAAAAAGTTTTTACCTATCACGTACTTGACATTTGACAGCTTTTGATATTTGCTATTAAAAAACCATTGAAATTCACTGAAAAAACCATAGGTTATAGGCCATATATAGTTAGGAATTTGCATTTACAAAACCTTGAAAATTTACTGAAAAAACCATTGGTTATAGACCATATATAGTTAGGGATTAGCCTTTTCAAAACCTTATTTTACTCACACAAAACCATTGAAATTTCATATATGGTTAGTTCCACTAACTATATATCGCGCACCCGCAATCCACTGCTGATGATGTCACATATTACATCATTCATGACATGCTCAGTGACATCACTGAGCATGTCATAAGAATTGGGGTCCCTTTGATATTTATATTTCGTTATAAAACTTATAACTACTAACTCCTTATATCTCTTAGAAATGGGGATCCCACCCTTAATTTGATTTAAAAGAGATGTTAAAAACAGAAAAAGGTCAGCTTGAAACACCCATGTACACATCTATGGGAATACCATAATTTCCGCTAGCCTTTTCGCTAGCCATATTATTTACTACATCAGCCATTTCCATGGACTCTACTGGCTTATTCAGAGCATGTTATGATCCCTGGTAATTTGAGTTAGCTGGAAAGACCCGAAGTAAACAACTAACTCTTGCTGATCTATTGTCTGTGCTTCTGCATACATTTGTTTAAAGTAACTAATATTTCTGCTATCCTATCTATATTATCCTCAATGGTTCCTGTGTTTGGATCTCGCACCTGAGTAATAACTTGCCTACTTTTCTGAGTTTTGGTAGCCCATGCAAAATATTTACCTATATGCTGGCTTTCTTCGTAAAATTTATGTTGATAAGCCAGACTCCACAGTAATATATTTTAGTAGAAAAAAAATCTCTTAATCGTTCCTTCACCCTCATCCATTCTTGATGTAATACCTTAACAAAGTGATCTCCTGTCATCCCTAAATTAAATGTTTTCCCAGCCCTCTCTACTGTGTTTTATAAAGTTTCAATCTACTGTACTCGCTGCGAATATATCCTAGCTTTATAAGAAATAATTCGGCCCCTGAAAGAGGCCATAAACGCTTCACACACCATACATTTTGGGCAATATTTGTATTGCTCTACAAAAATATCTGCATGACATGTTACATTGCTTTGATTCAGTTTTGGTCCGTAAGCAAAGATTTATCAAACTTGCATCTGGATCTACTTTTTCGAGGAATTCCTTACACTATTACTAGGGAGACTATAAAGTGATAGAAAAATAGATCGCTATATCTCATACTCTCCTCTTTCTAATAACTTAGCCAACTGAAAGAAATCTAGGCACAAAGCTGTTTTAAATATTGAAGAGTAACACGCAAACTGGGAAAGACCCAGACAATGTAATTGTCATGAATCTATTAGGGTACAATCCTCCTTTATTATCTTAATCAGTTTTGTGGCTTTCCGTTTTAATTGT
This sequence comes from Lissotriton vulgaris, assembly GCF_964263255.1. Taxonomy (NCBI): domain Eukaryota; kingdom Metazoa; phylum Chordata; class Amphibia; order Caudata; family Salamandridae; genus Lissotriton; species Lissotriton vulgaris. Next base: position 895,459,117 of record NC_141691.1, on the reverse strand, counting down.
CGCTTATTTTTAGAAGAAGTGCCTAGCCCTCGATTTGTAGATAATTAAAATCGCAGCTCATGACCATGGGTCCTTCCAGGTTCATTAATAAATAATAGATCTTCTCCAGAGCTTTAGTACCATTAAAAATTGGGCCATAGTAATTCAAAACGGTAAGAAATATTTCTGTAACTTTAACCTTTATCCAAATCCATCTAGCTTCCCTATCACAAATTACTACCTTAATCTCCCAAACTCCCACATGGGACAACAATATTCTCTCTCCCCATACTGGCATATTGGCTGAGCAAAATATTACCTCCGGGGAAAAGGACCCCAGCCCTTTCAACAGCGCATAACTATTCTACGCATTTAAAAGGCCATTTAAATTACACGTAATTATCTTTATACTTTGTGGCATTTCTTAACTGTGGCCATCAAGCATGAATCTTGTCCTCACAAAAATTTTCTTTTTTCTACCATGTACTTGCAGAACTTTGCCCATTTCCCTATCTTCCTCTGTTTTCACTTAATTTCAATTCCCCTCACATTCTTCTCTTTCTCTTATTGATTATCAAAGCATAGCCTGCTCTCATATTGCTCCTTTTTATCTGTGCAACCCCCACTGCCATACCCCCAGACACCTCCCCACCCAAAACCCAAGTGAGGAAAAGGGTGGCCCGTGTCTACCTTCCTCAGCCCACCCATGAAGGTAAATGTAGTGTATTTTGTAAAGGTATGGTGCGCTGACCTAGCACCAACTCACACTCTCTTGCTTTGACCTCCCGCTTATTTTAGCCTTATCGAATCCCTAAAACTAGAGCCAAGTATAAAGTGCTCAAAAGTTCTATTCAACAAAGTGAAGTACACCTATATCTACTTGATAGCCTCCCACAACTCATGCCATTCCATAAAATCAGAGATTGTAGAACAAATGCTACAACATGCTTTATGCTTTAAAAAAATTGGTACTTAGCAGCATGTCACAGCAGCTCTCATCTTCTCTCTGATACTAGGCCTGAGAATAACACTGCTAAGGTGTCAAAAAAGTGCAATTACCACAAAGCGCCTAGTGCTTAGTAGAATAGAGATATATGTTCTGTTGCTAACCAGCTGTAAGCAGTGTTACATTAGCTTCATATCCATCAGCAAAGTACTATAACCTGCTAAATAAAAGTGATTGGTGCTTAGTCGCCTAACCTAGAAAACCATTATAAAAAAGCAAGTAATAATTAACATGCTCTGGACAGCCATTAACTCAGTTCCTAATCTCTTACATCTTTTCTAATTTAACTTAGCTTCCCCTGCACCTCCTCTCCATTACTTCCCTTGATCAACACTCACCTGGGCTTCCTTGAGAGTAACACAGAAATGGAATTATCCCCTGAACAACACTTTCAACTTGGATTGTTGGAAAATGGATGCCTGCTTCCCCCATTTTTAAACTGGCCAATCAAGCCCTTCGTCGGCCAGCCACTAATGCTGACATACCTGGAAAAATTCTCACTCATCAGTTAGAAAAAAAACTTTTTTCTAAATCGTTTTAGTTAAGTTGGCTTCTTTTATACAATAATCTGTGTTATTTACTATCATTGTCCTTGGATACTTAGCAACAGCTGGAATCTGTCCAGAGACCCTATGTGCTCGCATTACAGTAAAATCTGCTGGTGCATTCTCCAGGATATGATCCTTTATCATGTTTTCCAAATACATCAACTGGTTTTCCTGCCCATTAATACGTTTATTTTTCTCTGGGATTCCTATGAAACGCAGATTAGATCGTCTCACATGGTTCTCCATTATATCTACTTTAAATTGTGAAGCCAGTAGTTATTTTCGAAGAATGTCGATACCATTGTCCCAACTAAGAGCGATCTCCATGTCTGATACTCTTTGCTCAAGTTCCTAGATTTGTTCTCGAATTTGTTGCACCATTCCTTCGATCTTATCCAACCTATGATGAACTGAGACAATTTCCTGCACCTGGGAGGTTTTACATTCTCCAATTTTGGCTGCAATGGTTTAAAAAAATTGCTGATTGAAGGTTGACTACAATTAGCCATCTCCTTACTTTGCTGCTGGCCTGGCACCCCCGAGGAATTAGCATGATTTACAGCCTGGGGTCTTTCGACGCCAATCAACAGTTCCTGACCAATCCTCTCAAGACTCAGTGTTTCTGTAATGTGGGACAATAAATCCGAGAATCCTCCTACCGCAGTGTTAACCATGGATCAACATTTGGCAACAAAAAAGTATCCACAGAGACTAGGGCCAATCCTGTTTCCGAGTCACATGTTACCGATAATCTTACTTCTTCCAAAGCTTCTGTTCCTATAGTTAAACTCTCTGAAGTTGTTTTTTGATTTTTTCTCAAATAAAGAATCATCTTTGTGTTCTTTACAAACCACTTTAACTGATTTATCTTTTCCCTACTTCTGTTGAGTATATCCAATTGATGATCCACCTCCCCGGAATTACTACTATTCCATTGCTGGGGCTTAAAACTACCGTTCACATTATCCATATCAGATACAGATACACTACCTGTGGAGGCAGCATCTAGGAGAGGTGCAGGTATAGCCAACATGGGGGAGGTTGAAATATCTGTAAAGACTTGTGCTAGCTGCTCCATCATATTATCTGGCGCGCTGCCTTTTTTGCAGAGTTTTTCTCCCTCCTTGCTGCAAGAATGCGCGTTTGCTGCTATTCTTTCCAGCCTTTGGTTTGCTGCTGTGGGACTTAGGGCTGGAGCTTCTGCCCTCCTCAAACCATCTGCTACAGACTCTTGTCCACAATAGTATAGGACATATTGTTTTCCTGATACCACTTATCTGTATATTTTAATACTGGCTACTGTCCTTGGCAGGGTTTAATCTTAGCAGGGTTGGTAAAGAAAAAGGGGAGGGTAGGGAGAGAGCCTTCACAGGAACACTCTACTGGGGAGAGCTAGCCTATTATGTCATCTATACCAAGATCTCCTTACCTCAGTGAGGCACCTGTCGGCTCCCTCCTCATCTCGCTCACTGCTGAAGATCCTTGCCCAAGCAAAATCCTTCCGGATGGCATTAACACCAGGCCTAATCCTGGGCTGTACTAACTTTCATCACTCACTGTGCCACCAAAACGAGACGATTTGCCACAGGGGTTGCTATAGCCTTGGGAAAACCTCTCAGCTGCATAATGCCTCCAGCTTCGGAGTTCTCACCTAGGTAGTGGTTTCCATGGTGTTGAGCATGACCTATAGCGAGGGGGTGGAGCCTAGGAGTACTCAGCAGGGAGTCATGTGGGCCGCTCCCTCACTGCTCAAGCACGTAGTGAGAGCCCATGGTGGGGGTGGCCATTTTATCTGCATTACAAATGAGCGAGGAGGTGGTTTGCAGAAGTTCTGACTGGAGATTTGGAATGAAAACAGATGTTACCGGAGATAGAAATAAAACTGGGAGAACAGCAAAGAGCTTTTACAGGTATGCTAATTAGGTTGTATTGTAAAATTATATTTAGACAAAACATTGTGAGTGTATGAAAGCTGAAGGAAAATGTACACCTTCTAGAGACTTTACTAGAAGAAAAAATAGAAGGGAGCTTAGATAAGAAATTTTGCTTGATGCTATACACACTTTTGAAACACAAAAACGGACTCAAGGTTCCTTGGATCGGGTAATGTTTCCTGATTACAGCACACCTTTCGAGAAAATTGGTGTGGCAAAAGGGCTCATTACATTTACTAAAATCTTCTTACATACTTAAGTAACTGACTGCCATCAAAACCTTTCTTGTGTAACTACTAATATGAATAAATGTGCTGAGCCTATCTGTGTCAGTGCAATGTACAAATGCCTTTAAGCAAACCTATATTAACATGGAACAGTTTTCTAAATGACACAATATTGCTGGTGGTGTTCAAAGTCAATTTAAAATGACATCCACTAGGAGCCATGTTGTTCTTACCAACAGAGATAACCAAAGGAAAAGAATCCCAAGAGACCTAGCCCACTCTTCTTTGGTGGGTAGTGGTGAGGGGTAGCAAATGTCTCCAACAGGGTTAATGGAAATATAGCTGTGTGCTGAAAAGAAAAAATAGGCAATATCACATATTGGTCATCATATTTCATTTTGGTATGTACAGTAGTATTTTGGCACAGTATACAAACAGAGGTACATTTTATAAAAAACCAAAGTCCACACATGGGGACAGTAACTATGCCATTCCTCAGAGGTCCCCCAATATGTGGTCATGTAATTTAAATTGATGTAAAACACATTGCTAATAAGCATTAGTTAATACACATTAGCATCTTTAATGTATCCACTCACCACACAGTGAAAACGAAGTACCAGTGCATGAGCTATTGCACTGATTTTGTAATTTGTCATTAGTTAAATAAAACCTATTTCAGTACACACAAGAGTATACCTTTTGTATGATTTGTCATCCATTCAAACCTCTAAGGATGAAAAGAGGGTAAGCTAATATTGGTCCTCTCATTCTTTTAGAAATTAATATATTGGTTAGACAAGTAGGCACAGCCAGTCGGCACTGGGCGTTTCCCTGGTGGGCTGGATGGGTGGGAGCTGGTTTTGTACCCATGGGGGATGGTTTTGTTTCTGGGGGCTAGTTTTGCAGAAGTGCTGCAATATTGTCCCGCTGTAACAAAAGCAAGAACGATGATTCTCACTAGCACCCATCATCATTTACCCGCCCGCTCCCAGGGCTGGTCGAGCAGCCATCTGCCAGGTCTGGTTCCTGTTCCCAGTCCCACCCTGCAAGTAGGTTACTTTGAATAATTAACCTTTTCTTTGGCTTTGTTGATAACATTGATAGGTCGGGTAATGTAGGTGTTCTACACATTTTGCTGTGTAATTGTTATTATTCATAGGGTAGTAACTAGATGTTCCCAGCGTATCAAGTGTGCTTCACATGGCTTCAATTCTATGGTTTTGCAAAGGAAAATGCGCAATTTGAGCTGTAGATAAGTGTACAACCTGCGGAAGGTTGTTAATTGATTCAGAACTTTCTTATATTGAAGATGTGACTAATATATCCTTCTGAAAAAACATGTTCTGCCCTGCTGAAAGTACTGTTTATTGTCCCATGCTGAAACATGTCAACACCTGTGTCAAACTGTGTTAGGCACTGCTTCACTGCTTTAAATTTGTGATGGAGGCTGAACATAATAGTATAGTAATTAGAAAACGCACTCACTACACAATTTTAGTTGATGGGTTTTTGGGGCACAATAACCTAAGTGGTCTTAACAACTACACACAGAATATTGAGAAGGGCCAACTCAGGGTCCTTATTTTATTTTATTTTATTTTTGTGTTTTATAGAGCGCAAACATGACCCGTGAGGGTATCAGAGCGCTTTACACTGTATACATTGTTGAACAAATAAAATGATTAAGGTGCAGGGACAAACAAGATCAACATGTATGGTTACAATCATCGTGAGGGTCAGAAGCAAAAACAAGGTTCCAAATGTTCTCGTCGTGGGCAGTTGGTGATAAGGGAAGTAGGTTGTCATAGAGTAGCCAGCTCAATGGGGTGGATGCGGGCAGGCCTTAGGCAAGGAATTTACCCATGAGGAAGGTTTATTTCTCATTTTTGAAGCGTGCTAGAAGAGGGATTTTCCTGATGGAAGGTGGGAGAGAGTTCCAAATTCTTGGTGCTACTCCGGTGAACGCCCTGTTGTAGGTTCTTTTTTTTCTTTAAAGGAGGCAGGTTGGAGCAGGAGGTTTCTGGCGGACCTACATCATCACTGTTTTGATTCTGTGTTCATTGAATGCAGAAGCAAATGGGTGGGCTAGAAATATGTAGACCCATGAAGTTACTCTTTGTAACTGTGTACATGAACAAATGAGACCAACTATGACATAGTCGGGGAATATGACCTGGATTGTGGTCAGCGATTCCTACGCTGGCTTGTGAGGTAACTTCTCCTGTCTTCATGCATGCTCTAAGTGAATGAAGATATGTATGTATCTAAAGGAAGCGAATAATGTGGTTGACACAGGTCAATAGTATGAATGCGGATGAATACATTCACTTTGTTGTAGGTACAGTAGCAAAACAATACGTGTATCTGAGTCCTACACAGTTTCTTATGTTTACAAATGTGGCTTAAGTACCTTATTGTGGAAAGATACAAAGGATGCTTCAGAATGTGGGTAATGTGCTGTGAATGTTATGTAACTAAAACAAGCTCTACACCATGAGCTATAAAGAGCAGGATCTCCTAAAGTGTAGGTAATCCTGCAGCAGGGTTTACAGCCAGAGGTGGTATGGATCATTAAGCTAAAATGGCAAATGTCAGATTGGCTGTCTGGATCAAACCCTCCATCACTAGTCCTCTGCCAATTTAGTAGTGCTGCATCACTGCATGTGACCTCCAAACCTCTCTGGCTAGAGCATGATTTAAAATAAAGGTTTTACAGAATCGACATGTGCGTTAAAGCTGCAGCACCCCGGCACATTCACCCAGATAAACAAATAGCTAGCTCACAAGGGAGTGTGCTCAGAGATGGGTATAATCCGAGGTTTGAAACTGGGTTGCACCGCATCCTGTCCAGGCTGTGGGGATGTTGGGATTAGTACATTGCCTGCCGCAATGATATGAAGGTCACGAGGTTGAATTTCTGTAAGAAGAAATCAGCATTTAATCCTTCAGAGGTCCGTAATTTGAGTGCAATTAAATTGGGTAATAGTGTCACATGCTATTTACAGTGCTGAGAAACTAGAATCTTGTAAAAATAACGTTTATTTGGACAAATATAGTCTATTAACCCAACACATACACACAATTCCGAATAATAAAACACACTTAAATGGTTAAAGAGTACTCTTTAAAAAAAAATGTCTGAAGCTAATCACAACATCTAGAAAATCCATATTTACAAATACATTCATAGCAGCTAATCAAAATGAAGTATAAAACACACAAAAGAGGCCGGAGGAGGTTTAAAGACCAGCAGGGGGTGACTCCCCTCTAACACAGTCAAACACAAAAGTGAACCCCTGGGCCTGGAAGTTAAACGGAGTGCAGAGGAGTCCATTTTAAAGGACAGTTTTCCTCACCCACCTGTAGGTGGCATGCTTCATTATAGAGTAACCTTCTCTAAAGTGCATCGTGCACCTTGGAAAGGGACCGCTTTCCAAGGTGCACGAAGCACTGGATACCACCTTAAGTGTGTGCAACCAGGTTAAGGTGCCATTAGCTCACCCGATAATACGGGGAAGACACTGACCAGCAATTTTTGAGTGGTTACCATACCCATTCGCTGGTTGTATGCCTTTCTTACCACCTACTGAGTTTGGTATGCATCGTTATTTCACTTCACTTTGCACATCTGGTCCTAACGAAAGCCACTACACCGCTACGAAGGGTGCCATCACTAGTCTATGACAGGTTGAATTCCCCTGCCATAGCTTAAGGTTTTAATCCTTACCTCTGGATGTCCTATTATAGTTTGTTTTGGCTTACCAGGGAGTTAGTTGTAGCTCACACTCACTTCTCAATTCATTCCCTCCACACCCTGCTCATCTCAAGATGTTAGGATACCTCTTCTTTACACAGAGAAACATCCCTTAGCTTCTCCCTCTCAGTGAGGGGGTTGAAGCCCACACTGCAACTAGGCTCACAGTGCTAGGAGGTTACCCTATGATGAATCATGCCATCTATGAGTGAATGAGGTAAACCGTCCTTTAAAAGGGACTCCCCCACACTCCGTTTAGGTTCCAGACCCAGGGGTTCACTTTTGTGATGTTTAATCAAGATAAATTACCATATTTTACGAACAATGGTTTTACATTTTTTGAACGCCCATTTATGAACATTGGACTATCCAAAGGTAAATGACAGCATGTAGACTAACAATAAAACGCCCAGATACAGATCCCATCTTTAACTTTAATTCTTGCTAGTATACCTAGAACAGAGGACAGTGGGTTAATACCCAACTATAATTTAAGTATCTCTTCTCAAATGATGGTCAAGCATGCAAACCATATATGAGAATAATTCTTCATTCCCAAAAGAGAATAAAATAAACTAGATTGATGATTTCTTCTCAAGATACACTAGATCATTTACTGTTGGAAATTTGTAAGACAAACCTCAATGCCAGTTTCGAGTAAAATAGATATCCCAACGCTAATATTACCAAGTATTGTATATATTTCTTTATATACATTTAACTGATTTACTCCAGCCTTGCCGATTTTCATCCACTTGCTTGTGCCTCTTTCCAGGACAACTGAGGCATGTTTAGTGAACCCTGCAGGAAAAGAAATATAGAAATATTTTCAAATGCACACCAGGGGCTGCATTACAGAACGTGCCCCAGGGGCACAATGAGGCATGTGCGCCCGATTTGCGTGCTCCCGGGGCACGCTGGTATTACAGAAGGCTCCTTTGGTAATGCTGACAACACTGGTGCACGTGTAGCAACAGCGCTTTCTCAAGAGGGCATTCCCTCATTTACATGAGGGAATCTCTTTGCCTCTGCACCAGCTCCCTATTATAGATGCCGTACATAGGGGGTAGTGATGAATGGAGCATCTGAACCAATCAAACACTCACTCCCAGTCAACAGATCTGGGTTTAATCCATCACTGTTCTTTAGCCCACTCTGCCACCCCAGTTCAGACATGGCCATTTGCAAATCAGTCAGACCCTGTGCCTCATGGGAACAGTCCAGCCCGAACTGCCAAGCCATGCCTTCCCTGGACCAGACAGAAGCTTCCTAGGACCGGTTTCTGGCATTCCAGCCGTCTTCAGCCAGGCTTGCTTGAATCCAGTGGCAAAATGAGCAAGGGACTCACGTCTGAGCATACCCTGCCAACTTATGGCAAACAAAGAGGTACAAAAGGGGGTAGTGATGGACGGAGCATCTGAACCAATCACACACTCACACCCAGTCAACAAATCTGGGTGTAATCCATCACCGATCTTTAGCCCACTCGGCCACCCCAGTTCAGACATGGCCATATGCAAATGAGTCTGACCCTGTGCCTCATGGGAACAGTTCAGCCCGAACTGCCAAGCCATGCCTTCCCTGGACCGGAAACAAGCTTCCTAGGACCGGTTTCTGGCATTCCAGCTGTCTTCAGCTAGGCTTGCTTAAATCCAGTGGCAAAGTGAGCAAGGGACTCACGTCTAAGCATACCCTGCCAACTTATGGCGAACAAAGCGGTACAAAAGGGGGTAGTGATGGACGGAGCATCTGAACCAATCAAACACTCACACCCAGTCAACAGATCTGGGTTTAATCCATCACCGTTCTTTAGCCCACTCTGCCACCCCAGTTCAGACATGGACATATGCAAATCAGTCTGACCCTGTGCCTCATGGGAACAGTCCAGCCAGAACTGCCAAGCCATGCCTTCCCTGGACCGGAAACAAGCTTCCTAGGACCGGTTTCTGGCATTCCAGCTGTCTTCAGCTAGGCTTGCTTGAATCCAGTGGCAAAGTGAGCAAGGGACTCACGTCTAAGCATACCCTGCCAACTTATGGCGAACAAAGCGGTACAAAAGGGGGTAGTGATGGACGGAGCATCTGAACCAATCAAACACTCACACCCAGTCAACAGATCTGGGTTTAATCCATCACCGTTCTTTAGCCCACTCTGCCACCCCAGTTCAGACATGGACATATGCAAATCAGTCTGACCCTGTGCCTCATGGGAACAGTCCAGCCAGAACTGCCAAGCCATGCCTTCCCTGGACCGGAAACAAGCTTCCTAGGACCGGTTTCTGGCATTCCAGCTGTCTTCAGCTAGGCTTGCTTGAATCCAGTGGCAAAGTGAGCAAGGGACTCACGTCTAAGCATACCCTGCCAACTTATGGCGAACAAAGCGGTACAAAAGGGGGTAGTGATGGACGGAGCATCTGAACCAATCAAACACTCACACCCAGTCAACAGATCTGGGTTTAATCCATCACCGTTCTTTAGCCCACTCTGCCACGCCAGTTCAGACATGGCCATATGCAAATGAGTCTGACCCTGTGCCTCATGGGAACAGTTCAGCCCGAACTGCCAAGCCATGCCTTCCCTGGACCGGAAACAAGCTTCATAGGACCAGTTTCTGGAATTCCAGCCGTCTTCAGCCAGGCTTCCTTGAATCCAGTGGCAAAGTGAGAAAGGGACTCACGTCTGAGCATACCCTGCCAACTTATGGCGATCAAAGCGGTACAAAAGGGGGTAGTGATGAACGGAGCATCTGAACCAATCAAACACTCACACCCAGTCAACAGATCTGGGTTTAATCCATCACCGTTCTTTAGCCCACTCTCCCACCCCAGTTAAGACATGGCCATATGCAAATGAGTCTGACCCTGTGCCTCATGGGAACAGTCCAGCCCGAACTGCCAAGTCATGCCTTCCTGGACTGGAAACAAGCTTCCTAGGACCAGTTTCTGGCATTCCAGCCGTCTTCAGACAGGCTTGCTTGAATCCAGGGGCAAAGTGAGCATACCCTGCCAACTTATGATGAACAAAGCGGTACAAAAGGGGGTAGTGATGGACGGAGCATCTGAACCAATCAAACACTCACACCCAGTCAACAGATCTGGGTTTAATCCCTTTTGTACTGCTTTGTTCACCATAAGTTGGCAGGGTATGCTCAGACGTGAGTCCCTTGCTCACTTTGGCACTGGATTCAAGCAAGCCTGGCTGAAGACGGCTGTAATGCCAGAAACCGGTCCTAGAAAGCTTGAATCCTTTAACAGATGGCCTGAATGTTTGTATCGAGAAGTACTTGAAATCTTTAATACTCATGAATATATGAATACACAACGTAATCCTATGTAACAAATTAATGGCATGCATACATCGATGTAACCTGCTTCAAATGTCATTAAAATATATGTGCCAAAAAATATACGTCAATAAAAGAAGACCAAATGTGGTGATAAAGATTAGGCTCATTGGCTGGTGACTTCCTTTTTTTTTTAAAGCTAGATGCAGGAGAAACTCATGGCAGACACTGGTCAGTGTACAACCCGGAAACAAAGCATGTGTGCCTTGATCTAGTTTTCAGCTGACAAAAGAAGATGGAGGTTTGTGCACAGAACATGTTCAGAAGGTTGATGGATGTTCCTCGTGTTAGCCACTGAGCGCACCCTCTTCCATATTCAGAAAATGGCGAACTGTAATCCCCATTGATGCATACTTATTAGACACCAGCAAATACACAATGTCTGTACGTTTTCCATGATTAAAACAGCATGACTTGAGATGAAAGATGAGGAATACCTAAACAAAATGCAGGAAAAGTGATAAGGTCGTAAAAGGCTATTCAGTAGCATACGAATCTCATTTAGAGTTTGGAGGGAACTGAAAAGCTTCAAGCCTTTAGAGGAACCTTTAAATACGGAGTAGGATCCATCAGTTGAATGTGTTCCACAATTAGAGACGACTCCTCCCCTACGGCAAAGGAATGGCTCCCCACTGCTCTTCCAGCAGTGGAAAAAGGAAGAATACAATGATAATAACTTGACTCGTATTTTTCCAGTTTACAGGGTGGGCGGTGCTAGGCAGTCGTCACAGCCAGCAACGGGAGGAGTGGTGTGCAGCGTACGTGTGCATGATAGTTTGGCAACCCGTGATGCGCACTTTGCATGTTCTCTCACCCATGCTGTATAACATCCCCAGGCCCCAGTTCCTTACTGAGCAATGAACCACAGCGCTCAGAGCAGTCTCAACACTGCTGTAAGGCAGCGTTGTGATTGGTCAGGGGAGCCTGGGTGCTTTGGGAAGCCAGGAGCAGAGGGAGAACGGAGGAGAGACTGCGGCCGCCCTTCCGCAGGTAAGTCTTCTTTTATATTTTCTTTGCTTGGTGTTTTTTTAAACCCCCTCCCCCGCTCCTATTTCCTAGCAGCCACCACTGTCCACAATACAATGCCTAATGGTGAAGAAAATTCGGCAGGTGGTTTCTGCTCAAATTAGAGTTTTTTCCCAAACACTGGACACTTTTAATTGCTCTCTCAAATCTAAATGCGATTCACTGAGAAACCTGTAGGGTTAAGCTCTTGGATACTGTTGCTGCACAAATGAAGAATATATATTTGTCTTCTGAAAGTATAGACTTTTTGGATCGAGACCAACTGGGACTTGTTAAACATATCTAGAAAAGTGAATTAATAAAAAAATGCCTATGCTAGGGAAAGACGAGATAACAAGCTGAACATCTGAAAAGATTTCCCTCCTCTAATCTTGGTACTAATTGCATGAACCTGACATTTTTTCAGCACGTCACTCAGAGTGATTCATTGCAGACTGCCTACGCAGCAACTGCTGTCTCACTCACAAATTCCTATGTAAGAACTAACTCACAGTGGCATTGCTTGAATTCAGCCGCATCGTAATGTCTCTTCTCACTTTGTCCCTGAAATGTCTCTCACTTTGACATATTTTCAGATTCTTCAGGTGGTAGAAACAACTAAGTACCAACAAATATGAGAGTGCTGAGGTTTCCCACTAAACAGGATGTGTCGGAACGCTGTCCTCCCAAGCCTTCTTGACTCCGCCAGTTTACAATAAACAATAAAACACATTCATCACAATTGCAATGAAGATGTGAGTGATTAACCACTGCAGTGAATTCTTGTAAAGACACTACCCTTTAATAATATCTCAATTCATTAATTATATGTGCAGTAACACTGAAAGTTAAACAGGAACAAGCACACAGGTCACAATACATAATAGAAATTGTAATATTTTGAAAATACAGTGATAAAGCCAATACAATGGATACAAATACTATACATGTAAAATCAAAAGAAGTGGAAGAGTTTTGTTGAGACAGGGGGTGGGGAGGGCAACACCAAAATTGTTGTGAGACCATCACCAGTACTGTACTGGACAAATAGCCCATATGGCCGAAAAAGAAGAAAGAAACTGCAAAAGTTGGAGGGAAAGTGTCCAATTTGATTTGATTTAATTTGACTTCAAGAAGGGATCTTACAAAGCAATCTTTCGGTCCTGACGAAAGCCATCGACCCATATGGCACAAAGTTGGCTGAAACATGTTGACCTGGTTCTTTCAAAGATAGATGTGAAATACACCTAATACCTCTCTTTTCACATCCCACATTTTTAACCATAGCACTACCTTTGATCTTCTTAATAAAATAAGTCCTTTCTAAAGGTATGAGGTAATTTAAACATTTTATCCTCACAAGGTGGATCATATATGGTCTCAGATTTAAGGAACAATCCCTCCTGGTGGAGGAAAAGACCCAATGATGTAATGATCATTGGCTAAGTATGCCAACGGGAGACATGCCTTTGGCGGAACAGCACGGTTGAGGGTCTCACAAAATGTTGGTGTTGCCCTCCCTATCCCCTGTCTCAACACAACTCTTCAACTCCTTTTGATTTTACACAATAATTTAAGGGAAGTTGAGTGAAACTTTAACTTCTCCCTATCGTCCTCTTTTGATTTTTGAGATACAGTTACTATACACAATCACAATAACTAAAATATTCCAAACCCTGGACTACTGAAAACAGAAAGCACAAACGCAGAACAATGCAGTTCTTGTAGGAAAAATGTGTGATTCACACAGTGTTAGCAAACATTTCTGTATCGTATGATCTTCATTGATAGTCTAAAATGCTGAATAATTTTCCACTTTCTGCGCCAACCCCGGAACACCTTTTCACATAATGTTCCTAAATATATTGACATTGTAGAGTGTCATAATTCAATATTAATTTCTAGAAGAGAAATGATGTGACACTGTCAGAGATGCCATTTTCTTTATGAATTCTGGAAATGTTGTAGAGCAATGATTAACGTCTTGAGGTTACATCCTCTGTTATGAAACAACTGTGTTTCCCTGTTGAAAGAGGGATCAACAGCTAAACATCAAAGTTAACAGAACTCTCCATCAAGAAACACTTTCTTAACTTCAAGACGATTGGCAACTCTTTCAACTTCAACTCTAACGGTCTCAAAGGCGCGTTCCCACTCACTTCTGCCGAGCACTCAGTCACATCAACATTTGCATCTATGACTTGGAAAAAATATAGGTCTCAGCCCCCGTTGACAGTGAAAAGAGGCTTGCACGACATTGAATCCTTCTCCCTCGACGTTGAGAAGAAACCAAGTCGTGCTATCTTCTTCTCCAGGATGGTATGGATCACCTTCTAACCATTCTACTGCATCATAAGATTCCAGTGAACAAGGTTTACAAATGGTTGAAATTCAAGGTACGGCTTCCTTACCAGTTCATCCTTTGAGACCAATAATACCTTGTAAGATCCTTTACAAACACATCTAGAACCATTGGTTCTTCCATAAATCAGAAGGGTTTCAAAAGAAATTTCCATGTCCTCAATTGGAAAATGGAAGTCCATTCACCAATTCCACCTACGCCACACAAATATTTCTCTAATAGAAGGGATAGATCTTACTCTCGATCTAGATCAAGATCACTCTACACAGTCTCAATGCACACCTCCTATACTCCAACATCACAATTACAGTCACATTCTAGAATATCCCCTGTAGACAGTATTCTAACATTCCAGGATGTCTTAGAGTGTCTACTAAGTTAACGATCACTTTGGTCACTCTTTTTAATCAGCAGTGTCTGTTATTCTTGAAACGCTTACATCCAACAACTGTGTAGGCAGTTACTCCCCAGCGTCTAAAGAAGTAGAAGCCTACCAAACAAGACCCTGACTTTCTTAAAACTGAACCAAATCCTGACTCCATCATTGTAACAGCAGTCAGAAGAAAACATGCCTTAAGCTCCAGAATCCACTACTCTATCAGACAGGGAAAGCATAGAAATGAATGCCACAGGAAAAAAGATATGCGGTACAGTTTCACCCTTCTAATAAACACCAGTGCAGCACCTCTCCTGGGAAGATATCACAGAGAAATTTGGGTCTGTTTGAAATTCTGTGTCTCTGAATTACCATCTCATAGACAAGATTTTTTTAGATATGGTTCAAGAAGGTTTTTTAGTGTCTAATCAATCTAAAAGTGCTACATTTGATTCCTTGAACTCTCAGCAACAGCACATTGTCACGGACGTTCTTTAAGGAGGTCATCATGGCTTTGTTTATCCTCTTTAAAACCTGAGGCACAGTTAGAAAATTGCAAATGTATCTCTTTCAAGTTCCCTATGCTTTAGACAACAGCCTGAGAAAGAGATGGTTATGATATAAAAAGTAAGCAGAAACATTAAAAGTTGTAGGCTTAGAGGAACAGAAAAAAAATCTTTATAAATCACCACAAGACAAGAGATAGATGGTATTTCTATCAGAGGGTTCAAATCCCTAGAAGGCCATAAAAGCCTCAACAACAACAGAGGATTTTTCAAAGGATATGAAAAAAGAAAGACAACTCTCCCAAAATATTCCCATACCATAAGAAGAAACTCTTCAAATAACAACAATGGTATTCTGAAACTCCCCCTACAGTTTCCCACTCCTATTGGGGGAGAGGTGAGACTATTTCTGGAAAAGTGGGAAAACATACCTACACACAGGTACTAAAAATCATTCACAATGGATACTCATTTTCATTCCGAGCTGTTCCACTACTAGTTGCATCAAAACCTCTACGAAACTGTTTACTGTCCGATCTACAATAGAAAATATGTGTATAACTCCAAAAACAGGTAAGAAAAGGTTCCATTAAACAATCTCAACGAAAGGACTATACTTAATGTATTTTCGTGTGATAAAGAAAAGCAAATCCAAGCAATTTTGTCTGATTCTAAATCTTCAGTTCATAAACAAACTTATCACCAAAGGAAGATTCAGAATGCTGACTCTTCATCAAATCTACCTGCACATAAGAAGATTCAACTGGCTACGTGCAATAGATGTGCAAGATGCATAATTTCACATCCCAGTTTCGCTTCCACACAGAAAATATGTCAGATTCCTAGCAGGGATCAAACACTATAAGTCTGCTGTACTTCCATTCAGTCTGAAATCAGCATCTCAAATCATCTCAAAATGCACAGCAGTAGTCGCAGCTCATCTGAGAAAAAGAAAGATCATTGTTTACCCATATAATGATGATTAGTTAATAAAGGCAAATTTCAATTCAAAAGTAACACAAGGCTTCAAGGTCACAATGAAGTTGTTGACCAAGCTACGCTTCAAATCAATCTAAACAAATCGATACCAACACCAGTACAATACCTGACGTTTTTGGGCAGTCTCATCAATCCTAGGATCCATGGCATCCATCCTATTTATAGTCCCAACGGCAAGATCGTTCATGAGACCTCTTCAACAATGCCTCAAAGATCAAGGTTCTCAAGAAACAGGTGACTGAGAAGACCATATTTACTTTGCAAACGCAGCTCAAGAATCTCTGGCTGTGTGATCCAAATCCCAAAATTCGCTCTTTGGAGTTCCATTTCATAAGAATCTACAGATACAGACCATAGTCACGGATGCCTCCCTTTCTGGAGGGGGGGGGGGGGCACACATGAACAATCTAATGATTCAGGGTCTATGGTCAGACAAAGTGAAGACTTATCCTATAAATCTTTTAGAACCGAAGATTTTCTACCATACCTCTCATTTGGAGAAATAGTGATTCTAGCAGACAATACACACAGTGATGTATTACATAAAAAACAGGGCATAACAGGATCAAGACAATTGTCAGTGCAAGCTCAAACAAACTGACTTGGACATTAGCAGGAGATTGTCACTCATAGCATTCCATATTCCTGTAATACAAGATGTCATCATGAAGAGAATCAAAAATGGATGTTCAACTATGAGGTAATACAAGATATCTTGGTAGAATGGGGTTCTCCAACATTAGACTCATTTGCCATAGCACGGAACAAAAAATGGTAAGACTTTACATCCAAGGCACCGGGCAAAGTCAGTGGGAAATGTCCTTTTAATCAATTGGAAGACTCCATTTGTCAATGCTTATCCACAGATACCATTAATACCAATAGTTATTCAAAAATTATGGAAATCAAACCTGAACATGATTCTTATAGCACCCAACTGACCAAGGCGATAGTGGCACCTTCTTCAACTCTCCTTGAGACAACACAAATGACTACCTCTCAAATCAGACTTTAGGACTCCTAAACTGAGAAAAATCCTAACTTTAAGACTTTCGGTATTCACAGAAGGCATTTAGGCGTCCTAAAGTTAGAAGTCCTCAATTTACTACTACTAAACTGAGAAAATCCTAACTTTAAGACTTTCTGTATTCACAGAAGGCATTTAGGAGTCCTAAAGTTAGGAGTGCTATCTTTACTACTCCTAAAATGAGAAAAATCCTAACTTTAAGACTTTCGGTATTCACAGAAGGCATTTAGTAGTCCTAAAATTAGGACTCCTAACTTCTGTGAATACCGAAATGAGTAAATGCCTTCTGTGAATACCAAAATGGTAGTAAGTTTAGGATTTTGTCTTAAGTTAGTTCTGTGAATCGGGCCCTATGTTTGCAATCATTATTTCATAACCGTTGCACATAATGGGGCCTATTTATAGACTGCATTTTGTAGTATGTTTATTAGCACTACAGTAGGACTACTTTTGTCACTAAAGTACATAAGGAGGTCTCCACTTCAGCCTCTAATATCTTTTCTATGAAGAGATCTCTGCCCTGACTGAGAAGATCTCCTCACATAAATGCCTACATTTTAGTAGGAAATTTCTGAGGAACAATGGGGCTAGCTGGAAAATGGGGAATACTTACTATTAAAAGGGAGGGGTTTTGGTAGGAATAAAGAAGGGGTTAAGGGATGATTCGGGAAGGGCTTAAGGAGATACATTCACTCACCTGCAATAAAGTAGCCAATGCTTCATCACAAAATGCACTTCTAAAGTTAGAACAGCCAAAAAGGACCAAAAACAGCAGTAAATGTACTCCAACGTAACTTGGAGCAAGGCCAGCTTTAGCACTGATGGGGCTGGGAGCGGAAATCTTTTATGGCACCTCCCAATTACCTCCTTCTCCACAGATTCAATCACAACAACCCTTGAGAGGTGCTCCCCACAACCTCTCTATCACATGCATTTCATTTGTTTTATAGCACTTCTCATACCAGTGTAGGATGTCAGAGCACTTTACATCACATACACATTATATAGAGACAATGAATCATAGGTGTATAAATCAGTCTGTAGGAAATATTACATAAGACAATGAGGATTGCAAGGTGCAGGAATCACATGTGCTCCATGCTAGCAGGCAGTATATTTTACAAGTGTTTTCTCTGGAGAAGAACAAACTCCGGATTTGAAAAGTTACCACAATGGTTGGGGTTGACTTTATTAACCCCTTGCATGCGGGGCTCATTCCCCCGCTGTGCTGGGGGAGGGGGCGTGCACAGCGCCCCGGAGTTCATGACGAGCTCAGCTCGTCGTGAGCCATGGTGGTCATGTGCTCATGACGAGCTGAGCTCGTCATGGCCACACCCGTTTGTGTAGAACGTTCGCACAGCAGGGGAATTAGCCCAGCGTGCGAGCATTCCAACGGTCATGACGAGCTCAGCTCGTCATGAGCACATGAGCACTGTGGCTCATGACGAGCTCAGCTCGTCATGAGCGTTCAAGGGGTTAATAAGAATGAATTTCTACCCAGAAAACCCCTTTTGAGCAACACTGGAATAATGAAAGACTGAGTAAAAACATAATTTTCTAACCTATATCATGCAGTTTGCCTGCCGCTCTTTGATGACAGGTCACAGGTCATTGTGCTATATTAGGATTGTAACTTATGAGCTACAAGTACCAAAAGAATATCTGTGACAAAAGCAGCAACTCACTGAGCTAGCCATATAAAATAAATGTGATCTTCATGGTACATGTTCTCTGCAGCAGGCATATTAACCCTCAGTGCTACTTTATGATGAGTCAAAACTGCCACTAGACAAAACTCGATTTACAAAACAATGGTCCTTGACTATCGATCAGGAAACAAACTTTACACGAAAGACATTTTTAAATTCTGAAAATGCAAATTAAATCAGCATACTTGGACTCAAGCTAGATGAGGGAGATATACGTCTTATCTGAATTAGCTCCACATTAAATGAGAAATAAGCAATTACCCTGGCATGTTGATAAATTCAATAAATTGTTACCACACTCTAAGGATGTACTTCTGAAGAATTTACATATTTATTTACAATTTTTATAAAACAATCAAAAAACGGTGCAAGGACTATTAAGTATAGTCAGTGAAAGGGTGCTCAAGTGTTTAGAGGAGGAAAAGAAAGAAGTTAAGTGTACAGTTCTAATATTTACAGTTGAAACAAAGCGGGCAACCTTCCGCTGTTAATGTGTGCCTGTCCACATACTTAGTTGGAGGGGGTAAGGGGAGATTGGGGACGTATTAGGTACAGGCACATTTGTTATAAAAGCGTCGACGTTTCGACCCTGATGCTCATGGGTTGTTGGGACCTCGGCGGCGGGTCTTCCTCAGGACGGGGATAGGAAGGGGGGGGGGGAGGGTAGAGTGCTGGCTTGGCCGTGGTCAAATGAATGGTCCTGATCGGGCACCTAGAGTAAAGGGGGAGGTTGCTATTAGGATCTGCATGGATAATTATTTACAAGGGTGTGGTCTAAGTATATGTTACAGGGTACATTACCAATAAAGCTGAGGATTCAATTCAAGCTTGCAGGGTATGAATCACCTGTGGAATATAGAAGGTATTGGAACAATATCAGTTCCTATCTCCCAGGGGCAACTGACAATCAAATATCATATCTATAGTGAGGCAAGGTGTTGGACTCACCTACTGTCTTGGGGAATAATTCACCGGGTAGGTCAATCTGTTCTTAGTTATAGTACCTGTTGGGGAGGAGCACATGTTCAAACCCCAATCTTAACTGTGCATTATTATGCAATCAGGGTGCAGAGTAAAACTTACCAAAAGATGATTGATAGTAGGGCAGTCCTACCGGTGCCCCCACGGGCAATCTGGTGGCTTGGGGAAGATATCGCCTCTATTTGTGGTTGATAATATTAATGTCACCTGGTATGAGGAAGATGACAAGGAGGTGTATTAAAACCCTCAACTATCTGGCATTTCTCTACTGGAGCGGCAATTGTCGTTCTCACTGGTGTGCACCCGGTCCGTGGGCTGACCGGAGGTGCACCCTCCCTTTACGTTATGGTTAGCCTGCTTACCTAGGTACATGTGGTTCCAGACCCCGGTGATCACAGGCAGCGTCTAGCGCGAACAGCGTCTAGCGCGAGGAGCAGTAGCGTCGACAGGCGGAGAACAGCGGTCTAACTCGGCTGTTGCTTCCGCGTTAGTGACTCGTGTCACATGTGTTAATTCCAACCAATTGGAACGCGTTAGACATAAAGAGAGGACCAAACTTGTTCGGGTCCGGTCTAGAAGTAAACAAAGGACTGATATTTTGATTCCATCTCCGTGGTGAGCAATCGGGTCGATTATTGACCGGTAAATATTACTGTAAAATGGGGGCTCAAAACGGAAGAGAATTGCACAGATGGAAATACAGTGATACATAGTACATTAAATCGAACCATTCCACAATTTATGTTGATACAAAAACATTTTGTGTTTCCATCTTGGTCAAAGTGATTTAGATGCCACTAATGTGTACAATAAATCAATGATGTAATACATCATACATAAAACACAAATTATACAGTATAGTATCCTTTACATAGACTACACAAAACATGTAATACTGGATATGATGGAAAATTCTAAAAAGCCTAAAAAGCAGCCTGGTACATAACTAAGGGGATGAGTTCCTAAGTAAACATTCAGCCATTTCTAATTGACACCATTTGTCTCAGCACTTCTTCACGGTCATTCAGACCACGGTTGACAGTGTCGAAGATGTGCATCCAGAAACATGACAAAACTCACCTCTCTCCAGCAGGAACATTAATTACCAGAGTAATCTTGACATTTTTACTGTTGCCTGAAAACTGCTGGACACACAAGTATCTCAGCAGCAGGTGGTTTTATTACCATAAATTAGTTCTAAACACAGCAGCCCCGTCCACCGAGCTCAGCACCAGGTGCGGCTACACCGGTCGCACCACGCTAAAGCCAACCCTGACCTGGATTAGATCCAGCTTAGCACATGGCCGCTCAGGGGTACTTCCACACCCTCCTACAGAAATAATTGGAGGCAGGGACTTAAAACAACACCTCATAGGAAATAATATATTTAAATATATTTATTTAACTGTTAAATGTTAAAAAAACAATAATATAGAACTAAAGAAATATTTTAAACAAAATGTAATTTTAAAATAAATTTAAATTTCATGAAATAAATCTTTTAAAAAATTATTATAATTTATTTTTAATATATTTAACTTAATTAGATATTTAATTAATAGAAATGGGGGTCCCTGGCATGCTCAGATATAACTTTGTAGCCAACACCCAATTCTCTACATTATGGGATACCCTGAGTGCTGCCCCCCTCACTTGGTAATTCAGGGGGTCAAGTCACAACTGGTACTCTACAAGCAATATTGGGGGGGTCAAGGGTCCCAGATCCAGCAACACCATACATACAACACATTATACACAGTAGGCATGGTGTACTCTTGTGTGAAGGACTGGTTTGAACTTACTTTGTTCTCCAGCTCTGACAATGGCCTATAATCCCCTCCTGCAGCCCAGGCTAGAGTGCTGCACTGCACAAATGAGAGTTTTAATATATTGGGAGCTTATTCCCTGGGGCACTTTATAGTGGCAGGAAAATACAAATCCTATGCCAGTGCCACCACCACAGACCTCTACACATACGTTCATGTCTGTATATGCCTAAACATGCCTTTGATGTGGGGTATCTGTAGTACATTGAGTTCACTTGGTGTTCTAGGTTCACGAGCTTTCTCTGTATCCTTGAGTTTGTCATACATGTACAAATTAAAAAATGATGAATAAAAGTTAAAAAAAATTACCGTTTCACTATACTTGACAATAAGGAGCTCTCCAATCTGGTCGTGGAAATCTGCACATATGTGTGAAAAGTTGCTAATAGTAACTTTACACTTGTAAATTAGGCTCCATCACCTGAATTCAGATGGTGGCAGCATTTAAATCTATAAGTTGTAGTACATTTACATTTGTAAATAAGGAATAGCAAAAGTGAGTACATTTCCCCCAAAGCGTAAGAGTATATGTACACATACAGATTTACTCACATGTAACTTTACCTGTGTGAATAGTCACCACAGTTCACAAACATTTCAATCATACAAAAAGAAAAATATGAAGGGCTCTCCATCTAGTCGAAGGCTATTACACTTAATTTACATGGAGAGATCAGCAGGTATTTCCCCTGCATGCACTTATGCACCCCAAATCTGTAACTCTACTAATAGTCAAAGTCTGCTTAGAGAAGACTAGTGGACATCACTCCCTCGAGTAAACATGGTAGGTAGTACTCTGGAGGAGGGGGGTACAACATCTGAAGATTTAGAGGTCCTTCGGTATCCAAAACTCCACTAGCTGTTGCCAAAAAGCAAAAACATATACGAGAACTTCAAAACCGTAGGGATGGGTAAATGGACAGATGGTCTTGAACTTTTGTCCCCACAGTCAACCATACAAAACATACACACACGGTACTGACAGGCACAACATCTAATCACTTGTTAACTTAGAGTAGAGTAGAGAAGTGTGGCTCAATGGTTAGAGCGGCAGACCCTGATGCAGTAGTCTGGTCGGGACCAGAGTTCAATTCTCGCCTCGGCGGGACTCGGGCTCAATTTCCTCTGACCTGATAATTCCCGCCTCGGTACCTATTCTGATCATGGGCCCCACTCTGCACCTCTGGGCAATAGCTTGCTTAATCTCTACAACGGCCCCAACAACGCTGAGGATGCCTGACTTCACCTTGGGGGTGCCCAGGAGTGGGCTCCTCACAGGGAAAGGCCAGGAAGGGTTCCTTGGCGGTAATCATACAAGCACTGAGATGCCTCCGGGTAGTCGTGCGCTATATAAGTGTGTAATTATCATTTTACTTACCTCAAGCAACTATGTTAACACCAGCCATTCAGTTGACCGGGATGTCCATTCAGCCAATTCACACATCTCTCAGTCATACCAGCAGAAGACATCACTTATCTTGACTCGTCCCTATATACTCCAATTGCAGCCACATCAAGGTCATCTGGCAGACCTACGGGAATTGTTGGCATGTTTTTTGAGTCTCAACATGCCATACACTGTCCCACTATAAAAAACATTAAATAACGAATAATAACTGGCAGTCAGAAGGAATGGCTAGAAAAAGTATTCAGAAAACAAAAATCCTGTCCTATGCAGTTGGTTTACTGCACCGCAAAAACATGTGTGGGGCACCAAGAAACTGCATTTAGTGCAACTAGAAAATGAAGCGAAGCGGAAGATATCTTAATCCTAATTAAGTCTGAAATCAAACTCTAGTAACATTGATATGTTGCAAACAATGAAGGTCTAATAATTGAGTATTAGGATGGAAAGGTTCTGATAACATCTGTCAGGGAATGTAAAAAACACTTACAGCATCTCCACAGCCGCAGCTGTATATATGCCTGAGCGGAAACTGTCATTGCTTACCCACCTGTGTAATTGACTATTAAAGCAATCACCTCTTTTTCCGATATTACTTGAACAGTTGTTCCTCATGGAGGGTTTACATGAATGTACGCTAATGTGCAACTATTTCTGATATGTGAATTACTTTTTTGCATCTCAGGCCACAGATTGGAGACATCCTAGCAGTGATGTAGGCCTTTCATTCCACTGAAAATCATCTTGCTGCTGCACATGTATGCTGCTGAAGAGGCCATTCAATCAAGTGGGCCTTTCCTCTCTTTGGTATGCTTCACTCCTCGTCTCTGAGGCAACCGCCCCAGCGCTCACTCTCAAACGCATTCAGATTCTCATTTTTTATTCATCATTTTGAAGTTTTTTTTTTTACTGGATTAACCCAGAGCAGGCAAAAGCAATCGCAAAACATCTGTATAGTATGGTAAGGCTTTTAAAAATTAATTAACTGATGTATTTATTTATTGCACAAGATTTGGGAAAAAGTCCCTGGGCAGTTTAGCGGTAATAATTCCACAGAAGGACCTCACATTTTAGATCCTTGTCCTTCAATTCTTCGGCAGTAATAGAAGTAAGGGAATTATATAGCTGAGTGTTCACAATCAACCAAGTCAGTGGCAGACTATTCAACCGGAACATAGAAGCATTTTTTCTAAATTGATTTCCTAAATGTTTCGCTGGTTGGTTGAACTATAAGTGAAGGTGGGTTCTCTATAAGAAAGACTAATGGGACAAACTAGGCCTGAGCTTTAGGGGGGGCTAACAGGTCAACCAAAGAAGGCAAGGCTAACACTTCAAGGGTGGAGCAATACTTAGAGCCAATACAAGAAAATAGAGTAATACATACTGCATTTTTAAGCATATTGGTCAAACCTGATACAATTAAACAAACATGTTTCAGTGGATTTGACAATGTTCATAGGATACTTTCAGAGATTTTTAAAAAAAGGGACAGAATGATTTGACAATTGAAAACGTCTACAGGTTTCAATGCAAAACACTTTAGAACCAATTTCCAGATGATAAACCTTTTTGCAATTTTCTTTAAAACTGCTCATAGCCAGACAGATGGAATACCTAACTAGGTAGGCAGTCCCCTGCCTGAGTAGGAAAAGCCTTTGGCCTATTCCACCTGGCAGATCTGCTGACTGTGCACTCAATAAACCAATCAGTCAATCAGGGTTTGTACACCGCACCTCAAAAGAGGACCTCAAAGCGCTGGGGGGGGGGGGGGGGGGGGGTTCTGGGCTTGGGGGCTGGTGATCCTTCTGAGCGCTGGGGAATCAGTCAAAGAGCCAGATCTTGAGATCCTTCCTGAATTGGATCAGCGACAGGCATTGCCTGAGGTGGAGAGGCAGGGTGTTCCAGGTCCATGCGGTGAGGTAGGAGAAGAATCTTCCTCCCGTTCTAGTATTGTGGATCCAAGGGACGGTGGCAAGAGCCAGCTGGGCAGAGCAGAGGAGCCTGGTGGGTATGTGGAATAAGAGGCAGTGGTTCAGGCATGCTGGTCCTGCGCCATGGAGGGCTTTGTAGGCGTTTGTGAGGAGCTTGAAAGTGATCCTTTTGTTGACTGGGAGGCAGTGGAGTTCTCAGAGGTGTTTGTTGATATGGCTGCAGTGGGGGATGTTGAGTACAAGTCTGGCTGCAGCGTTTTGAATGTACTGTAGGTTCCTGAAGAGTTTCTGTGTGACGCTGGCGTACAGTGCGTTGCCGTAGTGGAGTTTGCTGCTGATGTGTGCGTGGGTGACCGTTTTCCTGGAGTCTGTGGGGATCCATCTGAAAGTCTTTTGAAGCAGGCAAAGCATGTGGAAGCATGAAGAGGAGACGGCGTTGATCTGACAGTTCATTGTGAGAGAGGAATCCAGTAGGATGCAGAGGTTTCATGCGTGGTCGGTGGTTGTGGGCGGCATACCCAATATGGAGGGCCACCAGGTACTGTTCCAAGCTGAGGGGATGGTTCCCAGGATTAGAGCTTAGGTCTTGTCTGAGTAGAGTTTGAGGCAACTGTTTTTCATCCATATGGCAACAGACTTAATCCCACCATGAAAGTTGATTCTGGCTGTTGCGGGTTCATTAATGAGGGAGAGGATCAGTTGGGTGTCTCGCGTGAGAGACAATGTTGAGTCCATAACTCCTGAAGATGGCATAGAGAGGGGCCATTTAGACATTGAAGAGGGTGGGCCTCAGGGGGGAGCAGCTCATTCCCGTGGTTCAGAGAGGAAAGGAGGTAGTCTGACTTGCTATCTTTGACCAGTGAGGAAAGAGTGGATCCAGTCCAGCGCTTTGTCTCTGATGCCGACGTTTTGTAGTGTAATGATTAGGTTGCGGTGGGAGACGGTGTCGGAGGCAGCTGAGAGGTCCAGAAGGATGGGGGCAGAACTTTAGCCCCGGTGTAGGAGGGAGCGGATGTCATCGGTGGCAGTGAGAAGTGCAGTCTCGGTGCTGTGATTGCTTCTGAATCCGGATCAGGAGCTGTCCAGGACGTGGTTTGCTTTGATGAATTCGGAGAGTTTGGCATTGATGGACTACTCGATGACCTTGACTGGGAAGGGGAGCAAGGAGATGGGTCTGAAGTTCTTGAGGTCTGTCGGCGGAAGGTTTTTTAGCAGAGGGTTGATTTCTGTGTGTTTCTAGTCAGCAGGGAAGGTGGCTGTCTCGATGGAGCAGTTGATGGTGCGGTGGAGCTCGGGCGCGATGGATGTGACTGCTCTATGGAAGATGTGGTGCAGGTATGGATCCGAGGGGGCTCCGGAGTGGATGCTGTTCTTGGTCTTGAGAGTGTCATTTGTGGGGAGTGGGGTCCAGTTGAGCAGGATCAGTTGGGTGCGGCGTGGTTGGGTGCAGTGGTGTCGGGCTTGGTGCAATCGGCTTGAGCGTCAAAGCTGTCGTAGATCTGTCAGATCTTGTGGTGGAAGAGTTTGTCGCAGAGGTCTTGGGAGGGGGGGGGGATGTCCGTGGTCTCGCTGATGGGCCTGACAAACGCTCTGATGATGGCGAAGAGTTCTTTAGTGCTGTGTGCGTTGGGATCTATTTTGTCCCGGAGGGCCATTCTCTTTGTGGTTTTGTGGAGAAGGTGGTGTGCGGTGATCGCAGCTTTGAAGGTTGTGTGGATTTTTGTGGTTTTGTTGTTCCTTCCTTTCTTCTCTAATCATCTGCAGGTGCTTCTGGACTTGTGGAGGTCTGGAGTGAACCTGCTGTCTTTCTTGGGTGTTGCTTACCAGGTGCCTTCTTGAGGAGTGCCAGAGTGTTGGAGCAGTTGGAGATCCATTGATGGAGGTTGCATGCTGCGGTATTAGCGTTATTGGATGTCAGCAGTGCAGTAGTGAGACTGTAGGTGATGTTTCCACTAGCGGAGAAGACAGGTTCAGCGTGTGTCCTGCTGTGTAGTTTGGAGTGGTAGCTAGCTGCTTGAGTCCTATGTTGGCAAGGTTTTCTATAAGGGATAAGGTGTTCTGGTCGTTGGGGTTGTCCAGATGAAAATGGAGGTTGCTGAATAGGATGTAATCGGTGGATGCGAGAGGCTGGGGGTCGAAGATGGCTTCGTTGAAGGGCGGGTATGGGCCAGGCGGCTGTAGACGAGGGTGCTGCGGTTGGTGGTTTTGGCCTTCATCTGTATCCGGAAGTGTCGATGTTCTATCACTGTCATTGGGTCATCCAAGTGGGTGGTCAGGCGGAAGGTGCTTTTGTGGGCGATGGTGATCCCTCCCTCTGGTCGGTTGGCATAGTCCTAGAAGGAGATCTTGTATCCTTTGGGGATGGCAGTGGTGATGTCTGGGCCAGAATGGGGTTTGTCCAGGTTTCCATAAGGAAGGGGATGTCAGGTGAGACGGAGTCGAGGAGGTCACAGATTTCTGTGGCGTATTTGTGGAGGGGGCGCACTTTGAGGAGGATACAGCTTAACCAGTCAGGTCCGCTGTTGGTCAGTTGGGGGTGGGAAGAGCTGGTGTGTGCAGGTGGGGCAGGGTGCAGCTGCAGCTGCAGTTAAGGCAGGAAAAGGGTCCTTTGGTGTCATTTGGCGATGCGAGGTGGCAGACGGCATGGAGTCCGGGGTCGAAGGCGAGGAGGGTGCTGGCATTGTATCGGTGGAAGGTTCAAGGACCAAGGTTGGTGGTGCTGGGCACGGTTCAGGTGCGGACAAACGCAGATGGGCTTATGGCCCATGCAGCTGCCGCGATTACATAGTGTTCAGGGGTTGGACAGTGAGTGGTGGGAAACTGGGGAGCGGGAAAGTGGCCCTGGAGGGGGGAGGCCCATAGGGTATTGCAGCAGCAGTGTCAAGTGCGGAAACAGCACAAGAGGAAAAGAGGGAAAAAAGCAAGAGATGTAAGACGGGTGAAAGGGACAGAAAGGGCAAAAAAGCCAGAATTAAAACAGAAAAAGAGTTAGAGGACAGTCCAGCAGCAGAGCAGTGACGCTCCACCACTAGACCACCAGGGACGAGGAAAAAAGCATTAAAGGCTGAATAAATCAGAGAGAAAGGCTGAAAGAAAAGCAGAAAGACAGAGACAGAGAGCAGTTCAGCAGCAGAGCAGTGCAGCTCTACCACTAGACCACCAGGGATAAGAAAAAAAAGCAGTAAATGGAGAGGAAAGCAGAGAGAAAGGCAGAAAGAAAAGCAGAAAGACAGAGGCAGAGGGCAGACCAGCTACCAGAGCAGTGATTCTCTACCACTAATTAATTGAGCAGACATACAGCAAGAAATAAAATAGTGTAGCTATTGGGTCTAGCTCGTTTTTAAACTAAGGTGTTCCGGGTTCCTATGCCAGATCCCAGTACTCCTTATAGGGTCACATGTAGCACATACACCACATTTTTGGTTTCCTCTTTCTCCTCACTATCTATTTGTTTTTTAAGTTGGCAGGTGCTAATGATGAGAACCTGAGGACACAGGCAAATACCAGCCTGCAACCTCCCATGGTGTTACTCTCGTGAGGCTTGCCTTTTTCTCTACCTTTAGGTCCCCCGCACCCCGGTGGGAGGGTTAGAACAAGCAGATACAGCACCACATATCACAGTTTAAAGTAGTGATTTAGGTCACTGTATGGCAGATGTGAGATATTGATTCACTGCCGTGACACATAAAATTGTGTGTCCTCTCTAAAATTACATGGTGGACGTTGGTATTCGTCCACACAGTCAGATGGAACAGGTCCTTTGTTGAGGTGATGCTCTACCACTAGACTATCAGGGATGAGGGGCAGTCTGGTGCCTGCAGGTCGAAGAGGGCCTTGAACCACTGACCCAAGGGTCAGAGGATCAGCAGCAGGGAGCTAGTCGGCAGCAGCCACTAGGCGGAGTTGTGCAGGGAAGGGAGCAGTTCACTGACGATCAGTGGATTGCACCTTCACTGCGCAGTGGTCACCATTAAGTAATGTGCGGGGGATGGACAGCTGGGAGACGGGAAACGCGGGCAGCGAGAAAGTGGCCCTGGAGGGTGGCGGGCCACAGAAGATTGCTGTGGCATGGGCAAGCACGGCAAGGGTATAAGAGTAAAAATAGGAAAAGAGGAAAAAAAGCAAGATGGGTGAAAGCGACAGAAAGAAAAAGTAAAAAAAAATCCAGAATAAAAACAGAAAAAGAGACAGAGGCCAGTCCAGGAGCAGAGCAGTGACACTCTACCATTAGACCATCAGGAATGCGGAAAAAAGCAGTGAAGGCAGAAGAAAGCAGAGAGAAAGGCAGAAAGAAAAGCCAAAAACAGAGACCGAGGGCATTCCAGCAGCAGAGCAGTGACGCTCTACCACTAGACCACCAGGGATGAGTTGCAGGTGGGTGCATGCGGGTCGGAGAGGGCACCTGGTTCTGAATGTCCCACAAGCATGGTCTTCAAGGTTATACCAAGCAGGATATTTGGCATTTCCGGCAAGTCTGGTGGTCTTTGTGTACCTTCAATATCTATGCAAGATCTTGATCATCTATTTATCTATCCTCTATGATGTTATCACAATGCAAGAGCAAACAGAGAGCCGGCGCCTGCAGGAAAATGGACAGAATAGATGGGTTCAGTCGCACACACAAACAAACATCCTTCTATTCATCAAGAGTTTAAAAGGAAATTACTGTTGTCTAGTAGAACAAAGAAATTCCAAATAAACTTCAAAAGTACTGAAAACATGAATTATGTTTGTGAGATATTGAGATGGCTCTTTAAAATAAAAATGCTTATGTCACTCGGCTAAGATAGTAGAACAGGTTTAAAAGAAATGTAAAGATTCCAGAGAAAACTAATTTGGCAAGGGAATGTGAATTCATCAAGCATTGCACAGGCGAGAAGTTTAGAAAGGTGACAAGTATGAACAGTTACTGGCACGTCTTCCTAGACAAAATCAATTATTGAAGCGCATATATTTATTTAGTAGCGATCACTGTCTGGGATCTACACCCCTTTCCAGATCAGAATGATCACGTGCCTTCAGAAATTTACAAAACACAAACTGAGTATGCACCTGCACTGCTGTCTGTGCCTGTGTCCCATTGTTTCGGCCTGTGGCTCAATGTTAGAACCCCTAGCCAAATACATTGATGTTTTCCTTATCCCTTTGGTTAAAGAGACTCAATCTTATATAAGGGACACAATGGATTTCATAAATAAGACAGAGGGACGTCCTTTTGATTGTGAGAACCAACTGTTAGTGTCATTTGATATAGAATCATTATACACAAACATTCCGCAAGATGAAGCTATTGCTGTAATGAAACATGTACTAGAACAGCGGCCACGACCACATCAGGTACCTACGGATTTTCTAGTCAACTTGGCAACTATTTGCCTAAAAAACAACTACTTTGATTATAAAGGTCAACTATATTTACAAGTCTCAGGGGTGGCTATGGGATGTAGTTTCTCCCCAGAAATTGCCAATCTAGTCATGGCAGAATATGAAAAAAAGTGGATATATAGCGACACCAATCCTTTTAAGATCAAGGTTAATTTTTGGTGTCGCTATATAGATGATATCTTCATGATATGGCAAGGCGATACAACATCATTAAAAGACTTTCACAATTGGTTAAATACACGAACAGCAGAACTGAATTTTACTATGTCTCATGACCTGAAAAAATTGAATTTTCTAGATGTTAATGTTGAAATTGATAATGGCCATATAGAAGTCAGTCTATACACAAAGAGTACAGACCGCAATACATTGTTACTTTTCACAAGCTGCCACCCGCGTACACTCAAAGAAAATTTGCCTTATGGGCAATTCCTCCGGATTAGGAGAAATTGTAGTAAAAAGGAAGAATATTTTAAAAATGCAGAACATCTAAAGAATAAACTAATAGCTAGAGGCTACCCTAAACGGTTAGTCAAAACAGCACTTAAGAGAGCTTGGTTCACTCCAAGAGAAGCACTTTTAGTACCAAAAATCAAAGAGAAAGATGCCCCTTTGACATGTGTACTCACATATGACCCAAAGGCCAACAAGGTCAAAAAAATTATTCAGAAACATTGGAAAGTCATTGAACAGCTGGGAATAAAAAAGCCCCTCTTCGCGTTTAAAAAGGGTAAGAACCTTAGACAGAGTCTGGTACGAGCAAGTAGAAAAGAAAAGCTCTTGACAGCCCAGACTTGTGATTTGAGAGGTCTACTTAATCTACCACCCATGATAGGACACTATAGGTGCCTCAACTGTGTGGCGTGCGATCAAACAGCAGATACAAAATACGTTGATATCAATGGACAGAGACATTATCAAAAAAGTTTCTCGAACTGTAACACTCAAAATACAATATATTGTATTAAATGTCCGTGCAATAGATTTTACATTGGTCAGACTACACAAACTGTAAAGAAACGCATTCTTCAGCATAAATCGAGGGTGAAATGTAGAGTTCATGGAGCGCCATTGGTACAACATTATGAAACACATCAACACACAGAAAATGACATTAATTGGACGGTTCTATGTGTTTTACGAAAAAATAAACATGATGACATAAAGAAGAGCTTGGACAGACTGGAGGCAAGGTTGATCGAAAAATACAAGACGGCTAGTACTGGGCTAAATGACAGAGACGAAATCTGGGCATTAATTTGATATAAGGACATAACAGAAATTTTATCACGCATTTGAATATTTGACCTGGAGATATATGACTTGGTCATTATCTTAAGTTGCAGGCTGGCACACTGGATATAGGTTGTACTCGATATATTTGTGAGATAATTGAATTATAGAGTAGGTGGTGAAAGCAGCTCGTGTACATAAATAATTGTTTAAAAATGTATAAAATTGTATATAATTGATGTGTATACCCATGAATACACCATGAAAGATTGTGCGGAGTGGCATACTGTAGGCGATATCACCTCGACCCTCCACAGTGGGTCTCCCCCGGAGTTATTATTTACGTTATAATTTTCGCTCTATTTTGGTACTATGGAGGTATCCCTAGTGATTTCGTCCTTAGTGCGCGTTTAACCACTGCAGATTTATTAAGTACTTTAGCTAATACAAAATACTATAGATCAATTAGGATTAGCATAGTTCATAGATGTAGACACATCCCCGTCGATTTCTTTTATTTCTATGCAGAGGACGGGCCCGTTAGTCCATTTTTACTGTTTGGGACTAAATCGCTTGATGTATCACGTGACCGGCAACTTCAGGCTCCGGTCAGTCAGAATGGCGTCGGACAGGAAAGAGAGACAGGGATAGCTGCCCCGCTCTGCACGTAACAAATCTAGAATAGAAGAAGACCGTCAGAAAAGTAAGTTCCCAGAGGCGATAGAGCTCGCCATTCTACGAGGAATACCTCGTTTATTTGGATAGGTAGAGTCAAGTGATTCCACACGCTTCAACATTACCCTTGTAGGACTTCCGAGACGCTGGGACGCCACAACTCTGGGTTTTAAAGGGGCGCTACATATAAGAATTTCTAGAGGAAAGCCCGAGGATTCCGTTTAGATGTAAGTACTAAAAAATACACAGACAGTTTGTGTGTTGTTTAAACAAAGCACGATGGGGATTAAGGAGGATTCGAGTGGTGCACGCCCATATAATACACAGTGTGCTCCCTCGGTGTTTTCTCGGTTTTTGTAGCACAAGGTGCAAGTAGAGGTGTAAGATAATGGATAGAATGCTCTCCACTAGCGCACATTATTTTGCCGCTAATTGAATGAGAGGTGATATGCCTATAGAGCCTGACCACTCCAAGGTTTTGAAAAACAGTTAAAAGATGTATATTGTTGTATATAGTGTATATAGAACCCTGACTCTGAATTCATGTTATAATGAATACATTTAATAATTGGTTACTTTTTGTATGATTTTGTAGACGGATCATTACAATAGCCCAAGTCCTGATGAGGCCCAAAATTAGTGGGCTGAAACGCGTCGACACCTTTGTTTGAGAGAAGACCCCAGCCAAAATACTGACAATTATAAATGAAACAATCGGTTTCGCAAAGAGTAAAAAGGATATTGAACGGATCTAAAAATTAATATGATCTGATACACTCTTTGTAAATAGGACTGGAGGTGCTTACTATCTAAGGAATGCTGAGGCTATATACTAGGAGCGAGCATCCTATGTAAAAAATTGGGCTATCAAAATATACCGCACCAATTTATCATTGTTTATATGTATTGTATATGTATATATGTAAAAAGTGATGTGTGTATATGTATATATTTGTTTGTTTAAATGTGTCAAAAATAGACCAAATGAATAAGAGATTTGATTTAATTAAATTGAAATCAAACACATATATATAAAAAATCATTTGTTGTTCTCTATATAGGGTTGGGTTACATGAGGAAATGAAATATAAAATTTGATTTATCCAAATACATTAAATTGGGTATAGGATGCGATAATTAAATGATCTCATCCAAGAAATAACATTACGCTAGCAGAGTCCTAGGCATCATTTTGCTTTATAATAGTCTGTGCCTGTGTCGGCACACCCCACCACAAGGCGCCTTGATGCCCATTGGGCTTAGTTTGCGCGTTATAAATTTGCTTTCATTTCATACAACTCAAAAAACACGAGCAATAGAGAGGCCAAAGAATGCCAATGTCATCCTCTCTAAATATGCCAACTTGCCTTAGATGCAACCGATTTCTAATGGTGCATTAGGAGTCTTTGGTATCATGCGGTACAATCGTGCAATGCTTACTCTCTGAGAAAAGGGCTCCTTCATATGTTTTGTGTGAAACCTGTTACAAGCGAGCCCACTTTCATATTGCTGAGTAGTACATATTTTTGCTCTCTGGGTGACCCCAGGTATGCTGTTGGGTAGGCAATAACATGAGGATCTTTATCATGACATCAGGATTCTAGTGTTTTGACCTTCCTGATATATCATTCTCAGCCAATCACATGTAATAATCATTTTAGGAGATTCACATCACTTGGCTGTTGAGACTTGGGGACAGTAAATATACATATCCACTGTCAGTGAGTTTAATTTTAAACCTGGAGTGAAACATGTCCACTTACAATATTAAGTGACCAGGCACAGTTTTAAAGTTTTTCTAAACTCTCTTTCTCCAGATATTAACTTTGACAAACCTCCCCTCTTGTTAGGGTAAGCAGTGGAGGCGCTGCACCACTGTCATTTCATCGACTTCAGGCCAAGCGGTACGGTTGGGAGGTGAAGAGTTTGTCCCAAACCACCCCCCTTTCCACCACCCTGCCAGTGTTTTTCCCTTTGGGAAACACTTATCATGATTTTTGTAGGTATTCGTAATTCTCGTTGAACCCTCGTGTGAGGCGTCTCCCATATTTCTTTCCCTCAATCATTAAGTGCTTGCTTGGATTTGCAAAGCACGCCACTTTTACAGTTTAACAAATAAAAAACTTTTTACATTTATCATTTCATATGGTTGCCCCTACTGACTCATTTGGCATGCGTTTTCCCATGTTCTCTTCTTCGGATACACTGTGTTGTGTCCTAGCAGACACAGTCTAGTTGTTCTGCATGTAATGATACACCTAACACCCACCCACTACTGATGTCACAAGACCACGTGACACAGCTAATAAAGAGAGCCGAGCGCACGTGCTCGAGGCTCATTATCCAACTCTCCATCTGGTGTCCGTGTCGCAGTTATTGCCAGCATGTGGGCCTAGGGCCCCACGACATAACATTTGGCAACGAGGAGTGGTTCTAACTCCACACGACGCAGCCACTGCTGAAAGGAGGGAGAATCCTGCCCGTGTGAAGGGCACCCCCTGACGAGGTGGCGCCGGCCGCGGAAAGGCCCGAGGGGTGAGTGCCTTGCCCCGGGCCTAGCCGTCGAGGAGGAGGTGATCGGGAGCCCACCCGACACCTCTCTGGCCCCGTCGTGCGGAAGGAGGCGTACCTGCACCAAGCGGACCGTGCCCACCCGCATCGGCCGCAACTTCCCCGGTGAGGAGAGACCGGATGGAGCCCACCCGCTCGGCCGGAGCCGACTGCAAGGCCCGTATGCCGGAGGTGAGCCGGGGAGCTGCGAATGGCTCTGGGGGGTCGCGGATGCCAGGAGCAACCCCCCTTATGTAAATACACGAAGAGGAGCCCACCAGCATGACCAGCGCGCCTCGCCGGGCGTGAGTGTACCCACAAAGAACTTGAAGTAAAGCAGCGCCAGCGGAGCCCACCTGCCGCCTGCGAGAAGCGTCCCCTGTCCCCCGCCCCGCGTGTGAGCAGAGGAGCTGCCGCGGGCGGGGAGAGTGAAAGGAGTGAAGCGGAGTCACTCACGATACACCGATCGTCAGCGGAGCCCACCCGCTATTAGTGAACATTGCCCACAGTAAAGCGAGGTCAGCGGAGCCCACCCGCGGCCTGCCTGAAACGTTCCCAGTCCTCCGCCGCGCAGCGGGTATGCAGTGAAGCTACACTGAAGATGTACCACAACGGTACGAAGTGAAGCAAGAACTTGCCACCGCAATGCACAGACGTGCAATGGAAGAGTGATGCAAAGTTACCCCACAGCCAAAAGGAGGCAAAGAAACCACGCACGGTCAACGCCCCCACAAATTTAAAGAGTCTCACCGGCATCGCGTGCGAGAAGTGCGCCCACCGGAGAAGATTCAAGGAGAGGTGACGTAACCCTCCGGTACCTCCAAAGCAGAAGAAGAGCGCAGAAGACAGTGCGCCGACGCGCAGACAAAAGTGCGCCAATGCAAAAGCCGATCACCCAGATGATCGCCCGTGAAGGAAAAAGAATCAACACAGACACAGTC
Organism: Lissotriton vulgaris; assembly: GCF_964263255.1. Classification (NCBI taxonomy): domain Eukaryota; kingdom Metazoa; phylum Chordata; class Amphibia; order Caudata; family Salamandridae; genus Lissotriton; species Lissotriton vulgaris. The sequence goes on along the minus strand of NC_141691.1, from coordinate 895,423,413 downwards.
AGTTGTTCTGCATGTAATGATACACCTAACACCCAGCCACCACTGATGTCACAAGACCACGTGACACAGCTAATAAAGAGAGCCGAGCGCATGTGCTCAAGGCTCATTAACCAACTATCCATCTGGTGTCCGTGTCGCAGTTATTGCCAGCATGTAGGCCTAGGGCCCCACAACATAACACACTGCATCAGGTCACAATCGGGACAGTTCAACAGAAGAGGCTATTGATCCAACAGAACTGGATATAGCTTAAACATCTCTGCTGGAACTGGTATCCAGGGGTTCCCACTTTATGCCGATATTGAAAGCTCCTTCTTTTGGGGCGTTTCAAGCTTTAGTTTGGAAAATCTGTTTGGACAAAAGTATGCTTCTGATATATCTTTTCCAACCTTAGGAAAAATGTACCAGGGACCATATCACACAAAATTTACAGTGGTGTGGAAAAATGCATTCTATTTCGACCATTACTGTTTTTAAGTAAGACTGAATAGATTAAATGATATATCGACGAGGGCAGAACATGACGTTAACTATTTTCACGCTATTGTTGCTGTTTTAACGCCGGTCTTGATAATATGCCCCATTTTTCCTCCGCTTTTCAATTATTTCATATGGTTCTGGGTTTGAAGCAAATCGAGTTGTTCTGTTTTTTAATACACAAGTATCAAAAATGGTGCAAAACTTTTTTGATTGATTATATATGGTTTGGTATTTCGTTGTTAAATCCTAAATGATTTAATAATTATGAATTGGATGTGGTCCTGCAATCCGTTTTCTCCACTTTCGTCTGGTACAAAAATCTTCAAAATATAGGAACTAAAGCAAAATGTATTCAATCAGTCCCATTACATATGCAACTAAATGGTGCAAAATGCATTTTCCCTTTTCCTTGTACAGGGTAATTTTTCTGCTTTATGGCGTTTACAGCAGAACGTGTACGCACGGGCTACATTTTGTAGGTGTTGAACCTAGGGCACACAACATAATTGGACAATTCTAAAAATCAAAGGGGCATATTAGCAAGGTCCTGCGATAATTATCGCTCAGCGCTTTTAGCGCGAGAATAATTATCGCAGGCTAACTCTGGATTCCATCGCGGAGAAAGCGTGCTATCAGCAACGCTTATCTCCCAAGTGATAGGAATCCATGCGTTAGCTGGTAAACAGTGTGATTATCGCTGGAAATCCAGCGATAATCACACTGCAACCAGCGAAACCTTGCTGATAGGGCAGGGTGATCTTAGCCATGTAATCCACCTCCCATTGGATTACATGGCTAAATCTGAAAATTAGCAGACGTAAGAAAGCAGCGTTAATCGTGGTTAGCGCTGCTTTTTTTGTCTCTAACAGGGTTAGCATGAAGCTTGGTAATAGGAGAAATGTCGCTTAGCGACATTTCTCCTATTATTTTGCTCTGGAATGCCCACTTTGCATCTCATTAGAGATGCAAAGGGAAGCGTAGTGGAAAAGGGTGCTAACATGCGATTTTGCATGTTAGCACCCTGTTGTTGATAGGGCACTATTTTTATCTCCGCTTCTTTGGCTTTTAAAGCCAAAAAAGCGGAGATAAAGCCCTTGATAATATGCCCCCGATTGGAATTCAGTGTTTGCGTTGCTCCAGGAAGTTTCTGCTTTCGCTTTCAAATACGTGGAGCATCAAGAGGCCACACAGCTATGCTTCAGTGTAAAGAAACCAGCTGCACTCTTTGCTGGATGGCAGGTGATTAACATGTTTGCATGTGTGAATGAGGTAAAACAGTTTGGCAGAACCCTGGGACAAAATAGCAGACTCCTCCAGCACCCTTTATCCCAGTGTCAAATCCGTATGGGTTTGTTTCCTGTAGGGATGAGGGAATTGTGTGTGTGGGTATGTCGGTGTGTTTGCGCAATGTTTGTTTTGTGTAGGCATGTTCTAAGAGGATGCACATGCTGTTCCTATAAACTGGCTGGAAAGGTAGAAATACAAACACACCTGTTTTGGGGCTTTCATCGTCTTCCTGATTGACAGGCAGTGGAGGTCTAAATCTTACTCATATGCTCCTTTATCTTGAAAAAATGCAGGGATTTGAGTACTTTTTAGCCCTGATGTTTAGTGTATCGTTAACAGCTCTAGGATATTATTTAGAGCAGCAGTTTCTTGTGCCTTCTGCGTGACAGAAAACATTAAGGTTCCATTTCCAGAAAGTCAAAGCAGTGCCATCAGTGACATGTCAGAATACCTGATGGAACTTAGGAGATAGAAGGCTCTACGTCCTATCTTCCTCCAACCCCTTTTCCCTATCCCCTTACCCTACCTCGCTCCTTCCACCTTGTCCCCTATGTTCTTTAAATGCTCTTCTTGATACTTATCTAACTCTTAACTGATGTAAATTGTAACATTATTGTTCCTCATGTAAAGCGCTCTGATTTCTTTGAGTCTAGCTAGCGCTATACAATAATATGTTCCCATTTAGTACTCTTTCTCTCTTTGTCTACTTGCCTAGCTCCTATCCCCTCTCCCCTGAATCTCTCCCCTTGCCTGCTGCTCTGCCTAGCCGCTGTCCTTCGTGCCCTTTTACTAAGCACTCCTTCTCCTCTTGTTGGGAAAAGATCCAATATTTATACTCTGGAGTCTCAACGTACCCGCTGAGAGAGTCCACTGCGCCAAGGGAGCCACTCACACTTGAGGTATGGTATGGCACCCCTTGCCAAAGCATTCCCTCTCCCCTTTTTGGGGAAGGATCCAGTATGTAGGCCTTGGAGTCTCAGAGACCCCTCTGAGAGAATCCACTGCGTAAAGGGAGCCTCTCGCAACAGAGATAGGGAATTGATACCACTTCCCCTGGGATCACAGCTTACTGGACTTTGGACGTTGCTTTGACTCGTATACCGGTTTGTGTCCCCATCACCCTTCCCCTCCTCTTCCCATGCTGTGTCTCTCACCCTCCCCTCCTCTCTCCCGCCTTCACTATCTGCCTACTTCTCCTGCTCCTAGCCCCCTCCTCTGAATCTCTCCCCTTGCCTGCTTTTCCCCTTATGTATTTGTGCTTATTGTTTAACTCGACCTTACAAGTAACTATGTTGCTATGCTCTAAAAACTGTGTAACCTTTGTAACGATGTAACCTGTAACTGTGATCTGATACTCATGTAAAGCGCTCTGATACCTCCGGGTCTAGCCAGCGCTATATAAAACCTTTAAAATAAAATAAAATAAATAAAACTATAGTGAAAGTGAAGGTGGCAAGAGATCTGCAGACACTGAGGAAATTCCTCCTCTTCTTGCTATGAGCAGACATAATGTTAATGTCCACATGTCTAATCAAAGAACACAGACTTTTCAGAGTAATAAGTAATTACTCTTAAAGAGCACTCTTAGGGACTTAGCTGTTCCAAAGCACTGGATATGAGTTCAACAGCGGCTGATCGGGAATGGGGGAGGAGCGTCGCCTCACTGGCTCAGCCAGCAGCTGAAAAATGAAACAATATCGTTTTATTTTTTCAGCTGCTGTCTGAGCCAGCATGTGTGGGGACGGGCAGGGCAGGCCAGGCCATGGGAAGGAGGAGGAGTGATGCGCACTGCTAACTGTGCATGTCTGTTTGGCCGGCCGTTTAGGCAGGCCAAACAGACATTCGCAGTTAGGCTTCTACAACCCAGCTGTTTTTCACAGCCAGGTTGGAGAAAGAGCACAGACTCCCTGTGCCTGAGTGAGCATCAATCCAGCCCGCTCAGGCCAATCCCCACGCAGCATCAGAGCAGCATGGGGATTGCACAGGGAGTCTCTGATGCTGTCCTAGCTGCTGCTGGGACCTGGAAGTAGAGGAGCTTCGAGGCTCGAGACGGCAGAAGCAGCATCAGGTAAGTTTTATTTGTATTTCTATTTTTTTATTATTTCCCCCATCTGCGCTCCCCCTCTCTCCCCACCCAACCGCTGTTTATATGCATCAGCCACTACTGTATGAGCGATGAAATGTAATACCTAAAGAGTTGTAGACTTTATATATGGAGTGATGGACGTAGAACTGTATTGGTATTGTAACGTCTTAGAGCTTGGTAGATTCCTGCAACATAGATGATAAAAATCGTAGGGGCTGATTCATTATGGACATGTACATGCTGAATGGGTGTGAGCATGTGGACAACTCTAGTAAACTGTCACAGGAGTGGCCAAGGACATGCAAACATATATGTTTTAGGCATCAGTGTTCCCAAGAAAGTTATGTCAATTTGTAATAAAGGACTGTGAAAGGTGGCCCATTTGGTATATGTGCCCAGCAGTACAAAAGACTCACTGGATTGCTTTACAGAGATAAGAGCACCATACTAGGGACTGCCAACCACCTTCTCAACCTACATCAGTAACCCCCTTGACCTTCTACACTCTACCACTCATCACATTCCAACGGAAGTCTGAATGAAGAAAAATAAAGTGTGCATGGGCGTTGATTGTCACCCTCCACAAATGCACTATTCCAGAACGGTAGATAATGTTTAGAATGGATGATGCCTCAACATCCGTGGTACGAGTTCTCAGTGCTAGATCTCAGAAGTGGACACTTCAAGAACCCTTTAGTCAAAGCTGACCAAAAGAAGAAACCTTCAACTGCCCACTGAGGGCTAGTTTTATCAAAGTGTTACGCCACCCTTGCATCACGTAAGGTAATGCAAGGGCGACTCAAAATCTAGATGAGATTTACCAAACCACGCAAGACCAACTTGCGGGCCCTGTGTGTCTTGGTAAATCTGAAATACCCAAGGCAGCGCAGGTCACTGCCTTGCGTTACTCTACTTGGTGGGGGAGTTACAAGGCTGGAGCCTGGGTGTTCCTACTCCTGCAAAGTGCATGGAGGACCACTTCTGGAGTTGGTCAGGAGCTCTCAGGACATGGTACAGTGCTGAGCAGGCCCCCTGGAGCTCGGGGGACTCTCACACCATGGGGCCCGTGAGAGCCTATGTTACACTACTGTCTGAGGCATTCTCATATTTTTCAACACTGATAGACCTGTGAATGCTTCAGAATTGTACACATTCCCTCCAGAGATGCAACAAGAAGAAATATCTTTATGTCTCCTCATTGTTTCTTCTTTCTAAGTGTGCTGCATTCAGCTTAGAAATTTCACACTTAGAAAGAGGAATTTTACCCCATGGATTGTTTTTGTAGAGGAAGGTGTGCCTTCCTGCATAAAAACAACCCTTACTGGAACACAGGCACCTTTGCTTCATGTTGCAAGGGTGCCTGCATTGGTGCTAGTATGCTAATTATGTGCCAGGGCATATAGAGGACAGGAATGCAACATAGCTTGATAGAAATGACCCATTTCTGCCCTTCTTCTTTCACACAGCTCAGAAAAGTGTCTTGCTGCGTTGTGCTGCGTTGTGCTGCATCATAGTTTGGTAAATCAGGCCCTGGGTACCTATGAGCTCACAAGGATGCCCCAAGGATTCTTGCTTTCTGAAAACTATGAATCCTATAGTTGGAAGTAAAATGTGTTAAATGTTCTAGGTTAGTTTGTTGACATTGTTGAATCAAGAAAGACATCTCCAGTGTATGAGAAAAGACTCTTGATGATCAACTGTGAGAACAGGACTTAGAGCTGCAACTCGACAAATGCTAGTTCTGACATTCGAATATCAAGAACTTGACCACATTGACTCAGAGACCAGGATTGAGATGGGTTCCACCAAGGTTGAGAGCTGCTGACCCTGACCTCACCTCATCACTAGCAAACAATCACAAAGCTGTTAGTGGTTCTGTAACAACTAAACATGCTTAGTAAAGGTTTACTAAAATGAGGAGCCCTAAACTGAGCAAATGGTACCACACAAACAAGAATGCAGTAGGCAAACAGAACACTGGAACACCTGAATAGCCATATCACAATGTATGCACCCATTTATAAATTACTATTAAGAGTAACAGTTGTCAGATTGTCCAGTGATCTAACTGAGAGGTTGTCTCATCCTCCATTTTCTACACCACACATAACTATTTTTGCCCCATGTAGCTGCCATCTTTGAGGGACTGCTGGCTATCCTACACAGATAAACATCTGAACATTACATGTTTGTCATGACTAGCTTGTCTATCAACAGAAGAAAAGAGTATTGAAGAAATGGTAGCCTGCCATTCCTGTATAAAAGCCGGTATCAAATTGTGTTATTGAAATTGAGGTGTGACGTCTCTAGTCACCTGTAATCAAGAAATGTTGTAGATTCTCAACTGTAGTAAGTTATTAATGTTGAGTTGTGATGTCATAATGCTTGTTGTTTAGCCAGCAGCCAAAGCGAAAGGCAGGCCACATAGCATAATTACAGTTGGAGTTTAAACAACAAAATTAATAAAACTGATTTTCCTTCTTCTGATCTGTTTCTCTAAAATAAATAATGATCAGCAGAAAGCAGATATATATTGTAACGGTTTTTTTTGCAAGCTGTTTGTTTTACAGGAAAGATAGAATCTCTTTGCAGGCTCCTAGACTTTCTGAACTATTACTTTTTTAATCTACACTACATTAAAGTGAGTCTAATAACTTTTTGCAACAAATTACTAACTGCTTTTATGTGTTTATTTTGCATTATTTTTCATGTTTACAACCACACTCTCTCTATAATTTAAAAGTGAAAGGTACATGACTTATGTGGTTTGTGGGAAAGGTGATGGTGTGACCATGTATTATAAGAAATAAAATGCCGTCTGCCACATGTTAAAAAAGACATTGCAAGTCAGCTCGGAGTTCCATGGCCACAAATTTCCTCGTTGACTTACAATAGCTTGTAATGTAGAACAGGGCAATTTTAATATACATATGTTCAAAGTATCCAGATGTCTTTGCAGCTCTTAGCTTTCTTGATAACCTCTTCTCCCCTACAGCTGGGGGACACTGCCTCTACTGTTAGATGATATTTGCTTTCGTGGGGTGTCTGAAGTTTCTCATGTCAGTCAGAGTCGGAGAAGCATCACCTGCTTCATGAAGATGGCATCCATTTCTGCCTGTGTGATCTCTTTATTACTGAGAACTTGCTGCAGCCCTTCTGTCTAGTATATACAGACAGTTTGGCCACTTTCAAATGATTTACTTATCCAAAATTGAGCTATAATTTCCTTTACAGACCTGGTACTGCCAAAAAGACAATTTATGATGGAGCAAACTTCTGCTGTGGTAAACTAAGGATTGGTGGTTGAGTGAGAGACAATACACTTGGTGTATTAATCCTATAGGGAGTCTATGATCCTGTATATCCTTTCACTGGGAGTAAAAATCCACCATTCCCCTATTATTTCTATTGGTGAACATGATCTAGACAGACACATTAGATAAGCAATCTGGGGCCGTACTACAGTAAAGGTGCTTTTCATTGGTTGCGCTGGACGCATCTTTTAAAAGGTGCACCCGTCGCAAACAATGAAAATGCACCCTATCACCATGAGTGTGCCGACCCCAGGGCAGCCTCAAACTGGTGCTGCCCTGGGAACTGCGCATTCATGTAAAAAAGGGAGCGGTTGCTGTAAAGCCGCTCTGTGTTTTCACAGTGCAGGCAGCACCCCGCCTGCAATTTGGAGGGGGATTAGAGATCCCCTTGCAGGCAGGTGCAGTCAGTGACTGCACCTGCCTGCAAGGGGGTGTCTGGGATCCCCTGCAGAGGGCTGCTCTCCTGGGGCGTAATGAAAGGTGGTGAACTGTCAGTGCGCCTGCTGACAGCTTCCTTGACTCTGCGTCCGCATCTGTAATACGGCACTGGTGCGGAGGCAAAGGGATTCCCTCATTTGCAGTGGTGGACGCCCCCATGCAAATGAGGGTACGCCCCCTGCAGACTGCGCTGGCACATTATCAGCGACAGCGCTATTGGTATTACAGAAGGGGATGCACAAGCATCAGCTGTCCCTTCTGTAATACCAGAGTGCCCCGGGGGCATAGAAAGCGGGTGTAAATGCCTCTTGCACCCCCGGGTTACTCGCTGTAATACCACCCTTGGGGCACAACGGGCATTTGTGCCTGCTTTGCGCACCCCAGGGGCACTTTGACTGGAGGGTTAGAGAACCCCTGAAAGGTTGTGCCCCCAGGGGCTCCATGGGATTGAATTATGCCCCTACTTAAAAGCTCATGCCATGACATGCGGTGGCTTTCAGCACCATACAGCCACAACACCATAATATTGGAGATGAGGATGTGCAGAAACGAAAACGACAATCCAACAGGCTTTCTGCATTTATGAACACAGGATCTGTGACAACATCCCTGTATCTATCAAAACTGCCCATTGTCTGGTCCAATTTAGGAAGGAACTGATGACGCACCTCTTTAAAGAAGACTACACCATGGCGAAGTAATGACCCCGTCTACTCTAGGAACCCATCTTCCCCTCAAATCCTCACTGACTGTATCTTTGCATTTGACGGTGTATAGCGAGCGCTCCACTGCCCTTTGCCTAGGTTCCCACTAACACCACATGCATACTTTTAGAGAGACTCGCAGGAAATGCTGAAGGTTTGCAGCATTCATCTCAATTAAATTGAAAATGGATCTGTTTTAGAGCAGCACGTAACTTTGCAATCTTTACACCTTCCAGTATTTTCACAGATGGGTCGGAATTGAGCGGGAAAGATGACTGGGATATATATTTTAAAAAAGTTAAGATTCGTTTAAAGCTTTGGCTCGGGTGATTACTGTATTTATTTTTTGTGGCGGTAAGACCGGGAACCGCTGATATATTTGACATAAAAAATTCCAATTCATTATGAATTTAAAAATATATATTTTTTGCAGCCTGAACTTTGAACCTGTGTTTTTTTTACATACAAACCATCTGCGCTCTAAAACGCGTGATATTTTGCCCCTGGCAAAACCATGGGGATACTGCCTAATTAACTCCGTCAGCCACACGTGGTAGTTTAATGCAAGTTCAGAAAAGAGCACTATTTTTAACTGACATCCTGTGAGTCACTGGCTGACGGAGAGGGACGTTCCTATGTAGTGATGACAGCTGCATACAAATTAATTGCAGCGCTGCAGGAGAAAAGTGCTTCGTATCTGAACATTCTTGATGACTGGATATGGGTGCAGGAACAAAGTGAGCACAGTGACACCCACAGGCGACCTTTTCAGCTGGCTGCCTCGCAGGTATCATCTTTTTGCATGAACAACTATGATGTTTGAGAAAGATTGGCGTTGAGACTCATAATAGTGATAAGACAGTAATTTAAGAAAACATTGTCACAGAACGCCACATACAGTTATAGAAACTGGTCATCCAAATGACGATGTCGGGAGGACATCGTTGCGGAGGACATCGTTGCGGATTGGAACTACCAGACCATAGGTTAGCGGTTCCGATCGCATAGGGCCTTATTAGGATGACGGGCGGACTTTGCCCACCCGTCATCCCATTGTAAATCGGGACCGCCCGCCATAAGGGCGGGGGTCCCGGGGGTGCTATTAAGATGTGCCCGCCACAGTGGCGGGCACATCCTGTATTTTCATCATTGTGGCGGGCAGTGCTCTCCATATTATTACTTTTCCGCCCCTCCCGCAAGGCGACCGGGGCGGAAAAGCGGCGGACGGTCTTTCCGTCCGCCGTGGTCCCCCCGCCATCCTAATATGGCGGGGGGGGGGAAATCTGGTTATGATATCGGGCGGATTGCCTCCGCCAGGCTGGCGGTGTCTACCGCCAGCCTGGCGGAGGCAATCTGTCCGATATCATAATGGACCCCATAGTTTGGATGGGACCGACCTATGGGCAGTCAGAAAAATCAATTTTTCAATGGCAACTTGTGAGGTGGGCGTAAAAACGTATATATATATATTTTTTTTAATTTGTTTTTATTGTTGCAGTCACAGTTTAAATATACATTGGTATTCTTTTCTACTGCGCGGCTTCAACATTCTGCCGACTGCAGTCACTTATGCAACTTTTCAATTTAACAATTTTCTCTTTTATAACTCAACCATAAAAAGGGTCTTGACATTTCCTAGTTTGTATAAATTTACTGAATACTTTTGCGAGAGTATAGGTTTCCCGAAGCGTTGTACATGTTACCTCTCCAGACTGATATCATTTTCAATTCTATTTGCAAGGCTCAAGCATCCCGCCTTAACTTATGTCCCTATCCCAACCCCCATTCCTCCCTCTCACGCTAACTCTTCATCTTCCCCTTCACTATCAGTATCTTCATCCTCGGGTAGTGGCTCACAGATCTCTCCCCTATATACATTCCACGGTGACCATATTTTATTCCATTTTCGTGGGTTGAGTCTCTGTTGGTAGACTGCCCTTTCAGTAATCATTAATATATCCATGTTTCTACTCCATTGAGTCAGGGTCGGGGTAGTGCTTGCCCCCCAGTTCAGTGCTATGTCACGTTTTGCCAACATCATTCCAATAATTACCCATCCTTTCCCATGCTGTGTCAGGTCTGTCGGGTCCCATACATTCAGTAGGCAGATTCTGGGTTCAGGTGTAAATGAGGTGTGCAAGGTCTAACCCATTGTGCGTGTAACCCTCCTCCAGTAATCCTGAATATTTGGGCAGGTCCACAGCGTATGGAACAGTGTACCCTCCTCCCCACAATTTCTCAGACAGTATGGGTGATCTGCCCTCTGGATTCGGTGTAGTGTTGTGCGGGTGTAGTAGACCCGATGTAGGATTTTAAATTGTACTAGTCTAAAGCGTGTAGATATACCCGCCTCCTTGGCTGATGCCAATGCTGCATTCCATTCTGCCTCGTCCATTTCCCCAACCTCGTCCTCCCAGCGTTCTTTCAGTTTTACCAGCGGGTCCTGTAGGTTATTTAGCAGTTTACGGTAGGTAAGTGAGGTAGCACCCGCTTCCATGTAGTCTGTTAGTAGCCGGTCCTCTAACGGAGCTGATTCTGGGACCGCAGCGCCCGGCTCCAGCACAGACAGGAGTGCATGCCTGATTTGTATATATCTATATGTTTCAGTTATCTCCATCTCGTATTGTTCCCTCAGGGCCGCGAATGCGATCACCCCATCCCTTGTCCACATGTCCCCCACTGTGGAGATCCCAATGTCGTCCCACTGGTCAAACCCCTTACTACGTCGTAGGTTACCTAGGCTTTTGGCATCCCATAGCGGTGTGAGCTTGGTGATTACTCCCTCCCATGCCAGTCGCCTTTGAGCTTTATGCCATATAGCCACCGCGTGTTTGGTCGGACCTCTCAATTTTGTTAGCAGACTTTTGTTATATAGCGGGGCCAGTAGGGTGTTCATGCCTAGTTGCCTCCTGTCAGCCATGTACGCGGGGTCATCCTGTGCTATATGCAGCCATTGGTTAATCACCTTAAGGTGTGCTGCCCAGTAATACAATTCAAGGTGTGGGAGCGCTATCCCCCCGCTATACCAGTCCCTCACCATTTTCGCTTGTGCGACCCTGGCCGGTTTATCTCCCCACAGTAGGCCTGACACTTGCGCCGATACCTGTCTGAAAAACGATGGTGGAACCACTGCTGGCGTGTTTTCTAGGACATACAAGAAGCGTGGCAGTGCCATCATCTTGAAAAGCGCCGCCCTACCTAGCAGAGTCAATGGGAGGGTCTTCCAGTGTCGCACGTCCGCCTTGAACCTATCCAGCAGTGGCTTAAGGTTCAGGTCTAGAAAGGTCGCATGTTCTCGGGTGATTTGGATCCCCAGGTACTTGAAGGAGAGGGATTCTATCAGCAACGGGCAGTCGGCAGTCAGGGGCGGTGGAGTGCCACTCAGCATGTAGAGTACTGATTTCGACCAGTTAATTTTATACCCCGATGCCGTGCCATGTCTCTCGCATAAGGCCAACAGGACCGGTACCCCATGCTCGAGGTCCGTGAGGTAGACTAACATGTCGTCGGCGTATAGGGAGACTCTGTCTTCCCAATCACCCCCCCATTGAATGCCTTTCAGCAGCCGTGTGGTTCTGATGACTGTCGCCAAGGGTTCCAATACTAAGGCGAATAGCAACGGTGAGAGTGGGCACCCTTGTCTCGTGCCTCTTGCTAGTGGGAACTCCCTCGATATGTGGCCATTGGCCGCCACTCGTGCCACGGGTTCAGTGTACAGTAGCCTGACCCACGATATGAATTTTGTGCCAATACCCAGGTGTGCCAGAACTGCAAAGAGGTAGTTCCACTCCACCATGTCGAATGCCATCCTGGCATCCAAGGAGAGCACCGCCGCTTGTTCCTCCAGTAGTGGAACGCGTGCCATTACGCCGTGAAGCCGACGAAGGTTCATCGCCGTACTCCGGTGTGGCATAAACCCTGACTGATCCGGGTGTATCAGGTGCGCCAGATGTGGCAGCAATCTAGTGGCCAACAGTTTCTCTGCGTTAAGGAGGGAAATCGGGCGGTATGATCCGCAGTCTTCCGGGGGTTTACCGGGTTTTGGTATTGCTATTACCGTGGCCGTACGCTGATCGGGCGGCAGTTGCCCTTTCCCCAGACACTCTACGTACATTTGGAGTAGGGGCGTAGACAGCGTCTCCGCCATGGCCTTGTACCACTCAATCGGCACCCCGTTGGGGCCGAGCGCCTTCCCTGGGTGTAATGCCGCTATCGCTGCCTGTACCTCCTCGATTGTCAGGTCCGAGTCCAGCTCGTCCCGTTTATCCTGTGGCAGAGTGTTGGTAGGTACGCCTTCTAGAGACCCCTCCGCCATTTCCTGGGTGACCACGAAGTCAGGGGAATATACGGATTGGAAATAATCCGCCAATACTTCCACTATTCGTGACGGGCTGGTCTGTACCACACCGTCAGGGTCCCTCAATTTCAGAATGGCCTTCTGCCCTCCCCTTTTTTTTTCTAGCCAGGCCAGCAGTTTTCCGGCCTTGTCGCCCACGTCGTACACCCTGTTTGTTGTCGCTGCCAAACTGTCCAACGCCCTGCGGCGCTCATGGTCTGCGTGACGTTGCTGACACAGCCGGAGCACGTGTTTTGTGTGCTCGGTCGGGTCTCTCTCATGATCTTGCGTGGCCCTGTCCATTTGTTCCTCCAAGTCTAGCAGTGCCTGACGCTTTGTGTGCTTATGGTGTGTTATAGCAGAAACGGCCTGCCCGCGCAGAACTGTCTTGTAGGCTTCCCACAAGGTTGTATGGGAGCGCACTGACCCTGTATTCTCGGCAAAGTAAGACCTAGTGCCCCTTTTTAGTGCTTTGACCACTAATGGTTCACGAAGGTAGCATGGGTAGATAGGGTAAATGCGTTTGCGTGTATGTTCATGGCTGGAAAGAGACAGTGTCAGCGGGGAGTGATCAGAGATCCCTCGTGGACGGATTTGGACTTCGGCTACAGTGAGGAGGCCCCCCCCCAGTGTGAGGAGGTAGTCAATTCTTGATAGGCTGTCATGAACCGCGGAATAGTATGTGTACTGACGGTCTTCTGGGTGGGACTGCCTCCATACATCTACCAACCCCTGTGCTTCCATGAAGTCGTGCAATCGGGAGGGCCCCGGTGTTTGTGTGCGTACTGGGAAGCGATCCAGCGTGTTATGTGCCACGGCATTGAAGTCACCCCCTATAATGAGATCTCCTTCCGGTAGTTCCAATAAAAAGTTCCCCAGCTCTGGAAGAGCAGTGGTATGCAGTGCCGGCGGGATATATACTGACACCACGTTGAGCGGTCTCCCCTCCCACTGCCCATGTATCGCTGCAAAGCGTCCCTGCGTATCGATCTTAGTGGATTGGGCTATGAATTTTGATGTTCGGTGCATTAAGATCCCCGTGCCACGGGAACCTTTTGTAAATTCAGAGTGAACAATCATGCTGTACCCCTTCCTATCCAGGGCCCGTGTCGCCACGCCTGTTAGATGTGTTTCCTGCAGTAGTACCAGAGCGGGATTCAGTCTCTTTATGCCCTGTAACACTAGCCCTCTCTTTATTTTGTCTCCCAGGCCCCTCACATTCCAGGACATAATGTTCAACGGGATTGCCTGTCCCACAACGTCACCTCCTCCCACCATGCTTGGACAGGTAGTGAGCATTCATGCCGTGTCTTGGTACCTTTACTCTACGCGCTTGCGCCCTGCACCTCTTTCCATCATGCTGGGACAGGTAATGAGCATCCCTGCCATGCCACTGTACCTCTACTCTGCGCGCTTGTGCCCCGTGTGTTCTGTCCAGACCCTGTGAACATTCTAAAACCCCAACATCTGTCCTACCCCCAACTCCCCCCCTCCCTGCCCCCCTGCTCAACGGACTTCGAACTGCCCGCCCCCCCAACTCAGCAGAGTGCTTGATCCCAACCCATAACATAGTACTTGCTCGCTGGGGTGAAGGATTCTCCGAAGTCGGCGGCCCCCTCCTTGGCCGCGGAGGCCCTCAGCCCAGTGTCCAAGGCGGCATTCTCGGGCCGCGGTATTTTCAGTTCAAATGGACAGTATCCGGGGATCACTGTTCTCCGTCATCGCCCCCCTCCTGAATTTCTTGCAATGGCGAAAGTGGCTCCGCCTCGTCACCGTTTGATTGCAGGCCCCGCTGGGATCCTCCATTACGGTTTTTGGTTTGTCTGCTGGAGCGACGGGGGAGGCCTGTCGTCCGCCAACCCTCCAGCCAGTCCTGTGCCGCCTCCGGGGTGTCGAAAAACCAAGTCTTATTGTCGGCCACAATCCGAAGTTTTGCTGGGAAAAGCATTGAATAAGGGATCTCCCTGGCTCTCAGTTCCTTTTTGACCTCGAAGAAAGTTCTCCTTCTCCTCGCGACCTCCGCCGTGTAATCTGGAAAAAACGCTAGCGTGGCGTTTTGAATCTTAATGGGGGGTGAGGTTCTTGCCGCCTGTAAGATGACATCTCGATCCCTAAAATTAAAGAGTCGTGCTATAATCGGCCTGGGGTTGGCGCCCGTTTGTCGGCGCCCTCCAGGGACTCTGTGCGCTCTCTCTACTGTGAAAAAATTGGAGAGTCCCTTAGGTTGTAGGTGCTGTTTGATTAAGTTCTCTACATATAGGTCCATCGACCTCGTGTCTTCCGATTCTGGCACACCTATTATACGGATGTTGTTCCGTCTCGAGCGTCCTTCCTGGTCATCGAGCTTGTCTCTCAGTTCCCTATTCTCTTTTGAGATATGTTCCATATTAATCTGTAGCTCCGACACATCTTCCACCAAGGCTTTTGTCACAATTTCCATCGTGTTCACTTTCTCCGTCATCTTGTGGAAGTCTGCCCGAATCAGCGTGATTTCGGCTGAGATTGACCCCACCGTGGCCTGCACCTGTGTGAGGGCCCGCATGACATCGTCCAGGGTAGCCTTCTTGCTCCCCGTCGCCTCCACTGTCTTGCCCGTCTGCGACCTGGCGTCTGGCGGGGGGGTGACGGGTTTCTCGTATGCGAAGCGATCAAGGCGGGATTGCGTCGCGTTGTTCTTCGGCCCCTTGCCAGCCATTTTGATCGTGGAGCCGTGCACTCTGACCCCCGGTCGATAATAGCCGGCCCCCCACTCTCCTCCGGGGCAGCCCCTCGCCTCACCAGTTTCCCGGTCTCACACGGCGCACTGTTCACCCTCGGTCGTGGCCCTCAGAGCCCCGGTATGGCACCCCAGGCTCGCCTCCGGCCTTGTTACGTGGCGGCGCGTGGCCCCTCTGTTCAGCTATATGTGAGGCCGCTGGACTGCACTTTGCCCAACCGCGTGGTGTCGACGGGTCGCGGGCCGCGGAGACGCCCCCTCAATATCTGTTGCGCCGAGATTGGTCTTTTTAGTCCTCTGCCTTATTCCCCTGCCGCTGTTGCAGTGTTTACTTCTCTGCCAGGCACCTCGGCCCCTGCCCGGGGATAGAGTTCCACGTAGTGTCGCATAAGGGCCCCTGTGCCCTCTCGTGGTTGTAGTGTGCCCCCACACAGCGGGGGGGGGGGGACCGGGGGCCGCGTATCGCTGTGGTGCTCCGCTGCGCAACGTCGGTACCTGCGCTCCCTCGGCGCTGCCAGCACCAGTCCTGTATTTAGTCCTTTGCCCTATTCCCCTGCCGCAGTTGCCGTATTTACTTCTCTATCAGGCACCTCGGCCCGTGTCCGGGGATAGGGCTTCATGTTGTGTTGCACATTGGCCCCCGTGCCCTCTCGTGTTTGCAGTGCGCCCCCACACAGCGGGGGGGGGCCGGAGCCGTGGGTCGCTGTATCAGGTGGCGCTTTGTTGTGTAGTGACGGTACCTGCTTTCCCTCGGCGATGTCAGCACCAGATCGGTTGTTCACGGGGACCCGGCCGGGTCCTCAAGATGGCGGGCACCGTTTCAGGTTCTTCCCCTCCGCGCGTCTGTACCCTGCGGCGCTCATGGTCTGCGTGACGTTGCTGACACAGCCGGAGCACGTGTTTTGTGTGCTCGGTCGGGTCTCTCTCATGATCTCGCGTGGCCCTGTCCATTTGTTCCTCCAAGTCTAGCAGTGCCTGACGCTTTGTGTGCTTATGGTGTGTTATAGCAGAAACGGCCTGCCCGCGCAGAACTGTCTTGTAGGCTTCCCACAAGGTTGTATGGGAGCGCACTGACCCTGTATTCTCGGCAAAGTAAGACCTAGTGCCCCTTTTTAGTGCTTTGACCACTAATGGTTCACGAAGGTAGCATGGGTAGATAGGGTAAATGCGTTTGCGTGTATGTTCATGGCTGGAAAGAGACAGTGTCAGCGGGGAGTGATCAGAGATCCCTCGTGGACGGATTTGGACTTCGGCTACAGTGAGGAGGCCCCCCCCCAGTGTGAGGAGGTAGTCAATTCTTGATAGGCTGTCATGAACCGCGGAATAGTATGTGTACTGACGGTCTTCTGGGTGGGACTGCCTCCATACATCTACCAACCCCTGTGCTTCCATGAAGTCGTGCAATCGGGAGGGCCCCGGTGTTTGTGTGCGTACTGGGAAGCGATCCAGCGTGTTATGTGCCACGGCATTGAAGTCACCCCCTATAATGAGATCTCCTTCCGGTAGTTCCAATAAAAAGTTCCCCAGCTCTGGAAGAGCAGTGGTATGCAGTGCCGGCGGGATATATACTGACACCACGTTGAGCGGTCTCCCCTCCCACTGCCCATGTATCGCTGCAAAGCGTCCCTGCGTATCGATCTTAGTGGATTGGGCTATGAATTTTGATGTTCGGTGCATTAAGATCCCCGTGCCACGGGAACCTTTTGTAAATTCAGAGTGAACAATCATGCTGTACCCCTTCCTATCCAGGGCCCGTGTCGCCACGCCTGTTAGATGTGTTTCCTGCAGTAGTACCAGAGCGGGATTCAGTCTCTTTATGCCCTGTAACACTAGCCCTCTCTTTATTTTGTCTCCCAGGCCCCTCACATTCCAGGACATAATGTTCAACGGGATTGCCTGTCCCACAACGTCACCTCCTCCCACCATGCTTGGACAGGTAGTGAGCATTCATGCCGTGTCTTGGTACCTTTACTCTACGCGCTTGCGCCCTGCACCTCTTTCCATCATGCTGGGACAGGTAATGAGCATCCCTGCCATGCCACTGTACCTCTACTCTGCGCGCTTGTGCCCCGTGTGTTCTGTCCAGACCCTGTGAACATTCTAAAACCCCAACATCTGTCCTACCCCCAACTCCCCCCCTCCCTGCCCCCCTGCTCAACGGACTTCGAACTGCCCGCCCCCCCAACTCAGCAGAGTGCTTGATCCCAACCCATAACATAGTACTTGCTCGCTGGGGTGAAGGATTCTCCGAAGTCGGCGGCCCCCTCCTTGGCCGCGGAGGCCCTCAGCCCAGTGTCCAAGGCGGCATTCTCGGGCCGCGGTATTTTCAGTTCAAATGGACAGTATCCGGGGATCACTGTTCTCCGTCATCGCCCCCCTCCTGAATTTCTTGCAATGGCGAAAGTGGCTCCGCCTCGTCACCGTTTGATTGCAGGCCCCGCTGGGATCCTCCATTACGGTTTTTGGTTTGTCTGCTGGAGCGACGGGGGAGGCCTGTCGTCCGCCAACCCTCCAGCCAGTCCTGTGCCGCCTCCGGGGTGTCGAAAAACCAAGTCTTATTGTCGGCCACAATCCGAAGTTTTGCTGGGAAAAGCATTGAATAAGGGATCTCCCTGGCTCTCAGTTCCTTTTTGACCTCGAAGAAAGTTCTCCTTCTCCTCGCGACCTCCGCCGTGTAATCTGGAAAAAACGCTAGCGTGGCGTTTTGAATCTTAATGGGGGGTGAGGTTCTTGCCGCCTGTAAGATGACATCTCGATCCCTAAAATTAAAGAGTCGTGCTATAATCGGCCTGGGGTTGGCGCCCGTTTGTCGGCGCCCTCCAGGGACTCTGTGCGCTCTCTCTACTGTGAAAAAATTGGAGAGTCCCTTAGGTTGTAGGTGCTGTTTGATTAAGTTCTCTACATATAGGTCCATCGACCTCGTGTCTTCCGATTCTGGCACACCTATTATACGGATGTTGTTCCGTCTCGAGCGTCCTTCCTGGTCATCGAGCTTGTCTCTCAGTTCCCTATTCTCTTTTGAGATATGTTCCATATTAATCTGTAGCTCCGACACATCTTCCACCAAGGCTTTTGTCACAATTTCCATCGTGTTCACTTTCTCCGTCATCTTGTGGAAGTCTGCCCGAATCAGCGTGATTTCGGCTGAGATTGACCCCACCGTGGCCTGCACCTGTGTGAGGGCCCGCATGACATCGTCCAGGGTAGCCTTCTTGCTCCCCGTCGCCTCCACTGTCTTGCCCGTCTGCGACCTGGCGTCTGGCGGGGGGGTGACGGGTTTCTCGTATGCGAAGCGATCAAGGCGGGATTGCGTCGCGTTGTTCTTCGGCCCCTTGCCAGCCATTTTGATTGTGGAGCCGTGCACTCTGACCCCCGGTCGATAATAGCCGGCCCCCCACTCTCCTCCGGGGCAGCCCCTCGCCTCACCAGTTTCCCGGTCTCACACGGCGCACTGTTCACCCTCGGTCGTGGCCCTCAGAGCCCCGGTATGGCACCCCAGGCTCGCCTCCGGCCTTGTTACGTGGCGGCGCGTGGCCCCTCTGTTCAGCTATATGTGAGGCCGCTGGACTGCACTTTGCCCAACCGCGTGGTGTCGACGGGTCGCGGGCCGCGGAGACGCCCCCTCAATATCTGTTGCGCCGAGATTGGTCTTTTTAGTCCTCTGCCTTATTCCCCTGCCGCTGTTGCAGTGTTTACTTCTCTGCCAGGCACCTCGGCCCCTGCCCGGGGATAGAGTTCCACGTAGTGTCGCATAAGGGCCCCTGTGCCCTCTCGTGGTTGTAGTGTGCCCCCACACAGCGGGGGGGGGGGACCGGGGGCCGCGTATCGCTGTGGTGCTCCGCTGCGCAACGTCGGTACCTGCGCTCCCTCGGCGCTGCCAGCACCAGTCCTGTATTTAGTCCTTTGCCCTATTCCCCTGCCGCAGTTGCCGTATTTACTTCTCTATCAGGCACCTCGGCCCGTGTCCGGGGATAGGGCTTCACGTTGTGTTGCACATTGGCCCCCGTGCCCTCTCGTGTTTGCAGTGCGCCCCCACACAGCGGGGGGGGGCCGGAGCCGTGGGTCGCTGTATCAGGTGGCGCTTTGTTGTGTAGTGACGGTACCTGCTTTCCCTCGGCGATGTCAGCACCAGATCGGTTGTTCACGGGGACCCGGCCGGGTCCTCAAGATGGCGGGCACCGTTTCAGGTTCTTCCCCTCCGCGCGTCTGTACCCGATTCCTCCGGTCGCCTGATCCGCCTCCCGCCACTCAGCGCGGGGGCACCCGGGGTCCCGCTCGGGGCTTTTGATGCCTGGATATTGCTGCAGGATGTCTCCCTCTCCGTAGTTGTCGCGGGCGGGTGCTTCCGGCGGGCCCTCCGCCCAGATCGGCTCACTTCCTGCCGGCTCTTTCGTCCAGGCCAGTCTCCGGCTCGGGATCCCCTCAGGGGCCTACTCGGGGTCAGTGATATCTCGGCTCCCCGGTCATGGATTTCCTTTCCGCTTGGCCGTACCTCTGCCGCCCGGTCCTGGGCATCAGTACCTTCCCGCCTGGGACATAAGTGTCTCGGATTACTAGTCGGATTTCGTTGGAGGCCGCTTCAGCCGCGGAGCTCTCCTTCTAGGCTGCCACCATCATCGGCTGCTGGCCACGCCCCCCAAAAACGTATATTTTTAAACATCCTTGCACAGTGTAGCAGGCATGGTGCCTGTCACACGGCGCAGGGATGTTTAGGGGGCACCATAGCAGAGAGCCAAATGGTAAGGGGTCCAAGCTGAGGGCCCCCAAAGTCACTTTACAACATCCTTTCCTTGTCGGCTAGGTCGACATGGAAAAGATGTTGGAAACTGCCATCATAATCTCGACGGCGGAGCTGAGGCTGGCTCCTCAATCATTATGGGATTATTTGTGTTTCCAACACTCCAATGGGCTCCTTGAGCCTGTCGGAAAAGCAACAGAATCTCCCGCAGGTTTCACTCTGACCGCCATGACCATAATAGAGCAGTCGAAGTGAAACCAACGATGTCGGGCAGAAAGCCTCCGACAGCTGGTCGGCGACTTTTTGCCTGACATCGTAATCAGGGCTAAAGTAGTAAAACCTGAGCACAAGTGTGTGGCAGGAGCGGGGAGATCTCACCCAACGCTATCAGGACCAAGTCCGGACGTCAATCTATATAGAGCCCATCTCCTAAAAATCCTACGATGGTGGTCATTGGCTGACTGCCAGGCTGACGAGAGGTAACATGATGGCCGGAAATTACATGTGGTGCTGCACTTGCTGACGTGAGCAAAAAGTCGGCCTTATGAAGCTCATCAAAGTCCAAAGTATGGGTAATCAGAGCTGGCTCCCAGGCAGCATGCAGTCTCTTGCCTAAAAATACAATGAGGCTCCTGATTGGCTGGTTGTTCGGCCAGACAGAGATCTTATGAGCACAAGCTTTAATTGGTCGCTCCTGTTGGGCTTCGAATGACTTGATCTCTAATTAAAGAACGCTAAAACATTGTTGGAGTCGTGAGGAATTGAGCACACTGCCTTTGATTTTATTCTGTTTAGCAGAAGTCAGTGAAAATTAGCGGTCACTTTGCATAAAGTACCTGAATGACAGCTTAGTATGCCACAAATAATGCAGACCTATTCAGTTTGTGTGTATACTTCTGACTGTGTGATGAACAGTAAAGAACTCTTAGAGTATTTCAGGAAGCAACTCACACTTGGTGCACTGAAAATGTTAAATTACATACAGGAATTTCTTCAATCTTTCAAAGCCGTTTGTTCTACCGTGCAAGAGACATGGCATTCAGGCAATAAAGCATCCCCTCATTTTTTTTGTTAATAACACTCCTTTTCACTCCCTTACCTCCTTTGAGCATATAACAGTGAAATGAATTACAGAAGAGAATTTCTCTAGTACAATTGTTGTTAAATGATGAACATCAGGGGCCGTATTATGCATGTGGCCCGGGGGCGCAATGGGCTTATGAGCCCACTTTGTGCACCCCGAGCACTTTCGTGTTACAGGGCAGATGCCTGTTCAGTCCTTTCTGTAATACTGATAGCGCTGGCGCTCATAAAGCGCCAGATCTAGCTTCAGAGGATGTTCCCTCATTAGCATGGGGGCGAGCCTCATGCAAATGTGGGAATCCCTTTGCCTCTACGCCCACGCCTTATTACAGATGCAGTACAAAAGGGGGTGGTGATGGACGGAGCATCTGAATCAAACACTCACACCCAGTCAAAAGATCTGGGTTTAATCCATCACCGTTCTTTAGCCCACTCTGCCACCCCAGTTCAGACATGGCTATATGCAAATCAGTCTGACCCTGTGCCTCATGGGAACAGTCCAGCCCGAACTGCCAAGCCATGTCTTCCCTGGACCGAAAACAAGCTTCCGAGGACCGGTTTCTGGTTATTACAGATGCAAGCGCAGAGGCAAAGCAGCTCTCAGGAGGGGCACCCAGAGTGGGCCACCTAAAAGGTGGACCATTGCCAGTTCGCCTCATGATGGCAGCCATCTGCAGGGGGAAAGGGGGTCCCATGGACCCGCCAGACATCCCCTTGCAGACGGGTGCAGTCACTCATATTATCTGCCAACTTCAATACCTTCTATTGCCTATTGTTACCTTAAACTTCCATTCCACTCTCACATACATTTAAATGCTGCACTTGTTTCTTCCCTAAGATCCAGTAACTCCATGTTTACTCTGCACTTGTCTCCCATGTAATGCAAATGAGATCTGTCCTGCTACCATCACCTGTTTGTGTCTTGCCCCACAAATAAAATATATATGGTCCAACCAGACCCATTTACTTCATTTCTTTCTCCCTTTTCCTAACTCTGTCGCTCCCTTCCTTCTCCCTCCAGCAGAATAGGAAGTGCAACTGTGGTATCTTCCAGCGACACAGATCAATGTACCGCTGACGAAGCAGTGCTCACTCCTGTGACTCTATGATACCTAAGCCACTGGACATGCACTGACTAGGATATCCCTATTCTTGGGTCCCACAGTCTTTGTGGCAGTGGTGACCCACAATGCCAGGATTTTGCTTTTTCCCTTAAGCCGGGCTGAATGAAAAAAGGGAATTGTAGGAATTCTTGAATTAACACCGGCCACTGACAATACCATTGTTTCTCACCAAGTGTGGCTCTCTTGACAGAGACCTGCCATATGCAAATCAGTCTTGGTCCATCTCCAATGGGGAAAGTCCAGCCCAAACTGCAGGGCCAGGACCAGAGAGGAACACAAGCCTATCCAAAGCTGGTTTCCGTCTAGTTAGGCTTTGTCAGGGAGGTATAGAATGAGCCCTGCGGCATAGTGATCACAGTGTCACGCCTGAAAATAACTGTTGTTCCTAGGACATCCACTGCAACAAGCATTACATTTAAAAAAAGGAATGCCTCAATTACCCTCAGCCACTGCCGATTGCTTAAGGTCACATTACAGGTCATCGTTTTTGCCAGTGTGCCACTCTAGACAGAGACCAACCAAATGCAAACCAGTCTAGTCCGAGCTCCAATTGGAAAAGCCCAGCGCAAACCTCATTTTTTAGCCTGGCTGAAACAAAGCTGTGTCTAAGCAACTGCAATAATTGTTGTAGTCTATCACAGAGATTTCGCTTCAGTGAAAAATAATTTTAGAGGCCTCCGCCTGATTTATGAGCAACATAAGGGCAGTGGTACACCAAAGGCCATCTTTATGAAGGTGGCTGCGTCACTTTTGCACCACGCAAAGTGGTGCATGCGCGAGGCAACCCCCAATTGTGATGAATCAAGTCATGCTAGGCCACTTTGTGTGGCCCTGAGGAACTTGCTAAATCAGGAGTAACCAGGGGCGGCTCCTCCACTAGGGGTGAGGAGCACCACCCCACTGCTTTCTTGCAGTGCGAGAAGCAGAAACATAAAATGTTAACAACTTTCTGTTATTACCATTGTATGTTTGGTTGCAGGCCAGTGGGTGGGCGGGGCTGCTCTGCAGGCTTCTTACTGCCTTGTTTATAGCCCTTTTTAGCAATTTTAGTTGCTTAAATTGTGCTAGGGTGATAAACCCTTGTTATCGACTGCTCCATGTTTGAGCCCCTGCGCTTACTTAAGTTGTGAATTCCTCAGCCAGCCCTTCCATTAACTGCTCCCAGCTTGTTATCATACTGTCGGAGAATAATTTAATTTGCTGAAAAATGCCCTCAGGCGAATCAAATAGACCGTTTAAAGGAAGGCTTTGATCCTTTCATTGTTGATGGTAAATGTTGGAACATTGACTTCCATGAATCGATTCGTCCATTATGTGTACATCGATTTAGATGTGCTAAGGAGAGAGTTTCCAGTTCTACTTAATTTGTCTGTTCCCCTCCTCCCGAGGTCTGTAAAAGCCAGTGCAGGTACTGTGCTGATGGAAATTTTATATCCAGAGGAGAAGCCCAGAAGGTGAAGATTAAATTCTCTTGATACCACAAGCTCAGTAATCTGCTCTTCTTGTTGAAGGCTTACAATTTCCTCCACTAGTGCTTTGAGGTCCTTTAGCTTGCCTTTCGGATGTATGTAAACATTGATAATTGCGACCTGAGTTTTGGCTTTCTGGGAATCAATTTGAATTCTGATTGCGTTTATGGCCAATGAGTTGGAATGTAATGCCCTGCCTGTGCCCATCCTTGTTGTGGAGATGTATGTTGCTAGGCCTCCCGTCCGGTGACCATATTTTGCTCCTTCAAAGAGACGGAGCAAGTTGTATACCCCTATAGATATAAATGGTCTTCAAGCCATGTTTCCTATTGGAGGAGGATAATGAGTGATTGCAGATATGCTAAAACGTATAAACCCATTGCTTTGCTGGCAAGGCAATTTATGTTAGGTGAAAAGATTTAGAGGTTGGCTTGCTTCTTGTGCTATTACCCGCTTTTTGTCATGGATTGTATAAGGTGTTGTCTATTGCTCAGTGAGCCATCGGTAGCCTCGTTCAGGGGGCCTAGGTATTGTGTGTTGGTGGCCCCGCCAGGACGCTGAAAAAATCACTTTTTTTATTCACCAAGGGCTCCCTTCCGGACTGAGTATGTAGCAGTGAGTGAATGAGCATTTTCATTTGTTGGACATTCAGGTAGTATCGGGAATGGGTATCCTAATTCAAAGAATGGCCTTAATCTCATTCCCCATTTCCTGAGAGTTGACCTCTCATTTAGTACTTTATGACTAATGTCAGCCGATCTCCATGTTGTTTTAGTCGCTTCATTCTCCACTGGGCTTTCTTTCGCAATAAATTCTATAGAGGCTAGATCAGTTGACTTTAAGGACACCAGGTTGGAAGTTGAGGTTAAACGCCATAAGATTTTACCTCTATTTAGGATATTGTGTTTCTCTTTAGATTTATAGATAGGTGTAAATGTTACAACATGTGTGGAATCTTAGCCAGTTTGCTGACTCTGCAAATCTCCTCATGCTGTGCTCAGTTCTTGTTCTTTTAGGGGGGGGGGGGGGG
Source organism: Lissotriton vulgaris (assembly GCF_964263255.1). NCBI lineage: Eukaryota > Metazoa > Chordata > Amphibia > Caudata > Salamandridae > Lissotriton > Lissotriton vulgaris. Next base: position 895,398,608 of record NC_141691.1, on the reverse strand, counting down.
TAGCTCGCACGCAAATCGAGACAAGTAAACCGACATGCTCGTTGCTTTTCTGACTGGGCATTGACTTTGAGGGCTGCTGTATAGGTCTGTTTGTGCTTTGTGTGGGGCCCTTCCTGTGTCTTCCTGCACTGGTATTTGCATGTTTTTTTCAGGTGAACTATCCAGGAAGGTACCTGGTGTACTTTTGATTTCCAGGGTGATCCCTATAATTGTAAGGATGTGGAGCCTCTTCTTTCGCCAATGACCTGGTCCCGGCTCCTGAGTCGTATGAATTCTGGCTAAGACAGTCAGATTTGCTTACCTCCCTTACACTGGGACTGCTGCTACTCTCCACGGTTAATGATTTTCCATTTTCCCTGGCTTGACCTTCAGGGGGGCCAGCTTCAGATTTCTTGCTGACTTGGTTTACACATTTTTTGGTACTTGTGAGTTGGGAGATGTAGCATAATCTATGTCTCTGTAGTGCCTTGCTGTTGCGCTTAAGATTGCGTATGCTCCAAGGGGGTTGGTTCAATTGGATTTATTTTTGCAACCTTTTCTCTGTTGCTTCCGCCGAGGTTTGTTACTTTACATTATACCCTATGGAGTATTTAATGGGTATATATTTGTGTTAGCTGAGGTGACCTCCTGCATATCTTGGGAGTTTGGGTCAGCTTTGAAGGAATTAGTATTTTCTGTACATTCCGCATGAACTTTTTGGACTGGTCGACTTCTGCAGAGATGTGTCTGATCTCCACTGAGATTCTTCATTGCAGGCAGGAGAACGTGCTCATGTTACTGGATTGATGATTATTGGACTAGTAGATTGCTTTATTTCTTGGAGTAAGGTGGTTAATATGGAGAGCAAAGATGATAGCTTATCTAGAACAGGCGCAGGAGCAGTTTTGTTGTGATAAGTGTGCTTCAGACTGTGCACGTTTGATGAGATTATTGATGTCCCCAGTTTTCCATCAATGCCTGCTACATAAGTCGCAAGTGTTTTGAGAAGTGACATCTGAATGTAAATTTGATTTGACTGGTAATGTAGGGCATCCACAGTTAGCTGCATGGTAGTTATTAAGGATGACAGGCAGTGCTTGGTTCTGTGTCATTATCTCTCTCTATTTTAGGATTAATGCTTTGTGTACTGCTTGTGGAATAGATGTCCTGTGCGTACAAGGCTACCATGTCCTCCCATTCTTAAGTCGTGAGATAGGAGAAGTCATTTGATGCTGCCAGGGTGTCCTCTAGTTTTCGTTGATTGTAGTGTTCCTGTTTAGGAGAGGCCATATGTCAGTGTGTGGAGTGTGTTACGGTTGATGGTGTAATGTGCTGGCTTTGTGCTGTTAGGTTTAGCTCTTCCTGCTGTTTTAACTTGTTTGATAAACGTGATGTACAGGAGACAGCCATGCCTGAGGCCAAAGGAGCAATAAGCTTCTTATAAGGACTTTGCAGTTCTACTTCTGCTGGATTTTGAGGGCTTGGTTTTTGCTCCTAAGGTCAGTAGGGTTGATTGTATCCATATCTTTAGTAGGCTCACTTATCGTACATCCTGTGAAAGCAAGTCTGGGGTTGGGGTTACCTTCTGATTTTTGTGGTGGAAAGGTCAAATTCAGAGGGCTGGAGTTTAAGAATCTTCTTTGACTTAGATTGGTTGCGCTTTCACACTCTTCCTTGTTTTTTCCTTCCTTTGTGTCAACGGCTCTCCATCTGATTTGACTATAGGAGAGTTTGGTGTTGCCCCCTTTTGTGTCTTCCTGCCCTTGAGCTGAGTTACTAGTTGGGGGTAGAGTGCCCAACTGGGAAAGGGGCAGGCCCATTCTTCAATATAGGTGATAATTTTTGGTAGTAACCAGCTTGTGAGCCCTGTTAAGCCCTCATTACTGGAGTAAAGCCCAGCTCCTGGGCCCTGCAGTAAGCTACATTTAGTGTTGATTTTTAGTTAAAAGCTCCAAGATGGAGGGGTAGCAGTGGAGAGAGTGTCCTGTAGATTGTAGTTTTCTGCTATTAAACCAGGCTGCTGGCTGGGTCCATTGCCTATAGACACCATAGGATCCTTGCTGGTGCCGATTGAGCATGACTGTCTGAGAGATTGTGTGACAAGATTCTTTCTGACAAGACAGCTGGAAAAAGGCCCCCCTCCCAAAACCTGATCTCATTAGAGGAAAGCTCAAGGGGCTCTCACTCAGACCTTCGAGTGCTCTGTGGATAATGTACTTGGCAGTGGAATTCTTTCTCAGAAGGTTACCTTTTGCAAGTACAGAAAACAACTCTTGGATATAAGCTGTTGCTGCCAGGTACTGCGACTTTGTAAGATGACCCCTGGCTCCCTGGATTACTGGTGAGGCTGTGGCCTTCAGTGGGATGCCGGTAGGGAGCGGTGCAAGGGTGGTACAGTGCTCCCAGGAAGGATTGAGGGTGCAAAATCATACCCTCACTCGTTAGCGTGGTTGCGCTAGTGGTGTCTGCACCTCACCTGGAGACCAGTAGGTCGATACTTACACAGGTAGGGTGAGTTGATGCGAGTTATTGTCAGGGGGGTTGAGTGGATTGCTTAAAAGACAAGAGGGGGAAGGCCTTCCATTACCCTCTCTGTTGCATTGTTGTTCTAATGTGGCTGTGAGCACCGCAGCGACTGAGGCAAGGGGGGAGCTGAGCCTGTCAAAGGAGGCCCTGCAGCCCAAGCGGATTGTACCTTGCCGCTTGTAAGATGCATGAAGCCTACAACAGCAGTTAATTATCGCTGGTTTTGGCTTGTTTCTAGCCTCCGCTTTCCAGTCTTGCTGCAGCACATGCTCTCCCTACTGTGCTATACACACTTCTGAAGCCCCTGCAGTGTTGCAACAGCAGGATGCGAGAAGTAGGGAAAAGCTGGAGAAGTACTGTGGAGAGGCAAGGCTTGTGGCAGGTTATGGCAGGGCAATGGCGGATTATGCTGCAAAGGGGTATGCAGTTCCTAAAGTGAAGGGGGGAGAGACAGGTCTTTCTTCATGATGCCCTCACACACTCCGAAAGATGTCATGCTTCATCATTGGGCTTTGCTCCTCGTCGGGCTGGTGCTGCAATGCCCAATGAGCTCACCGTAAACGGGGCTCTTTGCCAGAGATCTTTTTGAAGAAGCAGTGGGGTGCGTGCGGGTAAGAGGGCAAGGTAACTGTAGTGCACGTGAAGTGGATCTTAAAATAAGTCTGGATCAGACCTATTCACAAGCAATTTTAATGATTTAGGTAGATCCAGCCTAATTAAAAAGAGTGGACCCCTATAAGGATGTAATGTTCCTAACAGGCTGTTGCAGTGTGTTGGGTCGGCATGTTTCGTGCCTTGTCGCTCCTAATGAGTCGTATGGCACTTCTTCAGGACTTATGTGGTGGTATGGTGCACAACTAGTAATCAGGCTCCTAAATTCTAGGTGGGTAGGCTAACGAAGTAGGGTGAGGTGGGGCTCTAGTAGATCTGTACTGGGCAGTTAAAGACCTGTGGGGGTGAAAGAGAACGGGGGGTTTAGGAAGGATAAAACAAGCATACAACAAGGAGAATAAAATCTTACATTTAGGGTAGTGTAATATCATGGGAATTGTCCATGGTGGTATGCGCCAGTGGTAGTTCAAAGCGGGCGTGCCATGGGGTTGTGATGGAAGGGATACAATAAAGTGAAACAGTAAAGTACCATCGGAAGTGTCTGTGGTGGACAGGCTGGGTGATAAGCCTCTTCTACTGTATGGGAGTGGGCGACGTGTGGGTTGGTTAGGTTACGTTCAACTGTAGTGGAACCCTCTTTAACCTTTTGCAGGAGTTATTGAAAGTGGTGTGGCCTATACATCGTAGTGGTGCAGGTCGCATTAGGGGGAAATTGCAACCCTTGCCTGGGGCGTCAGCTAAGTGACAGGGACTGTTATCGCCCTCTCAAAGAAGATCCTACCCCACGCGTGTGTAGTATTATCAAGGAGGCAGTGGATGAGGAATTGACAGAGGGTTGGATCACCAATCAGGAATCAACGTACCTACAGACAACCCACCCTGTCATGCCTTATTTTTACATCCTCTCCAAAATACATAAAGCCGAGAGGCCTCCACCAGGGAGACCTGGTATTTCAGGTATCGGCTCCTGTCTTGAACCTCTTTCTACATTTGTAGATTTCTTTCTTCGCCCTATTGTACAAACCATGCCTACGTATCTGCAGGATACAAAGGGTGTTCTTAGACTATTACCTACAATATATTTCAACCCTGACCTTGATATTTTGGTATCCCTGGATGTCATATCATTATACACTTCTATACCACAAGATGAGACCCTTGAGACTATTTCTGACATTCTGAGCCACACGGAACTAAATTCCATTACCCCGGTGAATTTCATCATGACCCTGGCTTATTTGGCCATGAAGGAAATTGTTTTTCAATTTGAAGAGACCTACTACTTACAAGTATCAGGCACCAGTATGGGCAGTGTCTATGCGCCGAGCCTGGCGAATATGTACGTTCATAGGTTTGAGGAAACACACGTCCTTACCGCCTCTAACCCCTTCCATGAGTCAATTAGACTCTGGAAGAGGTACATAGACGATATTCTGGTGGTCTGGCGTGGGGATGAAGAGTCAGTTCGAGCTTTCCATACCTGGCTGAATACACAAAACCGCTATTTAAGGTTTACCCTAGAAATGAGCAAAGATGAACAGTCGTTAGCTGCAGCGAAAACGTCCATTTAGTAAAAAGATTGCGACATCTGTTAACGATATTTATTGCTAATGACATGCAAGGGAGGCGTTCCAATGCAAAGTCTGCAGGTAACCAAACATCTCCATATTCACAAGGGGATTCCATAAGTCCAGAGGATCACAAAAAATGGCTCTAACTGCAACTAGAGGCAGTTTTTTAAGACCAGAAAATATCTGGTCTTAAAACGGAGTTAACTATTGGGGCCTCATTTCAGCAGGTTTTGTTGCTAGACAGCGCTGCAAGCAATTTTGCTGCACTGCCCTGCTACAAAATTGCAGGGCAGGACTGTGCACCATCAATAAGATAGTGTGCATTCCTGGGCCTCACTCATGAAAAGTGTGTCAGCGCTGCAACAAGACAGCGTTGCAACACTTTTCACTACCCCCTTCTTGCGACACCACATATGCGCTGTATTTACTGGACAGTGCTCCATGACACAAGTAATGACAGATACATCTGGAATCCTGGCATATCTGTCTGTGCTAAAGACACGCATTGCTGCAGTTGTGTCACAACCATGATGCAACTCCAGCAATGCATGGTGCCAGCCTATCCCTGTGGCACTGCATCACCCTTACGTCTGCCATCAGGCAGATGTAAGGTACTGACGCAGTGCCATCCATGCGGGGTGCCCGGGTGTTAGTGCAGTTGGATATCCATTGTTTGCGTTTGGGCGCTGCGGTGTCATCGTCTGTAAGCGAAGGCGTAGTGGTGGTGCTGAGGGAGTTGACGAGACGTACTTTGGTGTCCTTGATCCATCTGCGATGTGTGCGATGATGGCAGTGGTGTACGGTGGGCATTGTGAAGACGTGATATATACAATGATGGTTGATCCAGGAGAGTCCTGTGGTGTGGCTGTAGCTGAATGTCCATCTGGTGGAGGAGACGTGCTCGATTGTGTGTCCTGCTATGTTGCTTGCTGCGGTGATTAGCTGCTTGACTCTGATGTTGTTGAGCTTTCCCAGGAGGGGGTGCTGTTTTGGTCACTGAGGTTGTCCAGGTGGAACTTGAGTCCGCCGAGTAGGATGTCATCGGTGTATGGGAGAGTCTGGTGTTCAATGAGGTCTACAATGGTATCCGAGAATGGGGGTCCGTGGCCCATGGAGCCTGCAGATGAGTATGCCGCTGAGGATGTTTTTGGGGTTGGTCCGGATCCGGAATTTGAGGTCTTCCATGGTCACCCATGGGTCATTAGAGTGTGTGGTCAGTCGGAGTGTGCTCCGGTAGTTGATGGCAAGGACTCCTGCTTGATGGTCGGGGTGCTCCTTGAGGATGATAATTCATCCATCAGTGATGGCGATGTCCGTTCCGGGGCAGAGGTTATACCTGGCAGGCGGTGGAGTGTACAAGAGGAAGGCTCCTTGGTGCTGAGCGCGGTCCAGGGGCAGACAGGCGTAAACAGGCTAGCCTATGGGCTGCCTTTGGCATGGGAGACGTCAGTACAACGCAGGCAGTACATCATTAACTACGCAACTCCAACAACGCAGGTGCCTTTACATCGCATTTGGTTACAACTCATTGTGAGATCAGTAATGTGGTAATTAAAATTTTTTCGGATGGGTATGGGTTTCGGATGTAAAATATGAAAATTGGGGGGTGTGTTGGGGTTAAATATGGAATTTAGGGAGGTGTTTTGGGGTAAGATATAGAATTTGGGGTTTGTTTTGGGGTAAGATATGGAATTTGGGGAGTGTTTTGGGGTAAGATATGGAAGTTGGGGTGTATTTTAGGGTATAATATTGGATTTGGGGTGCGCATGTGGGTCAAATTTGATTTTTGGGTGTGTTATGGGTGCTCAAAAAGCAATTCCAGGGTTCACGGTTGGGTTTGGGGTGCAAAGGTTAGTTTTGGGTTGCACTCACTGATGTGGGAATAATGATATTGATGTTTCCGCTATGCAACACCTACTCTACTGTTGAAATGTGCCTAGTATTAGTATGCATGGGAATGGAATGCGATGTTATGGCATGCGTCGCAGCCACTTATGTGCCTTTGGCACACGGGTGGTATTGAGAAGTGCTGGGGGGCCTGGATAGCTGTGAGTTGGTAAACGCTGGAAACAACACTGGATGGGGCATGGACGTGGGGATTTGTGTGTGGGCAGATGTTGTAAAACTTTTAAAAAGGAAAATCCCGTGTCTTCTTTGTCCCTGCTCTCCTGCGTCTGCTTCCAGGAACAGGAAGTAGGCAGTCAGGCTCCCTCCCCTGAGCCAATCACAACGCTACGATGCAGCGGTGGGATTGGTATTTGACAACAGGACAAGGCATGCAGCCAGGTGCTGGAGGGGTGGGCATGTTCTCAATGCAGGCTGTAATGCAGCCTGTATTACGAACAGGGAAGTGCGCATGATTGCTTTGGGCGGCCTGAGTGGGCTGACCAAACAGTCATTGCACACTTGAGTAGGCATGCAAATCTGCCAGTGCTTGGAGCAGACCTACCCACCCTCATACCCGCAAGGGAAACATAGCACGGTTACATCAGTAAGTTATCATCATCATGTTATGTTTGTTCCTCCTCTGCACTCTCCAATGCACTGCTTGGCAGCAGTGGGGCGACGCTCTTCCTCCATAGCGGATGAGCCGGCACTGGGCTTGCGTCATCTACGTGTGCTAGGCCTGGGTGACTCGACCCCCAGGCGTCCTGCACTATGCGTCCCACCTTCTCCTTACCGGGACATTGACACTGTGGTGCAATCTGCTGCACTCTCTCCAAATCTGTGACTCAGCCAGCAGTAGCCTCAGCCAGGAGGGATTTCACAAGCCTGGGTACAGCAGTCACCGCCAAGTCCGCTGGTGAACCACCGGATGCAGTTGATGCAGCAGGGCCCCCTTAAGCGTGAAGTTGCAGCGCTCATGCCACACAAGTTTGGCCCAGCTCAGGGGCCTCACCTTCCACAGCGTCCGGCCAGCCCAACATCATCCGGCCTGTGATGCAGAGAGGTGGCACCCGCTGTTTGTAATCCCCTCTGTGCATCCCGATGTAGTGGTGGTTCATAGTATGAGATGCAGTCCTCCCTACGTTGGGGCACAGGAGCGCCTCTACTATTGACAGCTCTAAGGTGCGTAAGGCGCTCTTCTCACACAGGTCAGCAACGTGTCTCAGTATGACCTGCCAGACTTCACCACCAGGTACAGGCGATCGTCGCACATCAATGTCTACCGCCACGGCTCATCGACTCCACAGCTCCTCCATGCCCCACTTAAGGCTCCAGACATAGGTCAAGCGAGGCATCCAGGCTCCAGACACAGGTCCAGGAAGGCATTAACTCTCCAGACGCAGGTCCAGCGAGGCATCCAGGCTCCAGACGCAGGTCCAGCGAGGCACCCAGGCTCCAGACGCAGGTCCAGCGAGGCATCCAGGCTCTCATCCTGGTTGTTGGGTGGCTTGAGGGGGTTGTTGATGTGTGCTGCACTTGTCCCTGGCTACTCCATTCTGCAGTTTATTGGTTTTTATGGCTATTTTACAATGGAGGTTGACTGATAGTCTATTTTTTGCATTAGAGACAAAAAGAAATTACGTTAGGCTGACTAACGTGAGTTTTCTGCCGCTAATGGGCCTATTGGTAGTTTTTTCCCCTCTAACGCCGGATTTCCTATCGCCGTCGCGCTGATGTTAGCAGCAGATTTCACCGCCCTTCCCTGATACTATCACCATGTAGCGACAGCTTGGTAATACATCGCTTACATGGAGATAATTTTCAGGGTTAGGCTGCGATAAACAAACTGCCGCTAACTGGCGCTTGCGGTAAGTATTGCCGGTCCTTGAGAATATCCCACTTTGTTTGCTAGTATCATATTGACTGAATGTGGAAGCATTTCCAGAGGCATACCTGAGAGGGCAGCGACACGTGAAGCCATCGGGCAGTGCAACCGTGAGGGAAACGGTCAACAGGAGAAACGCGCTGACGACAAGCGCACTACAGACCCCAGCAGCACCAGGGGAGTCGCGCTCGTGACGCGGCAGGAGCGCCAGGCGGCGCTGAAAGGGAGACGCCGCCCGGAGCCTCGCGGACACGCAGGAAGCATTTCCAGAGGCATACCTGAGAGGGCAGCGACACGTGAAGCCATCGGGCAGTGCAACCGTGAGGGAAACGGTCAACAGGAGAAACGCGCTGACGACAAGCGCACTACAGACCCCAGCAGCACCAGGGGAGTCGCGCTCGTGACGCGGCAGGAGCGCCAGGCGGCGCTGAAAGGGAGACGCCGCCCGGAGCCTCGCGGACACGCAGGAAGCATTTCCAGAGGCATACCTGAGAGGGCAGCGACACGTGAAGCCATCGGGCAGTGCAACCGTGAGGGAAACGGTCAACAGGAGAAACGCGCTGACGACAAGCGCACTACAGACCCCAGCAGCACCAGGGGAGTCGCGCTCGTGACGCGGCAGGAGCGCCAGGCGGCGCTGAAAGGGAGACGCCGCCCGGAGCCTCGCGGACACGCAGGAAGCATTTCCAGAGGCATACCTGAGAGGGCAGCGACACGTGAAGCCATCGGGCAGTGCAACCGTGAGGGAAACGGTCAACAGGAGAAACGCGCTGACGACAAGCGCACTACAGACCCCAGCAGCACCAGGGGAGTCGCGCTCGTGACGCGGCAGGAGCGCCAGGCGGCGCTGAAAGGGAGACGCCGCCCGGAGCCTCGCGGACACGCAGGAAGCATTTCCAGAGGCATACCTGAGAGGGCAGCGACACGTGAAGCCATCGGGCAGTGCAACCGTGAGGGAAACGGTCAACAGGAGAAACGCGCTGACGACAAGCGCACTACAGACCCCAGCAGCACCAGGGGAGTCGCGCTCGTGACGCGGCAGGAGCGCCAGGCGGCGCTGAAAGGGAGACGCCGCCCGGAGCCTCGCGGACACGCAGGAAGCATTTCCAGAGGCATACCTGAGAGGGCAGCGACACGTGAAGCCATCGGGCAGTGCAACCGTGAGGGAAACGGTCAACAGGAGAAACGCGCTGACGACAAGCGCACTACAGACCCCAGCAGCACCAGGGGAGTCGCGCTCGTGACGCGGCAGGAGCGCCAGGCGGCGCTGAAAGGGAGACGCCGCCCGGAGCCTCGCGGACACGCAGGAAGCATTTCCAGAGGCATACCTGAGAGGGCAGCGACACGTGAAGCCATCGGGCAGTGCAACCGTGAGGGAAACGGTCAACAGGAGAAACGCGCTGACGACAAGCGCACTACAGACCCCAGCAGCACCAGGGGAGTCGCGCTCGTGACGCGGCAGGAGCGCCAGGCGGCGCTGAAAGGGAGACGCCGCCCGGAGCCTCGCGGACACGCAGGAAGCATTTCCAGAGGCATACCTGAGAGGGCAGCGACACGTGAAGCCATCGGGCAGTGCAACCGTGAGGGAAACGGTCAACAGGAGAAACGCGCTGACGACAAGCGCACTACAGACCCCAGCAGCACCAGGGGAGTCGCGCTCGTGACGCGGCAGGAGCGCCAGGCGGCGCTGAAAGGGAGACGCCGCCCGGAGCCTCGCGGACACGCAGGAAGCATTTCCAGAGGCATACCTGAGAGGGCAGCGACACGTGAAGCCATCGGGCAGTGCAACCGTGAGGGAAACGGTCAACAGGAGAAACGCGCTGACGACAAGCGCACTACAGACCCCAGCAGCACCAGGGGAGTCGCGCTCGTGACGCGGCAGGAGCGCCAGGCGGCGCTGAAAGGGAGACGCCCCCTCTCGCCCCGCGAGTCGCGCGCGGGAGAAGCCCGGGACAAGGGCGGGACAGTCTTAGACAGTCCTAGACTGGCCGGGACTGGACTGGACCACCTCCCTAACATCTGCAACCCAAGCAAGTAAGAAAACATTTTACTACTAATATTGTTGTGCAGTGTTACCCAGAAAGGCTTTATGCGTGCTACTAATGTACATCTACTGTCACACGAGCCTTATCAAACTAGCTGGTGACTATTGCTAAAACCTATCCAACATCCTGTACATAGGATTTGTACAGCTACGTAGTAAGCCAGGTGAGCAGGTGTGGAAGCGGCATATCTGGCTTTACATTTAGCAATTTAACAACATAGCTGTACCATGTCTAAGAAAACCACTAAAAAACAGCCACCTGTTAATTGTAAGCCCATAGAAAACTATATGCTCCAAGTCGTAGCTAAAATAAACAACGACAGAAGACAATCATTAGGATTAAGTCAGTCGCCTAACTTACAGGTACTAAGTCCAACCCAAAGTCCTCAACATTCAGGTTATATAACACCTGATGACTCCATTAACCTAATAGACATTACGGTACACCCTACTCCAAATTTGGCTGATCAGAACAGCCTCATCCTGGATGATGTAGCAAATATAGTGGCATCAGATCAAGAAATAAACATTGATCTTGAACACGAGACTCTGACGCATAACGCTGACGAACTGTCATCCCCTGAGCAGGAGACTCGACCTTCGAGAAAGAATAGGAAAACTCAACAAAGGAGGTTGGGGTTACGCTCAGGAAACAGGAGGAAAAAAGCTACCCCGACAGGAAAAAACAAGGCAAAAATCTCAGATGATGGTGATAATGATGTTCTCGACAAAAGCAATCATGATAAAAGCCATAATGAGGACGACTTGCTTCAGAAAATAGCAGACATTATTGACTCAAAAATCAAAACCATCATTAAGCCTTTAATCGCCAAAATCGACAAATTAAATGCGGAGGTAAAAAAGATGAGTGGCCTTCAAGCTAAAGTTGTGGAAGGGATTGAGATGGTTAATACCTCAGTGACGCAAATGGCGAAACCAATTGAACCTAAGGCAAGGAGCTCTACAGAAAAAGAGAGTAGCCCTACGCTTCCTGGAAGCCCACCCAGAAATGAGACTCATTCTGTCAGTCGACCCGTGAATACTGCTGGGGTACCAGGACCAACAGCCAATGTGTCATCAAACCGTCAGGAAACAGATCCCCTTCAATTTATTGAAGAAGCTTCTCCAGTTGTTCTGGTCCTGGCCAATGTTCCCTTGCCAACAGATGCACAACCTGAAACGCCGGCATCTTTGACTAGTAAGGCACTCTACTGGTTAACAAATAACACGCAAATGGCACCAGGAGGAAAACACCAACTTGCATCTGAAATTAAATCCACCAAGAGGGTTGCATGGATTGGAAATCGCCCAAAAAGATTCAAGGGAGACTGTGTTATTGTGACTTTCTCCCACTCAGGTGTTTTGCCCAATCTTTTGAACCATATTTACCCCCCCCCAAAGAAGAGCAGGATCTGTTGTTCCCCTTACCCTAAAATTCTTCTATGGAGAGCAACAGAATGTGACTTTTTCAAGGACTCCTGGTCCTCTGTGGGATACCGTGAGAAATAACAGAGGCCCAAGGGTTCCCCTTAATGAATGGGGCATGGTTTTAGGCAATAGATATGAAGCCTTATCAGGGTTAAATGATTGTGATTGACTGGGCAATAGACTTGAGAACCTTCTAATTCCTACTGGCATTCATGTTGTAAGGGAAACGGCCACTTGGTCAAATACTGGAGTAACTGATGCTTTGATTAATGTAATCGATATCCAGGATGTGTCTGGTAATATGAATAATGCTTATCAATGTTTTGAACGTTCCAAACATATTGCTAATAATGATATAAATGAGCCAAATGAAAATCTGTCTTCGGAATTGGCTGGTATAGATGACAACACAAGCAAACACGATCTTAGCCAACAACAGTGTGAAGGCCAAACTGATAGTATTAAATCTTCCAGCGACATTATTAATACACAACGCACTTTAATGTCCTGGAATGTTGCAGGGCTAAAAAATAAGATTCTATCTCAGGATCTGCTATCTTTCCTGGATTTAAAAGACATAATCCTCTTACAGGAGACTTGGCAGCTTGAACCAGATCCAATTCAGGGATACCTACACTATTTTATTCCAGCTACCCCGAGCTCAAGGGGGAGGGCAAAAGGTGGTTTGGTAACATGGATTAAGCTGAACAATGATTACTCAGTGTTACAAATAGATACCAATAGTTCTGATATATTATTGGTCAAGTTACAGCGACCAGCCAGTAGGGACCTCTTTATTTTTAACATCTATTCAAGGGGACTTCCGGGTGGTAAACCCACTAAGGCGGTTGAACTGTTGGATACTCTACTAAAACAACACTGTTTGGATGCCGATATTATTATTGGTGGTGATTTTAATTGTTGTTTTGAACCACTTGATAATCAGGATGTAGACCTCACTACTGAAGAGGACTTCATTTGGGAAATCCCACAGCTTTCCGTGTCACCCATTAAAAGATGGTCTGAGGCTGCATTACAGTTAAAAGTATTATGTGTTGAGTATGGGTTGAGGGCCACTAACGGAAGAACATTATCAGATAAGCAGGGCGCCCCTACTTTCTCAAATAGTAATACACACAGTCGTATTGATTATATATTGACTAATAAAGAGAATTGGGGAAATGTTCTTGATATGAGGATTGAGACAAGGGTGGAAAGTGACCACGACCCATTGATCTTAACTTTTAAATTGTTTGATCTGATGACAAATGAGGAAGAAAGGGAAAATGTCCAGATAAACCTCTCTAATGATCAAAGACACATCAGATGGGCAATTTGTGCAGCCAATGAGGAAAGTATGATAGCTATGAGAGATCTAACAACCCTGGCCATCCAGGAAGTACAGGGTATAATTGACAAAAATACCCGATAGCTGAAATTAGCAGAATCCACGATAAATTTTTTAACAAGTTAAAATTGTTTTTTCTAAAGAAAGCTAAGAAGAAGCCACGTAGACCAATAAGAAAGGAGGATCAGTGGTATGATAAGACCTGCAGGACCGCCTATAGGTTCTTGTCAGATGCGGTAAAAACCAGAGATAAAATCAAAATAAAGGAAGCACGAGCTAGGTATAAAAAAGTGCAATTTAGTGCAAAAAGGGAGTGGGAAGAGGGCTACTGGAGGGACCTCCTTGAAGCCAGTAGGGAAAGATCCATGACACCCTTCTGGAATATTGTAAAATGGGGAAGGGGGGTAAATAGAGGAGAACCCATGAATTATGTGCTACCAGAAGCATGGGTTTCCCATTTTTCTACTCAGTTTACTGCTGAGGATGAAGGAGAAGAGGAGTGTCTAGCCTTTGTAGATACTACAATGAGCCCTTTACTCTTCTCCAAAGATGATGTCCTAAAAACTCTGAGCAGTATACCTAAAGCCAGAGCTCCAGGCCTAGATTTTATCCCTGCAGACCTGTTTATGCACGACAAGGACCTATGGGCCACCTATATCCAGCTGTTAGCCAACGCTATCGCAAAGGGCTCGCCTATTCCTGAGACCTGGAAAGGTGCCGAGATTATCCCCATCTTTAAAAAGGGGGCATGCTCGGATCCAGGCAATTATAGGCCTATTAGCCTGATTGCATGTATACAAAAAGTTGTGGCAAGGTTATTATTACAGCGAATACAAGGGTGGATAGATGATCACGATATATTATCATCCCTGCAGGCTGGTTTCCGCAGCCATACCAGCACCATTGACCAAGTTTTTAGATTTGTTTTATTGTATTGGCGCACAGTTTTATTAGGTGGCGGGATGCTTTATGCGGCTTTTGTTGATTTAAAATCAGCTTTTGATTTAGTACCCCGCCATAAGTTGTGGAACACCCTATATGATCAAGGTATCCCAAAAGAAATCCTGTCCCTTCTGATCAGAATGCATGAAAACAACTTTGCACAAGTACGCTGGAATCAGCAGGGGAGTGTCACCGAGAAGTTTCCTATAGAGAGGGGAGTGCGCCAAGGTTGCGTGCTCGCACCAACGCTCTTCTCGTTATACATCAACAGGGTGATCAGTTATTTCGAACATCAGCCTACGGATGCCCCAAAGTTGGCAGGAAGGCTGATCCCCCTGTTGATGTTCGCGGATGATACCCTGCTGATATCGAAGACCCAGCAGGGACTTCAAAGGGCCATTAGGGTTTTTGAAGCATTTTGCACTGACCATGGACTTGTAATTAACACCAGCAAAACTAAGTTTATGATTATGCACAAGAGGAAACATATCAGAGGTAGAGTTATTATGGATGGGGTGCAGCTTGAACAGACCCAGGTTTTTAAGTACCTTGGTATTAATTTATCTTATAATCTAGATTGGAAACAGCATACAAATGAACTAGATACCAAACATGCACAACTCGCAGGAGTTCTCACAAAGGAGCTTTTTTCATCTCATACAAAACCGATAAAACCTGTCCTAAAAATTTATAACGCTAAGGTTGGAGCAGCAGTCCTTTACGGAGCTGAACTCTGGGGGTCCAGTAATTTAACTAAGTTGACGGTAGCACAGAATAAATTCCTCCGCAACATTACTGGTTTACCAATGTCAACCCCATTGATACCTTTAAATTATGACCTGGGATTTTATAGTTTTAGGGACATGGCTAGGTATAGAATTGTGGCCTACTGGAGAAGGTTATGGGTAACCCCTGAACTCTCCCAGTATGCCCAAGGCTTCCTAGAGGTGAGAACCCTGGACATTGGCTGTAAGATAATCTGGATGAAAGAGGTTAAACTTTTATATAGGGCATTAGGCTTACCTCAATTGTGGGATGATCCCCTAAATAGTGTATTTCCACCGAAAAAGACCCTTCGAGAACTTTACTGGAGTATGGTGGAGTTTAAGTGCTTTAGGAATCATATGGATCGTACTTTTACATATGATTATCTGGAGCTCAAGCACTCACCGGCCCTCGAATCCTATTGGGATTGGATCACGGTCCCAGGGGATCGGAAGAGGTACCATCAGTTGAGGGTGGGGACACTTCCTTTAAATGCCCTAATAGTGAAATGGAACAAGGCACAAACTCCTAGGTGCCCCTTTTGCCCGGACCACAATGAAAACATCGGACATGTTTTGTTTGCCTGCCCTGAATATAGAATGCCTAGACGCTCTTGGCTCAAACCAATTTGTATCCAGTTAGGTTTAAAAACGTCAAGCGAGGCTGTCAGGATCTTAAGAACAGATACCTCCCAGCCTGTTGTTATAGCTATGGCAAAATTTCTCCACTGGATGTGGATTATTCGGGCACGAAAATTGTGTCTGGAATAAACCTAGGATTGTTATTGTTTGTCGTACTGCTTGTGATTAATTGAACTTCTGACCAGTATACTTTTGTGATAAACTGTATAAGCCATATAAGTAATTGTTACTTTTTTACTTTTTTATTATCTTTTTGGTTGGCAATAATGAACTTAGCTTTCTAAATTTAATTGTTTTGGTATTTTAATGGATATTTTAAAGGTTATGTAAAAATGTAAATAGGGAATCTTAAGATTGTGTAAAAATGTAAATACGATGAGATAGGAAGATGCTTTTTACTTTTGTCTATTTATTGTATTAATTTACTGTGGGTTCTGTATACTTGTGGGGCTGGAGGGAGGGGGTGGGTCAAAAACAACAAACATTTTTTTAAAAAATGTCTTTTGTGATTGAAATATATCGAATAAAGACTAATTAAAGTGAAAGTGACTGACTGTGTTGCATTCATATATCTGTCTATTAATTATTATGTGGTTATGATATTTTGTAAACTCTTTCGTTCAATATTGCTCTTTTCTGGTATATGTGTGCAATATAAAATAAAGAAATGCAAAATACAAAAACATTTTTAAGCCTACACCACCGTTTTCCAGAGAGAGGTTGAGAGAAAACAAGAGAGAGAAGGTGAGAGTAAAAGTGAAAGATAAAGAGGCAGAGAGAGAGGGAGAGGTGAAGGGCGAGAAAAGAAAAATTAAGAGAGAAAGTGTCAGGCAGATAGCAGAGATGACGTGAGAGAACGAAAGAACGGGTGGATTGAGAGAGAAAGAATTACAGTTAAGAAGGGTCAAATGTAGACAGCTATACTAACTGGGAAAAAAATTAAAAACATTATTTTGAAAATGCAGAAGAATAGAGGAGATACTCGGATTGCAACAGAAGTGGTAAATCAGTCACTGAACACATAGAGAAATATTTCATACTACGTTTTAAACCATCAAATGCAATGTTGTCACAAGAAAGAATCTTTTTGCAACATGTTTTGTCGGAATTAATCAACAGCAGACTCACCATAGCATGATTCAACCACAGAGGAATGAACTCGTCGATACCCTTGGGGTAAACCAGCTCTCTGTTATACGAGTACAATCCCCAAAAGGACGTGAACACAAACTAAAAAAGAAAAACAGGGTTTAGCAACAACAACTCACAAAAAAAAGAAAAGTATTTTGTAGCAAGATAGAAAGTCTTAACGGCCACACAGCAAACAAGCTTTAATAATCACAGCTTTAATAAGCAAATGTGCAAAAGTAAGAACACGGACCCTCAGAATACCTTTTGTATTTACCTTTTTCATACTAGTATAAATGAAAACAACAAGCATTGGCACTGTGAAGGCCATCTTCCCATTAGAAAAAAATATGAAAACATGCACTGTGACTTTCCAGAGAGGGAACATCCATATTTATCGAGGATGTATGGGGTGATTTTTTTTTCTTGTGGAGAAATAAGAATAACAACTTAACATGTGAGATAAATAGATACAGTGGCCTTGGACATTGGACTCCTGAGAACTGACAATCGAACACTAGCGGAGCGGGTGTCTGAACCAACTCTGTGCACAATAAGGCCCTTCATACTAGGTATGCAGAAACAGATGTCAGAATCCCGGATTTTATGTGAGTAGTCCGATCTCAAGATGGGGGTTCTGCTGACCCTTGCACGCCTCCATTTTTTGCCATGCGGCTTATAGGAAAATCAGTTGTATCTCAAATGCTGTGCAAGCCATAGTGTGCAATTTGTACCCATCGTGTGTGACAAACACAATGAGACATTAGGTTCTCTATGCGTTTTCTCTACTGATTTAAAGGAGCAACGGAAAGTTAGCTAAAACAGTGGGGTTAAACTTGAAAGAATGGGGAAGATAAGTAGAGATATCACATGGGCCATGAAATTAGAAAGACATGAAAAAGCAGGGAGGAGAATTGTGATCTTATATTTGAATATGATCTCGTAAAGAACTAATAAATGTTCCAAATGAATGAGACAGCAGTAGCCTATGGATGGTGAAAATACATTTAAATAACAACAAATCGTGTGAGCATGGGTGTAAAAGAGAACTGTAGAGTGATAATTACCCTTTCGGGTCATGTTTTATGTTACATGAACGATGTACATTGAATACGGGGACTTTACAGACCTTTACATATGAAGATAACGCACTCTTGGGCACAGGGACTTTACAGCCCTTTACATATGAAGATAAAGCACTCTTGGGCTATCACAAGCGTTCATTGCTTCTCAGAGCTGCACATGATAATCTATGTTCAAGATGGTGTATTGTATAGTGTTGTGACCTGGACCGTAAATGCATGGCTCCATCCCCTGATGCTTCAATATGGAAGAATAATGACCAGATTCCAGATTTCTGTTTTGAAGGCATGGTTTTGGACGTTTTTTGTGAATATCCGTAGGGGGAAATGTGTGACAACTGCATGGCACTTTTACTGGCAGCCAAAAAAAAGCTATGGAAGGAAATATCCTCTTTAAGTTCTTGGCCTTTATATCTATAGCTCTCTTGCAGCATTTTAGGACTCGTGTTCTACTCGCTAATAAATTCGTTCTGCAACCATCATCAGGGGGTATGGTTAGTTTTTTGAATTGAGCAAACTCTGTGGGCAATGTGAAATATAACAAGCTGAACAGTGCTATGTAAAGCGCTCTGATACCCGATTCGGTTCGGGTCTAGTTCGCGCTATATAAAACTCTGCAAAAAAAAAAAAGATAATACAGCAAATGGAGGGCGCCTGAAGTTCAGAGAACAATAGGACCTTAGACAGGACCTGAGTGGGGATAACAGAATGGCTTAGTATCTATCAGACAGCAAACCAGATAGCCATTTAAGGAGGCCAATACTATGTGTGATTTGATGTGGGTAAATGTGTACGTATTTGTTGGGTGTAATCTGTTAGTCAGGGTAGGGTGGTCAATGTTATTGAATGTTACTGTCCATACAAGAAGATCAGGAAAGCATGATTAAATCCATGGATTTTAGCAACTACCTCCTGACTTGTTAAGAGTGAAGTTTTGAAATGGCCCAATCACATATTGTAGAACAGTAGGTTTCGGCGAGTAATTTAGAAAAGCAATTGGCCTAAATGTGGTATGAAAAAAAGAAGAAAGAATTGACAGCCGACAAGTTTATTGATCTTTATAGCTTTCAGTTGCATACAATATTCAGCTATATTTTACAGGGAATTTCAGTATATCAATGGAACAAATAAATCACGCCATAGTAGCTTCATTCCTAGAACATCTAGATATTCTTTGTGTGGTCCAATGAGGTAGATCTCCTGTCCGCAACAAAGGGCATATGCTGCACTTTATTCGCAGGAGGAACATGGCATTGAAATAAATTATGCTGCAAACCAAACTAAGGTTAGATTAGGCATAAAAACCGGTATCATAAACCAACAACCAATTAAGATGACAGTCAAATACAAACCAAACATATTGACCTTATACAACATATATAACCTTAATAAAGCAACACTAAAACCAATGCCATGACAAACAATAAGAAATGGACAATCTGACAGAATAAACACATTTCATTGCCTAAAATGCTTGGAAAAATAACCATCAGGTTTGTCCATTTAAACAAATGTGAGCAAAGCAGCAGATACACATAAAATGTCAGAAAACTGAAATGTAATAGTCAAAGCAGACACATTTAAATGCCAAAACCAATGAAATGGCAAAAATCAATGTATTTATTTATTTATTTTTGAAATTTTTATTGCGCATACAAATACCCGAAGGTGTCTCGGCGCATAAAGGGCTAAGAGCGATCAAACAGCAACTTACTGGTTAAACAACCATGTCTTTAATAGCCTACGGAAGCTCATCAGATTGGGGGCAGTTTTAATCGCCAACGGCACCACGTTCCACAGTTTGGGTGTGGCCACCAAAAAGCGCCTGTCTCCCCATGTGACAGTTCTAGTACGAGGCACTGGGAGAAGGCGGGTGTTAGCAGATCTTAGATGCCTCTTGGGGATGTAGGGCTGAAACGCTTCTGTCAAAAATTTAGGCCCAACACCCTGCATTGCCTTATAGGCAATGCAGAGGGCCTTAAATTTGATACGATTCTCTACTTTTAACCAATGTAGATGACGAATGGCAAGAGTAGTGGGCTGGCGGCGGGGGATATCAAGAAGAATCCTTGCAGCCGCATTTTGTATTGACTGTAATTTCGCTATGACATGTTTCTGAGTGTTTAAAAACAAAGCGTTCCCATAATCAATTTTTGAGAAGACCAGGGTAGAGACCAAGGTCTTCCCAGCTGAGATAGGGAGGTAGGGCAGTAATTTCTTGATTTTCTTTAAGATAAAGAATGCGGCTGACACAACCTTATTGACATGAAGGCTGAAAGACAGCTTGCTATCAAAAATAACCCCCAGATTTCTAACCTTCTCCACTGGGGTAGGTGGAGAGCCCAGCTGGACAGGCCACCAGATGGAAGACCATTCCGGTGAAAGCTTACGGAAAGTCATAATCTCGGTTTTATCCGAGTTAAGCCTCAAACAGTTGGAGGCCATCCAAGTGCTAACCGCAAGCATAGCCTTTTGGAAATTAACTGCCACCACTGGGCCATCCTTGTGGATTGCCAGGACCAGTTGGGTATCGTCTGCGTACGACGTAAGTCGTAGTCCATGGGCCTTTATTACCCTCGCTAAGTCCGCTACATAGATATTAAATAGCGTAGGACTTAGCGAGGAGCCCTGTGGGACTCCACAGGGGAGTGCAGAGACAGGAGAGTAGAAATCACCCAACTTCACTGTCTGGGTACGGTTGGCCAGGAAAGATGAAATGAGATCCCTGGCCATGCCGTTTATCCCCAGGGCTGTGACACGGTCGACCAAAATAGCATGGTCGACCGTGTCAAAGGCCGCAGACAAATCCAAAAGGATCAGGACGGCCACACCTCCCTGGTCCATGATGGCTCTGATCTCATCTGAGGCCTTTATTAAAGCGGTCTCGGTTCCGTGCCCTTTCCTGAAACCAAACTGCGTTTCGTCGAGAAGTTGGTGAGTGTCGACGAACTCCGAGAGTTGTTTGTTCATCAGAGATTCGCAAATTTTGGCCGGAAAGCGGAGACACGCAATTGCAATGCAATCGGTCTTGCCTTTGGGACCTTATATGTATATAGCTATGCAGCACATTAGCCTGGGTGCTGAAACACCTACTGCTCTTTAACATGGAAAGTAAACACCAAACTTCATGACACGCTGGGTATGGGAACACATGGAGAGAAATATTGCCTTTCAACAGGAAATTGTATAGTACAAAGCTCTGTTTTTAATATAAAATCAGGGCCTTCGGTGGTCATATCACTGAAAATACAAGATTTGAAAACAATATTACTGTCTATGGGTGCTTGTGGAAGACAATTTCTATGGACTGAAATCTAGAGAATGATAAATTGATTCTGGTTCTTTACTGACCTCTGCTGGTCGTTTTCTATAAAGACAGTTAAATAGAGGTAGTTGAAGAGAAAAAAAGTCCCTAAGCGGAAGCAGACAAGTCCATGGGCTGATCTCCAGAGCCCACAAAGTACATACAGATATAAGTATATACTAAAGTATATAAGTTTATACTAAAGTATATAAAAGAGGTCTTGAATGCTCAACATAAAAATGAGACACACACAGAAATAGAACAGGAGACTAGACTGAATTTCAGAGATCCATAGACGAGACTTAGAAAGAGTTAGACTAATCAGGTGCAGTTACAGCTTCAAAATACTAGCTGAAGGAAATAAAATTTGCCTAATTGATAAATCCTGTGCTACGCCTGATGAAAGACTACTGTCCATTCAGAATTGCCATTCCTACATAATTATGGTAAACACTTTACAATCATTAGCATAGATCATGTAAAGCCAGGATAAATTGCATTAGAAAAATGCGCAGTAACGAGTAATGAACCTGTTTCTGATTTTTATCTGGAGCGACTTCCTCAGGGCAGCACTGTTCATAAATCAAGATTGCTACTTTTTAACCCTTTCTTAAAATAATTTCTCATTTTCCCCCTAATATTTTAGGTCTTGAGTTAGCATGGAAATAAGACATCTGGATTATTTTGTGGACAGTTGCATTTTTCCCAAATATTCTATGATTGGAGTTAAAATAGTAAATATCACCTCCCAGTGTCCACCAAGCCTATTGTTGCTATGAGGGTGCAGTTGCATACACGAAACTCCAACAACAAAGTAAACCCAGTTGCCAGTCACCACAGAGGACATTGTGAAAATATTCATCAGCAGGAGCCTAATATCCTCTGGTTGAATATTGCAATGGGCCACATTTGCAGATTTGAACCTTTTTTCCCCTTTGTCCCTGCCTTATAAGGAAGGAGAAAATAGACTGTATCGCAGGATGTGCAGGTCTATTTCTAGAGCGAAGTAGAAAAGAAGCAAACCTTACATAAAGAAAATGAAGACAGTCTTCATCTGGGGACATCCTGAAGAAAACTTCAAATTAGAAATGTTAGACATACTAACCCCAGAGGTAGATCCAAAAGAAAGAGCAATGACAGTAAGCAAAGAAAGACTGCTAGGCATTCTCATACAAAGAGTCCAATTTTTCGAAAACACATTTTAAGATATCTGTATGCTTCCAACATAAGCCACTGGCTCTTGAAGAATTCTCTGCACTGTTCACAGAGCTAATTCCAAGATACCCGGAGGGACATAGAAAATCATGCCTCCATTACATTCCATTGCAGAAACTCTGATGAACCACACTGCGCTGGATTACAACAAAAACTTTAAGAAACTACAACACAGAGACAAATTGTTAGGAGATCAAGGCCCAACACTGAGAAATGTGCTCATCACAACAATGAAGGCAGAGCCAAACTATTAGTCCTTCAGCAGATTCCTAAAAAGTCACTTATTTTGGCTGACACCGCACATATTGAATGTCTGCTACATCATGAGTATTGATTATAAATTATACAATTCTCACAAGCAATTGTGAGATGATTTGCAGAGATATATAAATCCGCTAAATAAGTATTTGCATAAATTGCCATAATTCGTCTCAGTGCCATGGAACCTACCTAGTGTGACTGGGCGGGCTCAACCTTGGATTCCAAGGCAGAATCTTGTATTTTGCAGAAGGATCTAAATCTAAATGTAAAATTACCTATTGGCACACTTTATAACAAATTTCAAAATGTAATTCAAAAGAGTTCCCTGGTAAATTTAAAAACACTTGGCAATGCTTTTGGAGGTAATTATTATCTTCAACATATACAACATATATATAACACAGCCACCATTGTTTCTAACAAGCCCAGGAGAACCCACAGTTAAATGGCAGAAGTGGAAGAAAATGTTCACAAATTACGCTAGAGTTTGTGGCATGAACCTTAGTGCTGAACGTAAACACTCTCTACTACTCCATTGTCTTGGAGGGGAAGGGCAAGAAGTGCTTGAACATTTGCCGGAACTTAGTGCTGCTGATCAGAGAGCATTGAACGAATATGAAATTTGCATACTACAATTAGACAGGCACTATCTTCCCCGTGTAAGCACAATTATGGAGAGATATCTTTTTGGTCTATGTGAACAAAAAAAGAGGAGTTTATTGAGGAATTTGTGACTAGGTTAAGAAAACTTGCGTCAACCTGCAAATTTGAGGGTGCTGTAGAGGAAAGGATAAGGGATCAATTTGTTTTAAAATGTTCACATGACAAATTTAGGGAGGAATTATGGTTGAAGGATGAACCACCCTTAGATGAGGTGTTAGTAATTGCCAAACGTGTTGAACACATGATGAAATGTGTTGATGAATTAAGCACTGAGAAAAATAAGATTAATGTTACCAGTGCCAATGTAGATGAGGTTGTGTATGTTGTAAAAAATAAACCACCCAATGAGTCTGAGAGTGGAAAGTTTACACGTCCAGTAGAGAAAACTTTCTCACAAGATGAAAGGTCCATATGTTTTAGTTGTGGTAGATCTGGACATAGAGCTAATGCTTCTTACTGTCCTGCTATGCAAGTCTATTGTAATACCTGTGGGAGGAAGGGTAATTTAGCAAAGTGTTGCAAGAGCAAGGTGAAAAAGAGAGAACAATCTGTAGTCAAAGAGCATCCGCAAGTTAAGGAAATTCTTTATCAAATAGATGACTCTAAACTAAAAATCCATCACAAATTGTTTCCATTGAAGGTGATAAGCTTGACATGAAGTTCGATTCTTGCTTACATCTCACTATTATTAGCAAAGATATATTTGAAAAACACTTTGGAGGCAAGGTTGTTCTTCTGAAAAATGATGTTTCACCCATGGGTTATCGTGGTATACCCATAAATAATATAGGATATTTTATATCATGCATTGAATTGAGTGGACGGATGGCTGCCTGGAAAGTATATGTGGCTAAAAAAGGAGATGCACTCTTGGGTTGGCCTCATCAACGTTTGCTGGGTGTCCTTCTTAATCCTAATGCAGTGCCACAAGTCCAAGTACAGGTGGTAGGCGATACAGCAAATGTTCTTGCTGAACGTTTCTCTGATGTGTTTGAAGATAATTTGGGTACTCTGAGAGGTTACAAACATCGTATAAAATTGAAAGAGGGTGCTGTACCTATTGTTGCAAAAGTTAGGAGGGTACCGTTGAATGAACAACCTAGCGTGCAGAAAGAGATCCAACCTTTGACTGATATGGGTGTTATTGAGCCGGTTGAAGTGACTGAGTGGTTGTCTCCCATAGTCGTTGCCAAGAAGGCCAGTGGCGATATTAGACTTTACATAGATTTGCGTGCTCTCAATAAAGAGGTAGTTGTAGACAGGTTTCCCTTGCCCAATATTATTGAGATGGTCAGCACTTTGGCGGGTGCTAAGTATTTCACGACTCTTGAATAAGTATTTCACGACTCTTGATTTAGCGTCTGCATATCATCAAGTGGAGCTCGAGAAGTCTTCTTAGGATTTAACTGCATTTGTAACTCCAATGGGTACTTTCAAATTCCTTAGGATGCCTTTTGGGCTCATTTCGGCAGCATCTGTTTTTTAACTGATTATGTTCAATGTACTCAAAGGTCTCAGAGGGGTTAATTGCTATCAAGACGATTTGTTAATCTACGGAAGTACAAAAACTGAGCATTTTTCAAGAGTGCGTGCGGTGTTGGAAAGTCTAAGAAAAGCAGGTTTGACACTTAAAAAAGAAAAGTGTAAGTTTGAGGTGGAAGAGGTCAATTATCTAGGTCATTGTATCACTGGTCAAGGCGTTTTTCCAAGAAAAGAACTGGTTGATACTATTGTGAAAATGAATAAACCTTGTAACAAGGAGGAGCTGTTATCCTTTTTGGGTATGGTTGAATTTTACACTAAGTTTATCCAAGGTTATGCTGACAAAACACAGAATCTTAGGAAATTAACATGTAAAAATGTGATGGTTGAGTAGAGTCATGAATGTGCAAGAGAATTTCTTTCTGTAAAGGAGGATTTAAAGAAGGCTCCTTCAATACAAGCATTTGTGCCTGGTCATCAGACCTACATCTTTACTGATGCTAGTGCTAAAGGTATAGGAGCTATTCTTCTTAAAAATAAATTGTGGTGTTGAACGGTTGATTGCTTTTGCCTCAAGGTGTTTGAGGGGTTCAGAAAAAAAAATAGAAATTAAAACAGTAATTGAACTATTGGAATCAGGGAAGAACAAACATCTCACTAAACCTTGGTTGGTAATTTGTGATGAGTTAGCTGTTATGAATGGTCTGCTTGTCTGTGGCACACGTCTTATTCCTCCTGCTGGTGTTCCCAGCAAACTTCTTAATGTTGCACATGTTGGTCATTTAGGAATTGTAAAAACGAAGGAGTATTTGAGAATGCAGTTCTGGTGGCCAGGGATGGACAAAGAAGTTGAGAGAATGATTTGTGATTGCATGGAGTGTTGTTCCAGTGACAAGATTCTTAAAACCAAACAGTTACCTATGGTTTGTAGAGACTTACCAAAACATCCCTGGGCTGAAGTTGCAATCGATATTGTAGGTCCTTTACATGGGGTCTGTGATACTCTTAGATCTGTATTCAAGGTGGGTTGCACTGAGCTCAGTTAGGGACATTTCTTCAGTCAATGTCATAACATTTTGGAGGGATATTTTTAAGAGGGAAGTTATCCCAATTGTATTCTTTCAGATAATGGTTCTCAGTTTTGTTCTGCTGACATGCAAACATACTTGAAAGATTGTGGGAAAATTCACAAAAGGAGCTCTGTGTATCATCTAGATACAAAAGGTGCTGTCGAGAGGGTTAACAAAACTCTCAAAGAAAGTATTCGGTTAGCCAGGGCAAGTAATCTCAATTGGAAGACTGTATTACAAGATAAGTTTGAATTTTAATTTTAAAAAATTTATAGAGCGCACGTTCACTATGCAGTTTCTTGGCGCTAGAGGGAATCCTGGACGGGGAAAGACACAGGAGACTAGAGACTAAAGGCTTGCTGGAACAATAAGGTCTTAAGGGCCTTGCGGAACTCCATATAGGAGGGGGAGAGTCGGATGGGGAGCGGGAGAGTGTTCCAGAAAGTGGGCGCAAGGACCGAGAATTTCTGGCCTCCAGATCTTTGTTTCTTGAAACGGGGAGTGACTAGTAAGGTTTTGGTGGATGAGCGTAGATCTCTAGGAGTGCAGTAGTTAGTGATGGCAGAGTTGATGAAAGCAGGAGCCCTGCCCGCCCGGGCTTGAAAAGTAAGGCAACCAAGTTTGAAGAGGGCTCGTTGTTTGATGAGGAGCCAATGAAGAGCAGTGAGGAGGGGTGAGGAGTGGTGAGATTTGGATAGGCCATGTACCAGGCGAGCTGCCTGGTTCTGCACCAGCTGAAGGCGTTGAAGTGCATAGGCGGGAACACCATTATAAATAATGTTACCGTAGTCGATCTTAGATAAGACCATGGCCATTACGATCAGTTTGAGTGCAGAGGGAGAATAAAACCGGGATACTTTCCTAATAATACGCAGGGTAAAGAAACAAGAAGAAACAACAGAGCTGATGTGGGAGTGGAGTGTCAAATGATGATTGAGTGTGATACCGAGGGTCTTGACTGAATGAGAGGGAGTGGGGGGGTAAACCAAGAGAGGGGGGCCAAAATGAAGGAGACCAAGGGTTACCACTGCCGCCAGTCAGAACCAGCTCTGTTTTATCCGGGTTTAGTTTAAGGTGGTTCGCATTCATCCAATCCCGGATAAACAGCATGACGGACTGGAAGCTAGTGATGCCTAATGAGGGGGAGGAGAAATTAAATATAAGTTGGAGGTCATCAGCATAGTTGTAAACTGTGACCTCCATTTGTTGCAGTGCGAAAATAAGAGGGAAAATGTAAAGATTAAATAAGAGGGGGGAGAGAGAGGAGCCCTGAGGGACGCGGCATTGCACTCTACGAGGCGGGGCAGAAAATTCGGCCAGGTGGACAGCCTAGGTGCGGTCAGCCAGGAAGGAGCCTATCCAGGCCAATACTTGTCCCCCTATGCCCGCCGCCCTGACACGGGACAAGAGGATGGAGTGGTCCACCGTGTCAAAAGCGGCGGACAAATCCAGGAGGACAAGGGCCTGAGGGGTGTTGGTATCGAGCCCCTCCCTGAGTTGGTCCATGACCGAAATTATCACCTTCTCGGTGAAGTGGCGGGGACGAAAGCCCACCTGGCAGGGTGCAAGGTAGTTGCTGTCCTCTATGAAGGAGCTGAACGTCTGGGTAACATGGGGCTCAGCTACCTTTCCCAGGTAAGGGAGAAGGGATATAGGGCGGTAGTTTGCCGGGGAGGTGGGGTCCGCCCCGGGTTTTTTTAGTATGGGGAGGATTATGGCAGTCTTGAAAGGAGCAGGGACAAGGCCATGTGTGAGGCAATCCTTCAGGAGGGTGAGGACAGGGGATGGGCACTCGGCAAAAATCTGACGGAGAATGCGTGCCGGGCAGATGTCAGCTGGAGAGCCCGACTTGACATGCCTAAGTAAGGGGGACAGGGTTTCTCTAGTCAGTGTGGGAATACAGGTAAGGGACAAATTGTTACCAGGAGGTTGGGGGTGGGTGAAAGTAGGCGAAGGGGAGGGAATGTTGGCTTTAATACAAAGTATTTTTTCAATGAAAAACTCGTTGAGCGAGTCGCATAGGGCCTGAGAGGGGGGATCTTGGGCAGAGTTCTGTCCGATGATGCCAGCTCGTGGACGGTGGCAAAAATCTCACGTGGCTGGCTGCTGGCTTTCTGCAGCTAGAATACGTCCCGAGAAATATTCTGTCTTGGCTGTCAGGATGGCTTGTTTATATTCACTGAGTGTAGTAGTGTAGTGTAGCCTCTGGGTCGGGCAGTATGCTCTTCTCCACGCTCGTTCAGCCTGCCGTAACTCCAGTTTCTTGGCTTTAAGGCCAGGGCTGAACCACTTGTTGGCATTGTGGGTGCGGTTGATGGTAATCCGCTTCAGGGGGGCCACAAGATCGCAGGCTTTAGCAAGCCAGCGGTCTAGGATGGTGGCCTGGAGGTGTGGAGCCGAGCCCGGTAGATCCGGGCAGGTGGCAGTTAGCGAGTTGCACAAGGCTGGAATGTCAACTCGATTCCAATTCCTTGCCCGGGTGTTATTGGGGAAAGAAGGTGTTATTTTTGGCTCAAATCCAAGGAGAAAGCGAGCATGGAGTGGTCAGACCATGGGCAGGGCGAGATGGTTGGAACGGAAGTCGGGATGTTTAAAGATAGAATTATTGCTTATCGCATGTCTCCTCATACAACCACAGGGAGGTCTCCCTTTGAGTTATTCAAGGGTAGAGCTTCGAACTCTAAACTTTGTCCAGGTTGGATGAGTTTAAACAAAGGTTTTAGAGAGAATCAAGCAGGTGATTGGAGACACAAGGAGTTGGAAAAGCAGTGGACAAGGAAAATCTATTTCGACAAGAAAAAGTGTGTTCAACTCAATGATGTAAAAGTGGGTGGTGACTGTGTAAAAATGAAGGCACCTGTTGGATGTAAGTCGTGGTCAAATTACACGGGTGCAAGACGAGTTATAAAAATATTTAAGAATGCTGTGAAGACTGTTGATGGTAGAATCTGGACTAACAGCAGAGTAGTGGTGGTCAGCTCTATCCATCAACCAGTTATGGATGGAGTTGGCTCTCGCTCTTACTCATCAACGAGTCAACATTATCCTATTTACTCAAGTTCTGTTACCAGTTAATTGTAGAGTGAGGAGTCAGAGGATTCAAAGACAACCTCTGTATATGAAGGATTATATTTGTTAAGTTCTCTTTTGTTTTTTTTTCTTGTTCTCTATTGTTTTTATTTGCTGTAAAGAAGAAAGATGTGTGACATGGTACTTCAACGGTTAATGTGATGACTCTTTTATGTTGTAAGTAGAACATCACTGTGTAATAGTATTCTTATTCTAAATGGAATATCCTGATGTAGTGACATTCTGCTTGTGTCAGTTACTCTGTAGCAGTTGATGGCTGGGGTGAATAAAATGAAACTGAGGCTTACTTGATCTGTGTGGGTCTCACTTCTTCAGGGAACACCACAAGGGGTCTATGTCTTTCTGCCAGGTTCCTGCCTATATTGGTCAACCGGCTTTCTTGAGTACCCACAAATATGAGCCCTCTTTTTTTTGTTGTTTGAAGGGTTGTTCTCATACATTGTGTTTGGTATCTCACATGTGCACTCATTCAGTTGCACACATACCACATTTACAAACCACTTTGGGTATTTCCCTCGGGTCACTATCTGGAGGATTAAGAAGAGATCATATTGTTAAATTCTCACATAGCCTAAGCATTTGGCTATGCTGTGAGACATGCTGTGAACATTGCACACCAAAGGTCAAATTATGCCATCAACAACTATGGACAAATCGTGAGTCAAAATAATAGATCTAAAGCCAAAAATTCCAAGTACACTTTGTGGGTATTTCCATGAGCCCTTGTGATAATTTTGTCAAACAATTTACAATCCTTTACTATGGCCAAGGAGGGAACTTTTTGAGAGCAGTAGGGAATATATATACAGTCCCAGTAGCAAAAAAACTTATAAATGGCAGCCTATCAAAAACAATTCAAATCAAAAGAGGGACGAGACAAGGCTCTCCATTATCCCCCCACCTTTTTAACCTATACATAGAACCCTTGGCAAATATGATAAGAAGGTATCAGGAAATAGTCCCATTTCTATTCAAGGGATCGATCAATAAAGTGGCTCTATACTCTGATGATCTAATGGTATACACAAGTGATCTAAACAAATCTTTCCCCATTATTACAAAGCTACTAACTGATTTTGGAGGTATTTCAGGTTACCAAGTCAATATTCAGAAAACTGAAATAATGTACTGGAACTTAGAATCATCAAAAGCTGCACCAAAAAACAGAATTAAGTATTTGGGAATAAAGGTTTTAAAAAAATATCGATGAAATTGCTCAGCTAAATTTGAATTCGAAAGTTAAGGAAATTAGAAAATTATTAAAATCATAGAGTTGTTTATCTCTTTCCTCGATCAAATGTTATCAAAATGTCTATCCTTCCAAAGTTTACTTTTTTATTTAACACAATACCATTGGAGTTCAAGACCCAATGGCTAAAAAAGATACAAAGTGAAATTAATTGGTTCAAATGTGCTTCCAAAGGTGTGAGAATAGCGTGGAAAAAGCTATGCCAAAAGAAACACAGAGGGGGCATAGCCAGCCCGGACTTAATCTCCTATTTAGGTCCTTCCAATTTAAGAATGTAAGAATTCTTTTCAGACCTCATGCTCATTATTCTTCCTACTGGAAAGCTGCTACAGAGGAAGACTATTGTCTATACAAATTTGGCCACCTCAAATACTTTAAAAATATTAAATTAAAGGTATTGCGTGCAGCATATAAGTTATGGTATGAAATAAGAAGAAGGTGGAAGATTCCCTACTACAGTCGGTTAGCACCTATATGGAGGTCCCAAGCAACCCCCGACTGCTTAAAAGATTATTTAGCAGTTGTGTTGAGGGAAGAAGGAATAACAAAATGGGGACAACTGCTGGATTGTGGTACGCTACAAAGTTGGAACTCTATGCTTGAAGACTCACAGGGGAAAATTTCCAGATTCAAATATTATCGATTGTCGAGTTGGGCAAAGGATCAAGAGAACATTTTAGAAACCACAGAACAACTAGAGACGGAAAGGAAGGAAGTATCAACCTGGTATTGGCATTTGATACAAACAGGAGAGGAAGAATTAACAACCCCAGATGATGTATGGAAGAAGATCTTCCCAGCATAAGACTTGCAACATCATTGGCAAGTATCCTGCACCTTTTTATGGCAATTTATAGTTTCTGCACATCTTAGGAGAAATCACCTTTTTACTTTACACAGGTCATATTGGACACCGGAAAAGTTATCCAAAACGAGTAACCAAGGGGAAAAAAGTGTCCAAAATGCAGGGAATTAAGGGCGAATGATATCCACATGTTTTACCTGCACCCTCAACTTGAAATTTTCTGGGAAGAAGTGGGTAAGATTATCGATAAAGCATTAGCTACTACTATTGAGGTAAGCCCATTCATCATTATTTTTGGTATTTTGGATGACAACAATTTCATTATCTCTCTAAGTAAAAACAAAAATGTTTACTATTTATGTTAATTTTGTTAGCCAGGCGCGAGATATGCGTAAATTGGATTCTCGCCACTTGCCCAAATGGGGTAGAACGGCTTTGCTATGTAAGGAAGGTCAGGATGCTTGACAATGCTAGAGGGAGGAGCAATAGAAGTAAATACTGGGAACTCTGGGATAAGAACATGAGGTAAGGTAGGGAGGGTTGTCCAATGATTTCACCTTATGCAAACTAACAAATTCGAAAAAATTGACTTGTAGGATATATGACTGGTTAATTCAATTAATTTAAGGGTTCTTGGACATAACCCCAGCTTGATATGAAGAAGCCGGTCTTCATTGGAAGGAAACGTGACATGGGGATCTTGTCTACCATAACCTCAATCGCATAAATAAGGACAAAAAATAAAATTACAATCCATGCATGCACAACGCCTACCAGTTGGTATCTCCAGTGTAAGTGTGCAAGATAAATATTGTGACTCTCCTGTGGGGAACATGAAATGGTCTCAGTGTCTACTTAGTCCCTAATTTAGCACGCGTCAAACTCAAAAACAAACATACACTAATTTTAATAGTCTGAAAATGAGAGTGAATCTAATTCGGTGGCCCTACCCCCTCCCTTTCACTGCGCTTACTTTGTCAAACATCAATGCCCGGCATATCTCCTATTCCTTACCCACCAACTCATGTAAGTTGTTCTGCTTGCATCTTATCTGACTATTTTCATTGTTAGAACACCTTTATTGTTCTATCATCAACAAGAAGTAAGATAACCTTTATGATTTAACATAACCTCTTGTGTTAGATTCACAATGACAGCATAAATTCGTCATGGCTAACACAATATTCAACCATTGGCTGTTAATTGAAAAGGCCTTTGCAATTGAACTGATCTGCCAAGCTCTTCTCAAACAACCTCTCGGTTTCTGTTAACTGAAGTGAGTTTGCCATAACTCAATTTCAAAAATGTCTGAGGAGCGTCATTACCGTTATATCAATGTCCAGAATTTAGCTGATCACACATCTTCTGAAAAAAACTTTTAGGGTTAGTAAGTCCAATAATTTTTTTTGACTAGCTAGCAATTTGTAATGAGTGCTCCATACAGTGCCCAACACCCAGCTACCTTAACAATGATAGATATATTGTAGCCCCAATAGGTTACAATCAACATACAAGCATGCAATAGGACTGGTGCACTTCACATCAGCAAGACCAAGGAATAGCCCCTCCTTACATAAATAAACAATCCAACGGTACATATGTCATCTTGTAGGTTTATTCCAGTGATTTCCAGTAGACTACATATACAAACAAAAAATAGTCAGTACATTTCCAATTTCTAGCACATGTTAAACTGTGCTATTGCATGAAACTGTATGTTCAGTAGTAGCATATACAGTCAGTGCGTGATTCCAATAAGCATAGTGTAATAACTTATATTTCTCACTTGGTGGTCCCTAGGATAATATATGTAAGAAACATGAGTCACAAAACCCTGTATACAAAAAAATATTAAGACGATGAAGTATTAACCATATTGAAAACGAAGGTGGGTGAAGAGCTTATTACAAGCAATAATGAATATCACTTACCCAATAGTAAGTAGCAAGGAATGCATAAAAGTATAATTTAATAGTCCTTCACAAGAGTGTAAGTTTGCCCTACCGTAGTCAGCAAAAAATAGTCTGTGCCAAGTAGCAGACTGGCCCATAAGCCATGATAACCAAAAAACGGAGAAAATAGAACAGTGTATCTACATACCTGAGAGAAAATGTCACATTACTGAACTAACCTTAGAGGTGAAGTGCGCTAAAGTAGATGTCCCTCTGAAAAAGAAATCAAAACTGTCAAATGAGCGAGGGCAAACCTTGAAAAGACAGTGCCATATTGGTGTGATGTTGGCAAATGAAAGTAATATGCCAACATGGCCAGATAACATCATAACCCAACACAACCTAGGGTCAGCCGCCACTGTACATCCCCTGTATTAAAAAACAAGTACCTCGCCTAACATTTAATGTCCATTACTACCCAATGCATGTCCATATAACTTGAAGGTAAAATTACAAACATATGATATAAAGAATTTAATATTTGGGCACCAATGCAGAAACTATGGTACAATTAGCCAAAGTAAACACAAGGAGATGATGGACGGAGCACTGAAACTTTTCTGGGTTGAATCTATCATAATTCTTTAGCTCACTTCGCTACCCCAGCTCAGACACAGCTATATGCAAATCAGTCTTGGCTCTGTGCCTCATGGGAACAGTCCAGCCTGAACTGCCAAGCTATGTCTTTCCTGGACCGGAAACAAGCATCCTGGGACCAGTTTCTGGGTAACACCCTTCATCAGCCAGGATGGGTTGAATATAGTGGCAATGTGAGCAAGGGACCCGCGTCTGGGCATACACTGCCAACTTAGGACGAACAAAGCAAACACCAGGAGATGATGGACGGAGCATTGAAACTTTTCAGAAATTCACCCCCATTCACAGATCTGGGTTGAATCTGTAGTAAGTACTGGAGACTTGTATTGTTTTGAAGAAGATTTATTTCTTGTCAGGAGATACGCAGCAGCAGTCAGGATGGCTAAGAGTATCAGCGCAACTGCCAACACAGAACCTTCCACATCCCAATTAGAACTTAGAACGTGACAACACAAGGGGTTCTAAGTACGGTTGCTGCAACAGCCAGGCACCCAACAAAGTGAAACACTACAGAATCCATCATCATTCTTTATCTCACTTTGCCACCCCAGTTCAGACACAGCTATATGTAAATCAGTCTTGACCCTGTGCCTCATGGGAACAGTCCAGCCCGAACTGCCAAGCCATGTCTTCCCTGGACCGGAAACAAGCATCCTGGGACTGGTTTGTGGGTTACACCCTTCATCAGCCAAGCTAGCTTAAAACCAGTGGCAAAGTGAGCAAGGGACCCACGTCTGGGCATACCCTGTCAACTTAGGACAAACAAAGCAAACACAAGAAGATGATGGACGGAGCACTGAAACCTTTCAGACAATCGCCCCCAGTCACAGATCTGGGTTGAATCCATTATCATTCTTAAGTTCACTTTGACACCCTTGTTCAAACAGAGCTATATGCAAATCAGTCTTGGCCCTCTGCCTCATGGGAACGTCCTGCCCGAACTGCCAAGCCATGTCTTCCCTGGACCGGAAACAAGCATCCTGGAACCGTGGTCTGGGTAACACCCTTCATCAGCCAGGCTAGCTTGAATCCAGTGGCAAGGTGAGCAAGGGACCCACGTCTGGGCATACCCTGCCAACTTAGGGCGAACAAAGCAAACACAAGGAGATGATGGACGGAACACTGAAACTTTTCAGACAATTAGCCAAAATACCAGAAAGTGGACTTCATAAAGATGAGTACCTGGTGTTTTAAAGGGATCTATGATGTTACAACGCGTTATTTTACAACGCATGCTGTAACATCGCAACTTTTACAATGCAGGTTCCATTACATCGGATGCCATTACAACGCAGGATATTACATAGCAGATGCTATTACAACCCATACCATTACATCGTAAGTATAGGTAAGTATAACTTTTTAAAAAAAATGTAATTAAGTTAATTTAATTAATTTTATTTTACTAATATAATTAAAATAATTGTAAAAATGTAATTAATATAATTTATTTAAATAAGTTTAATTTAATTTTAAATAGGAATTAATGTAATTTAATTAAATTAATATAATTTAATTAATTTAATTTAATAAATTTTATAATAGTAATTATTTAAATTTAATTAATTTAATTTAATTAATATAATTGAATTAATCTTAAAATTGTAATTAATTTGATTTAATAAATTTAATTAATTATAATCATTTTAATTTATTTAATTTAATTAAAGTCGTACTTTAAAAAAATAAACCCTAAAAATACCCCTGAACCCCAAAACCCAAACCCAGCCCTAAAACCTAAAAATACCCCTGTACCCCAAAACCTAAACCCAGCCCTAAAACCTAAAAATACCCCTGTACCCCAAAACCCAAACCCTGCCCTGAAACCTAAAAACACCCCTGTACCCCAAAACTCAAACCCTGCCCTAAAACCTAAAAACACCCCTGTACCCCAAAACCCAAACCCTGCCCTAAAACCTAAAAACACCCCTGTACCCCAAAACCCAAACCCTGCCCTGAAACCTAAAAACACCCCTGTACCCCAAAACCCAAACCCTGCCCTAAAACCTAAAAACACCCCTGTACCCCAAAAACCAAACCCTGCCCTGAAACCTAAAAAAAACCCTGTACCCCAAACCCCAAACCCTGCCCTAAAACCTAAAAACACCCCTGTACCCCAAAACTCAAACCCTGCCCTAAAACCTAAAAACACCCCTGTACCCCAAAACCCAAACCCTGCCCTAAAACCTAAAAACACCCCTGTACCCCAAAACCCAAACCCTGCCCTGAAACCTAAAAACACCCCTGTACCCCAAAACTCAAACCCTGCCCTGAAACCTAAAAACACCCCTGTACCCCAAAACCCAAACCCTGCCCTAAAACCTAAAAACACCCCTGTACCCCAAAACCGAAACCCTGCCCTGAAACCTAAAAACACCCCTGTACCCCAAAACCCAAACCCTGCCCTAAAACCTAAAAACACCCCTGTACCCCAAAACCCAAACCCTGCCCTGAAACCTAAAAACACCCCTGTACCCCAAAACCCAAACCCTGCCCTAAAACCTAAAAATACCCAAACACCCCAAAACATATACCTCAGTACCCCAAAACATATACTCCTATACTCATACATATTTTAAAAATTACTTAAATTAATATATTTAATTTATAATATTAAAAAACATAAATAAATATATTTATTTATAATTAATATTAATTAAATTAATTAAATAATATTAAATAAAATTTTAAAAAAATTATATACTTACCAATACTTACGATGTAATGGTATGCGTTGTAATAGCATCTGCTATGTAATATCCTGCGTTGTAATAGCATCCGATGTAATGGAACCAGCGTTGTAAAAGCTGCGTTGTAACAGCATTACGACGTAAAAGTTGCGTTGTAACAGTAAGTTACCGTTTTAAAGAGCCAGCACCAAGACGTAAAGAGCCTAGGTTGAATGTTTCGCATATACAACGTTATTATAATGATAGACCATATTTGATGATAGTGATTAAGCAAGTCATGTCATAAGATACACAGATCCAGTCCCTAAATAGACTAATACAGTGCATCAATATTCTGACCATCCGCCATATTACTGTACCACCATCATATACAATATCAATTAAAATTGGTTGTTAAATATATCAAATGAATCCCTCAACAAAAGGTGTTGGACATAATAAGGAACCTCCTTGACACTCGTCCTTCTCCAATGTGAGTTCCAACTGAATTCCTCATCGACTTATTGAGTATCACAATGCAAAAAACCTATTCCAATTTTTGTGGTAAATATTTCCTTTAAATCATTGGAGTCACCATGGGAGCTTCCTTTGTGCCAAACCTAACCAACCTTTACATGTATGACTTTGAAAAAAGGTTCCTCCTAAATGATAATAACAGATTTAGTGCCAATATAACAACTTGGAAACACTGCATCAACTGTGTTTTTTTTTATTTGGTCAGGTTCATCCTCAGAATTTAAATTATTTTATCAATGACTGAATCAAAATAATCCTCATATTCAGTTTTCACTTTCATCAAGCTCAAAGGAGATACGTCTCCTAAACAAGTTGGTAAAGCATGATCAGGGGCTCATCCATGTGTCTTTGTTTTGAAAACAAACTGAAAAGAACTGCACCTTGCAGTATTCTAGTTTTAATCCACGTAGCCTACGAGACAACATGCTCTTAGGGCAATTCCTTCAGATTCGTCTAAATTGCTCAAAGAAAGATGATTTCTTTCAAGAGTCCAACACACTTATCTCTAGCCTGTTGAAACAAGGTTATCCCAAACATCTCCTCACTAGGGCATGAAAAAGAGCTTGGTACTCACACTGGGATATTTTATTACCTCCTCAAAAAAAAAAAGATTCTAAATCAAGGTTGATGTTTGTCACTCAATTTACACCTGCTAGCAACCAGCAAAAAAAGTTGGTTCTCTCTAATGGGAACATTCTAAAATTTGTTGAGACTGACCTGGATGTACCTATGTTCTCATTTAAGAAAGGTACGAATTTAAGAGACCATCTAGTGAAGGCAGAACAACAATGTGAATTTACACTGTGTTGTTAGATTTCCCTGTGCTTAGGACTAGATCCCACCCTGGGAATTTCAACTGCAGAGCATGTAGTGTATAGGAATTTATGTGTGATATCAAAGTATTTCAACATGTGAATGTACACTTTACCTTGACATGTCATACTAATTGTAACTCTCAAATTGTTATTTACACCATATCGTGTCCCTGTGGCACAATTTACATTGGTATGACTACCCAACTAATTCGCTGCAGGATTTTACAACATCAAAGTCGAATCCGTTATGGGATTATGACTGCAACTTTGGTTGAGCACTTTCAACAAACGAGCCACTCACAACGACAAATTAATTGCCAAGTGACTGAGCAAGTTCGCAGGACTGAAAATGTAATCAAAATCTCTCGAACTTTAGATGCTCCTGGAATGTAGATGGATTGAGCTGCTGAATTCTGCTATCACTGGCCTTAATATAAATTATGAGATCATACAGATGTTGTCCACCCTATGAATTTGATCTGTTACAGTTTCGATTCTATTGCTGTGAATATATAAAATCGAATCATAAGGTCTGTGCTGCGCTGGGTATCACTTTCATTGCAAAAAAATCAATTTTTTATTGTACATATATTTTTAATGACTGTTTTTTCTTCATTCTCTGTCCTTGTGATCGGGTCTATGTCCATTTCTATTTAACAATTCTAGATGATATGGGCCTTTTCTTGTTTGCTTCTAAATTGCTGCCTATACATCCTTGTGATGCACTATATCTCTATACTATTGTTCGGTGTCGGATCTATCTGGTATTATCTGGTAGAGGATAATAATACTGGTAAAATTATACGTAATTTCTGTGTATTATTATTTTTTTGTGATTTTCTTTTTTCATTTATATCAGGCCAATGTGTGTGATTTTACAGCATTATTGCTATTTTGATTGTAATTTTGGGCCTTCCAGGTACATTTCACTACAATCTCCACAGTGCATTGTGTTCCTTTGAAAGCAATGCTCTCCCTCTGGAGTTAGGATAGTGTGAGATAAATTATAATGTCTCTTGTGAAGTTGACTATATTCCTGGGGGTTGCGCACACACGTGTTACAATCCCAAGCACTTAGTGTGTTTGTATTGCACACGAAGGTCACGCTCATATTTAACATGGGTGTCTACAAATTAGCTCTGCAGTTCTTTTCTTTATGTAAAGATGAAAATTCATTGTATTTTTCATTTCTTTTTAGTTCATTCTTTTTATTTATTTGATATATATAGAGTGAAGTACTCACACTGATTTGGCAGAGTTAACTCGTGCTGGTATTGGATTCATGCTGTACTTCAATCCCCATAATTATCTCTCATGTCAAATTCTTAGGGGCCGATTACGATGGCGGGCATCGCATAGTCAAAAGGTGTAGTGTAGTTCCTATATTCCCAATAGGCTCTGCGCATTGAAATAACATATACTATAGTTTAGATGTAGGACTGAGGTCGACTAGGTCTCTATCGTATATATTAGACTTAATAGGGAGTGCCAGCTAGCTCAGAGGTCACAAGAAACTTTCTTGAATTCACAAGAAGGGATTCGTTTCTGACAACCGCATAAACATGACAACTTTGTTTCCCAAGAATAAGAAATCAATCTCTAGAGTTGCAGAAAAAATAGATAACTATTTTACTCAGTCAATCGTGCATGCTTAGTTTCACCAGAGGTGCTGAGAAAATAGAGAGATGGGCGTTTTCAATAAAAAGTATTTATTGAACAGTCTTCTTTCTCAAGCATAAGAAATGTACTGCTACAATCGTAATACTGGTTATAAAGTACAAGGTATATAATACGAAAAGTATTATAAAGTAGTATTGTAAACGCATGATATGGTTTCTAAGCCATAAATTCCCTTAAAACATATAAAATACATACAGTGATAAAATAATGACTAAAAGTACTCAACTGGTGCTTCTAAAATACGCCTACCCCGGTGTACCTAACCTAAGTCTAGTACGAGGCAAGAAGTAAGTGAGGTGTAGCTCAAGTTTAGTATTCTTTGCCAAAAATCTATTCCAAGAATTCTCTAAGGGTCTAATCAGCTCCGTACCTTGGTTTAGAAGGAAGGAGGTCTTGTATCTCTCTCTCAGGACTCGATTTCTCAGCAACACGCAAGGGTAGCCTGGAAACACTGGAGCTGGATTTCTCGGCTGGAGAAGGACAGAGTGTCTCAGTGCGTCTGCTGGAGGGTCGGCTTCCTTCAGCACTTGCTGCTGCAGGCGTCGGGCAAGTAGATAGTCGATCTGCTCCAAACCACTGTGTGTTTGTCTGGGCAAATGTAGGCATATTTATACTTTGAAGGTGCCGAGTGTGACGTATGATTGGACTTAATAACGTCATTGAAAATCCATGATTTCCTAGATAAATTAGTATTCAGGCAAGGGAATGTCCCTAGCTGCTGAAGGCGGGTTTTTCTAAGAAATCGTTGTTGATTCTCGGAACTTAGTGGAAGTAGCCATGCCGTATTTGGGCTGCATATGCTCAGTCTAAATATGGTAATGATTTCTATGCCTATATAAGGATTGGGTAATTTATACCTATATAAGGGCATGAATCTGGAAAATGACACTAGGGTCCTAGATTCATTTACAACACCCACTCCACGATTTTAAGTTCAATAAAACTAAATGTATAAGCACTGAACATTCCAAAAGCTAGTGTTTACAATCCCACCCAAAACACAAAATACAAATTGCATTTGAAAAGGCTTGTGTACATGAAACTAGTATAAAGTGTATGGAAAAACAAGTCTCAACTGATATGAAGCATACTATGAGAGCATACATTCTAGCATAATACAAAAATTACATTCATGAAATGTCTCTTAAATGTATAGAAAAGAAACCGAGACTATCCCATAATATAATATTTAAACCGTTTTGTGATGATGATTAGGCCAAATATTGTCACCAGGAAGTTTTCAAAAGAAATCTTGTTCTCTAAGAATAGTTCTACTTTAAGCAGATTACTCTGTGCCAAAAGTTCTATTTTGAAAAAGTTCAAATTGTTAGCTAGTTTGTTTTGAAAAAACGAAGGCCAAATCTAAGAGTTCAGAGACAGCTGTGTGCATGAATCAAAAGTTATTCTCAGTGTCAGGAGAAAACATCAGATCGTCTAGGCAGGCAAAGAAACTGTCTACCATAGTAGGCGAAAGTGGGGCCACTTCAGTTATCAGGTCAAATGTGCATAGATGAGGATCATCGCCGTCAGCGTTTGATGCATTAGCAATGTCCACAGTAGAAGGTACCTGTGTGCCTGTAGTGTCACGTATCTCACCCTCAGTTAGACTTGCCGGTGAGACCTCAATGAATGCCGTCATCAGAATTGTCAGCTGTTGGGGGCAACATGATGCATGAGTCGTTACCGGACCTAGCAAAGCGTCAACATCTGATGGCAGGACTGATGGAAGTGTAAGACAAATATCCAACACGCATTCTTCTCCGCAAAGCAGGCATCGCAGAACAGGTAAGATGCAATCTTGCCAGATTGGTCTGAACGATAGAAACCAAGTTGTGTTCAGATCTCTTAAACGAGCCAAGCCAAGAATCTGTGTAATTCTCTCACGATACCTCATGGCAAGGAGGCATTGTTCCATGGTAGTCTGGGTATCGCTGGTGACCGGACTTGCCATATCGGAGCAGAAGGAATAAAAATAGAATTCCTGCTACTAGTCCTAAGATGAGAGGCAGGCCGCCGAACACAGAGTGCACGAAATTCAGAAAAATGCCAAGGACTGCTCCAAAAGGTGTTAACAGTCCCGAAAAAATTGTCTTAAATACATGTGCAATGCCACTAGTATCAGACATGGTTAAGATTTGACTTAACATTTCTGCGAAATGTACTGGGCACTTTGTTGATAATAATGCATGTATCTCTGCAGAAGTCCTTGCAACTTGCAGATCATACGTTTCTTTAGACGAGGTCAGTGGCACAGTTTTTTGCAAAAGAATGACTTTCATTCTGCTTAAAGTATCAATTTGTATAGAAGAGATATTCAGTGAAGGCCATAAAGCCGTCTCCCTGTCTGTCTTGCTCTTTGGATACAATACTTGCATACAACAAGTGACCCTGGATGACACACTAACTAGATATGCTTTTCCTGGCAACATGCCACAAAAGCTGTGGTCATTGAGCATAACGTAGCTGCCATTGGATAGCTGCCTGAAAATTGGTTCTATCACTGTGGAGGGTGTACCGTGCAGGTGGCAGGAGAGGTTATTTGCAGAACCTTCGCAGGCTCCGTGTAAATTAATACCTTGGCACAAAAGTGTACCACTTAGTGAGTTCTTACAATTTTTACCACTAAGGAATACCTCTTTTCCCCCACTCCAACATTTATGTGTGTAAGGTAAAGTCCAGGTCGACTTAATGTATTCTTTACCCAACCTGATTCAGAAAAGGGGGTGGTGATGGACAGAGTATCTGAATTAAGCAGACTACTCCTGCCCAGTCCAAAGATCAGGGCTTGATCCATCACCGTTTTTTAGCTCACTGCACCATCCCAGCTCAGAACCTGGCTATATGCAAATTAGTCTGTCCCTGGCCCAGTGCATCATGGGAACAGGGCAGACCAAACTACCAAGCCAATTCTTATACTGGGAAGGAAACAAGCTTCCGGGGACCGGTTTCTGGCATTACAGCCGTCTTCGGCCCGGCTTGCTTGAATCCTGATGGTGCAATAAGCAAGGGACTCACATCTGAGTATACCCTTCCACGCTTATGGTGGACAAAATGATTCAAAAAAGGGGGTGGTGATGGACTGGGGAGCATTGGGGAGATAGGGCCCCCCAGAGCATTGCTGGAGCTGCGTCACAAGCGCAACGCAGCTCCAGCAATGCGCTGCTTTTACGGCACAGATGCGTGACACATCCGTGCCGTTTTTGCCACATGGTGCGCCGCAATGTAAATGCGGCACACCATGGGTGGCGGAGCTGCGGCGCACAATAACTGGCGCATCCCTGGGGATGCGCCAGTTGTTGTAAATCTGCCCCTATACATTTAGCCAACGAGGGAGCACTTACTGATTAGACAGTAGAAAGTACTCCAGTTGCACAAAAAGGTGGCATCTTCGTGGACAAACACGCAGGGCGGGATTCATTCTGCCCCCTGTTAGACTCGTTTTTTGTGCCCTTCTGCCCTCTGTTAGACTCGTTTTTCCCTTGTTTTTCTGCCCTTCTGCCCTCTGTTAGACTCGTTTTTCCCTTGTTTTTCTGCCCTTCTGCCCCCTGTTAGACTCGTTTTTGTGCCTTTCTGCCCCATTAGACTAGTTTTTTGTGCCCTTCTGCCCTCTATTAGACTCTTTTTTCCCTTGTTTTCTGCCCTTCTGTCCTCTGTTAGACTGTTTTTTGTGCCCTTCTGCCCTCTATTAGACTCTTTTTTCACTTGTTTTTCTGCCCTTCTGCCCTTTGTTAGACTGCTTTTTGTGGCTTTCTGCCCTCTGCATCACCACATCATCACTCAGCGCTACCCCAGCATCACTCAGCACCACCACATTATCACTCAGCACCACCACTTTATCACTCAGAACAACCACAGCACCACTCAGCCCCACCACAGCATCACTCAGCGCCACCACAGCATCACTCAGTGCCACCACATTATCACTCAGCACCACCACAGCACCACTCAGCACCACCACAGCATCACTCAGCACCACAACAGCATCACTCAGCACCACACAGCACCAATCAGCACCACCACAGCACCACTCAGCGCCACCACAACATCACTCAGCACCACCACAGCATCACTCAGCACCACCACATTATCACTCAGCACCACCACAGCACCACTCAGCACCACCACAGCATCACTCAGCACCACCACAGCATCACTCAGCACCACCACAGCACCATTCAGCACCACCCCAGCCTTACTCAGCACCATCCCCGTATCACTCAGCACCACCACAGCACCACTCAGCATCACTACAGCACCACTCAGCACCATCTCAGCACCACTCAGCGCCACCCCAGCATCAATCTGCGCAACCATTCACCAACAACTGGTTCAAATATGTTCTCTCAATGTTTCAAACTTTATTACAAATGTCACAAAAAGATGTTAATATTTCACTTCTGTTCTTGGATTTTCGTCACAATAAAATACACTGAACATAATCTTCACAAAAGTTATTTACAAAAGATTAAGCTGTTGCCATTATAAATTAAAATCACTTTTATTTAAGTATTAATTATTTAAAAAAATTAAAAGCCATTGTAATTTGTAATATCAATACAGCTAAGTCACGTAAATAAAAAACATGTTGCATTACAAATGCTATAGGTGTCACATTTGCGAAAGTTATAACTATTGGCATTGTAAATGACAAAGCTATTAATGTAGCTGTTTTCAAAACCAACACATAAATAAAAAAAATTGTCATTTACAAGACCAATAGCTCAAACTTTCCTAATGCGAGACCTATTGCATTGCAAATGCTTGTTTTTATATCTGTCAGTGCTTCCTGTTGAGGTTTAATTTTCGTGACAGGCGCCTCATTGCCTACTTGTAACTATTCTCTGACCCTGCTTCAAGGGTCAGAGCAGGGTCAGAGAATAGTTGCAAGTAGGCAACGAGGCGCCAGGAAGCACTTACAGGCTTACAGCAGCAGGTGCCCAAGTTAAAGTTAATTTCTTTGTAACCCTTTTGTAAAAGGTTACAAAAAATTAGCTTTAACTTTTGCACCTGCTGCTGTAACCCTGTAAGTGCTTGGCTGAAAATTCGTCCCTGCTGATTCGTGGATTTTACAGCGATTTCGCGAGATTCGCGGATCGCAAAATCGCGGAAAGTCCGCAAATTCCACGAGCGGAACGAATTTTCAGCCCATGCTTAGTAATGTTCTAGAGGCAGAATCTTGGTCGGCAGAGGACATTCGTGTTCGTATTGTAGGAATTCTTGTGTCTTCAAATAGGTGTCAAGACGTATTCAATGTCTGTTGCAGCAAGAGAGTTAACCCATTGTATCCATCTTGGATGTAAAGCTTTAGCATTCGGAATGCTCACTTTCGTCACTGCTTCTAAAGCAGGTACAGGTGTAACGATCATTATGCGTTTACCCTGTGCGAGAGCTCTCTCTTTTGCTACTGCAGTTTGAACCGCTGTCAGAATTTTTTCTGTAGAAGTGAATTTTATTTCAGCTTGTTTGTACAAGTGTGATTTGTATGCTATTGGTACCTTTTCACCTTCATTAAAGGTCAGGTGAATCCGCATCTCCCTGGGATGATTTGGATCACAAGATTGCGCACATTGTCGCGTGTCTCTAACTGTATTTTTGCTAACATGTCTGTTTGCACTGAACGC
Source organism: Lissotriton vulgaris (assembly GCF_964263255.1). NCBI lineage: Eukaryota > Metazoa > Chordata > Amphibia > Caudata > Salamandridae > Lissotriton > Lissotriton vulgaris. The sequence goes on along the minus strand of NC_141691.1, from coordinate 895,353,760 downwards.
AAAAATTCTGTATGGTTTTGAGTCCAATTAGTTGGTTTGAAATCAGGTTTGATTAGTTCGTAGAGAGGTTTAACCCTTTCTGCGTAGTTTAGAACATAAGTTCTTCAAAAATTCAGGAAACCTAGAATTGACTGTAAGTTTTTCAGCTTTTTGGAGGCTGGAGCAGTGCACATTTCTTTAGAAAGTTTGCTGCCAGGCTTTTGCCTTCACTTGAAAGTTCGTATCTTAAGCATAGGACATTGTGGTGGGCAATTCATGATTCCTTAAAATTTAATTTGTACCCTTCGGAAGCGAACCCAAGTATTATGGTGTTCACCCTTTTCAAGTGCACGTCCAAATCGTCGTCTGTAAGATAGATGTCATCGACATAAGATAATGCCTCATCATCATACATTTGTAGTAACTCTGTTACCCTGGCTGAAAATAACCCTGACTATTCTTGAATCCTTGGGGGAGACGGCAAAATTGTCGCTGTGTCCCCATAATTGAGAAAGGGGTCAAATGCCTGCTTTCAGGTGCAATGTTTTGACAGAAAAACCCATTTGAAATATCTAATGTGGTTTTATATTTTTTCCGCACAATGTTATTCATCAATGCTGCACTGTGTGCATTTTGTACTGCAAATGTTTTGCAACAGGAATTTAGATGTCTGTAATCCAAAACTAGACGATATGAATTGTCTGGTTTGGAGACAGGAAACAAAGGATTGTTCATTGACGAGATGCATGTTTCAATCACCCCTTGGTATTCCAGTTGATTTAAAATCTCCCTGACCTGTTTTTTAGCTTCTTGCTTAACTGGATACTGCCTTTGTGCAGTGGGCTGATTTTTTTACTGGATTTTATGGTGAGGAGAGTCCTCATCCCATCCTGCATGATTTTTGTATAATGCTGGAGCTTGAGCTACTGCCCATTTCCCTGCATATGTGTATTTTTTATGAATTGGAATATGATTTGAGAAGGCTGTCATAATTATCTCTTCGCCATGTGGGCACTCCCGGACAAATTCAGGTGGCCAGTCTTGTTCAGCTAGAAGAATGTCATAGCCCTTAGAGAGCTTCTCCCAAAAGAGTACTCTTATTTTTCTAGTTATGTCCCCCTCCATCCGGAGTGTTATTTCATAGGACTTGTGGGGTACACTAAACCTGGTGTCTGCAGTTTCAACTTGAATGTATTCATTCAAGTACACTGTCTCCAGATGATCCTTCAAGATCTTTCAAACTATGGTGATTTCTGCTGTGATGTCTAGCATTGTCTGGGCCCACTCCCCGTTCTTGAGTTGTGTCCTCAAGATCCTCGGCATGTCTAATTTTTATGCTTGCTACCTTCTTCTTGGTGAATTGAGTTTTCTTATTTTTTGGAACGTGCTGTTCTTCTTTGGACTTCACGCGTTCCTCTTTTTGTTCTGATCGTCCTCTTCTTTCGGATTTCTGCGAGGAAGTCTGAAAGGTACGAGAGGAACGTGTATCAGTATCTTGATATCTATCAGGTTTTCTCAGATTATCCCTATTTCTAAGGTTATATCTTTTTTCAGAGGGCTCCCGTTGTGGAGACCTACCTCCCCGTTGGGGAGATCTTCCTCTGGACAGAGAACTTTTCTCTTTAGGAAGTATCTGTTTAGTATTTTCCCACTTCTTTTTAGGAGTAGTAAGGTTATTTTTAATAAAACCTTTTTCAGGATTTTCTGTTAATTCGGGTTTTACTGGTTTCCCACCCAAACTATCTCTTCCTAGCTCTTCATAAGATTTTTCAATAATTCTAGCAAGCTCATATGGTTGGTCTGTTATATCTGTTTCTTTTAATTTTTGGCGGATTGCCACTGATGCTGCTTCACCTTTAATGTTCGCTGATAGTATAGCCGAGACCTGTTTAAAATCTTTTAGTAATTTCATACCAAGATTTAAGGCAGGTTCTGGTCCGTATTCATTTTGAATCTGTCTCAGAACGTCTGGTATTACCGCCATAGACGGTACACCATGTGTTTTTGTGTAGATTGAAGCAAAGACTGTACCCCAAGTGTCACAGTCCTCCACATGTGGTGCGATCCCCATTGGTAAACAGATTGTCAGAATTCTGTGTTTCTCATGAGGTGTACTATCAGGGAATACTGCCTCTATTTGAGTAATTTTCTGAGCTAACCAAAGCGGAATTTGTTCCCTCTTTGAGGGCAATTTACCAATGACTGATTGTATTGTCTGTGGTGTGATTTTATTTGTGTTCCCCAGGTGAGGGGTGTGCTGTGGAATCCTTACAGCTGGTTGGACTGTTAAAGTCTGCATGACATATTGAACTAATTGTCTGTGTATTTTAATTAAGTGTTTCAGCTGAGCTAACAGTTCTGGACCTGTCATTTCGTTAATGTCAGGATGTGGTGTGTAGCTGGCTAGTACCGGCCATGTTGCTCCTGGTCTACCTAGTGGACCGAGCCTGGTAATGTGATTTTGATGTTGTAGGGCGCCTTTAAACAAGAGCTGATGCTCTTGGTAAGTTAGTGGAATTTCAACGTCCTCGAAAGGAACGTATTCCGCTGGAGGTTCCTCTACTTTATAGTAGTGGAACTTGTGTGATCCTGCATCTGCTGCAGGGAGCAGAATACATGAATAGAATACCTCTGTCTGCCGATATTCATGTGCCTCTATAACAAGGATTACTTTACCACCTCTCGATGATACCCCATTGTTTATGAGTTTGTAAGTTATAGTTTTTCTTACATTTGCCGGGATCATTATAGCATCATCCTCGTTTTGTAGAAGACCTGTGTCTTCTACGGCTGGTCGAGCTGCTGCTGCAGTTCTACGCCTTTCCTCTTCACTATCCGACATTTTTGTGGACTAGAAGTTTTTTCAGAGCAAAGTTTCAAGGAAACAAAGATTAGGTGCACCATATTTTGGAACACTGTATCCTTCAACGTTGAAAAAAACAAAAACTAATACATAGGATTTTTCGTCCTACTCAGTTATGGTGGATATTATATCCTTTACCCACTCCAGATGTCTTTTGGAGTATTTTATGGGAAAAAGGGGTCTGTGTGAAAAGCACGACTGAGTTACTCTAGTATCTAGCGTTAAATTATCGCCTTACCAAACGTTGGCCGCCATGTAGCGTAGTACCTATATTCCCAATAGGCTCTGCGCATTGGAATAACATATACTATAGTTTAGACGTAGGACTGAGGTCGACTAGGTCTCTATCGTATATATTAGACTTAATAGTGAGTGCCAGCTAGCTCAGAGGTCACTAGAAACTTTCTCGAATTCACAAGAAGGGATTAGTTTCTGACAACTGCATAAACATGACAACTTTGTTTCCCAAGAATTTGAAATCAATCTCTAGAGTCGCAGAAACAATAGATAACTATTTTACTCAGTCATTCGTGCATGCTTCGTTTCACCAGAGGTGCTGAGAAAATAGAGAGACGGGCGTTTTCAATAAAAAGTATTTATTGAACAGTCTTCTTTCTCAAGCATAAGAAATGTACTGCTAAAATCGTAATACTGGTTATAAAGTACAAGGTATATAATATGAAAAGTATTATAAAGTAGTATTGTAAAAGCATGATATGGTTTCTAAGCCATAAATTTCCTTAAAACATATAAAATACATACAGTGATAAAATAATGACTAAAAGTACTCAACTGGTGCTTCTAAAATACGCCTACCCCGGTGTACCTAACCTAAGTCTAGTACGAGGGAAGAAGTAAGTGAGGTGTAGCTCAAGTTTAGTATTCTTTGCCAAGAATCTATTCCAAGAATTCTCTAAGGGTCTAATCAGCTCCGTACCTTGGTTTACAATGAAGGAGGTCTTGTATCTCTCTCTCAGGACTCGACTTCCCAGCAACCCGCAAGGGTAGCCTGGAAACACTGGAGCTGGATTTCTCGCCTAGAGAAAAGACAGAGTCTCTCATTGCGTCTGCTGGAGGGTTGGCTTCCTTCGGCACTTGCTGCTGCAGGCGTTGGACAAGTAGATAGTCGATCTGCTCCAAACCACCGTGTTTTTTTCTGGGCAAATGTAGGCATTTTTATACTTTGAAGGTGCAGAGTTTGACGTATGATTGGACTTAATAATGTCATTGAAGTCTCAGTTCTTCGAAAACTCCATGATTTCCTAGATAAATTAGTATTCAGACAAGGGGATGTCCCTAGCTGCTGAAGGAGGGTTTTTCTAAGAAATCGTTGTTGATTCTCGGAACTTAGTGGAAGTAGCCATGCCGTATTTGGGCTGCATAGGCTCAGTCTAAATATGGTATTGATTTCTAGGCCTATATAAGGATCGGGTAATTTATACCTGTATAAGGGCATGAATCGGGAAAATTACACTAGGGTCCTAGATTCATTTTAACGAAAGGGACCGCCCGCCTTAGGTGCAGCAGTCCTGCAATGCAAATTACGATGCGCCCGCCATACTGGTGGGCGCATCACGTATTTTTACATTGTGGCGGGCGACAGCACCTGCCACAATGTAGAAAGACATGTTTTGCATATGTTTACGTGACAGGCACCCTGCGGTACCTACCGCGTTGTACATGGATATGTAGGGGGGTACCATAGGTACCCCCCATGTGCAGCAACCCCCGGGGGCCCGCAACGGGCCCCCAAAGGCATTCACCGCATGTCTTTTTGCTGCGGCATCGCCGCCAAAAAAGACAGGCATCCTAATGCCCACGGCAGTGCTTTCATGGCACCGCCGATATAGCCCCATTGTATCTTGTCCCGCAAGGCGGGCCTTTTCTACCCGCCTTGCGGGCCCGCGACGGACGGTCTTTCCGACTGCCGCGGTACCTTTCCCATTCTTACCGCCATCCTAATTTGGCGGTGGGAATATTCATTGTGATGGTGGTCCTCACCGCCGGCCCAGCGGTGGCGGACTTCCCGCCATCGTAATCGGCCCCTTAGTGCGGGTTTTGTGATCGCCTCAGTGACTGGGTAATTGACTTCAGTCACTCACGGCCATGTAGCTTTAAAAGCCTCTGATTTGAGTGCACGCTGATTGGACTCCGACTTATTGCGGTTTACCTTGGCATTTTGAAGTATGCGCCTAGTGATTTTGATCTGGCCCTCTTCAAGTACATTTTCACACATATTGCAGACATTGCTAAGGTCTTGCAGTTCTTAACACCTATATAAACTTCCATTAATTTACTTTAACAATTCCTTTAATAGGATACTATGGCTCATTAGGGTTTTACTCCGTTTACCTGGACGTTTAATGTTCTTCTGGGTGACGCTTTAACTGCATTTGCAGCTCCGAACACTGGATGATCCCCTTGCTTGTTGAATCCCTTGTTGGTTCCTTTTGTTCAATTAAGTAAGTTATGTATATTAGCACTTTAATGCTGTTTATACTTGTTTTTGGAGGTTTACTGACACAATATCAAAACCATAAATATCATGATAACAAAATATTGCGCCAAAAATATCGATCACAAAATTATCGTTTCACTATACATATGATGGTAAGTACAAAAAATAGGGGAAAATAATTCGTTTTACACTAATATCAAAAAATATATACAAAAATATCATTCTTTACTATATAGGTAGTTTAAATAAGTAAAACTTAAATATTTTATCATATAACATATATATAATGTAAATTAATTGTTTAAATGATATTTAAAAATATATAAATATTTACTAATTTAAACAAGCACATAAATATATACAAATGTGTATGTTTATATACACATATATAATGTAAAACCATTTAAAAATATTATTTTTAACTTTTATTATAATTTTATAATTGTTTTGAAATGTACCACTATAACATGTACATATATATCTATAGCGAACACTCATGAGGGTCACAGTGCAAAAGTTTTAATCTCATGACGCGTTTTGACTGCGGGCAGTCCTGTTCACAGTCGAAACGCATTACAATATTAAAACTTTTGCACTGTGACCTTCATGAGTGCGCCTTATTGAAGTACGGAAGATTTAAAAGTGGTCCGGTTCGCTCTGCCGGCTCAGCGCGCCACCTCTCCACGGGCCCAGGGTGCTAGACAGGGCAAGTTTCAGAAGGATATAATATATATATATATATATATATATATATATATATATATATATATATATATATATATATATATATATATATATATATATATATATATATATATATATGTATATATTCACTGAAAAAACCATAGGTTATAGACCATATATAGTTAGGGATTAGCATTTACAAAACCTTAATTTACTGGCACAAAACCATTGAAATTCGCATATATAGTTAGTTGCACTAACTATATATCACGCACCCGCAATCCACTGCTGATGATGTCACACATTACATCATTCATGACATGGTCAGTGACATCACTGATGACATCACTGATGACATCTCAAATGACATCACTGATGACATCACTGTTGACAACTCAAATGACATCACTGATGACATCACTGATGACATCTCATTTGACATTACTGATCACATCACTGATGATATCATTTATGTGATAATACAATGAACATCTTCAGACTCTAATATAACCTTAGATACATTCAGTATAAACAGACACTCACAGACTGTCACTTATCCATGGAGTTACTCACACACCTAGTCAGTCATGAAAAGAATCAATCACACCTCCATTTTCTCAACAATACAGTTATACACACCTTACTTATTCAAACATATACTAACACATATTTACTCTCTTATACAATCCCTGATACATGTTCACAATGATCCTTACAGACACTCACACATTCACTGGCTCTTATGCACAGTTATTTAAATATGTCAACTCTCACATGTACTGTGTTTTACAAATCCATTCACTCACCAATACACTCATGCAGACAGTCAACCGCCCATACAGCTGTTTCCACATGCACTTTTGAACCCATACATATAGTGAATCAACTACTCACACATCTATGCACAGAGTCACACACCTCCCAGCCACACACACACACACTCAGTCTCCCATACAAATACTTGGGCAACCAATCAAAAACCCATATAGTTACTCATATAGCTACTGATCAACACATGCAGCAGTTTACAGAAGAACAGACATAATGATGCACAAATAAAGACAGTTTAGTCACTAACCCATGCACTCAGTGAGACACATCTAATCACTCACTCATACAGTCAGTCATGCACCTACTAAATCCTTCATCCAGACACTTATACATCCACTCATTCTTCAATATGTAAGACATATTTTAACTTTACAGAAACATACAGTCACTGGATGTTGTGATCAGTGATGTCATCAGTGATGTCACTGACCATGTCATGAATGATGTAATATGTGACATCATCAGCAGTGGATTGCGGGTGCGCAATATATAGTTAGTGCAACTAACTATATATGCGAATTTCAATGGTTTTGTGCGAGTAAATTAAGGTTTTGTAAATGCTAATCCCTATCTATATATGGTCTATAACCTATGTTTTTTTCAGTGAATTTTCAAGGTTTTGTAAATGCTAATTCCTAACTATATATGGTCTATAACCTATGGTTTTTTCAGTGAATTTCAATGGTTTTTTAATAGCAAATATCAAAAGCTGTAAAATGTCAAGTACGTGGTAGGTAAAAACATTTTCGTATTTATGCACGCTGATGTGCTTTGAACGCTGCCCCCCCCCTCCTCTTTTCTTTTAGGAATATTTTCTCTTTGCAGATAGTGAAGGGTAGGTAACACAGGCCTTTGCCCTCGTTGTAATCCGTCGTGCCTGCTTCCCTCTCCATTTGATTGATTGTTATCCTAGCATTTATTGTTTTGGAATTGGTTCTCTTTGGTTCATTCTCTATTTACAAACAAGCACAGAGTCGCAATACTCTGTTTAGTCTTTGCAGATAGTGAAAAATCGTTAAAAAACAAAAGGAATCAAGCAAAATCAGTAGGCCACTAATGGGATCTCTTTTTGACCTCGCTAAAATAGAAACATTATGAACAACCCCTCATGACAAATACGAAACTAGTGAGAGGAACTGAGCTCGACACCCTGATGGTTGCAAGACAGCTCGGCTCCGCCGCCCACCCCGCCCAAAACAACGACAAACCCTATGAAAATATTATAAATATATACAACACACCAGCAAAGTAACAGGGTAAAACGTTTTATTAAATAACTATTTACATGGCAGCCTGCTGCAACATCGATCCAAACAAGCCTTTGTATTTTGGGCTCAAAATAAACCATCAATAGTAAGATTTTCATAGGTGAGTGTAGGTTCATGGTTTTCCATCCACAGACTAAAAGCCTGGAGTGGGAGTGAAAGAACAATAACTAGGTAAGAAGGAAGGCAGAGGTTGTGGGAAGGACTCTGGATATGGTATGTTGCTTGGTCCCTGAGATGCTTCGATGTCACTGCCTTGCACAAATGGCATAAGTCCTGGATGTTGGGTGCCATAGTTGAGGGTTCGGAGCAGCGCTTGTAACACTGTCTGAAGCTTATTTGCACCTGCTGCAGCTTCACTATTCTCAAAGTAAGTGGGGGCTGTTTGTGGACCTAACTGAATTGGAAAACAATGTGATGAGGTGCCTCCCTGAACCGCTTGACGGAGGCCCCCGAGATAATTGTGCCTGCTCCACACCTTATCCCACAATCCGTTTGACCTGAAGACACGTCCTGCGGTGCCCTGGTCCGACCATCACATATACCTGCGCCAGGAGACGGCATGGGCTGCAGTAGAAGGGAGAGGCGGCGCGAACGAGCCTCCCCCACCTCCCCAGGTGGAGGTTTCTCAGCTACACCCCAGCGCTTCACTCGACCAGCTGACTTGCACCCGCTCTTGCGACACAGTGCCTCGCTCGGCCAGCTGAATTGCGCCTGCTCTTGCTATTACAACGTCTCACCCGTCATCCAACGGAATTGCACCCAATCTTGCGGTACAGCGACAGGCGGCTGCTACGGAGCTCACGAAATGGCGGTCGGTTCCACAGACTTGGGCCTAGCCTGCAAAGATGGCTCTGGGCAACCGTGGAACTCGGACGCTTGACTGCTAGGGCATGGGCCCCATTCCCAAAAGAGTCCCCTCAGCCTTGAAGATTCTACAACAGTCACCGGGACCCCCGACTCCCGTAGACTACCGATGGGGAGCAACTGCCATGATTGCTCGCGGAATGGCCACAACCTAGCCACGAGATGGTGGTGCTCTCATGCTAACGCCAGCTTCAGTCTGAAACATCCAGAAACACTGTAGACTACCAATTCGATCAGTTCCGGTGGAGCCTCAACGTGACCCGGTAGAGAAGAAATTGCCCTCCCCTCTTTGATTGATAGTTCTTGTTGCCTGTCCCTTCTCTTGTCATTTAACAGAACTTTTTGGTCTGCTGAAAGGGGTTGTGTTCCGACCGCTGGTTGGTGGATACATTTTGACTATATTCTGGACCTGCGTTGTCGCGTAATGCGTCATATGACGCGCCGCGTTGGCGCACCCGGAAGTGCTCCGGTGCACGAGGCGCAGCTTCCCGGAAACGATCCAGAGCGCGGCGCGCAGCGCGTAACGTAAGCATAACAGGTCATGTGACTTGTTAATAAAACTTTTCATTGGTTCATTTTACTTTTGTTATTCTAATGATGAAAGGCTTGGTAATATGACCTAAAAATAACACTTTTCATTGAATTCGAACATTTTTTTTTCCCAAATGATGAAAGCCCCACCTTTTTTTTTCTCACTCTGACTTGTAAAGCAAAGGACCCAGATGCATTTACAGTTTATCACTAACAATGTTCCAGGTTAATGTATTTTCCCGGGAAATTTACAACTGTCCTGCAAGTAAAATATTCCTTTTTCGAGAAAAAGGGCGTTTCTTCGTCCCATGAGGGAGCCGTTGAGCAAAAGAGGCTCGGCCTGCTGTCTTAGTCGCTGATAGGCATGAATATCGGATTCTTAACGATCGCTTTATGTTGCAGGAGTGGAAAATACAACAGCCCTTGACCATTTATCTTTACTGCGTTCCTGCGTATTATACCTTTTAACCGCCATGTAATCGGGCTGCTTTATTTCACTTGCCTTTTACTCATTCGAAAACAGTGGCTATTATTCAAAACTATACCAAAAAAGGTACTACTACCATGTTTTGTTTGAAAAACCTTTATTGTGAAAATGTCAGTATACAAATACGGGCCTATAACCACGTGGGCCGGCCACGGAGCAAACTGGAATCGTATATGATGAGGGGACATTTACACTGTAGAAGAACGTAACGAGCGGGCCATTAGGTTGCAAGAACTAAGGTGTCTAACAGTTGCGGAATCGGTGGACGTACATTTTATAATTAAAATACGACAGGGTCAGTTACAATAAAATTATCTAGATATACATTTGCGGGCAAGTATCATGGGTGACGTTAATTCGAACTTTCAATAGTACAGTAATCAATAACACATCAGAACTTAATATCAATAGGGATGTCCAAATGTTCAATCAATTCTCATCCCCGCCCGCCATGTGCTTCAAAACTGCATACGTATCTCGTGATATCAAGGTTGGGCAACCAGTACACAACAAGGAGTTACGAGTCCCATTTATACCGGCGCCATTTTGTGCGAGGCCGGGCAGGTCCAGGATATAGTCAAAATGTCTCCACCAACCAGCGGTCGGACGGAACACCTTTCGGCAGTCCAAAAAGGTTCCGTTAAATGACAACAGAAGAAATAGGCAACAAGAACAATCAGTCAAAAGAGGGGACGCTTTCGTGAATGGGGCCCATGCCCTAGCAGGCAAGCGTCCGAGTTCCAAGGTGTCCCAGGGCCATTTTAGTGGACCAGGCCCAAATCCAAAGAGCTGGCCACCATTTTGAGAGTCCTGTTGCAGCCGGCTATCGCTGCACCACAAGAGTAACCGCAATTCAGCTAGATGGCGGGTGAGTCACTGTACCGCAAGAGCGGGCGGAACTCAGCTGGATGGGGGGTGAGGCACTGTGCCGCAAGAGCGGGCGGAACTCAGCTGGAAGGCGAGTGAAACGCTAAGAGGCGCCCCACTGCAGATGAGGTGTCTCCACCTGGGGAGGCGGGAGAGGCCCGTTTAAGCGGCCCCCCCCCCGGGCACCCCACGCCGTCTTTCGGCGCAGCATTGTAGGATGGCCACACCAGTGAAACTTGCTGGACACCACCTCGGTGCCATCCGGATCTCGACGCGTTGTGCTGCCTTCGGCCTACTGTAGCAGCAAGTGCGGCCGCAACTCTGCTGAACGGCGAGTGAAACGGCAAAGGGCGCCGCACTGCACATGAGGTGCCTCCACCTGGGGAGGCGGGAGAGGCCCGTTTAAGCCGCCCCCCCCCCGGGCACCCCACGCCGTCTTTCGGCGCAGCATTGTAGGATAGCCACACCAGTGCGGCAACTTGCTGGACACCACCTCGGTGCCATCCGGATCTCGACGCGTTGTGCTGCCTTCGGCCTATTTGCACATCGGTCCGCTACTGACGCTGCCTCACAGGCCAATGGATTTTGTAGGCTTTTTATAGCCCAAAGCTGCATAACAGGTCATGTGACTTGTTTATAAAACTTTTCATTGGTTCATTTTACTTTTGGTTTCCTAATGATGAAATGCTTGATCATATGACCTAAAAATAACACTTTTCATTGGATTGAAACATTTTTTTTTCCCAAACGATGAAAGCCCCACCTTTTTTTTTCTCACTCGGCAATCCAAAAAGGTTCCGTTAGATGACAACAGAGGGGACAGGCAACAAGAACCATCACTCAAAAAAGGGGAGGGCAAGTTCTTCCCTACCGGGTCACGTTGGGGCTCCACCGGAACTCATCGAATTGATAGTCTACAGTGTTTCTGGATGTTTCAGACTGAAGCTGGCGTCAGCATGAGAGCACCACCATCTCGTAGCTCCGTCGTGGCCATTCCGCAAGCAATCATGGCAGCCGCTCCCCACCGGAAGCCTGCGGGAGTCGGGGGCCCCAATGACTTTTGTAGAATCTTCAAGGCTGAGGGGACGCTTTCGAGAATGGGGCCCAAGCCCTAGCAGGCAAATGTCCGAGTTCAAATGTGTCCCAGGGCCATTTTAGTGGACCAGGCCCAAATCCGAAGAGCCGGCCGCCATTTTAAGAGTCCTGTGGCAGCCACCTATCGCTGCACCGCAGGAGTAGGCGCAATTCTACTGGATGGTGGACGAGACGCTGTAGCCGCAAGAGCGGGCGGTAAACAGCTGAATGGCGGATGAGGCACAGTGCAGCAAAAGCGGGCGGAAAACTGCTGATTGGTGACTGAAACGGTATAAGGGCGCCCCACTACAGCAGACGAGCCTCCACCTGGGGAGGCCCGTTCACGCCGCCTCCCCCCCCCCCCAGGGGCGCCCCACGCCGTTTTTCGGTGCAGCATTGTAGGATGCCAAGACCAGTGCGGCAAGTAAAGGACATCACCTGGGTGCCGTCCAGATCTCGGCGCGTTGTGCTGCCTTCGGACTATTCGCACAACAGACCGCTACTGACGAGACACAGTGCAGCAAAAGCGGGCGGAAAACCGCTGAATGGCGGAAAACTGCTGATTGGTGACTGAAACGGTATAAGGGCGCCCCACTACAGCAGACGAGCCTCCACCTGGGGAGGCCCGTTCACGCCGCCTTTCCCCCCCCCCCCCCCACCCCCCCCGGGGCGCCCCACGCCGTTTTTCGGTGCAGCATTGTGGGATGCCAAGACTAGTGCGGCAAGTAAAGGACATCACCTGGGTGCCGTCCAGATCTCGGCGCGTTGTGCTACCTTCGGACTATTCGCACAACAGACCGCTACTGACCATTGTTGCTTTTGTTTAATTTTTTTTTTTTAACGTGTTTACTGTTTTTGGTGCTTTGTATATATTTATAAGTTATTAAAGTGTTATAATCCTACTACTTTGTTGGAGTGCTATATATTTATAATGTGACACATAATTGTGAAGACTTTGATGTACAAAAAGGCATCCCTGGAATCTTCCGCTTCAGGCTCGGTCCCACACACCCTCACAGTGAGAATCCCCTCCCCAATCACAATACAGGATCGTTATCAGATAGTAGGAACGCGTGTGGTGTGACGGATCTCATGAGGTGGGGGCCTTGATCTACTGTAACTCCTTTGAAGAGGGGTGATTCTTTACAGTTGAGGCCATAAACTACATCCGCAGGGCTAGGTGATAGCCTGGGACCGGCCTGGACAATCAGACACAAAGGAAGAGGAGTGTCAGAGGGTGCGGTAGTGAATAGGGTGAAATGGAGGTGTCGGGCGGGCACAGGGTGTGATTCTCAGGGAAGAGCAGCGCAGATGGGGGGAGGTTTATAGCCCATGCATAAGACAGAGAGCGGGGGTGACCAGTACGTGGGGGAGATGCTTGCGAGGGTGGGGAGCCATGCTGAGGATCGGCGGCGTGCAGAGAGTGGGTCTGGTCAAGGCATCTAAAATGGCTGCCGTGTACGACAAAAGTGTGGCATTGGAAAAAAAGCAAGATGGCGCAGACAATGTTTATCAATACGGATTAATTTATAACAATTATTTTTAACAATATATTTACTCGCAGTGTCAAAATGGCGGTCAACACTTCCTGATTTCCTTCGAATCGAACGTTAACAGACGTCACGCAGCAAAAAAAAAAAAAACCCTCACGCGCAGCGGCTGGAAGACAAGTATCAACATATATGAGCATCCTCAGCCACCCTCAGAAAACATAGGGGGTCAGGATACGTCTCCCGTACCCCCTTATACCCATTTCTCACATTGTTTTTCCTCCATCTTGTAATTTAATTAAAACGAAACACAAAATGGCGAATTCCCGTTTCGCGTCCCGATTCGCTACCCGGTTCGCGAACCGGAAAGCGCTTCTACCGCTAAAAATCAATTTTTTTTTATTTGCCCCACGGGACCCTTTAATAACCCCAACATCATTCCTAGGGGGTCAAGAAGGGTCTACCTTGCCCCCTTTCGTTAAATTCCCCCTTCGTTTTTCTCCTCTTCTTGTCTCTCGATCCTACCGAGAGACAAGATGGCGGCCGCTCCGGACTGTTTAGAATGTTGACAGACACCGGAGAGCCAATCAGCTTCGCTTCGCAAAGCTCAGTTACGCGAAAAGTTCGCGAACCGGAGCGCTACCCGGGACGCTGTCACAGATATATGTTTTTTAAAACCTTAATTTCTCAAAATCCACTGGAGCACATATATTGAGACCCAGCAAAGGCACATCGGGCTAACAGTCCCTACAATTTTGCCAAGTTTCGTGCAAATCCATTCAGCCGTTCGAGCTAAAAGTGAGGCCAAACGCCCTATGGAAAACTCAATGTTAAAAACGCGTTTTGGGACCCCCCTTTTTTCTCGGCCCCCCCATGACGAAACCCCCCCACATTTTTAGGGGCTGCTCAGAAACAAAATGTGCCATTTTCCTGAAAATTTCAGCCGATTCCGTCCACAAACGCCAAAGTTATTAGACATAGAATTTTCAAAAGTCCCATTAAGAGAAAAAATCCTAACTATATATACCTACTGGCGACCGCCAGTAGGTAATATATATATATATATATATATATATATATATATATATATATATATATATATATATATATATATATATATATATATATATATATTTATGTATATATACTAGCAGCCCGCCCCAGCGTTGCCCGGGGCAGAAGGGGGCTGGGGGCAGCATTTCAGGCTTGCGTGCACCTTACCTCAGCGCTTGCTCCCAGTCTCACAAACCCAGGCCCCCGCTCCAGTCCGCCTCACTTTACCGCCCCCCACTACTCTCACTTAAATGTCTGCACCAAATGTGAAAGCCGTTTTAAAACCTATCATTTATTTTGCTATCCAGCTCCAGTCCGCCTCACTTCACCGCCCCCCACTACACCAAGCCAGTCTACACGCCCCGCTGCAGTCCGCTATCCCGCTCCATTCCGCCTCACTTACCGCTCCTCCTCGTGTACTTCACCGCTCCTCCCCACGTTTCGCATACCTCATGGCGCTGCAGTTTTGCTACGTTCTCTGCTCCTCCATGTGCTGTTGTCCTCCATTCCGCTCCAGTCCGCCTTACTTCACCGCTCTTCCCCGCGGTTCACGTACCTCATTCCCTCCAGTCTGGATAAGTTTTCCATTCCTCCCCGCGCTGTTGTCCGCTTCTCCTCGCGTTCCTGTCCTCCGATGATGTCAGCACGCACGTTGTTAGCACACACGTCCGGCGCTACTTCTTAGGGACTACTTTTTTTTATTGTTTATTTTTTAAATAACGTTTATTTTTATTTTTTTATAGCCTATGTCCATCTACTGGACCCCCCCCTTTCCAACGCTGTATTGGGTGTTGCGATTGGTGGTGTACTTTTCGAGTTTACCTGGCTCAAAGGACACAGTTCTCTCTTTATAATAGTAGTATAGATATAGATATATATATCGAACGATGTAGGTTCACCCTGGGAATGCCAGTTGTTGTTTCTGTCCCAGGGAAAAAACCAACGAATCCCAAATTGCTGGCAAGAGGTACTTTATTCAAGTGAAGGTCACAGCAGCGCTAACAGATGACGCGTTTCGGGCGGGTGCCCTTGCTCACATAAAAAATATTTCCCATAATGCCTCTTTTTAAACCCCTTCATATACACCATGTGATGCACAAATAATAAATATAAAGAAAATACTTATAGGTCACATTTCAATACAGTGTAAAGTGCCTTTGAGTACGTATGTAAATAGTTGGATAACATTGTCATTATTTCAATCAGTTGTTAACTTTTCATTTGATATCAGCATAAATGCTTGTTTACATTCAATGTGTCAAAACCGCAATAAAGTGCAATGTGCAAATATCCTTTTCGTATGTGCAAAGAAATGCCAATAAATATTTTCATGCAATGTCCAAAAAAAGTTATATGATTTATCCCATTCATAATATAAATAGATATAAAATCAACTTTCTTAAAACAAGCAGGAAATCCAATGCCTTTGTCTACCAGAACCAGTTTAAAAACATACTAAAAATTGTTATGTTTAGGTAGAAAAATATATATATGTAATTTCATTTAAAATTTACATTTATCAAAGTGCAATGGCATGATGTAAATTAGACACTCTCCTGTGCAACTTACGCAAAAAAATGTGCAATATCAAGCAAACGTATTTAAATGCAGTTTTGTAACCTCCTATTCCAAAGCCAACTAGTTACACATTCGGGGACATCAAGTGTCGATGGCAACCCCAACTAGTTACACATTCGGGGACATCAAGTGTCGATGGCAACCCCTATGTGACCTATTTACAAAAAAGAATTCCATACAGTGACTGCAATGTCACAGGGAGAACCCAAATTCGCCCCTGTTATTTAAAGTTTAAAGTAAAAAAAGGGAAAAAGAGAAAAAGTCTAATCTGGGCGTCAGAGTGAGACATAGTTTAAATATATGGATTCATTATGGGTGGCTGGCCGGAGGCACCTCTCACGACCTTAATATCGCTATGCAGTATGATTACATATATTCTGACTACGGAATCTGTAGAGTGTTATCCTCATAAAAAATGATACAGATCTTCCGTAGTGTTGAGTCCATTCGGGACCTTAGAATCTAATTCTAAGATCATTTTGGACTCTAATTGTCTAAGCATCCTATCACGGTCTCCGCCCCTTCTAGGTTTGGGTACTGAGGTGATGACATAATAGCTAAGACACTGGAGGTTGTTGTTATGTACACTCTTAAAGTGTCTAGCTACCGGATAGGAGCTATCGTTGTTCACGATTGCTCTGATATGCTGCAATATCCTGGCATGCACTGGTAGTTTGGTGCTTCCCACATACCTGAGATCACACGTGCATGCCAGGACGTAAACAGCATACTCTGTTTTGCAACCGTAATGTCCTTTAATAGATTGTGGTACTGGACTGAATGGAGTGTAATACTGCTGTGTGTTTACTCCAAATTGGCAGGCTCTGCAGCTGCTGCATTTATAGAATCCCATTCGAGGTGGAAACCAAGGTTTTTTTGTGATGGGTAATTCGGGGCAAGGTTTGGAGATTGCATACGTAGGGAGGGTCCCCTCCGAAACGTAATCTCTGGCTGTGCTGGTAAATGATGCGATAGTACTGCATCTGTTTGGAGAATAGGCCAACTTTTACTCAGAATGGACCGGATTTTTCTGTCCTGGCCACTGTACGCAGTAATGAATCTAATAGGCGATTCAGCCGAATCTCCTACTGGGACCCTATTTGCCTCCACTGGTGAAAACAGGGTTTCTCTTGCTCTAGATTTCATTTTGTTAACTGCTTTTGTGAGTATGTTCTCCTTATAACCTCGTTCCCGAAATCTTTCTAATGCTTGGGCTGTACATGTGTTGAGCTCATCATCAGTACTACATATTCTCTTCACCCGAAAAAGCTCGCCATATGGAATGTTATCAATCACGTGGCGAGGGTGGGCACTCGTTGCATGTAGGGTTGTGTTACCTGATGTGTCCTTTCTGTGCAATGAGGTGGCTAGGTGTCCTGCTGTGTGAAAGACCCTGACGTCTAAAAAGTCCACCGATGTTTTAATAATGTTATGTGTGAACCTCAGATTGTCTTCATTATTGTTTAGGGCCACAATGAACTCTTTCACACTTTCTTCATTGCCCCTCCAAATTAAAAACACATTGTCTATAAAACAAACCCACATGACTACATTAGTAGCAAACACCGCCCGGTGTGTTTCCATGAGGACCCGCTTCTCCCACCAGCCAACGTGTAGACACGCGTAGCTGGGAGAGAAGCAGGCCCCCATGGCCACACCCCTTTTCTGTATATAGATGTCTTTACCAAACAAGAAATAGTTGTGATGCAAACACCAGCTTACAAATTCACTCAGCATCTTGTTATGGTTGTAACAATGCACTGGTCGGGTACTTAAGAAATGGTCCAGTGCTTCCAGCCCTCTCCCATGGTCTATGCTGGTATTGAGGGCAGAAGGGGGCTGGGGGCAGCATTTCAGGCTTGCGTGCACCTTACCTCAGCGCTTGCTCCCAGTCGCACAAACCCAGGCCCCCGCTCCAGTCCGCCTCACTTTACCGCCCCCCACTACTCTCACTTAAATGTCTGCACCAAATGTGAAAGCCGTTTTAAAACCTATCATTTATTTTGCTATCCAGCTCCAGTCCGCCTCACTTCACCTCCCCCCACTACACCAAGCCAGTCTACACGCCCCGCTGCAGTCCGCTATCCCGCTCCATTCCGCCTCACTTACCGCTCCTCCCCGCGTACTTCACTGCTCCTCCCCACGTTATACATACCTCATGGCGCTGCAGTTTTGCTACGTTCTCCGCTCCTCCATGTGCTGTTGTCCTCCATTCCGCTTCAGTCCGCCTTACTTCACAGCTCTTCCCCGCAGTTCACGTACCTCATTCCCTCCAGTCTGGCTAAGTTTTCCGTTCCTCCCCGCGCTGTTGTCCGCTCCTCCTCGCGTTCCTGTCCTCCGATGATGTCAGCACGCACGTTGTTAGCACACACAGCCGGCGCTACTTCTTAGGGACTACTTTTTTTTATTGTTTATTTTTTAAATAACGTTTATTTTTATTTTTTTATAGCCTATGTCCATCTACTGGACCCCCCCTTTCCAACGCTGTATTGGGTGTTGCGATTGGTGGTGTACTTTTCGAGTTTACCTGGCTCAAAGGACACAGTTCTCTCTTTATAATAGTAGTATAGATATAGAAATATATATATATATATATATATATATATATATATATATATATATATATATATATATATATATATATATATATATATATATATATATATATATATATATATATATATATGTACAATATTCAAAAATACATTTTACAAAAAATATCTTAAAAATTACATCACTTTATATATATTAAAAAAATATAGAATTTAATACACAAACACTCTGGGGCCGATTACGAGTCTTGAGGTCCACAGACTGCCACACTTGTGGGGGCGCGGTGGTCTCCCAACTGCCCTATAGGACAATCGGACCACCATTGCTCGTGCCAGTTGCCAGGGAACTGCTGTTCCCTGGCGGTGTTGTGGCGTTCAGGAGACAAAATATGCTTGGCGGGACCGCCGCTGACCCCCTAGCATATTATGAGTTTCCTCTCAGCTAGCAGTGTCATGGAGGGTCCTACTCCATGAGCACCGTGGCGGAGAGGAAACAAAGGGGCCCCCCTGTGTACATGCAACCCAGTTGCTGCATAACATGGACTTTTCAGTCCATGCCGTGAAGGAACAGTTTTTGGCCTTCCCATTTCCTGAGGGACTGCCATGGGAATGCCAAAAACCAGCCCGCCAGACAGGAGGAAGCTCCTAATCTGGTGGGTGGTCTCACCACGGCTTTGGTAGGGTGGCGGTGAGGCAGACCCGGCGCTGCACCGCCAAAGTCATAATCAGGCCCATAATAATAATATATATTTAAACAATATTTATAAAAAATCTAACTATATAAATAGTAAATATACTCTTCCCACTCCAATGTATACAACAGTAGAGAAAGCATTAAACTCAGAAGGGGTAAAATGTACTACTCCAACTCCAGTCAGTGCAACCATAGGGAAAGTGTTGGATTCAGGAGGGCTAAAATGTACTATTCCCACTCCAGTCTGTGCAACAGTAGGGAAAGTGTTGGACTCAGGGTGGTGGGGGATATACTTTACCACTCCAGTCGGTGCAACAGTAGGGAAAGAGTTGAACTTGGGAGAGGTCAAATTGACTATTCCCACTCCACTCAGTGCAACAGTAGGGAAAGCATTGGACTCAGGAGGAGGAATAAATACTATCATCATCATATATACTTATTTCGACTTCCAATCATAAAAGTTCACTTACAGTACATAAATGGTACAATAAAGTGCAGATCTCAAACCAGGCCTATTTTGGGCATAAAACAGTGCAGCAGTGGAGTAAGGCATTCGGCCATTGTTGAATTGTTTCCTGCCAGCCGTACAGGCCAAGGAATTTTATACATCAACCTTGCAACATATTTGAATATGGGTAGGAGCAATACTAGGTTAAAATCATTACTTGAAACACATATCATAAAATTAAATATTCACAGTTGAATGTATTCGATAATATAATTAAAAGGTCATTAGTTATTGTAACGAAGGAAGGCCAGAACAGGGGGAAGAGGGAACCGAAGTAGACTGGTGGAGTCCGATATCCCTATATCCCCCTCTTGTCTCCACACAGCCAGAAGCACGCAGTCCTGCCTACAACACCCAAAGGATTACGCAGGTCCCTTTAACTGGGAAAGCCGAGAGACACACAACACGCCCCTCTCAAAGACGCGACCTTGCCGGGACCAATAAAAGAGTGGGCTTTCCCTTTTGAAGGGTGTGATGTCACCAGGAAGGAGAGCACGGAAGTTGGAGGAGATGCCGAGAGCGGTAGAAGGAACGAAGAGGGAAACAAGAAGAAGAATCATGCCGAGGGAAAGCCAAGAGCTCTTGGAGAGCCAGGAGGCCAACAGCAACGCGCTTCAGCCAGCCACGCTCCAGGAGGTGCATGGCTTACCCAGGTATGTGAACACGTCACGGGCTGGGTCGGGAGGAGGCAAAGCATAGTAAAGTGATTCGGTCTTCCCCGACCACCTCTTTCGCTGTAAATACCCCTCCCTGCACACTCGCACTACACATCCCTAACTGTTGTCCCGTCATTGTAACAAGGGGGTGTATGAGTGTTCTCCTTCAGTCCTTTTCCCCTTTGAATGCATCAGTTAGAATACAAACACTGACACGCGCTTTCTGTTTCCTTTCCGGAAGCAGAGTTGGAGCCTAATTCCCGGAGTTAGTAGCGAGTACAAGAAGACGGCATCGTGACCCGGTATCCTCCTTCTTTAAACCCACGGTGGCACTTGAGAGGAGAACGAAGTACTGAAAAGAAACCCTTCCCCACCCCCACTGCTCTGCTGAGGACATTGTACATCTTAAAACAATCCATTGATGGTTAAAACCCTGGCTTCATATAGAATACGTGTTTTGGGCAAAATAAAACCCTCACTAGCGAGAGTTGGTGTTCGTGTCCCTTATTCGACCCCGCAACAGTTATCCGCATCAATTCCTTTGTTCCAAGGGCGACCAGTAGAAATTATATAAAAATGGACCTAATAGATACTTAAAAAACAACAGGACAATAATAAAAATGTATCAATTATAAATTCATCAGATGCAGTAAAACAGTAGTGAATCCGCAGTAGGAACATCAAAGTGAAAGTGTGCAACATTTCCATATAAATAGCCCCAGGAGGACATCATCTACAAGAGAATTATTAACACTACTGTGGCCTAGGAAAAACTTCACTTATTAATCGTCCTCTAGACCCTGCCCCTAATAACCCACATTTGACACAAACATTTTCACCGCACAAGCAAATAGTGGCCTAGTGTCTGTCTTCAGGATTCTCAGTGCAATCCGATAGTTATCTGCTCCTATTATCTTGCCAATTGGGGTATGCCAATTTTTCCTAGACGTGAACAATGAACAAGCGAACATTACGTTGGGTAGGGTTTCTTGATGGATTTTACAACCCGGACAATTAAGGATAGCTTTAGTCCTACAATTCCTATTACTAGTAAAACCTTCAGAAGCAATGTACCAAACCTGAACTGTGTATATAGTTTCCTATCCCCTGGGTGTTCTATAAAATCAACATAACCTTCCAGGGAATGATTTAATTAGAGAGCCATAAAATCCAGATTAAACTTTCCCTGAGCCCTGTTCAGTAGGTGTTCTTCATGTCACATTTCCGCAAGGAGAGCAAGGTGGAATCGTTGACTTCCCATACCGCCCCCATCTCCTATAAGCAGATTATTGACTCCTCTCAGCCAGCTGTTTTCATTGGCTGTGTCCCTACATTTTACATCCTCTAAAGCACGAGCATAGAGCAGTAATTCAGGGGTTGTCTTGACCTTAAGCCAAAATAACAAAGGGCGTAATTTTATTTTAGAGGCAAGCAAGTGTCTGCCCAAATCTAACATGAGGAAAAGAGGAGGAGTACTCTGGGGTAGCATCCCTAAGCCTCTTAAGAACTTAAATACTAGGAGGCCTAGCTCCTCTACAGGATCCAGGCCCCATAGTTCTGCACCATGCGTCACTGAGCTCCCCACTTTAGCATTGTATACCTGAAGTGCAGAGCCAATCGGTTTGCTTTGGGACAACCAATACTCCCTCCCTAGGACCCTAAATAGCTGTTAATGCTTCAGAACGATCTTGCTAATGTGGGTTTTTAAGGACAAGTTTTCTGCTATCTTTAAATCTAAGTAATCAAAAGCACTGACTCTTTCAAGATGAATGCCTCCAACCCTCTGGCAGCCCAGAAAGGATTTGTGAGGGTTCAGGGCCATACATTTGGTTTTGGTTGTATTGATTGTTAAGCTTTTAGTATCACAGAATTCATGGAGCATATCTAGCAACTGTTGAAGCCCTCCAGGAGTTATGGATACCAGCAGGGTATCATCTGCGAAAAGAAGAGAGACTACCTTTTCCCCGCCTAGCATAGGAGCATCTGCTGGTTTCACACTTAGAAATTGTACCACACTGTAAAGGAACAGTGAGTGTTGGGGCCAAAACGCAGGCTTGACAGATACCCTTGGTAACAGAGATTGGGTCTGTGAGTTGGCCTTGTGAGTCTCATCGCACCCTGGCAGAATTTTCTTTGTGCAGGCGAATGAGTAAACTTTACTATCCCCATTCCAGTCTGCAACAGTAGGGAAAGCGTTGTCACTTCAAACAAATAACATATTTTAACAACTCTATTTAATAGCAAAAAATAGAAAAAATAAAATAAAAAAATTTCTAAATTTTAACAAAAATTAGACAAATTAAAAAATGATTACAATTTTTCAAGAATTCTTATCAATTGATGAACATAATATTAATTTAATCACAATGATACGCTATAGCCTCACAATCATAACAGCCAACAATTAAATTGTAATTGAAATTAAAAAGCATAACATAATTAACATATTACATGATTAAAAAACAATTTTCAATAGATGAATAAATAATTTTCAATGTATTGTTACTTAAATAACTTCCCACCCTATATCTTTACAAACTAAACAATGATCAATATTTTGACCGAATACATTTTTGGAATTACTAATTCAATATACTTGCAATCAAATAGGTGTGTTTTAATAGGATTGTATTCTTGTTACATACCTCTCTGTGTATTCCATCGCTGATATCGTGAGTTCCCAAATTGACCTTTTCTTTGTAAGTCATGTTTGTGAATCTCCTGGTTGTGGTGCACCGGGTGATCTTTTGCATGTGCCAAAGAACTTATGTGCTCTATGACTACTCTGTGGCCTTTACTTCTTGTCCAAGTCGTGTTTTTATTTTTTTATAATCCTTTTGTAAGCCTATACACTAGGTGATGGTATTTTATACTTCTCCTTTTTTTATCAGCCGTTGCTTCTTTCCTTTCACCCGCACATTTTTTCTTTCATGATTTATGAAGAAGTTTTTGTTAAATTATACCTTCTTCCCATTTTTATATGATTATGAATTATACAAATACCCTTACTGTTTTGTGACATTTTGTCATGATGATGGCCCTGATCAAGCTTACCTTTGGGCTAAAAACGTTGGCCTGTGCTTATATAATATGGACTGCTGAACTGATTCTTTGTTTCATTTTGCAATCAAATTTGTTTTGCTGTCAATTTGAACTTATTTTCTTTTTCTGAATTAAAGCTTATATCAGTCCTTTTCATGTTGCTTTAAAATTGTGTTTGAATAAATTCCTTCTTTGACTGACAATAAACAATTTGTAATATTTAACCAATCTTTTATGGTCATTGGTATTACATTCAAATTCATTGTTTAGTTTTATAGCAAAGCCATACAATGATAAAAAAATACAAAGCCAAATGGAACAAATAAGGGCCGGAATGCTGAACAATGCAAACATTCACCCCAGTCACAAAGATCTGGGTTTAATCCATTGTTCTTTTGCTACCACGTCACCCCAGTTTGGACGCAGCCATATGCAAATCAGTCTTGACCCTGTTCCTCATTGGAACAGTCCAGTCCGAACTGCCAAGTCAGGTCCTCCCTGTGCCGGAAACCAGCACCCTGGGACCAGTTTCAGGGCATCAAACCTCATTAGCCGGGCTAGCTTGAATCCAGTGGTGCAATGAGCACTGGACCCACATCTAGGCATACTCTTCTCACTTAGGGGGACAAAAGCAAAAGGAACAAATAATGTACGGAATTCTGAACAATGCAAACATTCACCCCCAGTCACAAGATCTGAGTTTTAGCCATCGTTCTTTTGCGCAGTCTTGACCCTGTTCCTCATGGGAACAGCCCAGATCGAACTGCCAATCTAGGTCCCCCCTGGAACAGAAACAAGCACCCTGGGACCAGTTTTGGGGCATCACCCTTCATCAACCAGGCTAGCATAAATCCAGTGGCACAGTGAACAAGGACCCAAGTCTGGGGATACCCTTCCCACTTAGGGGAACAAAGGCAAAAGGAACAAATGATGGACGGAATTCTGAACAATACAAACATTCAACCCCAGTCACAACGATCTGAGTTTTATCCATCTTTCTTTTGCTCAGTCTTGACCCTGTTCCTCATGGGAACCGGCCAGCCTGAACTGCCAAGCCAGGTTCTCCCTGGATCAGAAACAAGCATCCTTGGACCAGTTACAGTGAAGTAATGTAATGACAAATATAAAGCCCATGTACTCTCTACAGCTTCCCTCTGCATTACAATATCCAAGAATGAACTTGCTACTGTTGGGTCATATCTGCTCATGCAGATGTGCCCACACATGGGGTTAGTGCACCCTGCCTTAGGGCTGTAAGGCTTGCAGTAGGGGTGACCTACATATATCTCATGCAATGTCTGAGGGCATAGTACACAGGTCTGTGGGCCATATCGACTCTTCAGTTCTCTCTGCACCAAGACACTCAGACTGAAATGCCAGTTTGCATGACCTTGGTCAGTGGTCTCTTGGGCAGCACAATTTCTGCTTCAGCTCCGGTGGACCCTCTTCAATACCCATGCCCCAGGTACCAAGGGTACCATTTACTAGGGACTTAAAGGGGTAGCTGAAGTGGTGCCAATTGTAGAACGTCTTTAGGGAAAGAACACTGGTACTGGAAGCCTGGTTAGCAGGGCCCCCGGACACCTCAGTCAAAGTTGCACCAAAAGACAGGCAAAAGGGGGGGACTGCGACGGACACCCAGTTTCCCACACGAGGCCCCCCTCCGCAGCCCACAGGCCAGGAGACTCTTCCAAGCCTAGGAGAGTTTTCCTAGTCTGTCAGGTGAGGAAGAGTAAGTGAACTAGTTGGAGTGTTGCAGGGCCTACTTCGCCTTACATTCTGCTGTCCAGACCAGTCCCTCTGGGGAGCTGGCATACCTCAACAGTTTCAGGACCCAAATTAAAATGCCCTTTGTCTATCTCTTTAGTATCTTTACCTAATATTTTTCGTTTTGGATCAGAGGTGTCCACCTCTGCTAATTTTAACTTAGCCAGGGCAGCACCCAGCTTACCCAAAAAGGTTACCCACAGCTTGATTAACCTCACCATGACCAACAGGGTTAGGGGGCCTACCTTACTATTTGACATGGTATCAGACCACAATGCCAAGGATGGTTCAACTATAAATGCTCGCACCCAGCAGAGGCAACTAACAGCTGTCAGTGCCCAGAACCACACCCTTGGCTCTTCACTGACAAGTGAAGAAGCCTACTTACAGTTTCTTGGGATTCAGGTTGCCTGTCTGCTGCTTTAGAGTGGGGGTTACAACCTCCTGCAGCAACAACCCTTTTTCACCCTCTTTTCTATCAGGTGAGGAGCCACCATCTAAAGCTGAACATATGTCTGAGTAGTCAGGACTTTTTGTGAAGCAGGTAAGATTTCACCAGCGCCAACTATGGAGTTCTTCCTAACTGGAAAATAATCTCCTTGGCTCACTGGACCTGTGGCAAAAAGTTGGCTACCGGTCCCACGCTTTCTCTTCTTCTTTTTCTTTTAGGGCTTACCTGCACTAGTTCCAAGTTCAGGCCCTCACCCCCACCAGAGTCCTAGGGTAAGGACTGGCACTGGACCAGTACCTCTGTTTGACTCAGACCAACCTTCAAGAGGAAGGTCTTTACTAACTACCACCCTCTCCGGCTAAGTAAACCAGCTATTTCTAGGGGCACTACAGCCACAGACCTATCAATGACCCTCCCTGGGAAGACCCTTACTCTTTTTGTCTCGCCTGGGATATACTGGTTGGAGAGAACCACCCTGTCATGCACAGCAGAGTGACTGGCACAGGTATCTCTCAGGGTAGTGGCTGGGATTCCATTCACCAGTAGGAGGTAGAAGTGTTTACCCCCCTCTGGAATCTTCAGCTCACCTTGTGGGTCCACTTCCAAGTTAAAGTCTAGGGTTACCCCCTGATCTGAGGAGTTACCCTCTAAAGCTACACTAGCAACCCCTGCAGGTGTGCCAGTGGGTTTTTTTTTATGACAACATGGGTCCCTAACTAGGTGCCCTGTCTTCGTGAAGTTAAGGCACCAAGTCTTCTTGGGGCCGTAGTTCTTACCTTTGTATGTACCATTATTTTGTGAGGTGTCTCTGGGCCTGCCCTCATGGACAGGTTTTTGGGCCCTATAGGGACTCCTTACTTTTGTCTGTTTCAAAGTGATCCACCTTCTTTTCTGGGGTGGGTGGGAGGTCTTTTTGGCCTCCTTCTTTTGGTCACCCTCACCATGTCTAGTTTTGGACTTAACCAATGGTCAGTCTTCTTCCCCAACTCTTGGGGAGAGACTGGCTCCAGGTCCACTAGGTATTGATGCAACTTTTCCTGCACACAACAGATGTTCTTTCAGTATTAAATTATAAATCCAATCATAATCATGCACACAGTTACCCTCTAACCAACCACCCACTGTTTCCACTGAAAAGTCCACAAAATTAACCGAGGACTGGCTCTGGGTTTTCTGAGTCTCTGTGAATTTGATTTTTTCTAAAATCCTCAATCAGGGTACCATTCATGAGGTCATTGGACTCAGCCTCTTTCTTATTCAATGTCAGAAGTCTATCCCTGCATTTCCCCTGAGAATAGTTCACACAAGAGAGTAGCCCAATTATTTCTAGCTACTATTCTAGCAAGGTGTGCTCTCTCAAAAGCAATGAATCATTTGCTGATGTGATCACCCTTTGAGTATTTAGAGACAATCCCTTTGGGGAGCATTGGGTCGAATTAATCTTCTCTCTCCCTATTTACAAAGTTGCTGCCACCAGAGATAGGTGCTAGGCCCATCTCTTGTCTTTGTCTTTCTATGTCCTGGAGTTTTGGCGTCTAGGTTCACTTTATGGCCAACCTTTCTAGAATGACTTCCTCATCTGAGGGTACCTCATCTGTTTCTGAGTGGGGGGACTCAGCCACCTCCTCAGATTGATCTTCAATAGTATTCTCATCCTCATAGGAGGTGGCTACTACCTCTGGGCTATCTCTATTAAAAGCCTTCTAAGCTTATCTATGGTAGCAGGAGAGCCAGTTTTGATACCATATCCTTCACAAATAGCCCTTATGTGGGCATGGGTCATGTCCATATAAGGGGTCAGGTCAGGCTCCTGATCCTGGTTCTCTGTACCACTCATTATTTCTACTAAAAGTTGGTACCTTTTTGGAGAGGAAATAAAACCTGAAACAAGAATACTTTGTCCTAACTATAGTAAAAGACTTGTACATTTTTTTTTAAACATGTTTTTATTGGTTTTAATACATAAAACAGAAAGACAGTAGGCATGTGTAAATTTCAAGGTTACAATCATCAAAAAGTATTTGCAAAATTGATTCATTTCTTTCCTAGCTCCTTCTCTTGTCGCCATTGTATCGACCATATATAATCCTCCCCCCCCTGATTCATCAACCCTCCTCAGAGTCCTCATCTGAGCTTTCATCGTCCGACTCAGGAACAGGGTCACAGATGTCCCCCCTGTATGCATTCCAGTTGGTCTAGATTTTAGTCCATTTGCGAGGGCGTTTCCTATTTACATAAACAGCTCTCTCCGTAATCATTGTCATGTCCATGTCTCTGCACCAAGCACCTAAAGATGGTACTTCAGCTGCTCCCCACTTCTGTGCCACATTTCTCTTGGCCACTATGAGGCCTAAAGTCGCCCAGATTTGCCCATATCGAGATAAGTCATTTGGCTCCCAGATATTGAGAAGGCATCTTCTTGGCTCAGGCAACAGGGAAACATGCAGTGTTTGGGATATTTTACGTAATACCTGGCGCCAGTAATCCGTTAGTAGAGGGCACTCCCAGATTGTGTGGAAAAAGGAACACTCGTTCCCACAGCCCCTTAGGCAATATGGATGCTGAGTCTTACCGATTCTGTGAAGTGTAGGTCTAGTGAGATAGGTTCTATGTAAGATTTTAAATTGCACAAGTCTGAGCCTGGCCGAAATTCCCACCTCCCTAGGGGAAGAGAGCGCCATCTGCCATTCCGTCTCATCCATGGCATCAATATCTGCCGTCCATCTCTCTTTCAGTGTTGCTGTGGGGTCTGACATATTATTTATTAGTTTGCGGTATGTGAAGGAGGTGGCCTGCTTGGGCATAAAGTCTGTGAGGAGCCTATCTTCTAGTGGGGAGGCCTCAGGTATATTCTCGGTCTCGGGAAGAGCTGTTTGGAGTGTGTGTCTGATTTGCATGTAACGGAATGATTCAGTTGGCGCAAGCTCGTACTGTAGTCTAAGCTGGTCAAACGAGATGACCGTCCCTTTATCCCATAGGTCCCCCACTGTGGAGATACCGATGCTATCCCAGTGTTCAAATCCCTTGCTGTTTCTGAGGATCCCCAGCTGCTTCGCGTCCCACAGGGGCGTGAGTTTGGTTATGACCTCCTTCCATCCCAATTGTGTCTGAGCTGTATACCATAGCATGACAGTGTGTTTGGTCGGGCCCACTAGCTTCAGCGCTCGCCTTCTATTATATAGGGCCGCTAGCATATTGTCTGTTCCCAGCTGAGCTCAATCAGCCATGTAGGCTGGGTCCGTCCGAGGGGCGTGTAGCCATTGATTTATTACTTTGAGGTGTGTTGCCCAATAGTAAAGGTGTATGTTAGGGAGTGCTATGCCGCCATCGTACCAACTGCGATGTAGTTTGACTTGTGCAATGCGTGCTGGTTTGTTGCCCCATAGGAGTGTGGACACTTGTGTTGCTATTTTTCTAAAATACCTTATGGGTACCTGATATGGTGTATTCTCCAGTGCATATAGAAATCTGGGTAGGGCCATCATTTTAAATAGTGCAGCTTTACCCAACAGTGTTAGGGGCAGTGACTCCCAGTGTGTAACGTCTCTACGCAGTCGTTCCAACAGGGAAGCCAAATTCTTAGTGAAGAAGGCTACTGGGTCTCTCGTTATGTGTATACCTAGATATTTAAACGTGTCTTGGGAAATTGCCAGTGGGCAGTGAGGGGGGAGTCGTGGTGTTGAACCCTTTAACGGGTATAAGACCGACTTATCCCAATTCATGGTGTAGCCCGAAATTTTCCCAAATGTGTCGCATAGCTCGAATAAAACCGGCAGAGTATTTTCCGGGTCTGTTAGGTACACTAGAATGTCATCTGCGTAGAGGGAAATACGGTCTTACCATCTCTCCGCCCAAGTAATACCACGGAGAAGAGGAGTGTTACGAATCTGCGCTGCTAGGGGCTCCAATACCATTGCAAAAAGAAGTGGTGACAGTGGGCATCCCTGTCGAGTCCCTCTAGTTAATGTTATGATGTCTGATAGTCGCCCGTTCACTGCCTCGCGAGCTACTGGATCTGCGTACAGGAGTCGGATCCATGCGCAGAATTTAGAGCCGAAGCCCAAGCGTGGAAGAACTGCAAAAAGGTACGGCCATTGCACCATATCAAAGGCCATTTTTGCGTCTAGAGAAAGGACCGCTGCTGTCTCCGACAGACTATGTTCCCGCGCCAGTACACAGTGCAAACGCCTGAGATTAAGTGCAGTGTTCCTGTTTGGCATAAAGCCCGACTGATCCGGGTGAATTAGGTTGGGAAGGTGCGTTTGTAATCTATTTGCAATTAACTTTATCAGAATTTTGGACTCTGCATTGATCAGTGATATTGGGCGATATGAGAGGCATTCCGCCGGGGGCTTTCCCGGTTTTAGGATAGCCACAATGGTGGCTATTTTCTGGTCCAAAGGTTGTGTTCCCTGCTCTAGGCTGTTATTGTACATTGCTAGTAAGTGCGGGCCGAGGGTGTGTGTCATTAGTTTATAAAGCTCCAGTGGGATTCCATTTGGGCCCAACGCTTTGCCGGATTGAAGGGATTTAATTGTCGCTCCGACTTCCTCCACAGTGAGATCAGCCTCAAGCTCCTCGGAGGCCTCCGGGTCAAGTCCAGGCAGCTCCACCTCACGCAAAAACGTCGCAGCTTCCTCCACCGTGGCTATCGAGGAAGAAGCGTACACCATACTGAAATGCTCAGCTAGTGCCTTCACAATTTCCCCTGGTTCTGAAGTGAGACGTCCCTCTGCCGTATGTAGCTGTGCTGTAGTACAATTCCCCCGTTCCCTCCTGTCCAGCCATGCCAATAACTTCCCAGCCTTATCACCTATATCGTAAATTCTATGTCTGGTTGCTGTGATTGCTGCCATCGTTTCTTGTCGAAGGTGTTCCTTATGTTGTTGTTGCTTTAGCAAAAGAGTGTGAGCTCAGTCTGGTGTTGGGTTGGCTGAGTGGGTAATGTTAGCTGCTTGCAGCTCCTGTTCATGTGTCGTGAGATCTCGGTGTTTTGTGCATTTGTGTTCTGTAATGGAAGAAATAGCCTGACCTCTGAGGACAGTCTTATAGGCCTCCCACAGTACGGTTGGAGAGCTTACTGAGGCTTCGTTTTCAGTAAAGAAATGTTTTGTGGTGTTACGGAGTTCCTTCCGTATTTGCGATACTTGCAGATAGCCTGGATATATTGGGTATAGTCGCTTGTGAGAGGTATGGTAGGAGGAGAGCGTCAAAGTCACCGGGAAATGGTCCGAGATACCTCTCGACCCAATAGTGATATTTTCTACACAGGAAAGGGTAGACTCAGGGATCAGGAAACAATATAGTCTGGATAGACTGTTGTGTACTGCTGGGTGGAAGGTGTATTGTCTATCTAACGGATGTTTATGCCTCCATATATCCATTAGTCCGAGTGCCTCTACAAAGCTCCGCAGGCGGGAAACTCCAGGCGCTGTCGCTCGCTCCGGGTTTCTGTCTATGTTAACGTCCATTGTGGCATTAAAATCCCCACCGATGAGGAGGTTCCCATTGGGTGGAGATAGTAGGAAATCACTGAGGGACGGGAGAGCCACCATCTGCAATGCCGGGGGGATATATACTGATACCACGTTAACAAGTCTGCCCTCCCACTGGCCGTGTACTGCTGCAAATCTACCCTGAGCCTCATGTTTTGTCTGTTTGACTATAAAGGGTGAGTTTTTTCTCATTCAAATTCCAGTCCCTCTAGACCCCGCTGAGAATTCTGCATGTACCACCATTTTGAACCCCCATCTATCCATTGCTCTACATACCGCTCCCGTGAGGTGAGTCTCCTGTAGGAGTACCAGAGTAGGGGCCTGTCGTTTCAGGGCTCGTAGCACTAACCCTTGTTTAATTTTATCTCCTAACCCGTGGACATTCCAAGTGACCACTGTGAGCGGGGCCACGGGGGCTACCAGGTTCTCCGCCCGTGCACTTGCGCAGGTTGTGCCTGTCACCATGTCTAAGTGGAGTGGGAAATGAATAGTGTAACCTTGTCATGCCCTGTAAGGAGGCACTGTGCAGTAAGTACCATGCTTTGAGGTCTTTTCCATTATAAATCACAACTAAAAAACCAAAACTTCGAATTCCCCCACCCCACAATACCTCCCCCCTCCCTGCCCGACGGACTTAGAACTGCCCGCCACCCCAACTTAGCAGAGTGCTCTATCCCAACCCACAGCAGAGTACTTGCATGTAGGGGTTACGAAGTCCGGTGAGAGCGTGACCCCTCCTTTCCAGCTGGGTCCGTAGCTGCCCAATGTCCAGAGCCGGCTTACAAGAAATGTCAATGTGCATCTGAGGTGAACTAAGTATTGTTCTTTCCAAATCGGTCCGATTCATTTCAAACCAGGGTCTTCGGTTTCCGTTCTTTGTGAGTTGTCATCATCAGGTGTTAAGAGTTCCGAGCTGCCCATCTCTGCTTTGTCGGTTCGTCGACGCTGGTCTCTACCTCCACGTCGGGATCCGTCTTTTTTCCTCCAACCTTCAAGCCAGTCATACGCCTCATCAGGAGTCTCGAAGAACCAAGTCTTCCCTTCTCCCACTACTCTTAGCCTTGCTGGGAACAACATAGAATAGGGTATTTCACGTGCTCGTAAAGCTTTTTTGACCTCCAGAAAGCTGCGACGCCGTTTAGACACCGCTGCCGTGTAGTCAGGGAAGAAAGATATCGAGGAGTTCTGCAGGCGGATTTGCGGGGAGACTCGCGCCGTTTGAAGAATGACATCTCTGTCTCTGAAGTTGAATAAGCGCGCGAGCACCGGTCTTGGGGGCGCCCCTGGCTTGGCTTTACCGCCTGGCACCCTATGCGCCCGTTCTACCGAGAAGAACGTGGAGAGTCCCTTAGGCTGCAGTCTAGTTTTTATCAGTTCTTCTATGAATAGGTCCATAGACTGGGTGCCTTCACTCTCCGGAATACCTAAAATTCGAACATTATTCCTGCGAGAGCGCCCTTCCTGATCATCCAGCTTCTCGGCCAGAATTTTGTTTTCTGTCTCGAGCCGTGAAACCGTTTTCTTCAACACTGCTGTGTCGCTTACTAGTGACTTTGTGGTAAGCTCCACCTCCGCTACTCTGGTGGTAATTTTCTGTAAGTCTGCGCGGAGTAACGCTACGTCTGTGGAAATGGAGCCCACTGTAGTCTGGACGTTAGCCAATGCCGCCATTATGTCCTCTAAAGTCACCTTTTTGGCAGCGCCCTCTCCTTGCGCTCCACTCGATGAGGTTCTCCCCTCCTGCAATGGGGGAAAGTCCTTATTATATGCATATTTATCCAGTTTAGCTTGTGTCGTAAGATTTCTGGGGCCTCTACCCGACATGATGGTACTCCGAGTCGGTTGCAGGGACTGTGTTGCTACTTTTAAGGTTGACCAGTGGATCTCAAAATCTCTTCGGTGTATTTTCACCTCTGCTTCCCTCCGCTTTGCTCCGGGTTTTCCAGTAGAATCTCCACCTATGGGGGGAGGGGGAGCGCTTAGGTGTGCCCGTGTTCCTCTGTGTCTCTAGTATGATTACCAGTGTGGATGTAGGTTTTCTTCCCAGGGAATTGGTGTTCCACAACAGCGGCAAAGTTTTCTCACTGCGGGGCTACACGTGGGGCGTAGTGGGGCACCTATATCAGGCGGGGGGTCCTTCTGTATATCACTGTGCTTCGTCTCAACTCTTCTACTAAAGCCCCACCGGTAGGTTAATGTTCATGTGCTTAGTTGCTGTGTTTCGAGCGATCCCTCTGGGCTGAGACACCTCAGTTACCTCCTTGTTTGCCTGCGCGTCTCTTGGCGAAAGTTTCGCGGCTTGTGCCGTTACTCCTGGCCCGGTCTCGGCCTTTTATGGTGCTGGGCCTCTCAGTCCCACATACCCGGCCCCTCAGTCGCGCCCCCACCGCGGTGTTTTGCGGAGTTCCAGGAGTGGTGTATGCCCACTTGCCCCCACTCAGAAATGAGCCTCTGTTGCTGTATCGGTCACGGAGCCTGTCTGGGCAGACAAATCACTCAAGGCCCCGGCTTCCGCCACCAGATCAGGCCGCTGGTCTAAGGTCGCTGAAGTTCCCGGCGATTGTCGCAGCCGTCATACTGTGAAACGCCGCACTCAGCCGCGTCTGGTCATGGACGGGCCTTGGAGCCTAGCCTTCCGATGTTTATACAGGTCGCAGCTCTTTTACTTCGCCCAGTCTCTCTGTCCCACGCCTTGGGCACTCTGGCTGCGCTCCTACCTCGGTGTCTTCACTGCTTCCTAGGGGTGTTGAGAACAGGCCCGCCGTTCTTCAGACATGGACCCCCTGTCGGTCCGCCGAGGCCACCACCGCCGCACTTTCCTTCGAGTGCCTACGGGCAGTCAAATCACTCGAGGCCCCGGCTTCCGTCACGGAAGTAGGCCGCTTTTCTTCGGTCTTGGTCTCCCCTAGTTATCTGCTATGGATTTTCATCAGGACTAAGGCATTCAGCGCCGATAGGTCACGGACATGCACGGGTGCTCCAGCCTCCCGTTACTTAGCAGGATAAGTGGTCGGATTTATCGGGAAGGGCACCTCGACTCCGGAGCTCCCTCAGCAAGCAGCCATCTTCGCCGGCCGCTAGCCACGCCCCCGACTTTTAAATTTTTAACCACTTAGTTTCAGGGACGTAGCCAAGGACCTAGCAATTAATTTAAAACATTTGGAAATCTTAGACCAATTGAAAAAAATAGAACTAGGCTAAAGACATATTTTTGATTTACTCATGTGGTCACTTTTGAGCCCTGCCTGTCCCCTGAGTGAATTCTAAACGCAGTCACGCACTCACCATTGAGGCCATATTTCACAGCTGCTGTGTTTGTGGTGTGGAGGATAATTAGAAGGCTCAATAGGTATTTGGGTACAGCATGGTCATCCAGCATGTGTCATAATGTAGACTGGTCCATGCTGTCAAAAGCGGTCTTTAAATCTATGACGACCAGGAAGAGTACTGAATTCCGTAACATGACATACTTCAAGCAGATCATGTGTAGCCGTGAGACTTGATCGATTGTGCTCTGGCCAGCTTGAAGATGAGCCATTATGCAATTGTCCTCCATCATCATCTCCAGGCTAGCAAGCAACACCATACCAAACCTTTTACCTACTCCGTCCAGTAATGTAATAGCCCGTTTTTTTGTGGATGGGAACTATTATAAATGATTTCCAGGAATCAGGAACCACGCCTTCCAATAGGATAGCATTAAAGACGACTGTGAGGGGCCACAGCCATACATTCAGGTTTCTTTTGCGCACATCTGTATGGACCTGGTCAGGGCCTCAGGATTTTCCCAGATTTTGATGTAGGATGGCCTGGACTAGTTCCATTTTACTAAATGTGATATCTCAGTGGAGACGGTTACGCAGAAGAGCCGCAGTTTCAGGATGGTTCTGAATGGCTTCCTGTGAGTCCATTTTTTCTCTTCCCTGGTCATCCTCCATGGGCACTTGGTACAGTGAGGTAAACTGCTCCACCCATCTTCGAGGGCTTATATTAGCCTCCAAATTCTTGAATAGACTTGTGCAGCTCCACCCTATGATTTCCGACAACATTTTCATGTCTTTCATGTTGTTACATGTTGCAAAGCTATCCATTCCTTGGTGCACTGATTTTTCTTCTTATATCATATTAGATATTTATAAGTCCTTGGAGCTTCCATTAGCTGAGCTTGCCCCCTACCCCCAACCCCTGTGTTGTGCTGTTTCATAGGGTGACAGTGAGCTGTTTCTTCTTTTTAGCATATTCTTTATCGTACCAGTCATAGCAGGAATCTTGCAATTCAATGACCCCTGTAGCTTTATGATCTAATAACAGTTCCTTGCTTATTTTAGGGTATAGTTTGAAAGATTCAATCGTCATGAGCATGAAGGCCATGGTCTTTTGCCTTCATGCTCAGCATTGTGAGAGTGCATTCCATGTTTCCATTTAGGCTTAGATAAAACACAAATGCACTTTCTGCCTGATACCAGTTCTCGAAGTAGGAGCCTGCAAGGTCAAGCAGGAGTGGGTCATGGTTGCTCCCTATTCTCTCTTCGATCCACATATCGATTACCTCATTCCAGACCACCATATTAATTATAATGTGGCAAATCATGCTTCCACACCCAAAAGATTGTTCTTGGGGGATTGTTGGAGATGATACGACCATTCAGAGGTCTTAAACCCTTATTAAGAATAGTTGTTGTTACTTGTTCCGTATTTTTTGATAACCTATAGTCATTGTATGAGGAGCCTGAGGCGTGACCCTAGTCCATTACTTCTTGGGCCCAAAAGGCTGGATGGATTCGAGTGTTTAAGTCCCAGCATAGTATGATCTTTCTTGCCTGCTTGTTAGGGGAGGGATAGGCAACTGTACCATCATGCCTTAAGGACGATAGTAATAAATCCAACAATTTTAGGATCGTTGAGGCTTCAGTCTTCCCACACAGTACCAAATAGATGTTAATAAGATCTATCTCTCCTTTACTCTTTTCCATCTTCAGATATTGAATGTTGTTACCTATGGGGAAGAATGATAATGTAATGTTTAGAGTGCAGGAGGCTCTGACCAAGATCTGCAGGCCACCCTTTGCTCTTCCTCTAGGCTGGCTTATGGAACGTATATAAAAGGACACAAACTCCTCTAAATCTCCAGTTTCCACTACCCAAGTTTCTTTCAGGCAGCATATATTCTTTAGCTTCATATATGAAACCCAGTCTTTATTATTATTATTATTTTCCATTTCCATTTGTAAACTTTATTTCGGCCATAAAAGACCATAAAAGTCACATAATAACAGAACACACATGTAAAAATGCATTAAAAATAGCACTCAATAAAAAAAGTTAAAAATAATTATTTACAAATTGAATCAAGTGAAAAACAGACACCCAAAAACTCATCAGATTAAAAAAGGGGTATAAAAAGATTAGTTGCACAATTACGAATGTTTCCAGTTCTTAAGATTCAATAAGACTCAGTACATTGGGTGAACCCCATGTTTTTGCAAAGTGGGATGAGCCAATATTTTCTTGATGTTCTATACCCAGGACAAAAAAATAATACATGTATCACTGACTCAGGAGCGCCATTACATGCTGGGCATCAATTTACAGAAAAATTTACCCAGTTCGTTGTGAAATCAAATAAGGGAAGGGTGCCCAGTCTAAATTGTATAAATAGCTTCCTTGCCAGTGCGGGTTGGATTTCATCCATGTAAGGTTCAAACATGTATTGGTCTTTAAGAATTAAAAAGTCTATCGTATGATGGCCAAGAGTGTTATGTTCCTGCATGACCCTGAGCCTATACTGTCTATAGGATTTCACCAGCTCAAGACGGGAAATCTGTGAGCAGTAAACCTCTGGGGTAGACCAGAGGTCAGAATGGCAATTTTAGCACAAAGATCTTTGATGTAGGTGAACCAAGGAAATTTCATTACCCCTGTTAGCCCCAAGATCGAGCAAAGCTCAGACCTATATAAAGCTAGCTCAGGGGTCAGCCAAATTCTACGCCAAAATGTCAATGGGCGCAGGCCCACTTCTTCAGAAATGGGTCTAATGCCAAGATCAAGACGAAGAGGAACAAGGGGAGTGCTTGACGGAAGGTTCAGAAGTGGTCTCATAAACTTATTATCAACTAGAGCCCCTTTATAGGACAATGGCCCCAAAGCTCTGCCCTATATAGTGCAGCACTTCTTGTCTGTACTTTATATATCTCTGTGGCAGGGCCAGGCACAATAAAACTTGAGGACTTGGCAACTTTCATGATGCCACCAGACAACTGCACCAGCCTTAAAGCCACTTTTTCCATTTGAGGTCCTCAGGAAAAAGACTCAGAGAGAGTAAGCCTCTGTTATTAATAAACCTTTATTGAGTGCATGGCTACCCTAAGGCATCCCAGCGCTAGCGGCAGAACAGGTGAAAGTAGGCGTCTAGCAATTACTCTTCCTTCTTTGTCTTCCATCTTCTTGCTTAGACCCATTATGTTCCAACATATTGCCAGCATATGGCCAGACACTGAATAAGGGGAGCTCTGTGTTCCCTATAAAGTATTTGCTTGGTCACCCAGCAGTGCCATTGTGATCCCATCCAGGGTGAGGTAGCGGAAAAATTGAATTATGAGAAGCTCAATTTCCCCCCAATTCTCACTATGGTAATGAAGAACCTCAGACTGAAGTTTGCTAGTAATTTGTCCTTCAAACCGCAAGTGAAGAAGAGCACAGCAGGGTCAGGCTTTGGCCTCCTGCTATTCCTGAGAAAGTCTGTGTTTCTTCTTTTTTTCAGATTTATATAGTGCAAACTCAACCCGAAGGTACTGGAGCGCTTTACATGAGCACCGGTTACGTTACACAAGGACACATTCATTATTTTTTTTTTTGGTAGGCACGGGGAGATTAAGTAATTGGTTTCCAGCAAGAAAGCCGGCATCTCTAGCCATCAGACCACATCCGCTCCCTACGTCCTCTTGTGAGAAGATGGTAGTCCATGCCCTCAGCACATCTTGGCAGGACTATGCCAACGCACTCTACTGAGGCCTCCCTTTATACCTACTCAAGGGACTCCAGTTGGTGCAGAATGCTGCAGCTAGGCTGCTGCTTAATATCCAGAGAGACATTTCTGTACAGGCCCTGCTTAAGGAGTTACATTGGCTGCCTATTCAGGCAAGAGTAAAGTTTAAGGGACTGATGTTTGCTCACAGAGCTTTCTATGGACTAGGTCCTAAATATTTATCTAAGCAACTATTTCACTACCTGCCCTCCAGAGCCCATTATTCCGCTGGCTCACTGCTGGTGGTGGTGCCTAAAACTAGGAGGAATTAAAGAGGAGGATCCTCCTTTAGTGTGCTAGCCGCTGCTAGCTGAAATTCTCTCCTCTGGAAGTTGTGGCCTATTAAGGATGCAGTCTTTTTTAAACATAGCCTGAATACCCGACTTTTCAATGTATCCTTTTAGTTTGAGTCCCTTCACATTTACATTTAGGATTGAAGATCTACATCCCAGAAGAGCAGGGACACTCCTTGGAGTATCTGTGTGCTTTATAAGCTCTATTTTGATTTGATTTTGGGTGGATACCTGATTGGTAATGAGCAACCCTCATTATTGGTTGATTTGTTGCTACACGATACCTAAGTTTTAAAAGATCGACTTTGGATGGGAGGGGGTGTGCAGAGCCACATGCTCTGTTTAGGATTGGCTGGTAGTCTGGTTTCTATTTGTTGTTTAGATTTTGGTACCTCTCTGTTCCTACCTTGAGCATAGGGGTATGGCTCGACTACTAAGCCCCAGGTAACCAGATCTTTAGCATGCTTGAATAGATGGTCTGCTGTTGATTTTCTGCTCCTGAGTGTTACTTAGCAGGATAAGTGGTCGGATTTATCGGGAAGGGCACCTCGACTCCGGAGCTCCCTCAGCAAGCAGCCATCTTCGCCGGCCGCTAGCCACGCCCCTGACTTTTAAATTTTTAACCACTTAGTTTCAGGGACGTAGCCAAGGACCTACCAATTAATCTAAAACATTTGGAAATCTTAGACCAATTGAAAAAAATAGAACTAGGCTAAAGACATATTTTTGATTTACTCATGTGGTCACTTTTGAGCCCTGCCTGTCCCCTGAGTGAATTCTAAACGCAGTCACGCACTCACCATTGAGGCCATATTTCACAGCTGCTGTGTTTGTGGTGTGGAGGATAATTAGAAGGCTCAATAGGTATTTGGGTACAGCATGGTCATCCAGCATGTGTCATAATGTAGACTGGTCCATGCTGTCGAAAGCGGTCTTTAGATCTATGAAGACCAGGAAGAGTACTGAATTCCATAACATGACATACTTCAAGCAGATCATGTGTAGCCGTGAGACTTGATCTATTGTGCTCTGGTCAGCTTGAAGATGAGCCATTATGCAATTGTCCTCCATCATCATCTCCAGGCTAGCAAGCAACACCTTACCAAACCTTTTACCTACTCCGTCCAGTAATGTAATGGCCCGTTTTTTTGTGGATGGGAACTATTATAAATGATTTCCAGGAATCAGGAACCACACCTTCCAATAGGATAGCATTAAAGACGACTGTCAGGGGCCACAGCCATACATTCAGGTTCCTTTTGCGCACATCTGTATGGACCTGGTCAGGGTCTCAGGATTTTCCAGCTTTTGATGTAGGATGGCCTGGACTAGTTCCATTTTACTAAATGTGATATCTCAGTGGAGACGGTTACGCAGAAGAGCCACAGTTTCAGGATGGTTCTGAATGGCTTCCTGTGAGTCAATTTTTTCTCTTCCCTGGTCATCCTCCATGGGCACTTGGTACAGTGAGTGTTAATGTCTGCTCCTTTCCCTGGTTATCCCACTGTCAGAGAAAGCTAATGCCTAGCAAATCAATGCAATTGAGATTATTTGAGATGAGACTGGTAGAGTGTTGACCGCTTTCAGGATATTTCCCCTATTTAACGTGTCTTGGTTCCCCCTCCAGTGGTACATTGTGGTAAAGACTTGGGCCACACCCTCTTTAAGGCCTTCATTTTGACTGGGACAGCTTGGCTTGCTATGGGGATACAACAGTTGTCAGCCGAATGGGTGGATATCATATTAAGGATTTACTGTGAGTGTGCTTTAATTCATTTATATAGCATCACTCCTTGTGGTTGATGCTATCCCAAGTTAACCATAGTCATTTGTTTACATATGACCACATTTATTCTGAGGCTATTGGGTTGGTTTCATAAGATTACATTATTTCACTTTCTAAAAGTGGCATTTCTAAAATAGTAATGTTAAATTCAAATACCCATATCCCGTGCACACATAAAATATGACACCAAGTTACACAAGTGTAATGCAAAAGCCAATGGAACAATATTCTCTGTTGGTGTCTTAGTTTCTTTAATTTCTTTTTTTTTAAAATATATTTATTGAACATTTTCGTACATTTTTACCCCCCTCCCCCCTCCCACCTCCCCCGAAGGACAGTTCCCTTTGAATTCAGACCTGGAGCAAACCGAATAGACAATCCATAAATTTACAAATCAAACTTTGTTTACACAATTCACAGTTATTAACAATTAATAAGTAATGCAGAAGGCAAGTATAGTAAAAATAGAAATGGGATATAAAAAAAGATGAAAAAAGAGTGATAGAAGAGTAGGGATCAGGATGAAAGAAAGGTCATGTCAGGATATAATCTACACATTCCACGAAAACAAACATAACTAAAATTTTTAACCCACCCCTTCCCTCCATTTATTAATTGGGGCCCAGATTTGCTGCCCCTTTGCTCTCCCTTTTTTTCCCCGCCTGGCATAAATTGAGTTCTCTAAGTTACAGCTATGCAGTAGCCTGGCTACCCACTGCTGCAACAAAGGTGGTGTTTTATCTTTCCAGGCTGTCGCAATACACAGGCGGAAAACTGCCATTGCTACGAATAGAAAATATTCATAATTGCGGCAAGAGGCATCCCTTGTGACCCCTAGCATGACCAGTTCTGGGGTTAGTTTAACTTGCAATTTAAGTGTTCTATCCATGAATACCTCCATAGCTTCTAGTAATGGCCGTAAGACTGGGCAAGCCACAAACATATGTATTATATCGCCCTCATTAATATCACACCTCGGCATGTTATTCCCTGTGTTCCCCCCTTTGAGCTATTTTGGCAGGTGTATAGTACAGCATATACAGAGTTTTATAGTGCTGTGCTTGCAAGGCTGAGGAGCAGAGAATTTCGTAACCATACTT
Organism: Lissotriton vulgaris; assembly: GCF_964263255.1. Lineage (NCBI taxonomy): Eukaryota > Metazoa > Chordata > Amphibia > Caudata > Salamandridae > Lissotriton > Lissotriton vulgaris. The sequence goes on along the minus strand of NC_141691.1, from coordinate 895,312,365 downwards.
TAGTGATTTCCCAAACACCCCCCGCTCTATCCCCATTCTATTAATCCACTTCAGCTCTACCTTTTCCAAATCATCATCTCTATTGTTAATCAGCTCTGCATACAATCTTCCAATTGTACAGCCTTGCCCCTCCTCAATGGCCTGCAGTATTATATTATATTCGAAACCTCTCTCCCCCCTGTCTTGCCTGCAAGGAAGCTTCTTACTTGTAGATATTTGAAAAAGCTTCTTGAATTCATTCAAATGACAAGTCTTTTGGGAGGGGCTGAAATGGAAGCAGTACACCATACCGGTTCCACTGAGATTCATGGATTGGTTTTAGGAGAGGATGTTAAGAATGTGTTATTGAAGCAAACGGAGCCGCGCTTTTTTAAAGATACTAAATCTAAGACAGTGGATGTGGCATATAAGATCTGGCAGGCTTTCAAGAAGAGCTTTGGCATGGGTAGATTTAATGCCCACACCAGATTGGCAAAGAATCCTACATTACCACAGGATATATTTGGAGACACAACTTTTGGGGAGTGGGTAAGGCTTGGGATTAGGAAGGCGGGGGATCTCATAGGCCCCGAGGGTATTCACCAATTTTGGGTATTGCAAGGGAAGTTTGGAATGAATTCTAGAAGCTTTTTCAAATATCAACAAGTAAGAAGCTTCCTAGTTTCTTTAATTTCTGTTGTACAATGCAGCCAGCCGACACGTGTTTCGTCAGGGTACAAGTAGTCCCTTGACTCTTCAGGGCTGAAAGGATTTACCAGAAATCTGTAATGTCCTCAAGCCAGTGATAATTCCAACCCGGTAGGGCACGAATGTCTGTCTAGTTCAAATATTGGACGATGAAAAGTCAGGTGACTGTCAGGTGGGTCATCAGAATGGAGTATAAGTTAGTTATATTATATTTTTGCTTGTATATTTAAATGAACATTAAATAAATTGGAAAAGTACACGAAGCAATCCGTGGTGTTAACTTGAAATCTCGATCCTTCCCTATTATTTAAAACTTTTTCTCTTTAAGCAAGATATTTACGCATTATTGTATCTGAGGCAGGTGGCAACTTCCCCCTCTTTTGGGTGGTTTTTGGCTTCACAGTCTGATATTTACCACAGACTATTTTTTCTTGACTACGGTAGGGCGAACTTACACTCATGTGAAAGACTACTGAATTATACTTTCTTGGATCCCTTGCTACTTACTATTGGGTAAGCATTATTAATTATTGCCTTCGCGGGTCCCGCTTCGCGGCTAGGAGCAGACTTCAGGACTTTGAGGTGTGTTTGTTCTCCTGACCGGCAGGGCTGCGAGCTAGTAGCGGTGGACTCCAAGCTCCAGGAGTCCCCGCGCGCCCGTGGTCACCTGGGCTGCTCTCCCTGCCGGCTCCGCCCCCACCTGGAAGGACAAAGCGGCGTCCTACCCTGCAATCAGCGGATTCCTTTGCCAAAACTCGCCGGATACTGACCGAGGAGGGAGCTGAGGGAGCCTGTTGTTGCCTGCCTGCCTGCTTCAGCCGCTGCCCCTCGCCGGACCCGCTTCGCGGGTCCCGCTTCGCGGCTAGGAGCAGACTTCAGGACTTTGAGGTGTGTTTGTTCTCCTGACCGGCAGGGCTGCGAGCTAGTAGCGGTGGACTCCAAGCTCCAGGAGTCCCCGCGCGCCCGTGGTCACCTGGGCTGCTCTCCCTGCCGGCTCCGCCCCTCACGTCCAATCACATTGTAACAAAAGGGAAGCATCATCCCCGCTGCGCGGGAGGGCGCGGGAGGGCGCCGGGAGAAGCCCGGGACAAGGGCGGGACCGTCTGTGGCCGTCCGGGGCCGCAGGAGGCCGGGCTGGGCCACCCCTTTTACCAGCGCCATACAACATCTATCCCAGTAAGTGACATAGACACTCCTGCATTGTTTTGTGATCAATATGGCAATGACTACAAATACAAGCTCTGTAAACAGCCACTTGATGACTCTCCCAACGGAGTCTGGTCCACAGGCTATCGGACCCTTAGACAAATTCTTTTTTAATCGCTCATTGACAATAGACAAAGAGCTAACTTTGGCAGAGAAGCGCGCAGAGCGTAGATTATCCATTGAAATACTTAAGAATTCCACAGACAAGTTTCCAAATTCAGCCTACCCCACTTTGGTAACCCCCTTATCATCAGTGAACCTCCCAGTTACACACGAACATTTTGAGGTTCAGGCCGATAAAATAAATAAGTGTGTTGTGGCAGATTCAAATAATCCATGTGGTAGTAAATCCCAACCAACATTGCACCCTGATTCTGGTCCCCAGGTTACATTGGCGCATTCCAAAATTGGGTTCAAAAGGAAACGACCAGCTTCCGTAAAAAAATGCAAAAAGGTGGTTAAACCCCCACAAAAACTCAGGAAGCTACATAAACTCGCGAACGTTGAAAAGGTAGTTAACGAACAAGTTCAAAGTACAGAAAGTGTAACACCAACTATTCTTGTATCCCTGGATAGCCAAGACATAGTGGACAATTCTTGTACTGTTTCCAATGTATCAAGTAAAGAAAATACTGAATCACTTGTAAATGTGCTCCCAGAATTGGAAAAAATGTTTAGACTACTACTTACCCCTATTGAGGATAGAATTGCCAAGCTTGCAGATAGGTTAAACCATTTCGAGCAGATAACACTAGACAATTTCTATTCTACAAAATCTCTGATTAAAGCAAATAGGGTGGAAGCGAACACAAACCTTCAGGTCGCTAATAACCCTCATGTTCAGGACAAGGGAAGAAATCCCCAAAATAGCTCTCCCTTACCTCCCAAACAAAGCAAACCTCCAGCTAAAGCTACTGTAAAAACTTCAGATAGGGCTGAGAGAGTGACCGCTGGTTCTGAATCATCTCAGTCGACCTCAATACATCTTGCACAGCCCATAATACCCCAGACACAAAATCCACCGGCCGCTGTGAATGCTGAGGCTACATTGTGTCAACAAGTGGGTAAAGTACCAACATCTGTAAATGTAACCAATAACACACAGATAGCTCCAAACATCCCGGGGGGAGGAAATAGGGCTAACGTATGCCTGCCGGCAGGTAAATCTTTAGCAACGTCCCAAGCAAATAGTAAACTACAGGCGCAGAAGCCTGCCCTCCAACACGTTCCGCAAGTTCCCAAATCTATCCCACCGCCCTTGTCAAAGCCACCCCATAGAAAACCCCCAATTAATCTCACCCCAGACTCCTTCCCCTATGTGGCAGTTCTTATCAATGTACCACCTTTACCCCCAGGACAGAGAGAAAATTTCCAGATGCTTAAAAACAAGACCATGCACTGGTTAAAGGAAAACCGTCCTCTGCCTGGTGATATTGACGGGCTAATAATAGGGGCAAGGAGAATTGATTGGATGGGATACACACCAAAAACCCTGGGGGGGGGATTGTATTGTGGTTCATTTCCAAGACCCAAGGGTGGTGGGATGGATAACAAGGCAGGGATGGGGAACAAATAAGGGCGGTATTGGTATTGTGGACCTTACCTTTTTTTACCCCCGACCCTCGAGTGTAACTATAAGTCTACTCAATGAACCCTTAATCCCCCCCACTGTATCATGGCCAGTCAATCCTTTACCACCTCCCCCTGCTGGTCATAATCATACCTTACATACATATCACAATCCCTATGTAGGATGGCAGGATTCGGGATGGGGGTATTGACATACTGGTATTGATAGCACAGGAGGGATTATAAACGAACCAGAAGGGTCATGTGATGTTTGTGGTAATACCATTGCTTCAAATTTATTGGTGAACAATATTGAGACGGGGGGTTTGGCTGAAGAAGGTGGTTTAAGACTGGGAATATTAAACACAAATGTCATATACCCAGTAACAGATGACTTAACTGTGGACCCAATAGATGACTTAGAAAGGCTGACTAGTCCTATGGAAAGCCCAATGTCAGCCCAAGTATTCCCATTTGTTAATGCTCGGGACGGGACAAATGCCGACATTGGTACACTTATATCTTGGAATGTCGCCGGGTTGGCTAGCAAGTTGGATTCCCAATCCTGGGTGAATTTTATAAGTGGTTTTGACATTTGTTGTTTTCAAGAAACCTGGGCTTGCGATCCCCTCTTTTGCCTAGGTTACTTGAATTATTGTATACCAGCTTCAAAAGGGGGAAGAGGGCTACCCAAGGGAGGCCTAACTGTTTGGGTTAGACAGGATCTGCACATCAACATAAAAATGCTGGACGTGGGAAATATTGATCTGCAAGCATTAAGAATCTCCGCAGCTAAGGGCCAAACAATAGATTTATACAATGTTTATGTGAGAGGTGACAATGTAACTAATCTATCAACTATTGAGCTGTTGTCTGATGCCATGGAGGCCAATTCCCAGGAAAGTGTAATGATAATTGTTGGGGACCTAAACAGGACTTTTGAACCCTTGGACTGTACAAATGACCTCATGGAGAGTGAAGAGGACAATCTCTGGGGAGTACCATCTCTAAGCCTAAAACCTGTGAAGCGATGGTCAAAAGAGATCTTATTACTAAACGGAATTTGTATGGAACACGGTTTAAGAGCACTGAATGGGAGGACACTTGGGGATAAGGAGGGCTGCTACACTTTTGACAATGGTATCAACAGGAGCCGAATTGATTATATATTGTGTAGTCTCCAGCTGTGGAATGGGGTTGTTGATATGGCTGTTAGGCCCCGGGTTGAAAGTGACCACAACCCCCTATGTGTGACCCATAGGTGGTGGAATACTGGTCCAGGAAACCCTACTGAGACACACGATGAAACCCCTCTTATAAGTAACGATGAGCGAAGGTTAAAATGGCCCAAGGTACTGGCAAACGAGGCCACTATGATATACATTAATAACGAGGTTGATCGTGCAATTTCCGCAATTGAAGCAGCAGTTCCAGTGGTTCCAGGGGACAGTGGCATCACTGAAATCCACAATAAGTTATTCTCCCTTTTAAGACCTTGTTTTTTCATTAAAAAAAGGAAAGGGAAGAAAGCTAAGGAAGTGGGGAGGTGGTTTGATAATCACTGTAGAACAGCACGACTAGACCTGGGTCATGCCATAAGGAATAGGGACCGTGCTGCAGTGATAAAGAATAGGAAACTACAAATTAGCCATCTATCGTGCCAAAAAGAAATGGGACGAAGACCATTGGGCCGAATTAAAAGAAGCCTCTGACAACAAAGACTCAATGTTATTCTGGAAAATTATCAAGTGGGGTAGTGGAGCGGGTCCAGCAAAACCTGACAATAACGTACCAGTGGAAGCTTGGGTCGATCACTTTGGACCACAGTATGCGGAAAGTAACAAACCCGTGGCAGCCGACAATATAATACCGGTTTTTGCAACCGAAGATCTATTCTCCCTTAGAGAAGCGGAAATTGCCATCTGCTCCGCGAAATGTGGGAGGGCACCAGGTCCTGATGGTATTCCCCCTGATATTTTCAAACACGACGTGACTAGATGGGCGAGATACACCCTCCTTGTAGCCAATGCCCTAGCAAAGGGGGCAGTGGTCCCAGACATTTGGAAGGGTGCAACCATTATCCCCATCCACAAGAAGGGTGACCGCTCATTGCCTGCTAATTATAGGCCTATAAGTTTAATAGCCACTATTCAGAAAGTTGTTGGGAGAATGGTAACAAACCAGCTAATGGACTGGGTAGAAGACAATAATGCCCTCTCCCCATACCAAGCGGGATTTAGGCGAGCAACTAGTACCATTGACCAGGTCTTCCGCTTCACCATATTGCGGTGGAAGACCGTTGTACTGGGAAGGGGCTGCCTGTATGTCGCGTTTGTCGACCTGCGGGCGGCGTTCGACCTAGTCCCCCGGTACAAGCTATGGTCGGTTCTCCAAAAGCTGGGGATTCCTGCAGATCTGCTAACATTAATCATGCGACTGCACGAATCCAACTTCGCTAGAGTCCAGTGAGGTGGAAGTAGGGAGACAACAGCGGATTTCCCTGTGGAAAGGGGTGTTCGACAAGGCTGTTCCATGGCCCCTCTACTTTTCTCGTTATTTATTAACGGGATAGTCGAGAGAATGTTGAAGGCTAGTGTAGATGCCCCATCGTTAGCGGACACCAGGGTTCCGATCCTGATGTTCGCCGACGACACTCTTATCCTGTCTAAGACCCCCATGGGGCTGCAACGTGCATTAAGCATTTTCGATGCTTTTTGCATGGAGCACGGGCTAGAGGTAAATGTTGGAAAAACAAAACTAATGGCCTTCTCTACAGGACGTAGGAGTTATCCCAAGATAACCTTAAATAACAGTAGGCTAGACATTGTTAATGAATTCACGTACTTGGGAGTACAGATCGCAGAGGGCATTGGCTGGACGCATCATGTGGACAAAGTAGTCTTAAAGCACCAGCAGCTTTCAGGTGCTCTAAGGGGGGAACACCGTAAATCTAAAACAAAACCTATAAAACCCGCAATGACAGTGTATGATGCGAAGGTTTTGGGTGCCACTCTATATGGTGCGGAGCTATGGGCTTGGGACAGTCTGGTGGCTCTTCAGACTTCCGAGAACAAGTTCATGCGAGGGATAACAGGACTCCCACAGAGCACCCCCCTAATCCCATTGTTCCTGGAGCTAGGTAGACGTACGATTATCGACAGAGCTCGATTGCGCCCAGTTCTTTACTGGAGACGCCTCTGGACGACTCCAGAAATAAGACAATACGCGGAGGGCTTTCTGTGGATAATTAAGGAAGATATCTTCCATAAGATAAAATGGTTAAAACATCTGAAGACCATGTTAGTAAATCTAGGGTTTTCAAATCTTTGGAACAACCCGAGGGAGAAATCTTCCCTAGTAAAGAAGCCCTCAAAGATCAATATTGGGATTGGGTGGGTGGTAAGATGCTGAATGACACCAGGGCAGACTCTATTTCTGGTCGTTTCCTGGAGACAAAAATTTTTCCTGTCCTAGAAAATTACTGGGATAACATCACGGTACCTATGGACAGGAAACTTGTCTTTCAGTTAAGGTCAGGTTCTATTCCCCTTAAGAAATTGACATCTGGCTGGCACAGACCCACCAATAACTTATGTCCAGCTTGCGAAAATGCCGAGGAGAGCATAGGCCATTTTCTCTTCGTATGTCGAGCTTACGTAAATCCGAGGAGAAAATGGCTCTCGCCGGTATGTAAAAACCTGGGGACATGAGACAGTGTAGTGGCCTTAAGAATCCTATGCACAACAAACCAGGATTCGATAGTCATAGGGGTAGCCAAATACATGGGTTGGGCTTGGGCGATTAGACGACGGTCCTTGGGGGGTGGCAGGTAACCAGGTATTCCTTTTAACAAAGTTTTATGTAATATTATTGGTATAAATAGTTCTTATGAGTAAATGTAGTATGAGCTGTACTCTATGTTTAATGAATTTTTATTCTGTAACTATGTATTTTTGTGCAACTGTTTTGATTTTATGTGCTTTTATGAGAATTGTCTCGAATAAAGCTTATACAATACAAAAAAAAAATTATTGCCTGTGATGAGCCCTCATGTTCCTTCTTTTTCAATATGGTTGATATTTTATTCTCTTAATATTTTGGTATACAGGTTTTTATGGCACATCGTTCTTAGATAAAATATCCTAGGGACTACCAAGTGAGAAACATAAGGTATTATACTATGCTTAGTGGAATCACACACTGACTGTAGATGCACCTGAACATACAGGTGTTTGTTGCTATAACGTTTGATTACAAACATGCACTCCATATGGTAGCACAGTTTAATCTACACTTTTGTGGTGTTTGGTATTTTTGTTACATTGAAGAGGTGTCTGCTATGTACGTGTACTTTTTTGTTCTACCGAAGTATACACATTAATAACATAAGTATTTGTAAAGCACACGATTACCCGTAGGTGTCTTGGCGCTGAATAGCAGATGTTTATCGTTACCCGAGTCAATGGTACTCATTTTATCGACCTCAGATGGATGAATGGCTGAGTGGACCTGCCGGGATTTGAACCTGTGACCATGAGGTCGAACACAGGCCCCTGCAGTTGCTGCTGTAGTCCACTGAGCGACCAGACCCGGCTTGTACATTTGGAATTCATAAGGGAGCACAGTAGTCAGTTAGGCTATTTGTATTTATTGACTGGAATGGATAGATACTTGGTAACAGTGCGATTATATTATGATATTGGAGTGGCATGGATTTATTTATATTATGCATTGTATACATATTACAACCTTGAATACATCTGCATCATACGAAACACATGCCGGCTGTACATTATATGAACACTTGCTGGAATCTGGAAATGTATTAGCTATTCTGTTTGTAGTCATGTATTACTGGAAATAACCGGGATAAACCTACGAGACAACATATGTACTGTTGGCATGATTATTTATGCAAGGAGGGGCTATTCCTTGCTCTAACTGATGTGAGTGAAGTGTGCCCATCCCATTACATAGTTATTAGACATAAAGCACTGTGCAATAAAAGACAGGACACGCAAACTCACCATGGCCACTGGAAAAGCCAAGACGGAAAAAAGAAGGTCTTTGCATGATGTAATGAACTTCACAACTCTCAGTTTGCTGATTGGTTCCAAAAGATCAGCCAGGAGAGAGATTCCGTAGAAAACCGTCTGCAAAAGCTAAACAGTGACAATGAATACAGTGAGATAAGGTCATCCATTCTTTTCAACTGGTTAAGTAATAAGAAGGTCATAAAAGTTCATGTTACAAATGCATAGTAATGTTTTATACTCAAATTAACACTGCCCTGTGATGCACAATGTGTACTCTGTGTGATAAGCCTACAAACTTGTTGATCACTGGAATGTTAGCACAAAGACCATGTCTACATTCACCAGGTAAGTGAGCATTTGTGAATTCAGGCCAATCATTTTGTGCCCAATCAACCAAAGACATTTGTGGCATAACACTCCTATAGTTTCACTGCTAAATGTAATTATCTTCCTCTACCTGTCCTGTCCCCATGTGCATAGTCCTTGGCCAGGATTATGGAGAACTTCACACAAATACATATTCATTTTTTGGTGTATATGTTAGATTGGTAAGCGATACTGACAGGAAAATTGGGAATATCTACTACAATATGGGAGGAGGAAAGACTACATTTAGAAGGGCCACAAGGAAGGACATGCGAAAACAAAAATCACAGTGACAAATGCGTTGGTGAGTATCAATTCACTAAAGTTACACAAACTCATCCAGGTTTCATCAATAATTAAGCTTGTAGGAAAAAAACAACAAGTGCAGCTAGTACTGCAACATTTGGAATCCTGATTCAATATCAATCTACAGTTTGCACCAGAATTTAACTCCTAAGGAGAATAAGGCTGATAGTAGTCTTATGATAAGACGTTTATTAGATCCACAGTACGCTGGTTATGATTTGAGACTGTTTATAAACGTAAAGGTACACAGGCTAAATTTGTGAGGATGTTATCTTATCTGTACCATTACTATCTCCACCATTCCTCATGGATGAGACAACAATTACTTCTCCTGCGAATTAAACACTAATATCATTCAGCTTGTAAGAAAGCTGCCTTGTCTGTGGTATCACCACAGATTTTTAGCCTACATTCTGGACTTTGTATTTTTGCTGACTTAAGAACCTTTAACACTGCTAACCAGTGGTGAAGTGTATGTGCTCCACCTTTGATGATGTTTGAATTTGTATATTTCTAATTTGTATATTTAACTTACCTTTAAATCCCTAGTATATGGTACGTGGTGTACCCAGGGCCTGGAAGTTAAATGTCACTATTGGGCTGCAGCACCTACTGCAGCATCCACTTTAGCAACAGTGCAAAACATTGCTTCAAGCACTGTAACCTTGCTGTGAGCGTTTAAATACTGCAATTTAGTCTGTCAAAACAATTTAAAATGTTAATATGTGACCCCTAGATAGACCTTGTAGTCCACCAGGAGAGCATGTAAAAGTTTATTATTAACATGTCACTACAGGGAGTTGCACCCAAAAGTTCGTTTTCACTGTGGCAGGCCTAGCTGTCCTGTTGATAAAAACAGATCACAGATAAAAAATAGTTATTAAAATTCTAATTCAATAGTGAAGTTAGATTGTTAATACATATCAAGGAAACATAACATTTAGAAAGTTACCTTTTCCCTGTCTGAAGTCCCTGCAGGCTAATTTGCACTGGCTCTCAAACTTTTCCTAACCACAGATTATTATATAAATAGGAAAGAAAAAGGTGTGACCTGCCTCCTGGAAGTAAACAATAGGGTGACCTGAATGAGTAGAGATTATTGCTTTGAACCTCATCGAATAGGCAGGGTGGAGGCAGGGAGAAATATTTTTAACATTACATTGTGAAATCCTACTTGAATGTCAAATCCTTTTTAACATGTCTGCTTACATATAACAATTTAGGATGTGTTTGAAAGACAGACCAGAAAGCCAAGGTTGTGTTCTACCACACCTTTGTCTCTGGGCTTTACATATACAACTGGGAGCATTTGACAGGAAAGAAAACAGGATGCCAAAACAGATCTTAATTATCCCTTGGCTGGTTTCTGAAAACCCCTTCTTTTGTTCTATCAAACTTTTGTCCCTGGGTTTATTGCGGGTATACAGTGGATACCCCAAACTGGATTTCAGTGTTAGATGTGGAAGGACATGAGGATTACCACTGTACACTACCTCCACATACTTCCTGCCCTCACATCCCACATTTGGTGTGACCAAAGACTTTCATCATCTTCAAATTGCCGAAGGTGGGTGGGATTGACCCGTCAACCTTTACCTAATTGGTTAGAGTATGCCAAGAAGAAATTCCCATCCACTAGCTCATGCCAGGCATGAATGTAGCATCTCCAGGCACCCACTTCAGAATACTCCTGGACTTAAGGAAGAACAGAAGAGGACTTGACCTTATCCCGCTTGTACCCAGACAAAGAAGTGGACTTCAAGTATCATAAGGCTGATCTCTTTTTCAAACTACAAGTATACAACATACTAGAAGAAGCCTTTCTTGAAATCGCTGAGCTGACTAGTGGCAACCGGACCTGGACTGGACTCTGCTATTGGCCTCTGCCTGACACACTGTGAGTCTCTAAGTGCCTCCCCTGAGGTCCTTAGGGGGCTTTAAAAGTGTAATCCTGTGGTGGATTGTTCCTTAAAGGACTAAAGTAAGGAGGTAAAATCTTTGACCAGGATGAACCTGATTGGTGTATATAAACTGTTCTCCGTTGTTGTCAGCTTCATCTTCCACCTAGGTCTCAGTTTACAGTGACCATTGACTATTGTTTTCACCTTATGTTTATTGGTGCTATTCCTACTTAAAAAATGTTAAAATCAGGATTTTTGTCATTATGGTGCCATTTTGTTTATAGAATCTGACTCTAGTTTATATATTTGGGTTTATGGATTTTGACTTTATTACTGTTGCGGTACTGCATAAAATCTTTAAACATTGCCCTAATTTGAGCTTGTCTGCTCTGTGCCATAGCTACCAGGAGGTTGAGCTTAGGTTAATTTAGTGACTTTGAGGGTCACCCTGAAATGGGCTGTGATTATTCATTGAGATGGGTAGCCACTCACTCCAAATATTTAATCCAATTTCTTACACAACTCTGCCGCCATTGTGCGGACTCCTTTAAGCAATGTGTTTAGGCATGTTATTGATGCCTGCAAGGATTTTGATGCACCTTTTTGCTCACAGTCTCATCACTGTAATGCCAAAAAGACCAGAGAGTGAATTAGTAATGCACAAGATGTCCAATGACTGGAGTGGCTGTATGACACATTTTTTAGATTCTTTTGTATTAATGTTTAATTGGTCTGTACTGTATGATTGAGTTGTGTTTATGGTTTTACTTGACTAATAAACAATTCATTAACACTAATAATGCATCTAAGTGATGTAGAAAAAGATGGGCATGAAGTTAAATGAGTGAGGAAGGAGCAGAATCAGAGGTGGATTTTGATGTTTTGAATAAGTAAGGTGAGTGAGTGTCATATTAGTGTTATGTTAACTTTTCTCTTTGTCTCTAACAGCATTATTTGCTTCTCTTATGAAAGTAAATAAATTCATAAATGAAGTGAATAGTAAGTCTTTTACCTTTGCCAAAAGTTAGTAAGTGAATGAGTACATGATTAAGAGGGTGGGAGCCAGATATGAATGTGAGTATGGAGAATAGCGAGGTTCATGCTAGTCAGTATGATGATGCAAGTGAGATTGGTGTTTAAGTGAGTCAGTAAGTGAGTGAGTTGTGTGTCATAGAATAAGATAGGTGAATAAGGTCACTGAGTGAGACACATTGATGCATGTATAAAGGGTGTGTGAGAGCATTAATTATGTACTTGCAGCATGGCCTACATACACTTGAAAAAAAGAACCAGTACACACATTAATAAATGCTCAGTGAAATACTTGACATACGTATGAGATAAACACTTACTGGTAGAAGCTTTAAAACAATACAATATAAATTACAGAGGTAAGGTGTATTGTGAGATGGTTAATGGAGATTTGTTCTCAGAGCCATACCATGGTCAGATCTAGTGTGGAGAACGTGTGCAGCTTTTTAGTTGAGCTTGAAGACTTTTAGAGAGAGCACCAGGTGAACGTGGGTTGCTATAAGTTCCAAATCATGTGGTCAATACCAGCAAATGAGCACGTTGTTGTACAGTGAGATGATAGATTTGTTTTTTCCATGAACTGGCCAATTTAGAAGAAAGGTATTCAGGAGGGTGCCCAAGTGTTGTGCCTTGATGATGAGGCAAGCAGTCTTACAGATGCGGTATGTTTCTGTAAGGTGCCAGTTGAGGGAGATCAAAAGTGATCGGATATTGTAATATCTTAGCTCTTGATACGAGCCGGGTAACAAAGCGAAGGGCATCTTTTAGGGGGTAGCTGTCACTTGCGGGAAACTAAGGGCTTATTTATGAAAGCAATGCGACCCTTTTGTACCACGTAAGGTTGTACCTGCATGACGCAGGGTTCTCATTTTCATTTATGAAGCATGCGGCCTCATAAATCCTGAGTAAGGCAATGTAGCACAAATTGCTGTGCCACCTTACTCTGCGCCCAAATGGCTTTCCCTGAGAGTTTTGTGGGTTTTCTCATGCAACACCCAGGGCCGGACTGGCTACCGGGCGTTTTGGAAGGCTGGTGAGCTGGGGTCTGATTTCATTGATGGGGACCTGCATGTGCTGAACAAAATTCGTTTTGCTTTGTTTATTTCAAAGCACACGCATGTCTCCATCAACGAAATCAGCCCCCACCGCAGTGAAATCAGCCCCCAGCTCGGCCGCATTCCAAAACACCCGGTAGTCAATCCGGCCCTGGCAATACCCATAGAATGCGATGCTGTCCAAGATTTACAAAGTGATGTAAACCTGGGGAAGCTCCAAATATGTATGTCTCTCGAGGTAAGGTGCAACGAGGAGAAATATTTGTATTTCTCCTCATGTTTTCCTCTTTCTATGTGTGTTGCATTCTGCAGCACACATAGAAGGAGGAAAACACCTCTTAGGATTGTTTTTGTGTGAGATGTTGCCCCTTCTTGCACAAACACAATCCTGCATGCAATGGAGTCACCCTTGCACCATGATGCAAGGGTATCTAAGATGGCGCTACGTTGCTGAAATGGCTTCAGCACAGGGAGAAAGGACAGGAATGGCGCCAGCACAGGGAGAGTGAAAGGAATGCACCATATTGCTTACATACAGTGCATTTCTGTCCTTTAACTTTGGAATAGGGCAGCACAGCCGAGTGCCTTGCTGTGTTGCCCTACACAAAAATGCCATAAATAATCACCCTAGTGAGTAGCACATTTCTCAGACGTAACTACTCCCCTGTGAGGGTCTCAAGGAACTGAGGGGGTGGGGGGAGGTCTGCTGATCCGTCTGGGCACTGATGCTTTCAGAATTTTCAGCACTTTAATGGGAAGAAATGTTTAGTATTTCTTTTCATCCTCAACTGGAACTTCTTTGTCTAGTTTTAATGTGGACATCAAGGTCAAAATACGAGTCCCAGAATGAGACCAAAAGTATAGCTTTGGTGACAAATTTGGACAACATACCAATGCAACTCAAGTTTTGGATGTGAACGCTTGGAAAGTCAGTTTGTTGTACACTGTGCTTCAGTTTCGTTTACTTTATCCATATCTGTACATTTGAGATGCAGGAAGTCAAATGTTTCTGCAGTCTGCCCTCAAATATAACAGTAGAAACCAGCCCTTTATAGAGCCAGGGACCTTCCCCCACTCAGTGACTTTCACATTTACTAAACAATGTAACCCCAAAACTGCCTCATACTGTATTTTATTGCCACACACCCTATCGGAATAAATAACTTGTAAAATAATACATCTGTGTGTCGTTTCAACCCAAAAAAGACCAAGTCTTGATGATTCCATTGAAGAAATCAAAATATATATTCCACATGAAGCACTTTATTCGCAGTTCATTACTATTAAAATGTGCTTGATTTTATGAGTTGGCATTCAATTACCATCACTGTCCTAGAATTGATAACCTTTTTCTTCGATTAGTACAAGGAAGAAATAATTGTTGTAAATTACTCTTCAGACTCTGCTTTGAAAATTGCATTACATGTGACAAGACAGGGGATCCAGGGTGTTCCAAGCTCAGGCTAACTCTTAACAGCAGGGGTTTATTAGTTCTTGAAAAGATATTCCATACCATGAACAATTTGGTATCGACTGTCAGGGGCCAGAATACATCTCCCATTCAACCTCTCTCTAAAAGTTGTAGCTCCTAACAGGGCTCCCAAATAGCAATGCAGTACTTTCAATCAATCAATCTGAATTTATAAAGAGCGTCTAATCACCTGTGAGAGTATCCAGGTGCTGAGAGTACTGCTGCAGGGGGCTCAGTTGAACAGCTAGGGCTTCAGTCCTTTACTGAATTCCATCAGAGAGGATGTGGTCCATTGGTAAAGCTTGTTCCATGACTTAGCAGCTAGGTGAGAGAAGGAGCATCCTCCACTGTTGCTTCAGCAGGTGCGGTGGGAGTGGACGAGGCAGAGGGAAGCGGAGTGCAGGTGTCTGGAGGAAAGGTGTAAGTTCAGTCAGTGGTTGATGTACATTGGTCCCTGGCTGTGTAGGACTTTGAAGGTGTTGCATTCACATCTTGAACTGGCATCTCTTTTGAATGGTGAGGCAGTGGGGTACTTGAGATGGGTCAATTTAGGGAGGTCAAGAATGAGTCTGGCTGCTGAGTTCTGAATTGGTTGCAGTCTCATTAGGAGGTATACAGTGATTCCTCAATACAGTGTATTTCTGTATTCCAGTCGACTGGTCACCAGGGCTTGTGTGACCGTACGTCTGGTGTCAATGGGGAGCCACTTGAAAATCTTGCAGGGCATGCTAAGGGTGAGGAAGCAGGAAGATGACACTGCCTTTATCTGTCTTTTCATGTTGAGCTTACTGTCCAGGATAATGACAAGGTTGCAGGCGTGGTTGGTCGGACTGGGTGCAGGTTATAGTCATCTTAAACTCTATTCAATTAAGGAAAGAAAACAGATTCTGTTGGATTGCCAAAAAAAGTGCTAGAAAGTGGCTTTGCTTGCAGAGATATCGAAATGGCCTGGGATATTTCCTGGAATATTCTGGCTTTAAAAATTGTCTGGAAAAAGGTAGTAGCAGCTCTCTTCTGCACGACTGTGCTGTATTGTTTTATGGCAGGAAACTTTGCTAATGGAGCCCATGCTTCTTAATGTTTTTATAGTCCATGCAATATATGCTGATATGAACAATATTGCATGCCCCTTTCAGGGACAGTTAGTTGGAGTCTCACCAGTATCACATGTAAAACAATTGAAATTGAAGAGATTTAACACAATGAGTGTGCTTCTTACAATTGGCATTAGTTAACATTTGGTTCAAATTATTTTCTGAATATTTTTTTGAATATTTATCAGTAGCCAAATTGGGACACTAGATCTGTCAGTATTCAGTGCCATTGCTTGAAATTGCAGTAAGTAATATTAATAATAGCTCTCCTCCAACCCTGCTAGGTTTATGCGACAATTGGAATGCATGGATGGTTGATCATTCCCACATGGAACATCCCCTCTGTTAGAAATGGGGGTCTCTTGTTGGTAGTGGAATGCACTGTGTTCAAGCAGGGCCCTTTCCTTCTAGTCAGAGTAGTTGGATTACACAGCTATGGTAACCCCTGCTCAACCCCTTGGTAGCGTGGCACGAGCAGTCAGGCTTATCTCAGAAGCAATATGTGTAGCATTTGTACATAAACACTCAGTAACACAGTGAAAACACTACGGGCCAGATGTACAACCCTATTTTGCATGAGCAAACGGGTTTGTGACCCATTTGCGCATGCAAAATACAAAAGGCCATGTACTAACCCTATTTAGCGAGTCGCAATTTATTTGTGATTCGCTAAATAGGATTAGCAACTCGCTGTTAGGAAAGGCACCCTAGGGCAGCCCTTCCTAATAGCGATTCTGAGCCCTATGTATGACTGTTTTGTGACTGCAAATGCGGTCGCAAAACAGTTGCAGTTTACCACCCTTCTCTGAAGGGTGATAAAGCACTCGCAAAAAGGAAGGGTCCCCAGGGGACACCTTCCCCTATGTGGATTTTTCTTTTTTTAAATGCATCCCGTTTTCCTTTAAGGAAAACGGGCTGCATTTAAAAAAAAACTGCTTTATCTAAAAGCAGTCCCAGACATGGAGGTCTGCTGAGCCAAGGAGGCCACCATACCGGGGAGGGGCACCCATTCCCAATGGGGCCACACATTGGGAGTGCCTCATTAATATTCATGAGGCATGCAATTTGCGTCCCCATTGGGAATCGCAAACAGTGTGTCAGACATAGCAATTTGCGGCTCACAATTGAGCGCAATTTGCGAGTCGCAAAATGCTATGGTCGAACATCTGGCCCTACGAATGGATACCACACCAGTTTAGAAAAATAGCCACTATTTATCCAATCAAAACAAGACCAAAATAACAACAAGCACTGGCGTTGCAAATAGGTCTCGCATTAGGAAAAGTTTGAGCTATTGGTCTTGTAAATGACAATTTTTTTATTTATGTGTTGTTTTTGAGAATATCTAAATTAATAGCTTTGCCATTTACAATGCCAATAGTTATAACTTTCGCAAATGTGACACCTACAGCAATTGTAATGCAACATGTTTTGTATTTGTGACTTAAATGTATTGATATTACAAATAACAATGGCTTTTAATTTTTTTAAATATGCTACTACCTGATTGGTTGAAATCCTGCTGCGAAGATTTCTGTGTGACTTGCAGGTGACGGGATTAAGGATCACCTACGCCTGTCTTCGTCCCAAGGTCGATAAAATGAGTATAATCACGTTTGCTAGTATGACTAGTATTAGTTAAGGAGCCAAGAAGTAATGTGGTGTGTCCTGAGCATGATCAAAATAATTATTGTGCTATTTCACGTACTCACTCAAACATTATTCGGAAGGGGGGGGGCTTTTATTCATTCTGATAATCCACGGCGGGGACTGGAGGGACACAAGCTGGTAAATGTCTGGCAAGCAGACTCGCTTCCAGCCATCTGCTCCTTGATGTGAGGCGGCGACTTCCAGCCAGGCAAGGAATCGGGGCAATGAGGGGCAGGGAGCGGGAGCAGGGAGGGAGGTGGGGCAGAGGAGGGTCAGTGACCTAGGTGCCCAAAGGAATGACAAAACCTCATGTGATCACGAACTGACATAGACTAATTTTTCCTGTACCTAATGCGGAGATCACTGTGCGACTTCCAGGTCACAAGTCTCCCGGTAAGATAGCTGAGTGGGTTTAGTGCGTGCAGTACAGATGTGTGTATACACTGCAGATGGCTTGCTGGAGTCTCATGGATGCTACTACCTGATTGGTTGAAATCCTGCTGCGAAGATTTCAGTGTGACCTGCAGGCGACGGGAGTAAGGATCACCTACGCCTGTCTTCGTCCCAAGGTCGATAAAATGAGTATAATCGCGTTTGCTAGTATGACTAGTATTAGTTAAGGAGCCAAGAAGTAATGTGGTGTGTCCTGAGCATGATCAAAATAATTATTGTGCTATTTCACGTACTCACTCAAACATTATTCGGAAGGGGGGGGGGCTTTTATTCATTCTGATAATCCATGGCGGGGACTGGAGGGACGCAAGCTGGTAAATGTCTGGCAAGCAGACTCGCTTCCAGCCATCTGCTCCTTGATGTGAGGTGGCAACTTCCAGCCAGGCAAGGAATCGGGGCAAGGAGGGGGAGGCAGCGGGAGCAAGGAGGGAGGTGGGGCAGAGGAGGGTCAGTGACCTAGGTGCCCAAAGGAATGAAGGGCCCATTGAACCCCAATTTTAGCTTTTATTTAGTTTAATTGGTGAACTGGGAGGGGGCATGTTATTTACTTCCAGTGAACCCCACGCCACTCATCTAGCACCTTTGTATTGTAGGAAGGGTTGCTGAGGACAGAGACGTTCGATGTCAGATAATTCACCCCCCTCCCCCAATTCGTCCGCCCCACACCCCTGCCTGTGACAGTCTACCATCCAAGTACTGTATCCAGGGCGAATGGAATAATGTGGTTTAGCGCCTACAGCGTTTACCTCCTAATTATGGATTTTGCAGCATAATCCACAATGTCCTGCATAATCTGCTAATTTTAACATTAAAATTGTTTCTCGATGAAACGGAACAAAAGTTAGTAAAAACACAGCGGTGTGGGGTGCCGTGCAGTGGACGGCCCTTAGTAAACATTGACCGGTCGCTTTACTGTTGCTTATTGCTGTTTGTAACTGGTGAAACCTTTGCACAGTGTCAATATGAGTAAAAATGACAAACTAAAGAAGCATTACTGTCACAAAATGCGCAGCATTACGCCACATAATTTCCCTTTTGTTGCCAAATTGGCCTGCTGCGTTCCTTTTCCTCTCACAAAAGCTCAGTAGGCGCAGGATTCCATGATACGGCAGTGGCATTTGGGCAGAGTGTGACAGTAAACAAGTAATAGATAGATGTCTGGCAGCAGCGCTAGAGGTTCCTCGTAGCACTCCAAGTTCAGGACAGATATCTCTTAAAGCGAGTTGAAGCAGGCTCACGTACATACAGTCTGAACAAGCGCTACAATAGTAAAAATTTTGCATGCAGAGTGAACAAGGGGGAATGCAGAGCGGCCGGGAAACTGAAAGTACGGCCGGCCTGCGGCCGTCCATGAATAATTAGGGGAGGAGAAGCCCTTTGGGAAACTGAAAGTACGGCCGGCCTGCGGCCGGCCATGAATAATTAGGGGAGGAGAAGCCCTTTGATGTGCTGTGCGGCCGTGTTTGCGCGTGCTTGTTTGCTCACGTGATTCACGTGAACTTCAAGAAAACCGCAGCAGAAAGCCCTTGGTTTGACGAGGATTTTGGCTACTTGAATTCTCGCTCCCTCAATGCGCTTGCGCGCATTGTAGAACACGAGACCTAAAAATCCAACATAAGCAAAAAGAAGAACTGATTGACAGAATGCAGAACAATGTCATACATTCACCCCAGTACAGAGATCTGGGCCTAAATCCATCATTTATTTGCTCGCCATTCCAGTTTGGACCCAGCCATATGCAAATCAGTCTTGACCCTGCGCCCAATGAGTACAATGCAGCCTGAACTGTCAGGCCAGGTCCTCCCTGACTGGAAACAAGCATCCTAGGACCGGTGTTGGGCTTTCAGCCCTCATCAGCCAGGATAGCTAGACTCCAGTGGCATGGAGAGCACAGGACCCACGTCTGGGCATACCCGTCCCACTCGGGGTGATAAATGCAAAATGCTGAACAATGTCATACATTCACCCCAGTACAGAGATCTGAGCCTAACGCCATTGTGTTTTTGCTCACCATGCCGTTCCAGTTTGGACCCAGCCATATGCAAATCAGTCTTGGCCCTGCGCCCAATGGGAACAGTTGAGCCCGAACTGCCGGGCCAGGTCCTCCCTGGACTGAAAACAAGCATCCTAGGACCGGTTTCGGGCTTTCAGCCCTCATCAGCCAGGATAACTTGACTCCAGTGGCATGGAGAGCACGGGCCCCATGTCCGGGCATACCGGTCCTCGCCCTGAGTTGGCAGGGTATGCCCAGACATGGGTCCGTTGCTCACTTTGCCACTGGATTCAAGCCAGCCTGGGTGATGAAGGGTGTTACCGAGAAACCGGTCTCAGGATGCTTGTTTCCAGTTCAGGGAAGACCTGGCTTGGCAGTGTGGGCTGGACTGTTCCCATGAGGTACAGGGTCAAGACTGATTTGCATGTAGCTGGGTCTGAACTGAGGTGGCGAAGTGAGCTAAAGAATGATGATGGATTCAACCCAGATCTGTGACTAGGGGTGAATGTCCTTCAATTCCTGAAAGTGGCATTTCAACCACACAATTTAAAAACGAACCTCACTAAAAGATGTATTTTTTAATTCTGAGTTCAGGGAGCCAAAACTCCAAATCTCTTTCTCTTCCCAATTGAAAGTTACACGTGTAGGATTGTTATAAGGTAGCTCAAATGATAAACTATGGGTAAGATAGTCCTCACAATAGTGAAGAACGAAACTAGCAGTATTTCACTATCAGAACATGTAAAGCACACCAGTACGTGTCCTACCTTTAACATACACTGCACCCTGCCCATGGGGCTACTGTGGACCTACCTACCTTAGGGATGCCTTTTATGTAGAAAAAGTGAAAATTTTGGCCTGGCAAGTGGATGCACTTGCCAGGTCGACATGTCAGTTTAAAACTGCCCACACCAACACTGCAGTGGCATGTCTGAGACACGCTTGCAGGGCTACTCATGTGGGTGGCACAACCAATGCTGCAGGCCCACCAGTAGTATTTGATTTAGAGGTCCTGGGCACACACAGTACACTTTTCTAGGGACTCACCAGTGAATAAAATATGCCAATCGTGGATCAACCAATCATAAATTCAATGTACACAGAGAGCATATACACATTAGCACTAATTAGCAGTGGTAAAGTGCCCAGCATCCTAAAACGAAAAACAAAAAAGTCAGAAAAAATAGTAGGAAGAAGGCAAAAGGTTTAGGGATAACCCTGAAAAAAGGGCCAGATCCAACACCCTCAATGAACTGTTTGGAATTCCCAACCTTCGTTCTCAGTCATTAGCTTATGTGCTCAGGGCAGGTGACTACCAAATATTTTTGGCACGGTCAAATGCAGTTCTAAATGGATGATTTAAAGATGTCACACCTACATGTTAGACTTTAGCACATAGCTGTTGCAGCAACCTGAGTGATCTAATTACCGCAGAAAACCCTGGACAATATGTCTGTGCCTCTAGCAGAGAGGTGGAATGACTATCTCTGCTAAGGGACACAATCTCTTGGTGTGCCCTGATCATAATATGTATCCCATCTCAGTATTCTATGCGGTTAGATTTATTCTGTTTGTTTCATGATCGACCACTGAATAATTCCACAACTTGCATGTGGCAAATATACCTTATATCATCTCCAATGAAGTTTGTGTGCCTCTGGGCCACTTAATCATGTCCTCAGTCATAATTACTCTTGTTCTGATGAAGACCCTTGAAGTATGAAGGGTTTGAAACACCAGCATTGGTGATTCAGACCCTAAATTACTGTTTGGTTGGAATCGGTAGATGATTTTTCCACTGCATATTTTTTAAAGAAATCAGACCCTTAACATATGCACCATATATTCACAACCTGCAC
Organism: Lissotriton vulgaris; assembly: GCF_964263255.1. Classification (NCBI taxonomy): domain Eukaryota; kingdom Metazoa; phylum Chordata; class Amphibia; order Caudata; family Salamandridae; genus Lissotriton; species Lissotriton vulgaris. The sequence continues at coordinate 895,290,687 of NC_141691.1, read as the reverse complement.
TTAGCGTATTGTAGAACACTGTCTATTCTGAATGTATCACCAAAATATTTTTCTTTCTTTATTTTGCATGTAAAGCTTCCAGAGAGAATTAGCTACACCCTAAAGGTATTTTGCTACCTCATACAATTTCTAACCTCGGAGAAACCCTGTTGAGTAAAATTATTTTTGGTACATGTCACAAAAAGAACTTGGTTAACATTTATGTAATAGATTCTGAAGCCTTATCAAATTGTGTTGATTTAAACGTTTTTCCTTGGGTTAGTAGACAACTTTTCTGTTGCACAGAGGCTTTGTAATATTCAGCCTCAGACTTAAGATTGATTTTCTAGCTCTACTGACCAAGTGATACTTAATAAAAAGAACATTTACTGTGTTGAAGGAATTGTTAGTAATTTACAGGCTCTAAAGTGCTTATAAACTAGAAATAAACTAGGTGTCCAACCAAGCCATATAAATATTTATTGTCACTTGCTAGATATTGTTATGATTGTATTTTTGCCACTGCAGAACAGAAATGTAACATTCAGCTACAGTTAAACGTTAAAACCGTCCCTTGGCCCAGCACCTGGCTTCAACCCTTTCAGCTCAGTAGACTTTGTGACCTACATTATAACCAAAGATTAAAAAATAGCAGAGCAATTTTTAACACCAATCTAAGGTTATACTATGTTCAACAACTTTTAGTGGAATAAACACGAAGTTTTACAAATCAAAAGGGAAGTAAGTATTGACACTTTTCAATTTAATATGCAAAAAATATATATTTATCGAGACAACATATATATAACAATATAGATTAGAATATTTGAAAATGTTTTTTTAAAGAGAAACTCAAACATCTAAAGCGCTTTATTGCAATGATGTTAATAAAGATTGCAATCACATTTATGGCAATTAATTTTTTTGAAATGCTATTGGTTTATGTGAATGCAACATTATTATTACAGTCCTATTACGTCAGATTTCACCATGCCGAGTGTATGGTTTTCAATGCCTGAAATTGATAAAATGTGCCTATTTGGGAATTATGCCAGACTTTTCCTTCTTTCTGAACTATGAAGAATCTATGTTAGTCGGTTTATTGGTGTATACTTAGACTTTTCGTGCCTTTCAAACTGGGCAGTCTCTGTTGTTATGCTTATTAATGTATACTTACACTTTCCTTGGCTTTTTAACTGAGCAAATTTATGTTAGTCCTCTTGCTAAATTATAGTTTGGTTCTGACAATATATTTTCTTTCTAGGATAACTATATGTGGAACCTTTTGCAATTTCATTTGTTTTATGCGTCAATGATGCCGCTTTGATTTTGACAAACTAACTACCCTTTTGCCTTCTGTAATAATTTTCAAAATGACATAAACCTTTATGTTTTTGACTTTGAATTTTGTCCCATGAAGTTTTCCTTTGTTTGAAAAAGGTCCCTTTTTTAGTGAGACCCACATGGCGATGCATCTCAACCCTTTTGATGTATTAATGTAAAGCGTTGACACCTCCAATGGCACATAACAACACTAATGGGGCGGGGAGTTTTGCTGTTCTGGTTATGAATATGTATGCTGCATTGAGAATGTGCTGATTGTAGTGAAGTTTAATAAAGCGTTTGAGGATTGGTGTAAAAATTGACTGGGAGTCCTGGGTATATGAATTGGTCATACCAGTAGGGCTTGCGAGTTAAGCGTCTATTAACTTGATAGATTTTGAGTGTATAACTGTAGCTAATAATGAGTCTAGTTTGTGTTCAATGCAGAATTTGTTGAGTGGAGTATTTAATGTTAATTGGTGTGATTATGAACCGAAGCAGTAGAATGTGTGAGTGGAGTGTATGTATGTGGAAAGTAAAGTTAATGACTACGGGGTCATGTCAGTGTCTGCAATCATAAAAAGGTAGAGTGATAATGATGGTGTATCCATGTGTGGTGAAGTATATGTAGAAGTGTATCAGGATGCCTCAACTTTTTCACTATTTTCTTCAACACTACAGGCTTTTCTGCCAAAACAGGAAGGTTATTCCTATTTCACACAAGGCAGTCTGAAGGAAACTAATGAGTGAAATGTTTTGCAGAAAAGAAAATGTAAAAATAGGTAGAGTTTTATTTCTTTTATTTAAAGTGTATGAACTTAGGCTTTACAACATTGTCATTAGGGTGGGCGTAAAATCCGTTTCGCGGGCGAATTTGCGGATTTTCCGCGAATTCGCGATCCGCGAATCTCGCGAAATCGTGGTAAAATCCGCGAATCAGCGGGGACGAATTTTCAGCCAAGCAAGGGTTACAGCAGCAGGTGCAAAAGTTGAACCGAATTTCTTTGTAACCTTTTACAAAAGGGTTACAAACAAATTAACTTCAACTTGGACACCTGCTGCTAATTGCTTCCTGGCACCTCGTTATCTATTTGCAACTATTCTCTGACCCTGCTCTGACCCTTGAAGCAGGGTCAGAGAATAGTTACAAGTAGGCAACGAGGCACCTGTCCAAGGAATTAAACCTCATCAGGAAGCACTTACAGATATAAAAAACAGGAAGAAGGGAGAGGATGGCAAATACACCCATTTTGAGTTGTCAGGAGGGGTTAAACTAAAAGAGATCTTTACAGCACAATTTTCATATGCATTTTGCTAAAAATAAAAAGCTGTATGTTCTGTAGGGGCAACTCAGGAATCTGGCCCTTCAGAGATCCGGCCTCTCTTTCTTTCTCTCTTTCTCTCTCTCCCTCTCTCTTTCCCTCTCTTTCTCTCTATCTATCTATCTATCTATCTCTCTCTCCCTCTCCCATAAACGACTGCATGGGTAACTTCGCTATGCAAGCGGCTCGCGAAGACGCAAAAAGCCCCGCGAACATGCAAAAAACCCAGCGAACACGCAAAAAACCCCGCGAACACGCAAAAAAACAAAAATCCGCAAATTCGCACAAATTCGCGAATTTTGCGGATCGCGGATTCGCAAATCCGCAAATTCGCGGATTGCGAATTCGCAAAATTCGCCCATGGTTAATTGTCATTCATGTGAGTACAAATCACTTCAGTAAGTTTGGGCAACTGTTTTTATTCTTAATTCTATGAAGTCCTCCATCTGCTATTATATCTATTTAAATATTCTGAACTACAGCACGTGAATAACTAAAAAAGTATTCTATATAAAATCTAAATGCATAACTTCTTCCTGATATAGACACTGTTTGGTTTTAAAACACTTAACATTTGAATATAACAGGGGACGTGGCTAAGCCAGCCAAGATGGCGGACGCACCCATCTAGCGCTCCGACCAGCTGCTTACTCGAGTTGAACATGGCCCTGCAAACAATGCCTGAACCTCGGCAAAAATCGGTGCAGTGAATGCTGCTGCCCACAGAGATCAGATTGACGCGGACATCGAGATCCCAGCACTAACTTAAAATGTCCGCGCCCGTTGGCCAGCGGCGGATGGCTGCGGGAGAGAAGCCCAACCAGCCCGAGAATCAAAAGACAAAGCAGTGATTGCAGCACCACTACAGTGGAGACACCCAAACAGCAATTCCGTGGCGAAATCAAGGCGCTTATGTGACTTCTGCGCGGTCCAATACAGACCCAAGAACCCCCACTAAGATAAGAGCCCCTGGGTCGACTGGGCGTGGAGGACGGGCCCCCCTCCCACCCATCCCCCCTCCTGTGACCGGCGCCGGGACCCTAGGCGCAGGGGGTGATGAGAGGGGAGGGGCACCCTGAGTGACAGTGCCAAAGCGGAGTTCAGAGAGCCCCCTTGCTAATACGAAGCGCTAACACCCTCCCGTCCTGATTGGGGATCTGCCCGAATCTCCACAGTGGACCAAGCCTGGAGTAGCAGTCCCCGGCCCGAACAAAATGGCGGGACTCACGGACTGATGACGGAGGAGGGAACGTATAGATAGCCCCTGAGGGGTGGGGGACGCGAACCCCGAGAGCACTGAAAAGAGGGGGGCCTCCCTGTATGACACCACCAGAATAGGAAGGGAACAGGTACTCCGGTCTCCCCTCTTCCCGGCCGCACAGTCCTCAACTGTCGCAGACACGGGCCGTACATAGAGGGAGCCAGACCTGGGTGGTACTGCAGAAGGGATGCAGCGGAGCAATAGGCCTGAGATTCCCAGCACACGGTCGGGAATTTGAAGTGCGGCGCACCGGTGGCGTGCGAGGACAGGAGCGGGAGCAGTGACAGAGGGACACTTACGAGGAGCCATCAGTTCCATTAACCCCCCAGGCACTGCGCCTAGGAGTTATAGGACACAACAAAGGACTGAAGAGCCACGCACCAATCGTGGCGGGGTCCCACAACACGTCCTGGGCACTATTTGAGTCAGGAGACGACGGGCAGTACCGCGGGAAAAGGGTTTCCAACAACATCGGTACACTAACTCCCTCCCCCTTGAGCACAGTAAATCTGCAATCTGGTATACCCAGGCCACGTAGACACATTTCCCGATACCGACGGCAGTAGGCATCACCAATAATTGAACCGCCGCTGAGGTGCCCTCACGATATACAACAGAGAAGGATCCACAGAGAGAGAAGGAAGAGGCGAACCACGCTACCATCTAAAAGGCTATCATAAGATCGCTACACAAAGAACGCAGCAAGGGGGCAACATCCTCTACACACAAAAATGGCAAGGCAACGGATCATAGGCACAACGCCAGGCCCAGCGGTAACAAGACAGTCCTCCCTTGGCCCCTCAGAGATGAAATGGAATGGGGAGCCCCTACAATCAGACATCATATCCACCAAGCTCAACAAAATTCTGGCAGCGACAGAACAATCCTGCGTGACCATGGAGTGCAAATTCGGCTAACTCGCATCGGACCTTAGCCTGTTACGGGACGACCACAGAAAACTGTCTGATAGAGTCCAGCAAGGAGAAAGGACATTACAGACAGTGGACCCACAAATCCAATTGCATCAGAATGCCATCAAAGATCTACAGGCCAAAGTGAAAGCTCTGGAACGCATGACAGATGACCTGGAGGGGTGCTCCCGCCGGAGCAACATCCAAGTTCTCAATCTGCCAGAGGGGGTGGAGGGGGCGGACCCCATATGATACGTTGAAGCATGGATCAAAACGTTCACCCAGGTGCAGGCCCTATTGCCATTCTTCTTGGTAGAGGGAGCACACAGGGTGCCGGCCCGGAAACCACCACCAGGTTCTCCACCTAGACCGTTCCTGCTCAAACTACTTCACTACCAGGATAGAGATACAGTACTACGAGCAGCCAGACAAGCGAGAACACTCAGAGTCGAGGTCAAACAGGTGATGCTATTCGAGGACTACTCACAAGCAGTTCAAAGACAACGAGCCACGTTCCTCGCTGTAAAGCGCACCCTACGTCAACACAACATACAATATGCACTTCTATTTCTGGCCCGCCTCAAGATCATTCATGAAGGATCCACCCACTTCTTTGTGGATCCGGCGGAGCCTATAAAATGGGTGGAACAATGACATGGGAGAATTTACCGACCGCAAAACCAAGAAAAATCAATGACCCCCCAGTGGGTGGCGTCAGCAGTCGAGGCAGATCACTCTCACACAACTGAGTAACCCAACAGTCTCCAACAGCAGTAGCTCCCCAGACTTGGAACAAATAATAGCGGAATGCAGACGGGCCTTACAGGCGGTGGCGGTGACAAGGAAGACAGGAGACAGCTCGGAGGGAGAGCGAGGCCCACATTTCTTCACATCAGAAGACGAACTCCGTGATGTACATGCCTCCCATGATGGCTCGGTCACGCAACCATTGGTAAGCCCGCAAACAGCTGATTCACTGATATGATGACTGCGATTAAATCAGACGCTGCAGGAAGAACAGAGAGGGGGCTCTCCCCCTTCCGGTGCACACTATTGGGTCCGCCTTACACATAACAGACATGAGTAAACACACCACAGCAGTAACCAGAGTGCCTCTTGCAGTCAACTGTCACCGAACGTCCCGCATGGCAGAAACGAGGAACGGCCATCAGCAGGCATGTACACTTCTACACCATGGAGTGGGGAGCTACTGCACTGACCCCCAGTGACGGAGCCTAACCACCTCCCTCATGTAACGAAATAGAGACAGTACGAGATGTACAGTTTGGACTTGTTGTCACGAGGAATAGGCCCCTTAAGTTGGGAATGTTTCCTGAAGTTTGAATTCAGGTTCCCCCTTTAAACCACTTCCCTAGAACCCCTATGGTAGCAAACGACCAGGTCGATACAAAATGTGGGTAGGGTGACTGTACCACCGAGTGGGACCCCAGGACAGGACAGCACAATGCGGAAGTGACTGTTATGTAAGTAATTGCGGACATGTTCACGAGACTCACTGACATCAAATTTATCACGCTGAATGTTCGGGGTATGAATACAACGAGCAAACGATAAGCAGTATACGCCTACATAAAGAGACAGCAGGCACGCATCGCCCTCCTGCAGGAGACTCATCTGACATTGACAGAGGTAGAGCACCTGCGTAGAAAATGGAGGGGTACCATCTGCACCACAGCGTACTCTGTGTTTGCCAGGGGGACCCTGGTCTGGATTAGACCGGGTACCCCCTTTAAAGAGCAGTCACGAGTGCTAGATAAGGAAGGGCTCTACGCGATGATAGAGGGTTTATTAGACGGGCAACCCGTGCTAATATGGAGTATATATGCCCCTAATGTAGAGCAGGCCACATTTTGGGGTCGCCTCACGGGAACCTTAAATCAGGACAGGCTCACCCCGTCGATACTTGGTGGCGATTACAACTGCGTCTTAGACACTAACCTGGATAGGTCACACCCCCCACCAACACATTAATCTGCATACAGCAAAACAGAACTATTTAACACATGGGTAAAACACTGGGCGATGACAGGTACGTGGAGAACACGAAACCCTACCACCAAGCTATATTCTTTTCACTCCATCCCCATAACCTGCGAGTGTGCCTCAATAGATTTTTATGCTCCACAGCCATACTTCCCAAAGTACAACATTTGGATTATCTAGAAAGGGTGCTATCGGATCATGATGCACACACAATAACCCTCAGATGGAGACCACCTCACCCCCCCAAACCTGCCTGGAAATTACCACAAGAATGCCTCACAGACCGGGTGTTCAGGCAGGAACACGGGGAACACATCCAGGAGCACTCCACATTAAACGCGAGATCAGCAACATCACGGTTGATCGAATGGGACGCAAGCAAGGATGTAGCGAGAGGACACTGCATACAGCAAATGGTAGGGGTGCGAGGAATACTAGAAAAGGCATTACAAGGAGCAGAGCACACCTTAGCAGACCTTTGAAAAAAGAGGACAGAGGCGAGGCCACCGTAGAACAAGTAGCCATGGCCAAGACGACTCATGCGGAAATGCTGAGAGACCTCCGCAAATATAATTTCATGATATATGATGCCAGGGTACATCAAGGGCAACATGAGAGGAACACTCCAGGCCTGGTTCGCCAAACAAAATCCAGAGGTAAAACAAATCACAGAGATGCAAGATCGGACAGGCACACTCCAGCACTCACAACCGATATTCTACACATCTTCCATACTTACTATTCTAACATCTATCAAGCCCCGAGACAGAGTGACCCTCAAGCAACCACTAGATCTCTGCAATCAGTATCGCTGCCCCAAGCCAACAAGAAAAAGCTGGAGAAGAGGATTAAAACTGCAGATGTAACTCAAGCGATCAGGGCGCTAGCGCGAAACAAATCCCCAGGAATGCATGGCTTTCCACTAGATTATTATAGCACGTTTTCAGCTCACTTGCTCCCACACTTGGTCACCATGTTTAACGACGCACTAGATAGAGGTGAACTACCAGGATCCCTTAGGGAATCGATCATAGTCACGTTCCTGAAACCACATAGAGACCCTACGTTTCCCTCCTCATAGAGACCAATCACCCTACTCACAGCGGACGATAAGATACTGGGAAAAATATTAGCAGAAAGATTTGCCCAAATCCTGATACCATTGGTCCATCCAGACATCCCACGACGCAACACAGCGCAAAATATACGCAGACTATTCCACATACAAGATAGGTCGGGGAGGCAGTTCCCCAATTCTGCATGCCTAATATTAGATCTCGAAAAGGCATTTGATACACTATTGTGGCCATATTTATTCGAGGTCCTCAGAAAACTCAACATCGGAACGGTTCTGATAGCATACACTAAGCTCCTTTACATGCGCCTCACCTGGAGAAGTGTGGCTCAATGGTTAGAGCGGCAGACCCTGATGCAGAGGTCTAGCCCGGGACCAGGGTTCAATTCCCCGCCTCGGCGGGTCTTGGGCTAAAAAATTCCACGGACCTGATAATTCTCGCCTCGGTGCCTATTCCAATCATGGAGTCCCACTCTGCAACTCTGGGCAAAAGCTGGCTTAATCTCCACAATGGCCCCCACAACGCTAAGGATGCCTGGCCTCCACCTTGGGGGTGCCCAGGAGTGGACGCCTCACAGAGAAAGCCATGATGGGTTCCACAGCGGTATTCGTTCAAGCGCCTTGAGACTCTTGCGGGTGAGTAGTGCACTATACAAGTATCAATTTACATTTACCGCTCGAGTCAGACTAGGCAAATACATCACCCCAGGGTTTGCAGTAGAAAGAGGAACCAGACAGGGTTGCTCGCTGTCTCCTCTCCTGTTTGCCCTGGCGGTAGAACCCCTGGTGATGCACCTGAGACGGGAGGGTGAGGAGTGGGGAATCCCACTGGCGGACACAATACACTGTGTGTCACTATACGCAGAGACCTATTAATATATGTTTGTGACACCACCCGGGACCTGACAGCTATCTGGAGGACACTCAAAGACTTCGCGGACACCTTGGGCCTCAAAGTGAACTGGGAGTAATCCACGATAAACCCGCTGAGTCCCCACTTGGCCCCATTCGAAGTGCAGATTCGATCTCAGTCACTTTAGTGGAATGCTGAATCGCCCAAATACCTGGGAGTGAGGCTATACCACACCCCTGAAGATCTATATGAGGGGAATCATCATAAGGCGTTAGCAGGGATTCGATCGGCAGTGGGATTCTGGAAAACATTGCCCTTAGCCCCCATAGGACGAGTGGCACTAGCAAAAATGATAATGGCCCCCGGCTACTATATCATTTCACAAATCTCCCAGTTATACCGCCAGGTTTTTTTTTTAAGGAATTGGATAGCCTTCTTACCGAACTGATCTGGGGGAAGCCAACACAGGATTGTGTTATCAACATTATACTTACCCACAACGGAAGGAGGATTGGGAGCACCCTCATTTGAGGCATACTTCCTGGTAGCACAGCTACAGTGGCTGACATACTGAACAGCAGGGTGCCACATGGGGGAGACCACTACCATGGAGGCCCACATGCCACTACCGGCACTCCATAGATTGTTGTTGCTGGGCACTAAACTCATACACACGCAAACATTACAGGTGTCTATTGTCTACACATGCATGATGAGAGTACACCACATGTCTAAGGGTAGACCTCCATACTCACCCCTGCTACAGCTGGTGGGCTTCCCCAATAAAGAGAAATACTACACAGCAGGCGATCTCCAGGTATGGACTTACCTAGCAGTCACTGAGGCAGAGTCCCTGTTCGAGGAAGGTCAGCTTAAAACATACGCCCAGATGATTGAACAATATGATCTCCCGCCCAGCCAATTTTTAACGCATGGACAACATATAGACAGTAGCAGCTGGTACTGGACCCCAAAGTAGGGGAACCTCCGACGCATCCAGTGATACATACCATTTTACACATGGGAGGGAGGCGACATCTGGTCTCTTGGCTCTACAAAGCTGTGCGGGAACTGATCCTCCCCTCCCTTCAGCACTTACGTAAAAAATGGGAAACGGACATAGAAAGGGTAGTCAATGACAGAGAATGAAATACAGCCTTAGAGTATCGCAAAAAAGTTTCCAGGAACGCGCGGTTTCGGAACATACAGTTCATTATACTCCACAGAGCCTACCTCACGCCGCACTGTCTCCCTCAGTTCTACCCAGACACACACTTTGCATGCCCCCGGTGTCAGACCCCCGAAGCAGACTTCAAATACATTTTCTGGGACTGCCCCACCATTCACGATTACTGGGACAGAGTCCATCGGACACTCAGGGCAACAACTAGCATCACAACCATGTCCACGTGGGAAGCATGTGCTCTAGGGATCTTTCGCAGTCGGAAGACTGAAAAAGTGCAGCGCCGCTTTATGTCCATAGCCATTCTACTAGCGAAAAGGGGGATAGCCATGCACTGGAGATCCCCCACTGGACCCCCAGAAGCAGCCTGGATAGGAGCTATGAAAAAATGGGGGAAGGCAGAGGAAGAGACACTCAGGGAGGAAGAACTAAAGGGAACCCATAAACATCCTATATCCCTAGAACGGGCACAATTATTACATACATTTACACTTGAAACAAACCCACCGGAGACCCCTGTAGGTTCACAACCCCGGACGTCACCGGCCCCTCCTGCTAGTCCTAACGGAGAAGCACCACAAGAGAACCCACCACTCCAGAGTCAACCCTAGGTACTAGACACGCAGGGAATACCCCTCTGGACACCGCTGGAAAGACTGCAGAGGATCACACCCCGACCCTCCCTCCGAACATGCACTATCACGCCTCCACACGCTACTAAAGGAATGATACCATCTACACAATCGATTTCATAGATACCTGGTTAAATATCTCCCCTCTCTCCCTTTCTTCCCATAGTTTAACCCAACAGTTGGAAGTTTGCAAGTTCGTGTTGACGGGCAATCCCGCCAACAGTTGTTTGGGAATGCATGTAGGCAAGAATAGACATGACAACATCGGGAAGTCCAAATAGCAGCGACAAATCCATATTCGCCCACAGGCGGTAAGCTACATCCGCACAGGACACAGAATGGCTGACGAGTTAAGAACAAGAAGTGGACTAACCAGTGCTAACATAGTGAAATGGTAAAATGTACACAGGCACGGACTAAACAGTTATATCAGAGTGAAATAACAAAATGTACGTAGATGACCATGAGTACTGTGCACTTTCTTGTGACTATGTTTTAAAGCATTGCACTGATGTATAGAGTCAAAAAACCATAATAATAATTGTTAAAACCCAATAAACAAATTTAAACAAAAAAAGATTTGAATGTAACAGTTCCACAGTGTATAAGTCATTAAAAAATAATGAAGAGTGAATCTTAACAAAGGGGTCAATGATTCGAACCATTCTAAGAGCCACACTAAAAAGTGGATTCTCACTCACACACCTAACTTCAAAAGCCTCTCACTTGAAAAGACTGACTGGATTGACCATTTAAGGTAATTTAGAATAATCCTCCCAATCAAACCATATAGCATCTTTCCAATTTCCAAGACTGATAAGAAGTTACAAAAAATATGGAAATAACATTATCACATTACTAATAATGCTCCAACGCCCTCAGAATGAATCACTGGATGCAATAAAACACAACATTAATCTATAATTTATCTGACATTCCGTTTTTTTATGCATATTTATTAAATGTCAAACATGGCTTTGACCCAATGGTTGAGGAAATATAAAGGTTTGTAATATATCCAGACTAATATATCTAGACTTAAAGAGAATTAATCTAAATTGTGTATATTCCTGATACACACTGGACAGTTCCAAATGACGCAACCCATTTTACATGCAAGGCCACCTAGTGTGACCCTATGTTGCTTGACAAATCTAGAGTAACACAAGGCAGCACAAGTCGCTGCCTTGCATTATTCTGCCCTAACAAGACATTCCTGGGTGGAGTGCGGGTGTTCCCATGTATTCAGCTATGAATTTTGGTGCATTCCGAGATTTACAGAGACTGGTAAATTTTGAAATGTGTCAAAATGCTACACCATCTCAGCAACAAGGTGAAGTAACATTATTTCTTCTCTCTGTTTCCTATTTCTGAGTGTGGTACATTCTGCAGCTCACTTAGAAATAGGAAAATGTCTCTAAGGCTTGTTTTTATGCAGAAAGGTGTCCTTGCCTGAAATGCAGCTACCATTGCACCATGCTATGAGGGTGACTGCATTGGCACTAGAAAGCAAATTGTGTGTCAGCGCAGGCAGATAGCAGAATGCACCATATATTGGTAAATATGGCACATTCCTGCCCTCTCCATTTCATGCAGAATAGTGCAGCAAGTTGTTTTGCTAAGTGGTATGCAATAATGATAAATCTGACCCTCAGTATGTTGGAGATACGTAGACAAGGCTGCATGAACATCAAGAAAAGATGGAATCACTGAATTAAAATCAGAAGGAAAGGAGGACACTCTCTTGGGAAAAATGAACATTAAAAATTCACATTTGGGACATAGGATTTAATTTAGAAACCACCCTATCAAGTAACAAACGTAAATATGGGTAAGAAATGACCAGTGATCCAATTTCACCCAATCACTTTGCTGAAGTTATGGCACTTAGGAAGGGTGTCTTAGCTGATAACCCCCCAAAATCAGAATTTTCTAGGGGTTCAAAGGGTTGCTGTTGTAAACCCCTTAACACAATGGAGAGATCCATTGTTGGATTTTGTGAGAGAATTGCAGGTCAGTATAAACTAAAAACCCTCAAGAGTTTAAGTGCCTAAGGAGAAATCCTGCCTCAGTCTTGATTCAGAATAAGAGCTTTGACCGCTGACCACTGAGAAGACAAAGTAGGGGCTCTAGGCCGTTCACAAACCCTTCCCTTCACAAGAAATCAAGGATCTCATACAGATCCACTCACATTTGATCCTTCCCTTTTGCAACAAACCAAGAGTGAAAAGACTTCAAACGTTTCCTATAGGAAGCTAATGTGGAGGGTCTTTTGGAGTCTTGAATATCTTTTGCTATTATATCTGAACAACCCCGTTGTTGCAAATCTACCCTCTCAAGCTCCAAGCCGTCAGCCTGAGATACTAGTGCTGACGTTTTGACAGAAGTAGAAACTGCAGAGGAGAAGTTACGGATGTAGGTGGAGATAATTGCCCTTGTACAATGACAGTAGAATCGAAAACCAGGGGATCAGGGCTTGAATGGGACCACCAGAGTTACCGACACCCTCTCCTCCCGAATCTTCTGAAGCACACTCAGGAGGAGGGGAAACCTAGGGAATGGCATACAGAAGCTCCTTTTGCTAAAGGACTGATAGGACATCCACCGCCCATGCTTGGGGACATGTTGTCTCTGAAAGCATTGTGTTCTGTGGAGAGGCAAACGGATGCATTCATATTATCCAAATGGCAGCAAAAACACAATTGAACTTCCGAACCACCAGATAATAATTTAATGAAGACAGAGAATTCCGGCCCAAGCTGCCTGCTCGAAAGTTCAATCTCCCCTGAATGTATATTGCCCTGAAAGCTAGATGGTGTTCCTCTGTCCACATACATAGCTTGTTTGCCATCTGCATCAGTTCTTTGTATTATGCTTCCATGCCAATTCTATAAAGATCTGGTTACCTAATTGTCTGTTCTCACATTGACAATAGTACCCTCCATCTGGTGCTTGAATGCTAGTAATGCCATCCGAACTGCTGTCAACTCTCTCCACTTGGAGATGCAAAGATTCTCTTCTCTCGACCAATGATCCTTCTTTTCCTGTTCCCCCAACGTTGCTCCCCATCCCTACTGGCTGGCACCTGTAGTCGACAACTTTGGTGGAGGGAAATGGAAAGGAATCTCTTTCGATAGATTGTGTTCCTTGAGCCACTAAGCCAACAAGTGATGTATGGAAGAGGTAACCAGCACTGGGTGTTCAAAATTGTGAGAACTTGGCAACCAATGTTAAAGGAGTTCATTCCCAAGAGGCTTTAGATGGATACGTGCCCGGAGGCTACTGCCATAGCTGCAGACATTAGTTATTACACTTTCAACTAATCCCTGGCAGATACCCAATCCTGGCTGAGCAAATCTTATAAACTGTACGGAAGTGCAGGTATCATTGACTGAGGAAAAACTCATGCACCAGGTTAGTATTGAATGCGGCCCCTATGAAATTCTTGGTCTTTTCTGGTTAAAGATGGAACGCTTTCAAAGTTGATAATGAATCCCAACTGTTGCAGTACTTTCATTACCTCAGTCACATATTTCTGAGCCTTATTGAAAGAAGAAGCAGATAACAACCAGTCACCAATGTACTGATCAAATTGGACCCACTTCAGTTGAAGATGGGCTACAACTCATGCTAATACCATTGTGAACACTCTTGGAGAGGACGCCAGGCCGAAGGAAGGGCTTGAAATTGTAGATACTGTTCACCCACTATGAATCAAAGAAACTTCTGACTCTCTTTGTGAATAGGCATTTGGAAGTAAGCATCCTGTAAGACCAACGTGGATAGGAAATTGTGTCTTCTGTCAATGGAATTAATGTTGGTAACAACACCATCCAGAAAGTCTCTACTGGGACATATTTGTTGAAGGCCTTAGATCCAATACTTTGCAGTACCTACTTCACGGACCAGAAACAGAGTAGACTAAAATCCTCTTCTTCTTTCATGCTCTGGTACTGGAGTAATCACCCCAGTAAAACCTGAACTCACAGGAGCATGTATTTTTTTCTATAAGTCATTCTTCAATAATACAGTGTGAAGAAATGGTCTGTTGGAGGATCATAAGAAATGGGAATGAGATAAGCATCTTTGACAATGGAGAGGACCCAAATATACAAGATAAACTTCCCCTACTGATGGGGAAATTCTCTCAACTTTCCTTCTGCCCTCTAACAGTCATTTGCTTGACTATACCTGTTCTTGGGGAACCCCTGGTTACGATTTTAGAAGCAAACGCAGCCCCCGAACAGGGGCTAGGACACAAAAGGGACAGCTCTCCTGAGACTTCTGAGTTTTGCTTTCGCAAGTTAAGACTGCTGCCTTTTGGACCATGTTATCCGATTCCGGGAAACGCTGTTGGCCCTGTAAAAAGCAATTTTTGTATGAGAGTGCATTGTGATGCCTCTAATTTCCATGACTTCAAATCAAATATAGCTTTATTCGATTTTTGTTATAAAAAACCATAAAAGCATTGTTAAAAGCAACATTAAACATTTACAGTACGAACAAGGCTATTTCTATTTGATCAAAATCTATAAAAAGACAGTAGAACATGAGTAAATATTTACAGTAAGGTCATAACTAATCACATTGTAATATTATTAATTAAACTGGGCCTATACAGATCATATCCTATGATTTATACTAATATTAATAGTATCCACAGTTTTTGATGTGTCACCTTGGTTAATTCAGTTAATAGATTCCCTACATTGTAGTTCTGAATCTTATTACATTTCTCAGGTAAATCACCATCACACTAATACATAATTCACTGTCCATTCGTTGTAGGAGCATAAAAGAATTATTTCACTGTCTCAACCCTTTATTTTTTTAAAATGTTATTAAAAATCTTTTCCTCTGGCTAATATAAAATTTACAGAAGAAGGTGACGTGAATAGTTGATTGTTTTGAAATATCGTCACAGGGACAGGGTTTTAAATCGCACGACCAGTCATTAATCTCAGGAAAGGTAACTAGTCTAAATACTATACCCAGTCGAAACCGGGTGACCAGCATACGTGCATAGCTCCCCCAGAGTAGGGATATGTAAGCCTGAATTCTTGGGCCTGTTTGCATCAAATAGTTTGCCATAACCGATTGGTTCCCTCTCTCTATGAAACATCTTTTATCCTCCAGGTGTGTCATATATTCCTTTTTTAGTTGTTTCCTGGAGATAGAATTCATGCTCTCAGGATCTTCAAAATATCCAATCTCACTAGTCACATCCCTGATATGGCTCAGCCATGGGATGCACACAGCCCTCGCCATTTTCATTCAGTCCATAATAACACTGCGATTAAAAATCACCTCATCTGTCACCCAGAGCTTGTGCCACAGTAAGAGTGGGTATGTCCCAATGATGTCTTCAATGTACGACAGACCCAGCTCAAGGTGGCAGATTAAGTTGGCTGTGGAGCTAGGTACTGCCAATAGATATTTTAAAAAGGCATTCTCACATTGTTGTAAACTCTTAGTGATGGCTAAACCCCAAATGCCAGCCCCATAAACTGCTGAGGAGATGCATTTAGTTTTGTACATTGATATCAACTCTGGAATTGGCTTGTTGCCCAGTTTTCCAGCAAAACTAGTTAATCCCCCAGTTGCTCTCAGCATCATTTGCTTTCTAGACTGTATAGCAGTCCGCCATATTCCTGTACTCGCAAAGACTATACCCAAATACGAAAATCTATTGACGCACTCAATTTTCTGTTTATTAATATTTTTTTTTATTTTTTTTATTTTTGGTAAACCTTTATTGATACACAAAGCAGTTACAATCACGGGCAGCAAATCAGTAAAAGCCATAAGTACTCAGCAGTCCGCCTCCCAATTGCCCCATTGCAGCTCAGGATAATGACCGTACCATATAGGTACCAGGATGAAAGAGGTTTCTTTTTTTTAAGGTTTAGGGAAAACCAGGATCGGACGCCGTACAATCGAACAATCATTATATCAAGGGCTGTCAGTAATCAGGATCTTCGCAGCAGGACTAATAAAGGCAGGGCGTTGACACTAATGCGTAGTAAACAGGATAGACAATGAACAGTACAGTTCGCACGCCAATGCAGTACATGCCTGATGCATCTTAAGTCTGTTTCAAGAAACAACACCCCTCGTAATTCGGACCAGAGAAACGTACGGTAAACAACCTATCGCTTGGTTCCAAAGAAGAAGGGAAAAGAACGAGGAGTAAAGGGAAAGCCAAGAATAACAAGTGAGAACAAAGGGGCCCTAGAAACGAAAAAAAGAAAAAAGAAAACAGTGATACCCCTCCCCAAACCCCCCACCCTGCACCCCTGCCTATGGCTACGGCCTCCCCCTCAGCAGCGTGCCTGTCGCCCGTTATAGAACCCGAAATGTAGAAGAAAGCGGAAGAGAGCTATAGCTCGACTTAAGATAAAAATCTAGAGGAGAGAAAAAGGAAAAAAGAAAAGAAAGGAAGAAAACGGAGGAGGAAACCAGGACAGACCCCAGCCCACGCCCGCCCCCCCTCTCCCCACCACAGAAGATACCCACTCCAAACGGAAAGCCGGAATGCAATACAGTACACGTATTATGAGTGGGTTCAGTCTTTGCCAGTCTGCCGTTAGTGCCATCATGACATAGGTAAAAAGTCCCGCATCGGACCGCACTGAAAGTAGCATTACAATACTCAACCCAGGCCCACCTGGTCCAATTTACGATTGCAACCCAGTCTCTACGTTACAGGTGTAGGTGAATCAGAGTACCAGACTGAGAAGAGGATGTCTTCCAAAGGCACGATAGTACACAGTGATGTCGCTCGAAGGACGTAGCTATCCAACTGTCTAGGGGCCATCAGGGAGCGTGAGAGATGGTGCTCACTCCTCAACATCAGTCCAGATCAAAGGGAAAAAAGGGCTTGTCATAGCGCCATCGCTACCCGCCGCTGTCGAGCAGTTAGTCATTAGAACCGGGTAATGCTCCCATAAATGACACCATCGTCAGATATTCGGCCTCCGCTGTGATTGCTGGACAACACACAGCGCCACTATCCCTCTGTCGAGCGTGGGCCCATAGGACGTCACCATCTAGTCCCGAGACCACCAAGTCCCGGGGGCACCCATGAGCCGACTGCCAACAATCAACATGGCACACAACATCCAGCAATCCGCATATTAGGGCAGAAGTCGCTCCACCTGGATGACCCCACGCACAACAGCATCCAGGTCTCTCCCCACGGTCTCCGTCTGGTTTTGTCATGCGAATTGCAAGTAAGCAATGGCCGCCATGCTATCCCCCAGCAGAAGGTTCTCCATCTCTCCCCCAGTAGCGGCAGTCATCGCATCCAGCGAGGCTCCAGCACACCAGGCCAATCCGCTCCAGGTGTCCGATCGCGCCATTTTCGTGGCCCCAGCCGAGTAGTAAAGGATCGGTATCGGTCCCCTCAGGCGCAATTGCGTGCAAGGCGCTCCCACACGGAGCATACCCCACTAGGCGGAGAGTGTCCCGGGGTCGCTAATCAATTAGCGGGCAAACAGTCCCAGCAAGGGTATTGGGAGACACTCACCGCCATCGGGATCGATATAATCTGCACAGGGCGCACACCCACAGAATGACCAGCTGGGGGGGGGGTCGTTGCTTCAATAATCAGGGGAGAGCACTGCAGCAAATCGAATCTCAACATTGCTGTGGCGCTGCGTGAAAATCGCCGTCAAAATCAGGTAAGTCCGGGTCGCCATCCTCCCAGACCGGCACTTCCGCCACGCACCCTGCCGTTGTTGTTGTGTTAGGGGCCGGGCAGTTCAGTACCCCAGACCCCGGCTTCAGGCAGGGGCAGGCCGCAAACTTCGAGACGGCACATCTCCGGCTAGGAAGCCGCCAGAGCACTCGGGCGCGCATGGATCTGCGCCGCTTCATCTCCGCCGCACGGGAGCATAATAGAGGCGCTGGCTAGGGAGCTAGATGTGGTGGCAGGAGACCGCGGCCGGCGGAGCCGGGAGCCCGAGCGGCCATCTTGGTCCGCGACCTGGCTCCTCCCCCTGTTTATTAATATTAATAAAAACCCTGCATTTCTTTATAAAAGACGACTTCCCACATGTCATACTAAAAGTTTTTTTGATATTCACCCTAGGACCCCTGTCCTGCATGTATTCAACAAACTGGGTAAGTGTCCTTTGAAGGCCATTTTGGGTTGTAGACATTAATACTGCGTCATCCGCATATAATAAAATAGGTATGGGGCAACCATCAATTACTGGGTGATCATTTGGGTGCTCTGCCAGGTATTTACCTACGCTATTTATGTAGAGGGTAAAGAAAATGGCGCGCGAACACACCCTTGTCTCACTCCTTGACTTATTTTAAATCTTTTAGAGCATTCCCCCTGTTTCCCATACCTAACTCTCGCACCTGCATCCCTGTACAGCTCTTTTAAAAAACAACAATATGCTTGATTCGACACCAATGTCCAATAAAATGCCCCACAATTTATTGTGTACTACACAGTCAAATGCGGATGTATGACGTTAGCTCGCATACTATTACCACGCATACCTTTACAACGCGGTATTTACAACGAATACCGCTACAACGCATAGCGCTTTGAGGTGCTGGATAGTGGTAAGTATAATTTTATATTCCAACTCCAGTCCCCGTGAACACTAGGGAAGGTGTTGGATATAAAATTAAACTTATTCCCTATCCTAGAGCGCCCCCCAGTGCAATGCGTTGTAATGGTATGCGTGGTAATGCCTGCGTTGTAATGGTAGTGCGTTGTAACAAATGCGTGCTAAACGTTGTATACCGTCAAATGCTGAACTAAGGTCAACAAATGTCAGAAATATATTGCCACTTTTTGCTACTGTGTACTTATCAATAATCAGACTCAAGTTCAGGCCTTGTTCAACTGTCCCAAGGCCTGCTCGAAATCCGTATTGTAGTTTTGTTACCACACCCATTTTGTCGGCCCAGATTTGTAACTTGTTCAGAATTACCCTCCCACCCACTTTCAGGAGGGAATCTAGTAGGGAGATGGGGCGATAACATGTCGGCTCATTTCAATCACCTTTTTTTAAATATAGGTATAATTGTTGAGTCAGTCCAACTAGAAATAAAACCCTTTTGCATACAATTCATAAGGACGTTCGTTAAAAGCGGGGCCCATAGCTCAATGTTATACTTATAAATGTCCACTGGTATGCCATCTGGGCCAGGCGCTTTGCCTGCCGCACTATTTTCTATTGCTTTTGTTACTTTGTCCATAGTCAGACTAAATTCCAGGGGAAAAATCTTGTCTTGCATTCTCCCTTCATTTACCACAGACCTTAAATCTCCCCTTATTTCACCTTCCACCTCCTTCATATCTACCCTGTCTTCATTCCCTAAACTATCATTATAGAGACCACTAAAATACTGTACCCACCTATCATCTTCAGTTGCCACGTCTATTATATTAGTATCTCGCGTGGATAGGAAAGGTGCATTAACTATATTCCAGAAGCCTATATTATCTTTATTTTCACTGTCCTTACGCACATTCTGCCATGCTTTTGTTCTTAGTTTCAGTCTTCTCTTCTTTTGAGCCTGTTTATACAAACGCCTGGCCTGTTTAATATCCGCCATGACTTTTGGTTTGATTTTCAAAACTCTCTTAAGATTTTTATGGGCATTACGGCATTCCTTATCAAACCATACTTTTTCCTTCCTATTATGTTCTTTCCGTTTGAGGGTCACAGATAACATTTGCCTGATTTTACTTGATATATTCAGGAAAGCCTCTATAATGTCTTCACCCTCCTTATCCTGATCTAAACAAATATTAAAATCCAATTCCTGTTCCTTAATAAGTTGGGCTAGGAACAGCCGGGATTCAACCTTGCTCCATTTTAGCGAATATCAATTCAGGCTAGAAAGTGTTAAATCAGTGCCGTATTTATCCCCTTCTCTACATTTCCCGGATATTCCAAGCACCGAGTTTGTTGTGTATGCTTCTGAGTCACGCACGCTCTTTCTCGCGTGCTGTTTCTCTTGCGCGCTGGTTCTCGCGCGCATTGTGTGGGAAGGAAGTAGATGAAAACAACCTTTTGCGCTTGGCTGGCAGCAAACGATTTTAAGAAAGGCGTTTAAGCGATCAAGGTAAAGTAAATCAAACCAAACTCCCACAGTCTTAATGGATCTGTAATTAAGTTTGAAGATCCAGAGAATAATTTGGTAGATTCTTTAATCCTTCGGTGCTCGTTAATCTTTTAAAAAAATTTTTTTTTTTTAAATGGAAATGAAACCAAGAAATGCATCCAAAGTGTTCCGTCCCTCGTCGCCAGATTGTTGCATTGCTTCATGGCACGATCTGTTATCGGGCCGTTTTACAGTTAAGAGATGTTTAGTGAGTTGCTGTATGCTGGCCGATGTATTAGGATGTGTCACCAGGAGATGCTTCTTTAATCCACGAATAAACTACATCTTTTCAGCTCAACTCTTGTGATCGTGACCTAACAGAGTTGAGATTAATACTTAATGGGTAATGGTCACTATATAGTATACTGTGTGTCTTAAACAAAGATACCTTACCTTTCTGGACGTCAAAATAAAATCAATAGTTGAATTACAGCCCCTCCCATTATAGCTGAGCTCAAATTCCATCATCGGAGTACAGATATCATTAGAAAACCCTAAATCAAATTGTAGTAGGATTTCATTAAGTTTCTCCCCTAGTGCAGTATGCATGAAATGTGGTATTATTTCTCCTTTTTTTTCGCCCATGCCACAGATATTACTATGATAAAACTGACATAGGGTGCAATTAAAATCCCCACATCAAATAAAATACTCTTCCCCCTTTAATGTTTCCAGTCTGTCGCTTAATTCCTGTTGTAGTTTCGCTAGAACACATAGCATCTTATTACGAGGTATATTTTTATAGAAGTTAATCAGCACCAAACAGCTGCTCATTGTTAGATGGAGTTTTATAAGCTGGTAGTGTTCCACTTTACATTCCAGACAAGGGAGCGAGCCCCGGCAGAGGGGCGGTCACATCAGTAGCGACGAACTGCGCCAGGCTCCCGTGGACACTATCATCGCAGCTCACCCCACACTTCAAGGGCTCGACACGACGTCCGTAGTGCGATGGCCACGATTCCACCCATTGAACCCTTTGTGGTGGAAGGATCACCGTCGTCACTGGCTCCCAAATGGAAAGAGTGGGTGGACAGGCTCCTGGTATTTTTCGAGGCTACAAAGGTACACAAGGAACAAAAGAGAGCCATGGTGCTCCACCTAGGAGGCAAAGACATACATTCCATTGCCAGGACACTCACGGAGGCGACTCCCAAAACGCATCACACGCTAATCAATGCCCTGAATGCCCACTTTGAACCCATGGCCAATCAGGACTACGAACGATTCATATTCAGGCAAGCGCGACAGTTGCCAGAGGAGTCTTTGGACACGTACCACACTAGGCTCAAGAAGCTAGCGCTATCTTGTGGATTTGCTGACGTCACAGAGGAAATACGAGGACAAATAATCCAGGGCTGCGTCTCCGCAAAATTGAGGGAACGCATACTGGAGGAATCAGGCAAACCACTAGCCGATAAACTGACCCTCGGTCGCACGAAAGAGCTATCCAAAGCCCGGGCTGCCCACATGGAAGCAGCGCTACATGCAACGGTCAAAGCAGAACTTGTTAACAAAATACAGGTCCACTCACCGACCAAATGGAACAAGATACCGGCCCGGCCACCGAATGGAGCCTCCGGACACCCCTGTGGATACTGTGGAGGCCCGAATCACCCAGCATCAGAATGTCCAGCTCGAGGGAAGCAATGCTCAGGCTGCGGCAAGCTCAATCACTTCGAGAAGGTGTGCCGCTCAAAGAAATTCCGCAGGCCCCGCCAGGTGGTAAACGCTGTACCGGAAGGTGAACCGAGTCAAAGCGACATGGACGATGACGAAGAAGAAGAAAGGACGGTGCACAAGGTGCACATGATTGGTACTGCCACTCGGCGCGCCAGGAAACTACCGCAATGCCCGATCAGAGTGGCGGAACAAGACATCATGGCCGTAGTGGACACGGGAGCTACCATTAATCTCATGAGTGCAGCACTCTATAGGACAATGACTCGACCCCCTGTTCTGAGTTCTACGCCCATCACCGTATTCGCATACGGTCAAGATACCCCTCTCAAGATCCGGGGAAAGTTCCGAGCCGCCATTCACCATGGTGATACAACGATAACCGCCAACATCTTTGTGTCAGAAGATGGGCAAGGCATGCTGCTGGGTTGTCGGGCAGCCGAAGACTTAGGGGTCGTCACCTTTGCTTTCGGGGTTCATGAAGAGTCAGTGCAACAGCTCATAATGGAGTTCTCAGACATATTCAAGGGAATTGGACGATTTACAGGTCGAGAAATACACCTACACATAGATCAAACGGTACAGCCGGTAGCCCTCAGACACCGACGCATCGCATTTCACCTCAGACCCCTGGTGGAGGAAGAACTCCGGAAGCTAGAGGCAGCTGGCATCATTGAGAAAGTATCGGGCCCAACCCCCTGGGTGTCGCCTATTGTAGTCACGAGGAAGCCAAAACAGCCAGGCGCGGTCCGGATATGCGTGGATATGCGCCTCCCCAACGCAGCCATCAAACGGGAACGTCACATCACGCCCACCATTGACGACCTAATTGGAGAAATGGCCGGAGCCTGTTGGTTCTCGAAGCTGGACCTGCGGTCGGGATACCACCAGCTGGTACTGGACAAGGAGTCGCGAAACATAACAACGTTCTCGACTCACATAGGCCTCCGGAGTATACCCGACTCAGTTTTGGCGTCTCCAGCGCAGCGGAAGTCTTCCAGAACATGATCCAGGAGCTGATAGCGGATATACCGGGCGTGATCAACTTCAGCGATGACATTATGATACATGCCCGTACCATCGCAGAGCACAACCAACGATTGATGCAAGTATTCCGAAGACTGAGAGAGGCCGGTCTCACCTTGCACAGAGAAAAGTGTGAGTTCCTGCGGAGAAAGATAGGATTCTTCGGATACACGTTCTCTGCGGAAGGAGTTAACCCAGACCCGGAAAAGGTCAAGGACGTCAAGGATGCAAAACCCCCCACCACAGTCACTGAAGTTCGTAGTTTCCTCGGTATGGTCAATTACTGCGGGAGGTTCATCAGAGACCTTGCCAACCTCACACTTCCCCTGCGAGAGCTCACGAAAGACTCCACACCATGGACCTGGGGACCGGAGCAAGAAAAAGCGTTTGAGGACATCAAGGCAGCTCTCTCGGACACTACCACCCTGGCCTTCTTTGACCCCAGAAACCTCACCATGATAGCGGTAGAAGCTGACCCAGCCGGGCTAGGCGCAGTGTTGATGCAAAAACAGCGGGATGAACTGGACTGGGTGCCGATTGCATTCGCCAGTCGTTCACTCACGGACACGGAGCAACGATACTCACAAATCGAAAAGGAAGCCATAGCCATTCACTGGGGATGCCGACACTTTCATCTCTACGTGTATGGTAAGCCCTTCACGGTTGTGACCGATCACAAGCCATTGGTAGCTCTGTTCTCAGGGACCTCGACGAAGCCACCACCCCGCATAGAAAAATGGATGCTACAATTGCAAGAGTACAACTGCAATATTGAATATCAGCCAGGGGCAAGAAATCCGGCAGACTACCTGTCGCGGCACCCCCGGGCCGCTACCCCGGAAGAAATGGAAGAGGCTGAAGACACGGAAGCCTATGTAAAGTATGTGACAGCCCGGTCATGTCCACGACCCCTCTCAGTAAGTGACCTCGCGGAGGCTACAGGACAAGATGTCTGCCTACAAAGAGCTCGAGAAGCTCTTCGGAAAGGAAACTGGCACCGTGCAAAAGAAAGCTGGAAGGCACTCACACCGGAAGCCCAAAGAATAATGGAAAGTCTACACCATGTAAAAGGGGAGCTAAACGAGGACAACACCGGATGCCTGCTACGAGGACACCGGCTGGTAATACCCTCGGCACTGACTGAACAAGTAGTACAACTCGCCCATGTCGGCCACCAAGGCATGGTCAAGACCAAAGCACGACTGAGGACCAAAGTATGGTTCCCTCTCATGGATTAAATGGTGGAAAGAATGGTGAGATCATGCACGGCCTGCCAAGTCACGGGAGATGTCCCGCGTGAAGCTCCAGTCATAGTAGAACCTAGGCCTCAGCAACCATGGGAACGGGTCAGTATGGACTTTGGCAGCCTACCGGATGGAAGACACACCCTGGTGGTAATCGACGACCACTCCAAATATCCAGAGGTTGAAATAATAACGAGCACCAGTGCCGGAGATGTCATACCCAAGCTGGAAAAGATAGTCGCTGCTCATGGAGTTATGCGCGAACTACGAACTGACAATGGGCCCCCGTTTCAAGGACAGGAACTAGCCACCTATCTAGCCGCCCTCGGCACTCGGCATCGCCGCATCACCCCTCGCTGGCCTCAGGCCAATGGAGAAGCTGAACGGTTCATGAGAACTCTGAATAAAGTAATCCGAATTGCACATGACAAGAGCCAGTCAGTAGAAATGGCTATCTTCACATTCCTCCGGAGCTACCGGCAAACACCCCACACAACCACGGGGGTGGCGCCGGCACACATCCTCATGGGACGAGTAGTGACTGACTCCACCCCCATCATCCACAGTGGACCCCAGAGGGGACGGATGAAAACAGGATTGCGAGGAAACGACAGACAGCGTATGCCCAGATCAGCAAGAGAAGAGGGGCCGTAGCAGTTAAGTTCAGCCGGGGAGACCTAGTACTCCTCAGAAACAGAGTAACCAGCGGGAAATTCAGACTGACCTATGAACGAGGACCTTGGCGGGTAATCAGTGTAAGAGGTACCCGCATCATAGCTGCCCGAGGGAGAGAGACAGTAACCAGGAATGTATCACACTTTAAGCGATTCCATCCAGAACTAGGGTCCCGCTGCCCTTCAAATATCCTTTCAGCAAGCGGCGCAGTCGTCAGTTCCCCTACCCCTGAATCATCGACAAGACAGGAAGGCCCTCGAGGAGGTAATAATCATGAGGACTCGAGCAGCGGGCTGAACGAGAATGCAGATGCCGTTGAGAATATGGAAAATCCCGATATTGCAATCAATAGTCCTCAGACACCAGTCCAGATCAGTGAAGAGGACACCATGAGGCGAGGGGAATCGCAATATGGGCTGAGAAGAAACCCAGAACCTTCCTGCTGCCTGCGGGACTACCTCACGTAAGACTGTTCTGAGGCAAGCTCAACTTTTAAGGCAATAGACTGTTGTTTGTCACACATCATGGCTATCAATCTGAAAGGCTTTTGAGCAGAAATTGCCGGCTGCAATGTATCAAGGTAGACTGTTGAAATTTTATGTGTTTTCTTTCTTTATGTTTTAGGAGGAATGTTGTGTTCCTGGTTCTGGCACGCCTGTGACGCCATGAGCGTGCAACGTTGGGTCATGTGACCTCCTATAATAAAGAGGGGCCCCGCACGCACGTACGCCAGTGAGGCACGAGTGCGGAAGCCATAAAGAGATCCCAGGTGTCCGTCTCTCTTATTTCCAGGGCCACGTGTTAGGCCTTAGGCTCCCTAGGTGCCCCCGAGTGTAGGGCCCGAGTTGCTGTCCCTAGGGCTGTCACTACCACCCGAAGAACAAAACAGTCTTCTGCGCCCGTAGTACAAGGCTGTACTGACACGGTCTTGAGATGCTTGTAACCTGCTCTTAAACGGCTCTACCGCCAACAATGAAGAAACACTCTGCCCCAGTCTGGCACATAAGGAAGGAGCGCACCGGTACAGAGACCTCGCCTGTGGCACTCCTGTCCTGCTGTGTACACACCAATTTCTTTGCCAATATTAAAACACCTGAAATGTTTACAACCTACATACACAGAAAATTAAATAGAAATAAACATGTGGGTTACCTCTGTCGGAGACAAAGAAAACACAGGAAATTAAGTGAAGGGGAAGGCCCTTTTTCAACTCCACATAATGGAAAAGAAAGAAGGACTTTAAGTTCATAGATCTTAGAGCTCGGGGAAAGCTCTGTCTGAGAAGGAGGATACCCCATACAGTAAGGACTGAAATGTAAAGGACGAGATGGGGGGTATTGCTAGTTGTATCAGTTAGGCCCTGGTTCCCAGTAGGTAAGAAAAGGTTAGGGCTTTTATGGACCCGGCAATGCCATCACCACATTGTCAGATTTGTACTGTGTGCAGTAAATACAGGCAATTGCAGGTTTTTCAGTTAGTAATGAGGCACAACATGCACAATCCCTTTTTAAAGCACTGATTTACCCATTTTACCTTTCTTCTAAGCCATTTGTGTTACATATTGTCTTATTTTGGGAGGTTGGACCCTCCAATGTTATGCCATGTGGTTCTGGAATGTAGGCTTGGTGGGCAGTTGGAAGCAGTTTTGCTGTGCCTGCCTAGAGGGTCACATGGATGTGCTTGTTCTCTTATAATAAACCTACTTCCTCATCAATAGAGTGTGATGTCTCTTCAAAACTGGTGACGGGGATGGATACTGGTGCCATGGATTATGTGTACAATCCTAGTACGATGCAGACCCCTTCAAGATTCGTAGATGGAGGACAACGGTTTTCTAGATCGATGACAACTGTATTCTTTTAAAACTCGCTACAACTACTTTTTAAAACTGAAATATTTGCTTTACTGTGACCTACGTGCACCCTGACCCGCACTGCTCCCGGTCCACCACAGGTCTTTATCCCGGTTGCGTGGAGGGAGTACCGGCCACGACCTCATCTAATCCCCTCTTCCGGGTTGGTGACCGGAGAGAGCGGAGTCTCGCACTCCTACTTAAACTGATGCTTTCTTTTCCGTGCAGCGGACACGCGCATCGGGCGCGCTGGCGGCGCGCCGAAGGCTCGCAAGAGGCAAGCCCGTCTGCGCCCGTCCGAGCCTGTCCGGGGCCAGGGGCCATACATTATGCCCATTTTCTAACGTACTCCTCGCCAGAACTAAAGCTACTGCAAGGAGCTGCGGTCATTATTTCTCGCACTAAGGACAAATTAAACTCACTTGGGATTTATTCTCAGGAGAACCTCTATCCTGCTAATCCTCTAAAAGCCATTGGCCAAAAGTCTCCGTTAAACAATAAATGTTCAATTCTCCATCTAGCCCTGCACATCAGGGCTCAGAAAGGACTTCTAGTATGTTACTCAGTGGTAAAACACCAGCTCTAGATCTTTTTCCTGCTGGACTCTGTTAAGCCAGACATCCTCCTTCTTTCTAAAACATGGCTGACTGAGGAATCGGGACCTGACATTCTCGCGGCACTCCCAGATAACTACCACAATCTTCAGGCCGACAGACCTGCAGGGAAGGCTGGAGGAGGGGTGGCAACCTCCTTGTTTTTTTTAGGCATCCCTCTAGTCAATAGCCTTTTACTAAAATTTGAGTCTCACGACCTCTCATTCATCTGTAGTTTACTTTACAGACCCCCATCCCACATTCCCTCACTTGGTGGCTGACAGGATAGCCGAGTTAGTGGTCAATAACTCTTGAGTCTTAATCGTCGGGGATATTAACTACTGGCCCAATGACGCACATGAAAGCCCCTGCTCTCTCAAATTCACAGAACTTCTAATGGGAATGAATTGTACTCAACATATAAAGGTTGCCACCCATGGTAAAGGGCATACTTTAAACCAGGTCTGGACCGCCAAATTGGATATTTCCCATCCACAAGTGTCCCCGTGTACATGGCCAGATTACCACCTGGTCACCTTTCTCATCCTTCCGCCCTTCCCGACATCACCCCTCCATTAGGCAATTTTTTAGCCAGAAACTAGAGCAGAGTGGATATGAGGACTTCTGCTCCTCGTTAACTGCCTCGGTCCCTAATGTCTCGGAGGAGTCCCCTCATAGCGGTAAATATCAATACCTGGTTGGACGTGGCCAGAGATAGCATAGCACCTCTGAAGAAAGTTAAAATAAAGAGGCGCCATGACGCACAACGCTGGTTCTCAACTGAGTTGAAGGCAAAGAAACTAGCCCTGAGGCAAGCAGAATGCAATTGTTTGTTCTGGTTTCCCTCTGGACAGCTGTCCCCCCCCATATTCTCCGGGAGGTTTTTCTATGCTGTCCTGATCCTCCTCTATCGCTCATTAACAACTCCCTTGTTCAAGGGATTGTCCCTGATCTATTTAAGATGGCTGAAGTCGTCCCTATTCTCAAAAAACCCAGCCAAGACCCGCAGGTACCTGGCAACTACCGCCCCATCTCTCTGCTACCCTACCTGAGCAAAGTTATGGACGCCCATGTTGCCAATAGCCGCAGCTCTTTTGTAGAACGGACTCACTATCTGGACCCTCACCAAGCAGGTTTTAGACCTGAACACTCCACCGAGACCATCGTCCTGGCAGTCCTGAACGACTTAAGAAAGGGGGAAGACCAGGGCACTACCCAGGCCCTGGTGCTCCTTGACTTGTCGGCTGCTTTTGACACGGTCGACCACAAGTTTTTGGTCGACTGTGCCGGCAGCGCTGGGATCCAGGGACTGCCACTGAAATGGATCACCTCCTTTCTTAGTATTGTTCCCAATCTGTTTGCCTAGCTAACTTCAGGGCAGAACACAGAAAATTAACCGGCGGGGTCCCACAGTGTTCCTCCCTTTCACCTCTACTTTTTAACTTGTACATTCTACCCTTGATGTTAGCATTGCGTAAGAGAAATGTTGTTGTGTTCAACTATGCTGACAACCTCCAGCTGATCTTTAACATCGATCCATCAGCTTCATCTATCACAAACTTTCAATCCATAATGAACTTCATCAGCGATTGGATGAATGCTAATCAACTTAAACTAAACTCAGATAAAACAGAGTTGAGTCTAACTGGTGGCTTGGTTAACCCGTTGAATTCTAGCTTTTGGCCTCCATCTCTAGGGAGCCCCCCAGCCCCGGCCCCAACATTAAAAAGTCTGGGAATTATGATCAGCAATGAGCTTACCATGAAGGCCCAGGTCAGCTCAGTAGTTTCAGCATGCTTTTTCCATCTTCGAAGAACCCGAAAAATCAGCAGATTCCTCTCCACCGAAGCCCTGACCCAGGCAGCCAGACTCATTCTTGTGCAGCAAAAGCACTCCCATGTGAAACCACTGTGGAAAGCCTTCATTGGCTTCCCATACCCCAACACTGTCTGTTTAAGCTGGGATACACCATCCACAAAGCCCTGTCAGGACCTGGTCCTGCCTTTATTGCTCTAAACATTCAGCGATATCTTCCCTCTCATGACCTACGTTCCTCTAATAAGAACTTGCTGGTCTCCCATTCTTTTAAATGGAAGAAACACGGTGGCCTTAGATTCACGACCCTGGCCCCCCCAATTTTGGAACACCCTCCCTCTCTATTTGCGCATGGCCGACTCCTATACTCAATTTAGGAAATTACTCAAAACCTGGCTTTTCTCCCATGCTTACAATTGATACCCACTCACTGTTTGGTACTGCTACCGTTCTGCCCACAGCGCCAAGAAACCGTTTGGTGAACGTGCGCTTTAGAAATGAATTTTAACATAACATAACATAATGACGGTTGTAGAAATTGACGACAGGCAGGCTCCATAGTTTGGAGTGGTATACGATGCTGAAAGCAACTGGTGAGGATTCCTCGGCTCATCACTAATTTTTAATAAGGAAATTATTCCTGGGATGTTTTGAGGACTTAATGCGAACATTTTGTTTGTGAACAGCATCGCGAGTTAGGGGTGCAACTGATCGCGAGCCAGAAACGGGATGAGGTGTAAGTGCGTGTGAGTGCAGCACAATAGGGCTTTGGGAGGGGTGGCCAACCACCGGGAGCTTATCCACCCCCCCTGGGTTTTCGGACCATAGTGCAGCCCGGATCCCAATTGGGCTCTTTGGGCTTCATTTGGGCTGGGGGGGTTAATAACCAGACATTTTGTCGTCATGTCACCATTTCTGCAAGGTGACACTGCAGTCGGTTTTGGGTGCTGGGGCAGATGGGCTGTGGGTGTAGGTGAAAAATTATTCAGGTGAAGAATTTTATGAAAGCTGAAATGGCATCCTTACCATTGTAGGAGGACCCCAGGGTGGCGGAAGCCATGCGCCTGCTCACAGAGGCAGGCTGCATGGATCTTGTGCGGGTGGTGCCAGAGTTGCGGCTGGCGGAGCTGGAAGCAGACGGGGTGGCCGTGGCAATGTGGGCCTGTTCACCACTGGGGTCCTGAAGGAGCAGAGGCACAAAGCTTGTAGGTGCGGGAGGCCACCTGGGAAGAGCGGCCGCATGCGTCAGATCATCAAGAGGAAGAGGGTGCTGTTCGGCGTCCCACGCTTACGTTAGTTCAGGGAGTGGGGGGGCAGGCAAGAAGGAGAATAATGAGGTCGCAGTAGCTGCTGAGGCCGAGCGTGACATGAAGAGAGGGAGGAGGGTGGGCGGGAGCCAGACTGTGGAGGCAGGGAGGCAAAACATGAGTGGAAGGGCCAGCAGGAGCCAAGAAGTGCATTAAAACATTGGAGATTAGAAGGGAAGAGGAAAGGGAGAGGGCAAACAGAAGGAAAGGAGGTGTGGGGGGTAAAGGAAAGAAGGGAGGGAAGCAGCATGTATTTGGGGGACAGGGGAAGGGAGCATTAATGGAAAGGAGAGGTGGGGGGTAATGCCCTGCAGCAAGGGAGAGCAGATGGATTTAAGGTGGGGGCAGACACCATCTCTGGAGTTGGGGGGTGGTTGGAGAGGGCCCCAGCAGGGCTTAAGTCTTGTTGGTCAGAGAAGGGGGGGGGTTATCGTAGGGTAGACACCCACAGCCCTGGAGGGGAAAGGAGGGGACATGAAGGAAGGGGTACTGGACAGGGAGGGAGGATGGGAAAGGAGACCAGCGTCTGCGATAGTGGCAGCAATAATGGAGTGGAGTGACGGGGAGGAGCAGGAAGGGGGCAAGTAGAGGGGCCCATGGAGGGGTGTAAGCCACCGGACAAAGTATATACGCGCTGGGGGGTGGACCTGGGGGAGCTCTGGCGCAGCTGTGGGTAATTCTGCGGGGTCTGGGAGGAAACAGGCGAGAAGGTCGGAGCAAGGCGACGTTTTAGGGGAAGAAGTGGGCAGCTCAGAAGTGGGCCAAGAAGAGGGGAGTATTGGCAGTGGTGTCCGGGGTCGGCAGGAACAGGTGGGAGCATTAAGCCCAGTTTGCTGGACCTTACTTTTCAATTACAGTGTCAACAGGCACATGAGGTTACTGACTCCGTGAGGGACATGTGGCTCCGCGTTACAGAGGAGAAGGGATGGCACTGTCAAAGGCGGGTAGGCGGACTACGTCGAGGGACGAAAAGGACACAGTAAAACGGCAGACAGAGGTGCGATCGGTGGTACAGCAACTCAGTTAGATCGACGCGGCCTCAGGGGCAGCAAAGTGAGTTACGTGGGCAAGAACCCAGGAGTGGGTCAGAAGGGCTTGTGACAGCACAGTGACATCCAGGCTTAGACCTGGAGGAGTTAATTTGCAGTAGGAAGGAAAATGCCAAGGCACAGGAGAATTAGATATTAGGAGCGGATCCTTTGCAGTTGGATTACGATGAGGATATAATTGAAGAAGGGGCGATTGTGAGGACAAGGAGCAAGACCAGGAAAGATGAGGGGGGGTGGTAGCATCAATGTGCCTGGTGTGTTACAGATGGAGAAGAAAAGACAGCGTACGGCCCAGTACAGCGTGATGCCACCCCCGTACGACTGGTTAGGCGGCGGGATCCAGTGATGACGCCGACTTTGAGGCCTGGTAAGGGCGAGAAAGGGGAAGCTGTTTTAAGTTATCTCAAAGTTGAAGTGTTGGTGGAGACGGATAAACAGAGATGAGACACGGAGGGGGAGGTACACCTGCTGAAAGGTTAATATGTGAAGGATACAGGGCAGGGTCTGGAAACACAAGAATTGGACGGGGATAGGAAGAAAGGGGGGGACAGTAGGAAGTAGACAGAGCAAAGGGCTGGAGAAAGCATAAGGCAAGGACGAGACGACAAGGAGAGACAAGGGTAGTAAAGGGGTGCAAGCAGACGAGACAAAAGAGAGCCACGAGATAAAGCTCATGAGGTTGCCATACATGAGAGTGACAAAACCACTGGGAGCGCACCTCATGTTGTCTACCAAAGAAAAGATTTGGATAGCGTAGTACATAGACATGCTGAAGTTGCTGCATAGAGCCAAGGGTGAAAGAGGTTTCGAAAGAAGAAGTGCTGGAGTTGAACAAAAGACCTAAAGTAGCCATGACCATTGAGAATTGGATGGCGGCCTTCTTGATATTTGCGAGCGTATATTGCAAGAAATACCCGGGAAGGTGTGTCTCCCTTTTTAAATACATGAATGTGATTAGGAGAGCTCAGGTGATATATGGGGTCTACGCATGGTCCTATTATGATGAAAACTTCAGGGCACGCGTGCGGGCGTGCTTTCGACCTACCTAGTGCCATAGACCTTCTTGCTGCTGTGCTGGGGGTAAATTGTGTGGGCGAACCAGCTCCCGCTCCCATTCCCGCCAGACAAACAAAGGAGGCTCCGCGTCCTGTGTGCTGCCCCCGGGACTACATCACCCAGAGTCCCCTGAGGGGCGCACACCACCGTCGTCATCATGAAGTACCCGGAGGCGCTTAAAGCAACTCTGCACCTCCCGCGGCGCGGGTCGCGCCCGGGCGTGCCCGGGTTAAGCCCGGGCCAAGGGCGGGCCCGTCCGCGCCCGTCCGCGACAGGAAGAGGCAGGGCAGGGCCCCCCCCCCAACATCTGGAATTCAAGAACTCCTATATAAGGACTAAAGGTGCTGTGGGGATCTGGAAGGGGTTGGCAGCCACCAAAATCGTGCCCACTGTCCCTTCGTGTTGAATTGTTTTTATAAAGTGTATCCCCCAGCGTCCTAAGCCATGCAGGTGCGATTGATTCAGAATTTTTCTGTTAAAAATGGGTAAAAGGAAGCTTATGGAGGGGGAGCACCACCTGTACATGCAAAAAAGGGGAAAAAGGCAAAAAAGGCTGCACATGCGGCCACTAACTGCGTCCTCATAAGAATTGAAGACATTGTTAGTGAATGCGAGGAGGTTTTAGTGGGGAACCCCAGTAATAACGTGGCGGAAAATTCTGACCCCTTGACCGAGGTTCTAAAGCAGAACCGGAGGAAAGTGATCCCTGCAATTTTTAATAAGATACCCCTACTTACCCCCCTATCTGTGAAGTTCATAGTTCCCTTGAAGGCCCCACTGAGACAGGTCCCACAGAGTTACCAAACGGGACCAACTCCCCTATAAAGACTATCTCCCCTATCGAGACATTAGAGAACATAAACCAGGGGGTCTCGTATGAGGCACCATGTGAGAAAGGTATTAATTGTTCCAACAGATTTTCTGTCCTAGAAGGGGAATCAGGAGATATAATTGAAGTCTTAGTTCAAGGTACCAGGGAATCAGAGACAAGTTGTGATGGTCCTGTGGCATGCTCTAGATGCCTGCACTCTAACAGGATACTCCTGAAGAAAATGGGAAATCTGGAGAGGGAATCAGCCTTCATAAAAAAACGCTGAAGGAGCAAACACAGAAAGGGGAAGTGCATGGGGCCAAAGATCCACAATTCCTAATACTACCCATAACGGTTACAGCAACCAATATAAGGGAAACTCCACTCATTAACCCTAAGACAGGAGGGGGATCTTCATTGAAAGTAATTTTGGCTCAAAGACCACTTGGCAGGAATACCTCCGCTGGGCAGCCCAGCCCTAGTCCTTATGCAGAAATCACAAAATCACTGGGAGTAACAGCCAAGATTAGGGATCCCCACCCTAGTAAAATAGATTCCAGTTGCAGGACCTTGGCCAATAAAGGAAAGAGTGTTGGTGATCCCCTGAGCATTCCATCAAAAAACATTGTCCCAAAACTCAACTGCAACTGTTTACATGACCAGGGTTCCAGAGCTTAGTAGGGGCGCTGGTCAGGAAAGCAGCGAGTCTATTCACAAAAAAGCAATCCACTGGCTTCGCCATGTGAGGGGGTGCAGATCAATTATCAGGGATGACATGATTAGCGTAAAAAAATTGTCCTTGTTTAGCTCCCACACAGACTGCATTGAAGTGCAGCTATGCAACGCAGTAATTGCGGAGAACTTAGTGGCCTTAGAGTATTGGACATGCCCACCGAAACACTCCAATATCCAAATTAAACGCTTGCCACTATGGTCTATAGATAGGGAGCAGGATGTTTCTGAACTAAACAGAATAGATTGACTATCCAAGGATAACTATTCGAATCGTCCGGTAGAAACATACAATATGGGTGAGTACGAGAACTTGATTTGCGCAAACAGTACAGCCCCAAGCCCCCCTAGCATGGAAGAGACGGGTCTGGATAATCAGGATCCACTCGAGCTCGAGAATTTGACTCACGCAATCAGCGCAATTCCAAGTCCCCCGAGCATGGAAGTGACGGGTCTGGATAATCAGGGTTCGCTCAGGGTTGAGGAGGAAAATCCAAGAGTGATCCAGCTCCTCTCCTGGAACATAGCAGGACTCCAAAAGAAACTGGCAATTCCAGAATGGAATGATTTCATCAATAAGTATGAGGTCTGAATGTTCCAAGAGACTTGGAGCATGATCCCCTTATATAAATCTGGGTATACCACCTACTTTATTCCGGCGACAAGCCTAGGGAAGGGTCAACCTTCGGGGGCCTCCATATATGGGTCAACGTGGTTCTGAACTGGGTTATTATCATGCATAATTCACCCTTGGATGACATTTTACACTTATCATTTAAAGGTCCTCACAATGGCAATAATGTGGAGCTGTTCAATGTGTATGCTAGAGGAACCCCAGGGGAACGAACTTCAGACACCATAGCATCGCTAGAAACAGCACTAGCGGGTATTTCCCCCCTGTCCAACATTATTGTGGGAGGCGATTTAAATTGCACATAGGAACCCTTAAGTGAGGAAGACTTTTTGGGAATTAATGAAGACAATGTGAGACAGTCTATCCCTGCACTGAGTCTGGTGCCAATCAGGAAATGGTCACCTAGGGCGATCCAAATTAATGCCGTAACATTAGAATATAACCTACGAGCATTGAATGGTAGGACAATCTCTGACCCAAACGGGGCCATGACCTTTAACAGACTTAGTGGCCCCTCGCGTATTGATTATATATTGCTCGATACCCGTCTATGGGGGAACCTAGTGGACATGGAGGTCAAACAATCACAGGATAGTGATCACAATCCTCTGTGTATGAAAATTAGATGGGGAAGCATCGGAAAAGCATCTAACGCCCCATTATTAACAACAAAAGAGGTAGTCCCATGTAATTGCAATCGCAGATTAAAATGGCATAAAGTTGCATGTCAGGAGGATGTACTAACTAGTATTAGAGAGCTAGTAGAATTAAAAAGCATAGAACTCTCATCGCTCAACACCGTCCAGGGTAATGAGCAGGGTCTCCAATTGAGCGAATTTTACAGGAGCGTAATAGCTAACTTGGGTTCCTTTTTTAATGCTAGGGAGTCCAGAGAGCACCAAAGCAAAGTAATTAAATGTGGTAACCTATGGTATACGGCCCTTTGTAGGAAAAAGAGAAAGGCCATAACTGTAGCGCTCCGTAAAAAAGATCCTGCAGCCGTAAGGGTGGCCAGAAAGGAGTATAATTACACCGTAGAACTAGCAAAGCGGGACTGGGAGGAACAACATTGGCAGGAGCTTAAAATTGCGGCCCACTCAAAGGATTCAACCTTATTTTGGGAATTGATGAATAAACGTAATAGAAGGGGAGCAGAGCCCGCCCCAAATTACATAACTGAGCCGCAATGGCATTCCCATTTTTCAAAATTGTACTGCGGCGAGGTAGAATCTGAACAAACGCAAGGTGCTCAAATAGAACCAGTCTTAGAGAATTATGCTCAAATACTAGGAGTTAAGAGGGATTTCTGGGACTAGGTAGCCCTCCACTCATTCAGTCACAAAACACAAAAACCTAGTCCCAAAGGCAATACTTGCTATAAATCTATGGGCATACTTGGATTTGTCAATAGATCATTCCAATGGCTCTTCTAAAGATAGAAGTAGTTGTCATGCTCAAGAAACTTGCCAAAAGTAGTTAATAAAAATAGCCACTCTCTGATACATCTAACATTAGACAACACAGTACTAACATTCACTAGAAAGACAACATTTGAAAAAATGTGTGAATAGCTAGAGGACACCTCACGGGCGCACCACCAATGGGGCTCCTGGTTGGTACTCACCAGGTTAGCCCTGTTCTCATCATCGGTGTCCACTAGCTTAACGCAAACGTGTCCGACTCCCAAAAGTAAAAAGACAGTGAATGGTGCAGTGTACACAAACTTATATGTGACAAGGACTAACAACATTCAACATATAACAAAAAACATATACTGTGCATGCAAGAAACATGAACCTTTTTATTTGTATCTTCTTGTCTGCAACAGTAAACATATAAACTTAAAAGAGGAGAGAAGCGAATACTACCTATCGATTCGCTTTCAACTCACTGCCGACATGTTTCATTGCCATGGTAGGGTTTCAGGCAATTTCTTCAGGGCGAATGTTTTTAAAAAAAGCCACTGCCAGCAGTACTATGTTGAGCGTGCTGTAAATCAAGAAAAGGCATGTATAAGAAGCTGCCTGTGATTATGCCGTGTACTGCTCACTCACAACCAT
Source organism: Lissotriton vulgaris (assembly GCF_964263255.1). Classification (NCBI taxonomy): domain Eukaryota; kingdom Metazoa; phylum Chordata; class Amphibia; order Caudata; family Salamandridae; genus Lissotriton; species Lissotriton vulgaris. Next base: position 895,253,479 of record NC_141691.1, on the reverse strand, counting down.
AAGGGGAATGTTCATTACCTGGTTCTAGGCTTGTGCTATCATACCACTTATGATCGCGTCTTTGGACGTCAAAAAACCCACTTCCAGTCGGTAAGTGTGGTCTCGTGCTCCCTTAAATTGTATCTATTGCAGGGAAAAACGAAAAGCCAGCAGGGGGCCGACATTAGAGACTGCCTGTCTAATCTTACCGGGTCTCCTGTTGTCAGAGCGGATTTACCACCGCGCGGCGGTTACCTGTGGAGAAGGCACGGGCGGCGTCTTCTCAACACCGGATCGCCGAGTGTTTGGGGAGTGTACTATTTATTTTCGTTCTGGGCTACCGATTGGTTCTTGGCGTCACGTGGGTAACGCGTCATAGGGCTGTATTGTCAAAACGATTTTTATTGGTCCTTGAATCGCGAGGCACAAGGGCCATTGTGTTTGATTGGGCCAACATTTTATGATGTTTAAACGTCAGTATGTTTGGGTAGTACCTCTCTAAAATGTAAACAAACCGGGGTCATATACGTGGAAGCTGCATAACATAGGCTGACAATTATCGCTATGTTTATCATTAATACTCGTGCTGCCCTACTACCACATATGAAGCCAATGCACTGTATGGTATTTAAAGCACGATATTTCTGTATTCATGCTGCGTTTACCAACAGGTTGATTCAGTCTTCACAGTGAATCGAGATAAAATATACATCAATTCACTGCATGGTCACAGAAATCGATCTTTTTATGGTGATAGATGTACTGGACAAAGTAACCACTAAATATCTTGGAAAGTGGGAACTAAACAATCCAGTATTGTCATTTTTCATTCTCAAGACCCCCTTTCTTTTTAGAAAAACTCATTGAATAGAATTAGGAGGGAAAATCTTTGTAACAGCTCAAACCCCTCAGTGAAAACAAAGAAGAAAGAAAGGCTGTACGAGGAAAACAGGACAGATATTGTCATATGGGACATCAGAACGCTGTGCCAAGGAACACCTATATCATAGTTTTAGTGTAGCTTGTTCCATTCCAACAGTTCGTTAAGTCCCCGTTGTTCACTCTGCTCTTGAAATATCCAACGTGCCTCCTTTGTCAGTAGACGTCTTTCTACAGTCTGGGTCTCCCCCAAAAAGAGAATTATGCACCAGCAGAACCCTTCACAATCCAAGAGGTACAACTGGCTATTAAGAACATAGCCCTGGGAAAGGCAACAGGTCCAGATGGCTTGCCGGGGGATTTATTCCTACACGACCCTATGCTGTGGGCCAATTTCATTGCCCTTCTAATGAATCTGATTGTACAGGGTCAATCTGTCCCTGAGTCGTGGAAGGGAGCTGAAGTTTTAACTATATACAAGAAAGGCGCCAGAGAGGACCCTGCCAACTACAGGCCGATTAGTTTAATCGATGCGATCCAGAAGGTAGCGGGCAGGGTCATTGTCTCCAGAATAGGGTCATGGCTGGACGAAGGGAATATTTTGACGCATTTTCAGGCGGGATTCAGGCAGAAGGTGGGCACGATGGACCAGGTTTTCAGATTCTTTGCGGTATACTGGAAATCTGTGTCCATCGCGAAAGGCAGTTTATATCTGGCCTTTATAGATTTGAAACCCGCCTTCGACCTGGTGCCCCGCGACAAGCTTTGGCAGGTGTTACAGGATATGGGCTTTCCAAGAAACCTTCTCGAGTTTATCAAAAGACTTCATGAGGGTAATTATGCCAAAATCAGATGGGGGAGTCAGGGACAACTGACAGGGAGGGTACCTGTGAATAGGGGGGTACGCCAGGTCTGTGTGATGGCCCCGACTTTGTTTTCTCTCTTTGTCAATGGGCTGATAGACCATTTGAGAGAGGACCCAGCCGACGCCCCAGCCCTGGCGGGGGAGAAACACCTACTCTCCTCTTCGCAGATGATACCCTCCTGATGTCCAAAACCCCCTCGGGTCTCCAGAAACTGCTAGACAGATTTAGTTTGTTCTGTGAAGAACGGGGTTTAATCATCAATATCTCCAAAACAATGGTATTGTCACTGTCAAAAAATTAGGGAGGATTAATATCACCCTTAATGGGTCTCCGTTAGAGGTGGTGGAGGCATTTGACTACTTGGGAGTCAGGGTTAATAACAGAATGAAATGGGACTCCCATGTGGCCAAAATGCTTCTTAACCCCAAAAGAGTGTCGGGAGCAATTTTAAGAGACCAGCGGGCCTCTATTAGCAGACCAATAGCCCCGGCTCTTGCGGTATATGAAGGGAAGGCACTGGCCTCTGCAGTTTATGGCTCAGAATTGTGGGGGTTCGGGAATACCACGGACTTGGTCAGAGCTGAGAACAAGTTCTTGAGAGATCTAGTTTCCCTCCCACTTTCAACCCCCTTAAAGCTCCTTTTCCATGACATGGGTAAACGCTCAATCAAAGACATAGTTCGCATTCGCCCATTATTGTTTTGGGTGCGCCTAAGTAGGACACCTGAATTGGCAAACTATGCAACAGTGTTTGATGAACTTATCAATTCGAACAGCTCAAAGAAGATCGTGTGGCCGAACAAATTGAGACAGTTGGTCATAAACCTGGGGATGGGCGAATCTTGGATGTCCCAAACCCCCCCACCCAAACAAACTGTTAAGAAAATCTACTGGGAGTGGGTGCAGGCTGAGGAACTACACGGCTCTAAGTGGGGGACCCTAACTGATCAATTTCTAGAGCACAAACCTGTTAGGAAACTTGAACCTTTCTTAGATTTTTTCAAATCCCAAGAGATAGATCGCTCTTTTTAAAGTTGAGATATGGCACACTTCCACTAAATGAATATACTGAGAGTTGGAAAAAGTCACGGTCCCATCAAGCTACCTGTTCAGGTTGTTTATGCCCTAGTGAGTCCTTACCACACTTTTTGTTTGCCTGTAAAGCTTATAGGGGGGTAAGAAGATGGCTGAAACCAGTATGTAAAGAGTTGGGAGTCAGACAACATAGGATGGCCCTACGCATCCTTACAACAGATACAACATCTCTGACTATCGTATGTGGGGTTGCAAATTACCTGGGAAAGGCCTGGCTGATACGCACAAAGCTGATAAAGAATAAAATGAGCTAGACAACTGTAGTTCAATCAGATTAGTTGTACATGATTACATTGCCTCCGCACTTCAGGCCCTCTGGGTCTTTTTTTTATTGTATATAAGTCTTTTTATTGTTTTTATTGGTTGTAATTCGGACACATGTATTTTATGGTTATTTTATGATTGAAAATGTTCTTACTTTTATGATAAATTTTTATCGAATAAAGTATTACAACGATTTCAGGGCAAGGCTCGCCTGGGACACAGACGCAAAGTGGGGAGAGATCGACGCAGATTTGTATCAACAGACAATAGGGGAGGTTAAGTTTGGGAAAACAACTCATATGGCCAGTGGGCTTCGGTTGTTTTACTGCCCCTTTCAGAACTGCCTCACGCGACAGGGGATGGGATAAACAGCAAAATGCACAGGGGGCTTGCAAGGGGCTTGCTGGGACTTTAATAAAGGATCATGCGTAAGCGAATAATGCAATTTCAGGCATGAGTGGTCGAAGTGTGCCGGTAGACACCCATTGGTGCAATGTTATGGGGCAGGATACAACGGACAGGGGCAGCAGTTTAGCCACGGTGCACAGCATAATGCAGGGGGCAGGGGAGATAGAGGAGCACAAGGCACTATGGGAAAAAGCTTGTACACCCATTAGACAACCATGCTTAGAACAGTGGTTGGCATACTACCCCCACAGGGAAGAGTCCACATTATTGACAGTTGGGTTCAAAGAAAGCTTTAGGCTAGGGTATGAGGGACCACGGTCCGCCAGGTGGGCAGAACATTTAAAATCAGTGAATTCACACAAGACAATAGTGCAGGACAAATTGATCAGAGAAATTGAGGAAGGGCACATGGCGGACACATTTACAGTTTGGCCTATGAGAGACCTGATAATTTCACCAATAGGAGTGCTACCCAAGAAAGATTCTGGACAATTTAGATTAATACAACACCTCTCATGGCCAGTGGGTTTCAGTTAACGATTTTATAGCTAGTTTTTATAAGGTTAAGTTTATGGTTAGGAACAAGTTACTCCGGGAGGAGGCAATAAGGGGAAGTTAAGATAGGAAATGCATGGTTAGGTAGATGTTTTGGGAAGTAGTAAGAAGTTACAGGTTTAAAGTGTCAACAGTTAATGACAGAGTAGGGGTTTATAAATAGTTACAAGGAAAGGAAAAAGGGGAAACCTTAGGGGTGGGGGCAGGAGGCAAGGTAGGGGAATAAATGTATAGTGAGGTTTAGTTTTGTACGGCAAACGCCAAGGAAAATTTTAGTGAGGTGCACCTGTCTTCAATAAAGCAGCCTTTTTCACACATATAGAGCTTCTGTGGTCTGTGCTGCGCCCCCGCCCCCCTTTGGCCCAAAATGGGAGTGAGTGGAGTGCTCACGAGCTGCATTGTGCACATCATTAGCGAAGCTGTGACTGCTAGCAGCATCACAAGTCATGGGAGGGTCGACTTCTCTACGAAAGCTGGACAAGCGGTGTGAAAAATTGTTGTGTCATGGTGAGGACGCACATAGGAGAAGCATAGTTAAGAACGGTCAATAGTGCTAGAGGACAAAACGTGTGTGGGGAAAAGCAAAACATAGAAGGTGGACTATTGAAGAGCTACTGAGGTGTTCTAACTGGTTCAGAGTTGAATAGAAGTAAAGCAGCGGAGTAGTGATTGGAGGCTGCTGGAAGTTTGGACATTGGTGATTACTTTTTAATCAAAGGACTACAGTGACAGCTTTGTTTAATTTAGTTTATTGTGTTTGTCATAGAATGACTGTGCAGGCAGTACCCACTCCTTCAGTGTTTTCACAGGAGCCAGGACTTCCTGTTATGGCTTTGGAGGATTGGAGGTAGTTTTTGGAGACATATCTAAAAGCAGTTTGGGGATGTGTGTGTAGCAAAAAGGAAGCTAGCAATGTTAACCCATAGTTCAGGAGTGGGAGGTAAGAAGGTTCTGTAAACCTTAACAATGCTTGTTAACGAAAAGGGGGTATTAATGGAAAAGATGGATCAGATGATGAAACAACTGAGAATGAATATAATAATGCCATTAAAGCTTCGGAAGAGAATTTTTAGAAGAAACTAAATATAGTGGTGGAAATATACAAACATTTCTCTTGTTTCTAACTTAGCAGGCAAATCTATCAAGCAATATGTTGCTGTATTAAGACATTTTGCAGCTTCACGAAAATTTACCAATTTACATGTAGAAATAATTATTAGAATGAATAATATGAAATACAAGAAAAGTTATTAGGGTTAAAGGATCCAACTTTGGAAAAACTACTAGTATTGCACAAAGTATTGAAAGCACATCTTGATACATCAATGAGCTCAGCAAAGGTCAAAATGCATTTGATTTAAATGATGGAAGGAATGTGAATGTGTTACAAAAAACAGAGTAGAAAAAAATAAGACAGCAGGGTTGTAGGAAGCTGGCTTTTTATGTAGTGGTGCCAATGTAAGGACAGACATGTTTAGTGCAGTTGAGACATTTTTAGAAAACTGAGTTTTAGAGGGCTGACTAGTATATACGTTTTTTAATTCCAATGTAATGTAAAGGGGTACTTAACACAAGGCCCTAACATTTCTAAATTATAAACATTCGTAAAAATTAGAAAATCGAGAAAGTGAAAAAATATTTTTGAACTAATGTCAATTTCTCTTAAAGCAACAAGGACTTCCTACTAACGTGCTTCTCCCTCGGTGGGCCCGATGGCAAACAACAAGGAGGATGCACAGCTTTTGGACGAGTCGGGTCTTTGCAAATGTTGAGGTACCAGCAGCAAGACAGGGTTTTGTGCTAAGTTCAGTGGAGGTCCTCAGTTCTCACGTGATGCCTCTTCTTTGTCCTTCTTCTGTTCCCAGGTAGTCAAATCTGTCTCTAGGCAATCTAGTGGCATTTAAGGGAATAGAGGGTAGTAGCTAATGGGCTGCCTACCACTGAGGTGGCTACACTTACCTGTATGACCACTTTCTGTGGGGAGTGGGTATAACCCTGACACAGAATTCTCTATTTTCACCAAAACCAAGACGGTTCTCTGGCTATCCACTTCAGATAGTTCACCTAATGATGTGCCTAGCATGTAAGTGAAACACACCTCTTTAATATCTAATTTCCCACCTGCTCTGTTGCCAAATGGGCCTCAGGACAGGTGGTGGCATTCCCATATCTGGGGGGGGCGCGGGCCTGGGTCACATATCAAAGGCGGCAGAAGCTTTGAAGTCTCTGGCCTTGATATGCTAAATTCTCTAGCCATCCCGCTGGAGGAGGTGTGATCACCTTCCACTGGGCAGGTATTGCTCCTGGCCTCTGAGAGCGGGGGTTCTCACCTGCAGGTGGACAGAAACCCATCTGTGGTGGCAGGCTGGATGATACCAGTCAGCCACCACACTAAGGGGCCGATTACAAGTGGTGGTCCACAGACCCCATATACTCGTGGGGGCACAGCGATCTTCCGACCGCCATATTACAATTAGGGCGGTTGGACAGCCATTGCCCTGCAGCAGCTGCCGGAGAACTGCTGTTCCCTAGTGGTGTTGCAGCGTTCAGTAGGAATCAATAGGCTTGGAGGGACTGCTGCGGCCCTGCCAAGCATATTAGGAGCTTTGTTTCTGCCATGATTTTCATGACGGTTCTTCCTCCATGAAAACCCTGGCAGAGAGGAAACAAAGAGGGCCCTACAGGGGTACACAACATATTCCCCCCTGTGTGCATGCAGCCTAGTTCCTGCACAGCATAAACTTCTCTGCCCATGCCGCGCAGGAACTGTTTTTGGCATTCCCATTGCAGTGCCCACTTTTTGAGTCACCACCGTGGGAACGCCAAAAAGAGCCCACCAGACAGGAGGAAACTCCAAATCTGCAAAGCGGCCCAACCACGGCATTGGTAGTGTGACAGCGGGCTGGACCCAGGGCTGCACCGCCAAAGTCGTAATCAAGCCTTAATTAACTAGTAGCGGTACAGGGGACACCTCTAAGGTGTCCTCTGGGTGCATGACTTAATAAATTCAATACTGGCATCAGTATGGAATTATTAAGACAAGATGTTTTATACAAAACATCAGTATTTTCAGTGAAGCCATCATGTAGCTGGGTAACTTGTAATGACCAGTGCCCAGTATATACCTTTAAAATGGATTCCTGATCACGTGCAATGTCCAGCAATGAATCTAGACATCACAGAGGCATATCTGCTCAAGCAGATCTACCTTCACATGTAATAGAGTGCATCTTGCCTTAGGGCTCTAAAGTCTGGGGCATACATTGTTGTGGCAAGGTATTAAACCTAAGTTGAGATTGATGGAAGCCATTGAAAAAGCACAAACACCCAAGGGCAAGGAGCCATTGAGATTTTTTTTAGGTTTAGCTGAATACTACTCCCAGTTTGTAAGTAATATTTCTGAAAAGGTGCTTGTGTTGAGATCTTTGTTAAAGAAGGTGTTATGTATGACTGCTCTGATGTGTGTCAGACAGCATTCAATAATATAAAAGAATCAGTTGTGAATGTTAAAACCTTTTAATGCTGATGAGGAAACTATAATAGTGACAGATGCTAGTGGGTATGGTCTAAGTGCAGTGTTAATGCAAGTGGAGAAGGGGCTTGAGAGTGTTGTGGCATTTGCATCACATACTCTCAAGGGTGCTCAACGCAAGTGCTCCACAATTGAAAAGGAAGCATTTGGCATGATGGTGGGGAATAAGAATATCGGTGTGGGTTGTTTATCTCAATTAACATTGTATAACAATTAACCTGAAGAGGGAGGAGCTTAGCGCGCATACAAGATGGTCGCATGAGCAAAGGGCTCCCGAGATCCTCGCCGCCTCCCGCATATATCCTGTCACTGATCCTGATAAATACGATGGGTTCTTATGGATATGACCCTGCTGACATAAAAGCTCTTTTCAGAAATCTATTTGGCTGCCGGGAACCGGACTTACTGCACTCCGAAAGTTGGCGGCCAACACCGAGGAGCAGCCCGGGACTCGAGTCCCCGAGATACCCAGGTGGCAATTGAACAACAACGGCCAGTGGAAGTCGACTGGTGCCCCTGAAGTACTTTCAGTTTCATTTTTGGTCCTTGTCTATTGCAACCAGCCGCCATCTGACTCTGTTGGCCCATGGTTTAACTTTGGGTGAGCGCTTGCCCGCTGCGCCTCGTCTCTAGACTTTACAAGTCTGATTTGTGAGGAGCCATTCAAACCAGGTCCCAAAGGCCCCTCCGGGGCGCGTCGCTCAATATGGCGAGCAAGCCAGAAAGCGAGAAGCGGACCACCAAAGTCACGCACCGAGGGGGTGCCATCCAATCCAATATCATGGATCGCTACACTCGTCCAAAAGGATCCCCCATTGGTGTTGGTTAAGCTTTGGACGAGACCGGAGATGGCTCCTCAGTGACGGAAGAATTGACCCTACGAGACGTCCTGGGCGCCATTGCAAGCATGAAGACATCCATGGGTCAGCAATACGAGACATTGACTTTAAAGCTTGACACAGTGGCTATCGATGTCAACTTGATCAGGACTGATCTGGCGTAGACCAATGAACGGGTCAAGTCTTTGGATATCAAGATCGCCAGTCTCTCGACCGACATGTCAGATCTTCAAACAGAGGTTCGTAATCTCCGGTCCTCTAATGATTTGTTTGTCCGTCGGCTGGATGACTTCGAAAGTCGAGCTAGGCGCAACAATGTGTGTATCATCGGGGTTCCGGAGAAGTCCACTGAATTAACGACGGATCTCCTTGTAGAGGACCTGATATTGAACCATCTGGCCCCTAAGGGCCTCAGTAACTTTTTAGCAGTTGAACGTGCCCACAGAGTCCCGGGTGGGAAACATAAACCGGGCGCCCCTCCACGGCCCATAATAGCCAGAACTTTTAACTTCAGGGACAGGGACGCTATCCTGCAGGCGTCGCGGGCCAATGGCCCCACGAAATTTGAGAATGTGACTATTGGTTTCTACCCGGACTTCACACAGTCTGTACAAAAGCAGAGGATGGGATTCATGGGTGAAACGGAGATTGAGAGACATGGGCTTGAAATACGCTATGCTCTTCCCTGCTCGACTACGCATCGAATACAATGAACGGGCTCTCTTTTTTGATCGGCCCGAGGTCGTTAGTGACTGGCTTGATACTCTACCAACGCATCGAGACCGCACTGAGCAAACGGGGGGCGCTGATGGTGGCCCATTGGAACAGGAGGAGTGAGTGACGGCCGGCATGCTCGGTATATGGACTTTGCAAAGGGTGGTTTGATGACTTTTTGAGTTTGTACATATATTCGTAAATACCCGGAGGCGGTAGGGGAACCGGGACTCTTCCTCCTTCAGGGTTTTTTTTCTCTTTTTATAGACTAGTTTCATGTTAGGGCGACAGGCATACTGCAAGTTGGGGTGGCTTTTTGGTCTAACGCAGGGGTGCAGGGTGGGGGGGGTGTTCAGAGCATTTCTTTGGGGGTGGTGGGGGGAACTTTGTTTTATATTGGTTTGTTTCGAGGCAACGTATTACTGCATAGTTTGACTTTGGTGTCCGTTTCGTTGTGGGAGGGAATCTGCCTTCATTTCTGGGATGGGGTAGGGGGCTGAGGGTACTAAGTTGGAATGTTAACGGTCTAGGGGACAGGATAAAACGGGGGATAGTATTGCAGTTTTTGAAACGTCTTTCCCCTGATGTAGTGTTGCTACAGGAAACACATTGAATAGGGAACACATGTCACGCAATGAATAGGCGGGGTTATCGTCTCGTAGCGCACTCGGGATTCACTACTGGGTTGAGGGGGGCTGGCGTTCTTGTCAGGAACCCCCTACCCCTGGAAATAGACGATACTATACTAGACGATAGGGGACGATATGCTGCTATCACGGGCAGGTGGGAGGGGAAGACGATCTCCATACTCTCTGTGTATGTCCCGCCAGGTTTACAAACTACGACATTTTCTGATTTGGGGAAAGTGGTGTTGGGGTTCCCCGAAGGTATTTTGGTTGTGGGTGGAGACTTCAATTCGGTTGTCTGTGAGGCTGATGCACCCTGGACAGGCACAATACGCCTTTCACTCGGGCGCACACGGGAGCCTTGCTAGGCTTGATTACGTCCTTATGCCAGCGGTGCAGGCCATCTCGGTGAGAGAGGTAGACACCTAGCCAGGGGTATTTCGGACCACTCCCCACTGTGGCTCTCTATTGATATACAGCTGGGAGCGGAGGGTCGAGTGGCTCCGATTAATCCCTGGCATCTTCGTAATCCTAGAACCAGGGCGGTGTGGTTAAGTCTATTGATCATTATTTCGCTGAAAATGTGGGGTCTGTGTCTTCCTCCATTTCACTATGGGAGGCCTTCAAGACGGTAATCCGTGGCCAAACTCTGTCGTTGATTGCTTGTGCAAAGAAAAGTAAGAATGAGGAGGTTGTACGACTAGAGACTGAAATTACTGACTTGGAAGAAGAGCTGCAGTCTGGTGCCACACAGGATAAACTACACGCTTTATCTCTCAAACAGTTTGATTATAGAGCTCTGGTGACTGATGCGGCCAAGGCTATGAGTCGTGAGCAACAGGGGCGACTGTATGATGTTGGAGATTAAGCGGGGAAGCTGATTGCCTGGTTGGATAAAAAGGAAAGACTGAATCGTGTTGTGCCTGTTATAAAGAGAGCGGATGGAGTGCGAGTTGTGGATCCTGTTGAGATAGTGGAGGGTTTCGCACACCATTTCCAAAATGTGTATGCGCCAGTCTCAGACAGACCGGAGGAGGACTTGCACTTTGTACTCAGAGATATCGCATTGCCTTGCTTGTCTGATTCTGACAAAGAGCTTATGGAGGTGGAATTTTATAACGATGAAATAGCGCTTGCTATCCGCTCCATCCACTCGGGGAAAGCTACGGGCCCAAATGGTATCCCCATCGAATTGTATAAGATGTGTCCTGACAAAATGGCATCATACCTCCATGAGATGTTTCTAGAATCGCGAGATGTCGGGTCCCTTCCCCGAGATCAGAGACTAGCGTCCATTGTTGTTATTCATAAAGAAGGGAAACCCCAGGACCTATGTGCGTCTTAAAGACCGATATCACTCTTGAATGCCGAACCTAAGATCTTGGCAAAACTGTTGGCAAACCGGCTGATAAAGGTGATCGGCGACCTGATACACCCGGATCAGTCCGGGTTTATTCCCCACCGCAACACCGCGCTTAACCTGCGTCGTCTCCATGGCATCCTGGCCAGAGCGGAATCGTTGCGTGAGCCGGACATCTTGGTCTCCTTGGATGCCACGATGGCCTTCAATACTGTGGAATGGCCATATTTGTGGGCGGCCTTCGTGAAATTCGCTTTTGTCCCTGGGTTTATCGGTTGGGTTAAACTCCTGTACGAGGAACCCCTGGCCCAGGTGGTGGTTAACGGCAGGGTCTCGGAATCCTTTGTTCATGGGAGGGGTACGCGACAGGGGTGCCCTTTATCTCCATTGCTCTTTGCGCTTGCTTTAGAACCCCTTGCTGCTTGGCTGCGGTGGGAACCGTCGCCTAAAGGCATTAGGTGGTCCCCTGACTTTGAAGACCGCATATCGCTATATGCAGACGACATTCTGTTATATCTCACTTCCCCTCGGAAGTCACTGGGGGTACTGTTTGATGTACTTAGTTCATTCGGGAAAAACTCTGGTCTAGTCATCAATTGGGCTAAATCTAGTGTTTATTCACTCACCAGGGAAGTACCCCCCTTGCCGCGAATCTGCCCGATACCGATACCACAGGCCGGTTTTAAATATCTGGGGATCTTTATATCACTAGACCCCGCGGTTTGGTACGAACGGAACCTGCTTCCACCGCTTCTTCGGCTTAAATCCGACGTGGCAGCTTGGTGCGGCCTGCCGCTGTCCCCGGTCGGGAGGGCAGCTCTTTTCAAGATGATGTCCCTACCCCGATTCCTATATGCCCTCCAGAATACGCTTGATCTTGTACCGGCCAGTTACTTTCACGAGATAGAGAGCCTACAGAGGAAGTTGATATGGAGCGGGCGTCCCCGCATTGCCCTAGCGAAGTTGACTTTGCCCTGGTACGATGGGGGCATCGCGCTACCGGACATTAAACGTTATTACTGGGCATCCCAATTGAGTGCAATTAATCATGCCATGTACGGCCCTGTGCCAAATCCTGCATTCGAAATGGACAAATGGCAGCTGCTGGGTGGGAACTACAACAGGGCGTTATACTCCAAATCGACTGGAAGGAAACTGACTACACCCACCAGGGTCGCGGTGCGGGTGTGGTGTAGCGCAAACGCAGCTATGGGGTGGTCGGACAGGTTGACTAGAGCGACCCCGCTTTACGCTGCGGAAAGATTGGGTAGTCTTTGGACTACGAAGGGCTTCGAGAAGTGGGATCTCATTGGTATTAGTAGGGTCGGGGATCTCTGGGTCAAAAACAGGGTCAAGACTTTTGATGAGCTTAAATCGGAATATGCGCTCAGTGATAGGGAACATTTCCGTTATATACAGATCCGCCATGCACTTGGTTCAGTTTTCCCGGCCGGGACCGTGATCCCGGAATCTTCTCCTCTCGTGGATAGAGTGCTTGACGGACACATCCCGGATAGCACTATTTCCCTAATATACAAAAAACTTATTAACGATCGATCGGATTTACTTTTGCAGCTTCGGGGTGCTTGGACCGGCGATGGACTGGAGTTGGATGATGAAGATTGGCAGGCTGCGATATTTTCTCCTAAAGAGGTCGCGATTCCGGCCCGTCTCCGGTTGGTGCAATTAAAAATCCTACATCGTATCTATATAACAGGTCCCCGGCTGCTGCGTATGGGTTATTCTGTGGATGGGTTGTGCAAGCGTGGGTGTGGTTTGATGGCTACCTTCCTCCATATCATATGTGAGTGCCCTGATGTGGTGGTATTTTGGAATCGTGTGCATGCTGTCATGGAAGAGGTTACGGGAGTTTCGTTGTTGCCGGAGGCCCGACGCTGTTTACTGAATGTGTGGGAGCCAAACGATTATAATGTGGCACAGACGCAATGGGCTACCCTTGGGAACATGGTAGCTAAAAGAGACATAGCACAACTATGGGGGTCCCAAAGAGCGCCTACGATTTCAGCTTGGAAAGAAAACATGGATTGGTGCATGTTTAGGGAGAAAACCGTATATGTTGCACGTGGTAGACCTAAGAAGTGGGGGAGAATATGGAATCAATGGAACCTATACCGCGGGGAGGTCTGTACTCCTCCTCTTGTAGATATCCCGGAAATACCGCTGTCCCCGTAGCCGAGCATTCCTTGTTTAGTGTATATTCTTGCTGATGCTGTGATCACTCGCTCGCGGCCCCCCCTTCCCACGATCTCATCTACCTACATTGCATATATCATTTTCTGATACGGCTCTCCCCCCCTGGGATGGACACTCACTGTATAGTCTCTTTTTGCCTCGCTTGTTTTTTTCAGTTTATTTTTATTGTTTATTTATATATATTTAAAATATGAAACCTTGAATTCATCCTGCTTACCACCACAGGACTCTTAAGAATAATATGCTGAATCGCTGCCGGGCCCCCAGGCTGTCGGCTGAAGAGCTGTGTAACAGTGCAATTTTGAGTTTCCATTTCGTTTTAGCGACGGCCGGCCCCTGTGGTTGTAGGCCTGCAAATGTATTTCTTTTATCGAAATAAAGGTTTTCAAAAAAACAAACAAAAAAAAAACAATGAACCTGAAGATGATGATGAATAGATGGTAGCTGAGGTAGAAAACTGGTAAAGGGGCCATTTGGGAGGAGGAATGGAAAAATGCTCTAAAAGAGGATAAGAGGATAAGAAGGTCACGCAGACACAGCAGATTGATCTCACGATAGTCCCATGTCACGGTCCACCCTCCAGGTATTACTCTCAATGTGAAAGGGCTTAAGAACCCTATAAAGTGAAGAGCCGTATTGTCCTATCTGGAGAGTCTGCGGGCTGATGTGTGCCTTCTCCAGGAGAGCCATCTCCTCCCCAAGGATTGGCATCGGATGAAGTCCCAGGCTTTTCCCCCGCAATTCTTTTCTTTCACATCAGAAAGCGGGGTGGCAATACTGGTCACCAGGAACTTTGGGGGGAAGTGGGGGACAAAGTGGCAGAAGGTCTCTTAGCCTACCGGCTGTGGGTGGGGAGTTCTCACCTAGTGGTGGGATCTATCTATGCACCCAACTCAGGCCAGCAGAGGTTCCTGACCACATCACTCTCTGAGGCCCTGAGCTCACAGGAATGGTGGATAGTTGTAGGGGGGATCTCAACCTGGACATTGATACAGAAATGGATAGAGACGGCCAACACTACGGCCATACGGGAGCATTGTCCACTGCATGGAAGGAATGGTTGCGAGTGAGGGGGCTGGTGGACCTGTGGCAGGTGGCTCATCCCCAGTCCTCACAATTTTCTTTTTATTCCCATGCGATCCACACCTATGCCCGACTGGATCACCTAATAAGCTCCATGGAGCTGAATGAGCTAGTGGACATAGTGAACCTCATACCAGCAGCACTATCAGACCACGACGCAGTGACGGTGACTCTTAACATGCCCCCAGCTCACAGACAGAAAGGGAGTTGGCGACCTCGAGAAAATGTATTGGGTAGGGCAAGAGTGACACAACAAATTCACAAATGCATTACTGATTACTTGGCGACGAGCGCCACTCCTGACACTTCCCTAGCTACGTTGTGGGGGGCACTCAAAACGGTTAAGAGGCGGGAGCTGATAGCTATCTAGGCAGCTAAAAACAGGGAGCGCACAGACAAACTGGAACTTCTCACGGAGCAAGTAGTGGAATTGGAAGGGTGCAGAGCTGGACAGGGGCGCCCAGTGTGTGGCACCAATTTAAGGCGGCAAGAGCACAATTGGAAGGACTCGATGTAGATAGGGTTGAATATTCGGCCCTTCGGCTCAAGCACTCCTACTATATCGGAGGGGACAAAACAAGACGCCTCTTTGCGAGTAAGCTTAGGGCACGCACCCAACGGATCAAAGTTCAGGCTCTCCAGACCGCTAGGGGGTAGAAGGTTGAAAGCGACACAGAGATAGCGGGAGCCTTCCGGGAATTCTACACAGCGCTTTATCAAAAAGACTCGCGCCTAAGCCCCGAGGTGGACTCCTATTTACAGGGGGCCAATACGGCAGCACTGAATACCGAAGGGGCGGAAGCCTTAGATTCACCGATCAGGATCGACAAGGTGATAGGGGCGATTTCTCGCCTCAAGCTATCAAAATCGCCGGGGCCATTGGGCTTTTCGGCTGGTTTCTATAAGTCCTTTTGTCCGCTCCTCGCCCCGGTTCTGATGCAGCTTTTTAACTCCTTCACAGGGCCCGGAACAATCCCCCTCAATATGTTGGCAGCCAGCATAATGGTACTCCCCAAGCCCGGGAAAGATAAGACTCACTGTGGCTCCTACCGCCCGGTATCCCTCCTCAACACTGACTTGAAGTTGGTCACTGGGGTCTTAGCGGCTAGGTTGGGACCACAGATGCCTGGCATCATTGAACCGGACCAGTCCGGCTTCATACATAACCAACAGAGTAGTGACAACAACAAACGCATTCTCCACCTCATTGACAAAGCCCATCGCACGAAGATGGATGCCCTCCTGTTGTCGGACGATGCAGAGAAGGCCTTCGACAGGGTGGACTAGGGATTTCTAGATAGACTCTAGCTCACTTTGGCATCGGGGACCGGTTCCAGGCTTGGGTGGCGAGCTGCTACAACAGGCACACAACAGTCAGGGTCAACGGGATAGCCTCCAGTCCCTTTGAGATCCAGCGTGGCACGAGACAGGGGTACCCACTCTCACCCCTTCTCTTTGCGCTCTATGTGGAACCATTGACTCAGAAGATCAGAGACAACCCTGAAAAACTGGGCATCCCTTTTCGCGGGGAGAGACACTCTGTGAGCTTATATGCTGATGATATTCTAGCGACCCTAGAGAAACCAGAGCAATCTGTTCCAGCATTTTTACGCGAGCTAGAATCCTTTGGACAAGTTTCTGGTTTTCGGAGGGAACGTGGGTTAGTCCATGACCCTGAGTTTGGGGCGACGGCAGGAGCTCTCGGGGGTGGTGGGGGGGAGATCGGCGTCCTTTGGGGGCCTACAGGTTCGGGATACGGTCCCATATCTGGGAGTAGACATAGCCCCATCCACAGCATAAACGGTCACGCACAACTATTCCAAGCTTCTCTCCCAGATCACGAGGGACCTCCAGCAGTGGAAACACCACCAACTGTTACTGCTCGGGCACGTTGCAGGGATAAATATGTCCATTCTGCCCCGGCTGCTGTACATGTTCCAGACTCTACTGGTCTGGCCCCCATCGAGGATGCTCCACAAGTTACAACTGAGCAGTTCATATGGGCGGGGCTGCGACCGCGTATAACCAGGGATCTTGCCCACAGACCACCGGTGGAGGGAGGGTTGGGGATCCCGAATGTACTTGAGTATTTAAGAGCGATTAGATATCTGGTAGAATGAAGCCAACCGGATTCTGAAAAGCGGTGGCTGCTCCAGGATAGTGCGCTGGCAAAACTTTCCCTATGGAAGGTTACCTTTTTGAAGAAAGCAGATAGACCGCCACATCTCAGGGGTTCCCCCTTTACGAGTTCCTTGTAGCGCGTATGGGATGGGGTGGCTGTCAGACGGGGGGTGACGTCCTTCCCCTCACCTCTAACTCCCTTGTTTGGCAACCAGGAGTTTAGTCCGGGATGGATAAAAGAGCGTTTTCAAAGTGGTAAGATTCGGATTGCAGAGCGGCGGGGCACTTCTTTGATATAGATGGGATCCTCCCATTCTCGGAAGTGTGACAATCATAAGCCATTCTGGACTCGGGCTGGTTCCAATACTTCCAACTCCGCCACTGGCTCCTCCAGCCAGAAGTACAGCCTCACTTGAGCAGGAAAGTAACAAAATCCTAAAAAAAGGCTACTGACGAAACATTCAGATAAGAAAATGATCTCTGAATTGTACACATTGCTGAGACCACCTGCTCCCCCACAACCCTCTGCTAGCCAGAAACGATGGGTGAAGGAGTTGGGGAGGGAGCTCACGGAGAAAGAGTGGGGGGACATTTGTTACAGAGCCTATCATACGGCTCGTAACACGGCCAGCAGGGAAGCTGCGGTCAAAGTAGCCACAATTTTGTAGTTGACACCAGCCCGTTTACACAAAGGGAATCTGGACTGCTGCCCGACATGTTGCCAAGGATGCGAGGAAGAGGGCACACTGCTCCACTTGTTATGGGACTGTAAGGAACTGACGGGGTATTGGACCAAAATACTGGACGACATTGACAGACAGTTTGAGACTAAAATACTGCGATTCCCGGCTTACATTGTGCTGGGGCTGCCCAACCCTATCACTTACCCGTTGAAATCTGTCCAAGGGAAGCAAATAGGCTTGACATTGGGGGAGGCAGTCCAACACATCCTATCACACTGGGAGACACACAAAGGATGGTTACACAAGCTCAGGTATATTTTAGGAATGGAATGGATCCAGGCTTCCTTTACGAATTCTGAAGAGAGTTTTAGGGTTACCTGGCAGCCCCTAGTGTCCCTGCTAGCTATGGAGCTGAATGAAGAGACCTGCCAGAAATACCTTCGACTTCTCCGGCTCATGGAAACAGAGGGGGCAAATGATGCTAACTGATTGGCTATCCAATGAACATCCTTTGACCGGGCACCTGAGGGGGGGTCTCAAGCACACCAGTTCGGGGAGGGAGGCGCAGGAAAAGGGAGTTCTAGGGTCATTACATTTTTGACATGTTTAGAAGGGGTTAGCTCGTACTCTGCCTTGACAATGACCAATCTCCAGACTGCATTCTATGGGCCTTTGGGTGCTTCTGCATGGACATTTTTGCTGGTATGGGCTGGGGGGAGGGGGATATACTGTGATTTGAGTATGGGGGTACCCAGTGTATGTGATGTTTCTTTCTTGCAAAAAAACATTAAAACAAAGTGTTGGACTTGTCCCTTTTTACAGGTTCATCACTAAACTTTTTGCCTTTCTCCTACCTTTTTTCTGACCTGGTGTTGGTGGTTTTAGGACTCTGGGCACTTTAACACTGTAGTCCAGTGTAAAGTGCGGGTGCGCTCTGTTATAAATATGGTAAGATTGGTCTACACCTGTATCGCCTATTACATTTACCTGTTAGTCCCTTATAATGTGGTATCTCATATACCCAGGGCTGGTAAATTAAATGCCACTGGTGGGCTACCGCTTTTGGCCGCCATAAGTGTGGCAGGGTATACTCAGACGTGAGTCCCTTGCTCACTTTGCCACTGGATTCAAGCAAGCCGGGATGAAGAAGGCTGGAATGCCAGAAACCGGTCCTCGGAAGCTTGTTTCCAGTCCAGGGAAGACATGGCTTGGCAGTTCAGGCTGCACTGTTCCCATGAGGCACAGGGTCAGACTGATTTGCATATAGCCATGTCTGAACTGGGGTGGCAGAGTGGGCTAAAGAACGGTGATGGATCAAACCCAGATCTCTTGACTGGGTGTGAGTGTCTGATTGATTCAGAAGCTCCGTCCATCACCAACCCCTTTTGTACTGCTTTTGGCCGCCATAAGTGTGGCAGGGTATACTCAGACGTGAGTCCCTTGCTCACTTTGCCACTGGATTCAAGCAAGCCGGGCTGAAGAAGGCTGGAATGCCAGAAACCGGTCCTCGGAAGCTTGTTTCCGGTCCAGGGAAGACATGGCTTGGCAGTTCGGGCTGCACTGTTCCCATGAGGCACAGGGTCAGACTGATTTGCATATAGCCATGTCTGAACTGGGGTGGCAGAGTGGGCTAAAGAACGGTGATGTATCAAACCCAGATCTCTTGACTGGGTGTGAGTGTCTGATTGATTCAGAAGCTCCGTCCATCACCAACCCCTTTTGTACTGCTTTTGGCCGCCATAAGTGTGGCAGGGTATACTCAGACGTGAGTCCCTTGCTCACTTTGCCACTGGATTCAAGCAAGCCGGGCTGAAGAAGGCTGGAATGCCAGAAACCTGTCCTCGGAAGCTTGTTTCCGGTCCAGGAAAGACATGGCTTGGCAGTTCAGGCTGCACTGTTCCCATGAGGCACAGGGTCAGACTGATTTGCATATAGCCATGTCTGAACTGGGGTGGCAGAGTGGGCTAAAGAACGGTGATGGATCAAACCCAGATCTCTTGACTGGGTGTGAGTGTCTGATTGATTCAGAAGCTCCGTCCATCACCAACCCCTTTTGTAGCACTGGTGGGCTTGCAGCGCTGATTGCGCCACCCACCAAAGTAGCTTTTCAATCCTATCTCAGGACTCTACCATTGCAGGGCCTTTGCGCGCAGTGTTACTGCCGCTGTAACGTGGCACCTTAAGTGTGTGCCCTGTCTATGACCACCCTTTTACTGCATGTCAGTCACCCCTAAGGTAGGCCATAGCTAGCCCTATGGGCAGGGTGCATTGTTGGTAAACGATAGGACATGTACCTTAAGTGTGTGACATGTCCTGGTAGTGACAAACAGCCATTTTGGTTTCTCACTACTGTGGGCCTGCCCTCCCATAGCAATGCATTGGCATTTCCCTGATAAGTGTTTCAGTGGTAATCCCTGATATGAGAGGCGCAGCGTGGTCAAGTTTGGTATGTTTGGAATAGTGATAATAAACAGTGGGCGCAGATTTATTATAACTATTTTAGAAATGCCACTTTTAGAAGTTGGCATTTCTGTGTTCTATGTGTCTGCCTGCCTGAGGGGAATTGCATGTCTGGCTTTTGAGTGACAGGGGCTGGGAGGTGTGTGTGTGGCTCCAGGAGGGGCAGGGTGAGTCAGAGCTAGGCTGAATGGGACATCTACATTTTGAGTAGTGGGAGGGGAAGTCCCTGGTCCCTGAATAAGATTGTGGCTGCCCTAGTGAATGCTGGCTCCGCCCCCCTGTGGTGTGTCTGATGACGAGTCCCCACCTAACAAAGGGGAAGAGGAGCTTGGAAACCAAAGTGCTCCAAATCCTCTCTGAACCAGTTGCATCTGGTTCCCCCATGCCCTGCACCGCAGACAAAGAAATGCTGAGTATACATATAGGAGCTGAGACCCCATGAGGTGTGCTGTACCTGACTTGGGGGCATGCTGCTGCTGGAGCCCAGGAGGAACCACCATGGGGGCTTACCTCCCTGCTGGAGGACCCTGTGTGCTGGCCTCCCTGGGCCCAGCTGTGCCCTTGGACCTAGGGGAACGTTTTGCGTGGGCTTGTTCTTTTCCAGGACCTTCAGGACTTTTGTTGAGGAGCTGTGACATCCTGCCCCCTGTGAGCGCTATATCTTGATGTTCCCCAGAAGAGGAGTGTGTGGGTTTTTGCAGTGCTGAGCTGATCGTCCTGATGGAGGGAATCCCGGAATGAGGATTCCCCTGTGATGCCGTAGCAAGGCGGGAGCCCACTCCGCTTATTTTGGTGTTGATTGGGGGAGCCCACTCTACTTTAATGCTGCAATTCTCTTTGTTTCATAGCAGGTACCCACCCTGCTTTTGGATTTCTTTTGCCTTTGTGAAGGCGGGTGCCCACCCCGCATTGGCCAAAAAGAGGAAATTACTGCTGCGTCCCGAGCAGCTTAAGAAATCCTTGTTGCCTGGTTATGGGCGGGCCGACCGGAAACTGCAAGAGCTGCCCAATCGCGGCGCAGCTAAGGGAGAAGGTCCCGGAAGTGAGGCATGCCCAAGAGGGGCTCTTGTGAGTCGGAGAGAGCCCTGCAATCACCTGAGAAGTTGGAGCAGTGTGTGCTCCATTCCAGCCTCCCCATCACCTACCAGGAGTAAAGGCAGAGATCGCCGCACTGAGAGGAGTCCCCGAGGAGTGGGGGCTCTCCGGTGCCTGCCGCCAGCACCAAGAGACGGAGACAGCACCTCCCATGCCCCTGTGAGTGGGGCAAAGCTAGCTGTCAGCGGAGGGTGCAGAGGAGGCAGTAGGTGAGCCTGGTGAGTGAGGGCTTCGCTTGCATATGGCCCTCTTCATTGCGCATGGCTGATGCTCCCCTAGGCACATTGCCGGTGCCTGGAGTATTGTTGGGGGCAATTGACTGATAGGAGCCCCAAAGGCACCGCAGGTGTCAGTGCCGATCAGGGCACATTGTCAGTGCTCGTTCTTGGTCACAGCTGCCCTGCCTGGCCGTGGGCAGCAGCAACGTTTGGCAGCATTTGGTTATAGAGGTCCCAGTGGAACAAGAGGGGCACCGTGGTGCCAGTTCGGCTGTGTTTACCTCAGTTGCTCCGCTGTAGCGTGCAACTGCAACATGAGGGCTCCTTTGTTGAGAGAACCCTAGTGGGGATTCAGAGGGCACAGTGAGTACCAGGGCCTACAGTGGTTCTCACAGCTGCACGGCAATTAGCGGCAGTTGCATTGTTTAGGCCAGTGCATTGCGCACTTTTCATTATTGCTGCATTGGCAGACAGCCCTGACATTTTGGGACCGAGGGCATTAGAACCCCGGTGAAAGGCCAGTTGGCCAGGGGGTCAGTTCTATGTTGGTAGGGTGCAAGGCCCTAATGTGATGGCATAATGTGATTTATGCTTGTGATGCCTGTGACATAGTGTGTTTATGTTTAGGATGGTTATGCATAATGTGTTTATGCTTGTGAGTCCTAGTGTGTAATGTATTTATGCTCCTAGTGTGTAATGTGTTTATGTTAATGAGGTTTGGGCCTAATGTGATTTATTGCCTAATGTCATGTTATGATATTTTAGGAGGGTGTCTAATGCTAATGTGATAATGCTTAGGTCATTATGGTACCAGTAGTTACTGATTGTGTTTTGCATTTACTTACCTGATCTGATGGTTCTGACCGTGGCACAATTGGCCTGGTCCTGTATATAATCCCCTGTGAATATTGCCTAGTGCCAGTTGGCACAGTGTAACTGTGTGATTAGGTTTCTAATGTGTTTATGATAATACAAAGGCTATTATTTATATAAACCTGTGTGGGGTTTCTTTTTGGGAGTGCCTAGTTTGTTGCTGCTCTGTGTGTGTTGCGCAAATGCTTTACACATTGCCTCCGGGATAAGGCTGACTGCTTGTGCCAGGCTACCAAGGGAGTGAGCAGGGGTTATCTCCCTTGCTGTGACTAGAGTGGTGGTTGCTGCCTGGCTTTGGCGCAAGTCTTAGCCAACCAGAAATCCCATTTCTAACACAAAGTTAAACATAAAAGAGGATAAGAGCATGCAATTGGTATTTAGCATGTTATCAGGTCATAAAGCTCTCAATTGGGATTATAGAGTCAGTTTGAGTGAATTAAATCTGTGTGAATTGTGAGTAGTTAATTCCATTGCTAGAAGGAGTGATCAATGAGTCGTGCCTAGTTCATGACAGCAAAGGCAATTGAAGATATTACAGGAAGAGCATAGGTGTATATCTGCAATGAAAAGAAAGGCACATTGCAAATTTTGGTGGCCTGGAATGGATAAACAGATAGAGAGGTTTGTTCATTATTGTGTACCTTGTGTGTGGAGTGACAGATCTCACTTTGTGTCAGGGTCATCCATAGTACCGGTTACTTCTCCCAACAGGGCTTGGGAGAAGGTACCAATTAATATTTGTGTGCCATTCAAAAGTGTTGGTCCAGAAAGTAGGTTTCCCATTGTTATGAAGTTGCTTTTCTGAGGGATGTGAAAGCAAATAGAGTCATTTCTTTTTGTGAAGAAATATTGAGAAGAGAAGGAAGTCCGAGTGTTGTTGTGTCTGATAAATGGACCTAAGTTTTTATCCAAGGAATTATAATTTTTTCTCAGGAAAGAAGTGTCATATGGTTACTACGTTTCTATATATTGTGTTAAGTTAGCATAAGCTTATTAAATGTTTAAACGCAATATTTTCTTCCAGCTTGAGTTTGCACACGACACCTAAGTGTTATTGTAGCTTTCAACCTAGACGAAAGATGTGATTTATTTGAGAATAATATGTTATTGAGACATTATCAGTCGTGCTTGGTACACTTGGTACAACTGTCTGTACACCGAGAACTGCACACTCTAAGAATAACCTAACACAAGGTTGCTGAAGGCCTGATCCTCGCACCACGTTAGACATAACACAAATAATGTTGCTGCCAACATTGGGCTCTACGCGAGTTTAAGATACAGTTACAGGGAATGAATCAACACACTTGATGCTGAGCATGCAGAGAGCTGGTAGCTGTTGGTGTGATCTCCTCCTACTGAGAATTAGAGGTATGGGTCTGCCCTGCTAAGAACCCAGATGAGACCTTCTTAGATATAATATAATATGCTAATTAGGGTGCGCGAAATATAGGTGATACAGAATTCTATCGATTTTTGCATCGTAACATGCTATCACCTTTTGCTTACTATGGATTAGTGACTATGCTGCTGACTCTGATTTTTATAATATGTATGTTGATATTATACAAGATACTGCGTTTGAGAATGCTGCATTGAAAAATAAACATTTCAAACTTGCACGTGTATTCTTTGCCTCCCAGTTTCGGTTTGGAATGATAATATAACGAAAGAGTGTTCATGTGTTCCACAATACCTGAGGTACTCTAAGTTCATGTTCTGGATTGTCTAAGTCATTGGTAAGTTATTATTACCGATGAGACACTGTAGCTAGCTTGGTAAGGGGATTTCTGAAACAAAGGTGAGTTGTGGGTCACCCTCACTCACCCAGGTTCTAGATCTCTGTGCACAGTTCTGTGGGAGAACGGAAACCCTGCTACATGGCGCCCATACGTTGGTTGGCCTTATATCATGACACTCGAGTAGTATATCATTCAAACCTTAACGCCTTCATTCCCGTTTCCGGAAAACGGCAGTGTCGGAGAAACCTACCTATTTTTGAAGTAGGTCTTATTCAAGCTTGAATCTGTCTGTAAACGGTGTCTTTGAGTTACTACCCAGTTGTGCTACAAAGTAATCTGTGTGTTTTCACTTTCCTGTGCTGACATGGCACAAGCCGTGGACATCCCGCAGCATAGTCGCATTGCGGTGCGTGACCATTTGCGGATGTATGATGTTCCTGTGGAAGGCTTGGCTGTGGTTCTGGTAGTGAGTGCGGAACATGCTTACCCGTACGAACTGTTTTATTCGTGGGTGACCTTTCCGGCAGTGGACGCTAATTCTGGAGTGTTCCATTCATACACTGCTTCAGCTGTACCGGTTGCGTATGCTCCGTACAGAGCGCTGGAGGTTCCTATTGATGCATGGCAGCATGGAGTTTGGTTTGGTGGCGCCCTACCACACTCTTTATCCGCTTCGAGGTTGGGTCCTTTATCCATTCCGGGCACTCCTTGGCCCGCTTTGGCTGAATTCACTCCTCACCCTCTACGCGCCACTTGTAACGTGGGTGATCTGCGGCGGCTTCATGAAGTCGCGGTGGCAGTGATTAGAGCGCTTGTTCATTACACAAGCCGTAATGTTCAGGACGCGGCCCCTAGAGGTGCACAGCTTCGTGCAGAACATGCTGGTCTGAAAATCAATCCGGTCATGTTAAATTCCGTGATGGGTAAAAAGCCCCAGGAAAAGGATGATTTTCCGTTCTGGCTTGCTGAGAAATTCGGCCAGCTAGAAGCTGTGTTTCCCAACACGAGTCTGGGTGATAAGCACCGGATTCTTACACTAAGTTTGCCGAAAGATTTGGCTCCTGAACTTGTTGACTGTGAGACCTGGGGCAAAACTTTTGCAGCGGTCTATTCGAGGTGCTATGGCTCCCCGTCTGTGACCAATCTGGGTGGGGTCCTTAAACGTGTTCAAGACGAACACGGCCCGGAGTCGGCTGTTGAATTGGGTATGCGCCTGTGTGGCTCCTTTGATGTGGTTTGCGATCTGATCCTTGCGAATGCCAAGGGGGATGCAGTGAACTTTTAGGTTGCTAACGCATTGGCGTTGGTTCCAGAGGCCGAACGACCCCGACGGTTGGCAAGGATAATTGTAGCTGCTTACAAAATGGTTGGCCGCAATGCAATGGGGGTTAAAGCTTTTCCTGATAAGGAGAAGAAGCAGCCCCAGGGTCAGACATCGGAAACTAGTGGTCAACAAAAGTCCAAGAAACAAAATTGGCCTAAAAAGCAGAATCAGGGTAAGCAACAACAACAACAAACACAGGTTTCTGCTCCTGCATCTCCGTTGCCTGCGCAGTCGGATCGAGTTTATGATTTGCGCGACCGCGCGATGATTAAATCGCCTGAGAGGTTTCAGGCTTCTGACCAACGCTCTCCTCGTTCCTTTCAGGACTCATCGGCTCCGTCAACCGGTGGTGGAGGGGGCGGCAGGGGCCGGGGTGGCCAGCAAGGACGTGGTCAGCCCCGCCCGCGAAACAGTGGAGAGCAGCAGGAAGGCTCTACGCCCAAGAGACCACAGTTTGCCACGAAGAAAGTCGCCGCCCTGACCGCGCATCGTTATGCCCCAGATAGTGAGAACGCGGCTTCGGAATCTGACGTGGGCTCTGACCTTGCTGGACAGCGCAGCAGAGATTACCATAGTGAGAGAGGCCCTCCGTCCACTGTTGAAGGTGACAGCGACTGATTCTTATGTTGTGATTGAAACTGCTGATACGCATGTTGCTCCCCCTGAACGTCTTTTTGAAATTGTCCTGTTAATTGAAGGTGACATGCAGCGAACTGTAAAAGGGGTATTTTGGGAAAATCTCTCGTCTACTTATGACATTTTGCTTTCGGAGGCTGATTGGCACCCACCTTTTGTTCTCGCAGCTCCGCGAGGGGAGGAGGTAATCCTACCCAGTTTCGCGCACACTGTGCCGAGGGTGGAAGCGCTGCATTTTGCAGAAGAGTGGGCTCTGGCGCTTGCGCCGGCTGTGTACCGTAATCAGTGTGGCTGGGATAAATTGTCACCGAGCCACGAGATTCCTTTACGGTCTCAGCCACAGCCTCAACCTCAATATCCCATACGGCGTGAAGCCAAAGCTTCAGTCGCAGCTATCCTTGAACAATTGGAATATCAAGGTGTAATTGAAACGTGTGTGTCACCGATGAATAACCCCCTTTTTACTGTGAACAAGCCGGACGGCTCGTATCGTTTGGTTTTGGATTATAGGCATTTGAACTCGCATTGCCGTAACTGCGCAGTACAGAATACTCATGGCTCTGCGTTAGTGAATAGTCTTGAGCGTAAACGGTTTAAAACCACGCTTGACATTTCCAATGGTTTTTATGCCCATAGACTAGACGGTCTAAGTTCCCAATGGACCAGTTTTACATGCGGCGGTGTGCAAAAAATGTTTCGGCGTCTCCCAATGGGCTACAAGAACAGTCCTGGAGTATTTTCCGCACGCATTGTCTCTCTTCTGGAGAGCTTCGACCCAGTTGCTTGTTCGTATGTGGATGACATTTATCTCACAGACGACGATCTTTGGGAGCATCTGTGTCGAGTTAATAGCATAATTTGTAACTTTGCTGACATAGGTTACAAGTTTAACTTTGCAAAGTGGCACATTGCAGAGTACACAGTGTTGTTTCTAGGTTACGAGCTTAACAACGAAGGGAAGGGAAGAGAAATGCGCACAGTTGCGTTCTCCGACAACACTGAAAAAATTACAATCTCTTCTGGGCTTTTTGAATTTCGGGAGGACTTACATTCCGGAATATGCCTAGCGTATCAAGCCTTTATATGCTTTGATACAACCATCTTTTTCCAAATCATGCTGGCTGCCTGAGCATTCAGCCATTCTACAATCTTTGCAGGCTGATTTGCTCGCTTCTGAATACTTACAGACTCGTGATAACAAAACCAACCTAGTGTTAAGAATTATCCCTGGGGCGGTGGGTTTCACGTACCTGACTTTTAATGAAGGAGATACAGTACCTATTGCTTACAAGCCACACTTGTACACTTCGGCTGAATTGCGTTTTTCCACTGTGAAGAAAGTTTTAACGGCTGTGCAGATGGCGATTCTTAAGGAACGTGCCCTGTCACAAGGGAAGCGCATGTTGGTTGTTACCCCGTGTCCTGCCTTAGAGGCAGTTACGAAGGCCAGTGTACCTAATTCCAAAGCTTTGCACCCTCGATGGATTCAATGGGCTGCATCCTTGACGTCACAAGATGTCACGTTTATTTTTGACGCCACTTTACGGTCGCAGGAGTATTTACAGTATGAATTTGTTCATCCTGCTCCTTTAGCAATGCGGCCGTTGGAGGATTTCCATTGCATCATTTACACTGATGGTTCGGCGCAGGTTGCGCATGGCTCTAAACATGCCTACGTTTCCGCTTGCGCCATTGTGGTCGGTGCCTTGGTGAACGATGAGTTCAAGTCCAGTGTCGTGCACACGCAGACGCTTGGGGACTGCACCGCACAATTAGCAGAGCTTCGTGCACTGATGCTTGCATTGGAGTACGCTGATCCTAGTGTGACGACTTTGATCGTAAGTGATTCTTACTACTGTGTCCAGTCTTACAATGAGAACTTGTTCTTTTGGATTCAAAATGAATTTCGTGACTCCAAAGGTAGCACAATAAAACATAAAATGATCTGGGTCCGAGTGGCGGAACTGAAAGAGAAGCTGCCACTCGTGTTTGTGATTCATACTCTCGGTCATCAGCGCGTGGGGGTCCACGCTGTTGGCAATTCGCCTGCTGATGAAGCAGCGAAGTCAGCGGTATCAAAATACTTAGTTGCAGCGGTCACGAGGTCCAAAAGCAAAATAGATGATGACATCTTGGCAGCAGTTGCTGCAACGGAGAAGGGAAGTAAATATCCTGCGGGGTTCCCTTCTAAATACACATACCACTTAAGTCCTGATAAGGTTCCTTATGTGAAAATCCCTGAAGTTGGCGAACGTCTAGCTCCCAACTCGGATCGCAGAGCTGCTTTGATTACAGCGGCGCATGAAGGTGTGGCGTCTGCGCATGCGGGCGTCTCAGCCACTGTAACTCAGCTACAACAAAGGTTCTGGTGGCGGGGACTGTACAAACAGACGC
This sequence comes from Lissotriton vulgaris, assembly GCF_964263255.1. Lineage (NCBI taxonomy): Eukaryota > Metazoa > Chordata > Amphibia > Caudata > Salamandridae > Lissotriton > Lissotriton vulgaris. The sequence continues at coordinate 895,225,519 of NC_141691.1, read as the reverse complement.
GCGATTATGTTCTTAAATGTGACATTTGCCAGCAGATTAAACCTTCAACTGCTGCGCGTCCGCCTCAGACACAGTTGTACATCTCGAATAAACCGCTTGGATGCGTTTATTTGGATCACTGCGGTCCATTTTCTTCTGATACTGCATACAAGTACATCTTAGTAGCAGTAGATTCATGCACACGCTTTGTGTGGGTATGGCCACATCGGAGCGCTGATTCACGTACTGTCATTAAGGATTTGCGAGTCTTTGTGGGAATTTTTGCCTGTGGTACCTTCCATTCGGATCAGGGTCCGGCTTTTGCCTCTAAGGCATATAAGGATGCTATGGTTTCGATGGGGGTCCAAGTCAAATTTTCGAGTCCCTACAGAGCTGAGGGTAATAGTGTAGTTGAACGAATGAACCGCGACTTAAAGCAATCTTTGACAGCTCGAGTTATAGGCACTGGCAGAAACTGGTTAGCCCACCTCATAGGCGTGCAGCGTGCGCTTAATAATCTCCCTAGAAGGTCTCTGGGTGGGCGGACCCCATACGAAGTGCTCTTTGGTATCAAGATGTATGTCCCTGACCTCGATGGGCTAGACTGCAAGGCCCAGGCCACGGCCTTTGACGTAGAGGAACATTGCAATGTTTTACAGACTCTACAAAAGACCAGAGACAGTCTTGCAAAGGAACATTTGCCCTCCACATCGGATGATGCGCTGCAGATCCCGGTAGTTGGCTGGCTACCCCAAGTTGGAGAACTGGTTCGAGAGAAGATCGATAACAAGAAAGAGTTTGGTCCCTCATATCGTGCACCGGTTCGAGTTCTTGGAGTGAAGGGCACAAGAACAGTCATTTTACCACCACTTCCAGGTCGTAAGGAAAACAGATTTATTTCTATTGACAATGTCAAGACACACAGGGTGGCCGATTCTTCATAGCATGACACCGGCTGTATCCTGTCCTTCCATGGTGAGGCACTCTGTGCTGGCTATTACATCTGGTGCAGAACAGGAGGTGTCCCTCGAGATGCCTGCCATATCCAGTCCTTTATTAAATACTATTCCTGATACTAACATTGATGAGCTGAACTACACTTATCCTGCTGATTTATCGATGCCTGATTTACAGACCCGTTTGGCAGGCCAATCCAGATTCTCTTTTGACTCTGTTTCGGAAATTTCAAAGAAACCCTCAACTATTGCAAAATATGCCAAGTTATTTAAAAAACATGTTTTGATTCCCCCATGGACATACATTTGGTTGATCCTATTTTCATTTTACCTTTTTATGTCAATTGGTTTTGTGTTTTATTTTTTCCGCCTGATTGATGGTCACTACGTTAAAGAAAGAACAGGAATTCGGTACCTAAATGGAACATTGGCCCCTCTTTCCTCTTCACATTCAGCGCACAGACTGAAACGAAACTTAAATACAGTCAACATTACTGCTTGGCCTGTCCTTGATGGGATTGTGTGGGATGCGGTTAAGTTTCAGATACATGGGCACACTGAAGTGATTAATGTTCCAAATGTGCTTAGAGTAAACATGGGAGATGTGATTAAACAAAATATACGTTCTGATGATTGGGATATTCAGGCCGTAGAAGCATTATTTTCTGATTTGAAGTATTATGCTGCCTTCGATGCTGAGGATCTGTATTCAGATTCTACTAATTATGGTGATTTGTTTTGTTTTCAACACTATGGTAATCATTTTTTACATAAGACAAATTCCAGGAGGGTTGCTGTAAATTTTACACAATGGGAACATTTCCCTGCTCCATTAGGTGGCAGCTCCAATACGTTTCTGAAAAAATACACTTATTTCACAGACTTTAATCAATCTAATCCCGAGTCATTTTATTTTAAAATGACACAAAAGTCCATGTCCAAAGTTAGACTTACCGATACAAAATTGCTGTATTCGAAGTCCTTTCTAGACAGGTTGGCTATAGAAGGCTACGAGTTTTGGAAAGGAACAATTGACCTTAAATCGATTTGGGGTACCAAAGATTGGCAGGTACAAGGCACTGAGGCTTTGCACCGTGCATGTCTCATCCCGAATCACATGTTGTTTTTAAATTCATCCATTTTCCAAACAACATGCTTTGGATTGGCTACTTCTAAAAAATTAAATACACCGACCATCCCAGATTTAGAGGAATATTTAGGTTGGGGTAATTTTACTGATTTGTCCATTCATGAGTTACAAGCTCTTTTGCACAATTCATCCTTTAACATTTCCAGTTTGGATTCCAAGGGTTGGCTGATGTGGCATAGGAGTGCTGGTTCTTGCCAACGTCGTTTTCTGGGGTTGGCTGAAGGATTCACACATGTCAGACCTGATCCCCCCTTTGGAACTGATTATACTGTCACGACTTATTCTGTGGGAAAACTGTGTCAGAATTGGTTGCAACATTCCACATTAGCTGCAGTCAAACTACATCTGTCTCAATTACATAATAATGTGGATTTGAACGATTTTATAAAAGGCCCAGCTAAAGGTAGATCTAAGAGATGGCTGTATGCGATTTACAATGAAATTTGGAAAGTTTCCCAAATTGAAGCTGCTAGACGACTGGGAGCTATTGATCAAGCAAATTTAGAAAAGGTGCTTGCAGTTGTCGATAACAGTATTAACACGCTTTCTTCCCGAATTTACACGCTGAACAATATTGTGTCTTCTGTAGTTGACATTGTACAGGATGAAGTGTCCGTGTTATATCATGGTCAAAATCAATTGCGTTCTGTGATGCAGTTTGCTTGGACACTACAGACTCTTAAGTCTGGTCGAGTGCCTTGGAATTTTATGAACGTTTCATCACTATTTGCCCCATTTAATTTGACTGAAAAACAGCGCATGCTATCAATGAGAGATGCAACATTTTCTATGTTACACATTGAAAAATTAGAATCCTTGCCCTTTTCTGTGGCTGAGGTGACTGCTGCTACATGGCTTATCCATGGTGTTATCACCTTACCTTTTGCTTTGTATAAATTTACAAATTGTATGAAATATATAGCCATTGGGCGATATGAACCATTAGGCAGTGCATTCCTCCATGAGACATGGTCTTTACCATACACTTACAGATGCCTAAAAGAGGGAAATGAAGTGAATCTGAATGGTGAAGAATGTACACAGTCGCCTGACCGCTCACTAATATGCAGACACATCCAGTTGCATGGTTCTTGTAATCAGGACAAACCCAATTTGGCCTGTGTTTTGAAAGGGAAACCAGTTCCTGCAATAGTTCCCACGTTCACTTTATTGTCCAACTGTAGTTATTTACTTTTGAATAATGAACTTTGTTGTGGGTTACAGGCCGGTATCGCTTATGTGGTTACCGTTTCAGAGAGGGTGGTTTGCTGCAAGAATGTGTTATATCCACCCACGCATGGGAATTCAGATGTTTTAATTTGGCCAAGAATACCAACCTTGAAAGCTGAGTTCAATGGTTTAAGCCGTATAAGAGCACTATTGTCTCAAAAGCAGGTGGCCCTGAGCTCTGCCCGCGAAACTTATGTCCTTCACATAGCAAACACACGCACGGAGGTGCAAGCACTTTTAAGTACTGATTTGCCGTTTCATTTCTGCGAGCTGGTTCATCAAATCTTCAATGCCTCCTCCACAACAAGCCTGGCTCATTTTTTTTAAATGGTTAGCAGTGGTCTCGTGACTACATTCGAAAAAGTATTTGGTATTATCCCTGCGTTCTTTCATTCTATATTCGCAAGCCTGTTTGGCGGATTTCCTGTTTTGCTGGCTTTGGCTGCAGGCGTTCTGGTGATATTTGACTTTATAAAACATGGATCCCCATCATGCGCAAGGAAACGCTCAGCCACTACTGATGCAGTTTCGCAACCGAATGCTTGATTACTATGGCTCCTTGCCGCTTGCGACTTTAAGCACGGCTTTTGGATTGTCGTTCAGATTTTCCTATTTCACATGTGTCCAGCCTGTGTTTCATTGCCTGAGCTGTGATTTCGACTGGGCCATTGATTTGTGTCTCTGTTCACCGACTTCTCCTGACGTCGACTTTGATCAGCTGATGAACCCCGTAGTGGCTCACGAGTTGGTCTGTTCTGGCGAAAGGGTTATGGCTGTGGCAGCGATGCATGGACTAATGGGTCAGTGGGACATATTCGCAGCGGCGCATGACTTTCTGACACATAGCGTTCTCGAGAACCCACTGAGTTGTCCTCTGATGTTGCTAGAGGAATCGGTGTTGGAGGAGCACGTATGTTTTTTCCCATTGCTTAATTGGATGGCTGAACTGTTTTCGGATGATGACAGTGATTTCATGTTGGAAGCTGTAGCTACCTATTTTGCATATTCATTCAACCCATGAGTGACTTTGAAGACTTTCGTTATTGTGGCACGTGACTTTTTAGTAATTCTGAATGGTGCCTTTTTCAATACGAACATCAGCTTTTCATATGTTCTGTGCCTATGGACTGAGAGTAGGCCTTAAATTCGACTTTTATATTTTGTGTGGCCACTATAGGCATTCATACATATTTTTGTTTTTGAATTTTACATACATTTACATACATTTAGCTTGGCTCAATATCATTGAACTCTGCTTTCATGTTTTACCTTTAATATGGTATTAGCTTGTGTTTTCTCCTTTTTTAACCGTCCTTGGATCATTGGGGGGGGTGTCATATGGTTACTACGTTTCTATATATTGTGTTAAGTTAGCATAAGCTTATTAAATGTTTAAACACAATATTTTCTTCCAGCTTGAGTTTGCACACGACACCTAAGTGTTATTGTAGCTTTCAACCTAGACGAAAGATGTGATTTATTTGAGAATAATATGTTATTGAGACATTATCAGTCGTGCTTGGTACACTTGGTACAACTGTCTGTACACCGAGAACTGCACACTCTAAGAATAACCTAACACAAGGTTGCTGAAGGCCTGATCCTCGCACCACGTTAGACATAACACAAATAATGTTGCTGCCAACATTGGGCTCTACGCGAGTTTAAGATACAGTTACAGGGAATGAATCAACACACTTGATGCTGAGCATGCAGAGAGCTGGTAGCTGTTGGTGTGATCTCCTCCTACTGAGAATTAGAGGTATGGGTCTGCCCTGCTAAGAACCCAGATGAGACCTTCTTAGATATAATATAATATGCTAATTAGGGTGCGCGAAATATAGGTGATACAGAATTCTATAGATTTTTGCATCGTAACATGCTATCACCTTTTGCTTACTATGGATTAGTGACTATGCTGCTGACTCTGATTTTTATAATATGTATGTTGATATTATACAAGATACTGCGTTTGAGAATGCTGCATTGAAAAATAAACATTTCAAACTTGCACGTGTATTCTTTGCCTCCCAGTTTCGGTTTGGAATGATAATATAACGAAAGAGTGTTCATGTGTTCCACGATACCTGAGGTACTCTAAGTTCATGTTCTGGATTGTCTAAGTCATTGGTAAGTTATTATTACCGATGAGACACTGTAGCTAGCTTGGTAAGGGGATTTCTGAAACAAAGGTGAGTTGTGGGTCACCCTCACTCACCCAGGTTCTAGATCTCTGTGCACAGTTCTGTGGGAGAACGGAAACCCTGCTACAGAAGGTATCAACCATTTCAAAACTCTGGTGGACAATACTCGTGAGAATGGTTTATTTAAAAGATTTAACCCAGTGGAAGGAGAATGCATACAAATAGCCTTGCGCAAATGTTTGGATTGGAATAGAGAGGTGAAGTACACGCTGTGGAATTATAGAACAACTCCACATTCTGGAATTCAAGAGACGCCATCTTTTTTATTGAAAGGGAGAGTAGTTTGTACAGCTGTTGTTCCAGCTTGGATGGAAAGAACTTTACATGCGGTAAAATATGGACGAGTGTTGGTTGACAGATTGACGAAATATCAAGAACAGTATGCGGGGAAACACAATGAGAAATTATGGACGAGTTGAAGAACCTTTAAGAAGGGGGATTGGGTAAGAGTGAGTAGTGGTGGTAGTATAAGGAAGGGTAATTCCAGGTGGTCAGCTCCTAAATTGGTTATGGAAGCCAAGTGGAAGGTGATTTGTGTTGACGATGGCAAATAGTTGAATGTAAGGAAAGTAACATTGTGCCATGATGTAAAACCATAAGTTTCCAAAAGTATCAAGTCTGATGTTAACAAGTCAGATGTTAACCAACAAAAAATATAGTGATGAAGGAACACATTTCTAAAAGTAAAGAGAGAAACTCTTGGGTCTCTGTTTGGCACAGGTATGCACTTGTGACAAACAGGGACCCTCTCCTCTAGTCCGGGTAAGAGAACCACTCCTGTAGAAATAACCCTTGCTCACCCTCCAGGTAGTGTGGCGCGAGCAGACAAGGCAAATCTTCAGGGCGATAGTTAGTTAAGCATTTATGGTCACACACAGTAAATATAATGACCCACCACAACGGACATGTATCAAAAATATGTAGACTTTATATAAAAATACTCAGTTGCAGATTTATCACAAGACCATATAACATTTAGCGATTGAGGCCACCAGATTTCAATAGGCAAAACGTTCTTAAGTGTTCTTTGGCAGCAAGGTACGCTGAGGGTCGATGAGCGCTCCGCACTGGTGAAGCGACCCGTTGATGAATGATGGACGACAGGGTAAACAAACGTTGTGGACCCTGCATCCGATGTGAACTCGGGATCGAGTTCAAGTGTACCTTGTTGCGGGTGTCCGAGGCGTTTCAGGCGCGGCCTCAGGTGAGGGCGGACTCGGGACGAGGCCGGCGGTTCTCCAGGGATTTATCCGGCTTGAAGCCCCCTCGAGGTGCGAGGCTGGTGAGCAGGACAGTAGAGGGTTGCGGCGATCCAGGGTCTGGAGCAACTCACGGCGCCGTTCAGGCCTGCGAGACGTACTTCTTCTTAGTATGCCGGGTCGTACCTGGGATCTGTGTGGGTTGTCGCGTTCTCGGGCAGACAGGTGCAGCACCGCCGGGCCTCTGGTACCAATGTACGGAAGGCCTTCTTGAGGTGCGGCACGGGCCTTAGTGTGCAGGAGAGCAAAGCGAGACAGTCGGTACGTTTTGACGTATGGACCGTCCGAGGCTACCAGATGCGCTCCGTGCAGATTCCGGCGGGAGAAGAAGAGAGGCGCACAATGCACTCCACAGCAGGTGAGGTGTCAGGAGAGCGGGCGGCCTGGCACTGAAGCAGAGAGCGACTCAAGCTTGAGCGGGGCTCTCTGCGGCGGGGCGGCCAGGCTCCGAGCTGTCACGACCTTAGGAGGGCAAAGGCACTGAGTCACAACTCCGGCGAGGGAATAAGAACTTAAGGGCCCAACAGCAGACGGGTACAGGCAGAATTGAACCCAATGGTCCTGGGGTTCAGGTCAGGGGGCAAGCTTGAGATCAAGCCCTTGGAGATCGTTTCAGGCACAAGTCTTCAAAGTCCTCTCTGGTCTTTTCCTCTCCGTTCTCAGCAAGGCATCACTGCAGGTTTCCTTTCCTCAGCTTCTCTTGGTCCTTCTAGTCAGGCAGAGGTTCGTCGTGGTCAAAACTGGATCTGATTTGGTAGAAGCGGAGCTCCTCTTTTTATACACCGTTTCTTTTGTCTTTCCCGGCCAGGGGGGCCTTTGCATAGTCCATCTCAGCTCTTGAGTACTTTGTTTTGCGAAGTCTGGGTTTTCCTTTCAGTGAGCAGGGCCGGCCTCGCAGACGCTCCGCAGGAGGTGTAGCCAGCATTGTGAAGACAAGTACAGTCCAGGAGTACTCTGTTGATGGTCTTCCCTTCTTTCCTTCCAAGGTGTAGGGCAGAGTCGTCAGCCACTCCCCAGGGGCGGAGCCGGCATTGAGGTGGCAGAGCACAGGCCCATTCAGAGTCAAGTAGCACTCCCCCCACCCATCCTGGTGTAATCTTCCTATTCACCCCCTGTCTTCTCCCAGCCCTGTCACTCACACAAACCAGACAGCAATTACACATACGAGCAGAGGCGGGCAGAGATGGTTAGGCAAGAAAAGGCTAACTTTCTAAAAGTAGCGGTTGCAAACACAGGATATTAAAATAAACTTTTTATATATATATAAGTATTTTAATATTTTGAGTTCAGGCGTACTAAACTTGACTTCCTACCATGTTCCCTGAGTCTACTGGGATTATAGAGTGTAATAATCCAGCAGCCCATTCTGGCCTATGAGAACAGGTAGCCTTGCAATAGTGAAGAACGAGAATGGCTGTAATTCACTATTAGGACATGCCATGCACATCAGGGCTTGTCCTAACTTATGCTTACAATGCACCCTGCCCGTGGGCCTACCAAAGGGGTGACTGATATGAAGTAAAGGGAAGGTTCAGAAACTGGTAAGTGTGTGCACTTACCCAGCCGGCATGACAGTACGGGACTGCACGCAGGTTCTGCAATGGCAGACCTTAGACACATTCTACAAGGCGGCTTCTGTTGGTGGCGCAACCCGCGCTGCAGGCCCACGAGCCGTATCGGTACTTACACGCCCTGGCACTCCTGGTGCACTTTACTGGCGACTGACAGTAAATCCAATAAGCCAATCATGGAAATCAAGTACACGTATACACTTTGCATTGGGAGCACTTGCACTGCGGCATGGATTGTCCATGGTGCAGTGCCCTGAGCGTCGAATACCAGCAAAACATCTGAGGTACATCAGCAAAAAATGGAAGGGAGACTCACGCCAAGGTGCCAGGTCTAACACTCTTCTTACACCAAAGACACATCGAGATACTAATCCGTTGACATGAGTGATGTCATATAATCCAAAATCTAATAAGGTCAAAAATATCATCCAGAAAAATTGAAGAATTTTGACACCTTTGTAATTACCAAAGCCCCTGTTTGATTTTAAGAGAGCCAATAATCTTGATAGCTATTTAGTGAAAGCTTCCCATTCTCCACCAACAATTGAAAAACATACGTGAAATGCAAGAATTACCACCTGTGACAGGGCATGTAGGAAAGGTGTAGGAATTCTGCGGCTTGTGATTTTACTTCTGATATTAAGACCATTGTAATAAATGATAAAACACATAGACTAATCAGATTTCTTAACTGCAATACTAGAAATGTTGTATATTGTATACAATGTCCATGTGACCTTACATATATTAGACATGCCATTCAACCTGCAATAACTATAATTATCCAATATATGTCAAGAATAAGATGTAATGTTACAGGGGCCCCATTAGTGGACCATTATAAAAACTTTAACCACACTGAGAAAGAAATACGATGGTCAATCTTTTTTGCTGTACAGGGCTCACAGTGTGGCAAGGACATCACTACACTTCTCAAAAAAACAGAAGGGAAAATGATAGAATGATACGGTACAGCTAGAAATGGTCTAGATGATGTTGCTGAAATGTGGATGCTTATTGAGTAAAATGGCTTGATAAGGTAGATAACAGTTATAGATACAGATATATGCATACAATATCCTTTATAATATGGGTCCTGATGATGATATGTATATATGTTTTTATGTAAAAAGTGACAGATAGTCAATGGACGATATTATGCACTGGGACCCTTGGATACTTTCCTAGTAAGTTCTTTGGCCGCGGCTCAAGTCTTTATATCGGCAACGTAACTTAAAGCGAGCTTTGATTTAGCTGTAATGTAGCAATGAATTTATGTTAATGTAATATGCGTATGTTATACACAACGTCCAAGCTCCATATTTATTTTGATTTGATTCGATTTTTGCTGCATTGATTTGTAAACTACGTAAGAACTGCACGTAGTGAAATCTTGTTTCGCCACTTCATGGCACGCACACAATAGCGATGTGGTGTTTTGTTAAATACAGGAATTCACTTAATTTAACCTCCTGATTGTACATACGATGCAGCAGTAAGTGCTAGGTCATTCAGCCACATGACTAACATATGCATTGTTGGACATCTCGATTCCTCAGGTGATGGCATTGCATGCCTACACAGTTTTTTGTGTTTTATTCATTATTATTTGTGAATGAAAGGCACTGGTACTAATTAATTGCACTTCTCATGGTTTATAATCACCTTTTAGAACATTTCATAAAGATTGTTAATTGGTGTTTAGGGAGTAGAAACATTTATCAATGCTCTCTTGTGACTATACTAATAATGAGCACTTGAGAATGATTTTGTATGGGATACTCACTGTGTATGGTGGAGTTCTGCAAAGGAGTTTTTAGACTCTAATTTTCTATTTGTGTCTATGTGGGCAAACAGATTTGTAGTCACCTTATTTTTAGTGTTCGTACATATGTTTGCTTACAAACACTCCGTCTTTCATTTGTCCTGAAGAGGCTGGAATAACAAAACCGAAACGCGTCGACATTTGCCATGGAGGAGCCCTCTCTTTTATGTATTGAATATAAATGGATTAAGGACTTGATAAATTGATATAACTGGGGAGAAAATTGGTTACCTCAAAGTTGCACCACATTTAGGCTACCTCCACTAGTGGACTTAATGGGAATTAGAAAACATAGCCACTCTTGATTAATCAATAGGAAGAACGAGAGAAGTGAAAATAATATATGTATGGGATATATATATTCTTATGTAGTTTTATGTTTGATTATAGTCAAGTATATGTATATGTAATTTTGATGTCTTTTTCTATGTATATAAATGTTATATGCGACACTAAGAAAAATGTATAAATCATGTGGAAGGAGTTAAGTGTAACCCTGATTGAAACACTCTAAATAAATATACCAGAAGGTTGTGAACGCACCTACGATTATTTTAAGGTAATCCGGGAGGTAAAATACTTTTAAAAATGTATTTCTTCATCACTTTATATTTTTTGTTGATTCACATGTAATTAGCCCAAGTGATGTTAGAATAATAGGGCGGACCCCTATATGGATTGTGAACCAGTCATATGTTGTCATGGGAGTTTCAATGAGGACCAGATTAAATCTCTGCATCAAGACAAGATCATTGAAATTGAACGATTCTGTGTGTGTTTGCAGTGTTCTTAGAGTGTATTATATTTAATGTGTCCCTTATCTTTATTATAGATTAATTAGGTTTAGACATGATACAAACTTAAATCTATCTCAGTAAATCTTAAAGTTATTATATTTAAATGTTCCATTAATTTTTTTTGGAAGGGCGAAATGTTACATATTCTCCTATTTTATACGGTTTACCACTTTAATGTTATGTCATGGAGTTCTGGAATGTAGGCTTGGTGGGCAGTTGGAAGCAGTTATGCTGTGCCTGCCTACAGGTCGCATGGATGTACATGTAGATGTTCTCATATATTAAACCTACTTCCCCATCAATAAAGTTTGGTGTCTCTTCAAAAATGTACATGAATGAATTTATTGAAACTTTGACTGGATAAATTTGTCAGTGGAAAACAGCAGGGTTGTGATCATTTTTCTCCAAATTAAGAGTAAACTCTAATCAGCATTTGCCGATGGGTTCAGTCCCCTTCCTGGCAGTGCTCCAAGACTCCACTTATGCGCCCATCAAACCCTACTGCAGCCTCACTCTTGATGCAATATTTTGAGAAACCTTTGTTGTGGAATTATGCTCGCAATTTATGTGCCACCCAGGCCCTAAATGATAAATCGCACTTTTAAAATGTTGAATGAGTTGTAAGTAGATTTCCATGCTTTCAACATGATTTTGCTATTGTAATCGCATCAAGAAATTCTGTAATACCGCTTCTCTGCACTTGAATCACATGCTTTTGAGCACCTGCAGAAGGGTGGTGCTAAGCACATTTGCAGAAACATTGGGGCGTATTTACAAGGGGATTGCAGCACTGGAACTCCACCAGAACACCACTTTTTTCGACATTCCAGTGGCGCAATACCCTGATCATATTTACTAAGCAGCGTTAAGACACTTTGCATGGTTTAACGCCACTTTGTAAATATGGTATGCAACGCCACTTTGTAAATATGGTACCCTCTCACGCAGGTATCTGCATGAAAGCGGCGTGCAATGGGTGTTGCTGTGGGTGTTCCACCACGGTACTCATTGCTTTTTGACGCTGCCCCAGATTTACAAGGATCTGAGGCAGTGCCAAAAACTAACGCCATACAAAGGGAGGCGTAAGATTGGCGCAATGAGGAGAAATACTTTATTTCTCCTCATTTTTGCTTTTTCTATCTGCACTGCATTCTGTAGCACATATTGAAAGAGCAAAACGCCATTAATGAACAATCATTAATGGCGTTTTTCTGTTTCTATGTGTGCTGCAGAATGCAAAACTAACAGTTGATGGACAGAATGCAGAACAATGTCATACATTCACCCCAGTACAGAGATCTGGGCCTAAATCCATCGTTTTCTTGCACTCCACACCACCCCAGTTCAGACATGGCCATATGCAAATCAGCCTTGACCCTGTGCCTCATGGGAACAGTCCAGCCCGAACTACCAAGCCATGTCTTCCCTGGACCGGAATCAAGCATCCTAGGACCGGTTGCGGCTATCAGCCGTCATCAGCCAGGATAGCTTGACTCCAGTGGTGAGGAGAGCACAGGACTCACGTCTGAGCATACCCATCCCACTCGGGGTGACACATGCAAAAATAACAGTTGATGGACAGAATGCGGAACAATGTCATACATTAACCCCAATACAGAGATCTGGGCCTAAATCCATCGATTTTTTGCACTCCACACCACCCCAGTTCAGACATGGCAGAATGCAGCACACATAGAAACACACACAGTAAAATCAAAACGTCATTAATGATTGTTATGGTGCAGGAAGGTATCCCTTCCTGCACATAAACAATCATTAATGATGTTTTGCTCTTTTTATGTGTGCTGCAGAATAAAATGAGAATGAAAGGATTTGTCCTTGCTGTGCCAATCTTACACCTGCTTTTACATGGCATTAGTTTTTGGCGCTGCCTCAGATTTACAGATCCTTGTAAATCTGGTACAGCGTAAAAAAGCAATGGGTGTTGTGGTGGAACACCCACAGCAACACCCATTTCATGCCTGCTTGAAAGGGTGCCATATTTATAAAATGGCGTTAAGCCATGTAAAGTGGCTTAAAGCCACTTTGTAAATATGACGCAGGGCATTGCGCCTTCCTCCACATAAACAATCATCCCTGCAACATAGGCACCCTTGCACTGTGGCGCAAGGGTGTCTGTGTTGGAGCTAGGCAGATAATTTTAGCCCCAGCGCAAGGGAAAACACAGGGGACAGCGCACCCCTGCGTTTTTTAAATGAGGCAGCGCGTGCTGTAACGTTAGCTGCTGCGCCATTTCCTTGTACATATGCCCCATTGTTCCCACATGTTACTTACTTACTTCTCATCTGCAGCCTAATGTGTAGTAATATTTCGATGGCGGTATAATCGCAACTACCCTGCCCTTTTGGACCCCAGGTGTGTGAGGAAAAGCTTGACGAGCTGACCAAAAGAAGTGGGTGAACGTAGAGAAAGGGTTATGTATATGAAATTTCGGAGGTTAAAGAAATATATAAGAGGAACTATCCCCTCCGTTGGACTTAAACAGTAAATCAAATCATGAGACACTTATGTTACAAAGGCGTTATCATCGCTATGAATTAGCAAATATCGCCTGCGCCTATATATATATATATATATATATATATATATATATATATATATATATATATATATATATATATATATATATATATATATATATATATATATATATATATATATATATATATATATATATATATATATATATATATATATATATATATATATATATATAGCACAGTCTGCTTACCACATTGAGAATCGTTAGGTATTTCCACTGCCCGCCGTACTGGAACACTCCAGAGGGTTGGTGGTCTGTCTTCAGCGCCGAAACCAAACATGTTATGAGAAAATACCAGAGGAAGGCAACGAAATGGTAGGCGGTAAGAGTCGTGGGCGCCATGATGCGGAGGGCGCGAGCCTGGGGCCTAGAGCTGCTGCTGTCTCCGAGGGCTCCTGAACTGCTCATCTGGGGCGTTTTGGCAGCCAACAATTTCTTCGCTACTGAGGGAAAAGCGTAAAAGCTGCTCTTCTAATTTTTGTTTTGCTTTTCCCAGGTTTGCCATTGGTTAAGGAAACCGGAAGTTTCACGTGATTAAGAGCCCGCCATGATTAATGGAGATTAAAGGACGTTATGCAACTTCTTTCTGTGCAAGGGGATAACTGTGTTAATTAATTGGATTCTGTAGTTTATGAAAGGTACAATGAACAAAGAACGGTTTCATTTTTTGTGCTAAGCTGGAACTGTTCATTGACCCTATAGGGGGGGGAGGGGTGTCTCTTTTCTACTTGCAGTACTACTTAACTTACTTTCAGAAAGAGGAGAATAAACTACAAAAATACATATTGCTGTTATTATAATGTGATGAGAATGTGCACCTGGGGAATCTCACTATGTCTCTTGAAAGGCATGTGGCCATAGAGTTGGGCGAGCCAACAGATTAATAGGGGGAGCCGAACTTGAGCCGAGCCCTGAACATGTTTGCCATGTAAATCATTACAATATGATAACGTCTCTTCAAAATTCTTTTACATGTGGGCGCTTTGACATTAAAATGTCACATTATAGCACTGCACTTAGAAGTACATACTTAAAGTGATGATCCTGTTCCCACACTGGCTGAAGCGCCATTAGTGAGCTAAAAGGGGAGACAGTTGTCATCATGTGAACCCTTTATGTGGCCCAGATTATTATAAAGCAACATTAATATAGTCTATTAATTCAAACACAATAGGTATTGGCAAACCTTGTATTCTGAGCTCACATATTTGAAAGAGCCTTCCTGGCACATGCATCAATATTGCATTTTGCGATTCCTTAATTGCGAAAAATAAGGAATCGCAATTAAGGAATTGCAAACTGCAATGCATCAAGAAATCGCTATAAAAATAGCGATTTCTTAAAATTCCTTAATTGCGATTCTCTAATTGAGAATCGCAATTAAGGAATACCTCCCCATCCATTCCTATGGGCCTAGAGGCCCATAGGAATGAATGGAAAGACATTCTTAATTTGCAATTCACCATTAGAAATTCGCAAATTAAGAATGCAATTTCAAGGGTGAAGGGATGTCCAAAGGACACCCTGTTGCACCCCTGAAATCTGCTTAGAAGTACATTTTGCACACTCACATGCCCCAAGGGCATGTGTATGTGTAAAATGGAACTTTGAAAAATGAACTTTAGTGCATTTTTCAAAGTTTTCGCAAATTACCATGAAGGTCAACTTCATGGTAATTTGCTCCCCTTATTTGCGAATTCGCAAATTTTTAGATTTTGATGCATTGCATTTAAGGAATCTCAATTTGAGATTCCTTAAATGCAATCGCAATTTAAGAAATCGCATTTTTTTGATTTCTTAAATTGCGAAAATTACAAAAATGTTAATGCATCCCAAAAATGGGAATTGCATTCGCAAACGGGCGAATTTTGCGATTCGCACCATTTGCGAATGCAATTTCCTTTGATGCATGTGCCCCGACGTGCCTTGATAATGAAGAAAAAGGTGAATTGTGAAATGAAATAGTTGCCTAAGATCACACGAGTTAGGTGGGAAAGCTGCAAATTAGCCAGGTTTACCAGTTTCACCTTGTACTAAGCAGCCACATAGTAGGCGTTTATTTGTCTTTCCCATTTGCCTCAAATAAGGCTTTGTTTTCACCTCTTAGTGTATGGGCTAGAGTGAGGGTGGCAGGATGATTGTATTTCAAAGCTTGGCTCGTTATCAATGCTTTAAATGGGCCAGTACTCACCGGTACTAAGTACCTGCACTTCTACATTTTCTGCCCTTGAGTACCGGAACTTCTCAGTGTCCCCAGAGAGTACCTGTACTCATGGTGTAGCAAGCCAAGCTCAGTGAAATTTGGCTTGTACAAAAAGAAGCCAGACAGACCTGATGAATCAGTCTGTTTCTGTGCCGAGGTCTAATAATCGAGTGCTAATCTGCCCTCATGTGGTAGCTGCAGGGCGACCCCATGGCATTTATTCAGAGCTGGCAGGCAGTTTGGGAGGGGCCCCAGTCACACTGTGGTATTTGACACTCAGGCTCTGTGGAGTGTCAAGCACTGTAGCTGTGTGAGCAGGGCTTGCTAATAGGCACATTGTCAATTTGGGAAATCTAAGAGAATGCTTCCTGCTGGCATAGCAGAGTAGGGCTGCACTTATTTTTTATGTCAGTATGAGGAGGAAGGTGGGTTAAGTGAAAATGTTACACAGCTGGTGGGAATCAAGGTTAGTGATGAGGGCAGCAGCCAGGGATGGATTGTCAAAGTGCACATTCGGCTGTGGGCTGGTTTCATGGAGGACAACCACCCACAATATCCTACTGGCCA
This sequence comes from Lissotriton vulgaris, assembly GCF_964263255.1. Lineage (NCBI taxonomy): Eukaryota > Metazoa > Chordata > Amphibia > Caudata > Salamandridae > Lissotriton > Lissotriton vulgaris. Next base: position 895,209,215 of record NC_141691.1, on the reverse strand, counting down.
CCCAGCCCCCATTATGGCCAACTGACTAGGCCACCATGGAATTTGGCTGTAGCACAAAATGCTCTGCTTAGAGGTGGGGAGCTGAGTCGAGTGAGAGGCAAGTTTTGTGGCTGTAGTTTTGGGCCATCTTCACAATAGCCCAGACCTCACAAGCAGTGCTATTCTGCATTTCTTCCTGCAATTCCCTCAGGCCAGGTTTTGCTCTACCTTTTAGGCCATTCCCACGTCAGTCCTAAAGGGCTAGCCCAGTGCAGAGGCAATTTGTTTCAGCTTACTCTCTGCCAGGCCATCGGATTCAGGCGGGCGTGGGAGTGTGCAAAGGCTCAGATGCCTCGCTGGAGGTCAGGTGAGGTGTTGTCGCCATTGGCACATTATAAGCTCGACCCCAATTTCAATAATTAGGTTACCTGCACATATTCCGATTTTCAAACTCCAAAAAAAGTACTTGCCGAAAAGATCTGTGCTTTATCTGATAACAGTTTTGACTTGTAAATTAGCACAGAGGGTTCATGTGCTTGATGCAAAACACATGTAACATGCTGGTCGCAGATTTGTATTTTATATACATAGGAATGTGGGTTACTACTAGTTTTGCTCACCAATAAAATCTCAAGCAAATTAAATATGTGCCCCTGACCGGATCCCTTAGCACTGCGTGTAGCCCCACCTCCATAGCCCCCTTCCGCCCAAGCCCTACCCCACATCTCAATATGGTGAGTACCTGCACTTATTTTTTCCCATTTAACCCGTTCAGCGCCGCGCAAATGTTTGCGCTGTGCTGAACGTTCCATTGGGTCTATGAAACCATGATGGAACGGTTCCGTCATAAGCACAGACCAACCGACGCTCATGACGGAACCTTTCCGTCATGAGCATGGAAGGGGTTAAAGCACTGCTCGTAATGGACTCAACAGTGGCACAGCTAGACTTACTGCCACACGGGGCAGACCCTATGTTTGCTGCCCGGTCCCGGTAATAGCGGGGGGATGATGACTGCAGATGGGTTCGGGGGGGGGGGGCCTGGCAGCCAACGGACGACTTGTGGGGCAAGAGAATGGTGGTAGTTGACAGACACAACTTGCTCACCTCCACCGCCCCCAAACATTGTGTTGCCCAGTCCGAAAAGCCCATCCAGCTAAGACACTGGGTCTCGATGTTCGAACAGTACCTTCCAAAACCAAAGGGGTGATGGACGGAGTATTGAACATTGCAAGCACTCACCCCCATTTAACTGATCTGGGTTTAATCCATCATCATTCTTTAGCTCACTCCGCCACCCCAGTTCAGACATGGCCATATGCAAATCAGTCTGACCCTGTGCCTCATAGGAACAGTTCAGCCCGAACTGCCAAGCCATGTCTTCCCTGGACTGGAAAAAAGCATCCTGGGACCGGTTTTTGGCTAATCAGTCGTCATCAGCCATGCTAGCTTGAATCCAGTGGCAAAATGAGCAAGGAACCCACATCTTTGCATAGCCTGCCAACATAGGGCAAACAAAGCAAAGCCAAAGGGGATGATGGACAGAGTGTTAAACTTGGTAAGCACTCACCCCCAGTCAACTGATCTGGGTTTACTCCATCATCATTCTTTACCTCACTCCGCCACCCCAGTTCAGACATGGCCATATTGCAGTTTGGGCTGGACTGTTCCCATGAGGCACAGGGTAAGACAGACTGATTTGCATATGGCCATGTCTGAACTGGGGTGGTGGAGTGAGATAAAGAATGCTGATGGATTAAACCCAGGTCAGTTGACTGGGGGTGAGTGTTTGATTTGCTCAACCGCTCCGTCCAACATCCCCTTTGGTATCGCTTTTTTTGCCCTAAGTTGTCAGGGTATGCCCAGACGTGGGTCCCTTGCTTACTTTGCCACTGGATTTAAGATAGCCTGGCTGATGAGGGTTGTGAACCCAAAACCTGTCACAGGATGTTTGTTTTGTTTTTTTTGTTAGTTTAATATTATGTTTATTAGAAATCTCCAATGAAAGAAAAATCAAAGATTATTTACATCTGGCCTGGGTGTCCTGGCGCTACCCAATGTAGCGCCAGGACACCCATTGGGTAACAGTGCGCTCTATAAATGGCAATAACATTAACATTAACATTAACAAACACAGCTTTGCAAAATCAGGGGTATGAACATACACTTACGCTCCAGATATCAGTAGTATACATTGAGGTATCACAATAAACGTCATGACTGCATCTTGAAGTGGAAAAGCTGACAACACCTGCACAAAACAAGTGTAGTGACCAGGAAACGCATGGAGCTTCGTAGGGCAACACAGTCATGTCCCACCCCTTGGGAGGGACCGAAGAGGGGGCACCGCCCATAATCTTCTAAGAAGGTCACTATGCATCAGGGTCAACGTCAGTAGGGGGAGCTACTGTCTGGGAGTCCGAGTCCGAGCTGTCAGGGCTGTCCGAGGTATGCTTATTGGTGACAAAGAGGGACCAAAAGTTGTTGGGTCTACTGCGTGGGGGAAGCAGCTCGCTGTACTTTTCGGTTTGTGTACAGTAGTAAATCATGTCCCTCGACCATTGCACCAAAGTGGTGGTTGGGCCATGCATCCAACAGATAGGACTGCAGCGTTTAGCCGAAAGGAAAACCATGTCTACCAGTCGCCTAAGCGACTTTGGGAGCAATTTTGAGTAACCCAGTATCGCCAAGAGCGGATCAGGAGTTAGATCCAGACCTGAAACACGGCTAACCTCAGCAAAACCACCCCCAGAACCGAGCAATCCCAGGGCATTTCCATGCAACGTGAAAAAAGTCAGCAACCAGCACACCGCAGCGGTCACACCGCGACCCTTCACAAAGGCCATAACGATGGAGCCGTTCGGGGGTGTAATACACCCTATTAATATATTTAAAATGGACCAGTCGGTGGCGTCCGTTAAGTGATATTCTTTTTGAACTCAGACAGCAATATCGCCATATATCTTCTGAGAGTTCCGTTTGAAGGTCCCTTTGCCAAGCGAGACGTGGTTTGGAGTAAGCGCAATCGCTGGCCGTTAATACCGTCTGATAAAGTCTAGACACCAGCCTGGTCGGAGAAGGCGCTTTAACAATCACCGGCAGGGGCAGCACCTCTGGAGGCTCAGCCATATTCTCTCCAAGGAGCGCCCTAAGAAGTGCCTTGTTCTATGTAGCTGAAACAGCGCCAAAGCTGAGGGCGACTTCACCTCACTCACAATATCCTCTGCAGGACGGGCAACCCCATCATGAAAAAGATCCCCTATGGAATGTACTTTGAGCGACCCTAGCGCCTCAATAACACCTCAATCCCTGCACGGTGCCAACCAGTAGCACCACTCCAGGCGGGCCGACGGGGTTATAGTAAGTTAGCAGCGAGGGAGTTAAGTATACTGCGCCAGGCGTGGGTGACCGAGGCAAGTGAATCCAATATGCTTGTGCGTATATCCTGAGGGGAGAATAAAAGAGACAGGAGAGGCTTAGGGTCAGCCACTATGGATTCTATCTGCAAGTGCGGAATATCAGTAGGGCTGTTTATCCAATGGTATGCATGGGAGCCCTCGGCCACCCTGTAGTACAATTCAAGGTCAGGAGCACACAAACCCCCCATCGCATATGGTAAGGATAGTATCCTCCAGGCCACTCTGGGCTGTTTACCCGCCCCGGCCAGCCGGACCATTAACAACTGTAAACGGTGAAAGAATTGTTTCGAAAGGACCATAGGGATGTTTAGAAATAGAAAAAGGAAACGTGGCAGGGCGATCATCTTCATCAGGGATATCCTGCCCATCAGGGACAGTTTTTTTCAAACAAGGGGTACCAGGCCACCAATTTCAGTACTGTTAATTAATACTGCAGATTCGAAATACAACACAAAAAATCATTGTACTTTACTTTCATATTTGTATTGATTCAACTTCATTTCAAACAACTGTTCATTACTCTTGATGCATAGGAGGAATACACATTTCATTCAGTATATTGTGCGAATTAAAATTGTATGAAAAACATTTTACAAAAACATATTATAATCAAAAACAAGGACAAAACACTGTTGTATTTGCATCAATTAATTACACCAGTCCAAAATTTCAACAATTGCCTGCCAAAATTCAAATTCTATGTGGCACTATGACAGGCAGACTGCAGGGAATTTTTTTTTTAATAAAAGTTCGCTCTCGGGTATGTTTTAATTATGACACCTTCACTAGAGTCCCATTCAATGTTGGTCCCTCGCAGACGATTACAGACGTGCCCTTTAGACCACAGTGTAATCCTGGTAATTAACAAAATAATATATAATGAGTAGCGCCCTTCTTTGCCTCTCCTTATCAAACATTTAAATAAACCAACCCACTAAGTACCAAGAGTACCTTATAGCTTTGATGGGCTTCTTTTAAAGGTCCATCTTCTGTCCCTAAACACAACCAAATTGACTTTATATAAGTTTGAGTCTGGCGTTATGGGACAATCTTAACTACTATCGTTGTTTTTTATGACTTGACTTAGAGTTGGAAGCACTTACTGGAGTCAACTTAGGACGTTTTGAATTCACCCTGCAAACAATTAAATTGGCATTGTTTATACAGAACGAAGTTGCTTACTGTTTGTGTCTTAGGAAGAGCTTTCCACAGCACTTCTCTTACTTGTATGAAAGGTTCCTCTTCTACTAGATGAATTGTATCTTCATCTAAATTTGGGGCAGCATCATTTCCTGTCGCAACCAAACAGGAAACTTTTTTTTTTTAAATCGCAGTGTAAATGGAAAGCTATTTGTTTAAATGTGCGCTTTCATCGCCCTTATTAATCTATCTGCTGCAGCCCATTATGTTATTACATTGCACGTTGTCGCGATGGAGTACTTGAACCACTGTGACATTTTTGTTCTGTATGGCAGTTTCACCGCCCGTCTACTTCACATTTCATAACGGTGTTTGCGGCCGGTTTCACTTACTTTGCAGCTGTGTTCTTCTGGCATAGATTCAGTCTTCTGTCACCAAACGTGTATCACTCGATGCTTGTGCTGTCTCTGCCTTTATGCGTGTCATCATCGTGTTCCTTGTCCCTTTGGATTCTGGAACTTGTGGTTCCAATGTTCAAGTTTGTGCCTGGTTCAACTCGCTTAGCTCATTCAATCTTCTTGTTGTACAATGGAACTTTAGAATTAGATACGCTTCTTTTTTAGCCAGCATATTTTCTAAATTGCCTCCGCGTGGGGGCAATTTAATACCGGATAGCACAGTCCATTGAACGTCTCTTTCTGAATGTTGTTGGTCAACAAAATGTTGCACCATTGGGGCGGTCAGTACTTGATTTTTGATGCGCGATCTATGTTGTACGATTCGCTGGTTCACCTGTTGGGTCGTTTTGCCAATGTATATTTGAGAACATGGGCATTTGATCGCATAAATGGTATTCCTAGTTTTACAGTTAGTGAACTCCTTGTGTGTCGATTTAATGCCGTCATGTATAAACTCATGGCCCTCAAACCCGCCGCAAACACCGTTATGAAATGTGAAGTAGACAGGCGGTGAAACTGCCATGCAGAACAAAAATGTCACAGTGGTTCAAGTACTCCATCGCGACAACGTGCAATGTAATAACATAATGGGCTGCAGCAGATATATTAATAAATAGCTTTCCGTTTGCACTGCGTTTAAAAAAAAAAAGTTTCCTCTGTTTGTTTGCGACAGATAATGATGATGCCCCAAATTTAGATGAGAATACAATTCATCTGGTAGAAGAGGAACCTTTCATACAAGTAAGAGAAATGCCGTGGAAAGCTCTTCCTAAGACACAAACAGTAAGCAACTTCGTTCTGTATAAGCAATGGCAATTTAATTGTTTGCAGGGTGAATTCAAAACGTCCTAAGTTGACCGGGTCTGGAAACACGAACACAAGTGGGGAGTCATCGAAATAGATGTACGAAGCCTCCAGTAAGTGCTTCCAACTCTAAGTCATAAAAAACAACAATAGTAGTTAAGATTGTCCCATAACGTCAGACTCAAACTTATATAAAATCAATTTGGTTGTGTTTAGGGACAGAAGATGGACCTTTAAAAGAACCCCATCAAAAGCTATAAGGTACTCTTGGTATGTACTTAGTGGGTTGGTTTATTTAAAAGTTTGATAAGGAGAGGCAAAGAAGGGCGCTACTCATTATATATTATTTTGTTGATTACCAGGATTACACCATGGTACCATGGTCTAAAGGGCACGTCTTTAATCGTCTGCGAGGGACCAACATTGAATGGGACTCTAGTGAGGGTGTCATAATTGAAACATACCCCGAGAGCGGACTTTTATCAAAAATAATTTTCCCCGCTGCCTGCCTGTCATAGTGCCACATAGAATTTGAATTTTGGCAGGCAATTGTTGAAATTTTGGACTGGTGTACTTAATTGATGCAAATACAACAGTGCTTTGTCTTTGTTTTTGATTATATGTTTTTGTAAAATGTTTTTCATACAATTTTGATTCGCACAACATACTGAATAAAATGTGTATTCCTCCTATGCATTAAGAGTAATGAACAGTTGTTTGAAATGAAGTTGAATCAATACAAAAATGAAAGTAAAGTACAATGATTTTTTGCGTTGTTTTTCGAATATGCAGTATTAATTAGCAGTACTGAAATTGGTGGCCTGGTACCCCTTGTTTGAAAAAATGTATTAGTCGTCCTGCCAGGCTCCCAGAACGGACGAAACCCCTTTGGTTTAAACTCATCAGGGACAGTGGCAGACGAATCCAGCCATCAATATCATCTTCGAGTTTAGAAATAGCAACCCCATAATTTTCCCTTAATATAATGTCCGAGTCGGTGTGGAGCCGAATGCCCAAATAACGCACGACTCTGTGGTCCATACCAGTGGATATTCCGGATCAAAGCGAGCCGTGGCAGGAGTAAGAGGAAACATTATAGACTTATCCCAATTGACCCCAATGCCCGAAAGCGAGCCAAAAAGCAGCACCTTCCGTAGCATAGGCGAAAGATTGGTCTCCGGATCTCTGACATATAACAACGTGTCGTCGGCGTATGTAGACAAAACAAGCTGATAATTCGGCAAACGGATGCCCCTGTGCCCATGATACTCCCGCAAGGCACAGGCCAGAGGCTCAGCATGTAGGGCATTGAGGATAGGGGATAGTGGACAGCCCTGTCTCGTACCTCTGAATATACGTATGGGGTCAGTGACCAAAGTACCTATCCGGATACGGGCCGTCGGTTCATGATATAACGTCGTCAGTAGTTGGAGAAAAACCGCCCGACACCCATGCGGCTCAAGACGTGGCGCATGAAGGGCCACTCGATGGAGTCGAAGGCCTTCTCCATATCCATAAATACCGCAATCGCTGGGACCTCCGGGCGAGTATGTTGCATGGCCGCAAATGCAGTTCTCAGATTATAGGACAGATTCCAAGAGGGCACAAAGCCCGCCTGCTAAGGGGACCCAGTATGCTTGTTTCCGGTTCAGGAAAGACATGGCTTGGCAGTTTGGGCTGGACTGTTCCCATGAGGCACAGGGGCAGACTACTTTGCATATAGCCATGTCTGAACTGGGGTGGTGGAGTGAGCTAAAGAATGATGATCTATTAACCCCAGATCAGTTGACTGGGGGTGAGTGTTTGATTTGCTCAAGCACTCCATCCATCACCCCCTTTGGTATCGCTTTGTTCGCCCTAAGTTGACAGGGTATGATCAGACGTGGGTCCCTTGTATACTTTGCCACTGGATTCAAGATAGCCTGGCTGATGAGGGTTATGAGCCCGAAACCGGTCTCAGGATGCTTGTTTTCAGTCCAGGGAAGACATGGCTTGGCAGTTTGGGCTGGACTGTTCCCATGAGGCACAGAGTCAGACTGATTTCCATATGGCCATGTCTGAACTGGGGTGGTGGAGTGAGCTAAAGAATGATGATGGATTAAACCCAGATCAGTTGACTGGGGGTGAGTGTTTTATTTGCTCAAGCGCTCCGTCCATCATCCCCTTTGGTATAGCTTTGTGCACCCTAACTTGGCAAGGTATACCCAGACGGGGGTCCCTTGCTCACTTTGCCACTGGATTCAAGATAGCCTGGCTGATGAGGGTTCTGAACCCAAAACCAGTCCCAGGATGCTTGTTTCCGGTCCAGGGAAGACATGGCTTGGCAGTTTGGGCTGGACTGTTCCCATGAGGCACAGGGTCAGACTGATTTGCATATAGCCATGTCTGAACTGGAGTGGTGGAGTGAGCTAAAGAATGATGATGTATTAAACCCAGATCAGTTGACTGGGGGTGAGTGTTTTATTTGCTCAAGCGCTCCGTCCATCATCCCCTTTGGTATCGCTTTGTGCACCTAAGTTGGCAAGGTATACCCAAACGGGGGTACCTCGTTCACTTATCCACTGGATTCACAATAGCCTGGCTGATGAGGGGTGTGAACCCGAAACCGGTCCCAGGATGCTTGTTTCCAGTCCAGGGAAGACATGGCTTGGCAGTTTGGGCTGGATTGTTCCCATGAGGCACAGGGTCTGACTGATTTGCATATAGCCAAGCCTGAACTGGGGTGGTGGAGTGAGCTAAAGAATGATGATGTATTAAACCCAGATCAGTTGACTGGGGGTGAGTGTTTGATTTGCTCAAGCACTCCGTCCATCATCCCCTTTGGTATTGCTTTGTTCACCCTAAGTTGACAGGGTATGCCCAGACGTGGGTCCCTTGCATACTTTGCCACTGGATTCAAGATAGCCTGGCTGATGAGAGTTATGAACCCGAAACCGGTCCCAGGATGCTTGCTTCCTGTCCAAGGAAGACATGGCTTGAGAGTTTGTTCTGGACTGTTCCCATGAGGCACAGGGTCAGACTGATTTGCATATGGCCATGTCTGAACTGGGGTGGTGGAGTGAGCTGAAGATTGATGATGGATTAAACCCAGATCAGTTGACTAGTGTGAGTGTTTTATTTGCTCAAGCTCTTTGTCCATCATCCCCTGCTTTGTGTGCCCTGAGTTGGCAAGGTATACCCAGACAGGGGTCCCTTGCTCACCTTGCCACTGGATTCAAGATAGCCTGGCTGATGAGGGTTATGCTACACTCCTGAGGCACAGCCGGTAGATTTTATTTGATAAAAAACGGCACTTTGCACTTTAATGGTTTTGCTGCTATTTTAAACATTTTAAATTTATCTGGGAACTGAGGGCTTACCATTTGGGTGGGCGGACTGTCCAGTGGGATTGAGGGCACTGCCGGTCACGGTCTTTTTGTTTCAGGCATTGCGGGACCGCCATCTTGGGGATTCTCGGGAGGCAGCACTCTAGTTGCTGGCCCGGAAACCAATAAAAGAAATATGACCGAAGCGCGCAGCGGGCGCGCCGCCGCGCACCAAAGGTACGCCCGCTGCACCCATACACGCCTGGCCCGCGCCGAGAGCCAAGACCCCTGCCAGTTTTTCTCCTGGTAACCAACCGATATTTACTTATTCAAGAAGTAGGTTGGCTCAGTTAAATAATTTGGTCACAAATTCAGATTGTCCATGCCTTTCCCTAGACGAAGGAGTACCTGAAAACCCGACTTTCTGCCCTCATTGTAATATTAGCCTCCCGGTGCCCCTATTTAGTAAAGTAAGTGGAGGGCTATTGGAGGAGGCATGTGCTTTGAGGAATAGTACACAGGGCCTAAAAGGACTCCTGCTTAACGCTCGGTCACTAGTTAAGCATAGTACCGAATTGCGCCACTCTGATAGAAGATCTGGGAGTGAAAGTGGTATTCATTACTGAAGCCTGGACGGAGACGGACCCTCAGGACCAGATATAGAAGAGGCCTAGCCCCCAGGTTTTCTTTGTCATACAGTGAATAGGCAGGGCAAGAAAGGAGGGGGGTTGGCAGTCATATATCATGATTCTATTAGTGCCACCTTTAAAACAATCACAAATGGGGGGTGTGAAGCTCTGACCTTCTCCCTCTTTCTTCCACATAAGGAGAATTTTAGAGGGATCCTGATATACAGGCCTCCAGGCCAGAGTAAGCCGTTTGTTGATTTAGTCAGTAAGCTAATGGAGGAAGGTATAAGGGATAGATCTTTTACCATAATGCGCGATTTTAACTTCCATTTGGAGGATACTGCAGAATAAGATACTTTGGAGTTATTAGACTTTATGAATGGATTGGATCTAATGCAATTAGTTTGAGGGGCTACCCACACGGCTGGACATACGCTGGATGGGATCTTCTCAAACTATACACAAATATCCGTCCCAGAGGTGCGGCCAGTAGCATGGTCAGATCATGCGGCCATTCTATTCGAGATCGCCTACCCGGACAATCAGAAGCATGACAAAGTCGTAACAAAGCCCAGCAACATACGAGCATGGAATAGAATTGACGGTAAAGATCTGTCAGACCTCTTGGAGCCTAATCTGCCCTCTTTAGTTGGGGAGGTGGATGATGCCATAACCAGATTTAATGCCTGGGTTACTGACGCATGTGATAAACATTCTCCAAAAAACCCTTTTTATCCCAGAAGGATCCATTCCTCTGCCCCCTGGTACACTCCCAATTTAGAAACTCAGAAATGCATTTGTAAACATTCTGAACGGGAATGGAGGAAGGGGTATAAGGTTGAGGATAAAATCAAATATAAAGAAAGTATTCGGGTCTATAAGCAACTACTGTTCACGACTAAGCAAGAATACTTTGCTAACCAAATTAAACTAGCAGAAAACTTGGCAAAAGAATTATTTAAAATTGTCTGCAAATTGGCCAACCCACAAACTTCACAAGTGGTGGAGAGCCAGGAACTATGCGATAAAATCATCAGTTATTTCCTAGATAAAGTGGAGGATATTTTCTCAACCTTCAACAGTGCTAATAGTGGCTCTTCACTTGAATCCTGTATCGATAAAAACACTGCTTCCCAAACTCAGAATTCATTGACTGAATTCCCTCTGTTAACAAATTCAGACACCGCCAAACTTTTGCAAAACATGAAATCAGGATCCCCTTATGATTTGATTTGATTTGATTTATGGTTTTATAAAGCGCTGGTATGCCCATGGGCGTCTTGGCGCTGGGGAAATAACTGCTGCAGAGCGTGAGGCAGAAAGTGGATGCTGGGCTGCCTATCTGGACTTGAACAGCCAAGTTTTATAGGCTTATGACCCTTGTCCGATTAAAATAGCCAAATTGGCCCCTCAAACCTTTGTTGCAGCTCTTACCCCTCTGTTTAACACTATATTGGAAACAGGCAGGATCCCCGCTAACTGGAAAACTGCCTCTTTGATTCCTCTTTTTAAAAAAAATCTAATTTAGACTCAAAAGATGCTCATAATTTTAGACCTATCTCTCGCCTCCCATTTCCGGCCAAAATTTTGGAAAAATTGATTAATAGTCATCTGAGCAGATACCTTCAGGATGCTGAGGTACTTGATTGTACCCAATATGGCTTCCGGGAGGGACATAGCACAGAAACTGCTCTCTTAAAGTCTGCTGACGAGATCAGGAAAACTTTGGATCAGGGTGGTAAAGCAGCAATGATTATGTTGGACCTCTCCGCAGCATTTGACACGGTCCATCATGCTCTTTTGATGGACCGTTTGTCAGCCAGTAGAGTACAGAACACCGCCTGGAAGTTTTTAAAATCTTTTCTTTCCGACAGTCAGCAGATAGTGGCCCTAGGAGATTTCTGCTCCCCTCCTTTCCAACTTCCTTGTGGGGTTCCACAGGGGTCATCTCTAAGTCCCACCTTATTTAATGTCTACGTGTCGTCTTTGGCTCCATTGATTAGATCTTTTGGTTTTCATCTTACTTCCTATGCAGACGATACGCAGATAGTGGTATCACTCCTCCCAGGATCTGAAAGGACTTTAAGCCACAAGTTACATGACTGTATGGAGGCTGTTGGCTCCTGGATGTCCAGTAATTGCCTCAAATTGAACTCAGGCAAGACTGAAGTTATTTTATTTGGGAACGATGTTAACTTGTGGACCCCTGAATGTTGGCCTGACTCCTAGGGACCCCTGCCTTCACCCTCTACAAAAGTGAAAAATCTGGGAGTGTACCTAGATGGTAAACTGGATATGAAAAGGCAAGTTAATGCCATTGTATCATCTACTATATTCACTCTCAGGACCACTAAGAAAATTCTTCCTTTTCTCCCTAAGAAGAGTCGGCAGACGGTGGTCACGGCATTGATTATGTCGCGACTGGACTATTGCAACAGCCTTTATTTAAACATCCAAGAGAGGCTGTTGCATAGACTCCAGATGCTCCAGAACACCGCTACTAGGCTGATATCTGGCATACAAAATTCGTTCCGATCTCTAATGAAATCCACAGACTACATTGGCTACCAGTAAGGCAACGAGTATATTTTAAATCCATGTGTCTTGTTTTTAAATCACTTCAGAACCAGAGTCCACGCTATTTGCAGGATCAATTGCAATGGTATCGACCATCTAGGCCCATACGTTCATCAACTTAAAAATTGGTGAGTCCCACCCATAAAAAAATCTCGTTGGGGTGGGAAAAGCTTTGTGGTAAGTGCTGCAAATATGTGGAACCGGCTTCCTATTCACCTGAGGAACTGTACTGATTTGTTGCCGTTTAGGAGAATGCTTAAAACTTGGTTGTTCTAGTCTCCTTCTTAATCTCTCCTCTTTTCAGGATAGCAGATAGCGCCAGGACACCCAAGGGTAACAGACATGCTTAATAAAATAATTAACATAACATAACATGAAACAGAAACTGGTCCCAGGACGCTTGTTTCCGGTCCAGGGAAGACATGGCTTGGCAGTTTGGGCTGGACTGTTCCCATGAGGCACCGGGTCAGACTGATTTGCATATGGACATGTCTGAACTGGGGTGGTGGAGTGAGCTAAAGAATAATGATGGATTAAACCCAGATCAGTTGACTGGGGGTGAGTGTTTGATTTGCTCAAGCGCTCCGTCCATCATCTCCTTTGGCATCGCTTTGTTCGCCCTAAGGTGGCAGGGTTTGCCCAGACATTGGTCCCTTGCTCACTTTGCCACTGGATTCAAGGTAGCCTGCCTGATGAGGGTTGTGAACCCGAAACCGGTCCCAGGATGCTTGTTTCCAGTCCAGGGAAGACATGGCTTGGTAGTTTGAGCTGAACTGTTCCCCTGACACAGGGTCAGACTGATTTGTATATGACATGTCTGACCTGGGGTGGTGGAGTGAGCTAAAGAATGATGATGGATTAAACCCAGATCAGTTGACTGGGGGTGAGTGTTTGATTTGCTTAAGCGCTCCGTCCATCATCTCCTTTGGTATCGCTTTGTTCGCCCCAAGGGGGCAGGGTATGCCCAGACATTGGTCCCTTGCTCACTTTGCCACTGGATTCAAGGTAGCCTGCCTGATGAGGGTTATGAACCCGAAACCGGTCCCAGGATGCTTGTTTCCAGTCCAGGGAAGACATGGCTTGGCAGTTTGAGCTGTAGTGTTCCCATGAGGCACAGGGTCAGACTGATTTGTATATGACATGTCTGAACAGGGGTGGTGGAGTGAGCTAAAGAATGATGATGGATTAGACCCAGATCAGTTGACTGGGGGTGAGAGTTTGATTTGCTCAAGCGCTCCGTCCATCATCCCCTTTGGTATCGCTTTGTTCGCCCTAAATTGACAGGGTATGCCCAGATGTGGGTCCCTTGCTCACTTTGCTACTGGATTCAAGATAGCCTGGCTGATGAGGGAAATGAACCCGAAACCGGTCCCAGGATGCTTGTTTCTGGTCCAGGGACGACATGGCTTGGCAGTTTGGACTGGACTATTCCCATGAGGCACAGGGTTAGACTGATTTGCATATGGCCATGTCTGAACTGGGGTGGTGGAGTGAGCTAAAGAATGATGATGGATTAAACCCAGATCAGTTGACTGGGGGTGAGTGTTTGATTTGCTCAAGGGCTCCGTCCATCATCCCCTTTGGTATCCCTTTGTTCGCCCTAAATTGGAAGGGTATGCCCAGATGTGGGTCCCTTGCTCCCCTTTGGTATTGAACAGTGCCTTGAGCTGAACCAGAGCCAGGCTTCTGGCTCTAGTCTTTGGAAACTTTAAGTGGCTATCCTACCTCTATGTGTCCATAGAGATTGCAATTATACCGTGGCTCCAAATACCAGTTGTGCCTAGCAGAATTCCCATATAGAATCCTGCATCACACAATTGTCAGTTGGCGGTTCTTCCTGGTTGCCTTTGCTCATATTTACTGTGTTCAGGAGCACCAGATCTGATTTTACCGGCTTGAAAATCCAGCTGATAAAATCACTTTGTGAAAGGGCTACAGAGCAGTCAGGACACATTCCTCAGTCCCTTTCTTCCAAGGAACAAGGGAGCATGTAATGCTCACTAATGCAAGGCAAAATCCTCTCCTAGCCTTTCCTACCCTCCCTATCTCCGTCACCGACTATCACATCCAAAAAAAGGAGTCCCCACACATATTTACCACCAGCTTAGAGAAGGTGGTAAATGGGTTAAAAAAACACCCCGAAATTGACAATTGCATGACAAATTCCACCCAGTAAATTGAGGGATAAAAAAATAGATTTCCCATACAAAAGGAGCATCAGACCTATATTATGTTAGCATGATGCATCTATACGTACCCTCTTTTGCTAAAACTATATGTATATATTTTATATGTGCCTGCAGGGGGGAAGCGTTTATTCGCTATTTGCATATCTATTGCTGACAGAGTAGGCCGAGAACCATACAGATACCATTTTCCACACATTTGCTCGAACACGGACTGTGATCACGTGTTAGTCTCCGGCAGTTGTCAAGCCCCAGTTCATCTGAATTACTGGGAGCAGCTAAACTTAGGCTGTCTACTCGACTGTCCTGAGACTCAAGGTTGCATCTGGCTTTGAGTGCGATAAGCGCATTCCTGGAGGTGCTGTGCCTACACTCCAGGGCACCAAGACGAAAGGGAGTCCCCCTCCTGACCTTCCCAGTAATAAATAGTTAAGCTTTGAACTAATCATGTGTGACACATATGGTCCTTTCCTGGAGCTCGAGGGCCAACTGGTGTTTTTCCTTCTACAGTGATTATTTGTGTTGAACTGAAAAGTATATAACCTCATGTTTGAATGCGAGCCAACAGTCTTCTCCGCGCACCTGATGGGTGAGGGTTGGAGAGGCTCCTCTATAGGGTATTTTTGATTATTAAATGATTGAACTTTCTTCACTGCCAACTGACTGATTATTTGGTAATGGGATTGGGGCTATTGGTAGGTATAGCCCTTTATGTTATTTTTATAGTACTTCAGTTGGCGACTCTGGTGGGACTCCGTGATAGGGTTTTCCTCCCCGTAACCGGGTAGAAAGGACAAAGAAGAGGAGCTCTGGTCGAGCGGGTGGACGGACCGAATTTTTTTTTAACTTACTCCGCTCTCGCGATCAGAGTGCCCCAACTGCTACAGGCGTAACCCAGGAACTGAACGTGTTGGTCTTCAGGAGTTGGCAGTGGAGAATACACAATTGTACCTGCGTGCACCAGGTGAGTGGATTGTTTTTGATGTCCTTTGGAACGCGCTGTGGAGCAGTGCTTTTGAAGCTGTTAACTGTGTAGGATTTGGTGGTCTGTGTACCACGGAAAATCTTGGGGTTCTGACAGGGCAGCATTGTGGCTGCACGGGTAGATGCTCCATGGACTTGTTTTGTGAACAATAGAGACGCCGATCGGACGCCCTGGTGTGGCTTGTGTGGTGTGCACCTGGCCGGACTGGTCTCGGATAGGCCTGTGGTTGTACCCGGGTAGCCTTGGGGACATATCTGAAGCAATGCTAAGGAAGCAGGCTTAGTCAGAATAGTCCAAAGGGTGAACCAGGAAGACTGCAGGATGGTCTGTAGGACAGTCTGTGGTTATACCTGTCCGACGGTCTCTTGGTAGTATTTGGACTGCTTGATTTTGATATCTGTTGGTCTGGAATCGGAATTGATTGATTCTCCATGAACAGGAGTCGACAGGCTCTGTTCTTTGTTTGGAAAGACAGAAAAGAGACATGTTGTTTTGAATATCTTTGTATGTACATATATTATTGTTCTGTGTATGTTTGAATAAGAGTGAGGTCAAATAGGTTGTGAATGTTTGAACATGGCCATTTTTGGAAGTATGTTTTTTATGATTAAATTAGAAATACATGGCAACAATCACTATGCGGTGTGTTAGCAAATTGAGTTGTTTTGGATGTTGTTGCCGCTCTAATGATAGGCGCTTGGCTGAAAGTAAACCTGCCCCGCCTGAGGGCAGCCCGAGTTATGTTATGTATGTAAAGCATGGTATTACACCTCTCTTGTTTAATACACTATGGCATAAATATACTAAGGATAATGTAGAGTTGCAATGGCCTTTAACCGGGTCTTTTGATGAGAAAAAGATATATTTTCTGCAGGATCGATTGTTTTCTAAACGTAGTCGACAGTCAATGTTTGATTCCCTAAACCTATGGCAGAAGGAGGCAAAGCGTAGACGTATATGGGGGGAGAAAGTCTGCAGAATGAAGGGAGGTCAGACGATTACGCAGAAAGCCAGTGCTTATGATAAAGCTCAAACCGTACAGGGAATTGATTGTGTAGATAGGCAATTTAGATTGCAAGTGGATAAGACCTATGTGGCTAGGACTGAAGCGGAGGATGAGATGGTGGATTTAATGGATACTAGTCCCTCTCCACCTTATGCTCCACAACGTATATATCCTGTTGTTCCCCCAGCTCCAGTACAGGTCCCTTCAGCCTCTGCCCCTGTTGTTTCCTCTTCCCCTGTCTCTCTGGGAACGTCCTCTGTTTTATCTCCCTCTGTATCTGAGACGGCTAACTTATGGTCTGTTAAATTGCCATCTTCGGTTATGTCCACAGCTGTTTTGTCTCCCCCTACCCTTGCGTGGCTTCCCATTCCGCGAGCACGACCCCAACCTTAGCTGTTTCAACTCCAACTCGTGCTCCGGGGGATTTCGACACACGAAAGTTGTTTATTCATTCGACTGTAGGATTAAACGAGAAACAGATGATTAAAAATCAGTCATCCCAGTGGATGCGACAGCCTATTTATACTATAACTGATATATGGAGCACCCTTCGAAACTTTGAGCCGGTTATGAAGCAACATGCCATGAAACACAAGGCCACATGGCTTCTTACTTTATGAGAACAGTGCTTTTCAGGAGGGATGCCCCCTCAAGTGATGTATGATATTCGGGACAGGGCTCATAAGTCTGAACTTAGACCAGAGAAAGTGTATAAAAATATTGAGGTTTTATTAAGTTATCGAGGGCGGATGCACCAAAAACTTTCCTCATGGGACTCTCAGCACCCTATGCGTGAAGTCCAACCTATCTTTCATCCTGAAATACAGGAATTAAAGAATGATCAGGATGAGGTGACTAGACCTTGTGTAGAGGCACGAGTGCAGGAAAAATGGGTTTACACCCCCTGGAAGAGGAGTGAAGTCCTCTCGCTAAAATCACAACTACCTGACCCCCGTAAGAATCCCCCGGCTTATTATAAAGAACTCACAGAAAAGGCTTCCTCATCCGTTATGTCCCTAGCTGACATAGAGCTATTTTTTGCGTTGTTAGTCCCTGTTTTTGTATGACGTCAGTGGCATGATCAGAACCATGTTCAGGAGTTAGGTGGAACATGGGAACAGATAAAAAATTGGTATAAGGAACGTAAGCCTGGTGATAAACCAAAACCCAAACTATTGGCGTTACCTGGACGTATTATTGCTTACATGCATTCCTTAATTCCGCCTCGTAAGGTGGATTGGGATAAATTGACAGCATGTAAGCAGAAGAAAGACAAAAGCGTTTCGGATTTCTTCACTAGATTTGAAGGTGTGTTCATTGATTTTAGTGGACAGGATTTATCATTGGAAGGTGGTATACAATTATTTGTTAATCGTTCTGTGACCAATTTGTTACCGGAAGTTTCTGCACGGCTACAAGCCGCTGAAAGTACCTGGACCACGTCTATGCCCTCGGTAATATTAAGTATGGCCCAATATTATGAGCATAGAGAAAATGAGAGTAAGGATAAGACAGAAAAGAAAACGAAAGATCTTAAAACTCAGGTGCCCTTACAACAAGTTGTTCAAGGATGAGGCAGAGAGAGAGGTGGGAGAGGGTTCGTCCCGAGGGGGGTGGGAACCGGACGAGTCAGAGGCCCAGCTGTTGTTTTGGGGATAAACCAGTGTGCCTATTGTAAGGAGGAAGGGCATTGGCGATTTCAGTGTCCATTGTTGCTGGCTCAGAATGGGGCTATGAGAGGAGGAGGAAGAGGTCGAGGTGGTGTGGATCGCAGTGATATGCGACGAGAAGAGGCGACGCATGTCGGATCAGAAAATAATTACTTCGATAATCCGAGAGGTAGGCAGTATTATAATGAGGACTGTGCAGTGGATGCAACCGAAGGGTATGACTATACATAGGACAGCCAAGGACAGAGTGGGGGCTAGGTGTCAGAACCCGTTGATCAGCTAGGGCCTTATGCAAAGGCGCATTTGATGGGGACATCTGACATTTTTTTAGTTGATACGGGTGCGATGAATGGTTCTATTCCACATTCTCTGGTCCCAGGGGCTGCTCTGTCCGGGAAAAATAATGTTTTGGTGGGATTCTCAGGAATTCTTGTGGTGAGCCCCATTTCCAAACCTATTCCGTTTACAATTGGTCCAGTAACTGTAGACTCCCCGTTTCTTTTGACTTCCCATTGTGGGGAACATTTATTGGGCTTGGATTTGTTGAAGAAATTACATGCAAAAATTCATTGTTCACCTGATGGTGTTTATTTGACTATCAATCCCCTTTGCAAGCATACTTTGCAGTGTTTCACCAAAAATGAACCCCTCCCTCCTGAGTTTGCTGCTATCCCAGCGACGCTGTGGGCCACTGGAGACACAGATGTAGGATTATTAAGGAGTCCACCCATTTCTATTACTTTGAAGCAAAATGCTGGGCTTCCAAATATACCTCATTACAAAATTTCTCCGTCGGGCGAGAAAGCTTTTCTCTCCATCATACAAGATTTGATCAAAAATGGTGTGGTGGAAGAGACAGCTGCTAATATATGCAACAGCCCAATTTCACTGATCTTAAAAAAGGCCCCTGTTGGAAGTGATCCTGACTATGTTGATACTTATCGTTTTCTGATTGATTTGCGTGAAGTTAATAAAATAGTGGTGCCAAAATACCCTGTGGTTTCTGATATCACTACTATTCTCACTATGATTCCTCCCACTGCTAAATATTTCTCTGTGATCGATTTAAAGAATGCTTTCTTTAGAATTCCGATACATCCTGATAGCCGCCATATTTTCGTCTTCTCATTATCTGGTCGCAGCTTCCGGTTTTGTCGCACTCCCCAGGTGTACACGGAGGGTCCTATAATTTATAGTCAATCTTTGAAGACATTGTTGGATGATTTGATCGTGCCCCCTGGTAATGTGCATTTGCAATATGTTGATGATCTGTTAGTGGCCTCTGATACTGAGGAGGGTTGTAAGGAAGCCACCGTATAATTATTGTCTCATTTGGCGGCTAATGGCAAAAAAGTATCCCTTTCTAAATTCAGTGACCTACCTAGGTCATCTACTGTCGAAAGAGGGAACGAGACTAACCCCTGAGCGTGTGACTACCATTTTTAATATGTCTGTATCTCGTACTCAGCGTGATGTTCATGCATTTCTCAAGGAAAAACCAAAGGAAATGATGGACGGAGCGTTGACAATACAAGCACTCACCCCCAGTGGATTAAACCCAGATCAGTTGACTGGGGGTGAGTGCTTGTATTGTCAACGCTCCGTCCATCATTTCCTTTGGTTTTTCTTCGTTCACCATAAGTTGGCAGGGTATGCTCAGACGTGAGTCCCTTGCTCACTTTACCACTGGATTCAAGCAAGCCGGGCTGAAGAAGGCTGAAATGCCAGAAACCGGTCCTCAGTAGCTTGTTTCCGGTCCAGGGAAGGCATGGCTTGGCGATTCGGGCTGTACTGTTGCCATGAGGCACAGGGTCAGACTGATTTGCATATGGCCATGTCTGAACTGGAGTGGCAGAGTGGGCTAAAGAACGGTGATGGATTAAACCCAGATCAGTTGACTGGGGGTGAGCGCTTGTATTGTCAGTGCTCCGTCCATCATTTCCTTTGGTTTTTCTTTGTTCATGCATTTCTCAGCATAACTTCTTACTGCGGCCAATGGATCCCTAATTTTTCCCTTCTCGCTAAACCTCTCCTGTATTTAACCACTAAAAATGTGCATAAACCTTTACCCTGGACTGATGTTTTCCAAAATGCTTTTGACTCTTTAAAATCTGCGCTTTGCTCTGCACCCATTCTTGGTACCCCTGACTACCAAAAACCTTTTGTGCTTTATGTACACGAGGTGGACGGTTGCTCTCTTTCTGTGTTAACACAAGGATTTGGTGGTAAGCAGAGACCTTGTGCCTATTTCTCTGCGGTGTTGGATAACGTCGCCAGAGCACTCCCTAGCTGTTTAAGAGCTACTGCTGCAGTCGCAGTGGCTATTCGACAGTCGGAAGGGCTCGTTCTGAACACTGATCTCACAGTGATGGTACCGCCCACTGTGGATACATTATTGAACAAAACGAAGACCAGGCACCTTACGAGTGCGTGTCTTACAGGGTACGAATTGACTTTGTTTGCTCTCCACATTACGATTAAACGATGTGCCACTCTGAACCCTGCTACGTTACTACCCGTCCCTTCGAACGAAAGGAACAATGATGTTCATGATTGTATATTTCGGATGGAGGAAGAGACCAAGGGACGGGTAGACCTGACAGGCAATCCTCTATCTGACCCTCAAGGGGAGTTGTATGTCGATGGCTCTTGTTTCAAATTATCAGATGGCACGACAACTGCTGCATATGCGATAACTACTCTTCACACTGTAGTTGAAGCTTCTTGAGTACCCTATCAATCAGCAAAAGCAGCTGAGTTAGTGGCATTGCTTCGGGCCTGTGAGCTAAGTGAAGGATTGAGAGTAAATATTTACACCGATAGCCAGTATGCCTTCGGCGTGGCTCATAGTTTTGGCCGGCTTTGGGCTGAAAGAGGTTTTCTCACTTCCCATGGTCAACGAATACAGCATGGCCCCTTGATTTTACGATTAATGACAGCATTATCGTTACCAGAGATGGTGGCTGTAGTTAAATGTAGTGCACACAAGGCAGTGGTTGATGTAAAAGGTGAAGGTAATGCCTTTGCTGATCAAGTAGCTAAGGAAACTGAAAAATCCAAATTGACCTCAATGTTTGTGACTAGCTCTGCTAGTTGGGTGGCTGAAACAGAGATGTTTTATAACACCATGGAGAGTGTCCGAGAAATACAGAAAGAAGCTACCCCTATTGAGCTGGCTCACTGGAAAGAGAAAGTGGGGAAATTAGATGCAGAGGATTGTTGGATTGATTTGACAGAAAAACAGCGATGGTTGCTGCCTAATGCATTAGTGAATGAGGTGGTGACAATGGCACATGGTTCAGCTCATATTGGGGCAAAGGGCATTTGTGCATTATTAGTTCCTGTATGGTACAATCCCAATATTCCAAGGACCGCTGCTCATTTGGTGCAATATTGCATGGTTTGCTTACGACATGATCCTGGGGGCAGGGAACCTGTTCTGAGTGGAAACTTTGCACCACCATTGCTGCCTTTTGAGGTGCTCCAAATGGATTATATCTAGCTGGAGTGCATAAATAATTTTAAGTATGTCCTGGATGTGGTGTGCGCTTTCAGTAAATGGGTGGAAGCCTACCCGACCAAAGAAAATACTGCTTATGCCACGGCAAAGGCGTTGGTAAAGGAATACTTCCCACGCTATGGATTGCCTTGGGTGATCTAGAGTGATAACGGGGGACACTTTAATGCAGAATTCATTTGTAATGGACTGCAGATTAAACAAAAATTCCATGCGGCTCGACCTTCCCAGTCCGCTGGTTTGGTCGAGAAGTATAATGGGATACTGAAGCTCAAATTGGCAAAAATTCAAGAAAGTACCGGATTGAAGTGGCCAGATGCTCTACTGCTGGCATTAATATCAATACAGGTTACCCCACATTCTCGTTCTGGAAGATCTCCATATGAGATCATTTTTGGGTGCCCTGCTAATGTTTGGGGCGTCCCAAGACCCAGAACATTTTGTGATAGAGAGTATCCTATGTTGACAGACTATCTGTATGCTTTGATTAAAGATCTTCGTTCAATTCATCAACAGGTCTCAGCAGTTTTGCAGCCCCTGCCGGATGGTCCCGGACATCGCTTGGAGCCAGGACAGTGGGTTCTGGTCCGTAATTATCAGCAAAAATCCAGCTTGGATCCCCGTTGGTCTGAACCATTTCAAGTCTTGTTGGCCACGCGGACGACGGTAAAGGTGAACGGCAAGCGACACTGGATCCATGTGTCACATCTGAAAAAACGACCCCTCCCACTTCTCTATGATCAGTGAATCCAGAAAGGTGTTCTGACCCAGGAAAGTGAGCAAGTCCTCGTTTTGTCCCTTTTTCTGATGCCCAGGTAATTGGAGAAGGGCAAGGAGAAGGTGTTCGAGGCTCGGAAAGGGCTCTGTCATCAGCACAAGTGATTGCCCCAGATTCTGTTGCCCTTACAGTCAAACGAGAGGCTTGCATCACCCCTATTTCATCGGATTCATCACCCTCTGTTTTGTTCTCTGATCAAGAAGTGCCTGGCCATGCTCGATACAACCTGCGGCCCAGAAAACAACGCAGTACCCCAGTTGAATATGGTAGGAGGTAGGGAGAGACTTGAGTGATAGGGTACAGACCCGTTCCACAAATGTCTGTTAGATGCGCTTCTGGGGTACTGAGCGAGACACTGGACTGAGCGCGCTGATAGCCTTGAACATTTGATTGCTCTGTTCAGAAAGAAAGACTGAATTTCTTGTTTAAGAAGGCCCAGGTTGTGTTATCTTCGAGGTTTATGTGAGAACATAACTCCAACGTGAGAAGCTTGCTTTGATATTATTTGTGATGAACGATAGGAGCCTGCCTGTGAGGCTCTAAATAGACACAGGAAAGAAGCACCCTCTGGCAGGATGGACTGCATCACCCGAGTTTATTTTTGGACTTTTAGTTAGTATGTATCCCTTTGCTCGTTTCGTTCTTGAATAGGAACGTCCTTTTGTACCGCATTATTTCCCTGCATATATGCCTGTCTTTTCTAGTTGGACCCAACAAGTTGAAATTGCATTTATAGTTATTATAGCAATATTACTAATCACATTGATGGGAGTATTCATCTATTAGAATTTGGCCACCCTATGCATACTATTTTAGGAACAACTGCCCCACCTCTGGAACATGTGTTTCATACTTTAGCCCCACATAAGGAAAGGCATCCTCAGACTTATGTGAAAAATGTATTTGTTGAAATGCTTCTTCAAACACCAATACTACAAATTGTTGGGTTTGTGGTCTTTTACCATCTGTTATGTACAAGCACGACCTATTCATATCCCTGCCCTTGTTTCATCTGGGGAGTTGTGAGGCTTGGTTTAAATTACTTGCAATGATGTATATGCATTATACTGTGGACACTCAAAGGTTTTCGGAAAATGATTATGAAATGATTTTAGCATATTTTGAGGTTCTTAGGGATTCGACCCCATGGGGAATAATGGAGAGGGAACCTTAGATCCGAATGCATGTATGAATATGTATACAACGCATGAAAATACCACTTGGTTGAAAAATGAGATTTTGGATTTTGTTGAGTTTAATTTCACTCAGTATTTTCAACATTTTTCAAGACCGTAATGTTACTGAAGATAGGGCTATTTCAGTGCCTATACTAAATAGTACCTCTGCGTTCTGTGTTCAGGGAGTAGGGTACATATCAGTAGGAGAAAGCCGGTGTAATTACACTCATCATTTGTGTACTTTTAGCAGCCCTCCATTATTAACCCCTCCTAATGTATATTTTGTTTGTCGAGAAAGTGCCTATACCTGGCTTCCTCGAGGTTGGGCTGGACATTGCTACCTGGCCTTCCTGTACCCACCAGTCTATATTGTCCCTTCTAATTATCACAAGGATTACCGCTTAGATAAACGAAGTGTGCTTATAAGGAGAAATAAAAGAGGATAGATACTACCGATATAGACTAGACAGATACTCCACTGCAGCATTTTACCGACATTATAAAAGCAGTGTTTCCTATTTGGGGGCCTATAATAACCAGCAAAGAAGTACGGCGTTTGTCCAGAGTAGTTGAAGGGGTAATTAACACTGCTGCAGGAATATTGGCTAATATAACCGTAGAGCTACAAGCGCAGACTCCTTTTGCTTCAAAATCGTATGGTTTTAGACGTTATCTTGGAAGATCGAGGAGGAGCATGCCATGTGATCGGCAGTTCTTGTTTTGTTTATATTCCTGACTCCGCCCCCTTCGTTCATTTAGCTATCCAGAAGCTAAATCGTTTGACTTCTGAAATACATGTAGAGGCTGGTACATTATCCCTCTCTGGTTGGTTCTGGGGTCTGTTGTCTTCTTGGGGATGGAAAATTCGGATAGTGCTGGCACGTATAGCCGGTATCATATTCACGTGCTGCCTTTGTGTACAATGTGGTCATATATGTTGCTCTTATTGCGCAACTAAACTCACCTCCTCCGTGCCCGGTCCATCCCCAGCAGCAGTAAAGGCTCAGTTAGTTCAGCAGGAGCTCAAAGATTTAATGATGATTGATGAGGGAATATTTGAAGATTGACCTGTTTTGGTTAGCTACATCATGCTAAAAGGGCTGTTCTGAGGAATAAAAAAATAGATTTCCCATACATAAGGATCATCTGACCTATATTATGTTAGCATGATGCATCTATACGTACCGTCTTTTGCTAAAACTATATGTATATATTTTCATATGCGCCTGCAGGGGGGAAACGTTTATTCGCTCTTTGCGTATCTATTGCTAACAGAGTAGGCCGAGAACCATACAGACGCCATTTTCCACACCTATGCTCGAACACAGGCTGTGATCACATGTTAGACTCCGGCAGTTGTCAAGCCCCAGTTCATCTGAATTACTGGGAGCCGCTGAACGTAGGCTTTCTACTCGACTGTCCTGAGACTCAAGGTCCGTCTGGCTTTGGGTGCGATAAGTGCATTCCTGGAGGTGCTGTGCCTACACTCCCGGGCACCAAGACGAAAGGGAGTCACCCCTCCTGACCTTCCCAGTAATAAATAGTTAAGCTTTGAACTAATCATGTGTGCCATATATGGTCCTTTCCTGGAGCTCGAGGGCCAACTGGTGTTTTTCCTTTTACAGTGATTATATGTGTTGAACTGAAATGTATATAACCTCATGTCTGAATGCGAGCCAACAGTCTTCTCCGTGCACCTGATGGGTGAGGGTTGGAGAGGCTCCTCTATAGATTATTTTTGATTAATAAATTATTGAACTTTCTTCACTGCCAACTGACCGATTATTTGGTAATGAGATTGGGGCTATTGGTAGGTATAGCCCTTTATTTCTATTTTTATAGTACTTCAAAATTCAGGTCCACATAGTTCCTATTCCAAGGTATTTAACTCCTGGTTATAGAAATTGTACTTTCCAACAACGCGTAATCTATGCACAGAATTCTGTATTACTTGGAATTGAGCCAATACGCTGAAATTTCTGATGCACAGCATTACGTTTCTGAGATTTTACCCAGGGACTTCACATGCTTCCAGCAGATGAAATCTGCAGATGTTCCGCAAAATGTATAATTCTTATGGGACGGGTAGCTCCTTTATAACGGCATGATTGTCATAATCATGCCACTTATAATGAAGACCAAAATGCTAAGTCTGCTTGGAAAATACATTGTGGGCGAGGTAGGTGTGCACAATATAACACGTGTACCATTCATACTTGGATACCCAAGGTACTCATAAGACATCAATTCTGCCCTTTGAAATTTAGGGGATGCTAAGTAAGCAGATTCCTTGATATAGACAAAATACCTGGGGGCCTATTATAGAAATTTCACAATGGCTGAAAATAATGGCAAATCCATTTTTTTGCGTATTTAAACCTTGTGTAATATGAATGCAACAAACCGATGTCGTGCCATTCAACATAACAAAAAGAGCCTTAATGCGATCACATTTAATATAGCAATGAAACTGAAGCAATGGCTCCCAAAAACGTTTGAATTGTCAAGCAAGGGGTCTTTTTTTGCTTGCATTGTAAAGTAACGTAAGGTGGATGTGTAGAGCGCTGCTTGTCACCAGTGAAGGTATCCAGGCGCTGGTGGGCAGTGAAGTAAATGTTGAGAATACTGTTTCTGCATCTGCAGTTAGCATAGACATTTCACTGCTTTTCTTTCCCAATTTCCAGGTGTTGCTATTTCCCTCAAGGGTCAATTTGGTATTTCCCACACCATGAGTATCAATTAGAACTCCACCTTAACACCTAGGGCCAGGTTCTGGGTTAGATGAAAAAAGGTAAAGTACCAAAGCTTTTAATGATTTTTGCACACTGACTGCTTACTGATCCGACCTGCTTTTGGCCCTTCTGGGAGACCTTCGACTATGTGAACGGATACTACCCCCTTCGGGTGCCGGTATTCAATCAATGTTGCACGACTGCTGTTATATTGATATATGGCATCGTGAATTGGAAGGAGGAGGGGATACCCCTTCCACGTCACTGTGCTTTCCGATTTGCAGACTCGCAAAGCGTTACTTGCAATTAGGAAAGACATCCCTGACTTGCAAAACACTTTTTTATGCCTTGCAACTTGCCTTTTTGTAATCTCAAGGCCTACAGTTTTGTGAATCCCAAATTTTGCCACTTGATAACTCTTTGTACATTGGGCACTTAATGCTTGAACTTTAACTGAGCTATTTTACGAAGGTGATCATGCAATTTTGAACCTCTTTGGGTGATTGACCAGTGCAAAGTGGATTCTCAGTTAGTGTAAATATTGATCTTGTCCTGATTGTAAATGTAGTGCAAAATTGCTGCAGACCAGTTTTAGATTCCTCAACCAATCAGTGCAATGCATATAATCCACCTCCAGTGATTACTCACCTTGAATGACTAACAGCAGCAGTACTGATCAGATGCAAGGTAACCTGATGTGCAGGTGGTTAGCAAGCTATGCTGATCTCAAATTGGCTTATGTTAGAGTGGGCACAAACTGCCTAAATTAATGTACCTCAATGAGTCTGCAGGCATAGGATACCTGTTAATGGTACATAATCACACCTGGTCTTATTAATCCTCCCCAATGACCCCCTTGATGGGGTTAGATTTCTCCTCTCCCTGGTTCAAGAACATTGTTATATGGCTTCCTCGCAACCCAATCAAAAGAATCAGTTTCTTCACTCTCCCCGCTTGCGGAAAAATACACTTTCCGCAACTGTTGTAGAGCTGGAGTTAGAAAAGGAAATTAAGATATTATCCTGTTCTCGAATAATGTGGTGTATTTCTCTGCCACTTCTCCAATTTGTCAGGCAACTCAGAGAAAAAATAGCTAATTCAGAAATTAACAGACAAATGGGGGGGGGGGGAATTCAACTGTTAAAATACTGGTAACCATCAATGGTTGCTGAAACAGTCCCACTATCGCTTCTGCTGGCAGTGCACAAGACCATTTCTATCATAGGTGGCACATAATGTACCCTGCTCACCTTGGTACGAGAAGTGCAAGCAAGACCATAAGGGCTCCTGCGCTCACAATGGCAGAGGTACCACCAGGACTACAGAGGTATCCACTAACATCCACTTCCATGTTTCAATCTCCCACATCTACGACTGCCTAAAAAAGCGAGGAGAGGCTGTGCTGTTTTGACTGAGTGAAGTTCCCTTGTGTCTCTAGTCCCCCAATCAATGCACAAAATATCCCCAGGAACCCCACGCTGCAACACTCTTGCACACATCCTACCACATGCTAATGAAGCTCCAACTTGTAACCACTTCTCAGCTCGGGTGCACTTGGCTTCTCCGATGCCCCAGGGCAAACGTTGCTCTTCCTTCAACCTTTCCAGCGCATGTTTCTCTACCAACCCATGCACAACCCCACACGGATCCCAAAAAGGTTTCTTTATATAGACCCAAAACGATTGACTTTTTAAGGGCTTGTTTGTATTGGCCTTTTAAAGTATTTTCCTTTCATTCTCTTGGTAGCAACATTCCTACTGTGGCAGACAGAGCCAAGGAGCAAACAAACAGCAAACTGATTGTAAAAGTTACATAATAACCAAATACATGCATTTTCAGTTACAGACAACAGCAAAAGCTCCCTTATGCTGAACGTTCCCAGTCAGGGAGCAATAAACAAACAATGAAGCTAATCATGTGTTGGTCTTGTATTGCGCCTATTGATTAGTTGTCATTCTAAGAGGCACTGTGCCAAAGCATCCAGAAGACTATGGATACTTCATCTCGCAGGTAATTAGGATGTCACCTTTCAGGACATGCAAGACTTTTATTAGGAGCTTGTGAGTTTACAGTCTCTGAGTGAATTTCAACTGTCTAATGCTTAATCCATTTAAAAGACGCCTATATTTTAAAGTCCTGATGGAATACCTGATTCACCCTGATCACAACGTGTCTCACTTATCTGATTTCCAATTGAAGCTTCCAAAAATACCTGTGCACGGCATCAGTGCTTAAAAATGTTTAAAAGGATAGACACATACATTTCCTATGTATGTATTTATGTGTGTATATATATATATATATATATATATATATATATATATAAAATATATATATATAAAATATATATATATATATATATATATATCTATATATATATATATTACCTACTGGCGGTCGCCAGTAGGTATATATAGTTAGGATTTTTTTCCTATGGGACTTTTGAAAATTCTATGTCTAATACTTTGGCGTTTGTGGACGGAATCGGCTGAAATTTTCAGGAAAATGGCACATTTTGTTTCTGAGCAGCCCCTGAAAATTTGGGGGGGGTTTCATCAAGGGGGGGCCGAGAAAAAAGGGGGGTCCCAAAACGCGTTTTTCCCATGTTAATTTCCATAGGGCGTTTGGCCTCACTTTTAGCTCGAACGGCTGAATGGATTTGCACGAAACTTGGCAAAATTGTAGGGACTGTTAGCCCGATGTGCCTTTGCTGGGTCTCAATATATGTGCTCCAGTGGATTTTGAGAAATAACGTTTTAAAAAATGTATATATCTGTCACAGCGTCCTGGATAGCGCACCAGTTCGCGTTCTTTTCGCGTAACGGAGCTTTGCGAAGCGAAGCTGATTGGCTGTCCGGTGTCTGTCAACATTCTAAACAGTCAGGAGCAGCCGCCATCTTGTCTCTCGGTAGGATCGAGAGACAAGAGGAGGCCAAAACGAAGGGGGAAATGAAGGAAAGGGGGCAAGGTAGACCTCTTCTGACCCCCTAGGATTGATGAGGGGGATATTAAAGTGCCCCGCGGGGCCAAAAAAATAAATAAAAAAATTGCGATTTTTTGTCGTAGAGGCGCAAATCGGGACGTGAACCGGGCAGCTAACCCGGCAGCTAACCGGCAGTGTAACGGGAGTCTGAGGAGAAGCTGAATGGGTGTCAACATTGTAAACAGTCTGGAGCGGCCGCCATCTTGTTTCTCGGTAGGATCGAGAGACAAGAGGTGGTGAAAAACGAAGGGGGAAATGAAGGAAAGGGGGCAAGGTAGACCCCTCCTGACCCCCTAGGATTGATGAGGGGGATATTAAAGTGCCCCGCGGGGCAAAAGAAAAAAAAAAGAAAATTGCGATTTTTCGCGGTAGAGGCGCTTCCCGGTACGCCAACCGGGCAGCTAACCGGCAGCGTAACGAGAGTCCGACATCTTGTGTTTTTGGAGCGTCCGGTTTGTGTACCGGGTAGCGTTCCGGTAAGCGTAACAAGGGGAAAACCAAGAGAAACAGTAAAATTAAATTTAAAGGAATAGATTTCCACCAAACTTGGCAAAATTGTAGGGACTGTTTGTTTGATGTGCCTTTGCAAGGCCTCAAGATATGTGCACGTGTGGATTTTGTCTAATTAAGGTTAAAAAAAATATATATATCTGTAAGCGTGCTCTGGCGCGCTTACGTTACGGGTTTTGTTTGCGCTGCAGAGACGATACGTCACGTTTATGCGACGCGTCATGAGGCGTCTCACGTGGCTACGTGATACGTCACGTAATAAAGAATATATTTTACAACTATAGATATTAGCTTTTAAAAAAACAATGAAATTCACTGAAAAAACCATAGGTTATAGACCATATATAGTTAGGAATTTTACAAAACCTTGAAAATTCATTGAAAAAACCATTGGTTATAGACCATATATAGTTAGGAATTAGCATTTACAAAACCTTGAAAATTCACTGAAAAAACCATAGGTTATAGACCATATATAGTTAGGGATTAGCATTTACAAAACCTTATTTTACTCGCATAAAACCATTGAAATTCGCATATATAGTTAGTTGCGCTAACTATATATCGCGCACCCGCAATCCACTGCTAATGATGTCACATATTACATCATTCATGACATGGTCAGTGACATCACTGATGACATCACTGATGACATTACTGATGACATCTCAAATGACATCACTGATGACATCACTGATGACAACATCCAGTGACTGTCTGGTTCTGTAAAGTTAAAATATGTCTTACATATTGAAGAATGAGTGGATGTATAAGTGTCTGGATGAAGGATTTAGTAGGTGCATGACTGACTGTATGTGAGAGTGATTAAATGTGTCTCACTGAGTGCATGGGTTAGTGACTAAACTGTCTTAATTTGTGCATCATTATATCTGTTGTTCTATAAACTGCTGCATGTGTTGATCAGTAGCTATATGAGTAACTGTATGGGTTATTGATTGGTTGTCCAAGTATTTGTATGGGAGAGTGAGTGTGTGTGTGGGGGTGGCTGGGAGGTGTGTGACTCTGTGCAAACATGTGTGAACAGTTGATTCACTAGATCTATGGGTTCAAAACTGCATGTGGAAACAGCTGTATGGGTGGTTGACTGTGTACGAGTGTATTGGTGAGTGAATGGATATCTCAGTGCTACATGTCAAAGTAAGTACATATGTAAAACACAGTACATGTGAGAGTTCACATATATAAATTACTGTGCATAAGAGCCAGTGAATGTGTGAGTGGCTGTATGGATCATTGTGAACTTGTATCAGGGATTGTATAAAAGAGTAAATATGTGTTAGTATATGTTCGAATAAGTAAGGTGTGTATAACTGTATAGTTGAGGAAATGGAGGTGTGATTGATTCTTTGCATGACTGACTAGGTGTGTGAGTAACTCCATGGATGAGTGACAGTCTGTGAGTGTCTGTTTACACTGAGTGTATCTAAGGTTATATCAGAGTCTGAAGAGGTTCATCGTATAATCACATGAATGATGTCATCAGTGATGTGATCAGTAATGTCAAATGAGATGTCATCAGTGATGTCATCAGTGATGTCATTTGAGATGTCATCAGTAATGTCATCAGTGATGTCATCAGTGATGTCACTGACCATGTCATGAATGATGTAATATGTGACATCATCAGCAGTGGATTGCGGGTGCGCGATATATAGTTAGCGCAACTAACTATATATGCGAATTTCAATGGTTTTATGCGAGTAAAATAAGGTTTTGTAAATGCTAATCCCTAACTATATATGGTCTATAACCTATGGTTTTTTCAGTGAATATATATATATATATATATATATATATATATATATATATATATATATATATATATATATATATATATATGTTCAACAATGGCTCTGCAATAGGAAAGCACTCGACAGCAGTAAGGTAAAACCTTTCTTTAATTCATGGCGGTGATGATCAAAACGTCCGTTATTTTTCTTGTCTGCCCGACGCGTTTCTGAGCTGTTCGCTCCTTCCTCATGGGCAATCTGGCATCGCGGTTTGTGGCTCAAGACATCCCCTTTCCTGTGCTGCCTTTAGTCGTTGCAGTCTCAGGTGTGGTCGCTTTAGTAGCCCATTGATTTCTGGGACCTGTAGTCTAGAACAACACTCGTTTCACCCACAGTGGGTCCAGCAATGTCAGATGAAGTAATCAAGTTCACAGTGGAAAGTACAGACCCACTGCAATGTTTAAGGCACTTCAGTGTGCCCCGATGCGTGTGATCACCTCCGCTTAGTGTTTGAATCTGCTGTGCTGTTTTTCCGCCTCTGAGCATTCTCGAGTCAGCCAGCAAGGTTTTACCTTACTGCTGTCGAGTGCTTTCCTATTGCAGAGCCATTGTTGAACACAAATTCGCACGACAGCTTCGTCGTGGGGAGAGCACCACCTTTGAAAAGGAGGAGGGAGCCGCTGGAGAAAGGGGCTGGCTGACTCGAGAATGCTCAGAGGCGGAAAAACAGCACAGCAGATTCAAACACTAAGCGGAGGTGATCACACGCATCGGGGCACACTGAAGTGCCTTAAACATTGCAGTGGGTCTGTACTTTCCACTGTGAACTTGATTACTTCATCTGACATTGCTGGACCCACTGTGGGTGAAACGAGTGCTGTTCTAGACTACAGGTCCCAGAAATCAATGGGCTACTAAAGCGACCACACCTGAGACTGCAACGACTAAAGGCAGCACAGGAAAGGGGATGTCTTGAGCCACAAACCGCGATGCCAGATTGCCCATGAGGAAGGAGCGAACAGCTCAGAAACGCGTCGGGCAGACAAGAAAAATAACGGACGTTTTGATCATCACCGCCATGAATTAAAGAAAGGTTTTACCTTACTGCTGTCGAGTGCTTTCCTATTGCAGAGCCATTGTTGAACACAAATTCGCACGACAGCTTCGTCGTGGGGAGAGCACCACCTTTGAAAAGGAGGAGGGAGCCGCTGGAGAAAGGGGCTGGCTGACTCGAGAATGCTCAGAGGCGGAAAAACAGCACAGCAGATTCAAACACTAAGCGGAGGTGATCACACGCATCGGGGCACACTGAAGTGCCTTAAACATTGCAGTGGGTCTGTACTTTCCACTGTGAACTTGATTACTTCATCTGACATTGCTGGACCCACTGGGGGTGAAACGAGTGCTGTTCTAGACTACAGGTCCCAGAAATCAATGGGCTACTAAAGCGACCACACCTGAGACTGCAACGACTAAAGGCAGCACAGGAAAGGGGATGTCTTGAGCCACAAACCGCGATGCCAGATTGCCCATGAGGAAGGAGCGAACAGCTCAGAAACGCGTCGGGCAGACAAGAAAAATAACGGACGTTTTGATCATCACCGCCATGAATTAAAGAAAGGTTTTACCTTACTGCTGTCGAGTGCTTTCCTATTGCAGAGCCATATATATATATATATATATATATATATATATATATTCACTGAAAAAACCCTAAGTTTCAGGTACGTTACAGTTTGAAATTAGCATTTAACCCCTTAAGTGCTGCCTCGGTGCATTGGCCGACGGCAGCACTACCTCCCCAGTGCTGCGCACGACCATTGAACGTCCATTCAGCACTAGTTCTAATGGACAGCGCAGCACTGGGGAGGAATGTGTAATAGCAGCTATGAGGTTAAAAAACCTTAGAAATTCACTAAAAAAACCAAAGGTTTCAGAGACGTTTCACTCGTACAAAACCATAGAAATTCCCCCGTTATAGTTATTTCAGCTAACTATAACTCTCGCCCCCGCAATACACTGCTGATGACGTCACATATTACATCATTCATGACATGGTCAGTGACATCACTGATGACATCACTGATGACATCACTGATGACATCATCCAGTGACTATGTGTTTCTGTAAAGTTTAAACATGTTTTATATATATGCCAAGGTGTATTGAAGAATGCGGATTGTGATGTTGCCTAGGAGGAAGGCTCTGTTATTCAGTTGGCAGTTACAGAGCGCTGATGTTGGATGGGGTCTCTGCTTGCTGAAGACTTGAATAAACATACTTCTAAACACCACCTGGATTGCTGTCTCCTTTGTCACAGGAAGTCCGGAATCCTACAACCTCACTCTGCAAATACATTTAATGTTTCAATTGTTTAATGAACCGTTTGCAGTGTAAAAGGTGAATATACTAATATCACAATGCAACGCATTGCAGTGCTAACTGCATCTTCATGAAATGGACCAACTCTATTGTACATTAGTGAAGTTGGTGAACATCATGAATGGCACCAAAAACAATGGAATACAGGGTGAAAAATGGTAAGGAAATGTGTGAGAATGAGATCGCTAAACATGGATAAAGCACTTTTTGCAAAACGTAGCCACTCCTGGGCACTCATAAACTCATACAGACGGCCAGCTCCCGCAACTTATCTGTCTTGTACATACTCATTGTACCTTAAACGTAGCCTTATAGCAATCAGAATGGGTGACTGGTGTTTTTTGCAAGATCGGCCCTCCTGGCAACGTACGGTGGAAGACACAACCTGTAGAGGGTGTGGCAAAATGGGGGAAACTTTGCTTCACGTGGTTTGCCTTTGCCCTTTTTATAATTCTCAATGTAGGTGCAAACTAAAAGCCGAATGGAACAGGTTGGGTGCCCGGACCTGCAGGCAAGCCATCATCGTGGCCTTGAACCCAGAAAACACAGTTTTAAATATGTATGTATGTATGTATGTATAGGCATTTATATAGCGCACTACTTACCCGTAGGGTCCCAAGGCGCTTCGACCGCTGCGAAACCCTTCCTGGCTTCCCTGAGAGATGGTCCCTTAATGGGTATCTCCAGGGTGAGACCAGGCATCCCCGGCGGTCTGGTGGGGCCGTTAGTGAAGATGAGGCAAGCTAATGCCCAGAGTTGCCGAGTGTGATCGCTGATCAGAGTGGGCACCGAGGCGAGAGAATTATCGAGTCCGCTGACCCTGGTCTAGAAACCTGCCGCGCCGGGAATCGAACCCTGGTCCCGGGCCGTCCTCTGCTCTCGGGTCTGCCGCCTCTAACCGGCAGCAAGCATATCGTAATGTTAACCAATTGAGTCCCCACTGAGCCTTGCCCAGATCCTTTTAACTACTAATACACCTTACAACATCTATTAACTTCTAAGGAAGCAAAAATGAAACGACTATAAAATGTATTGTAAGAGTATTGGGCTGTTTTTATACATAAGCTACCATTGGTCGCGTTCATCTCATAATGTCATTCAATAAGAAGGATCAAGTTGTGGATAACCTCTACTTTTTATACGACTGTTAAACAATTTATCGTGTCTTTGTACTTTTTTAAATATTTGTATTATAATGTGAATTTAGCATTCTTTTAAAGATATTTGTGTTATATCTAAATAAAGACATTTGATTGATTGATTGATTGATTGGTAAGGAGAAAGCTGGTTGCAACAGGCAGCGAGGCACAAGGGAGGAGCAAATAATGCATACGAGGTAAATTTGCAGAAAGCAGAGGCTGCAAAGCGTACAAGCTTCTTTTTAATCCACACCAGTGAGGGGGATGATGATGGCACTGAGCTTGGACTGAGCACAGATAGATTTGTGAGCCATTGGTTTCTGTGAGCCCATAAATAGGGTGAAACCAGTCCTGGGCGGCTTCTGATCTAGTTCAGGGAGGACCTGGCCTGGCAGTTCAGAATGCTCTGGTCCCATGAGGAAAAGGGTCAAGACTGATTTGAATATAGCTGGGTCCAAACTGAGGTGGCATGGTGAGCAAAAGAAAGATGAGTTTGAGTGCTACCCCAAGCTATTGCAAGTGGTTAGACTTATTTTAAGCGGCCTCCCATCACCTTTGGTGTGTTTCATGTATCACTCTAAGTGGCATGTGTTTGCCCAGAAGAACCAAGCTGTACCCTGCTGATGAGCCTATGAATAGGGCTAATGGGTCCTGGATTGTTTGTGTTCTGGTTCAGGGAGGACCTAGCCTGGCAGTTCGGTCTGGACTGTTCCCCTGAAGAACAGGGTCAAGACTGATTTGCAAATGGCTAGGTCCAAACTGAGGTGGCATGGTGATCAAAAGAATGATGGGTTGGAGTTCTACCCTGAGCTATTGCCATTGTAAGACGTATGCAAGCCATTGGTTTCTTCCACCTTTTGCAATGGTGGCCTCTGTGTTCTGGGTGCATTTGCTAGCAACCCCTATTCTACAAAGTTGTGAGGCGGTCCTGCGTTTCGAAATATGGACGTAGTGAGCCATCATCTACAGTTTTTCGTAGGCAGTGCTTTGTGGGTGTAGACCCTGTAAAAAGAAGAACACTGTGTAGAATGCCCATTGGCATTGCCCTAGAGATCTGGACCTGCAGAGTAATGCTCATTAATGGATATGTATTGCCCCTTCCTTGCAGGGAGATGAATACTGAATATTGCTGACACAGTTGGGAGCCTTCTCCTGCATTTTCTCTGATTACAAGCATGATGATGTACCCTGTGCAAGTAATATTTTGCACAGGGCTTGGAATTTTGTGTTGTGAATTCACAATCGCACAATCTCTCTTCTCCCCTGACAAAAGTTACCCGGTAAAACCTAGCAGCATTTATTGGAGAAATATTTTTTTAGAAAACAAATGAATTTCAGTGCAATAAATACCACATTGGCATGAAATGTTTCATTCCAAGGTGGAGAACTCTTGCAAAAGAAGGTATTTACTGCAGCGGGTAAATACCCCACCTGGGTGCGGTAAATACCCATCATGTTACACCCTACCTCCGGTAGGAGATTGTTTTAATGGGCATGCTTATCTTGGATTTAAGTATTTGATAGAAATACCATTCTTTTCTCGTAGAATCTTGGATATAGAACAGGGCCTAGCCACGAGCTAATCCCCCTCAAAGAGCTGCATAGAGATCATCACCTCATTGGAAGCTACATAGGATATACTTTATTAAATCATATGACACATCATATCACAAGCTATGTTATTTGACTCTGTTTTGACTTTTGGTAGAATCTGCTCTAGATAAAATATGGCTGTTTTGAAAAGAATCGTATTAGTTTTTCCAAAAGAAAAAATCCTTAAATATATACCAGTAACGGGCAGTTAGAGGTCAGCATTTTTGGACATTAAACAGTTCTCCAAGTGAGTACAGGCCTGAAGGAAAGTCACATTTTGGTGCAAATGAGGGTGAGAATGACACACTCTCACCCTGGAATAATGCATGTCATCACTTGAAACTTGCACAATGTTATGTTCAAACTATATGTCTGAATAGTCCCATGGATGGGATTATGGTGTATCATCGTCTTTTGTTTTTAACTCTCTCTGGTTGCTTTTAAAGAAATATATTTGCGATAAGGTATCTATTTGATTTTTTTTAATACCAATACATCGCAAGAGGGATGGAATATGGGTCATTTGGTTGTTGGTTACACACAATTTTAATCGGTTATCGATAAAGGGCTCATAATAATAGAAATATATATATCTTTAGGACTCAGTTTTTATGACATTGTTTTCCTGAGGAAGGCGTATTAACCGAAACGCTCGTAGAGAATAAGAGATCAATGGAGTACCCTTCACAAACTAAAATAAACAGATGAAGAAAAGCTGGAGCATCTTTTATACTCTGACTTTTGGATAGTATTAAATAATGGAAGGAATAAGATTTGTATTTATGATTCACTGTTTGGAACTTTAACTGCATTTATCATTCATTGTTTTGGAACTTCAATTCTGATGTATTTATCATAATTATTCTTGTTGATCAGAAGTCCAGTTTATGTGTATTATATGTCTAATTAACACTGGAAGAAATCACAAATGTCTTGCAGCTTGGAATTGTTGTAAAGATTATGTGTTATTAGTAGTGTGATTCAGCTGAGTTGTCTGTTGAGGTACGCTGGTCCGGTGTTGTAGAGTTCCTTGTGTGCATGGGTGAGGAGCTTGAAGGTCATCCTCTTGTTGACAGGGAGCCAGTGCAGGTCTCTTAGGTGTGGTGTGATGTGGCTGGGGCAGGGGATGTCGAGGATCAGGCGTGCAGAAGCGTTCTGGATGCGTTGAAGCCTTCTCAGGAGTTTGGCCGTGGCTCCTGCGTAAAGGGCGTTTCCATAGTCCAAACTGCTGTTGACGAGGTCCTGGGTGACCGTTTTTCTCGTTGCGGTGGGGATCCATTTGTAGATCCTGTGGAGCATGTGGAGGGTGTTGAAGCAGGAGGAAGAAATGGCGTTGACCTGCTTAGTTGTGAAGAGGGTGGAGTTGGGGATGACCCCTCGGTTGTGTGCATGGCCGGTGGGTGTTGGAGCTGTTCCCAGTGCGGTCGGCCACCAGGAGTCGTCCCAGGCCAAAGGGGTGGATCCGCGGATGAGGACCTCGGTCTTGTCCAAGTTAAGCTTTAGTCAGCTGTTGCTCATCCATTCGGCGATGGCCTTCATTCCTTCGTGGAGGTTGGTTTTGGCAGTGTGGGGGTCCTTGGTGAGGGAGAGGATCAGCTGGGTGTCATCGGCGTAGGAGATGATGTTGAGGTCGTGCA
The DNA here is from genome assembly GCF_964263255.1 of Lissotriton vulgaris. Classification (NCBI taxonomy): domain Eukaryota; kingdom Metazoa; phylum Chordata; class Amphibia; order Caudata; family Salamandridae; genus Lissotriton; species Lissotriton vulgaris. The sequence goes on along the minus strand of NC_141691.1, from coordinate 895,170,857 downwards.
GTCGGGTGACGTGGGTGAGCGGTTCCATGTAGATGTTAAACAGCGTTGGGCTGAGGGATGAGCCCTGGGGTATGCCGCAGATAATCTCGGTGGCTTTGGAGTGGAAGGGGGGGAGGTGGATGCTCTGTGTTCTGCCGGAGAGGAAGGAGGTGGTCCAGTCCAGGGCCTTTCCTTGGATCCCAGCGTCGTGGAGGCGTGTGTGTAGTGTGCCGTGGCAGACCGTGTCGAAGGCGGCTGACAGGTCCATGAGGATGAGGGCCGCTGTTTCTCCATTGTCCAGCAGGGTCCTGATGTCGTCGGTGGCGGCGATGAGGGCAGTCTTGGTGCTGTGGTTGCTGCGGAACCCGGACTAGGAAGGGTCCAGAATGCTGTTCTCCTCGAGGTAGCCGGTCAGTTGTTTGTTGACAGTCTTCTCGATGACCTTCAGGAGCAGGGAGATGGTCCGGAAGTTCTTGAGGTCCGTGGGTCCGCCTTGGGTTTTTTGAGTAAGGCGTTGATCTTGGCGTGCTTCCAGGTCTCCGGGAAGGTTGCTGTCTCGAAGGAGATGTTGATGACTTTTCGGAGATGGGGTGCAATGGCTCTGCTGGCTTTGTTGAAGATGTGGTGTGGGCATGGGTCTGACGGATATCCGGAGTGGATGGTGTTCATGATCTTGATGGTGTCATCGTCGTTGATATTGGTCCAGGAGAGCATGCGGTTGGTGTAGATGGTGGTCGTGGGGGCGGAGGTCTCAGTGGTTGGTGGGGCGGTCGTGGCGTTGAAGCTGTTGTTGATGTCTGCGATCTTACGGTTTAAGAAGGTGGCCAGCAACTCGCACAGATCTTGCGAAGGTGGGATGTAGTTGGTATTGGAGCTGGGGTTGGAGAGTTCCTTCACGATGTTGAAGAGCTCTTTGCTGTTGTGCGCATTGTTGTCTAGGCGGTCTTTGAAGGAGGCCCTTTTGGTGGATGTGATGAGGTGATGGTGTCTGCAGGTGGCGTTCTTGTGGGCTGCGTAGCTGTCCGGTGTTCGTTCACGGAGCCAGTTCTTCTCCAGTTTTTAGCAGGTTTGCTTGGAGGTCTGGAGGTCTTCTGTGACCCAGCTGGGTTTCTTGCTGGTGTGACTGTTTGAGGGTTTCTTGAACAGGGCGAGGGTGTTGGCGCAGTCGTTGATCCACTGTCTGAGGTTGCGGGTGGCGGTGTCGGGGTAGGTGGGGTCGGCGGGTGGGCTCTGAGCGAGGGGGGTGACAAGCTGGTCTTCGGTGACTTTGCTTCAGCAGTGGTGGGGCATCTGTTAGGTGCGGTGGTGCGTGGTGTGCTTCTTGAAGGTGAAGTGGCTGCAGCGATGGTCGGTCCAGTGGAGTTCGGTGATGTGGTTGAAGGAGACGTGGGGGCTTGCGGAGAAGATGGGGTCAAGCCTGTGGCCGGCGGAGTGGGTGGGTGTTGTGACGAGTTGTCTGAGTCCGAGATTGGATGGGTTGTCAATCAGGGTGGTGGAGTTGGTGTCGTTTTTGTTCTCGAGGTGGAAGTTCAGGTCCCCGAGGAGGATGTAATCCATAGAGGCGAGGGTGTGTGTGCTGACTAAGTTTGCGATGGAGTCGCTGAACTGTGGTCAGGGTCCTGGGGGGTCTATAGAAGGGGGTTCCTCTGAGGGTGGTGTTGGGGGCAGTGTGGATCTGGAAGTGTAGGTTTTTGGTGGTGCTGAAGGTGTCATTGGTGTTGGTCGAGATTCTGCGGGTTATCTTGTAGCCTTATTAGCCACTGTAGAATTATGCAATTTAAAAGATAGTTGTCTGAGAACTTACACTATTAAAAGAAAATGAACTATGCCCTTTATGCCACTTTAATGTACACCAGAATTGATACTGTGAGTATTTGAATGGCTAGTTTGATTTACGGGAGAGCATTGATATATATGTGACCACTCGGGCAATCCTTTTCTGTAATTGTTATAGTGGTCACTGGAAGTGATAATGAAGAACTTGTTTGCCTAGAGAGGATGAGGCAATGCCTGCAACATGGCTGGGTTTTTCCTTGGATAGGTAAAGAGAATTATTGCCTTCCGAGGCTGTAGTTGTAGAAAAAATAGACAGACTTTTCCAATGCTTCTGTTTTTAATTGTACATAGTCTGTGTGCTTTGAGGGGACAAATGATAATCCTCGTTCAAGCATTGAACAGCGACCCATTATAACATGCTGGCCATAAACAAGCGCAAGCCATCTCCGCTCATTTTTTGGCAGACAGAAGAATGTCAGAATTTGATAAGTATTTGCTTAAGAACTGATGAAGCAAACTTATTTTGTTCACCCGAAACTAAAGAATACCGCCTTTCAACGAGAAATCAAAGCGCAAATAAATAGAAGAGCTACTACATTGCCGCATGCCGGTAGCACTGAATGTGACGTTAGCAAAGCAACATATAGGCTGAACAGAGAATGCAAAACGTTAGAGTACATACAAGCGAAATTTAGTAACATTGCCATTTACTGAAAAACTGAAGCATAACAAAATAGATTCGATACATTGTTACACGCCGCAAACAATGAGCATGAAGCCTACAAAGTAATATATTGGCTTAACAAGGAATGCGGAACGAAGTAGCACTCAAACGTGAGTGCTCATAGCCAAACTCACAGAAGGTGTCATTCTGTATAAAAGACATCACGAACATTTAGAGTACTAAAATAAAGGCACATAGCTTAAGAGAATAGGGAATCAGCAGAGCGAGAAGGAGCTGCTGGGGGACACAGGAGGGATTTCCCGGCGCATAACACTGGCCGCCATCTTGGGGGGAATCTGAGGCAGCAGGCTAGTTTCTTGGCGCATTACCTGCCCGCACCTGCCCGCAACCTATATAACTTGGACACGGTTGCCTGTGCAGTCACTAAGGGGATTCCTGAGGCGGAAAGCCGGGAATCATAGCTCGCTAGATTTCAATCTTTTGCTTTGTTATACTTTTTAAAAAACTCACCGCAGTACTTTTTCACATAGCCGCGCTACTCTACCTTCTGTACCGCAGCCGATTAGGAGCTGCTGGGGGACACAGGAGGAATTTCCCGGCGCATAACACTGGCCGCCATCTTGGGGGGAATCTGAGGCAGCAGGCTAGTTTCTTAGTGCATTGCCTCCTCGGCGGTGTATAAAATGACCCCATCAGACAACGCGCCAAAGGCAAGTCCGTCTACGCCCGTCCGCACCAGTCCGAGGTGGGAGGCCGGAAATGCTGCCCAATTCGCTCTGAAACCCTTGCCTGCTGGTTTCCTTTCTTATACAATCAAAGTGTTTTTGGAGATTAGAACTTTTGCTTTGAATAACAAAGGAGTGATAGCTATCTGCCTCACTAAATTTCCAGCAGTTTTAGGAGGGCCTGTAACATCTGTAAGTACCAGTGCTGTAATGAGGGGGTCGGTCTGATTGAATACTCTGCAGATTGTTTGCAAACTCCTACGGGGCCAAGCAATATTCTATGCAATGTCAGATCCCTGGTAAAACATTCTACTGAAATCTGGGATATGATGTACACCTACTCCCCGGACATATGTTTTTTAACAGAAACATGGCTTACCCCGCATAACTGTCCCGCAATAAATCTGGCAATTCCTGATGATTACAAGTTTATTCATTTGGATAGAGGGGGAAAGCCGGGAGGTGGAATTGGGCTAACCTTTTGTCTTGCCTTTGGAGATCTACAGGAACTCCAGACTCATCCCCTTTCTCCAAATTTGGTAAAACTTCCAACCACCAGTAATTTCTTTCCCTAACAGGAGCACTCTTCTTCACAACACCAGTATCACCAGCTAAAGCAATACGATTCATATGATGTATAGTACCATCATCTAATTCGACCGTGTTCCTCATAACCTTGGTAATAACTCTGGGATCCGAAAACTTAGACTGTATTTTTCCAGACTTCCTACTAGACTTGACTCTAACACATTGTCTTACTTTGACATTCACCTGTTTAGTACCATGTTTGGTATCGAAATACAATTTATTCTTACATTGAGATTTAATGATGGACTGTTTCACATGATCAGGATCCCATTCATACTTTTTACTCCTACCAATCCAACCTGGATTTAATCTACAATGAGGAAATCTTCCCCTCATCAATCCAAAAGGACTCTCTCCAACGGTATCATGTACCGTGACCCTATATGGCCAAATCAATTTGTTGAGTTCATCATCCCAATTCTTATTTCCTTTCTTTGCCAATTGCAGAACACCTTTCAAAACTCTGTTCATTCTCTCCACCACAGAATTTCCCCTAGGGTGGTATAGAGCCGTAAATCTTTGTTCAATCCCAGTATTACAAATACATTTCTTCATTAAATCAGACTTAAACTGCACACCAATATCGGTTAAAATGGAAGCTGGAAAGCCTTCCCTCAAAAAACACTTGTCCAAAAAATTAATCACCATCTGTGTATTCACACTTGTGACCACTTCTACTTCAATCCACCTTGAAAACAAATCAACAAGCACCAGAATGTACTTTGAAATGCCATCTTGCCAAACTACTGGACCCATTATATCCAAAGCAATGTGCTCCCATGGTAAACTTGGACAACCCAAAGATGACATTGGTGGATTAAGAGTTTTTTGTGACTTGTCCGCACTCTCACAATGGATACAGTCACGAACATGTCTTTCAATATCCAGGTCCACCCTAGGCCACCAGTACAAAACTTTAATATTTCTCTTGGTGCGAGAAACACCTGGGTGTCCTTCATGGTCCAAAATCACAATATTATCTCTCATGCCAACTGGAGGTATAATTTTCCCAGCTCTACACAAAAATTCACCATCAACACTTAACTCATCACGAACCTCCCAAAAAGGTCTCAACTTCGGATCCATTTTACAATCTTTACTCCATCCCTGAATGACCCTGTTTCTCACAATCAGCAATACCTCATCCTTTTTGTTCTCCTCATCCCAATTATCCGTAGATAAACCTGGGGTATCAGTAAACACTGCAGCAACACACACATCATTCCAAGGACCGAGTTCAACTTCTTTAAGAGGCAAAGGAAGTCTACTGAGGAAATCTGCAATGACATTCTTAGCACCAGGAACATATTGCACTTCATAAACAAAATCTTGAATCCTCATTGACATTCTTGCAATTCTCGCAGAAGCTTTGGACAAACTCTCTGTAGTGAGCAATTTTGTTAATGGTTTATGGTCAGATCTCAATAAAAATTTCTTTCCCCATATGAATTTTCTAAAATGGCCCATACACACGCTAATGTCTCCCGCTCTATAACCGAATACTTTGCTTCAGCAGGAGACAGCGAGCGGGATGCAAAAGCAATGACCACTTCATTTCCTTTTTCTGTGACTTGAGACAACGCACCCCCCCAAACCTGTACCACTGGCGTCAGTTGTAACAATATTGTCCGCCAGAGGATCAAAACCTTGCAGAGCAGGTGCATTCGCAATGGCTTTCTTAATACAATCAAAAGACTTCTGACAACCATCATTCCAGACAAAAGGAACTTTGTTCTTCTTTAGTAAACGCATCTCATATGTCTTTGGCGAAAAATTATAGACAAATTTCGCATAGAATTCTGCCAAGCCCAAGAATGAGCGCAATTCATCCTTTGACTTGGGAGCAGGGGCATTGAGTATAGCTTCCACTAAGGAACTTTTGGGTTTAATACCATCGCCTCAAATTTCATGGCCTAAGTACGTGACAGACCTTTCAGAAAACTTACATTTGGTACTTTCAGCTACCAAACCATTGCTCTTAAGAATAGACAAAACCTCTCTTAATAGAGCATCGTGCTGGGCTTTGTCCTTCCCCATTATCAGGATGTCATCTTGAAAAAATACGTCCTCTCTAATATGGCCAAATAAGTTTGACATGAGCCTTTGAAAAATGGCAGCTGCCGACGCCAATCCAAAAAGCATACGTCTAAACCTGTAACACCCGAAGGGTGTAGAAAACGAAGTAAATTGCTTGCTATTTTTGTCCAAAACCACTTGATGATATGCCGCCGAAAGGTCCAGAGTGGAGAACCATTTTGCACCACGTGTCAAGGCAAGCATTTCATCAATTCTGGGAAGGGGAAACTGGTCGACCAGGATGTTATTGTTAAGATACCTAAGGTCCACACATAAACGGGCCTTGCTATTGGACTTACGGGCAAAGACCAATGGAGAAACCCATTTGGCAGCTTCTATTGGTTCAATTACTTTGTTAGCAAGCATTTTGTCTAACTCTTCCTTGACTTCCTCCCTGATAATAAACGGAATATTCCTAACCTTATGAACTTTAGGACATGCTCTCTCCTTCAGGCGAATCTGATGTGTAAAGCCCTTTAATTTGCCCATGCGATTCTCAAATACTTCTGGAAATTCCTGTAATACCCACTTCTTAGTGTCTACACTTTCGCAAGATATCAACACCTGCTCTTTGCTATTCGGATTAAGGATTATGTCCAACATCTTCTGGTCCTTCCATCCCAAAACCGATGGCCCCTCCGTAGATATGCACAGTTTACCTGTACATTGTCTTTCCCTAAAGCGGAAGATCAAAGTTCTAAATCCTAACATGTCTATGCTCTTGCCAGTGTAACCTTCCGCCGCAATGTCATTTGGTTCTAAGCATTCTCCTATGTTGTTGATAAACTTACTTTTCCAAACATGTTGTGACACAATGGTAAAAGGCGAACCCGAATCAGCCGCCAATTGGATCATAACTCCCCCAAGGAAATGTAACACAAAGGTTTAGAGGAAGAATCACCACTGATATTAAGTACTACTTTCTTCATTTGTACCAAATTCACTTGAGTATCGGTGTCACTTGAGGATGAGGAGGACGTGTCCTGGACATACGCAACCTTCCCTTTTGAGGTTTTCTTGTTCTTGCGATCACAAACTCTAGAAAAATGACCTACCAAACCACATTCTATGCATTTTGCAGACTTAGTAGGGCACCTTTCATACGTAGCAGAATGTGAATAGCTGCCTCACCTGTAACATATCACAGTGTTAAACTTTTTCTGCACTTCATTACCTTCCCCTTTTTTTCTTTCTGGAAAACTCGTTTTCTTTTTCTCAAACTTCTTACTCTTGTTGCTTTCTATACCCAACTTTCTTTTCAAAAATGTTCCCAACAATTTCTTCAGTACCTTTTTTGTCTTGGGAGAGAGTGACTTTAGCACATCTTTCAGAAAGTTCAGCTTTCTTTACCATGGCGATAATGTCCTTGAGACCCTTATCACCCTCCACCCATAACTTGTCCTGTAGACTCTTATTTTTAGCATACATGACTACTTGGTCCCTAATAAGTTCTTCCTGCAATTGTGCGAACTTACACTTGGCGGCCAGTTTTTTTAATGCAGATACATACTCTTCAACTGACTCATGTTTCTCTTGTTTTCTATGAAAGAAATAATGCCTAGTAACTCCTATACACACTGAAGGAGAAAAATGATCATCAAGGTTTAACAATGCTTCCTTAAATACATCTAAATCCCCATCAGCCCTTTCTTGTGTATGTAAATCATTGAAAATGCGTAACCCCTCAGGACCAAAGGAATACAACAGCATTCTCCTCTTTCTTTCTGGAGTAAATGTACCATTAATATCCTCTAAATTTGCTATGTAATTTTGAAAATATTCTTTCCAGTCTAACCATGCTACTATAGGTTCGCCTGGAACAGATACAAATTCTTTTGCCAAGTTAATTTGAAGTTTAGGCACACTACTGTCCCCCGAAGTATTTGGTCTTGAAGAACTATTCTCCGTCGTCATGTTTTTGTATTATACTTATATGAGTCCACAGTCTAGTAACTTGATGAATGAAGTGAAAGTTATTTAAAAAATGATCAAGTTCCCAACAAGATGGAGATTCAATAAAGCTTTTCCACTTCAAGAAAAATAATAAAAACAACCTCAAGAATTTGATGCTTCATGCATATCTTTCTCCAAAATCTCTGAAAATACCTCTCAAAATCGCCGATGTCCAAAGTTGATTAAATTCGTTTTATCAACTTAATCAGCTTCACAGTGTTCGCTCGACAAAATTGCTTGGTTGTTATGGAAACTGAAAATCTTAGCTCCCAAAATGGCCGTTGTGCGTGACCTTTGAACGCGGTGAGGTGCGCTCTGATGTATTTCCTGGTGCATAAATAAAGTAAAGGAGGCCCCCTTAACTGTCAAATTTGGGACAGGGGAGAAAGCGTAGGAAACTGGAGAGCGTCCCACAAGTTTACCGCAAAATGGGTAGGAAATGGAAAACTAAACTGTAATGCGTTTTGCAATCCCTAGCAATACCAGTAGTATACTTCTATTGGTTGTCTGGACATAGAATGCAGAATATACGCTCAATTTTATACTTCTTCTCCCACCATCTACATCTATAGTTCTTGGTGGGAGAAGAAGTATAAAATTGAGCGTATATTCTGCATTCTATGTCCAGACAACCAATAGAAGTATACTACTGGTATTGCTAGGGATTGCAAAACGCATTACAGTTTAGTTTTCCATTTCCTGGTGCATAACCTCCGTGCAGGGTTAGCGCTGGTGAATGTTAAAAACTCCATGCTGGTGCACATCAGAAGCGACCTCCTCCTCGAGCCCACAGCACATACAGCTTAGCTGCAGATTCAAATGTACCATTAACATCCTCTAAATTCGCTATGTAATTTAGAAAATATTCTTCCAGTTGGTATGTGTCACGTTTCGCCACCGGAAGTCACTGACTGCCGCAAGTATGACTGAAGATTGCGATGTAGGCATTGCCGGACTACAAATCCCTACATTCTTTGCGAATCACGCGGAAAGTGATTCGTGTGACGTCACACGTGGAAGAAAAGACTGCGGTGAGAGGAGCTCCTGGCCGATAATTCTAGGATCTAAGCTGTAGCGGACCTGTGGTGAACTTTCCCGGTATTGTGCGGTAAGAGTGCGTTTCGCACTAAGGATCACCCGAGTGCTTTCGGGAGGCAAGTTGCGGTCCTGATTATGGTTGTACTGGTGGATAGAGTGGCAGCCTGAGGAGTTTCTGATATTGCTGCAGTACCGGAGTTCCCGGTTTTCTCGTTTGTCCTGATTCCTCTGTTGGCGGAGACTTTCATTGAGGTCTCTTGCAAAGGAAACTTAGTGTTGATTCTATGTGAGTGCCGATTCCTCTGTTGGTGAAGACCAGTTTCCCGGTCCTCTTGCAGAGGAACCATTTGTTGCTGGAACTAATGGGGTTCTTCAGTCACCATTCTTACGTGGTGCATTTAACCTCATAGGTTTCGGGCTCTGGAGTAAAATTAACCTTCCTGGATTTCATATTCTATAAACTTGTAGAGTAATTAAGGAACTATTGCTAAAAGAGTCTTGAACGGGTTCCTAATTATGTTTGTGGTACTGTGATCATAACAGTAACAAGCAGATACCTCCTTTATTTGGTACAGTGGACAAAACGTTGTTGTTCAAATAGCCATCAGGCTATCATTCATTTGTTCTCTTATATTTTACCAATTGTAGGAGGGAGTCTTCAGAGAGGGTTGGTGCCAAGCATAGGCAAGGCATTCTTGTTCCACCTCAAGCACAAGTTGGTAGGTGGACAAAGGGAGCAATTGGTTTATGTATATCCTGGTAAAACTAAAACCCCTGGAAAATGTGCATGTATGGCTATATACATATCTGTGTGTTCTTTTGTCTCCTCCTTAAGATATGCTTAGTTGCTTGAAGTGAATCCGCTATATCTCTCAGCTCTCTTCTACCTGATAAAGTTCCACCTTCTTTCCTTTCCGGGTGAGGGGTGGAGAAGTCATAGAATAAAGGGGGGGTAGTACCCACGACTGCTGTTGAAAGAGCGAAGTTAAAGCAGGTACTGATTTTGTATCCTCTACAGATCTCCCTCTCCGCAGGTCCTACCCTTTCCTTCCCCCGCTCGATTACCTCAACAGTCTGTGTGTTACATATGCCAGACTTGGGGTTGTCCAGAGGTGGGCCCCTATAGAGCATCAACACAACCCTGAGGATTTGGAATGGAGGAGCCTGACAGTATGCTACAGCGTGGATTTGCCAGATAATGGCATACGGTCCAATGTATTTTGGATGGAAGGCCTTCTTGTGACGGAACGCAAGGTGTTTAGTGGACAACCACACCTTATCACCTACTTCATAATCTGGTCCAGCACTATGTCGCTTTTTTTGTTTTGGGCGGGGGGGGTTTATATAGCGCAAACTCGACCCAGAGGTATTAGAGTGTTTTTCAACAGCACCAGTTGAGTTACAAAAGGACACGTTCATTTTGTTAGGCATGGGGAAATTAAGTAATTCCACCAGAACCACAGGATGTTGAGTGTCCCTGCTGAGACTTTACCCCCAGTTCCCCAGCTTCACGGTCAACCATCCTAGCCATTAGGCCACATTCTCTTGTCAGCTCTAGTGTTATACTGTTGTTTTGCTTTGTCCATTTGCTTGATTACTCGGGCATGAGTCTTTAGAATGTTCTTGCTTACTGATGTGACTGTTGGCACTGAGTCAGCTGCTGTACTGGGACTTTACATAGGCAAGTAATTGGGTTGGAACCTGTAGGTGCAGCAGATGGGTGAGGTTTATCTGGAAGAATGGCGGGCTGAATTGTATGCTATTTTCGGTAACCAAAGCATATACCCAGGACAGCTCTGCAGAAGAGACTTAACATTCAAGGTATTGTTTGAGAGTTTGATTTAACCTCCTCGGTTTGACCGTCTGATTGGGATGGTGACTGATAGATAATGCTGGGTTGATTTGTAATGCCTTGCACCAACTGGTCCAGACCATAGCCGTGAATTGGGTGCCACAGTCAGAAATGATCTTCTTAGGGATTCCATGGAGTCGCAATTGAGCCAATTCTCCAGAGGTGGGTACTTTCTTACAGGCGATGAAATAGTTGAGTTTAGAGAAACTGTCTATAACCACCAGAATGCAGGTATATCCATGGTCACTGGGTAAATCGGTACCACAATCTTAGGAACAGTGATCCTACAGCCTTTGTGGTATGGGTATGGGTAATAAGAGGCCTTTCTGCTTTCCATGGTCTTTTTTTAGCTCTAGCACAGGTTTCACAGTCTTTGGTTCATGCTTGGATATTATAATTCATTGTGGACCACCAAAGTTTTTGTTGCATATCTACCAATGTTCTCTGCTATCCTGGGTGGTCTGCACAGGGATGGTCATGATGCCAGCTGTAAACTATTTTGCGCAGACGTTCTGTTGGCACACACAATTTTGAGTCATGCGAGGGTAAATCATTTACAACTTGTCTTTTGGGCGCTTGGCTGAGCCATGTTGGCCAGTCTTGTATTTCGAAGCTGTCTTGCACAGCATCTAAAAAGTCTTTAATAGACACCATATTCACAACCTTCTTAGGATCTATGATTGATTGTGGAACTTCAGACAGGGGTGCTAAAGTGGAATCATGTCCTGTTAAGGCATCAGCCTTTTGGTTTTGAGACGCTGGCGCGGAAAGTGACCACAAAGTCGAATTCCTAAAAGAAAAGCATCCATCGCAGTTGGCGAAGAGTGAGCACTGTTGCTATTTTCATGAACTGTAGGTTGTGATGATCTGTGTATACGATGACAGTGTGTTTGTCTTCTAACAAATAATACCTCCACTGTTTAAAGAAATCCCTAATGACTAAGAGTTCTTTCTGTGTGATGGAATAGTTACTCTCCAATGGGATAGTTTCTTGGACATATAAGCCAGTGGGTAGAGCTGGCCAGTATCCAGGTGTCTTTGTGATAGTATGGCCCCAACAGCCACGTTGGAAGCATCAGCTCCCACGATGTACAGCAGCTGCAGGTTTGGATGTACAAGGACTGGCTCTGTGGTGAAGGCTGTTTTCATTTGTTAAAAAGCCTTTTGGGCTTTGAACCCACATTCAAATTGTACTTTTTTTCTCAAAAGATGTGTTATGGGGGTTATTACCTGAGAAAATGGTCATTAAAACGCAGATAAAAATTAGCAAACCCACGAAGCACTGGACATCTCAAACAGACTTTGGTGTTGGCCAGTCAGGAACTGCCTGGATTTTTTGGTCAGCCATGCGTAAGTCCTCTGGCGATAGGATCCCACTAAGAAACTCAACCTTAGTAACATGGAAGTCACATTTGTTCAACGTACAGAAATCCCATATGGTCAAATCAAATCAAAACAAGTTTTATTCGGATCACAAAATGTCCACACAAGCATACTATACAAAAATTCTAAAATCCATTTATAATTAAAAAGAAAACACATCTAAGTTAAAAAGAAGACATCAGAAAACATCAATTCATCACTTAGATTAGATGAACGCAACGCTAAACAAGTAAGCTTACGTAGCTTCGTAATTCAGACTTTCTAAATGAACAAGTTCATTCCTTTGTTTTATTGCCATCATTATATAACAGATAACTGCGTTACATGCTGAAATATTATCCAAGTACCGTAAATAGTTAAAAGCAATTTTATAGGAAAACAGGTCTATTAAATTTAAAAATGGGACCGAGATACATTTTACGAATTTCAGTGTAAAACTTACAAAACAATAATAAGTGAAGGGTACTCTGTTTGGACCTGCCATCACACGGACAATTCGGCATGATGGCGCACCACTTGCCCCTTATAGGAAATGCAAATAAAAAATGTAAAGTGCACAATCTTAATCTGGTAAGGTAGAATCTATGTTGTACGTTGGTTACAAAAACGAGGTATGGTTGTAAACCCTCAACCATGGGACCCTCAAGGTAAGAAATAACAGTTTTCTTAGAGTTTAAGGCCTCATCTCTACGGGTGGCCCTTACACCCAGAAATCTCCCTTTTAATTCAGCCTTACTAGGGTCATGATGTAGTTAAGATAGTGGTCACATGGGTTGTTTCTAAATCTTAAATAGGTTAAAATGTGGTTATTATTAACAATGCAAATTTGTCTAAATACTCGAAGAATGTCATTAAGGAAGAAATGGAAGGCTGCTGAGGTGTTGCAAAGGCCGAATGGCATCACCATATTTTCAGAGGACATACCAAGTTTTAAAAGCAGTCTACCATTCATCGCCTTTGCACATTCTCATCAAGAGGTATGGCCCTTTGAGGTCTACCTTATTATAAATAATAGCTGACTTGACCTGAACTAGCAGCACTGGAATCACGGGAAGGGGATATTTGTTCTTTACAGTTATTTTGTTCAGTGCCCTGTAGTCTTTACACTCGCAAAGCATGCTTTTTGCCTTTGGCACGATGAACAAAGAGAGGTTGCTGGGGATTTAGATGGTCTAATGAATCAGTTAGGCAAGTATTTGTCTAGGTACTCTCTTAAGTGGAAATTCCCCTTTTCAGGCAAGGCATAGATGTGCCAGTTTGGTACAACTGCTCCTGGTACAAAATCAATTTGGCAGTCATATTGCCAGTGCAGAGGTACGGTTTCAGCCTGTGTTTCATTAAATACATCTTGAAACTGTGTATATTGGTTCAGAAATAGAACTTATTTTTTGGCAGCTGTGATCACAGAATGTTTTTGTTCTCTGTGCAATGGAGTTGAGCAGTGCTGTTGACAAAAGGAGGATAGTTCTATGATGGGGTTTGAGACCCAGTCTAATCTTGGGTTATGTGACTGTAACCAAGGCATACGAAGGATAAAGCCATATTGTGAGGTGCTGATGAGGTTAAAATGAATGTGTCTGACCTGCTGTATATCAGAGAAGTTAAATTCTATTGACATGACATGACATGCCAATAGTCTGCACAGTAATGGGACCAGAGGTTAAAACCCATCCATCAACGGTCTGCTTAATTTCTGGTTTCTCTTTTAGAATGCATGGCAGGCAAAGGGCGTGTGGCATGTTTGCGTCCACAAAATTACATGTGGCTCCAGAGTCTATTTGTCCATGATGGAGTGTTTTATATTTGGTGGTACCACTAGTTCCAATTGTAAAGTCAGATGAGCTTAATGTTCACTAATTGCAGTGTGTATAGAGGGGATTTTCCAAGCGCACAAAAGATCCCCCTTCATATCTTTTGAGATTCTCGTTTGGATATCATTGGCATTCACAGCCTTGGCTGAAGGAACAGGAACTTTGATTTTAGATTTAGTCTGACACTCCTTAACAAAATGTCCCTTTTTGCCGGAATAAAGGCACTAGCCATTTTGCAATAAGAGTCCTTCTCTTGTTTAGTGAGGGCCAGATGGACTGAGCCTATTTCCATAGGCTCGCCAGGGGTTTCATTCGGATTAAAGACAGCTGTAGGTTGATTAACCCTGATTTCAGAAAGATCGGAGCATGAACAATCTTTATTTTGTTCTGCTAGGTGATGATCCTGTCGTAAGGTCAAATTGATGAGCTCAGCGTGGTCTTCGGGTTGAGGTTCTATTTAAGCTATTATATCTTTCATCTCAGCCTTAAGACCTTGATAATATACCACCAACCTTTACTCTTCCGGCCAGGCTGTCTCAGCTACAAGGTGGTTAAACTGGGTCAGATAGGTAATCAGATCATGGTTCCTTTGAGCTCTAGCTGTTCTCCATTGGCGGAAAGAATAGCTGCCCTTCTATAAAAACTTCTCAAACTCTTTTACAAAGGTCTTCCAATTGTAAAGGATGGGATTATTGCCTCAAAATAATTGTAAAGCCCATGCTGCGGCATCTCCTGCTAAGTAGGAACTCAAGAATGCCACCCTATACTGGGCATCAGGGAAGGATGCAGGTCTACACATGAAATAAAATTTAATCTTAGTGAGGAAAATCTGAACCTACCCTGGATCATCCAAGAACCATTCGGGCTGCTAACTTTATCTGTGGTGGTACTGTAACTGCGATAGTGGGAGACGAAGAACTAGTCCCGGGTTTAATGTCCTGACCTCCAGTGTGAACTACACTTGGATGGTTTTTACTCCATCAGGGTGACAGAGTAAATTATTTAATTTCCCTGTTGCAATACTGGCTACTAAAGTTTGCCAATACATTGGCAGAAACCGTCAAGGCGCTTCCCGCCAATGTATTGGAACTTTGCTCTATGGCTGCATCAAAGACGACGGGCTGTATGGTAAAGTTTCAAAAGTAAAAAAAAAACAATACCCCTTTCGCCATGGGAGACGACTCCCATGACGTGGGGGCACATTTCGTTTTTTACTGCAGCTTACCGGCAGGGTTTTCCTGGCTCTGACAGCCAATAAAAAATAGCAAAATGCCTGCCCATCTAAATTGGACAGGTGAACATGCCCTAAATATCTATGTACCGTTCGCCTCACCGAACTGGTTTAGATTTTACCACTAGCGAAAGATGGGAGGACTAGGCACTCCACTTCACAACTGACATGCTCTGACTTTCCTTAATGAGTACTGGGGGAGGGTGGGGAGAGGGGTTCCTGGATTGGTTCTCAGTTTATGTTACATTTGCCTTTGAAACCCACATGTCGAGCTCTGCAATACTGATCGTCTTGATTGGTACATGCTATATGAACAACGAGTAGGGTTGTATATATGATGTACTCTTATTCTCTTGACACATGTGAATAAAAGATTTAACCATAAATTGGACAGGAGGACAAATAGCAATTTCTCATCAGGCCATCAGAGAACTTTGGCCATAGCGGACACAGAGCAGTCTCTGCCGTTTCCAAACTATGGTATGCCTGTATCTAAATTTGACAGGCAGACCATTATGTTGGCAGCAAGTTTTCTCCATCGCCTTTACAATGGAGTAAGCTTACTGCCGACATATAATTCAGGCCCCAAATTTGGTATTTTTGGAGTAGACATGATTTCACCACAGTCAAAGGGTGACTGAAGAGGTAAAAAACAATTCAAAACTTTTCTACATAGAGGTGCCTACTCTTTCACCTTTAAGCAGTTCCAAAGCCACTCTGACTGTTCCGGAGAAGTGCTTAGTTAAAGACTGAGCTGATGCTAGTTTTGAATCAGCACTGAGCAAGGAGCTCTCCCCTTCGGGGAGAACGGGTAAATGCGTGTCTATGGGAGACATTGTTTACATTGATATGCGCTACAACTTATTCCATTACAATGTGGTTTTTACAACGACTGCGTTGTTACAAAGCGAACCATGACATCGCAAGTCGTTATAACGACTTGCTTAAGGGGGGGGGCGCTGGTGTTGGATTTACAATCCAACACTGTTAGACCCGGGATCCCTGTTGGATGAGGTAGGTACCTTAGGCCAAATAGGGACCCGCGTTTTAACATCAGGGAAAGGAAGGTCACCTTCTGAGATAGCCCCGCTCACCCTCTTGGTAGCTTGGCACGAGCAGCCTGGCTTATCTTCAAAGCAAATGTGTTAAGTATTTGCAACCACGCTCACAGCAACCCAATCATGACACCACAAATAGACTCCACACGAGTTTTATAAAAACCGAGTATAAACTTTATATAAAGAGATAAACAATAAGACCACACATTATAAAACCAACATATGCGTATTTGTAATATTTCTCCTTGCAGGCTGTTAGGCCAGCCAGCCCTTGCAAGTTCTGGTGATAATAATGAGCACTTCTAAACATTCTACTGTAATCCTAACACCATGTTATGCAAATCGTAATGCTAGAATCAGGCCCTTTTGCAATGTGAAAATAATGCAATGCATTTGCAACAATCAGGCAAGCTGCGATGTAAAAATAATGCAATCCGTAGCTCAACAATCAGGTACTTTGCAATGTAAAAATAATGCAATGCGTACTACAACTACCTGATACGTGTAAGGCAATGTGTAATACACTAATCAGGTAGTTTGTTATGCAAGAATAATGCACTGCCTAATATGCTAATCAGGTAGTTTGTTATGCAGAAACAATGCCATGCGTCATACACTAATTAGGTAGTTTGTTATGCAGAAAATATGCAATGTGTAATATACTAATCAGGTAATTCGTTATGCAGAAATGATGCAATGTGTAATACAACAATCAGGAACTCCGTTATGCAGAAATGGAGTAATCTGTACTACACTCCGGCACCGATCACAGTGCCTTAGGTGGTCTCTCTGTCACTCGTGCTTACTTGTGCAGGTAGCCTCTGACAACAGTTGCCCCCAACACGGATATGGTATACCACAAAAAGTGCAGCTCCGTGCTCCAGCCCCGGTACTGCCACTCCCTTGGCAATACGGGGCGCGATACGAGCCGAAGCAGAGGCTTGCGCTGCTGAAGTGAGAGAGAGGCCGAGAGCATCTCCCTCTGAGCCCGCGCCCCGCCCCAGGAGTCGACACACGTTACCTGGGGGACGCAAACTCACTCTCCTCTCCTCGTCCAGCGGTTTGGGCCTCTGATGCAATCTTTGGTACTTGGTGGGCTTGGGCCGGCGGCTCAGCTCCTCCGGGCTGTCGGTCTGCGCCACTACTGCTACGAAGACCTCAGGCTGCCACAGGGCACACGCACACAGCGTTGCTGAGACTTCCTTGAGCTACGGGTGCACGATCACCGGGCACTCCACACAAAGGTCTCAGGCTGCACGAAGATCACGCGGGCAGCGTCACTGAGACTCACTTTAACTCCGGGTCTTATCTTATTAAGTGAAATTTGTAGAGCACACTGACACTATAGGTTTCCTGGCGCTGAATGAAAGAGTGCAGGAATTGCTAAGGCGGACTAATCAGTTAGAGTGAAAAGCCGGGTCTTCAAAGATTTCCTGAAATTCAGAATAGAGCAGCTTGACTTGACTAATAAGGGAAGAGAATTCCAGAAGTTAGGGGCCAGATGGGCGAACCTACGGCCATCAAATGTTTTTAGTTTAAATGTTGGGGCGACCAACAGATGGAGATGAGCCGAGCGAAGGTTGCGCGCCGGACGGTGCCGCTTGATCAGAGTTTTAAGAAACTCAGGATTAATGCAATGGAGAGCCTTGAAAGTAGTGATCTTGAAGGCCGCCCTTTGCTCAACTGGCAACCAATGAAGTTTGCGCAGTAGTGGCTCGCTGATTGCCACTTTGGAGTTTTATGGAGGAGTCTGGCTGCCAGGTTTCGTACTATTTGGAGCCGGCTGATCAATGATTGTGGGAGTCCATGATATAGAGTGTTCGAAAAGTCGAGGCGGGATGATACCAGAGAGATCACTACCTGGATCAATGCTGCATGCGGTAGTAGGTGGGCTATTTTGCGGATTTTACGTAGTTAAAACATGCTGGAAGAAATCACAGCACCTACTTGAGCCTTGAGAGAGAGCTCTGCATCGATAACCACCCCCAGGCTCTTCACTGAGCTTGCCGGGGCCGGGGGGGGGGAGCCCAGTTCCTTGGGCCAGAACTGGGGACCCCAATAGGCTGGACTCTTACCAGGGAGGATAAGCTCAGTTTTTCCTGGATTTAATTTTAAATGATTATGGTTCATCCATACCTGTATATGGGTCATCACTGCTTGAAAACTTTTGGCGGCATCGGGGGAATCAAGAGGAAAGATGACCTGCAAATCATCAGCGTAGTTGAACACTGTGATGTCCCACCTCTTGAGCAAATGGATCAGTGGCCGGAGGTATAAGTTAAAAAAAAGGGGAGAAAGAGAGGAGCCCTGAGGGACTCCACAGGTCGTGGGTACCCTGGCTGCCATAAAGGGGCCAAGGCGAACAGCTTGAGCTCTGCCCGCAAGAAAGGACTTAATCCAATTAAGGGCAGGGCCCTGAATGCCGGCCTGTCTGACAAGGTGGAGAAGAATGTTATGGTCCACCGGGTCGAAGGCGGCCGACAGATCTAAGAGTACCAGGGCCTGAGGTAACCCTTTATCAGCATTCCCCCTCAAGGAGTCCAAAACTGCCAAGATGACGGCCTCGGTGGACGGAGCTGGCCTAAAGCCGGCTTGATTCGGTTCAAGATAGCTGGAATTCTCAATGAAGTGGAGAGGCACCGGGTAACATGAGCCTCAAGGAGTTTGGATAGATAGGGCAGGAGGGAGATGGGACGATAATTGGAGGGATCGGCAGGGTCCGCACCTGGTTTCTTCAACAAGGGCACCAGGATGGCCTCCTTAAAGCAACTGGGGACTGTGCCGGTGTTGAGGGAGGCATTCAACAGGGGCAATATGCAATCCGGTAGGGTGAGGCAGATGTCCCGGAGGACAGAAGGGCGGCAGCAATCATTAGGGGACCCTGATTTGACACGGGTCGCAAGCTAGACCAGGGAGTTGGGATTAAGAGTAGGGAACTGAGTTAAAAGCAAGTGATTAGTGGGAGAAGTGTCCAGCAAACCCGAGGGGGTAGAGGGAGAAATGGACTCCTTGATCTTGGCTATTTTTTCAATGAAAAAGGAATTAAGAGCGTCACAGGTCTCTTGAGTTGGAACCTGGATGGGGAGGGTTCTATCATCCCTGGTGAGCTCATTCATGATTTTAAAAATTTCTTTGGATTGGTTATGAGCAGAAAGAATTCTGTCAGAAATGTGTGTGGATTTGGCCAGGGAAATTGCACCTTTGTAGTCTTTGCGGGCCGCCACAAAGAGCAATCTGTCGGAGTTGGAGTAGTTATGTCTCCAGATCCGCTCTAGCTGACGCACCTTCAATTTCTGTTCTTTAAGGACACTAGAGAACCATCTATGTGAGTTACTGTGTCTAGTGCGTGGAAATCTGGTGAGAGGAGCGAAATGGTCACTGGCCGTTTTAAGCCAGGTGCAGATGTCACCTTCCATTGCCTCGACACTGGCATCAATGTCAGTGGTAGGTCGAGTCTTGGCCAGAGCAGCAAGGAAGCCTTGGGAGTCATACGAACTCCATTTACGTGATGACCCGCCTGCCAAGATAGGGGCCTTGACCCTACCGCTGACAGTTATGGTGGTGTCGATTAGATGGTGATCTGACCAGATGCAAGGAGAGATGGCTGGACAGGATAAAACTAACTCATGGGTCCAGATATGGTTGAGAATATGACCCTTAATATGAGTAGGCACGGAGATTTGTTGAACGAGATTGAGGCTTGTTAGAGCTTCAAACAGTTCCGTGACGTGAGGGCCAGCTCTCTCATCATTGAACCAATAGTTGAAATCACCAAAGAGGGCGATTCTGGCATGATCTGTCATTAGGTTTGCCAACTGTTCACTCAGGGAAATAGGGAACAGAGGCATGGGATGGGGAGGTCGATATAGAAGTACAATATTAAGGGCACCCGCCTCTGTTTCCAGACTGATGACCAGATTATCCACCTCAGAAATGGCAAGAGAAGCAGAGGAAATGAATTTGAATTGTTTTAGTATGATGGCTGCCACCCCGCCCCCAGTGCGACCAGGGGGGCGGTCAGCATGAAGGATGTAATAATCAGGGGGAAGGGCCGCCAAGATGTCTGGAAGAGAATCAGTAGTAAGCCATGTCTCTGTGATTAATAATATGTCAGGTTTTTCAGTAGTGAGGAGGATAAAGATGTCTACAGTACAGTTCCGGTCCACAGTAACAAGGCAAACCTTCACGAAGGTCTTGGTGCACAACGCACACACACAGGGTCGATGAGACTCACTTGGATTACGGATGCACGATAGCAAGGCATATCCTCACGAAGGTCTCACAGTGCACAACGAACACGCACACAGCGTCGATGAGACTCACTTTGATTCCGGTGCACACGATAACTGGACAATCCTCACAAAGGGTTTCAGGCTGCACAAAGCACACGCACTATGTGTCGCTGATCCTTGCTTGGACTCCAGATGCCCATGATCACAGGGCACACCTTACGAGGGTCTCAGGCTGCAACAAGCACACACACATAGGACCACATAGACTCTCCTGGAAACTTTTGTGTTCCTGTGTTTCAGCAACAGGGAGCCAGCTCACCTCAGACCCTTGGGACATAGCACACAGAAAAGTCCTTTCAAGCAAGGGGACACAGCAAACAGCAAAGTCCCTTTTGCCTTTCCTTGGTTAAAACAGCAAACTGCAGCCAAGCCCCAGAACACACAGCAAAGGTCAGTCCTCTCCTTCAGTCTATTTAGTTGTTTCTTCCTGGGCAAAGGTCCTTTTGACCATGAAGTAGCTCCAGTCTTGTTCACACTTGATCAAGCCTTTCTCAAAAGTTCAGGGGCTTCAGCTCTCGTAGTTATACCCCTCAATGGCTTTGAAATCTTTGTGTTCAGGGGGCACTGACCCCTGTTCAAACCAGTTCTGGGTGCCTCCCTGCCAGTGACATCTTCTTCCTATGATTAGTGGGGTCTGGATTCTCAATCCCTCAGCAGGAGATGGGACAATTGTTTTATAGCAGCAACCCAGGCCTCTTCACCTCTAGGGGCTTCTCCTCCCTCTACACTCCAGATGCAGATCAGCCTGTTGCTGTCTTACCTCCTCCCTTGGGTCAAGACATTCCCCGGATCCTATCGCTTTCAAATCCAGACAGTCAATCCACAGCCAGGCAGAGACACATAGGAATGTTAGAGCACAAAAACTCAGCCACTTCTAAAAGAGTGGCTTCTAAACACACACTGCAAAAAAACTCTTCATAAAAAGATGTGTTATTACATTGTGAGTTCAGGCATACTAAACTTCACTTTTGGGGAGTTAGGCTGGAAAACATATTACACAGCCGTCCCATTCTATCCTAAGGGCAAGATGGTGTTTCCACAGTGAAAAACGAAATGGAGATTATTTCACTGTCAGGACATGGCACACACCTTAGTACATGCCCTACCTTTCATATGCACTACACCCTGCCCAGGGGGTACCCTGGACCTACTATATGGGTGTCTGATGTGCATAGAAAGGGAAGAATGGCCCACCTATGGAACTCCCTACCTGATAAGGAAGGCCAACTCGGAATTTGCCTTCCGCAAACTCCTAAAAACCTGTTTTTTTAGCCTCCCCTAGCACTGAAACTTCTGGCAGTCTGTTTCCTCTTCTTGTACTCCGCAATTAGCGCTGGGACGCCTCCATTAGAGGTAGATGTGCACTCTACAAACTTAAAAATAAATTAATTAATAAATAAGGGTAAGGTCTGGCAAGTGAGTGCACTTGACAGAACAACATGGCAGTTTTACAAAACTGCGTGCTGGCCCTGCAATGGCAGCCCTGTGTTCCCTTTTTAAGGCTATTTGTGTGGGTGGCACAATTAGTGCTGCAGGCCCAGTAGTAGCATTTGCATTACCAGCCCTGGCACACATAGTGCACGTTACCAGGGACTTTACTAGTACGGCAAACATACCAATTATGGACAACCAATTACCATTACACTTTACACAGGGAGCACTTGTACTTTGACACTGTTCAGCAGTGGCAAAGTGTCCAAAGCCTCTAAGTTGGCAACACCATGTCAGAAAAAAGTTCTAGGGTGAAAGCAAAAAGTTTAGGGAACTTTAGCCAAAAAGTGCCAAGTCCTACAAACACGTTCCCTGCTGTTGCACAAACTGGATTAGGAATAGTAAATAATAATATTCCTAAATCCAGCGCGTCCCCCACAGCAAGTTGTTGTAACGACTTGGAAGTAATGGTTCCCGTCGTAACAACACGATCATTGTAACGACTGCGTTGTAATGGAATGCATTGTAGCGCATTCGTTGTAACAATATATATTCCATGTCTATAGGTCCAGGGTCATCGTCCCAGTTCATAACCTTTCAGACCACTGAGAGGAGGCTTAAAGAGAGAGGGAAAGCCAGCCGAATTACAAAATTCCCAGTGGTGTTGGAAATGATATTAGAGAACCACAAGATTCAGTTGCTAGAGGCATATGTCAAATAAATGTTGTGATAAACAAGTACACTAATCCTCTTCTAACAATGCTTTCTTTAAATTCATCCCTTTATCATTACATGTGCAACTACCCAAATTTAACCATTTGTTAGACATGTGTAAACCTCAGATCTAGCCATTGATCCTGCACCCAAGTAACTACTTTCCACTTTTCTTGAGCGTTGTGCTCCATTTCCATTATCAAAATGTCTTATCCATTGTCAAGAGTCAACCTCAAAGGATAGTCATAATATATAAGAAATTGCTAGGTTTGAGGGTACTTTGAGGGTACTTGGCCATTCCTTTTTCTGTGCTAACCTTAATTTAGCAATGTAGCCATGTAGGATAACTGTGGAATGTGAAAAGTGGTGCACAAGACTGAAAGAATGTAACCATTATGATGGCAGGAGAAACAAAACCAAACTAATTAGAAGAAACTTTTTCTTGTTTTGCAAAGGAATTGAGGTTCACGTGCTGCATGATAAGCAGACTGGCGCAACTACGAGTATCACAGCTGACTATAAGGATTGAGATCTCTGATCACCCATATTATTCCTCCTCCCTTTCAGAGATTCGCAGGAAGCAAAAGCTTGAGGATTTTCCTTTCCATTTTTCCAGTGGAATCAAATATCTGAAGGAGATTCCAACAGTAGATTTGACATCTTCAACCTTGAGCATAGTGTGGCTACTGACAATTTGAACATTTCCTGTATCTGTGGTGTTCAGAGAGTGGATTTCTGTTCCATTGGTAGTTGTGCCTTGGTCGATACATATCCTTTGGAAAAGAATGTGTGTATCTCTTACAGTGCATACCATTTTAAGACTCTCATTGGAACTCTTTGCTAGAATCCAGCTAAACATGTATCACTTATCCTTGACTCTACAATTGCACATAATTGCAGATATGTTTTCAGCCCCAGAATAAAATACATAAATCGTTCTATATTTAGATAAACACTTACAGTTTGCAGCAAGTAAAGATCGCAAGCAGACAGCCAAGAAACAGAATACTGAGACATAGGTGGTTTGAAATTCATATGAAAGCATACATTTGCACTAGTAGATGAAAGTAATTATCATGTTATTATGTTATATATTTATTTCGATACATTACTACTCGAACAAAGGTATCAATAACCTCTTTCCTCTAAAGGCTGAGGTTCTCTCTTCTCCTTTTCATGGGCATCATTTAGGGATCGCCAGAGGTCACAGCTGCAACCCAAACCTTGTTCCCTGCAACTTGTGGCACAGCTTTTGCAACCCCTGGGCTCAGGCTGCAAAGAGCAGCACCAAGAACAGAGGTACCAAGGCATTTATGTTTGATACAAAAGCTGCTTTGCAGGTGCTCTAGGCTGTCCCTGCTGGGTACAGGCCGCAGTTGAAACTTGCAACTGTTTCAATTTGTCCCACTAGCCAAGGAGTTGCTATCGTGTTGCGTCCCAACACAGCCTTCAAGGCCTCTGAGACCCATTGAGCAGGACATTAAGAATTTGTTCAATTTGCACATTTCAGTAGTCTCTGCTCACCCTTCTGTGCTGATGAACAGAGACAGCAAGTGTTTTTCGTTTTTTTTTCAGTTACCATTAGCTGCCAAGTTTTTAATTTGCTCAAGAGTGACTTTCCGTATTCTCGGTGTGCTAAGATGTTTCATTTGATTTTCTTATGTGTGACACTTTGAGTGCAAGGATTCAAAGCTCGGAACTAAATAATAGTGCCTCGTTTTGGCAGATAGTTCGTTCCCCATTCTTAACAGAAAAAGCCAACTCTCCATCAATTGATGTAGCCATAAGTCAACACGAATGGGTGAGCCATTTTACTAAAGTGTTTGCGAAAGATTCGACTGAAGACACAGACCAGCTTGAATCTCTGCCACACATTACCTATCCGTTAAATCTTCACTTTTCCCATAAAGAGGTCCAAAAAGCCCTAAAATCCTCAAAATCAGCTAAAGCACCAGGCCCGGATGGTGTTCCGGTTGACGTTTTTAAACACCTCCCAGATCTCTGGACCCCTTTACTAACCAACGTCCTGAATGCCACCATTGAAGTAGGCATTTTGGAGTCTTGGAAAACATCAACGTTGGTACCTATTTTTAAGAAAGGAGATCGAAACAGTCCAACATGCTACAGGCCGATCTCCCTCCTGGACTAACTAGGCAAGATGGCAGGACGAATACTACTCGACCGGCTCCAGGAGTGGGCCACCGACCACAAAATTATTTCAGACCTACAATATGGCTTCCGGGAGGGACTAGGAACAGTTGATCAGGCCCTAAACCTGTCCCTACTGGCGGGCAAATATCTGGAAGCTAAAGGGTCTTCTTTCCATATGGCATACGTCGATCTCTCCGCAGCGTTTGATTGCGTGGCACACTCAACGCTGTGGAGTACAATCCTGAAAATGGGAGTTCCTACGCCAATTGTGGATTTTCTTCGTGAATTGTATACAGGTACCACAGGTAGGGTAAGATTCGGGACAAAGGGTGAGCTCACTAACTCCTTTAGGGTGGAAAAGGGGGTCAGGCAGGGGTGCGTACTGGCCCCCTTCCTATTCACCCTTTACACGAATGGCTTGGAGGCTGCCATGCTACAAGGCAGCAAGGACCTCCCGTTAACAGCTCGCCGGCAGATACCAGCACTCCTATATGCCGACGATGCTGTTATTTTAGCAAGAACACCAAACGAGCTACAAATGGCCTTGAACAGATACTGTGACTTTATGGCAAGCCTAAATCTGAAACTAAACGCAAAAAAACCGTATACAATGCACGCAGGGGAGAAAAGAAACGCAAAATATAGGAAGCTATTGGTACAGGGCGAACATCTGGATAGGACTAAAACCTATCCCTATTTAGGGATAGTCATTGACGAAAAATTCAAATGGTCCCCAGCTATTAACGCAAGAAAATTGGTATTCCTCCGAGAGACATCTTCGCTAAAAACCTTCTCGCAAAGATTAGGGCAGAGACCAATTAAAGAACTAGTGCAAATATATAATTCAAAATGTGTAAGCACAGCAACATATGGGGCGGGGATCTGGGGCTTCACAAACGTGGACTCAATACAAAGAATAGAGAACTCTTTCCTCAGATATCTGTTGGCGGTGCCTAAAACCTGTTCCACCTATGCCTGCCACACTGAGCTGGGCATTGATTACATCACAGACATTATAAAATTGCAACCAATAATGCTGTGGCGAAGAATATGGGCTACCGAGCAATGCCATTTGACCAGGACGATTATTCAAGACATTTTAACGTTAGACTATTCTAAGAAGATCAAATGGCTGTCATATGCCAAAGCGTTACTAACGGATCTTGGATACAGGAGGTACTTTGATCATCCATCGCTGATAAAGGAAATCCCAAAAAAGAACTTAAAAAGAGAGTGTCTAATTCATCTACGTCAGCTACGCTTATTATCCGAGGTCCATAAGCCTTCAGTCCAACACTCCTTACTAGTCCAGGTTGTGTTTACTGCTGAACCCTACTTGAATTTTAAAATAACACAGTTTGAAAGAATGCTGCTTACCCGTTTTAGACTTGATCTGTTCCATTTATTAGTTGCATTTCCCGAGCAAAATGTTAGGACATCTACCCTTCCTATGTGCCCTTGTGATTTGGTGTCCACACAATCAACGATACACACAGTGCTATTCTGCAAATTCTTTATTGAGCCCCGGAAACGTTGGATACTGCCTATTTTGAAGTTCTGGGTTTTTCGTCAATGTCGCCCAGCGTATCTGGCATTACAGTATCTTGAAAATGAAAATTATGCTAAAGCGATTGTATTTTACCTCAAATTTTGTATACGCCATCGCACAAATTTATAAGTATGAACACCATTGCTATTTTGCACTAACGAAGGAACTGAGATAATAGGAAAACTGTACGTTACCGCACATGTCGTAAAAACTTGCGCAAACGGAACTGAGAAGCACTTGTTACTTTTATGCCTTCTTGTAAACAAAATGTACACTTAACAGCTTTTAACTTTTTCTGATAAACTTGTAACTGCGATTTTTTTTTTCTTTGAACTTTTATGGTGTTTTTATGAAACTACCGAATAAAGTTGATATTGAATTGAATTGAGTGCAAGTTTATTGCAAATAAAACTAAGCAATTGTGTCTTGGAAATGAGAAGAAATTTCACAAATACACAGCACAAAACAATGAGACACAAGTATGAAAGGATTTTGTGATCACAAAATCCCTATTTTATATGTACAAATTCTAAACCAAGAGTCGAAAAATGTTGCGACCCATACCGAATCGAAATTTGGAAGAGGTGTGAAAGGGGTGTTTCTACCAAATAGGAATTTAGTATGGTATGTGTCAATGGTTTGTGACTGTAATTCTGATCGCACATCATTTAACAATAATTGACTCCACAAAGGAAAAGGTAACTGATTCACAAAGGGGAAGTGGTCTCGGGAATCGGATTGGCAGGCTAGTGGGAGTAGGCAGTGTATCACTGCTTGCTCCCACTGTAGTTTTTGCAAATGGAAAACATTTTTTTAAAGCAGACCACTTTCTTTAAGATAGAAAAGATTTCCATTTGGCAATGTAAACACAGGGTCACAAATTGCATCGTTCCTAATATATATTTAGACAGGATGTAGGCTGGTTTGCAAAATGTGATTCCTTTTACAAAATTTGGATGCCGAATTTGCAACAAATACTTGTGAATGAAATCTTAGGCCATGTGGCCTATGGTGTTTTGTGTTTTCCTTCAGAGGTATTAGTATTTTTTACAACTGTCAAGGTCACCACTTCAGGTGTCAGCCCTGCCTAGTGTCACACATCACAATTAGTTCAACTAATTCAAATTAAGTAATTTGACCACATTAAAGCACTGATTTAAATGTCCACACATGTATTTAGAGCTCCAGATAGCCACTCTAATTTTCCATGGTACCTGGTAATAAATATTTGTCTTGCATGGTGTCTCACTGAGCATGAAATAAACTGAGGGGTAGCATTAGGTGCTACTGCCAATTTAGGTCCTAACACCAGTTAAGGGAAGGCCACGCTGTTGTCTGTGGTAGTGCTAGCAACATGGATTCATAGCCACAAATGAGTTCTGTGTGTGGTGGACTAGGCATGCAGCCTGCTTTACTCTCAGAGCTCTGTGATTGGGTGGCAGAGGGACACTCTGTCCCAACCCTGAGACAGGATTTACAGAGAAGCAGGACACTGTTGCAGTCTATCTGACAGTGTACCACTACTTCTTACTGACTCCATAAAAATATTCAGATTCAGAGTCCCCTGGCCGCCTAATATGGCTGCACTGCACCTGAGCAGAAAGAGTGCCCTCATGACATAGTAGCTGCACCCAGCAGCATGAGAAAAGGTGCCTGTGATTCATCACATTGCACACCCACTGATGTTTGTTTTGGGTGCAGAATGACTGCCTAGCCCACAAATAAGACATGTGCTGCTGCTGCGCTTGCATCTATAGAGCCACGGGAGGTCGGGTCCTATCAAACAAAAGAAGGGTGGGGGGCAGCGCTTCCAGGCTGATCACTGCCATCCTGCAGGTGATGGGTTCAGGAGCGAGTTGTGGAGAAACCTTTTGGGTACATTCGTATATGCCTACTTAAAATCTTTGCTTACTTTGCTGGGACTTTTCCTAGTGGTAGCTTGGCAATGCTGGTTGTCAACTGGTCCTATTCTCCATACTCCTATATATAATAATAATGAGCACTTCTAAACATTCTACTGTAATCCTAACACCATGTTATGCAGATCGTAATGCTAGAATCAGGCCCTTTTGCAATGTGAAAATAATGCAATACATATGCAACAATCAGGCAAGCTGTGATGTAAAAATAATGCAATCCGTAGCTCTACAATCAGGTACTTTGCAATGTAAAAATAATGCAATGCGTAATACAACTACCAGGTACGTGTAAGGCAATGTGTAATACACTAATCAGGTAGTTTGTTATGCAAGAATAATGCACTGCCTAATATGCTAATCAGGTAGTTTGTTATGCAGAAACAATGCCATGCGTCATACACTAATTAGGTAGTTTGTTATGCAGAAAATATGCAATGCGTAATACACTAATCAGGTAATTTGTTAGGCAGAAATTATGCAATGTGTAATACAACAATCAGGAACTCCGTTATGCAGAAATGGAGTAATCTGTACTACACTCCGGCACCGATCACAGTGCCTCAGGTGGTCTTTCTGTCACTCGTGCTTACTCGTGCAGGTAGCCTCTGACAACAGTTGCCCCCAACACGGATATGGTATAACACAAAAAGTGCAGCTCAGAGCTCCCGCCCCGGTACTGCCACTCCCTTGGCAATACAGGGCGCGATACGAGCCGAAGCAGATGCTTGTACTGCTGAAGTGAGAGAGAGGCCGAGAGCATCTCCCTCTGAGCCCGCGCCCCGCCCCAGGAGTCGACACATGTTACCTGGGGGGCGCAAACTCACTCTCCTCTCCTCGTCCAGCGGTTTGGGCCTCCGATGCAATCTTTGGTACTTGGCAACGGCGGGCTCGGGCCGGCGGCTCAGCTCCTCCGGGGCTGTCGGTCTGCGCCGCTACTGCTATGAAAACCTCAGGCTGCCACATGGCACACGCACACAGCGTCGCTGAGACTTCCTTCAGCTACGGGTGCACGATCACCGGGCACTCCACACGAAGGTCTCAGGCTGCACGAAGATCACGCGGGCAGCGTTACTGAGACTCACTTTAACTCCGGGTGCACAGTAACCAGGCAAATCTTTACGAAGGTCTGGGTGGACAACGCACACACACAGCGTCGATGAGACTCACTGGGATTCCGGATGCACGATAGCAAGGCAAATCCTCACGAAGGTCTCATGGTGCACAACAAACACGCACACGGAGTCGATGAGACTCACTTTGATCCCGGTGCACACGATAACTGGACAATCCTCACAAAGGGTTTCAGGCTGCACAAAGCACACGCACACCGTGTCGCTGATCCTTGCTTGGACTCCAGGTGCCCATGATCACATACAAGGGTCTCAGGCTGCAACAAGCACACACACATAGGGCCACAGAGACTCTCCTTGAAACTTTTCTGTTCCTGTGTTTCCGCAACAGGGAGCCAGCTCACCTCAGGCCCTTGGGACATAGCACACAGCAAAGTCCTTTCAAGCAAGGGGACACAACAAACAGCAAAGTCCCTTTAGCCTTTCCGTGGTTAAAACAGCAAACTGCAGGCCAGCCCCAGAACACACAGCAAAGGTCAGTCCTGTCCCTCAGTCTATTTAGTTGTTTCTTCATTGGCAAAGGTCCTTTTGACCATGAAGTAGCTCCAGTCTTGTTCACACTTGATCAAGCCTT
Source organism: Lissotriton vulgaris (assembly GCF_964263255.1). NCBI lineage: Eukaryota > Metazoa > Chordata > Amphibia > Caudata > Salamandridae > Lissotriton > Lissotriton vulgaris. Next base: position 895,140,942 of record NC_141691.1, on the reverse strand, counting down.
TCTCCAAAGTTCAGGGGCTTCAGCTCCCATAGTTATACCCCTCAATGGCCTTGAGGTCTTTGTGTTCAGGGGGCACTGACCCCTGTTCAAACCAGTTCTGTGTGCCTCCCTGCCATTGACACCTTCTTCCTCCTCAGCAGGAGATGGGGAAATTGTTTTATAACAGCAACCCAGGCCTCTTCACCTCTAGGGGCTTCTCTTCCCTCTACACTCCAGATGCAGATCAGCCTGTTGCTGTCTCACCTCTTCCCATGGGTCAAGACATTCCCCGGATCCTATCGCTTTCAAATCCAGACAGTCAATCCACAGCCAGGCAGAGACACGCAGAAATGTTAGAGCACAAAAACTCAACCACATTTGGCACACGGAAAGAGCTAGACTGACCTGCAACGCTTGCTGCCACAATCACCGCTGGGGCCCTGACGCTGTGTGCTCTTTCCCGCCGCCGTTGCCTGCAACATTGCACGGCCGCAGTGGGGGAAGACTACAGCTCCCAGCGTGCACAGGGGCCTGAACCGCCCACTTCCTGGCAGAGCACGCCCAGAGGCGCTTAAAGATCAGCTGCTACCTCGGTGGAGCGGGGACATTTGCCACACGGAAAGGGGCTAGACTGACCTGCAACGCTTGCTGCCACAATCACCCCTGGGGCCCTGATGCTGTGTGTTCTTCCCCGCCGCCATTGCCTGCAACACCGCACGGCCGCAGTGGGGGAAGACTACAGCTCCCAGCGTGCACAGGGGCCTGAACCACCCACTTCCTGGCGAAGCGCGCCCGGAGGCGCTTAAAGATCAGCTGCTACCTCTGCGTCGCGGACGCGCACGGGTGGTGCCGGGCGGAGCCCGGGCAGAGGGCTGGCCGCCTGTGGCCGTCCGGGGATGGCGAGGGACGGGACGGGTCATTCCCCTAACATCCCCAGAACGCCAACATGGGTAAGCGTAAAATGCCTTCACCTATTAATGGAGGGGGAATAAAGGCCAAAGTACCCCGAAATGCATCTAGCATTATTTCCTACTTGACCACGGCAGTAGGGGCTTTGAACACTGAAATAGCGAATACTGAACGCGAACTGGGACTAGAAATCAATAAATCCCACATAGAGGAGGGGGTAACTCAGCCAATCGCCAGGTACCCTTGGAGCCAACGATTATAGTTGACCGCCCAAACTCCACTATTACTGTTACTACAGATGTAATCTCATTGCTAGACCCGGTCCCTGAAAATTGTGCATCTGTGCCCAGAAATAGCCCAGCAGAAGAGGTTTCAAATCCAGTAAGGAAATAGTGCAAAAGACAATATAAAAAGGGGAAGTGCCTAAATAAGGATTTGATGGCTAAAGAATCTGTTATCCTGAGCCCTCTCGAATCTTCAATCAAGGAAATGGTGGAAACTATACTCACTGAAAAAGTGGAATCTGTATTGACAACTATCGCTAGTGACATTATTGACACTTTAAAAGACTGTGTTGCGGGGATTTTAAAAAAATGTAAATGTTTGAATGCCTTCATGTTAGCTAAAGACTTGTTACCCCCTGTAACCTCAGGTGTCACCCTGATTCCTTTGGGGGTTCACTCCTCCAATGAGTTTAGCGAGCGGGTTGAGAGCCTAGTCCCATCGACTAACGTGGATATGGCTCTTGCTGAGCCCCCCAGTAATATACTACCCCCCCAGCTAAGTCAAGTTATCGAGGGACCAGAGCCACGGGGTCGATCTTTATTGTCCGGGGAAATTGATGTGAGGAAGGCCCCCATAATAAGTAAACCCTTGATCACCCAACCGACTATTAATTTGCCCCCGGAGGCTACCCCGTATGTTGCTATTATTATTAACATTCCTCCCATTGTAGCTGGTGAGAGGGAAGCACCTGAGGCCCTGTTGAAAAACATTAAGAATTGGTGTGAAGAAAACTGCTTAGGGGAAAAGAATACATATATCGTAGTATATTAACGGGGAGACAGGTGGGATGGTTGGGCCGCACGAAAAAAATTATAAAAGGAGATTGCGTTATTGTTAATTTTGTTAACCCGAAAGAGGCATCACGCCTCTTCTGGGATGCCTCACAGCTAGACACTCTGGACCAAGGGATTCGAGCACTACCATTGGGCTTTTTTTACCCAGATACTAGATTAGGCACTATGGGAGGGAGGCCCTTCCAGGCTAGGAACAGAGCTAACCTGAAGCACCCTATGCACATTTTACCACCTCAGCCAGATAGAGCCCAAACATATAGCTGGGCTACCATAAATACGGGACTACGTCCAAAGACACCTAGCGATTCTAGTAGGAAGAATACGGAGGCCCTGGTCTTACAGAACCGTTTTTCCCCTCTGTCTCAAGTGGGAGAAATAGACTGACTGGTTGGCCCCCAGAGTAGGCCCCAAAAAATTCATCATAAAGAAACACCTGTCAGGGGGGGGTGGAGATGAAGGTAAAACTGTTGAGCTGGAACATTGCAGGGCTACGCTCAAAAAGAGAAGATGACATTTGGCTCAATTTTTTAAAGTACTATGATATCATAGCTTTACAGGAGACCTGGGGTAGGGGGTATAATTTCTGGGTGACTGGATATTCCTTGTATTTTGTTCCTGCGTGTAGCTCGGCAGCAGGGCGAGATAAAGGGGGTCTTATGTTCCTGTTATCAGTTAATATAGTTGGAATGCCAAAAAGCTAGACACCGCCTCGGATAATTACTTAATAGTGGAATTAACTAGGAAAAATAATTCTAAACTTCTGTTAGTTAATTTTTATAATTCTATACTAGATGGGCAATTAAATGAGCATCTTTGCTCACTAGGAACTTTTTTAGAATCAAACCACTTTCGTCCATTATAGTCTAATGGGGGATTTTAATATTCATTTATGTAATTTGAAATGTCAATACTATGATCTGGAGGGCCCTGCACATTCAGTAGTCCAACACTTCGAACACAGTTCTAAAGGGGAGGTGCCAGAGGAACTTATCTCAAAGATTGATCTGTATGAACCAGGATTTCACAATAATAAGGATCGTGTTGTAACGTACTCTGCTAAGGAGTCCGAATCAATTATAGACTATATATTTATTTCCCCGGGATTATTAAGTCATGTGATCTTCTATAACGCTGTTTTATCAGCTTTCAGCGATCACAACCCGGTAATCTTGGAACTGGACAATAGCAATAATTTCCTTAACAAACCAACTAACACAGTAGCAGAAACCGCCCTAAAAACCAAAGTCCAAGGGAGGAGACTAAAGTGGAGCAAAGTCATTCCTGAAGACTTTGCTAATATTATCAATCAAAAGGCTGGCAATTAATTAAATATCTGCCTGGATCCATCTAGCCAGGGGGCGGGGAGTAATCTCTTCATTCAAAGCCATTTGTCTCCTAGTGGACAAAGAACTTACGGTAAAAACCCGTCAAAATAAAACCCTTGATAAGGGGTGGTTTGACAGTAACTGCTCAAGAGCACTGTATGTTAGAAGTTAACATCGCAGAGGAGGATTGGTTAGGCCTCTTTAAATCTATTTATGGTAGTGACCTGATTTTAGAACCTTTTGAGGCCGTTCCAATTATACCATCAAGACCGCAATTTGTTTTTCGGGTGAGGAGGTCGAGAAGGCTATCTTGACCACATCTGGAGGTAAGGCCCCTGGGCCTGATGGTGTCCCTGCGGATATGTATAAAGACAATCCTAGATACTGGGCCAAACTTTTAACTAATGTATTTAATTCCGCAGTAAGCTCTGGGTTCCCTGCATCATGGTCATGCTCAACAATTATTCCTGTATTTTAAAAGGGGCAAAGAGAGGACCCTAGATGCTACAGGCCCATATCTCTTTTAGATTCGTCCTTCAAAATTTTAGGGAAAGTCATCCTGGCAAAACTAGATGACTGGGTTTCAAAGAAAGACCTCCTTTCTAATGCTCAATACGGGTTCAGGGCGGGTAGAGGGACCGAAGACCAGTGCCTCAACTTGCAGTTAATAATAAATAAATACACGGTTGCCTCTAGAGGCTCGGTCTATCTGGGGTTCATGGATTTGTTCACAGCCTTTGACCTAGTCAATAGGTCAAGGCTGTGGACAATACTCCTGGATCTGGGTCTCGACCAGGCGCTTGTGTATTTCCTGGCAGAATTACACGGAGATCTATATGCCTCAATTAGAATGTCCCAGGAGGGTAAATGCACAGCAAGATTTAAGTCAGGGAGAGGGATACGCCAAGGGTGTATACTATCCCCAATTTTATTCACCTTATATATAAACTCTCTGGAAGACGCACTGGGGAAGGCCACGCTTGATATACCGCGTATGGGAGGAACGCCGACACCCGTACTCCTGTACGCGGATGATATCGTTCTTTTAGCTCGGACACCACTGGGCCTACAAAGGCTATTAAACTCCTTTGGTGAGTTTATGAAGTGTTTAGATCTAGTGATCAATGTGGGAAAATCACATGTGATGACAGTTGGAGTTAGAAAATATAGCACAAACAACTTCCACTGTAATGGTAGTGTGATCTCCAGAGTTAAGGTTTTTACATATCTGGGTGTAGTATTTGTTGATAGAGGCACCTGGGTTCCCCAAATTAAGTCTAAAGTTAACACCGTTAGAAGATCATCTGCTGCAATTTTAGGTTTTGCTAAGTAGTTAGGAGGGAAACCTTGCGAAGCAATCCTATCCATCTATAGAGCAAAAACCATCGCCATTGCCAGATACGGGGCTGCAATATGGGGTATAAAAACTCTGAGTCAATCCAGAAAGAGGAAAATAAATGTTTCCGCGCCCTCCTTGGCTTACCCCAGCTGATTTTAAGTGGATTAAAGTAAATTGTATTAAAACCAGAGAGCAGGAACGAGAGAATGAACAAGTTAGAAAACCTATGGTTAGGGAGCACTACTTATTAATCTCGACTTTGGGGTCGATTCCGATTCGGGAAAAACCGCTCCGAATAGCCGTTCGGAGCGTTTTTCCCATACGAATCGTACCCTGCAATGTCCCCCGTACGTACGACGAAGTACGATTCGTACCAGGAGCCGTACTCCGTACGAGTCGTACAAGACACCGTACGACTCTAATCTCCGTACAATTCTCCCTCGGAACCCGCTGTACGCGACATCTGTACGGTTCGCGGCTGGTTTTTACGACCCAGCAAGTATGATACGTGTCGGGTACGCACCGTACAACCCTTTTTCTATGGGAGCTGAAAACAGCCGTAAAAGCAGAGTTTGTGCCGAAACAGGTACAGAACGGCCCCCCGGGTACAGTGCGTACCCCCCATGATCGCAGGGGTACGCACCGTACCCCTGCGATCATGGGGTGTATGAGCCGTACCCCCATTGTACGATCAGTGTACGAGCCGTACCCCCATTGTACGATCGGTGTACGAGCCGTACCCCATGTACAAAGGGGGTACGGCTCGTACACCGATCGTACAATGGGGGTATGGCTCGTACACCGATCGTACAATGGGGGTACGGCTCGTACACCGATTGTACATGGGGTACGGCTCATACACCGATCGTACACCAATCGTACAATGGGGTACGGCTCGTACACCGATCGTACAATGGGGGTACGGCTCGTACACCGATTGTACATGGGGTACGGCTCATACACCGATCGTACACCGATCGTACACCAATCGTACAATGGGGGTACGGCTCGTACAGCCCATAATCGCAGGGGTACGGTGCGTACCCCTGAGATCATGGGGTGTACGGACCGTACGGTGTGTATGTGTTTGTGTGCTTTTCCGTACGACTTGCCCCTACCTGACGTGGACCGTACGAATTGCGTCCTCATACCTCGGTCCGGATCGTGCTCGTTGGGTCATACGGCATGTGTACGAGTCGTACTGTATGTGTACGAGTCGTACGGTTCACGGTTTCAGCCTTGCAATACGTACAGATCGCGACGATTCAGACGGATTCACGGAATACGGATCATACTTAGCGACTCGGACGGACGGGTACGATTCGTACGGTGAGGGCTCCGCATACAAATCGTACGGACGTTTTTTTTCCCAAATCGGAATTGACCTCTAGGTCTATCCAACCATATCTCACGATAGTTTTGATTCCTTTCCATCGTTGGGTATTGACAAAGTTTAGATTTAATCAGATGCATATACTTTTTTTTTTTTCTTTTTTATTATTTGTCCTCATACATGCCACCAGTTAATAAATGCTCTAAATAGGCGCTCTTCAAGCCACTGACACAAACTATCCTTCCCAGCCCTCGTGTTTGTGGATAGCCATAGAAGATTGCCCAGAGGTATGGTCGTTACCCGTCCAACTTCCTCTCGTGATGGTACTTGCTGCTTAGGAAGGACAGGACCACTAACCTCTGGCATAATCATTGGACTATTGGTTTATTTTTCAATCCATGCACTCAATGCTGACCACAAGTTGGCAGACTTTTCGCCCCCACATAAGATGTCAAGTTTACTCACCGCCATGATGTTTTTAAGGAAATCTGCAAACGTCGGGGGGGGATACAGACTTCCAAACTTTACAGATCTCTCTTCTAGCGATAACTATTACATAAAAAATAAACTGTGACAAGTTACTATTAAGTACATAATCAGATAGCAGACCAAAGAAGACTAATCTGGAGGTGCATAAAATTGGAACTGAAAGTACCTCCTCTAAAAACTTACACACTTGTCCCCAAAAGTTACTTATGTTAGGACATTCGAAGAACATGTGGATATCATTTGCGCCCTGTAAATTGCACCTTGGGCAAGAATATTGACCTGCAGAGATCCTGGAAAGTTTCGCTGGGGTCCAATACACTCTGTACATTGTGTATAAATGGTTTCTTCTTAGGTTAGAAGGTTTAATTATTTTTTGAGATATGGAGAAAGAATCTATCCACAATTTCTCTAATTCCTCGGAGGTCTGGACTGGGGAAGGGTCCCATAATGTAACAATCTCTGATTCCAAATTATCTTTGTTATTTAATAATAGATTATACCATTGTGCCGTCTCCCCTTTCATTCCTCTAGGGTTACTAAATAACTCCAAAAGAGGGTTCTCATCGTCTGTATCCCAGTTTTGGTTTCCCCACCAAGCCGAAAGTTGATAAAACTTAAACCTTGTGAGCGTACCACCGGTTAAACCAACTAGAAATTCCCATTTTAAAACTTTCGCTGCATCACATAAGTCCCCCCATCTCAAGAGACCAGCTCTTTTTAAAGGGAGAGCCAGTTGGTCCATTAAACAATCAGGGGTACCAGGGGAGTCCCAGATTGGGGAATATTGATGGTAGTACTGGATACATAACAACTTACAGATCTGCAACCAATAATATAAAGCTGCCTTTAGGACTTTCAGCCTAACTTTTTTTTTAAACTTTTTGTCACCAAACTTAAACAGAAAGAAATCAGTACCATAAGGAAGATCCTGCAGCATGGCCTGGAAAAGTAAACTGTTTGAGGTAAAGTCCAATTTATTGGCTAATATCCTAAAGTTTTTAAGCTGGAAGGCATAGCAATAAAGTAATAAATCCGGGAGAGCTAAGCCACCTAATTTTAATCCCCTCCTTAACTTCTTCCAAGCTATCCTTGGGGTTTTTGTTGCCCAAACAAAATACCCAATCCTACCTTGCAAGTTGAGGATATCTTTTCTACTAAAAACTAAAGGAATAGAATTAAACAAAAATGTTACCTTAGGTAAGATAATCATTTTAACTAGATTAACTCTGCCATAGATGTTTAAAGGCAGAGTATTCCACTTAGACAGAAGTTTTTTGATCTCCTTTACCACTATTTCCCAACTGGTCTTTGGAATATCATCTAATTTATGGGTTAAATGAATGCCTAGGTATCTCATTTTAAGCTTAGCTTCTGGAATTGGGACTAAATTGTTCCAACACATAACCTCAGTTTTGTCCTTGTTAATACTGTAACCTGAAACAAAACCAAAGTTCTCCGCAAGCCTAAATAATCTAGGAATTGCTTCAAGAGGGTTTGAAGTATAAAGGAGAAGGTCATCTGCATACAATGCTGTCCTGATTGATAATTCACCTATATTAAACGAAGAAATAATAGAATCTTGCCTTAAAGAACAAACGAAGGGCTCAATATATATGTCAAACAACAATGGAGACAAGGGACATCCTTGCCTTGTTCCTCTACAAATGTTCAGCCAGTCTGACAAACCACCATTTACCAGAATCTTAGCTCTCGGACCCCTGTATAAAGATTCCACACTCTTGATGTAAGTCTCAGGGAAGCCAAATTTCTTCATCGCTAACCATAAGTATTGCCAATTCACTTGATCGAAGGCTTTGGCTGCGTCTATTGCAACAATGGCGAGTGATTTTTTCTTCTGAATTGCGTGATCTATGACTCCGATTACTTGGAATGTAAGTTCATTTAGTTGTCGACCAGGAATGAATCCACGCTGGTCCGGATGTATAATAGTTTTTTTCACCTTAGCCAATCTATTTGCCAAGATACCTGAATAGATTTTTAAATCAGAGTTCAATAAAGATATGGGCCGATATGATTCTATTCTTTCTTGGTCTTTATTCGGTTTCACAATTAATGAGATGGTTGCATCCAACCAGGAGGACGGAATTTGCTGTCCCTGAATGAAGATTTCATTGAATAATTTCTGCAGTGGAGCTAGAAGTTCGTCCATGTTATCCTTGTAGATCTCTATCGGAAGCCCATCAGGACCTGCAGCTTTATTTCTTGCCATTTTCTTCAGTTGGGATCTGATCTCACCTTCAGTTATTTCCTTTGCCAAAGAGGATATGTCTTCATTACTCAACTGTGGTAAATTTCCCAGAATGTCCAGATTTTCTAATTCATCAGATGAGCAATTCACTTTTTCACGATAAAGATCTTCATAGAGAGATCTAGCCTCCTCCTTAATGTCTTTGTCTTCTGACAAAACAGAACCAGTTCCACGTTGTATTAAAGATTTAATGTTATTTCTAGTCCTCTCCGACCTAGCTTTCCAAGCTAGCAGTGATCCGCATTTCTCACCATATTCAAAGTTGCGCAACTTGCTTACCTCCCATTTATCTTTAAGTATTTTTTCGGTCCTTAATCTGAGGTTAGTTTGTAGGTCTGCTAGTTCTTTTTCTAATCTTAATATCTCAGTTTGCTCGTTGGAGATGGCAAAAAGAAGCTGCTGTTCTTTTATTTTAATTAAACTAAGATCATTTACATCCCTTTCTTTATTTAACTTTCTGTTCAGAACCATTTGGGAGCCATATATTCCTCTTAAAAAAGATTTAAGAGCATCCCATATGATATGATCTGGAGCTGAGTCATTATTAAATAAGAAAAACTCTGATATACTTTCCTTAATTTTAATGTTAAAGTCTTCATTAAGCAAAATAGTCCTGTCCAAGGTCCACCTATATTCTAAAGATTTTTTTGGGGGAATATTAATGCTTAACTTAACCACTGAGTGATCAGACAGCCCATTCGGAATATACGTGATAGAAAGTGTGTTTGCTAACATCGATCTATCGAGCAGAAAATAATCTATCCTGGAGAACTGATGGTATTTTTTGCTATAGAACAAATACTCTCTCTGGGTACCATGTTTAACTCTCCAAACATCACATAACATATACTCTTTGATAATATTCTTCAGGATAGAGATCGATTTCTTTGGACAATTATATCTGGCCTTTGAGGTGCGGTCCATTTCAGGGTCTAATAACAGATTAAAATCACCTCCTAGCACTATAGGAATGGTATATTGTAGCAGATAACTTTCTAGTTTATGTAAAAAACAAGGATTATCCTCGTTTGGACCATAGTAGACCCCACATAAAAGTTTGACTGCACTTATTGATACTACTGCGGCCAACCACCTTCCTGACTGATCTGTAGCCCAATCGTGAACAACAATTCCTTTATTGGCACAAATTATAATTGCCACCCCTCTCGTAGTGCCAGATTGTTTAGAACAGAAAATATCTTGAACCCACTTGTGCTTTATAAAAATATTTCTACATTCTTTCGCTTCCAAGTGAGTTTCTTGCAAAAAAATTAACGAAGCTCCAGCATGATGCATATACTTTTAACTGATTGTCAAATATGGTGTGAGCCAGAGGATGCTTCCCCCTGTAGGTGTGACGGGTATTGGATACTAGTAATTTCATGTTCTTCTGTTCTTTGCACAGACTAGCCAGAAGAAAGTTTATTGTTCCATCGTTAAAGGATAAGGGATTCCTGCAAGTCAAACCAGCACTACTTTATTTGCAGTTAATGGAATCCCCTGTAATCATGTATGGAGTGGCAAATTTTTTAGTGGCTTCCATTCGTTGTAGGAATCGGAGTGCGATGGATTAACTGATATTGTTCCTGTACATTTATTAAGTCTAATGAAATATGTTTTTTTAAAACAAAATGCACATGTATATATATATATTTTTTAACTGTTTTATGCGTATTAATGTAACCCCTCCATTTTCTTTATTGTTACTTTTATGATTTTTTTATTATTCGAATAAAGTGGTATTGAATTGAATTGAATTGAAAATCCAGACAGTCAATCCACAGCCAGGCAGAGACACATAGAAATGTTAGAGCACAAAAACTCAGCCACTTCTAAAAGAGTGGCTTCTAAACACACACTGCAAAAACCACCTTCATAAAAAGATGTTATTACATTGTGAGCTCAGGCATACTAAACTTCACCTTTCCATCTTAAGTCTTTGGGGAGTTAGGCTGGAAAACATATTACACAGCCGTCCCATTCTATCCTATGGGCAAGATGCTGTTTCCACAGTGAAAAACGAAATGAAGATTATTTCACTGTCAGGACATGGCACACACCTTAGTACATGCCCTACCTTTCATATGCACTACACCCTGCCCAGGGGCTACCCTGGACCTACTATATGGGTGTCTGATGTGCATAGAAAGGGAAGAATGGCCCACCTATGGAACTCCCTACCTGAGTTCATAATGAAGGCCAACTAGGAATTTGCCTTCCGCAAACTCCTAAAAACCTGTTTTTTTAGCCTCCCCTAGCACTGAAAATTCTGGCAGTCTGCTTCCTCTTTCTGTACTCCGCAATTAGCGCTGGGACACCTCCATTGGAGGTAGCTGTGCACTCTACAAACTTAAAAATAAATTAATTAATAAATAAGGGTAAGGTCTGGCAGGTGAGTGCCCTTGACAAACCAACTGTGTGCTGGCCCTGCAATGGCATCCCTGTGTTCCCTTTTTAAGGCTATTTGTGTGGGTTGCACAATTAGTGCTGCAGGCCCAGTAGTAGCATTTGCATTACCAGCCCTGGCACACGTAGTGCACGTTACTAGGGACTTTACTAGTACGGCAAACATACCAATCATGGACAAGCAATTACCATTACACTTTACACAGGGAGCACTTGCACTTTGACACTGTTTAGCAGTGGCAAAGTGTCCAAAGCCTCTAAATTGGCAACACCATATCAGAAAAAAGGTCTAGGGGAAAAGCAAAAAGTTTAGGGAACTTTAGCCAAAAAGTGCCAAGTCCTACAAACACCTTCCCTGCTGTTGCACAAACTGGAGTAGGAATAGTAAATAATAATATTCCTAAATCCAGCGTGTCCCCTACAGCAAGTCGTTGTAACAACTTGCAAAGTAATGGTTCCCGTTGTAACAACACGATCGATGTAACAACTGCGTTGTAATGGAGTGCATTGTAGCACATTCCTTGTAACAATATATATTCCATGTCTATAGGTCCAGGGTCATCGTCCCAGTTCATAACCTTTCAGACCACTGAGAGGAGGCTTAAAGAGAGAGGGAAAGCCAGCCGAATTACAAAATTCCCAGTGGTGTTGGAAAGGATATTAGAGAACCACAAGATTCAGTTGCTTTAGGTATATGCCAAATAAATGTTGTGATAAACAAGTACATTAATCCTGTTCTAACAATACTTTCTTTAAATTCATCCCATTATCATTACATGTGCAACTACCCAAATTTAACCATTTGTTAGACATGTGTAAACCTCAGATCTAGCCATTGATCCTGCACCCAAGTAACTACTTTCCACTTTTCTTGAGCGTTGTGCTCCATTTCCATTATCAAAATGTCTTATCCATTGTCAAGAGTCAACCTCAAAGGATAGTCATAATATATAAGAAATTGCTAGGTTTGAGGGTACTTGACCATTCCTTTTTCTGTGCTAACCTTAATTTAGCAATGTAGCCATGTAGGATAACTGTGGAATGTGAAAAGTGGTGCACAAGACTGAAAGAATGTAACCATTATGATGGCAGGAGAAACAAAACCAAACTATTTAGAAGAAACTTTTTCTTGTTTTGCAAAGGAATTGAGGTTCACGTGCTCAATGATAAGCAGACTGGCGTAACTACGAGTATCAGAGGAGGTGACTATAAGGGTTGAGATCTCTGATCACCCATATAATTCCTCCTCCCTTTCAGAGATTCGCAGGAAGCAAAAGCTTGAGGATTTTCCTTTCCATTTTTCCAGTGGAATCAAATATCTGAAGGAGATTCCAACAGTGGATTTGACATCTTCAACCTTGAGCATATTTCAACACTTCCTGTATCTGTGGTGTTCAGAGAGTGGATTTCTGTTCCATTGGTAGTTGTGCCTGGGTCGATATATATCCTTTAGAAAAGAATGTGTGTAACTCTTACAGTGCATACAATTTGAAGACTCTCATTGGAACTCTTTGCTAGAATCCAGCTAAACATGTATCACTTATCCTTGACTCTACAATTGCACATGATTGCAGATATGTTTTCAGCCCCAGGATAAAATACATAAATCGTTCTATATTTAGATAAACACTAACAGTTTGCAACAAGTAAAGATCACAAGCAGACAGCCAAGAAACAGAATACTGAGACATAGGTGGTTTGAACTTCATATGAAGGCATACATTTGCACTAGTAGATGAAAGTAATTATTATGTTATTATGTTATATATTTATTTCGATACATTGCTACTCAAACAAAGGTATCAATAACCTCTTTCCTCTAAAGGCTGAAGTTCTCTCTTCTCCTTTTCATGGGCATCATTTAGGGATTGCCAGAGGTCACAGCTGCAACCCAAACCTTGTTCCCTGCAACTTGTGGCACAGCTCTTGCAACCCCTGGACTCAGGCTGCAAAGAGCAGCACCAAGAACAGAGGTACCAAGGCATTTATGTTTGATAGAAAAGCTGCTTTGCGGGTGCTCCAGGTTGTACCTGCTGGGTACAGTCCACAGTTGAAACTTGCAACTGTTTCAATTTGTCCCACCAGCCAAGGAGTTGCTATCTTGTTGCCTCCCAACACAGCCTTCAAGGCCTCTTAGACCCATTGAGCAGGACATTAGGAATTTGTTCGATTTGCACATTTCAGAAGTCTCTGCTCACCCTTCTGTGCTGATGAACAGTGACAGTAAGTGCTTTTAGTTTTTTTTCCAGTTACCATTAGCTGCCAAGTTTTTAATTTGCTTAAGAGTGACTTTCCGTTTTCTCGGTGTGCTAAGATGTTTCATTTGATTTTCTTATGTGTGACACTTTGAGTGCAAGTTTATTGCAAATAAAACTAAGCAATTGTGTCTTGGAAATTAGAAGACATTTCACAAATACACAGCACAAAACAATGAGCTACTAGTATGAAAGGATTTTGCGATCACAAACTCTGCAATTTGAAAAATCACTGGATTTATGACCACTAAATCCCTATTTTATATGTACAAATTCTAATTCAAGAATCGAAAAATGTTGCGACCCATACCGAATCGAAATTTGGAAGAGGTGTGAAAGTGAAAGGGGTGTTTCTACCAAATTGCGATTTAGTATGGTATGTGTCAATGGTTTGTGACTGTAATTCTGATCGCACATCAGTTAACAATAATCGACTCCACAAAGGAAAAGGTAACTGATTCACAAAGGGGAAGTGGTCTCGGGAATCGGATTGGCAGGCTAGTGGGAGTAGGCAGTGTATCACTGCTTGCTCCCACTGTAGTTTTTGCAAATGGAAAACATTTTTTTAAAGCAGACCACTTTCTTTAAGATAGAAAAGATTTCCATTTGGTAATTTAAACACAGGGTCACAAATTGCATCTTTCCTAATGTATATTTAGACAGGATGTAGGCTGGTTTGCAAAATGTGATTCCTTTTACAAAATTTGGATGCCGAATTTGCAACAAATACTTGTGAATGAAATCTTGGTACATGTGGCCTATGGTGTTTTGTGTTTTCCTTCAGAGGCATTAGTATTTTTACAACTGTCAAGGTCACCAATTCAGTTGTCAGCCCTGCCTAGTGTCACACATCACAATTAGCTCAACTGATTCAAATTAAGTAATGTGACCACATTAAAGCACTGATTTAAATGTCCACACATGTATTTAGAGCTCCAGATAGCCACTCTAATTTTGCATGGTACCTGGTAATAAATATTTGTCTTGCATGGTGTCTCACTGAGCATGAAATAAACTGAGGGGTAGCATTAGGTGCTACTGCCAATTTAGGTCCTAACACCAGTCAAGGGAAGGCCACGCTGTTGTCTGTGGTAGTGCTAGCAACATGGATTCATAGCCACAAAGGAGTTCTGTGTGTGGTGGACTAGACACGCAGCCTGCTTTACTCTCAGCGCTCTGTGATTGGGTGACAGAGGGACACTCTGTCCCAACCCTGAGACAGGATTTGCAGAAAAACAGGACACAGTCGCAGCCTATCTGACAGTGTACCACTACTTCTTACTGACTCCATAAACATATTCAGATTCAGAGTCCCCTGGCTCAGGCTGCCTAATAAGGGGTCTTAGCCTGCTGCCCTGCACTGCACCTGAGCAGAAAGAGTGCCCTGATGACATAGTAGCTGCACCCAGCAGCATGAGAAAATGGTGCCTGTGATTCATCACATTGCACAGCCACTGATGTTTGTTTGGGGTGCAGAATGACTGTCCAGCTCACAAATAAGACATGTGCTGCTGCTGCGCTTGCATCTATAGAGCCACGGTAGGTCGGGCCCCATCAAACAAAAGAAGGGTGGTGGGCAGTGCTTCCAGGCTGATCACTGCCATCCTGCAGGTGATGGGTTCAGGAGCGAGTTGTGGATAAACCTTTTGGGTACATTCGTATATGCCTACTTAAAATCTTTGCTTACTTTGCTGGGACTTTTCCTACTGGTAGCTTGGCAGTGTTGGTTGTCAACTGGTCCTATTCTCCATACTCCTCAGATAACAGAAGCCCTTATTGTTAATAAGGCAGATGTTCCACTCCTCAATAGATATTTCCTCTCATGATTGTCCAGTTCAATGGTGGTAACTGCACAAAGCAGAAAATGTCGGGTAAAGTCAATGTAGAAACAACAATCACCCAATCAGTGGCAGGTGGAAGAGCTAAGACTGGCTAGTCTAAATTTAACTGCACTGAATGATGTAACCAGGATTAAATGTCAGGCATAGGCCCATGAGGTGCTGCACCATCACGAGGAAGGGTGAGGGAAATATATTTGACATACTCTGCTTGGTTTACTCAGCTAGGGCTGCATGAAAATGTTCAATGCTTGCAGTGATGCAGGCAAATTAGTAAAATGTATCAGTGTAACCCGGAAGATATTTAGATATTGGGGGCTGCAATTGAACATTGGGCTTTAATTGGACAGCAAGTGAAAAATTATGGCTGCCGGTGGGTATGTACTGGGTGCATTCCTGGCATGGTAGCAGCACTTTTGGTATATGTATATATAACTAAAATAGACTTCCCTTTCCAACTTTTTCATTATTTCATTAATCCTGAACATATTGAATACTCTTACCATTAATGTAATTTTTATTAGTTTGGTGAAATCAGTTTCTGTGACGTTGTGAGGGTTAAAGGTCATGTGACATCACTTGCTATTATGCAATTGGGGGATTATCTGATGTATCTTCCAGTGATACAATCACTGGTCAAAGGGCATGAGATGTCACTTCTACTGACCCTGGCATTTTTGTGAATCGACATCCATGCCCCTTTTCCCACAAAGTTTCATACTCCTATGAACTCATGCTAGGGATTGAGTCTGGGCGAAGATGTGGTGCTTTCATCAAATTCCAGAGTTCCATGGGAAACAGACTAGGTCTTGACAGTAGAAGGGTATAGTCATAAGTCCTTTTCAAAAAGCTACCCTGACTCCGTTGTTGAAATAATAAATGTAAGGTCAAAAGATATAAGTAGACACAGACTGATAGAAGAATTATAATAGTTTCACTTCAATAAAGATTAGTGCCTAAAGCCTTAAACACACAATTATTAGTCTTTTAGTAAAGAAACCATTGACCCACCCAACATAACCTATAAACTATAGACCCTTCTTGAAACTCCCTTTATTAGTAAAATTGTGAAGATAAGGCAACATACCAGCTACAGGATTTCATAGAATAAATAATACTGTATGTGGCAGGCAATTCGGGTTTGGTCTGGAGAGATTAACTGAAGCTGCAATAGCTGAGATCATAGAATACCTGCTCTTCTCATTTGATGAAAGGCAAACTTCAACACTAATCCTTCTTGACTTCATTGCACCACCCGCTACTGTGGATCAACAGGAAAAATGGAAAAGGACTAATGGAATGGCTGTCTATTGGTGCCAATCATTCTTGTCAAATCGCAATCCACAAATCAGAATTGGTTGTTCCTTTTTGCTAGTGAAATATATATGTTTAGAGTTTCCCATTGAGCTTCACTTTCCCCCACTTCTATCCAATATCTATGAGACCACTGTCCAGATTATATCCCAAAGCAACCTGGAGTTCACAATGTACAAGGTTGATAGCCACATTTTCATCAATCTGTGTAGCAATGATGATTGGGACAAAATATCACTACTTGAAACATGTACACTTGTACACTTGTGGTTGAAGCAGCAAAATTAAAGCAGATTCTTCAAAAATCGAGAACCGTCAGGTGTTAGCTGGCCATTTGATGAACAAAAGAACTAGGAGCCTCTCCCACCACTGGTCAAGCAGTAAAGAACCTAGCAGTATGAACAAATAACTCTGAATTCATTACAATGAATTCATGAAGTTTGAACACAACACATCAGAAACAGTGAGCAGAGATTGCTTTTTGACCCGCTGTGTGCAAAGTTTATGCATTAACTCCAAGAAATTCTGAGTTATATGTTTGAACTATCGGGCATATTATCAAGACAGGCGATAAAATTATCCCTGCTTTAGCGGCAGAAAACTGCAGCTAAAACGGCGATAATGGGCTTGCTAATATGCTCTATGGTATTCCAATTGAAGCCCAGGTTAGATGTCCTTCACATCTATCATGGGCTTCAATTGGAATTCCATAGAGCATAATATCAAGCCCATAATCGCCGTTTTAGAGGCAGTTTTCTGCCGCTAAAGCGGCGATAATTTTATCGCCTGTCTTGATAATATGCCCCTATGTTTCAACTTCATCTTGAAGTCAATATTGTGAAAAAATAAATCTTCTATAGTTGATTAACACAAACTTTGAACTTGAACTATTTTCCAACTAGTAAAATTGATTAATTTACTAGGAATAAGTAATGAGTGTTC
This sequence comes from Lissotriton vulgaris, assembly GCF_964263255.1. Classification (NCBI taxonomy): domain Eukaryota; kingdom Metazoa; phylum Chordata; class Amphibia; order Caudata; family Salamandridae; genus Lissotriton; species Lissotriton vulgaris. The sequence continues at coordinate 895,123,465 of NC_141691.1, read as the reverse complement.
ATGTTATTGACAGAAACAAACATGAATCATCATGCATGCTTAATAACTTTCTATATTCGTTTGTTTAATCCACTCTATGCCACTCTATGTCATGCCACTCTGCCATTCCTCTCTATGGCACTACACCACTCCACTCTATGCCACACCACTCTTCTCTGCTCCACTGTATGCCACTCCACTCCACGCCACTCAACTCTAGCTATTCAAATCTATCCCACTCCACTCTACGCCACTCCATTCTATGCCACGTCAATTTATGCCACTCCATTCTACATGACTGCACTCTGTATTATTACACATTACGCCACTTCACTATGCGCTATTCTACTCTATGACACTTGACTCTACACCACTCTACGACACTCCACTCTAAGCTATTACACACTATGAAACTTCCCTCTAAGCCACTCCAATCTATGCCACTTCACTCTATGCACTCCACTCCTCTCTACAATATTTCACTCTATGCCACTTGACTCAAAGCCACTCTACTGTACACCAATTCACTCCACGCTATTCCACTGTACACCACTCCACTGTACACCACTCCACTGTATGCTATCCCACTCTACACTGGGAAACAGCCATTACAATGCAGCCGTTACCACGCAGGTACCGTTCCAACATATTCGCATTACCACGCAGGATTTTACACTGATATGCCTTTACCACACATGCATTTACGACAAATTTTATTCCACTCTTCGCCACTCTACTCTACCACTCTCCACTCTACAACACGTTACTCCATGCCATTCCACTCTATGCCACTCCACTCTACATCACTCCACTCTATGCTATTAAACTCTATGCACTTCACTGTATTCCAGTCCACTCTGCCAGTCCACTGTACGCAGTTCCACTCTATGCCACTAAATTCTACGGCACTCTACTGAATGCCACTCCCCTCTATGCCACTCCACTCTACACCACTCCACTCCTCGTTATTTCACTCTATTCCACTTAACTCTATGCCTCTGCACTGTACACTATTCCACTCCACGCCAACACACTCAATGCGACTCCACGCTACCCCACTCAACTCTATGCTATTGAACACTACGCCACTCCACTCTACAGCACTGTATTATATGTCACTCTACAACATTCCTCTCTACACAACAGTACTCTACGATATTCCATTCTACGCTACTTGACACTATGGCACCCTACGGTATTCCACTCTACATCACTCCACGCTATTTCACCCCACGCCACTCCACTGTATGCCACTCTACGCACTCCACTCTGAGCTATTCCACTGTATGCCACTCCACTCTATGTGACTCCCCTCTACTCTATTCCACTCTACGCTACTCAACACCACTGCACCATACGCCACTCTACTCTATGCCACTCCGATCTATGCTGCTCCACTCTGCGCTGTTCTACTGTAGGTCTCTCGACTCAACGTCACGCCACTCTGCGCTATTGAGCTCTGCCACTCCACTCAACCCCACTCCACTCTACACCACTCCATTCTATGATATTCCGCATTACACCATTGACTATGCCATTCCACTCTATGCCACTACACTGTACTTTATTCCATGCTATGCCACTACACTTTATGCCACTATACTCTACACCACTCCACTCTGTACTGTTTCACTGTACACAACTCCCCCCTACGCCACTCCTTTCTACATCACTCCACTCTGTGCTATTCAACTGTATGCAATGCCACTCTACCCCACTGTACCATACTCCACTCTACACCACTCCAGTATATGCCATGCTACTCCATGCCACTCCACTCTATACCTCTCTCGCCACTCCACTCTATGATACTACACTCTGTGCCACTCCACTCCATACCACTGCACTATGTGCCACTAAACATTACATCACTCTGCCCTATGCTACTCACTCTATACTATTCCACTCCACACTTGTCCACTCTAACTTAGTCCCCTGTACGCCACACCACTCCACTCTACGCTATTTCACTGTATGACATTCCACCCTACACAACTCCACTCAATGCCAATCCACTCTACGGCACTCAACTGTACGCCATTCCATGCTAAACCCATACACTCTATGCCACTCAACTCTATTCTATTCCACTCTATGCCACTCCGCTATACACCACTTGAATACACACCACTCCACTCTAAGTCACTTCACTCCATGCCACTCCACTGCACACTATTCCACTCTACGACACTTGACTCTACGCCACTGAATGGTACGCTACTCTACTCAATGCAACTCCACCCTATTCCACTATACGCCACTTCACTCTATGCCACTCTATACCACTCCACTCTACACTATTCCGCTCTACATCACTCCACTCTATAGAAATAATATGTCCATCATATGCTTGAAAAAGCATTTTATGTCAAAAGAAAACACTGAATTTTCATAATGAATCGAGTCAAACACCATGAGCATTTAATTATAAGCTATAAAATACATAAACTACGAAAGAACCAACTAACTAAAAAAATTCCAAGAGCTTGGACACATACTTGAAGCACTGATCCATACTTCCGTGAAAAGAGTTACCATCACAATAATAAATGTGTACTTTCAGTCACACGTGAAGGCCGGTGTTATGAAGCCTTACATGGAAATTTAGTAGAGGAAGTAAAAAAAGAACAAGTAAAAAAGAAACAATATATAGTTTGTTATTTGCAGAAACAAACAGAACCCCAAATATGAATGGAAATGCACTTCTATATGTAATATCAGAGACACATCCATTATGAATCTAAGGACATTTCTAATAACATATAAAATGTCAATATTGCTGACAAAAATCAAACTCCTCCAAAACTTAGATGTATGCTAATTTCTGAATATTACTAACCTCCAATGACATTCTTCAGAATGTTGTAGAATTCACATGTGTGACACCTCATTCCATCATGTCAAAAGGGTCTCCACATTTCATTCAATGGTAAGAAAACTTGTGCAGACATAACAAAACACAATCATTTTAATTAGAAGAACTGAACTATGCTCGACTTCTGTCTAATCCAGCACAACTCAAGAATATTACGGACTATATCCAATCCAAATACTTTGAGGTGCTCTCTGAGAACAATAATGGTCCAGACGTTGCCTTTACTCAGAATGAATCCGAAAATCCATAAATGGACTTAGCCAATTAAAAAATTATTTTTCTTGAATGTCAAGAAACAATTTCTGAAATTCATAATCAGTTTTGCATTTGTTGCCAAAGAACACATTATAAGTAGCAATTAAAAGTTATTGATCTCTTTGAAAAAACAAAAATGACGATAAATTGGCATGGAGCAATCTAACTCTCTATTTTCTGAAGAAAGATACAATCTCTGCGAATGCTATGTAATCAGCAATTACTGCCTTGCAAAACTCTACCATAATTTAATGCCTTCACATGCAATTCATAACAATTTGTAAATATATCTAATCCTTTCAGCATTACAGCAACCGAATATATATGAAAGCATTTAATTCAAATAGTACATCCTTTTCAACCAATAGTTACAATGCAACCAAAATCTTTACATTTTCAGCCACTTGAATTTGTATGCACACTGAAAGGAAAAGTTGTTTTGTTTTCCTCCCATTATATTTCAGCAAACACATAACCACTCTTGGAATTAAATGCAAAATAGAGGAAACTTTAGTGGTTTAAGTCAATGGAATACCTACAAAAGAATAAAACAGGCCAACTATTAATCAGCATAGTTCAGACACCACTACACTATCTTTAGAAAAACAACATATACAATGCAAACTACATCTCTTCTACATACTCATTATTTGGAAAAGCAAATCAAGCAGGACAATTTGAACGGGTTACTGAAGAATAACATGAACAAATATATGAGCATTATAGAATACAACTGCTACACTAAAGAGACATGATGGGTGATGCTGTAGAACTGTATCAAATGAAGGAACATAAAGAAAGCCTATAAGTGTCTGGGAAACAGCACTACAAGCTTGATGTTTTTCCCCACTGGAAAAGGTGGACAATATAATGTTCGTCCAGTTCAAATGACAGCATGTGAGTTCTGATCTACAAGATTATATTCAGAGGATACACACTTTTGACAAGATATTTCTTATATTTTCACACTGCTATATGAATGGGAACTTTCTGTAATTTCTTATGCTATTGCACATGCAATGCAGGCTGGAACTAGCATTACTAATATAACAGCACAGGATTTTGTTGAAAAGATGCATGAAAATGATGTAAATCTAGAATTTAACTTAACATTATGGCATGTCAATGAGGAACAAATGAATATTTTGAAGACACAGAGAATTGAAATGTATGGTCAAAATTGTAGGAACACCTACTTAGTTTATTACTTTAAGCTAGGCTGAGTATGGCTGGGACGATTTGTATTAATTTCTTCTTGAAGCTAAAGCAAATATGCTGGACATGAACTACAAAACACCCACAGAAATATGTAAGCCCGTGTGGTAAACTTCTCTCGGCACGCTGAGTTTTCTGAATTCAGGCACTCTGCGGAGTAATGCGGAATTCCTGAATTCCACCATTCGGGTGCAAAGCGGAGTTTTTTTCATGTTCTTTCACATTTTTATATGTTTGCGCGCTTGTGGTTTTTTTTGGTGCTCAACCATGAGCGGCAAGACTCTCGGCCGCTTGCTAGCATGTCCGAGACTTCTCACACCCTTAGAGAGCTCCCGCAAGACTTTCCGCTTATTCACACGGTTTCCAACTGCAACTGCACTAATCTAGCATTCTTAGTGCCGATCACTGTCACAAACGGAAAGGTCGAGCTGCTTTTCTGCTTGAGAATGCAGCTAAAAAGCATTTGGAGTGGATTTTCTCCTCAAACTCGCAGATGGAGGTTTTTTGTTGCGAGAAGCTATTTTTTTAAAAACATTTTTTTCCCAACCAGAAAGAAGTGCCCCAGAGACTCCAACTTCCTCTTCCTGTCCAGTAGGCTCCTCCCACTTTTTTACGTTGGGATTTGGAGCTGGAAGGATTACTCTCCTTATCTGTTGCATATATACCACTGGATTTAAGGACTTTGTTTTGGGATATCACAAGAAAGATGAAAAACTGGTGTACAAGGGGTTTGTTTGTTTGACTGGGGCCATGCACCTGGATTTATTTGTACTTTTATTGTGGTGGGTGGCCTGCAGTTTTCTTTTGCAAAGGAAAAATGTTGCACAGTTCAGTACATTTTCTTCTCCATGTTTTTTAATAAGTTTGCAATATTGATTGATTTAATTCACTATGTGGCCTAGTTTGCCAACGTGCCTTCCAGCCAATAGGCCCTGTACTATTCATGGGTTCATGAAACAACTGTTTCTGGGGTGTCTGTAGAATTGAAACATCATTCAGGCAATGTATGGCTTTGGATTAAATTACAAAATGTGTTTTTGTGGTATTTCACATTTTTTGTTCCTGCAAATAGTGTTTAGCTGGGTTAATACCTTTGGAGGCTGGTATAAACTGTTTTATCCCTGTTAATTTCAGTTTTCCGCATTGCTTAATTAATGCTGTTTTCTCTGTGTTACTATGCTTCTTTTGTCTGGGCAGTGTATGGGTGTATGTGTGTTTGGCATAGGCCACCATTTGCCTTGTTGTTCATTATGTTGTGTGGCCAGGGGCCATTTTGTATAGCCTTTGTCCTCCCTAAGCCTGCATGTGTTCTTCATTTTGAAGGCCTCTTGCTTGATGTTGTTCTAACCATGTGACTGGCGGCTATTATGTGTAGCCAGCCAGTATGCTTTCCCCATAGGCATACATTTCTTCTTTGCTTATGGCCATGCCTCCTTGCTGGTTGTTGTGACCATATGACTGGTGGTGATTCTGTGTAGCCAGCCAGTGTGCTTTTCCCATAGGCTTGCATTTCTTCTTTGTTTGTGGCTATGTCTGCTTGCTGGTTGTTGCTGTTGTCTGACCATGTGGCTAGCGGCCATTTTGTGTAGCCAGCCAGCATGCTTACTGCATAGGCCTGCATGTCTTCTTTCTTTGTGGCCATGCTTTTCTTACTGTTTGTTGTTGCTGTGACCATCTGATTGGCGACCATTTTGTGTAGCCAGCCAGTGTGGTTTTCCCTTAGGCCTCTATGTCTTCTCTGTTTGTGTCCATGTCTCCGTGTTGGTTGTTGTAGTGTTGACCACATGGCTGGCAGCCATTTTGTGTAGCCAGCCGGTGTGCTTTTGCCATAGCCATGCATGCCTTCTCTGTGTGTGAGTGACCATGCCTCCATGCTGGTTGTTGTTATTGTTCTGACCTTGGGCTGGTGGCCATTTTGTGTAGTCGGCCAGTGTGCTTTTGCCAAAGGCTTGCATGTGTTATTCTTCTATCATTACGTTGCGGCCATTCCTCCTTGCTTGCTGGTTCACTATGTGGTGATCGGTGGCCATTTTTATGTAGGTAGCTAGTGTGCTTTTGCCATGGGCCTGCATGTCTTCTCTTTGTTCCCAATGCCTTTTGCTCTGTGTTGTTGTTGATGGCCATGTGGCAATGGCAGGCCATATTGTGTGTCCAGCCACTGTGGCCCTTTCCCATCAGTGGCAGCTCGCAGGGGGAGTGCTGTGGGGTGGAGGGGTAGAGCGGGGCAGGGTGGGGGGTAGTGGAGTCGTACATACGACGTCCATAAGTAAAGTAAGTAAATAAAATGAATTACCTTGCGCTCCCTTCATCGCCGAGTTGGCGATGCATGGAGCGCAAGGTAAATAGTCTTATTTATTTATTTACTTACTTTACTTGCGGATGTCGTATGTCTAACTCCATTACCCCCCACCCTGCAATTCCCCAGCCCCACTGCCCGCAGCACTCCCACTGCCAGCCGCCACTGTTTTCCAGAAGCTTGCATGGATGGTTGAGCAGTTTAATACATTAAAATGAATGAAATGCATGAGGATAATGTCACTTATTTAGAAATTTTTTATCTCAATGTTTTTCAAATTTAGTTTTTAATGTTTTATTTGCTTTATTATTTTAGATTTGTAATATATTGTTTTTGGCATTTTTTAAAACCATTTTCATAACATCTGGCATCAATTAATCAAACCCATGTCTGCTATTAGTACACAGCATTGACATTGTCTCGAGGGGTATAATTTAGTAGTGAAATTATTGAAATGCACAATAAATTGCAGAAAGAGGGTAATGGACCCAGGGAAACAAAAGACCATAAAGCGAAAAGATTTAAGGAAATGCTTTCAACATATATTTAATTATATGACACAATCAAAACATAAATAATTAAACAAACAATCAGAAATGCGCTGTGTTACATTAAATGTCATGTAACCTGTGATGTTGTGCTCAGGTGCTCGTGAGAGGTGAATGGCGATAGTGACACATGAAGGAATATATACAGGGGGAAATGAGGCGCAACCAGGGTTATTCAGACAGTGAAGTCATCTATGATGTCCGGACAGTTTGTAAAATTAAGGACAAGTTAATTCTTCTGGGCAATCACAAAAAAGGCGGTGCGAATTATGCTCTGGGGGTTGATAGTGTTTTGGCCTATATACAATGTCAGGCCATCATCAGGACCAGGTTACAGATTTGGGACATACTGTGAGTGAGAATTAATCGTAAGTCACGGAGGATGTCCAGACGGGCGGTGCGTTAGCAGGATAGGTGGTGAATCGCTGCTTCAAAGGTCAATTGTATGCACAGCAGGCTTCCGATAAGGGCTCGTAATCGAATTAAATTGCTGGGTGAAATAAAGTAGTCCAATTAGGGATCTCAATTGCCAGAAACTTGGTAATGACGGGCGTCCAAATGAGTCATGTTGATCGTAGGGGCAGCCGGAGTCAATCACCAGGGGACTGGAAGCCGGGTTCAGTCTGCTTGAAAACAGAGGGCCTTATTTATGAAGGCCTTGCCCCGCCGGTGCGTCACTTTTAACATGGGAAAAAGTGACGCACCGGTGGCACAAGGCTTTCATAAATGAGGCCCAGAGGGTGCCATACGGAGGAAACTGTAATTCAGTCTCCTCCGGACTCACGCCGGTACCGCATTGCTCCCTCTGTTTTCAAGCAGACTAAACCTGGCTGCTCCAGTCCCCCGGTAATCACAGGTTACATGACATTTAATGTAACTCAGTAATTATTTATGTTTTGATCATATAATATGATTAAATATATGTGGGAAGCATTTCCTTAAATCTTTTTGCTTTACGGTCTTTTCTTTCCCTGTGCCTCTTTGCCCTCTCTCTGCAATTATTGTGCAGTTTAATTATTTGACTACCAAATGATACCCTTCGAGACATTACCCCGATCTCTATCGGATTTATGGGTAACCTCCTATAGTCTGCTACTATATGCTATAAGTGCACAACAGCATTCATTGTGCAAGGATTATATTATTGTCATTTGTCAGCTGCACCTCCCTGAGTGCCACATCCCACGTGATGCACGTAAAGCAAACTATTACATCTGTATGTTTTGTTGTTGTTGCTCTTTCGTATGCTTCCTGAGTGTACGCCATAAAAGTTTCTGTTGGTATAGTTTTCCGTTTTATGAATGAACACTGTATTGTTAATTATGTATAATACATTACCACGCTAAATTATATTGTTTGTTTGTACTACTACTTGAACTGCAACAATGCCACATTTCACTGATATTTTTATTGCTTGTTTGCTTTTAGGTGCACAAGAGAAGAGACATCACCCACAGTACTGCCAGACAGAAGGCCTGTGCATGATGTGACTTGTGACTGACTATGCAACATGGTCCTATCTTCATCTTGTTGTGAAGCTAAGTGCCTCTGCCAATTGACAGCTTAAAGATGGCCCCAAATAAAGGTGCTGCCAAGAAAGTAGCTAGTGGGGAGCTTAAGAAGAAGAATTCCACCACTGGCGTACTGACCCCAACATTTTTCAAGAAAGCTGTGCCTGCCGCACCGTCCCCCGGCAAGCAAGCTGAGAGCAGCACTCCTGCGTCAACAGCACCACTCCCCAATCTAATCCAAGGACCATGTCTGTCAGTGAGGCAGCCAGAGCAATCATGTTGACTGCAACAAATAATGATGTTGAATTAGATTTGTCCTTTTTGCAAAGTAGTACTCAATAGTTTCAGGAAACACAGCAAAGTGGATAGCAGCCACAGCCAGCAATGGTACATTTGTCGGATGTTGGAGCAGAAGAGGAGTTTGAGCTTTCTTCATTGTAAGAAGTTGAACCTCCTCTTTTAGAATCATTGGCTCTCAGTTGTTCAGCAAGGGAAAGGAAGGGTATTACAGCACCATCTTCTCCAAGCACCACTTCTGATGATGATGATGACAGGGAAATGGAGTGTACCCTGACAGAGACCAGGAAAAAACACGAGAGGCAAGGGAAAAGAAAAGTTCCAGAAAGACTTATACTTATGAAAGGGGATGAAGAAGAGGATGACGATAATGAGGTAGCCATGGTGGAATGTGACAAAGAGGAATCTGACTTTGCTATTCAACCAGCTCTGAGGGACGTGGCACAGGTAGCACTGCTTTCAGCTCCCAAATTTGCAAAGCCCCAGCTGAGACCTGAACCAACCCCTGCCTCAGGAGAAGCAGAGAGGCAACCAACAACATGCCCACCTACCTCCAGTTCTTCTTCAGGCATTGGCAGAGGCATGGTAAAAATGTACTCCTCCCCAGTTTGGGACTGTTTTACAGTTAGCAAAGACGGGAAGCACCCTGCAGTCTGCACCATTTGCTACACAAATGTTCGTCAAGGTAAGCCTGGTACACATTATTGTACTGGAGGCAACACGACCCATTTAAAAAAACATCACACAATCAAGTGGGAGAAGCACCTTAAAAAAATTGCTGAACATGGTGGTGGTGGTGGTGGGGAGCAGGGCCGGACTGGGAACTGAAACCAGCCCTGGCTCGGCTGGCCCCCCAGGATGGGGGGGGTTTGAGGGGGTGCGGCTGAGCTGTTTGCAAGGGCCCGTTTCTGCCAATTTTGTTACCATGGACCGCTATTGCGGGTCTTGGTAACAAAAACAGCCCCCCAGTGGCCCAAAACCGGCCCCCACCCTGGTGGCCCATTGGTGAAACGCCTGGTGCCCGCTACAGCCAGTCTGGCCCAGGTGGTGAGAGCCCGGGAACATAAGCTACAAGTTCAATCACAGAAGAAGGTGATGATGAGATGATGATGAGGATCAAGAGGGTGACATCTTCACGCAAAGAAGCCCTGTCCCCAGCAGTGTGCCAGCCGAGTCACTGACTTCAGTGACTTCACAATAGCACAAGAAGACTTAGAGTGAGATGATGGAGACACCGCAGCATACAGTGACTGCCCCACCCATACAACGCACATGGAGTCTACCACTAGCATCTGCTTCTTAAAAGACACATGTGTCATTGCCCCATGAAAAGAAGAAAATCCAGGTTACTATTATGAACATGTTTAGGCAGGAGAGGCCCTATGAGTCAAACCATCCAACTGAATGTTTGTACAATTGGAAACTGGCATAAATGTTAGCGCTGGACCTCCTCCTTTTTTCTTTTGTGGAAGGAGTGGGATTCTTAGAATTTGTTGTGTAAAGAAACCAATAGCAAGCTTCTAATTAACCACATGAAAATATTTTTGGTGCAATAAGACAGTAGATACGCTACATACCCTACAGAAGATAAACACTTGGTATATCTTCTGTATGATACATAGTGTGGTTACTGTCTTATTGCACCTAGAATATTTTCATGTGGTTAATTAGAATCTTGCTATTGGTTTATTTACACAATTAATTGTTTCCCTGCGCACAGCAAGAACATTGTTGTGGTAGGGGTCCGCTTTTTTCTAAAGTATTCTTAGAATATGTGGCAGCCATCTACCCAAAATGGAAGGTACCAAGTAGGACCTATTTTGCCAGAGTGGCTGTTCCAGCGCTGCATCACAAGCGCTGCAGTTGGTTGGACAAGCTTTTCAGCAAAGTGTTGTTCACACCATCCACCTGACAACAGACATGTGACCAGTTGTCAGGCGACTGATTACATGTGCATCACTGCATTCGGCGGCATGCAACAGTGGCCATGTTCGCAATGGAGAAATAACACACAGCTGTAAACATCTTGGAGGAATTTACCAGCAAGGTGTATGAATGGCTGCGACCCAGAGGTCTTAGCATTGGATTTGCTGCCATAAACAATGGCAGTAACATAGTCAAAGCCATGTCAGATTGAGGCTATTTTAGGATCCTGTGTTATGCCATTGCATCAACCTGGTGGAGCAAGACCTCCTCAAAAAGGAAGACATAGTCAGCAATATACTGAAGGACTGGGTTATTTAGAACCCAGCGGTGCCAGGGCACAACACCTGAAACCTTCGTGGGTAACCTGCTCCGGCGTATGAATCACAGAGACACGGGACACTTCCTTCGGCGTCAAAGATTCAAGGTTTATTTGCTGCAGGGAAACACAGAAATCACGGAAGTACAACAAGTGTAGTTCAGAGTGTCTGCTTCAAATTGGTTCTGCGGATCGCTCCTTTTATACATGGTTTTCCCATAGAGTTACATTGAACACAAAAGTTTATGACCCGGTTCCCATAATTATCCCCCAGAGGGGTCGCTTTGGTCACTTTGATACACACAAGGCCCGGAACATAAGTGCGGAAACATTTGGCGGTTCCCAACTGTAAAAACCCATCTTCCCAACATTAGTGCATTCCAATCGGCAATAAAACAGATCAGAATAGGAACAAGAACAGGTGTAGAGGAAGACGGAGACAGTGGGGAAATCGGAAAGGGTGTAAAAGGGAGGTATCGAGAAACACGAGATACAGGCATCAAAGGGACGTGCCTAATGAGATGCACGGCTAAGACAATAAACCGGCACGGCGAGATGAGCCTCGAGCGGGGCCATCTGCCTTACAGTATCATCCCCCTCATCATAAAGACACTTACAAAAGACATGTGTCTTCCGCAAATATCTTGGGAGTCCCAGGGTCGCGAAGCGGACAGCGTCCGTTCGCTGGCTACTTGAGGGCAAGAGACAAAATGGATGCCGTATCTAAGATGGAACCCGTGGGTACAGATAGAAATACCCACGTAACAAACGAACGGTTTAGGTTAGCGCAGCGAAACTGCGTACACCCACTAAACTCGTCATTTGCGGTTCATAGATACCAGACTCAACCATATTCGTGCGAGTCGAAAACACCACTTACAATTGTCACGGAACCTCAGACGCTCCTTTTGCCCTCATGTAGGCAAGCACTAGTCGGAATCATACTCAATATTCATCAGACCATCTAGATGTTGCAGTAGCATAGCTCTGTCCAACCGAGTCCCCTTGGTAACAGGAGGCTGTCTCATATACGTTGTAGCACAGAGGCCACATAAGGCAGGACCGCACTGCACACAAAGGCAACACGTGAACAGGAACGCCACAACGACTCCGATGATCATCAGAATCTTCCAACCCCAAGTTGACATCAGGCCCCAAAACCACCCAAGTAACGTCCAATCCCCTACATCCACGTGTATGGATTCGGAGATCTTATGCAACTTCGAGATGGCTTGATAAACGGTCGGAGCATTATCAGGAATGAAAATACAGCAGCTCGAATGGATCACCTTACATACCCCACCACGATCTGCTAAGATCACGTCTAAAACCATACGTTTTTGTAACGTCATAAGTCTATCCGCCTGAAGTTCTGTGGTGATATTACCAAGGGCACTGGCAGTAATGTTAGCTGTCGATTCCACCACTCGAGTCAACTGTCTCAGGTTCCTACTATTAACCATAGGTCCCCAAAACGGGAGGAAACCCTTGAAAAAGTCTCCTGCCTCTTGACCGGCAGTGTCCTCTTCGCTAATTACGCCTCTCACAACTCTAGTCTTGTGATAATCTGCATCTACGGTAAACGTCGGAGGCAACAAATTTGCGATAAAACATGAGCACATAAAGTCAGAGGGCAACCATGCATACGCACGATCATGGCAGATAAAGTATGTACCCTTGGCAGCCAGAAACACAGGGGACGAGACCATCGGCAGAATGTAATTTTCAGTGCAAGCACTCTCTCCAAGTCGGGCTTTCGATCTTCGGCCACGACCTATGAGACAAAAATTACCAATGTGGGGTACGACCCATATCGGAGGTGAGCTTTTGAGCTGTTTTTCACTAGTGAACACGCTATACTCGCCTCTACTCAGGACCCTGTAGGCTTGTACCTCTTCTTCAGGAATAAGCGAGGGATCATAGATATCACTATCTAAATCCTCTATTGCTATAGACAAAGGTTTTTGATACGAGGTAGGACCAGAGTAGGGAGAGCGTGGTTCTCGAATGGGGTGGAAACCTAGTGCGCTTCGAAACATTGTTTGAAATGCTCGAGCAGACCCTTGGGAACTATACGGCAACACCAGATATGGGATTCCCTTATCCGTAGTATGTGGCATCAACCCACACACCCAACAATTAGTAGTGTTAACCACTAACTGATGCTGATGGAGGAGCTGAATAAAGGAATTGTTGCGGAATTCTGCACGTCTAGCCTGCTCGTGTTCAGGTAAGATATGAAAAGAATGAGGGGAAGCAGTGGAGGTAAGTTTAGGGTCAGGGGTAGGAGTAGGTGTAGCAGAAGGTAAGAAATAAGACATTGTGTAATACACCCCACCCGCCATTAATGCAGAAACAATCAAAAACAATACGAATATTTGAAACATAAAACATTTGGTACGACTAAGTTGCTGCAGCTTGAATCTTTGAGCTTGAGCTTCTTCCAAATCCATCAACTTCGAAAATGCCATTCCCTATGACCGTCCGCAACGTTTCTTGACGCACTTCATTCTGCGTAGCAGTAGTCAATCCCTAGGAGTTCCCAGGAACCGACGGTCTTTAACCTAGCGTCAAGACCAACTAAGCAGAAGGAAGTACGCGCGCGGCCCTACGGCCTTTATTTCACAAATATATACATATATATATGCGCAAACAATGTTTCTCAGCTGTGGAAGCAAAAGGTGTAAGGAACGAAACTCAATGAATATATACAAAAATAATCACAATAATACAAATGTTCAAAACTGATCACGGAAAGCGGGATAATACAATTGTCAAGGGACAGAACAGGATCTTTTATTAGTCTCTGGTGCTAGATCGCAAAAAGTATCGGGTTTTCCCAGGACGTGTCTGTTCGTCAAACAAAGGATCCTTTGATGAGACAACGTCCTGCTGATCAGTTGAGTGTTCTGGTCTTGAGTCTTTTGATGACAAATGTTCAACAGTGTCTTTCTGCTGCACTGAGGATTCTCCGACAGGTTGTGCGTCGCTAAAAGGTACAAACGCCGGCAACCCTTCGGTTTCAGTTGATGCAATGCCTCTCCTCACCCACGGGTCTGCCGGCAAAGGGATAGGGACTTTTTTGGTGTGGGTGGCGTGCACCCAGTTTTTCCGTCCCTCAAGACGAACAGCAGTCCTCGTGGCAAGGAGAACCTGGTAGGGTCCAGTGAACCTCGGATCCAAATTGTTCTTGCGCGAAAAGTTGCGCGTCACCACCCAATCTCCGGGCTGGAGCTGGTGGCCTGGACCCTCCGTCTGCGTCGGCAGTGCGTCGTGAACCTGTTGGTGAATTAACCTCAGTTTAGCAGTCAAGTCATGAAGATAATCGATCAACATTGGATATTCAAGATCACAGAACATACCTGGCCTAGGAACCCCCAAACATTCGCAGGACGACCGAACACTATTTCATAGGGACTAAGCCCTACTCGGGAGTGTACAGTCGCCCTAGTTGACAGTAATGCTAAGGGTAAAGCGTCAGGCCACGAAAGACCAGTCGTAGCCTGAATCTTTGCTAGTTTCAGTTTAAGGGTGCCATTATACCCTTCAACCAAACCAGCTGACTGGGGATGATTGGCACTATGGAATTTCTGATTAATTCCAAGGCCCTTACACACACTCTTCATCACACTTCCCACAAACTCACTTCCGTTATCTGACCACACGACTCTAGGCATTCCGTACCGAGGAAAGTATTCCTTCAGTAGGATTTTCGCAGTAGACAAAGCAGTATTGTCTTTGAGAGGATAGGCCTCGATCCATCGGGAGAATGCGCAAACCACAACTAAAACGTACTTCAGGTTATTGCATCGCTCCATATGGATGAAGTCCAGTTGAATCACCTCAAAGGGACATGAAGGGGGAGCAAAACTGCCAGGAGGAGTTGGGGTTCCCTTGCCAGGATTGTATAACATGCACACCATACAATTCTTAACCAAGCGTTCAGCACATTTCGCGATACCATCATTCCTCCACACCGGAGACAACAACTTACAAATACCTTTTGCGCTAATATGTGCTAACCCATGTGCCATTGTCACAACGGCCAGTACATACGCATCAGGCAACAACCATCTTTTCTGATCCGACAAATCAATCCAACAACCATTCATATCCAACTTTCCCGTACTTTCTTTCCACTTCGTTTTTTCAGTCTCGGTGGCCTCTTTCTGAATTTCTTTCACACTCTCAATAGTGTCTTCGCACATACTCGACTCTATAGGCCACCTAACCGAACTCGTCACATACATTCGAGTGCTAAGGTTCCGGGCAGTCTCCTTAGCAATCTCATCCGCAAACGCATTACCACGACCAACATCATCCGTCACCTTACGATGCGCACTACATTTAACAATCGCTACCTGCTTAGGCAACGTAAGTGCATCTAAGAGGTCGTTCACAAGCTGGCCATGCTGAATCTTCGTACCATGCGATGTCAGAAAACCTCTCTCTCTCCACAACCGTCCAAAACTATGGGCGACGCCAAACGCATATTGGCTGTCGGTAAACACATTCACACGTTTCCCTTTCGCTAACACGCACGCTCTGGTGAGAGCGATCAGCTCTGCAGCTTGGGCAGAATTCTGATTCAATCTTGCAGTCTCAACAACAGTATTCAACGTTACAACAGCATAAGCAGTAGTCACATCGCCATTCGGCAACTTAAAACACGAACCATCCACATACAGCGTTCCATCTGGGTCTTCCAATGGGGTGTTTTTAAGGTCCACTCGACCTTTTGTTTCCTCCTCTGTCCTCAAATAACAATCATGTTCTGTTATTTCATCTGACTCTGAGCTAATTGGTAACAAAGTTGCCGGGTTCAGGACATTACAACGTTTTATTTGAATGTGGCTTGCCAACAGCGTCAACTCGTACCCAGACAACCTCGCACTCGTCAAGTGCTGAGTTTTTGTACGATTCAAAAGAGTGTCGACTGCATGCGGAACCATCACCGTAAGCATATTATCCATGACCAATCCTGCTGATTGTCGGATGGAGACCGCAGCTGCCGCTGTTGCTCTCAAGCAACTCGGCAATGCTCTAGCTACTGGGTCCAAGGTCGAGGAAAAATAGGCACATGGACGTTGCTTACCACCAAAAGGTTGCGTTAAGACACTCAACGCACAACCTTCTCTTTCGTGAACATATAATGTAAACGGCTTGCTATAGTCAGGAGTACCTAACACAGGAGCCGAACACAATGAATCACGTAATTCAGAAAAACTTTTCTGACATTCTTCCGTCCATGGTAAAGGAGTTGAAACATCCTTGCACGTAAGAGCCACTAATGGTTTCGCTAGCAATGAAAAGTTAGGAATCCATTGCCTGCAGTACGACGTGATACCTAGAAAGGCACGCACATCTCTTTGGGTTTTTGGCACAGCCATTCGTGCAATTGCTGCAATTCTCTCTGGGGTCAACCGCCTTCCCTCCTTTGACAATAAGTGACCTAGATAGGTTACTTCTTGACAACAATATTGGAGTTTAGAAGGTGACACCTTGTGATTTAACTCGCAGAGATGTTGCAGCAACGACACCGTAGCAATTTTGCAAACGTCCTGAGTATCTGCAGCCACCAATAGGTCATCGACGTATTGGATTAAGGCCGCACCAGCCGGCAACGTAAACGCATCCAGCTGACCCTTCAAGGCTTGACTGTAAATCGATGGACTTTCACAGTAGCCCTGAGGAGCGCGTTTGAACCGGAAGCTGCGTCCACCGAGAGAGAAACCGAAAAGGTCCCTGCTCTCCTCTGCAATCGGGATGCTGAAACGCATTCTTCAAGTCAATCACCGAAAACCACGATGCAGAAGCTGGAATCAGAGTCAGTAGCGCCGTGATGTCAGGCACAACGGGGAACTGAGGAATCACAATTTTATTTACTTCCCGTAAATCGATAACAAAACGATAAACAGGTGGCTTCGAAGGATCAGTACGTTTAAGAATGGGCAGTACAGGGCTGTTGCACACGTTTCCCCGAGTCTCTTCAATAACGTCTTTCTCGATCAAATCATAGATGATCGCTAACAATGCTCGTTCACCATCAAGAGAGATCCGATACTGGGGAATACGTGGCAATCGCACATTAGATTTCAACTGAACAACATAAGGGGAGATGTCAAGCAGGCCCACATCATTGGGACCCGTTGCCCACAAAGACGCAGGAAGAGAACTCAATTCCGGTGGAAGCTTATCGAGGGACAAATACATAGGAGAGACAACCCTCTCTCCTAACGTAAGCTTTACACCCGCAGGAGAACAATACAAAGTTGCATACAAACGTTTAAGCAAATCCAGACCCAAAAGATTCTCACCACAACCAGTAGTCAAAATCAACTGAGCTTCTAGCTCACGAGGCCCAATTGTAAGGGGCAAAGGGCGCGAAACTGGATTGCTAACGGGGGCGCCAGAGAATCCAACGGAAACATTTGTTAAGCCAGACAAAGGTGCGCCAGGGAGTTTCGAATGCATAATGGAACTTTTCGCTGCACCAGTGTCCAACAGAAAAGGCTCAACGACGCCCGATGTAGCAACTGCGACGTAAGGCCCTCTCTGATCAACCGGAACTGATACCACTCCCTCTCCTTGTCTTTGGCTGTCCTAGTAATTACTGTCGTCAGTTCCCTGATCGACGTAATAATCGTCTACATTGTACTGCGCAGATCGTCCTTGCGATGATCCACGTTGATCAAAACAGTTATTAGAGTTTGATGAGTTGTCTGAACGATCATTTTGAACACCGCGACCCCTACCACGTGGTGCCTGCTGTGAACCACCACGACCTCCTCTAGACGAATTACCAATATTTCGATCGCTCAGGACGGGACAATTGAATTTGATATGACCCTCCTGTCTACAATAGGCACATTGATTGTACCCTAACGAGGATCTTTGGAAAGAGGAGTCATTACGAGGTTGTGATCGGTTCGATTGCGACTGCGATCTATTCTGTTGGGGCGCATTTTGATTCGAACGTGGAGGAAACGCTTGCTGAAGCAACACTTTAGTTTTAAGCTCTTTCGTCTTTTTATCAGCGCGGTCGTTCTCTTCTTTCTCTCTGTTCTCATAATATTGTGCCGTGGCCAATATCTGAGCTGAAGTAGAAACGGCCCACGCACTCTCTGAATTCTTTAATTTATTGCTCAAATCGGGCAATAAGTTGGAAACAAATTTATCCACGAACAACCTTTGACCACCCTCAGTGCTCATATCCTGACCACTATGATCAATGAATGCCTCCTCAAACCTCGTAAAGAAGTCGGAGACACTCTCGTCCTTCTTCTGTTTACAAGCTGATAATTTGTCCCAATTTACCCTCATAGCTGGCATAAGAGTTTTCATTAACGTTATTATTCTTTGAGGGAGAGCAGCAATCAACTGGTCGGGTTTAGCACCACCAGTTTGTAACCCATCAGCCGCTATAATGGCCGCCCAATCACCACCTAATTCATTGGGATGGTTTTCCTGACGAATCTTAGCCCATACCGGTTGCGGAACAACATTGCCAAACAACATATCAATATCGGCAAGATTCATTATCGTAGCGTCTACGAGCTGCGATAATTCCTTATAGTACCCTGCAGGATTTTTACGAGGGTCAGGCAGAGATTGCTTCACCTGTAACACTTCTGAGCGTTTCCATGGGAGATGTATCCACACTCTCTGGAAATGCGCCAATGTCGCAGGGTTAGCATTAGGATCAGCTGGCATCCATACCGGCGGGACTTCGCGCATAGGAAATTGACCAGATTCATCTGGCAGTCTTTCAACATCCTCAACAAACAAGGCTTGGGGTATAGGAGTGGGACGAAAAGATAGCAACCGCTCAACAGCACGTCGAACGTTGGTATCCACTATCAGTCCAGTTGAGAACTGAAGCTGTAGATCAGACAAAGCGGTCAGCACCTCGTCAGGTGCGTCGGCCGATATCTGATCGCGAAGGACCTTACACATTTCTTCGAACACAAATCTCTGGGTTGGTATATTAAATTGACAAAATGTGTCGAGTACAACGCGTGGCGGATTTCGAAGAGGATGCATCATCCAACCCATCGCCATATTATATAGCGAAGCGCGTTCTCTGTTACCAGGAAGCTGACTACGTCTCTGAGGACCATCCGAACCAGCGGACCCAAGAACAGGTCCGAGCGAATGAAAGAAGCTAGCCGCAAGAGGAGAATTACGACTACGAGTAGAGGGAGAAGTATAGGACACAGGACTAACAAGTGAAGGAGTAGAAACAGAAGCAACAACAGGAGTTAACAGAGCAGGTGCAGTAGCGGGAGCAGGAGTATGTGGAAGCGGAGGAGCAGTAGGGATAGCGACAGGCAAAGGAGCAGGAACAGTCGGAAGAACGGGTGCAGGTTGAGGAACAGGCAAAGGAAGAATAGGTGCAGGAACAGGTACAGGGGGAAGCACAGGAGCTGTGGTACCCTGCACATACGGAGGTGGCGACTTCATAAGATAGGACATTAAAGGATCCTCAACTGGTTCTTCCTTCTTATCCGACTCCGTAGGCAAAGCAGGATAGCATTTATCTATAGACATACGCTGTAGCCTATCAAACACTTCCTTTTCCTTAACCTCCTTATCACGCTGAAACTGCTCTGCTTTCTTTACAATGGTAGCAACATTATCTCGCTGATTTCGTTTAGTCTGTCTGATTTCTTTCTGTTTGGCTTCTTTACGCCACAACCGAAAGGCATCAAACATGGCCGGCCTTGACTTTTTCGCAAATCATTTAGCCTCTAGGTTATCTAAAATCGGGGTTTCAAAGCTACCATGAGGTGGCCAACTGAGGACACTGTCTTTCTTCGTATAGCGGACCCAGTAATCATTAAAAGTAATCGGGCCTAGCCCATGTTTACTGTATAATTCATAAGTCGGAGTTCCAACCGGAGGTATCGGACACGAGTCCTCCAATCGGGAATCCACACCACAAGGTCTGAAACAACTAAACAAAATCAGTAAGGAGTATCATTTATGTACCATCCCATCTGTCGGATCACTCGGCGGCGCTCCTTGACCTTCAGTTTCAATCCCAACCCATCATTAGATCATGGTCAATCGATAGGTCTCTCCTCACATCTCCCGAGGACTTGGAATATATTAGAGTGGAAACACAAGAGTTCCTTAAAGTCAACATTGGTTCCGCTTGCTCTAGTACAGTATGGGACGCCTTCAAATGTTTTTTGAGAGGTGTTATCAAGAACAAAACTTCGTTTCGTAAAAAACAGTATACCCAAGGGGTCGCGCTGATAGAGGCAGATATATCGATTGTCCAAACTGAGTTAGACAGTCTTGACATTGCTCCTGAACATGTCATTTTGGCTAAACAGGAGGAGTTGTCAAAGCTTAAAGGGCGGTTAGCTTCTCTTCTAAACCAACGCATCCTGCAAAGGTGGGAAGCTAGCAAGTTAGCTAATTTTGAATTTGGCGAAGGGGCGGGCAAACTCTTAGCCTGGAAGTCAAGAACTGACCAGACCCGTAACAATATTGAGTCGATATCTACTGGCCTGGGAACAGTATCATCTGACCCAGAGATTAGGTCAGCTTTTAAAGACTTTTTTCAAGCCATCTACCGTGAAGACAACAACATTTCCTTTGATAATGTAAGAAACTGGCTTAGCAAAATCTCACTCCCATCATTAACTATTGAACAAGCGGCCTCTTTGGACCAACCTATAACGGTAGAAGAGGTATCAGAAGCCATACTCAAAAGCAGTAACGGGAAGGCGGCGGGGCCTGACGGTCTCCCGGCAGAGATTTATAAACATCTTGTACCTGACATTGCCCCTTTTCTTACCAGGTTATTTAATCAAGTCCTGATAGTTGGCGATATACCACCCATAACCTGGAATAAAGCATCAATTACGCTAATATTGAAACCAGGAAAGGCATCCACCGCCTGCGGCTCGTATCGCCCTATCTCAATACTCAACGCAGACTATAAGATCTTCGCCTCACTGTTAGCTAAAAGGTTGGGCCAGGTCGCCCCTTCAGTCCTACATTCAAATCAAAAGGGCTTTGTTAAAGGCCGCCAGCTCTTTGAGCTGACTTATGACCTAATAGGAGCGATCGACATGGCAACTAGTTCATCGTTGCCTCTGGCTATTCTCACGTTGGACGCAGCCAAGGCCTTTGACAGGGTCAATTGGGTATACCTGTCGGGGGCCTTGGAAAAATTCGGCGTGGGACAGGCCTTTCGTAGAGCGGTGGAATTGCTATACCATAGCCCTTCGGCCTCGGTACTGGTTAATGGGGGTCTGTCGGAACCATTTACCATCACAAGGGGCACCCGGCAGGGGTGCCCGCTTTCACCCCTCTTGTTCGATCTATATATTGAGCCATTTGCTCAAAAAATACGGGAAGATACTAAAATCACACCTTTTAGATATAGAGATTGGACAAAAAAAGTATCCCTGTATGCCGATGATATTATGATCATTACCTCTGACATTAATTCCGCATTTCCGAGAGCCATAAAATTAGCACAACAATCTGGCAAGATCTCTGGCTACGAAATTAATGCCACGAAGACTGAGGTCATGGTGTAGAATGGCATAGCAGTGGGGCTTCCTGTGCAACCCTGTGATAATATGAGATATCTCGGCATAAAGATCATAAAGGATATAAAGTTGATCGCCTCTACAAATTTTACTTTAGTGGCCAAAGAATGTAGGAAACTAATGAGCTCCTGGGCACATCTTCCTTTATCGCTCCTAGGTCGGTCAAACTTAGTTAAGATGTCTATACTACCAAGGTTGACTTTTATTTTAAATAGTTTGCCACTTTATTTTGAGAAAACACTGATAGCAAAGATGCAGAGTGACATTACTTCATTTGTTTGGAGGAATAAGACTACCAGAATTGCTTGGACCAAACTGAGGCGACGTAGGGAGAAGGGTGGTTTGGCTGGTCCTGACCTCCAGATTTATGCTTGGGCCTTTCAGTTGACACACGCCCGTATGTTACTCAAAACTCCAGCACATCAAGGCATCGGGCTCATGTTCACAGCATTATTGCAGTGTGAGGGTCTAAACCAGTCAGGTTTTTTATTTAAGTTTGGAGATCCTAAATTCTTTAAGAAGATCAAACTGAAGGTATTGCAGGACCTTGCAAGAACTTGGTATAACCTTCGAGTTGCTACCAAAATAGGCTACCACTCTAATAGATCTCCTATATGGGATCTTCCTGCTCCCCCTGGCTGGACCAAAGACACATTGATTAGCCCACTGAAAGACGCTGGTATATCATCATGGGGAGATTTATTTTTTGAAGGGGATATGTTCTCCTGGGAGCACCTAGTCAGTCTGGTAGGTCCCAATCTCTCTAGATTAAAATTCCTACAAATTTCAAGTTGGGCACAAGCACAAAAAATAGGGCCACCTTTTCGACAACAACCACCTCTAGGAGGAAGCAGCCACCTGGAATCTTCTCTACTCGATAGGCCACCAGCACCTAAGGATGTCTCCTTCTTTTATAATTTAATCTTAGAAGAGATCGACGGAGAATTCCATCTTCCAGACCAGCTCTGGGGCTCCCTATTGCCTACAATAAACGTGCAGGAACTTTGGCTAACCTCCTGCAATGTTCTCTGGGATATCGTTAAACCTGCCTGGCTTCGTAGAAATCACCTTTTTACTCTCCACAGGGCTTATTATTCGCCTCAGAGGCTGTCTAAATTTTCTCCAGGTATACCAGTGGCTTGTCCCCGATGTGGCCAAGAGGCAGCCTCGGATGCGCATATGTTTTACGAATGCCCACGTCTAACATCTTACTGGCAATCAATAGGCACCAGATTAACATCTTCAACAGGCTCCATCGTGAACATAGATCTCCGCTTAGTAATTTTTGGTGTAGTGGACACGAAACGTAATGCTAACAACAATCTTTTGTTCTACTCAATGTTGGCGGCGCGACGTGAGATTTGCAGGCGCTGGAAAGAGGCTTCTCCCCCGACCTTATATGACTGGTGTTCCTCCATGCTACAAATATCTAAAATGGATCTTTCCAGGGCTGGAAAATCAGATAAAAGAGCTTTTTGGTCGAAACTTGGTTGGTCCCAATAACTCGAGCTGGGGTTTTTTTTTTTTTTTTTTTTTTTTTTCTCCCCCAGTTCCAATGATTACGAAACCATGACACACTCTCTTCGCTATATCACTGTCGTCCTTGGTTTAAGGCGAATCAGTGGTAACAGCAATAGTGGAATCTGGTTAATGGCATTCACCTGTCGATGGGTGCATAGGGGCCAGAGATTGAGTGAGATAACGGCATAGCTGTAGGGTCTTGTCGGTTCCGTAATACGATCGCACCCCAACCAGTCCTGCACTGAGGCAGCATGTCTACTCTCCACATCTCTTTTTTTCCCCTGTCCACGATACAGACGGGCCAGCCATGGTTGAGATGAGGAACAAAAAAAAAAAAAAAAGAAACAACTAAACAAAGTACTGCGACTAGGCATCTTGCACACTAGCCGAGTTTCACAAACTTCAAGGGTTACGGGATTTACCAAGTCCCAGCAAAAGCGAAAACCCTCGGTTTTTGGCGGCTGCAGTCGTCAAACAATACAACAAAGGACCAAGAACTACAAATGCAATGGAACCATGCAACCACTAAGCAACCACAACCAAGAACTCTGGGAGCGACCCACAAATACTTAACTCAAAGATCGATGGCGTCACCAGGAAGGCCCCTCTACCAAGGTCTACGCCAGGCGCCAAAACAGGCCTACAGTCAGGGCAGCAGTCCGTCGCAGCCGTCCGGAGGCGGGAATCTTCGCGGGAAAAGTCTTCGGGCCACTTATTTCGACAACAGGATCGATGAAGCGGAGTGCACCTTCCCTCGGAGATTTCACACGAAGTTCCTCACGATCGTCGGGCTTGGACTGGTACCACTGATGCAGCCCCACGTTGGGCGCCAACTGAAGGACTGGGTTATTTAGAACCCAGCGGTGCCAGGGCACAACACCTGAAACCTTTGTGGGTAACCTGCTCCGGCGTATGAATCACAGAGACACGGGACACTTCCTTCGGCGTCAAAGATTCAAGGTTTATTTGCTGCAGGGAAACACAGAAATCACGGAAGTACAACAAGTGTAGTTCAGAGTGTCTGCTTCAAATTGGTTCTGCGGATCGCTCCTTTTATACATGGTTTTCCCATAGAGTTACATTGAACACAAAAGTTTATGACCCGGTTCCCATAATTATCCCCCAGAGGGGTCGCTTTGGTCACTTTGATACACACAAGGCCCGGAACATAAGTGCGGAAACATTTGGCGGTTCCCAACTGTAAAAACCCATCTTCCCAACATTAGTGCATTCCAATCGGCAATAAAACAGATCAGAATAGGAACAAGAACAGGTGTAGAGGAAGACGGAGACAGTGGGGAAATCGGAAAGGGTGTAAAAGGGAGGTATCGAGAAACACGAGATACAGGCATCAAAGGGACGTGCCTAATGAGATGCACGGCTAAGACAATAAACCGGCACGGCGAGATGAGCCTCGAGCGGGGCCATCTGCCTTACAGTATCATCCCCCTCATCATAAAGACACTTACAAAAGACATGTGTCTTCTGCAAATATCTTGGGAGTCCCAGGGTCGCGAAGCGGACAGCGTCCGTTCGCTGGCTACTTGAGGGCAAGAGACAAAATGGATGCCGTATCTAAGATGGAACCCATGGGTACAGATAGAAATACCCACGTAACAAACGAACGGTTTAGGTTAGCGCAGCGAAACTGCGTACACCCACTAAACTCGTCATTTGCGGTTCATAGATACCAGACTCGACCATATTCGTGCGAGTCGAAAACACCACTTACAATTGTCACGGAACCTCAATACTAACCACCTGATGAAGAATCTGCACCCATATCAGCCATTCCTTTCAAGCCCAGAAGAAGCTGCGGATTATTCAGCATAACAATAGAGCACCAGTTAAAGCCCTGATACAGGTGGTGCCAAAATGTTGGAACTCTGCATTTTACATGCTACAACGTCTGTTTGAGCAGTATAAATAGATTAATGATTATGTCATACAAAGAAGAGAGAATGCAGTTGGGAAAGCTATGACCATGGATGCAGACATATGGGGCCTATTCAAATGCCTGACACAGATGCTACTCCATTTTGATGTTTTCACACAAGAAGTTAGCAAGGAGGACAGTACGATGGGCCAAGCTATCCCATTGTTGCATCTCCTACAAGGCCAGGTAAAGAAGGCTTCTTAAAGGTTCGTCCCTTCAGGTGTGAATGAAAACACAGAGGCACATGCCTTGGTTGAGACTTTAGTCTTGCATTTGGCTTCTTATATAGGGCTGCAACATAACATCATTGAGTCCAAAGAGTGCATATGTGTCACACTACTTGATCCATGGTGCAAAAACATTCTACCCACTTTCATCCCTTTTTCTGAAGAGGATATTTTAAAATACAAGAGGTGGATTGTAAAACAAGCCGGAGACTTGAAATAAGAACAGCTGGAAGTTCTAGTCCCACCCCACAGTTCCGGGGTGCTGCCTTCAACTTCAAGAGAGGGCAGTCTTGCCTCGCAGCAGCCAACAACACCATCAACTAGAACACAGGCAGCAACAGCAAAAGAAGGACTGGACCCAACCTCTGCATTGTATTGGTTTCAATTGGCAGGGCTCAAGTCCATTTCAGAGGTGATGACAAAACAGGTTGAGCAAGTGGTAGCAACATTGACCTTCCAAAGGATGGTCCAGGAGAATCTAGATGATCGAAAAGCGGTCTATGTGGATCAAATCCATTGATGTATTGGTACAATGGCTAGAGTTCAGCAGGCTAGAAATAAAGTATCTCTCTTATCCTTTTGCCAGTGTGTCTGCTGTACATGTGTTTAGTGTAGCTGGTGCGGTCGTCGCAGAGAGGAGGAACAGTCTCTCACCTCAAAATGTGGAGAGATTGACTATGATCAAAATTAACCAACATTTTGTACCACACAATTACACCATTCCTGCACAGGAGGAGGGAAGAGGGTGATCGGTCTGAAATTGAATCAAATGTGTTAGCTGACCAACTTCTGGGTGAACCACCCGAGTTTGAGGACGAACTCTACTTCCCTGACTAAGTATGCCAGTATCCCCATAGAACTTTTAGATTTTTCTCATTAAACTTAGTTCTTTCATTGCAAAAAATCCCCCCAAAATTAGCTAGCGGAACATTATTATTTTTGTGTCAGATTTATGCTGTCCCACCTTTTTTATTAGTCACATATTTATTGCCAAATTACAATTGGACCTCTGTGCATTAAAAAAGCCGCCAGAATTTCTTCCCCCCTTGTATGCCTATTGCCTAATATCTATTCCTTTTTGCATCAGTCAGCACTAAAAGGGCTGCCCTATAAAATGATTTATTACCTACAAGACTGCCTGCCAAGACCATATACCAATGTGTTGCCTGCATTAAAGATGATTGAATACCTATCTGAACTACCCATGCTTGAATTGGATGAGTTAACTTCAACTATTGCGCCTGTGAGTGATTGATTTCGTGAGTGATGATTTAAATTGATTGATGATTCATGTAGTGTCAGACACTGAGGGAGGGTGTGTCTTGAACTGTTATAGGGGAAAGTTCTTAAGATATTTTTTGATTTGCATCGTTTGGGGTTTGAGTGATGGGCACTCATTTTTTTCCTTATAGGTGATGATCAGCCCTTTCACACACAGCCAGATTTAATTAATTGCAGGGTGTTCCCCTTTTATCTGGTTCTTTAGAGACCAGAACAGTCACTTTATTTAACTAACAAAAATCTATGCAAAATACAGCAATTCTGCTTCAATTCTCTACTTGTTCTCCAACAGCAGTGCACTGCACTCCTCTTCTATCTTGTTCGGGTCATTGTGATTCATGATGATGATGATGACTGGTCTGGGACGGCATTACTTGGAGTCAAGACTGGAAGAGTATCATGGAAGAACTCAGGGTGGGAGCTGCAGGGCTACCTCGCCAATAGCTAGAAGCAAGAAGTTATTGAGGATACTATCGACTTCAGTTCAAAGGTAAACCAAGAGTCTGAGGCCTAGTACTCAGCTGTGTGGAACAGAGAGAGGTGCTTTTGTGAGATGCTGCTTGGTGTGTGTGTGTGTGTGTGTTGGACTTGTGGCAAAAGTGAAACCCTGAGTCCACCTTTTGTTTGTTTCTGCGCTGCCTCTGAGGCTTCTTGATACAATCTTTATGAAGCTTACCTTCTTTCTGTCGTTTTCCTTGACTCTAAAATACAGTTTCTCTTTTACAGTTCGCAGGCCTTCTTCTAGTCTCCTTCATGAAGAAAAGGCGAAAGCTAACTGAGCTTAACAACACTCCTGCTAACCTACTGGACCAGTGCAGACAGGGCCCAAAGAGTGGAAATTCCTGAGGAGAATGCACATGCACAACCAATTTGGCAAAACAGTATCATTTTTCTTTTAACAATCATATTAACTAAAAGAAGTAGGTGGGTAGGTTCACTCCCCAACCTAGAAGACAGAACATTTAGATATAGTGTAAGCTGGGTCTCTGGGGCAGAAGGACTGTTTGCAATGCATGTATCTGTACTCCGTCATACTCATTCTTGTGTTTCCTTATAAGAGCAGATTGATGGCAAATAATGTGCTGCTGCTTATTTCCCAGATGAACGTTGGCCTTGTGTTGTAGTATTTGTCTTTGTCAAACCTTTCCCCAAATCCCATTACACATCCATTCATCAAACTCCTAACCATCTTCCCCTGAGCTGAGTGATTTATAGAGGTGTGGCTTAAATTACACCATCAATGGATCACACACTTAGCTTGGTGGGGCAGATGTGGTGAAAGCCAACTTACTGTAGAATCTTCTAAACAATAGCCCACACAAACCCATTATCAAGCCGCACATTAAAAATTATTCATAATTTTTTAGACATAGAATGAAGAAAAGGGTATTCCTGAAAGTCAGAGCTCAGAAAAGAAATGACATCCTAGGTCTTCAAAACGTGTTCCACTGTGCCACACCACAAAGTTATATTTCAGAAGATCAGTATACAGGATATATTATCAACAAAAAACGTAGAAAGTAATTCCAATGTAGTCCAAGTCGATTCGCTAGATAAGCTGTCTCAAAAATGTCCACCGTTATCCAAATGTAAGAGACACAGTATTAACTGGTTCTACAGAAAGACCAGTTTGGCCCTGAGATAGTATGATTAATTGTCTATTTGATATGAATCGTTCATGTTTGGACAATACTGTATATTCCGTGTTTGGACATACTGTATATGGTGACAACACCATTGATTTATGTCATGTTGAGTGCTCAGGTACATTAGTCTCTCATGTCAACGGAGGTGTCCCAACAAGGTATATGATGCATATTGTGTATTTTGATGCATCTGTACCTCTTCGCACCATAATTAGATTACACTTTGTGCAAATCCTTGATAAATACACTGGCACATGCCAAATAGTGGTGTGACCAAATAAAACCATCATTACCCATCCAGTTTTATTAAATGAAGAACATCCTTTGTCAGCATCATCATTCAGGCTTTGTGTTACAGTAAACGCCTAACCTAAGCTTGTCGGCTCCAGACTTTGAGTCAATTTTTTATAACTTGAGGATTTCACAAATAATACTGCTAGGTCCACATTAGCCAAAACCTTCTAGTATTGCTATTTTTTCTACTTTAGCAAAATCAGACATTCTCATTGTGTCATCACGTAGTACTCAGGTGGGGTCAATACTTTGTAAATCTTTGATGAATATAACCCTCTTATCCAGTCTTACTACTATCAATTATTTGCCTACAATGGATAATCAATCTGATAAATGCTACAATTGGTGCTCACCCGGGTGGATCTGGAAGTGGTACCTCGCTTGAGAAACTGGGATGCCTTCCCTGTTATTGCTGCATGTTTATTTAGGTAAGACAACTATTATGGATGTCATTAACTGCTACTGTTTTTTATCTAGATAGCTCAGAACCTTGACACATTAGGGGCCATTATGGCGGCATTCCTCATAATGGTCAAGATAGAGTAGTGTAAACCTAGATTCTATAAATGAGTGTTACACTCTCTTAAGTTACATAAACAGGCTGTGTAAAACTACTTGAAGGCAGCAGTGCAAAGTAAAAGTAAAAGAAACTACTTCAGTCATAACTTTAGATTAGAAAAAATAGTTTTCTCCTTTATTTATTTACAAAGCACCCCAAACTCTCTATCCAAAGAACATGTCCAGCCTTCTCTCAAACAAAAGCCCAAGCCCTGAAACTCAAAATGTTCAAGAAAGTCTCTCCAGTCCCAACTCCCTTCCCACACTCTCCAACCAGCGCCAACAAACAACAAATCCCTCCCACCAAAGCAATTTTTTTTTAAAGGGCTAAAAGAGGGCATTATGGACGTTGGTCCGGAGCTAGTCCAAGCTCTGCTCCATCGAGGCGAGCTGGTCCTTATTGGTGTCCAGCCGCTGCAGGATGAAGCTCAACAATTGCTTGTCGCCATTGTTGTGGGGCGTGGCAGCCGGCGATGTGATTGCCGGGAGACTGGAAGATGAGGGGGACCAGCTGCCCTGGGGCCTGGCTGTTGTACATTTATCTCCTATTCCTCCTCTTCCAGGACCACCAGCCGCAGGTATTCCTGCTGGTTACGCTCCAGCATCTGCTGCCTCAAACAAGCCACTAGCTCCTGCCTGGTGTGAGGTCTAACTGGAACAGCAGCAGCAGCTATATGAGAAAAACAAAAAAGACAAATTGTAAGTAATGCTCTGTGAAAACAATTGTTTGAAATTACTGGGTGGCACAGTAGCAGTACATTGCTGGGCCCCTAGGGCCATTGGAATTTATTTGATGCAATTATGATTAGGAGAGTCACAAGGCCAATTTTATGTTTTACCCACACATGTTGCCAAACATAAGAAAGCATTGACTGTGTGGGAAAAAAGTATTAACAGGCAGAGAATAACATCACTGGAATAAAAAAACAGTGAGTTTATTATTTTGTTACTTCTAAAGGCTTTTAAGGTAATTATAAACAGAGTCAGAACTTTGAGTTGGAAAATAAATTACTTCTCATTGATAAGTACGGCATTATGCACTAAATGAAGTGTAAGTTGTGTGTGTGCTAAAATAATGAAGCTGTGCTCATTGCCAGCCAGCGCCTCTGCTAGTTTGCTACTGTCTGCCGCTGTAGTTGACAATCATCTACTTTTAATTCCAATAGCCCTACTCTTCGCCAAAGGCATTTCTCTGTCTACCCTGTCTCTGAAGAGGTAGATGAATTATAAATAAGATACTGCATCAGTCACACACCTCATGTATGAAATGCGTATATTAATATATTATCATGTCTGCCGTAAGTAGGCATCGAGGAAAATAAATCTAATGGACTGCACTACAAGTAAAGAATTTTATTGGGCACATTTGCCACTTTGTATTCCATATGGCAAACTTGACATCCAATCATGCACTTACTCGCACTTTACTCTGTGGCCTCGCCCGCCACCATGTATTTTCAACAAATTCATTTGCTGTACATTAACCAAGGAAAGGAAACTTGATTTCCCTACTGCATGGGGTAGGGTAGAGGGATTAGACAGGTAGGGTAGACCATTTTTCATATATAATAGAGGGGCCCCTACACTGATCATAGAGTCATTGTCTTTGGCTTATTCAGTCACAAATCAATTCAAAAGGGAAAAATCTGAACAAGTGTAAAATAAATCGTTTATGGGAAACCATGATTAATGGTCTCGAATCACTTGACACAGGTATTGTATGATTAAATGTGGCACATGCCAAGGATGGATTTTCCAGTTTATTAGGCTGGAATTGAAGAACTTAGGAAAAAATGAAGGAGTGAAGCACTAAGAGGTGACTGAGTGGGCAAAGGGACAACACACCTTGTGTGTTCAGTTTCCATTGCTTAAAAACATTATGAATGCTGCATTAATTGAAGCAGACTCACATTACACAGCCAACACGGCAGTCACAAATTGATTGCTCCATAGTGCACTTTAGTCATAGTTGGCAAAAATTTCATGGGCTGGGAGTAGGATGATGAATGATAGGTAGAATAGATCTGGCTCATTTTAAAAATACAGCGAGTCAAGGAAGTAGAAAATAGAATACAAATAAATAAACAATAACCACTTAAAAGAACCATAGCTTTGAATGATAGTGATAAGCCTCCTTTAATCAAACAAGCATTCTCCTCATGAGAAGACGAGATGCCTTGCTTATTCATCGAAATAATCCAAATATTTATTCATCCTTTCATTCTAATTGACCCATAGGCACCATGCTTAAGCTTTACTTTCTCACATCTGGTCTTTCACCAAAATATTCAATGCATTAGCCACCCATTTATTACATAGCAACCCTTTCTTCAAACCATCCTTTCGCTCATCCAACGTGCACCCTTCACCCACCCACTGTTCACCCATATACCATTTCTTTTCTTTTAAGTTATCTTCTTTTCTTTCAAGTCTCCCTCAAGCCATCAAAGCTCATTATGTGAGATTTAGCTGCATTGCAGATAGAACAGGCTATAATAATAACTCAACCACCGCTGTTGCTGGTAAATGTGGGGGGGGTTTCACCTCACAAACATTTTTGATGACAAAAGCTAGTGAGCATAGCAATTGCAAGAGATTATGTGACTTACTGATGCCCGTCCCTGCTGCCGCTTCTCCCCTCCAAATGACATGTCGCCCTCTCCTCCTGGAGCCGGCATCAATGATGTTCTGTGTGGCTAGAATAAAACATTACACATCATTTCGATCCCAGATATGCAACCCCCAAACACAACAGTAATGCAGCACTACAGCTCAGTTAGCACGTCAGTATCTTCCAAATATCACTCTGGGCATTTGATTGGTTGGTTCACAAAGTAAGACAAGCCAGGCATGGAATAATTGTCAATGAAAGATATATGGTGTTGGATGGCACTTTTTTTCCAGCTCTGCTGCACTGTCATGGGAAACTGCTGGTATACTGTAACTATAAATGAACAGGTGTGCAACACACTACATTGATGGGGGGGTCCATGATGACCATGGCCACTAACTCATGAACTGAACTGTGTTAGAGCTAGGAATAAGTAGGAAAAGGAAAGCTGTCTGAACAAACATACATGATGATTTTTATTTAAAATACTAGCTTATTTGTGTCTGCTATTTGAATCTTCATGAATCATGATAGATAGCAGACCAATACCCCAAGATTCTACGATTCTACCCTAAGAAATCCACAACAATCATAAAAAACTTACTAGGATCAGCAGAGTCCTCGGCAGCAGCACTGGTGGTCACCACTGGCTGACCAGCTTGTCCCAGACCCTCTGATGAAAGAAATAAAAAAGATACATAAAAATAGATTAGTGATTCTATTAATAATCTCACCAAAATATTTTATGAAAAACAAACGCAGTCGCTAAAACAGATCATTTATAGTACTACTAGTTTCGACACAAGTCTATTGACTGTTGTTAAATCCATATTCCAAATCTCCTCAACAAAACTACATTTTTAACTAATGTATTGCAGTGAATGATTTTTGATTCTATCTATTCTCATTTCTCAACACCCTTGATGAGCCAACTCAGTCTCTCTTTTTTTGCAATGCATAGATGTATACTTCAAATCATCACTGTGAATTCAATTAAATAACCTGGAACAGTACAAACTACATAAACAAAGTCACAGAGAGAAGGTGCTTCTCAGTGATTCACTATAGTGACATGAGAACAGTCTGCAATGGCTTCTTAATTAATCAGCCAAAGCGAGCGCCTGATGAATACTATCAGGTAGTGGCACCTGCCTAGCAGAAACTATAAACTGGATCACACAATAATATACTAGCAACAATTTTATCAACATAACTTATCTCTGAGTGTGAGCAGCATGCTATTCAGAATGTTTTTTTACCATTGTAGAACACAAACACAACAGATAAATAATACTCACGAGACCCAGAATTTCAATTCCTAGCAGGTCGAGCAGGTCCTGATCGCTGTCGAGAAGACCATCCAACGGTCCTTCAGCTGCTGGGCGGTGCACTGGTGCACCAGTGCACCATCCCTCAGCACTGCGACGCTCGTGAAGGGTGTTCCCGCTACCAGTCCAGCCACCTGCTGCCAGCATAGAGGGGATGTGACGCTGCACACAAAAAAACTAGTGCTGCAAACTCCTCCTATCCAAAGATCACCATGGCGCTTGGAAAGGGGCGACCACTCGGTCCCCCCGAACGTATGGTTGGGTGCCCCGACCCTCCCGGGAAACCATTTTGGGCGGGGGGCGTGGCTCGGTTCGTATGCCCGAAGCGGCGTAGCCGGGGCGCGCCTTTTCCCGCCCAAGAGGGGTTGTCCTAGACACCTACACCGAAGACCACGCCCAGTAGGTGTACCGGAGGAGGGTACACGCCCTCCCGCAGAAGAATAAATAGAGCGGGAATCCGAAGAAGCGTCCTCTTGTTCCTGTGCTCTGAAGGCTGCACCCACTCGTTGCTCGTGAGCCCTCGACGGAACAAGCGGCAATTTTGAGAACTTGTAATCTTGTTGTTTCTCTTTCAGTGATTTGGAGTACGAAGGATCCAGGACCTCGTTGATCGACTAGGAGCGGAATACTCGAAATCATGGCTGGCAAGAAAGCAGGAAAGGGTTCCGAGACGGATAAGGTATTGCGCCTATTGTCGAACCGGATGGCTTGCATGGACCGAAAACTCGGACAGGTCCAATCGATCGGTCGAGGTTTGGCGGAGGTCAAAAAACAGCTGGGGGCACTGAGCAACTCGGGTCACCCTAAGAAGGTAATAGGCCCGGCCTTGCCGGGAGTCGTCCCCGTGGGTAGAGGGAAACGGGTCAAGAAGAGGGCAGTTTCGGGGGAGGTCCCGGTTCCAGAGGTACCCCCAGTCGCCCCCGTCACGCCGGCAGACAACACGGTACCAAACCCAGATACAGGTCTGCCGATCCCGGTTGTGATTACTCCCGCTAATGATGAGGAGATGCCTCCCGAATTGTCCATCCAGTTGGCAGCGGTGTTGCCGTGGCTCAGGAAAAAAGCAGCGGGAGCAGTGGCCCCGGGAGACCCGGCCGAGGAGGCCAGACTAATAATCGTGCAATTGCGGCAGTCGAGAGAGGCCGCAACGGAGAATGTTCCTCTTGTTTCCCCACAGGTGGCACCGGTAGGACCTGCAGTTGGTCGCGAGAAGAAGGCAGAAACAACGGCCGAACCTGGTAAGCTCGCATTGCCAATGGCGGGGGAGGGTTCATTACCCTCGAGGCGGGAGAAGGTTGCACAGCACATCCCTATGGCCACAAAAGAATTAATATGGGGAGACAAATATGTTAACATGTTTTCATTATTGACTGACCATCGCGAGATGGAATATGCTAAAACCCAGAAGGATTTATGGCACCCGAGCGTTTGGCGCGCCAAGATGGCAGAATTCAGGGTGGATGAGACAGTAACAAACTGGGTTAAGGCCTTTTCTATATTTATTGCAGTAATGGGGGAACGGAAACCCGAGCTACTGACTGAGTTAACTTGTTACCAAAATCGTATTATAGATTTTTATTCAATGTATGAGGGGGAGGAATGGAAAGGGTACGATATGAAATTCCGGAAAGCGAAAGAATACGATGCTACTTTGACTTGGGATTGACTGGACTCGGTGTCATGGCACAAGCAGCTCTTGCCAGGGGCGGCAGGTACGTCCTCGCCAGGCGGGAGCGGGTCTGGGTTTGTCCGCCAAAAGTCCGCTGTGCCCTTTCGAGCGGGCGCCGGTGGGGATCACCAGCCCAAGAATGGCGGGAATGGGGGCAAACAGGGGGTTTGTTGGGGCTTCAATCGAGGCAACTGTAACAGACCACAAGGAACATGTAGGTTCAAGCATGCGTGTGCGGGCTGTGGGAATTCCTCACACCCGGAGAGTTCCTGTAGATCTAAAAACAGCGGGACGGGAGGTAAAGGAGGGTCTAAGCAGGAGTGAGGTAGGACGTCGTGACCGATTACCTACACCCGTTGATATCATGGCTCTGACTCCTTGGTTGAACAAATACCCTGATCATGTATCCGCTGGGGTGTTGAGGAAGGGATTCTTACATGGCTTTCACATCCCGGCGGGGGATTTTCGGGGGGACTCCTTTTGTAAAAACCAGTTATCGGTACAGCACAACCCAAGCGTGGCAGAGAAGAAAATTGCGAAAGAAGTCAGCTTGGGGAGGGTGGCGGGGCCTTTTCATCACCCGCCGGTGGCGGAATTCATCTGTTCCCCATTGGGGGTTGTCCCGAAGAAAGACCCTGGGGAGTTCAGACTTATTCATAACCTGTCTGCTCCAAGGGGTTCCTCGGTGAACGAAGCCATTGACCCAGAAGTTTGTTCAGTGCGGTACGCATCGTTCGATGATGCCGTGGCCATGTTAAATCGCCTGGGCCCCGGGGCGCTGATGGCGAAATCAGATATCGAATTGGCATTCCGGTTGCTCCCGGTACACCCACAGGATCAGCGCTTGCTAGGTTTTGCATTTCAAGGGAGTTATTACATGGATAAATGCATGCCTATGGGTTGCTCCATTTCTTGTGCCTATTTTGAAATGTTCAGCTGTTTTTTAGAGTGGGCATTCACCGAGGCCATAGGGCATAGGCATGTTATGCACTATCTGGATGACTTCCTGTTCTTGGGAGCAGCTGGCGATACGAAATGTGCGCAGGCGCTGCAGGACTTCTGCATCCTCATGCGGGAGTTCGGAGTCCCATTGGCACCAGGTAAGACGGTTGGACCATCTACTTCACTGGAGTTTCTGGGAATTGAGCTCGATTCTGTGGAGGGATGTTTCCGTTTACCGATGGAAAAGGTGGCCAAGTTTAGGGCTTCCTTGACGCAATGCCTGGGCAAGGAGAAAGTGACCCTGCACCAGTTACAGCAAACAGTGGGTCAGCTTAACTTTGCCTTGAGGGTGATACCAATGGCCCGCCCCTTCTCGCGCTCTATTGCACAAGCTATGGTTGGTCTCAAGGAGGGACACCACCGTACGAGACTGTCGGTAGAGGTTCGCCAGGATATGCGCATTTGGTTGGCATTTCTGGCGGACTTCAACGGTCGAGTTGTGTGGAACAAGCCACCAACGTCTTCAGATGAACTAGGTCTGTGGACTGACTCAGCTGGGAGCGTGGGATTTGGCGCCATCTTTGGTAACCGATGGTCGGCGCAAACATGGCCGACGTGGTGGCACTCCAGCAGCCTCACAGGTAACATTGGGTTCTTGGAGTTATTCCCCATTTGGGTTCCTCTGATGGCATGGCCAGACGACTTCAGAGACCGCTTGGTGGTGTTTTGGTCCGATAATATGACTGTTGTCGAGTGCATTAACCAACAGGCAGCACGCTGCAAATGGATCTTGAGATTGTTGAAAGAAGTTGTACTGCTTTGCATAAGATTGAATGTACAGTTCAGGGCGAAACATGTGCCAGGCGTACTGAATCATGCAGCTGATGCACTCTCTCGTTCACATATGCAGGCGTTCAGGGGTTATCTACCTACAGCGGACCTAGTGGCGGCACCATTCCCCGAAGCGCTATGGCTAATCGGTGCCCCGTATTACAAGACCTCGTGGCAGCAAGCTTAGCCCCCAGGACAAGGAAGGCATACGAAGGAGCGTTTCGTTCCTACTGCACATTTTTTGGTCCAACAGGGAGTCAGAGCTGGGGCCAGGAGGAATCCTTCCTGGGTTTCCTGGTAGCGCTGCACAAAGAAGGCCGATCAGCGGCAACGGCGTAGGCATAGGGCGGCCATTTCATTCATGACGTAGGTGCATGGCATAAAAGACCCAACGGGTTCCTTTTTTGTTAAGAAAGCCCTTCGCAGCTGGCAGCGCCTCGAGGGTCGCAAGCAAGATGCGAGGCACCCGATTGGCTTAGACAGGTTGTCTCTACTCGTAGCAAAACTGGATGAGACGTGCTCCTCCCATTTCGAAGCAGTTCTGTTCCGCGCAGCTTTTGCATTGGCATTCCATGGGGCTATGCGAGTGAGCGAACTTGTCGCAAGGAACAGGAAAGAGGTGGAGGGAGGCATGTGCAGGGATCACGTCCAGATTAGGGGTGATTCAATGGTGATCTCGATAGCCAGGTCCAAAACTGACCAGGGAGCTATGGGAAATAGTGTTGTTGTGCAGCGCTTGCGAGGGTCCCCCACGTGCCCGATAAAGTGTATATAGGAATACCTGGCACTGAGGGCGGATACATGGGGGGGAGTTTGCTGAGGCACAAGGATGGCACCCCACTGACGAGGTTTCAGTTCCAGAGGGTGCTAGCACTGACAATCGCTGCTGCGGGCATGGACCCATGCGATTTTGGGACCCACTCCTTTAGGATAGGGGCTGCTACTGAGGCTACAGCCAGGGGTCAGAGTGCGGAGGAAGTAAAACAGTTGGGACAATGGTCCTCGAATTGCTTCAAAAGGTATGTGCAATTGCACATGTTGTAGAGATCAATTGACATGCACTCACGCTTCTTGTCTTTTGTTTGAATTACAGTTTCGCGAGCCTGTCACGCGGGGCGGAATTTGCAGTCGACCCAGCACCAGGAGACCAGCGGTCAAGGATCACCGTCTGGATAGAGAGTGGTATGGGTCGTGGGCCACTCATATGTGAGGCGCGCCGGGGACGTATTCAAAGCAGGTGATGCGACTCACGCAGCTGGGGAATACGGGTACAGAGTGGCCTTCCATGGGAAGGGCGGGCTTAGTTTTGACCAATTCGAATCATTTTTTGAGGGTCTCTTAGGGCGGCAAAGGTCACCGCCATCTGTAGTCATAGTACACCTGGGGGGCAATGGCTTGGTGACACTGGGTAGACGAGTGTTATTGGAACAAGTTTTGTCGGCTGTTAGCTGGTTGGCTAAAAGACTCCCGGGGTGCACGATTGCCTGGTCCCACATGATTCCCAGGAAGGTATGGCGGGGGGGCCTTTCGGTGTCAGCACTGAACCATTCCGTGAAAAGGGTTAACAATAAAATTGGTAAATTGTTACGCTCTTCGCAGTTGCATAGCATTCCTCATGGGTGTATTTGGGGTGATCACATGTATCTGAATGATGGGGTTCACCTGTCCAGGGAGGGGAATGACTTACTCATAGGAGACTTCATAGCATGGCTAAGGGGTTTAAGGAAGCATGACCTTTAGGAGGAGTAGGGGGGGCCGGATAGTCGGTCAACTATCCGGCCTGTGGCGGTAAGGTCATGATCGGTGAGCAGTAATTTCAAGGTCCCTAGAGGGGGGCACCACCCAGAATGGATGGGAGCGCCCGGGGGGAGGCGGCCATTGGCCCCTTCCACGGGGAGGCGGCACCCACTAAGGATGGGTCGCCTAGGGGGAGACAGCCATAGGCCCCTCCCAGGGGGGAGGCGGCTAGATGCCCCTCCTACTAATTTCCCGGGGGCCGGATATCCGCGACGGCGGATAGAGAGTGTGGGGATGGGGGGGAGTCCACGCTGTCCTTCCTACAGATACCTCACACGGGAACTCGGACGACCTTTAAGATGGCGTCGAGTGGAAAGGGGGCCCCCACCATGACAAGGGAAGTTACAGTTGGCAATGAGGGTAGAGTCCTCTGCGCATGCGCCACTCACACCGTGAGGGCGAGAGTTTTGGTAGTAGGGATCTGACACCGGTTAAGACTTTGCCGTTGGCCCTTAATGCTAGGATGTACAATTTTAATTTAGAATGTATGCATTTTCAGGATGTTAGACTCAGCTAGGAAACCTTTGTATTAGAGATCTGTTAAGGTTAGCCAAAGAACATGTCTTCATCGAAATGTAATAAATGTAAAATTGTACATAATGATGAAACTTTTTATTTAATGTTTTAAATTTTGTTTCATATTTTAATAAATACGGCCGGGAGGGTGACTCCCTCCCGCCTTCCAAAAGTTCTAACCTGTGTCCGGCTTCCCATCCTTGGGGATTGTGTTGAGAGGGGGTGGAGGGCATCCCGGCCATATGGAAAGGGGCGACCACTCGGTCCCCCCGAACGTATGGTTGGGTGCCCCGATCCTCCCGGGAAACCATTTTGGGCGGGGGGCGTGGCTCGGCTGGTATGCCAGAAGCGGCGTAGCCGGGGCGCGCCTTTTCCCGCCCAAGAGGGGTTGTCCTAGACACCTACACCGAAGACCACGCCCAGTAGGCGTACCGGAGGAGGGTACACGCCCTCCCGCAGAAGAATAAATAGAGCAGGAATCCGAAGAAGTGTCCTCTTGTTCCTGTGCTCTGAAGGCTGCACCCACTCGTTGCTCGTGAGCCCTCGACGGAACAAGCGGCAATTTTGACCCACCCACCAGCCCCTTATGGCAATGTTTGGTTTAAATAAAGTTTTGCTGAGATAGGCCTTTTTTCCTTTGTAGAGAAAGTAAAGGAATGTTTAAGATAAGGATGTGACTTCTGCCTGTAGGATAATGTTTTTCTTTGTAGAAGAGAGCAGTTGATGACACATCAAGGCTATGTCAGAATTTTTCCTTCCTTAGTAGGTAAACAACTGTCGTATTTATTTTTTGGTCGGGCGGTAAGGTCATGATCGGTGAACAGTAATTTCAAGGTCCCTAGAGGGGCGCGCCACCCAGAATGGATGGGAGCGCCCGGGGGGAGGCGGCCATTGGCCCCTTCCACGGGGAGGCGGCACCCACTAAAGATGGGTCGCCTAGGGGGAGACGGCCATAGGCCCCTCCCAGGGGGGAGGCGCTAGATGCCCCTCCTACTAATTTTCCGGGGGCCGGATATCCGCGACGGCGGATAGAGAGTGTCGGGATGGGGGGGAGTCCACGCTGTCCTTCCTACAGATACCTCACACGGGAACTCGGACGACCTTTAAGATGGCGTCGAGTGGAAAGGGGGCCCCCACCACGACAAGGGAAGTTACAGTTGGCAATGAGGGTAGAGTCCTCTGCGCATGCGCCACTCACACCGTGAGGGCGAGAGTTTTGGTAGTAGGGATCTGACACCGGTTAAGACCTTGCCGTTGGACCTTAATGCTAGGATGTACAAATTTAATTTAGAATGAATGCATTTTCAGGATGTTAGACTCGGCTAGGAAACCTTTGTATTAGAGATCTGTTAAGGTTAGCCAAAGAACATGTCTTCATCGAAATGTAATAAATGTAAAATTGTACATAATGATGAAACTTTTTATTTAATGTTTTAAATTTTGTTTCATATTTTAATAAATACGGCCGGGAGGGTGACTCCCTCCCGCCTTCCAAAAGTTCTAACCTGTGTCCGGCTTCCCATCCTTGGGGATTGTGTTGAGAGGGGGTGGCGGGCATCCCGGCCATAGGGTGGGGAAATAATAACTTAAAACGAAACGAAGGGAAATTAAAGAAAAAATAAAGAAGGAAACAAGGGGAAATAAATTAAGTCAAAATGTCACAAAAACTCGGAAAAATGCACACAGACATGCAAAACACACAAACACAAAGACCCACACTGTTATAAAAAATAAACATTAGGGGTAGAAAAGTAATAAAGGAGGAGGATTGCAAAGATTAAGCACATAATAAAATTTAGGCAGAGCACCATAACAGAGAGCAAAATAACAAGATGGCCATGGGCATGCGGATCGCGTTGTACTGTTCGCCTGCGATTTAGGGAAAGCAAAAGTTTCCCCTGGACTTCTGTACTAATCATCCAATTATAATGTTCATTCAAAACTGATTCTATTTCACCCACTCAATCATCCATCCAATCCACCAATTTTGCCTTTTGTACCAATAGTGTATATATCCAAACCGGAAAGTAGTGCTGATATATATTTCTTTTTATTTTTTATAAAAAATGAAGGTACTTTCAACAGGTATTTAATTACCACAGGACAGAATATTAAACAGAAATAATTCTAAAACAGTTCATACAAAACAGGCACTGGTTCATTAAAAATAATATTTCATATTCTGAACTTTTTATTTATAAAAACAATATCATGAAAAACATTTTTATGAACAATTCATTAAATCAAATTACAAGACCCTAAAGCCAACAACAACCCAATAGTGACCTAAAGTTGTGGCTAAAATGTTGATCCCAAGCTGATATATATATTGTCAGGTGGTTTCGGCACATAATATTTCCTTATTTTTTGTCCTGAAAACAACCCTTCAGCGATGAATTCTTTACATATGCGTCAACGCGTTTCGGTGGTATTACTATTTATTTCTCAACCACCTTCTTCAGGACTAGCTTTAATGGGTACAGGGTCTAATTTTCCAAAATTTCAATTTGTTAATCTAAATGAGAAAAAAAATATCAGACGTGTCTCCATAGGATATACATTGTACATGCTGTTATACAACCTAATTACATGTTAATCCATTCCCTCTCATCTGTTCATGTGCCATCATTTCCATAGTTTTGCCCATTATTTTCACACTAACTTGAACACCTTTAATCTGAGAGTTTTAATTAAGCACTACCTTCCATTTCGGAGGTTCAGAAATTACACCCAAGTCTACCCTTGGTGTTCCCCCCTCTCAAGGCAACTCCCCCTAGGGCGTTCTCTCACTAGACCCAGGCATACTCATTCATACAAGGTCCCTTTAAAGGTTTCATCCACTCACCATTAAAAGGAGTATTCTCTGATCGTTTTATTCATATTTTTTTATTTCTCTCTGTTCTTAGGAGTTGTTCCCACTGATTGGAACTAAAACAATATTTAAAGTTTGGAAGACTTATTAGTATCTGTGGCTGTTAGCAATATATCTTATTATACGCTGTTTCTAGTGTAGCCATCTCACCTTTTTTGTACGGGCTGCTGATCCCTCATACTTCCTTCAATATAGCGTTTTCATTAAAACCATATGCTGATTGATGGCTACCTGCATGGTGATACATTTGGGGATCTGTAACTATCAGATGAAAATAGGTATTTCATTGATTATGTAAAAACACTATATTCATTGTTTTCGCAGTAGTGCTTACCTTAATACTCGTCTTGTAAAAACACGCTTCCTATGATTCTTTCTGATTTCTGGTTCATTAAAAGTCCCTCAGCTTCTGTTGCATTGACTTATAGATCGTCTGTAGGGATCCCCCAGCGTGTGATTCACAATGGAATCTATAAAAGTTAAAAATGGTAAATTGTCTGGTTTGTGTACTTTTATATTTGTTCTATTAAGTTCAATATCAGATATTCCCACGTCTTTTGTTACATCGGTTCGCACCCTATTAGGTTAAATTATAGGTACCCGCTCTGTTTCCTATGGTACAGTAATTCCTGCTTTTACTGCCTCTGCTGTTTTAATTGACCCTTTTCCAGGCTTCGCTTCAATACTCACTGTATTGTAATTACAGTGCTTTGCTATTATAACGGGTTCCCTATGATTGTTACTTTAAAGAGAAATTATCCTCTCACCGCATTTGTCCTTTAACTCAGAGCGGTCTGGTACCTACCCTAATCGTATCCGATCTCCCCTTCATCAGCCCATCTTACCTAATTCGCTGCTGGCGTTTTCAGCGTGTTCAGCGTGTTTGTTGTAAATGGACGCCTCTATTCTGGGACCTTCTTTTAATGGTTAACCCGCGTTCCATGCAGCGTGTGACGTCACGCCGTACCCACTCCGCTGCGCATGTCTGGCAGCCATATTGGGTGTATTTTCATTCCCCACTATCGATAGAAAATAATCTTCACTATGTTTTATTATGTTAACTTGTTAAACTGCCATTTGTATGTACGTATACCCAAATGTTGGACTTATTCTGATTTACTTAAGTAGTCCCTTATTAAACTTTCCATGCGGCATATCTGTGCAATTGTGACGTGCTCGTAAAATGCAATTTTGCGCCCAGGACAATTATTGTTTATTGCTTTCTAACCTACTGCCCTGTACACTACAGTCCCTTAATTTCACAATGAATTTTGTTACATGTTGCTTATTGCAACAAGTGGTACCTACCCTACCAAATGTATTTCCTAGTTTGAAAATTAATACTATTACCAATATCATGAACATGTGTATTATATATTGCTCCAAACAGGTGGAGATATTTTCCTGGATTTTATTATTGTGTCTGAAGCCCCGAATAGATGGTAATTTACATAATAATTTAGGGAGCTCTTCAACTGCGGAGACCCTGTATCTTTCTACCTCATTTTAAGTTGTGATAATCTTCTCCCAATCCTCTCTACTGTTGAGTCCATTTTTAATGGTATCAAACCTTACCATATGCCACTGTTCCTACTGTTTTCTTTGT
The DNA here is from genome assembly GCF_964263255.1 of Lissotriton vulgaris. Taxonomy (NCBI): domain Eukaryota; kingdom Metazoa; phylum Chordata; class Amphibia; order Caudata; family Salamandridae; genus Lissotriton; species Lissotriton vulgaris. The sequence goes on along the minus strand of NC_141691.1, from coordinate 895,080,041 downwards.
TTTACACTATTACCTCGCCTTCTCTGTTCTCTAATTTTCTCTATAATCACCCATCGTATTTCCTTCACTGTGTGGCCCTTTTCTCTCCAATGATTTACTAAGGGTGCATTTTCTTTACAGACCCTTTGCCTCAATTCTCTACCTGTTTCTCCAATGTAGCCTAAGCCACATGGGCAAAGGATCAAATAAATGATATTTTTACTTCTGCATTTATTCAAGGTTCTCATGTCATGTTTGACTGAGTTCAGGGTTATGCTTTTGGTGGTAATGCAGAGGTCACAAATGCTGCAATTCCCGCATTTGTGATTCCCTACTGCCTTCTCTCCATGAATGGTCTGTTGGTGTTCTTCTGCATCCTCTCTGTATGTGTATACTAATAAGTTGCGTAGATTTTTATTTTTCTTATATGCAAACATGGGTTTGGGTAAGGTGTTAATCTCCCCTTCATTTAAAATTTTCCAATTATGGTTAATGATATTTTTAACCTTGTTACTGATATTGGAAAATTGGCTTACCATAACTATTTTCTCTTCCTTATCCTGTGATTGTTTACCCTCCAACAGGGAATCTCTGTTATAAAATCCGGCTCTCTTGAAAGAGTGATTAATGAGTTTCTTGGGATAGCCCCTCTTTCTAAATTTTTCTTTAGTTTTCTCAGAGTGTTTCTAAAAATCCTCCGGGGAGGTACAGTTTCTTCGCAACCGAAGAAACTCCCTGAAGGGGATATTATCCTTTTGGCTCCTGGGATGATAATTACTATAGTGTAGTAGGGTGTTCCTGTCTGTTTCTTTGGTGAACAGTTCTACTGACAGACATCCATTATCATGTTTGATACTGATGTCCAGAACATTTACTCTGCTGTTGCTGTAATCACCTTTAAATTTTAATTTCTTATCTCCCAGGTTAATCCACTCTAAAAATTCCATTAATAGTTCTTCAGGGCCCGTCCATATAAAAAAAATATCATCTATGAACCGGGCCCAATTCCTTATGTTTTCAAAAAATTGACTCATTTCATTGAATACATGGCATTTCTCAAAGGAACTGACATATATACAAGCCAGGCTTGGTGCGCAGGTTGCGCCCATACTGGTCCCCTTACGTTGTAAAAACAGGTCTTGTTTAAAAAGGAAAATGTTATTCAAAAGAACTTTTGAGACAAAGTCTATAATAAAACTCTTCTCTGCCCCCACGATCTCTGTTTCCTCTAAGGTGTTTCTAACAACGTCAATGGTGTCTCTTTGAGGGATATTCGTATACAGCGCCTCAATATCGAGGGTCACCATATATTCATTATTTACATCAAACTGTATACCTTCAATCTTAGTGATCACATCAGTTGTATCTTTGATATAAGATTTCTGTTTCTGCACTATTGGTTTGAGGAATCTGTCTGGGTATTGGCTGAGGGGTTCTAACAGTGATTCAATCGATGAAACTATAGGTCTAAGCAGTGGGTTATCTATACTTTTATGGACTTTGGGTAGTCCGTAGAATGCTGGAATTTTAAAGTTTTGATTGTTTAAAAACTTAAATTCTTCTGCTGTTATCACCTCATTGTTTCTCGCTGTTTCTAGCATGGTTAACCCCTTCGCTGCTCATGACGAGCTCAGCTCGTCATGCAGTACACTGGTCGTGTGCTTATGACGAGCTGAGCTCGTCATGAACAATGAGAAAGGAGGATCTGCAGCACAGGAGGGGAATTTCCTTAGCAGCCATGTGGTTAATACTTCACATTTTAAAAGATCCAATCAAGACTGTTTAACTCTATGGTAGTGTTCCTCATTTAAGAGGAGGCTCATCACTCTTTCATCATAGTCGCTGGTATCAAAGACTACGACTCCCCCTCCTTTGTACGCTGGTTTTATAGTAGTAGACCAGTCTTTGGAAAGGGAGTCAATAGCTTCTTTGTGACGTTTGGAGATAATATGTGATTGAAATTGGTTCTCTATCGGAAGGTGTCCCACCTCCATTTTAACCATGGCCTCAAAGATTTCAATATTTTTTCCCACCATCCCCAAGCTTGGGGTGAAAGTGGATCTAGCTCGTAGTCCCGAATCAACCTGTACTTCCCTTTCTGGTCTATTTTCAAAAAAGCGTCTCTACCTTACTTTCCTGAAAAAGGCTCTCAAATCTTTTTCCTTCTGAAATTTACTAATTTTTGTGGTTGGGACAAAATTAAAACCCATACCCAGTACTTCCTCCTCTATTTGATTTAATTTTCTGTGGGATGAATTAATAACAGGATTGGCTCTCGGGGTCTGTTTTACTTCCAATACCTTTTGTTTCTCGTGCTCATATATTCCTGAGGATTTAGAACAGAACACACTTCTGGACCGTGTAGTGCCATGTACATGATTTTGGAGCATGCGGACCCACTCCACGTTTCCAGCGTGAATTGGTGTGCCGGCAAACTCAACCCGAGAGCAGAAGTTTACTTAGCGCTGCTGAGTTTTTTTGCGACTCAGCAGAATTCCACATAGGAGGACTCGACGAACTCCGCCCACCTCTAGAAATATGTTCTTTGGATCCTATCAATGTTTGCAGATATTTCAACAACAAATTTCAAACTATTCTTCACTACTTAACTAACAAAAAGAACAATTCCGTTGGAGAAGTCCTTGATTATGAAAACAGTATCCAGCAAGAGGTGCACCTGACATTCATATGCCTCAGACGCACCTACGTTTGGATATAAGTTTGATGACTCAGTTTTAAATTTTATCGAACATTATGTGACTTGTGACATACCAAAAAAGGAGCACAACAAGAAACTTTCTGCTTAAGAAAACATCAGAGCAAATCTAAATAATACTCAAAATGTCACTTTGGATTCTCAAGACTAATTCTACACAAAGGAAGAGTCAACAATGTAATGTCTTCTGTGAGGGTTCTGGCAAATCACCAAAAAACATGTACAATCATAGAAGACTACAAGCATTGCTAAGGATCAATGACTACACCCTTTAATTCTGCATATGAGGGATGCTAACATGGATATACAATTTGTTGAAGAGACCTCAACTGAAGTTGCACGTTATGTTACTTCCTACATTACTAAGGAAGAAACAAGAGATGAAGGATGTATGGGAAGAAATATCTGTTGCGCAATCCTTAAGTAAAAGATTATACAGATGTAGCCTACAAGTGCTATCTTAATGTAAGGTTAGTAGCTATGAATCCTGTTCTTCAAGCTTATATTCCAAATTAAGGGCAATCACATGGCTTAGATCAGGCTTGTCATCATCACATTGAAGAGTTCTGAAAAGTCTACATGAAATGAGATACCTTGCATATTTTGATCCTACAAAAAATACATTTTGAAAATACATTTGTTGGACACAGACTACCCAAAGAGAAGTCCATTGTTAGAAAAACTATATCTCTATGAAGTTGCTTAATTCTACACATATAGAAACAATGTGACAGAAGATAACAACACTGGAAATTTTTGAGAAGAAGGCACCAATGGTTGTTTAATACCTCATAGTAAACCTACTCTTATTATTCATCGTACACTAAGTTGTGACAGAGGAGAAAAGAAAGAATTTCCCTCATTAGCACTTCTTGAAATATTTCAACGATGGCAAAAAGAAAAACATATAGGTCCCTTCAATACTATGAAGATGTAGTTAATGTTTATACAATCATATTGCACTGCCTAAATTTCAGACATACTTACAGATGCTCAATCACGAAATAGAAGATGAAAACAATATTAATGGAGTATTCAATGCAATACTCCATCTACTAATAATACATCTATTTTCAGGACTATTTACCCACCTGGACAACAAGTTGTTGGTTGTGGTTGCCATGGGGTGAGATTTAAAATGTAATGGACCAAGTCAAAAAGGACGTACATAAAATAAATAACTTAGTATCTCAATTGAAGAGTGAACAGAAAGGATCAATAATCTACATCTTTCATTGTATGGTCTTAGTAACGTTTTGAAAATGTTGATTTTCCCCAAATTTTTGTATGTATTCCGATCCATTCCATTCTTAATTCCTGCTGTTTTTTTTGCCCGAATCGAGAGAATGTGTTCAAGGTTTCTTTGGGGTTACCATCGAGCTAGAAGAGCTTTGAAATGGTGCTTTCTACCCAGAGAGAGGAGGTTGGGCGATACCCGATTTCCAACTTTACCATTGGATTGCTATATTGCAACATATGGGGGTGCTACTACTGCCGGTAGATCCGACAGCAGATTTTGCCGTCTCTTCACTATATGAGATGCTTTTAGGGACAGAAGCTAAGCAGGGTTAGAATCGTGTTATTGAGCCAAGCTATTTAAAAAAAACGAAATTTAAGGCAGTTTTTGCAGCATACATAATATGGAGAAAAACAAAAAAAAGTTTGGCATAGGTATAGACTTGAGTATCTATACCCCTCTCCAAAATTCTCTTTTTCTACCCGGGATTTTCCGTGATTATGTAATGACAAGATGGCAAGATTTGGGCATTCAGCACCTAGGGGATTTATTTCAGGGGATTCATTTTGCTTCTTTTGAATTTTTCCAAAAGACTTACAAACTAGATCAGAGAGACTTCTTTAAATACCTTCAGCTCCGTAGCTTTTGTGAACAGAAATTAAAAATGAATGAGATTATAGTAAGCAAAATCGAGATTGTTGAAGCACTTAGATCAAGGGCTAAAATGGGGCTTCTTTATCAACTGTTTATAGCTAAAATGGAGGATGATTTAGAAGTATGTGAGAGTAAATGGACGAGTAAAGGGCTGGAAGGGGTTAATTTTATAAGAAGCATTGACTTTGCAAGGAATGTTCTTTATAATGGTCCCCTAAAACCACAGCATTTTATGTCCATTTTTGGATTATACTATACACCAGGGAAATTGGTCAAGTGGAATACAGGTAGGGGGACCAGCTGTAGTCGTTGTGGTCTATATGCGGCGGATGCCATTCACATGTTCTTCACCTGTGTTAAACTCTCCAAATTTATTAAAGACATAGAGGTTTTTATTACAGTCAATTTGAGTATACCAATACAAATCTCACCAACATTGGTGATACTGGGGGGTCAAGAGAATATGGTGAATGACTGGTCTCCCCCTGAGCAGGGATTTGTGTTTATTTGTATGGCCATCTTTCGTTTATGTATCACCTCCCAATGGCTGGATGAGTTATCGCCAACTTTTATTAATTGCAAAACTAGATTGCTTTCCACATATCATCTTGAGATGGCATTGTATAGAACTAAGGGTATTAGAAGGAAAGAACAGGGGATTAAATTATGGCACCCGCTTGCAATATGGATAGGCTCATAATTTTAAGAAACTTTGGAAGACATTCTATGATTTTCCCCAGCAGGGCCCCTATAGGTGCAAGGCCTCCGAATAGCTGCCTAGGGGCTCCCCTGTTGATCTCTGCACCTGGTGCCTGCCACTGGGTGCAGGGATGAACTGCTCTCCTGCTCTTTACATTGAGAACATGCATTCCATTCAGAATGCATGCTCCCATTGTAAAGTAAAGGATTGTTACCAACCAGGGTACGGTTGCATCCTACTTCCTGGACTGAAGGCGAGGACAGGAGGTCATTCGGTTCCAGTTCCAAACTGATGCCAGACGGACTCCATCTGACCGACATCGGAATCAGGCCCTAAATGTTGGTATTTGTTCATCTTCATATGGTAAGCAGGAGGTACTCAAAATGCCTTATGATGTAATGTTTTGAGGCAAGCATGTGATGTGTTTGGAGCCTTATTACAACTAACACCTGTAAAAGGTCTACTGATTTTCAACAAACCTTGGCAAGACCAAACACAGCATTGTTCAGTAGGTGTAGGCAATATCAACATTAGGTTTCATTTCACATATACAAAACGTAATCAAAATTTGAGGCAAGCTAACAATGAAGAATACGCAAAGATATTGATGGACATTGGCCTTGGTAGTGTAACAAATGAAGTAAAGAATATCCTAAGGACATTAAAACCAACAACATTTCTTATCCTTCATTCAACCGCTGAAGTTATGCATTTCCTCCTTTCAAAATCACAACCCGTTGCTTGTTTAATGTCAACTGTAGAAGAATGTGCACAATTAAAATATGAAATGCTACTTTAGGAACAGGAAACAATTGTACATCTTCCTTCTAAAGATAAATTGGAGAATCATGGACTAAAAATTCCTATAAGCAAAACTTTAGCTAATAAATTACAAAAGATGGACTAATCAGTTTCATGTACAGCAGGTTTGGAGAAAGATTTACAGATATGTAAAAGTTGTCTGTAATTTTACATCGAATTTTAAATGTATATGAAGGACTAGTAACTGGAGCCATGGAATTTGTTGTGGACTTTGTTACGTCCAAAAAAAATCAAAACATTAAATGTATTGTGGTGAAATTTGACCACATTAAATAAGAAAAACATATCTCCAGATGTGCTGCAAAACTGTTACTTCTGAAAGATGTATATATTACTAGAGAACAGTTTCGTCTTTATTTGGCTTATGCAGTAACAATACACAAATCATAAGGACTAATCTTAGATTATGCACTCATTAACATTGGGTCAACAGTATTCAGAGATGGTAACACATATGTTGTTCTTTCTCGAGGTAAAAAACTGACAGGACAATATATTAGAGATTTCATTGACGCAAGAGTTAAGGCGGACAGTAGCTTTGCAACAGAAAATAATTGTTTGTGAAACAGACACTCTCTTCTTTTTGGGCAATATCCCATTTATTAAAACCTAAAATATATTTTAAAAGAAAAATTGAAACAAACTACAATGACAAAGAAGAATTAGAAGTACCTAAAAAACAGATGACCAAACTCACGGAAATGACAGGACTAGATATAAATCAAAATAAGAATGATATGAATTGCTACACCAATGTAATTGTAATTGTCTGTTTTACTTACCATCTGCCAAATAAATAATCTGCTAGCATGAAAAAACCTTGAAAAATTCTCATGAAACAGTTCTGTCACACAACCACATATGCCACTCTACAAGTGCCATTAAAGATATGGTACATATATGGAGAGGTGCTAATCAACTCTCTAGCAATGAACAACAAGATACCCAAGAATTCAGTATAGCTGTTCTAGGAAAAAGAGCTATTCAAACACACCCGAGTTGTGATCTGTTCAGTATCAGTTTCTCTTGGGCACATGATTGCTTAAATTGTCTATATTCAAGCTCTGCTACTGTTCACTTTGAAATATTAGTGAATGTACCAATACCTGAATGCAAATCCATTCCATTTAAGTATTTAATATCTTAAGCTGTGCAAAACAACTTATGCCCACACTGTAAATCAGAACTTGTCTCCAACCTTAATTTAACAATAGTAACCAAATATGTCATTTTTTTGATTCAAAGATGTATTGTCAATAACAGTTAAAATAAACAATTCTATTTCTAACTTTACTACTTCCCAAAATGCCATAATTTTTCATCCACAATCTACTTAAAGAATAATAGAGGTTGGGCAGATTGTAATGATACGGCTATTCTTTTAAGCATAGACTGCCTAAACATTTACATTACAGTTACATTCATATTTGACATCAAAAGTTCTACGTTGCGATCTTACCATTGTTATAACACTAAAATGGTACTTATGAGTTGTACTTAGATCATTCAGGAGATATACCATTATGTGAACTGGCAAGGGTGATAACATTTGTAAACATTTGCTCTAAGTATTGCTGTCTTCTATGCTTTCACATAAATCAAATTACTTAGTTAGATAAATGTGCAGTTGCTCCTGCACATCATCTATGGTTTTTTTCGCAATCCTGTGGTTCATGATGATGCCCATTTGTAGCCAGCACTTCCTACACCGTGAGCCACAGCAGTGAGTGTGAGACAAGTTGCGGACCGGGAGTGTGGCCAGTGAGAGAACTATACTCCACAGGGTCCCGTGCGGCGACTCGCGCACCCGCCAGCATTATCGGAGCGCCAGGAGGCGCAGCTAAAAGCATTCTGGGGGCTCCCACAGCGTGGGGCACGCGTGGCCGTGGCCGGGCTGTGCCCGAGCAAGGCCAGTCTGCTCCCGTCAGAGGCCAAAGGAGGCCAGGCAGGGCCACACCATTGACCAAGGCTGCCAGAAACCTATCACTGGAACATTAGGGACAAGGTACTGTTGAAAAGCCAGCCTGAATCTCCTGGGGGGGGGGGCTGTATTGCATTGCGGGACCTTAATATGAGTAAAAAGTTAACAACTGGGCAGGGGTTTGTGGGGACCCTGGACGCCTTCCTTTTAAGGGCTGAATCTGTCCTAATCCACAAGATCGAACTAACTGAAAGGAGGCTATCCTTGGATCCACAGTGCCCAATCACACAAAGTCCACTTCCCTCAACTCTGCCATCTCCTAGTGTGGTGGAGTCTGAGGAGATCTCACTCCTTTCAAATGGACTAGATGTCATGGGTCCGGGGTCTTTGGCTGTGACGGTACGGGTAATTAGTGAAACTATGTTTAGGTCTCCAGTTACAACTAGGTGTCAGAAAGCTAAGACTACGCAGGGTCATAGTCTTGCCCCTCCACCTAAGAAAAAGAAGGGGCAGGGAAGTCACAAACCAGTTCAGCCCATGCCAAAACACACAGGCCGGAAACCCTCCCAATCCTGCCTTGAGCAGACTCAAGGCAAAACACCGGCTCTGAATGAGGGGGTCACCGTGGAATCCTCAAATAAGGCTACAAAAGATGATTTTCCACGCAAACTGGAATTAATGTTTTCTGCTCTTCTCGATCCCTAATTAAAAAACTCACCCATATTGAAGCAAGGCTAGCTAACTTAGAAACCATTATATAGACTTACTCGCAATTACCATTGGTGAACTCTGGGAGGAGGAGTGAGGCTACTTTACTTTGTAATCAGCCCGGGTGTAGTGGCCCCGATAAGGGTCAACCAATTTGTAAGCCAGGCTCCTCTCATAGGCATAATATAGGTCCTGGCAACACGGAGAGTGGAACTGTAGTGCCATCTACATTTATGGGTGGTGTGTTACAGGGTTACGTTTTACCTGCACAGGTAGCACCCCGCAATAATGCAAGCAGGGATAACTGTACACAACCTGGGAGCGGCCGGCCTTAAAACCAGGCGAGAAGTAAGCCCCCTGTCCGTAAGGTCAGTCAGAATTCAGTTACAAACCTACAACTACCCGAGAAGTAACGTTGTACACCACGTTGCCAATTAGTAATAATGAACACTGGTCAGCTCTGCGGAACAAATCTCTTCATTTTCTTAGTGCCAGGACAGGGATCAATATCAACTCCTTATACTAAGAATATAAGATTGCATGTAGAATTGGTTGGGTGGGTCAATCGAGGAAGTTACTTAAAGGTGACTGCATTGTCCTATCATTTAGGTCCCCGGATGTTGTCCATTTAATCCTGGATAGGGCGGGCAAAGGCCCAGTTAGAACAGATGAGCCAACTATATTACCCCTGGGGCATTTCCATTGGCCATCCACGTCTTCATGGCATGGCTGGAGAGAGAAGGAACGTAGGTACGGAAGCCATCCAAGATAAACTGTCCCAATTAGTAATCATTTTGACATCTTCAACACGCTGGACGATATTGATTGACAACCACATGTAATGAACCATCCAAGCTCTACTGGCGGGTTAGTAAGGCAGTTGGGAGATAGGGTGTTAATGCAGGCAATTAAACCTTACACCTTAGCAGAGGAGTTAAATCCTATACCATCCGGGGAAGTCAAAGTGGTCGAAGCCCATGAGAATATGTTTTCTGCTGGGGCAAAAACCCCACCCATGGATTCTTTAAGTATGCACACTGCCGGGGACGAGGTAAAACTAAATGGCTCCACCCCTTGGGTTCAGATTTCATCACTACTACCATCTAACATACGATCTAAACCGCAGCAGCAGACAAGTTATGAAGATGGCAATCCACCTGATATGGCGGTAGCCAGCACCTCCTCTACTGATACGAATACTGGGTGCAGCCTCGTATCTTGGAACATATCTGGAATACGTTCCAAGATAAGCAATCCTTTATGGTCTGAATTTATATTAAAATATGACATTATCTGCCTACAGGAAATATGGTTGAAGGACCCCATTCATATAAATTGCTATAGAACATTGAACACTCAAGCGATTGGGGGATCTCATGGCAGAGCTAAAGGTGGGCTTTGTATATATGTATCCAACAAGCTAAACTTTGTTTAGACTGAGTCCCAGCTTGTGTCCACTAATTATCAACTACTAACTCTCTATTCAACTGTCTCTCATTCATTAATATTGGTTAATTTTCAGAATAATATTCCACCTGATAGTGTCCCTAAGGTGGTGAATACACTCTATAAAGAGTTAAAAAGTATGTGTAATGAAAAGGGCCCTGAGAATATGCTTATTATGTGTGGGGATTTTAATTGTGCGCCGTGTCCCTTCCAGGATGACAGGGTATGTGGTTTTCATGCAGAGGAAGGCATACATAACACTCATTTCTGTCACTCAAGCACAGGGGAACTTTTCAATGAACTGGTGATTAATTTAAATTTAGGTTTTGCCAATGACCTCTGTACCAGACCTGTACTGATGCCGCATACTTTTAATGGCAGAGGCCTTTGTTCCACAATAGATTATATCTTGTTATCAAATATGTTTGCTTCTAGATTACTCAGCTTCTCGGTCGATACACACCCAGTTAATGATCATTTCCCTCTATGCATTCCGATGACTTTTCCTGAGAGTAGCCAGGGAAGAGACAAACAGTTGGTAGATGAGGCTCTGGCTAACCTAAAACTTGACAGAGTCAATAGAAACACGCTTCGCTGGAATCCCGATGTAGTAAACAAATTACTAATCACAAGGTGTAGATCGGCCTTTGAAACTTGCTTGAACGAACTAGCATCCCCAGAGAGTATCTTATCCTCATTCCAAGATGTAGCAGCTGCGGTACGGGATGTAATGTTCAAACAAGGTGGCAAAAAGTTTTCCCCCCAGCGGTGGTTTGACTTAATCTGCACTCGTACACATTCTCAATTGAAACAGGAGTTGCACAACATCCCAGAGAATATTAATAAAATTAGACAGGCTAGAACGAATTATAAATCAGCTCGTCTAGAAAAGGAGAATGCTCTTAAGAAAGAAGCCTGGGAGATGCTTACCTCGGCAGCACAATCAAAAGATGGCGCAGCCTTTTGGAAAGCGGTTAAAACACCAATCCTGACTCCAACCGGGGGCCCAGCAGTCGAAATAGCCATTACTGAGGGTCAATGGGTCAAACTTTTTTCCAAGATCTACAGTGGTCTATGTACCACTAATGGCCGAGATATCGACATCTCAGGAGTTACCAATCAGTCAATAGATTTTTACTTCAGTATTAATGAAATAAGCAGGGCACTTTCACTAAGTGCAGGTGGGAAAGCCTCAGATCCTGATGGGATCGCTGTGGACTTGTATAAGTCCAATGTCACCTTGTGGGTACCTATAATCACACAAATATTTAATGCAAGCTGTGAGGCTGCTTTCCCACCGACCTGGGTGGAATCCACCATCGTCCCCATATTTCAAAAAGGGAATCACCAGGATCCCACCTGCTATAGACCCATCTTCTTATTAGACTCCATGGCCAAGGTTGTGTGACGTATAATTTTGAAACGCCTACAGATTTGGGCAGAGGAAAATCAAATCTTACTTATCCGATATCCAATATTGTTTTCGAGAAGGATTATGGACCGTGGAGCAGAGTTTAAACTTAGCGATTCTCATGTGGAAGTACATCAGGGCCAAAAGGGGAAACCTGCACCTAGTCTTTGTTGACCTCATGGCTGCTTTTGATTGTGTGAGGCACTCAAAGCTTTAAGAAACGTTAGCATCCCTGGGGGTTGATAGAAAAATTATTTATTTTATATGCCCCCTCTACAATGGAGCAAAATCCCGCTTGAGATTTGGATTGGGAAGTGAGCGTACTGCCTCTTTCCCTATTAGAAGAGGGGTTAGGCAAGGTTGTGTCCTAGCCCCCTTCCTTTTTAACCTTTATATTAATGAGTTAGGACAGGCTCCAGAAGTAAAGGGATATTTTTGTGGATGGAAAACCAATAGCCACCACTAACAGCTTTTCATATTTATGCATTTTTTTCAGCCATAATGACACCTGGGCTCAAGCAGTTGTAGCTAAAAAGCTGGCACTAATCAGAACAATGACAGCTTTAGCCAGCTTTGAAAAAAACTGGGACGCAAACCACCTCTGGAACTCATGAAAATGTATAAAGCTAAATGCGTTACAACTGCCACCTATGGTGTTGGGATGTGGGGCATTGATGACACTAACTCCATCCAACTAGTTGAGAATTCTTTCTTTAAATTTATCATGTCAGCATCCTCTAGTCATGCCGAATTGGGTCTTTCATACATATCCAACCTCATAAATTTAGAGCCAATTCTTTTGTGGTACAGGATTTGGTCTAGGGACGAAGCCACACTTAACAGGGACTTACTACAGGATAGTCTCAGGCTGGATGGTGTGTTAAGGATACCATGGGTTAAGTTTATTCAAGATTTCACAAACAACATGGGAAGCCCGGAATATTTTACAAACCCTAGCACTATCACCCTGGTTTCTAGGAAAAATCTCAGAAAAGAGGCCCTCTCCTTCCTGGAAAGCCTAATTCCATCTGGAGAAATGATAAAACCTAGTGTCTAGCAGCACCAGATGGTTCTCACTTCATTTGGTATGCAGCCATATTTCGTTTTTGTTCTGAGCGGCTTTGATGGGTTCCTATTATTAAGATTTAGATTGGGGACAATACATATGCTTGTCTCTTTCCCCAACTTGAATGATTGGGCAAGTAAGTTAAAACCATGCTCATGTGATAACTCATCACCTCAATCACCTTTACACACTATTTTATTTTGCAAATTTTATACGGAGATAAGAAAGATCTGGATAGTCCCGATATTACAGAAATGGCGACCGGGACATGCCGCCCTGCTTTTATTAAGCTCCAGCTTTTAGAAAATGAACATGCTGCCTGGAGGATATCCATGTTGTTTTTAAAAAACTTCCCACTTGAGAAAGAGTATTGTAATGTAGGACTGAGGATGTGGCCCTTTTTTAGATACATCTACATTAATTCTTATTAGTTTTTAAATATGAGACATATTTTACTTGAAACTTTTTTATCTGGATATTGTATTTATACTCTCTAATGAACATTTCTTGTATTAACTATGAATTTTAATTGTGCTTTATATGATTGTTATATCACACTCGAAATAAAGCTTTGTTCTGACTACTACCATCTGATAATTTTGTACTGTAAATGTTCTAAATGATGAGATAGTACTGTAACAGAAATGGTACTTATGTCTGAAAACACATACAAAAGTAACTCAATAATGGATTGGCTTTGTGTTATGTTTATTAAATACAGTCAGATAACACTGTAGTAGTCAATTAATAACTTACCTTCTAGTATGAAGTAACCATGAGACACATGCTTAACATACCTAACATTTACCATTTATCTCTATATTAATTACAATGTACTATGTGTGATACCAGAAAAAAATGTGGTTAATATTGGTAGAAGCTCTTTATCTTTTGAGACATGGTTCGTTCTGAAAATAACTTGTTTGTCATTCTTATTTTAAGATTTTTTCTGGAATTTTTTTTATAAGGTCAACATGACCAATCAAAACAATAGTCTCAACAGGAAACAAGAGGACAACAGATGTAAGAAAAATAACCATTGGTGTTGAGGAGGACACTGGTGAGCCATGAAAAGCTCACGGTGGGTGGTCGTATTCCTCTCTCCCACAACAATGATAGGATGGCAGAGGAGACAGTATGTTGCAGTACTTCCATAGTGCTCAATAATGACTCTATGCTGCCTCAACAGATGTATGGCACCGTGTTACCAGGAGCAGGTACTGACGCAGGGACAGATACATTGGTTGGTTGCAAAGAAGCTCATGGAGCAGAAGAAGAAGATGGTGCTACTGGAGAGACAGGTGCAGAAGGTGGTGGTGGAGGTGCTGATGATGCAGAAGATGATGAAGATGTTGCAGGAGCTAAAAAGTGGCCACTGCCAATCTACCTGCTTTGGCCTCTTCTATCTTCTTCTGATGCCGTCTTTCTGCATGCGCCAACCTGGTGGAATGAAATGCCTACAGGTGTTTTCTCACTCCCTTTGTACTGAATGAGTACTGTTTCACATTTGCACGGGAAATTACCTTGTTAGATAGGTTGCAAGTTACCAGTTTTGAGTTCACCCTTTTCCCTCCAGGTGGCAATGAGAAACAAAAATCCCACACATTGACTCCTTTAGGCGCATATCAGCAAGGGCTTTATCTCCGCTTTTTTGGCTTTAAAAGCCAGAAAAGCGGAGATAAAACCATCGCTCTATCAGCATGTTAGCACCCTTTTGCACTACACCTACCTTTGCATCTCTAATGAGATGCAAAGTGGGCATTCCTGACATACACTACATGTCAGGACATCAATAGTGCAGCTTCGTGCTATCAGCAAGGATGCCCTAGCATTTTAGCAGACGTCTGCTAAATTCTTGACTTAGCCACCCCTAACATAGGGGGTGGATTCTGCTGATTCAAACACAGAGTCGTATCAGCAAGGTTATCGCCGTTTTGCAGGGAACATCGCTGAAAACCAGCGATGTTCCCTGCAAAACAGCGATTTCCCCGCTATTGCAGGAATTTTTATCGCCTTGGAGATACGTGTTGCTAATAACGTAATATCTCCACGAAAAAACCTGCGATAGCAGGCGTTAGGGGAAGGAGCACATAGTTAGTGCAAAGCGCTGCTGATATGCCCCTTAGTTTCTTCATCTGCTCCACCTATTTTTCCTCCTTTTCCAAAACCTCAGGACCATCTTTTTCATCCATTGCAAGTGTTCAAAAGCTACACGGTGGCTATAAAAGAAAATAAATTACCTCTTCCAAACAGCACAACATTCTCCTTGGAGAAACTCAAACTGAATGGGGATAAGGGGTGTGCACTATCTAATTTCTACACTTGACAGAGCTCTAAGCCAACAAAATGTTGTTTCATAAAAGACAACGTACAGTAACAAACATAACACATATACCATTAAAATATATAACTAGCCATGAAACCCTGAACCCTTTTTTAATATTGGTCTAAAAATGATTTTAAAATTTTACGGGGGTACTGCGGTACCTTAGGGGGAATGCGAATGAACAGAAACCGGTGACACAGATGACGCTAATTATCATAGGGAACGTACATGAAAGTAACGCACAAACAAAAACACATTTTAAACAATTAATACCATTATAACCAACGTTATGCGATTTAAACCCCTATTTTTTATAAAATTTAAAAAAAATTTAATTCAATGGAAAAACAAAGGTTGAGGATAAGTTATTGTTATGAAAACATAATTATTTTATACAAAACCAACCTAAGCTGCACAAACTATATAATTTGTAAAGTTATAGTTATAACTTAAATGTATAATGTGCACCCAACTCAAAACGTATTATATCTCATGCACCTCCGTACATAGTGTTGTCATAGGGGTTGCTTTTATTTATTTTAGATTGGCTTGGTTGGTATTTTACCAATTCATAACTGTAATATTGTGCCTCGAGTGATAAATGGCTTTTGTCATTTTACATCTCGGCAAGGACAGCACTTTGCTAGTCCTATTCTTACAAACTTTGCTGTAGATATGGCAAAAGACTTTGTCCATTTCTATCTCGGCGTGGATAGCACTGTGCTAATCCTACGCTTAAAGACTTTGATATAGAAGCAGACATTTGAGGTGAGCAGATTTAGAGTGTCACTGGTGTTGAGAGGGCTCCATACAGGAGCTGCTTTCCACCTAAACTTGAGAACTACCCAGAGTTCTCTGCTTCTTTTTGCAAAAAATATATAACTGTGTGTAAGGGATCACTGAAATAATATCGAGTACAAAAATATAGACATACAAAAATATCGAGGATAAAATATCAACTACAAAAATATCGAATTCCTATCTACAAACAGGTAAGTACAAAAATATCGAATTTTTGTAAATGCCTTAAAACTAATTTAAAATAAATGAAATATTAATAATAAATAACTAAAGCATACTTGAAAATGCTTAAAGAACCTTAAAATGATAAAATAATTAATTTAAGCTAAAAAAACATACAATTTTATTTTTTAAAACATATATATATATATATATATATATATATATATATATATATATATATATATATTCCCATGATATTAGTAAAAAACATACAATATTTTTACCGTAGGATAGCGTAGGGGTAAAAATTACTACTCCCACTCCAGTGAGTGCAACAGTAGAGAAAACCTTGGATAGCGTAGGGGGGAAAATTACTATTCCCATTCCAGAGAGTGCAACAGTAGGGAAAGCGTTGGATAGCGTAGGGGTAAAAATTACTATTCCCACTCCAGTGAGTGCAACACTAGGGAAAATGTTGGATAGCGTAGGGGTAAAATGTATTATTCCCACTCCAGAGAGTGCAACAGTAGGGAAAGAGTTGGATAGTGTAGGGGTAAAAATTACCATTCCCACTCCAGTGAGTGCAACAGTAGGGAAAGCGTTGGATAGCGTAGGGGTAAAAATTATTATTCCCACTCCAGTGAGTGCAACAGTAGGGAAAGCCTTGGATAGCGTAGGGATAAAAATTACTATTTCCATTCCAGAGAGTGCAACAGTAGGGAAAGCGTTGGATAGCGTGGGGGTAAAAATTACTATCCCCCCTCCAGTGAGTGCAACAGTAGGGAAAACGTTGGATAGCGTAGGGTTAAAATTTATTATTCCCACTCCAGAGAGTGCAACAGTAGGGAAAGCGTTGGATAGTGTAGGGGTAAAAATTACTATTCCCCCTCCAGTGAGTGCAACAGTAGGGAAAGCATTGTATAGCGGGAGGGTAAAAATTACTATGCCCACTCCAGAAAGTGCGACAGTAGGGAAAGCGTTGGATAGCGTGGGGGTAAAAATTACTATTCACACTCCAAAGAGTGCAACAGTAGGGAAAGTAAATATTTAATATATTAATACAAATAAATTAAATATCAATACCAATAAAAAATGAATTAAAAGTAAATACCAATTTAATATAATATAGTAATTAATTAAAAACACAAATACATATTAATGATTAAAATTCATTAACTATTAAATTAAATTACTTCCCACCCTATTCCCCTATAAACCCACAACCCGCAACAGAATTAAATTACGCAAAAATTAAATAACATAAAATTCATTACTTAAAATAAATTACAAAAAATATACACTTTTCACACATATACTAACATACAAAACACTTTAAAAAATTCAATATTATTAAAAATTCGATATATTTTAATAACCTATAATATATACTTTGATATTTTGACTTTCTATATTTATAAAAAGCGATATTGCATTACTTACCTTAAATTCGATATTTTTTGCTGACTATATTCTGTCCATTCGATATTTTGCCCATTCTATATTTTGAAGTCGATATTTATGTAATTCGATATTTTTTACTCAATATTTTGTGTAGGTACCATGTGTAAGTACGAGTGGGAGAGCATACCCACTCGGGAACATTTGAACTCACTACATTAACCATAAGGCCGTGAGGACGGCCAAGTCCACTGTGGCAGATGACATGGAATTTAAAAGTATGAGTTTGAATGAGGCTCTCACTCGTCTGAAACTGTCATTGAAGAAGGGAGCACAGTACTCCCGAAATGCGTCTGGCCGGTATTTGTACTTTTACGTTGCCTGTTGCCTGTGATGTGTGGTGTGCTTGCTGGCAAGTCTTTCATTAAATACGTTTGAACCACGATCTTCCGGTGGCTGCATTCCTTTAGGGCACGAGTACTCATAGTACGGCCCGCGGGCCAGCAGCAGCCCGGCAAGCCTTCCGTGGCGGCCCGCGGACCATGAGACATAGTACCTGTGTTTACAAAGACTGTCTGCAAACACTCTGCTGCGATGAGCAGGGGCCAGGCAATTTATTCCGGCGAAGCCAGAGTGGAGCTGCAGGGGCTCCAAGGGGGTGTAAAATACAGCAATGCCCCATTCACAAGCAAATGGTCTTTTTGAAGACCTGTGAAATGCTCGGGTGGGGCTGTGTGTCTGTGCGTGCTGGGAAAGCAGGCTGGGGAAGCTGTCCCAGCCCGGGTGACACAGGCAGGGTGGGGTGACAGAGGGAGGTAGAGGGACAGAGACAGAGGGAGGGAAATGGAGACAGAGAAATGGAGACAGAAAAAGGGAGAGAGACAGACAGAGGGAGGAGGGCGATAGAGGGATGAGGGTGACAGAGGGATGAGGGTGACGGATGCGGGAGGCACAGTGAGGGAAGGGGAGTGAGGGAAGGGGAATGAGGGAGGGAGTGAGGGAATGGGGGTGAAGGAAGGGAAGTGATGGAGTGAGGGAAGGGGAGTGAGGGAAGGGAGTGAGGGAAGGGGGTGAAGGAGTGAGGGTAGGGAGTGAGGCAAGGGAGTGAGGCGAGGAAGTGGGGGAGGGAGGGAGGGAAGGGGAGTGAGGGAGTGAGGGAAGGGGAGGGAGGGAGGGAGGGAAGGGGAGTGAGGGAGGGGGTGAGGGAAGGGGATTGAGGGAGTGAGGGAAGGGGAGTGAGGGAGGGAGGGAAGGGGAGTGAGGGAGGGGGTGAGGGAAGGGGATTGAGGGAGTGAGGGAAGGGGAGTGAGGGAGAGAGGGGAGTGAGGGAGGGAGTGAGGGACAGGAGGGAGGGAGTGAGGGAAGGGGAGTGAGGAAGGGAGGGAACAGGAGTGAGGGAGGGGGTGAGGGAAGGGGGGTGAGGGATGGGGAGTGAGGGAAGGGGAGTGAGGGAGAGAGGGGAGTGAGGGAGGGAAGGGGAGTGAGGGAGTGAGGGGAAGGGAGTGAGGGAAGGGGAGTGAGGGAAGGGGAGTGAGGGAGGGAGTGAGGGAAGGGGAGTGTGGGAGGGAGTGAGGGAAGGGGAGTGAGGGAAGGGGAGTGAGGGAAGGGAAGGGAGTAAGGGAAGGGGGGAGTGAGGGAAGGGGAATGAGGGAGGGAGTGAGGGAAGGGGAGTGAGGGAAGGGGAGTGAGGGAGTGAGGGAAGGGGAGTGAGGGAAGGGGAGTGAGGGAAGGGGAGTGAGGAAGGGAGGGAAGGGGAGTGAGGGAAGGGGATTGAGGGAGTGAGGGAAGGGGATTGAGGGAGTGAGGGAAGGGGAGTGAGGGAAAGAGGGGAGTGAGGGAAGGGGGGAGTTAGGGAAGGGGAATGAGGGAGGGAGTGAGGGAAGGGGGGAGTGAGGGAATGGGAGTGTGGGAAGGGAGTGAGGGAAGGGGGGGAGGGAGGGAGGGAAGGGGAGTGAGGGAGGGGGTGAGGGAAGGGGATTGAGGGAGTGAGGGAAGGGGAGTGAGGGAGGGAGGGAAGGGGAGTGAGGGAGGGGGTGAGGGAAGGGGATTGAGGGAGTGAGGGAAGGGGAGTGAGGGAGAGAGGGGAGTGAGGGAGGGAAGGGGAGTGAGGGAGTGAGGGGAAGGGAGTGAGGGAAGGGGAGTGAGGGAAGGGGAGTGAGGGAGGGAGTGAGGGAAGGGGAGTGTGGGAGGGAGTGAGGGAAGGGGAGTGAGGGAAGGGGAGTGAGGGAAGGGAAGGGAGTAAGGGAAGGGGGGAGTGAGGGAAGGGGAATGAGGGAGGGAGTGAGGGAAGGGGAGTGAGGGAGTGAGGGAAGGGGAGTGAGGGAAGGGGAGTGAGGGAAGGGGAGTGAGGAAGGGAGGGAAGGGGAGTGAGGGAAGGGGATTGAGGGAGTGAGGGAAGGGGATTGAGGGAGTGAGGGAAGGGGAGTGAGGGAAAGAGGGGAGTGAGGGACGGGGGGAGTTAGGGAAGGGGAATGAGGGAGGGAGTGAGGGAAGGGGAGAGTGAGGGAATGGGAGTGTGGGAAGGGAGTGAGGGAAGGGGGGAGTGAGGGAGGGAGTGAGGGAAGGGTAGTGAAGGAGTGAGGTAACGGGATTGAGAGAGTGAGGGAACAGGAGTGAGGGAGTGAGGGAAGGGAGTGAGAGACGGGAGTGAGGGAAGGGGAGTGAGGGAAGGGGAGTGAGTGAGGTAAGGGGAGTGAGGGATGGAGAGAGGGAAGGAGAGGGAAGGGGAGTGAGGGAGGGAGAGGGGGAATAGGGGAAAGGGGAGTGAGGGAAAGGGAAGGGGAGTGAGGGTGAGGGAGGGAAGGAGAGGAATGGAGAGGGAAGGCAGAGGGGGAAGAGGGAGGAGAGGGAGGGAGAAGGAAGGGGAGGGAGAGGGAAGGAGATGAAGGGAGAGGGAAGGAGAGAGGGAGAGGGAGTGAGACAGTCAGAATGAGGGTGAGATAGGGAAAGAGAGGGAGGGAGACAGTCAGAGTGAGTGAGACAGAGGGAGACCGGGGAGGGAGAGAGTGAGATAGAGGGATGGAGGGAGGGAGGCAGAGAGAGATAGATAGAGGGAGGGAGTCAGAGAGAGAGAGAGAGAGAGAGAGAGAGAGAGAGAGAGAGAGAGAGAAAGAGAGAGAGAGAGAGAGAGAGAGAGAGAGAGAGAGAGAGAGAGAGAGAGAGAGGTGTATTCCGGGTCTGGTAGCACAGAGGATGAAGGAGTCTGCTGCAGGGACCTGTGTTCAACCTCATGGTCACAGTTTTTTTTGATGCTCTAGCCCCGCCCCCCCACTGACCCCGCCCCCACCGGTGCGACCCTCGGATACAAACCACACTGTAAATTTGGCCCCCGAGAGAAAGTTTGTGAGTACCCATGCTTTAGGGCAAACCTGCATGGTTGGATAAAAAACGGCTGGCCCAGCCGCGGATTACAGCCCACTGATGTCAGGCAGGCCCTTGCTGGCGCCGTCCGGCGCAGCAGTGTTTGGGAGGAAGGAGGCTGGCACCTTTGCAGGGATGGTGCGAGCCTGATGTTCAACTTTGGAAAACTGCAAAGCAGGGTAGGTGCTTCGACAATCACTGGCACAAACCCACATGGGCAAAAACGTTGTATTAATAAGTACGAGTGGGAGAGCATACCCACTGGGGAATATTTGGATGCACTACATTAACCATAAGGCCGTGAGGACGACCACGCCCACTGTGGCAGATGACATGGCATTTAAAAGGGAACGTTTGAATGCGGCGATATTGAACTGCATCCACCAGCATGCAACTCACTGGAGAGTGCCTGCCCATTGGTTAAATTAAGGGCTACAGTTATCCGTGATTTGCCTTCTATTGCCCCATGAGGAAGAAGCAAGAAGCTTCGAAACACGTCGGGGACTTTTGAAAATACAGGCCTAATGCACAGCTTCCCAATAAAGAAGTTTTGAAAACTACTCACCTGCGGAGTGGCGTCCTTAAGTTCGAGGACTCTTGGGTGAAACGTGGTCACGGGGCTGCTGGGATGCACTGTTCAACTTTGGTAGCAGCGCAAGTGAGCCAGGAAAGGGGGCTGAATGTTACGCCTGGAGCCCACTGGAGGGCTGAAAAATGTGTAAAGTTAAAGACAAGGAAAATCAGAGGATCTCGTAACAGACCCCACCTGTGGGATATATTGAACTGCATCCACCAGCATGCAACTCACTGGAGAGTGCATGCGCATTGGTTAACTGAAGGGCTGCAGTTATCCGTGATGTGCCTTCTGTTGACCCATGAGGAAGAAGCAAGAAGCTTTAAAACGCATCGGGGACTTTTGAAAATACAGGCCTAATGCACTGCTTCCCAATAAAGAAGTTTTGAAAACTACTCACCTGCGGAGTGGCATCCTTAAGTTCAAGGAATCTTGGGTGAAGATAACATGCGGCAGCCTGAGCCGTAGAGGATGCACCGCCCGTTTGAAATGTGGTAAATGGGCTGCTGGGATGCACTGTTCAACCCGGGTAGCAGCGCAAGTGAGCCAGGGAAGGAGGCTGAATGTTACGCCTGGAGCCCACTGTAGGGCTGAAAAATTGTAAAGTTAAAGACAAGGAAAATCATAGGACATCGTAACGGACCCCACCTGTGGGATATGATGAACTGCATCCACCAGCATGCAACTCACTGGAGAGTGCATGCACATTGGTTAAATGAAGGGCTGCAGTTATCCGTGATGTGCCTTCTGTTGCCCCACGAGGAAGAAGCAAGAAGCTTCGAAACGCGTTGGGGACTTTTGGAAATACAGGCCTAATGCACAGCTTCCCAATTAATAAGTTTTGAAAACTACTTACCTGCGGAGTGGCGTCCTTAAGTTCGAGGAATCTTGGGTGAAGGTAACATGCGGCAGTCTCAGCCGTAGAGGATGCACCGCCCATTTGAAATGTGGTAACAGGGCTGCTGGGATACACTGTTCAACCCGGGTCGCAGCGCGAATGAGCCAGGGACGGAGGTTGAATATTATGCCTGGAGCCCACTGGAGGGCTGAAAACTTGTAAAGTTAAAGACAAGTAAAATCGGAAGACATCGTAACGGACCCCACCTGTGGGATATATTGAACTGCATCCACCAGCATGCAACTCACTGGAGAGTGCATATGCATTGGTTAAATGAAGGGCTGCAGTTATCCATGATGTGCATTCTGTTGCCCCATGAGGAACAAGCAAGAAGCTTCGAAACGCGTCGGGGACTTTTGAAAATACAGGCCTAATGCACAGCTTCCCAATAAAGAAGTTTTGAAAACTACTCACCTGCGGAGTGGCGCCCTTAAATTCGAAGAATCTTAGGTGAATATATCTATCTATCTATCTATATATATATATATTCACAGAAAAAACCATAGGTTATAGTCGATATATAGTTAGGAATTAGCATTTACAAAACCTTGAAAATTCAATGAAAAAACCATTGGTTATAGAACATATACAGTTAGGAATTTGCATTTACAAAACCTTATTTTACTCGCATAAAACCATTGAAATTCCATATATAGTTAGATGCGCTAACTATATATCGCGCACCTGCAATCCACTGCTGATGATGTCACATATTACATCATTCATGACATGGTTAGTGACATCACTGATGACATCACTGATGACATCTCAAATGACATCACTGATGACATCAATGATTACAACATCCAGTGACTGTATGTTTCTGTAAAGTTAAAATATGTTTTACATATTGAAGAATGAGTGGATATATAAGTGTCTGGATGAAGGATTTACTAGGTGCATGACTGACTGATTGAGTGATTAAATGTGTGTCACTGAGTGCATGGGTTAGTGACTAAACTGTTTTAATTTGTGCATCATTATATCTGTTGTTCTACAAACTGCTGCATATGTTGATCAGTAGCTATATGAGTAACTGTATGGGTTACTGATTGGTTGTCCAAGTATTTGTATGGGAAACTGAGTGTGTGTGTATGGGTGGCTGGGAGGTGTGTGACTCTGTACATAGATGTGTGAGTAGTTGATTCACTATATGTATAGATTCAAAAGTGCATGTGGAAACAGCTGTATGGGCTGTTGACTGTGCATGAGTGTATTAGTGAGTGAATGGATATCTCAGTGCTACATGTCAAAGTAAGTACATATGTAAAACACAGTACATGTGAGAGGTGACATATATAAATAACTGTGCATAAGAGCCAGTGAATGTGTGAGTGGCTGTATGGATCATTGTGAACATGTATCAGAGATTGTATAAGAGAGTAAAGTAAATATGTGTTAGTATATGTTTGAATAAGTAAGGTGTGTATAACTGTATAGTTGAGAAAATGGAGGTGTGATTGATTTTTGGCATAACTGACTAGGTGTGTGAGTAACTCCATGGATGAGTGACAGTCTGTGACTGTCTGTTTAGACTGATTGTATCTAAGGTTATATTAGAGTCTGAAGAGGTTCATGGTATTATCACATGAATGATATCATCAGTGATGTGATCAGTCATGTCAAATGACATGTAATCAGTGATGTCATCAGTGATGTAATTTGAGATGTCATCAGTGATGTCATCAGTGATGTCACTAACCATGTCATGAATGATGTAATATGTGACATCATCAGCAGTGGATTGCGGGTGCACGATATATAGTTAGCGCATCTAACTATATATGGAATTTCAATGGTTTTATGCGAGTAAAATAAGGTTTTGTAAATGCAAATTCCTAACTATATATGTTCTATAACCAATGGTTTTTTCATTGAATTTTCAAGGTTTTGTAAATGCTAATTCCTAACTATATATCGACTATAACCTATGTTTTTTTCTGTGAATTTCAATGGTTTTTTAATAGCAAATATCAAAAGCTGTCAAATGTCAAGTACGTGATAGGTAAAAACGTTTCGTATTTATGCACGCTGATGTGCTTTGAACGCTGCCCCCCCCACTCCCCTCTTTTCTCTTAGTAGTACTCTCTCTTTGCAGATAGTGAACGATAGTTAACGCAGACCTTTACCCCTGTTGTAATCCGTCGTACCTGCTTGTCTCTCCATTTGATTGATTATTATCCAAGCATTTACTGTTTTACAATTGGTTCTCTTTGGATCATTCTCTATTTACAAACAAGCACAAAGTCGCAATACTCTGTTTAGTCTTTGCAGATAGTGAAAAATCGTGTAAAAAAATAAAAGTAATCGAGCAAAATCAGTAGACCACTAATTCGATCTCTTTTTGACCTCGGTAAAATACAAACATTAGGAACAACCCTTCATGAGAAATACGAAAATAGTGAAATGAACTGAGCTCCACACCATGAGGGCTGCAAGACAGCTCGACTCCGCCACCCACACCGCCCAAAATAACGACAAACCCTATGCAAATATTATAAATATACACAACACACCAGCAAAGAAACAGAGTAAAACATTTTATTAAATAACTATTTACATAACTATTTTATACTTTTTATTGCCCGATCCGGCTAGCTCAATCGATCGAGCATGAAACTCATGCACCGATAGCAAGCGTTGAGAGTTTGTAGAACGATGGCTTTAGATTTTCCACATACGGTGTAGTGGCGCGAACTGGCAGAGGGCGTTTGGATTCTACCCCTTCCCCAAATAAGATTTTCATACGTGAATGTTCGTTCATGCTTTTTGTCCCTGAGTTGCTTCCATGTCACTGCCTTACACAAATTGCATAAGTCCTGGTTGTTGAGTGCCATACTTCATAGTTCTAAGCAGCTCTTGTAACACTGTTTAAACCTTATTTGCACCTGCTGCAGCTTCACTATTCAAAGTAAGTGGGGTCCATTTGTGGACCTGACTGCATTGGAAAACAATGTGATACGGTGCCTCCCTAAACCGCTTGACGGAGGCCCCCGAGGAGCGGTGAGATGGCGCGGACTGAGAGGGGGCGCTTGGCTCCTGCCCCCTCCCCAAGTCGTGTTGCCCTGGTGAGGCCTGAGATCGCCCCCGGCATAGGCGGCCGGCTCCCGGGGTCCGGCGGAATTTTTTCCCTTTTGAAGAATCTTCCATTCTGGACCTTGTCCCACAATCCGTTTGACCTGAAGACACGCTGTCGTGGGGCGCCCCTTTACCGTTTTAGTTGCCATTCCGCCCGCTTTTGGTACTCTGTGCCTCTTCCACCATTCAGCTGTTTACCGCCCGCTCTTGCGACTACAACGTCTCGCTCACCATGTAGTTGAGTTGCTCCCGCTCTTAAGATTTAACCGAACTTTTTGGACTGCTGAAAGCGGTTGTATTCCGACCGCTGGTTGGTGGAGACATTTTGACTATATTCTGGACCTGCATTGTCGCGTAATGCGTCATATGACGCGACGCGTTAGCGCACCCGAAAGTGCTCCGGTGCGCAAGGCGCAGCTTCCCGGAAACGATCCAGAGCGCGCCGCGCAGCGCGTAACGTAAGCATAACAGGTCATGTGACTTGTTAATAAAACTTTTCATTGGTTCATTTTACTTTTCTTTTCCTAATGATGTAAGACTAGGTCATGTGACCTACAAATAACACTTTTCATTGGATTAAAACATTTTTTTTCCCAAACGATGAAAGCCCCACCTTGTTTCTGGATGTTTCAGACTGAAGCTGGCGTCACCATGAGAGCACCACCATCTCGTAGCTCCGTCGTGGCCATTCCGCAAGCAATCATGGCAGCCGCTCCCCACCGGAAGCCTGCGGGAGTCGACGGCCCCCAAGACTTTTGTACAATCTTCAAGGCTGAGGGGACGCTTTCGAGAATGGAACCCAAGCCCTGGCAGACAAGCGTCCGAGTTCCAAGGTGTCCCAGGGCCATTTTACTGGACCAGGCCCAAATCCGAAGAGCCGGCCGCCATTTTAAGAGTCCTGTGGAAGCCGCCTATCGCTGCACCGCAAGAGTGGGAGCAACTCAACTACATGGTGAGCGAGACGCTGTAGCCGTAAGAGCGGGCGCTAAACAGCTGAATGGCGGAAAAGGCACAGTGTACCAAAAGCGGGCGGAATGGCGACTGAAACGATAAAGGGGCGCCCCACTACAGCAGACAAGCCTCCGCCATGTGCTTCAAAACTGCATATGTATCTTGTGATATCAAGGTTGGGCAACCAGTACATAACAAGCAGTTACGAGTCCCATTTACACCGGCACCATTTTGGGCGCGGCCGGGCAGGTCCAGGATCTACTGAAACATAACAAATGAGGCTGACGTCTCTGAAGCAGTTGACGAACAGCAGGACATAGCAAATAAACATGAACTCTCTAAAGCTGTTAACTCACTGCAGGACAAAACAAGTAAACCTGAAACCTCTGGAATAATTGTCGCTCAAAAGAACAACACACAAAACTCTGTAGAGCCTGAAGAAAAAAAAACAGAAGGGCACTGTAGTTTCAGACACACTTAACACTAATGACTAAACAAAGATATCGTCTGTTTATGAAGCAGTTATCATCTTCACAGAATTGACAAAGAAGTGTACAGACACCAATGCTAATAAGAAACACCAGGAAATCCTAACGCATCAGCATTCTCGGAAGAGGTTGACACAGATAACATCTTAAGGAACAAAGAAAGACCTGTTCACTCTTGACACCCCAGGTGCTGTGTATGTTGCACTATAGTGCTGCATCGAGAAAACGGACAACCCTATTGATGTGGATTTTTCATTATTGATTATTGTAAAGAAATGGCGACTCCCCCCTTTAGCAGATTAGCTAAATGTTTGCGTAATTTAGGCATAAAAGTTATATTATTGTTGTTGTTGTTGTTATCGTTATAGTTCTGGTTAATTTAAAAAAATGGTTAAATATATTTACAATTTTTGTTGCGTTCGTTATATTTAAAAGTTAATAAAGTTTTAAAATCTAACTTTGTTGGAGTACTATATATCTTTAAAAAATCGGGTGAATGGGGCCTTGAATCGGGTTATTGTCATGTGTGGGCTTTGCAAGTGTACTGCTACAAGATCGGACATTTCAAACTCAAATGCACGTTCTTTTTCTTACCTTTCCGAAGCATGGAGCGCAATAGCAGGCAGAGAAAGGGTGATGCACGTGTTGAACACTGCCTGGCCTGGCAAGTTGCTGGCAGTGCCCCCCCGCCCGCTCCTGAAAGAGGGCACACACACACCGCCGCCCCGAGTACTTCACAAATCTTTAAAAGACCATGCGCTTGTTCATGAGGCTTAAATGGTTTATCACCCCTTCTAGAACCCCTGCATCGACCCTCTGACGTTTCCTGGAAGAATTAGCACGTAACACAATACCAAGCCCTGTCAGCTGAAACCCCCGAGAAATCATGGGGCATATTATCAAGGGGGTTTATTTCCGCTTTTTTGGCTTTAAAAGCCAAAAAAAAAAGAGATAAAATTATCTCCCTATTACCAAGCTGTCGCTAACACCAGTTAGTGACAGCTAAAAGGAGATAGCGACCATCTTGGGCCCTGCTTTGCATATCAGTGATATTTATCACTAATGACATGCAAAGTGGGCGTGCCAAGATTTTAGCGACTGGAAACAGTCCCTAACCATCGCTATCTCCTATTACCAACTTTTGGAGATATTCGCGCTAAGCGCGAATATCTTCAAAACCTAACACCTGCCCTGAGCAGTTTTAGCCATGTTATCCAATGGGAAGTGGATAACATGGCTAAGAGCATTTGCTGGATAATGCATGAATATCGCTGACTTTTCAACGATATTCATGCATTGCGGCCGTTTTTTATCGCATTTGCGATAAACCTTGCTAATAGCAAGGTTTATGTGCGATAAAATTCGCCGATGTGCGGCGATAATTTTTGTCTCTAAACAAGTTAGAGACAAAAATTATCGCTAGTTGTTGGTAATATGCCCCCGGGTTTTTCCTTGCTGGAATCGGGAAGCGAAAGACTAGCACTGAAATCAGTAGTCTCACGCCTGAATCGGGAGGGTTGGCATGTCTGGATACTCTACAGCTGGGGCCATAAACTTCATCCGCAGGGCTAGGTGATAGCCTGGGTCCGGCCTGGACAATCGGACACAGAGGAAGAGGAGTGTCAGAGGGTGCGTTAGTGAATAGGGTGAAAGAGAGGTGTCGGGCGGGCACAGGGTGTGATTCTCAGAGAAGAGCAGCGCAGATGGGGGGAAGTATATGGCCCATGCATGAGAGAGAGAGCGGGGGTGACCAGTGCGTGGGGGAGATTCTTGCGAGGGTGGGGAGCCATGCTGAGGATCGGCGGCGTGCAGAGAGTGGCCCTGGTCAAGGCATCTAAAATGGCTGCCGTGCACGACAAAATTGTGGCATTGGACAAAAACGCAAAATGGCGCAGACAATGGTTATCAATAAGGATTCATTTATAACAAAATATTTACTCGCAGTGACAAAATGGTGGTCAACACTTCCTGATTTCCATCGAATCGAACGTTAACAAACGTCACGCAGCAAAAAAAAAAATAAAAGCTCACGCACAGAGCAGTTTTTAGACATGTTATCCAATGGAAGGTGGATAACATGGCTAAGAGCATTTGCTGGATAATGCATGAATATCGCTGACTTTTCAGCGATATTCATGCATTGTGGCCGATGTGCGGCGATAATTTTTGTCTCTAAACAATTAAAACGAAGCACAAAATGGCGAATTCCCGTTTCGCTACCAGTTTGCGGCCCAGTTCGCGGCCCGTGAAGCGCTTCTACCGTGAAAAATCATTTTTTTTTTATTTTCCCCACGGGACCCTTTAATAACCCCAACAACATTCCTAGGGGGTCAAGAGGGGTATACCTTGCCCCCTTTCAATAAATTCCCCCTTGGTTTTTCACCTCTTCTTCTCTCTCGATCCTACCGAGAGATAAGATGGCGGCCGCTCCGGACTGTTTAGAATGTTGACAGACACCGGAGAGCCAATCAGCTTTCTGCGCGCAAAGTTCCGTTTCGCGAAAAGTAAGCGGACCGGAGCGCAGCCCGGAGCGCTGTTACAGATATATATCTTGTTTTGAACGTTAATTTCTCAAAAACTACTGGAGCACATATATTGAGACCTAGCAAAGGCACATCGGGCTAACAGTCCCTACAATTTTGCCAAGTTTCGTGCAAATCCATTCAGCCGTTCGAGCTAAAAGTGAGTCCAACCGCCCTATGGAAAACTCAATGTTAAAAACGCGTTTTGGGACCCCCCTTTTTTCTCAGCCCCCCCTTGACGAAACCCCCCCAAATTTTCAGGGGCTGCTCAGAAACAAAATGTGCCATTTTCCTGAAAATTTCAGCCGATTCCGTCCACAAACGCCAAAGTTATTAGACATAGAATTTTCAAAAATCCCATAGGGAATTAATCCTAACTATATATACCTACTGGCGATAGCCAGTAGGTAATATATATATATATATATATATATATATATGGATATATATATTCACTTAAAAAACCATAGGGTTCAGGCCTTATATAGTTAGGAATTAACATTTCAAAAACCTTGCACATTCATTTAAAAAACCATAGTCAAAGTCAAAGTCAAAATTTTATTATGTTTTTGGCTCTCAATGAGGGCCACATAAAATAAGTACACAATATACAAATTTTACATACCAAAAAACAGGAAGAAAAAAGAAAAAGAAAAACCATACAGACGAGCACAAGTAAGGTAAGACATCCTGTCATTGGTTGAGTAATCATCAACATCACCCCATGTATTATTAATAAATATCTAAAAAGCCTTTAAAAACATTTAAAATTCTGTAACAAAACATTTCATTTGGCGGACAATAAAGAGCATGGAAAAAAGTTTTTACATTTAAAATTCCTAGTTGTAGACAGATTGGTTTTAACCATTTGAGGCGTAATGGGCGTAGTACAGTACACACAAACAAGACATGGTTACGATCCTGTACAGCATTATGACAGAGATTACACATAGGAGATACACCGTACCACTTTGCAAGGAGGAAATTTAGTGGAAGCAGATCATGTCTTAAGAGGAACCATAACCTACGGACTCTGTGAGGAATATTCCAAGTAAGATATTGTTGGGGTTGCTTTAATGTATATGTATTCAACAGAGATTGTCTTCCTCTTTTCCTTGGTTGGGCAAGCATATCCAATTTATAACACAGTTCCCAGGATGCACTTTTTAGTTTCACCTTGAGCTCAGTAGGATCAAGTAAAAACAAGGTGTTTGCATCCAGCTCTAACAGACTTGCTGCTTTTCTAAAGTTTTTTACTAGTAAAGAGAACTCATTGAGATCCCCCAAGAGTTCTCTTTTAATAGCTTCTCGTAGGGAACCAGTTTTACCTTTAACCAGACAGGCCACCCATCTTACGAGGGCAATCAACCCCTGGACCCAACTGCTTCTCAGTCCGAATTCCAGCCTGCATGAGGTAACAGAGCAGGCGGTATTAAGAGAAGAGATTTTCCTTAGAACCTTTCCTTCTATTTTTTGCACAAATCCCCAGTGTTTTAAATCCACTAATTCAATTCCGTATAGGAGAGTAGCAGGTATCTTTGCTTTAAATACATCTAGGAATAGTGTGAAGTGTCTCTTCCCTGTAGCATTGTATAAGGAACACAATCCCATGCCATGTGCCAGCGCTTTACGAGAATTGTGCTCTATATGGGTGGTCTCACTTATATTTGCAGCAATTATTTTCCCTAAGAAGGTGTAGGTTTTGACTACCTCTAATTTCTGTCCACCTAATATCCAGTTATAATTTTCGGACCTGCATTTTTTCTTGCCGAATATGCACATAATTTTGCTTTTTGAGGGATTGATCTTCATATAATGTGCTTCAGAAAATAGATTTAATGCATGCAGGCGGTTGGACAGACCCTTCGGGGTTAGATCTAAAACAAGTATATCGTCCGCATACATTAGGACCGATATAGGTAATCCTCCAATTTTTGGGGCTAATCCCCCACCAGCTGTTATGCAGGAAGGTAGGTCTGCCGTATATAGGGAAAGCAATATAGGGGCCAATATACACCCTTGTTTTAATCCATTCGGGGAAGGGATAGATTGAGAAAGACCCCTTTCACCACCTTGTAGCACCTTACACCATGTGTTGGAATGAAGAGATTTTACCAATTCTAGTAACTGTACTGGCATGCCCAATGTAGCAAGCTTTTTCCATAGCGTTGGACGATCTACCTTGTCAAACGCCGCGGAGTAGTCGATAAATGCTACATATAAACCACCACCTGGGACACGGACATATTTGTCTACAAGCACCTGTAAGGAAGTCAAATTATCAAGAGTACCGTGCTCTTTACAAAACCCTGTTTGCTGCATAGGTAAAATACCGTTTGATTCTATCCATTTCATGATTAACAATAAAATACATTTAGCGAAAATTTTCCCTATTGAATCCAGAAGAGCTATTAAACGATAATTCTTAGGATTATCCCGCTCTCCCTTTTTAAATATGGGAATCAAGATACTTCCCCTCCAAGAATTAGGAACTAATCTAGAAGTGAAGCATGCATGAAACACTGGAAGAAGTATCTTACTCCAGGAAGTGACATCCTGCTTGATTATAGACATGGGCAATTCATCCGGGCCCATAGCTCCAGAAGAGCGCATACTCTTTATCACGGATGCTATGGATTTCTCAGTCGGGAATTCTATGTTATACTCTTCATTCAGGGCTAGCTCCAAATTATTATTATCCTCCACTCCGTTAGAAGCATATAGACTAGAAATAAATGTTATCCAGACTTCTTCCATAATAGAGACTGGAATGGGAGAGGTTCTCAGTCCACATCCCTTCCCTATTATAGACCAGAAATCTCTAGCTTTGTTATAGGCCGAGGCCTCTCTTAACCTTATCCAGAGAGAGTCTTCTTTTTCTTTTTTTATTTTGTTTTTTAGTCTATTCCTCCTTCTTTTCAGTAAGGCTAACTTACGCTCATTCTCCCTCGATCTATTAAGGTACTGTTGCCTAACAAGTTTATTTATTTCCTTATTTAAGGATAATAATGTGGGTGGAGGGAGTAGGGGATTCTTAGGATTTCTGTTTTTCTTTGCTGTCCTTGTAAGCTTCTGCAAGAGCATTTCAAAATTAAAAAATTCAGTTCCCTGCCATTCGTCTAGTTCTAATAGAGTTTGGGCAAGAATACTTTGAACATCCCTTGCAGTGCTAGAATCCCAGAAGCATCTTCCAGACTTACGATTAATAGAAATTCCTGTATTAACTAGAGACCAGGATTCAGTCACAGGAGGTCGTAATGAAATTATTATATTAACCATTTTATGGTCACTCAAGGTGGAATGAGAGATCACTATGTCCTGAATGAACGAGAACGTATCATAGTCTGTGATTACATAATCTAGGATGGATTCACCCCTGAATGACCCATGTGTAAACTTAGCTGGAGTGTCAGAAGGCATTCTGCCATTCACTATGAGCCCCTCTACCGAGCTCAGTTCCCATAGTAAAATCTTTCCTCTTTTGTTAGTTTTTATTTTATTGGGAAATACAGATTGCGGTATATTATATGCTTCTTCCTTAGATTTGTTTCTAAATATATCTAAACTTAGGTTAGACACTTTACTATTTAAGTCACCCATAAGTAGGATATATGGGGGCTCAACAAGCTCTAACAATTGCTTTACATAAGAAAACATTCGCTTTAAGACAGAATTAAAAGTATGTTCTGGCGGTATATATGCATTTACGATTACAAGTGATGTTCGACTACCTATTAATGACAGGTTATTAATGGTTATTACTTGGAAAAGCTTACTAGTGTTGGTATAATGGGAAAATTGCCACTGTAAGGAGTTAGATAAAAAACAGGCAATTCCCCCTTTCACATGACCTCTATTTCAGGGTATAGCGGGGGCCTCAAAAACGAAATAATCTTTCCCCCCATATTGTATATCTTTACACCATGTTTCTTGTACACATAGCACATCTGCCTTCAAGGAAAGAATATAATCCAATTGCTCAGGGGAATTATAGAGACCTGCAGCATTCCAGGAGATAATTATTAATTGACTGTTAAAGATGTTGAAATAGTCGTTTGTTGTTCGATGTATTGTTCGATAGAGCTCCTGGTAGCCAATTCCACTGCTGGGGGTCTTGACATTGAGAAGGAATCATATTCTCATGACATGGAAGTATCTTCGAAACCATTCGCTTACCCCTTGAAACACAGATTTTTAGGTCTTTATTATGGGCAGGCGGAACGTCCAGCCTAACACCCAACTTTAGAGTTCCTTCTCTGGGGCAAATACTAATGAAAGGTAACACATCTATCCCTCTACATTGGAAAGCTTCTGCTTGTTGGAGAACGAGATTAGCAATTATCTTTGAGCAAAATGTAACCCTTGCACGTTGCCCATTATCACATGTTATAGCAGAAACCAAGTCGATATCACTTGACTGAATTAGTTTTAAGCACTCAATGTCCTTAAGGCAATTAAGCAACCATGATCTGTTCATATTTAGATCCGAGTCGAATAATGGCAGAAAATCCAGTGTCAAGGTATCCACCCACAAGGGAGGATCTTTCAAAGGCGGGTTTGTTGAGACCAATGTCACTTCAGATGGCAACCGGAAAATAGGGGCAGTTGGATTAAGTACCCTTATTACTGTAGGCTCACAGACCAGACTCAATCTATTTCCGCTATTGAAAGGGAAGGTGGGGAGACCGTCAAGATCGCAAGTTGGAATATTGCTGGTCTCCGTGCCAAGAGAGATGACACAATATGGTTGGAACAACTAAGGGGCTATGAGGTGGTGGCTCTCCAGGAGACCTGGGATAGAGATTGTAACTTCTGGCTGGATGGTTATACCTCTTATTTTAAAGCTGCCCAAAGCTCCAGCTCAGGAAGGAATCGAGGTGGGCTCATGTTTCTTATCTCCGTTAAACACAGGGGAGTTGTGCAGATTGTAAGCACCACATCCCACAATCTCTTAGCCTGTGAAATAACCTTACCTAATAATGTTAAGATACTTTATGTGAACTTCTATAATGCACCTCAGGGTATGCACTGTAATGAAAACATTAACGTTTTAGCAAAATTTTTAACCACATATAAGGAAAGTCAAACCACTTTTTTTCATTTAATTTTGCTTGGGGATTATAATATACATTTGTGCCAGCAAAATTGTCAGTACAGGGTTCACTCAGATATGGATTATCTCCCTCAATCTCATTTTGAACACTCTATAAAGGGGGTTGCGCTAGAAGAACTACTGTCTGATATTGATTTATCTGAGCCAGAGTTTATCGACCCTAATGAACGGGTAGCCACTTATAGCGCAAGAGATTCAAACTCTGTTATTGACTTTATATTTGTTTCCCCAGGTTTGTTACAAAATGTTATTTTTTATAATGCTGTACAAACTGTTTTTAGCGACCATAACCCAGTAGTTATGGAATTAAGTAACAAAAACTTAGCAATACTTGCCATAATTACA
Organism: Lissotriton vulgaris; assembly: GCF_964263255.1. Classification (NCBI taxonomy): domain Eukaryota; kingdom Metazoa; phylum Chordata; class Amphibia; order Caudata; family Salamandridae; genus Lissotriton; species Lissotriton vulgaris. The sequence goes on along the minus strand of NC_141691.1, from coordinate 895,045,365 downwards.
AAGACTGACCCCCATATGGATTTATCTGTGCAAGACCGGGGGAGGCGGGTCAAGTGGGGTAAAATTATCCCAGAGGACTTTTTCTGTGAACTTACTGAGAAGGTGGGAGATGAAATCAACACTTGTCTGGACCCTCTTAGGTTTGGAGGTGATATTATTACCTCTTTTGATAATATCTGTAAACAAGTAAACTTGATGCTAACATCTAATATGAAACATAAGGAGCAAAAACTGCATGGGTGGTTTGATGCCAATTGCTCAAGGGCCCACAGAGTTTTATTGAAAGCATTAAAACAGTCACCCAGGGACACCGAATTAGTGGCTAGACTAAGGAAAAATTATAAATCTGTTGTAGAGATACGTAAGAAAGAGATTAAGAATAATGCTTGGGACTCACTCTATGACAGGGCCACCCTGAAGGATAGTTCCAAATTTTGGGGAATCATAAATACTCCCTTGTTTAGCGAGAATGATAACTCTCCGCTGGAATTAAATATATCTGAAAAAGACTGGCTGCTTCACTTTGAAAAAATATATGGGAGTAATCTCCAGATAGACCCATTTGTACCATCATTAAGTGAACAACCAGGGTCACCCTTGCGGTTCACCATTAAGGAAGTCCTAAAGGCTATTGAAGATACAACTGCTCATAAGGCCCCGGGCCCAGATGGGGTCCCTGCAGATATGTATAAATCCAACCCTTCAATATGGTCAATTGCCCTTACAAATATTTTTAATAAAGCCAGCATTGATAAAAGTAGAATGCCAACGACTTGGTCACGGTCTATAATAGTCCCCATTTTCAAGAAGGGCCAGAGGGGGGATGCAAGATGTTATAGGCCGATATCATTGTTGGATTCGTCCTTTAAAATATTAGGGAAGGTGATCCTAAATAAGATTGTATCGTGGGAAACAAATAATGACATCTTGTGCGATGCACAGTATGGTTTTAGATCTGGCAGAGGTACTGAGGATCAGTGCCTCAATTTACAACTAATAGTCAGTAAATACACTGTGGCTGCAGAGGGGTCAATCTATCTAGCGTTTATGGACTTGTCCACAGCTTTTGACCTAGTGAATAGGTCAAAGCTGTGGACTATGCTCCTGGATATGGGCCTAGACCAGGCATTGGTGTACTTCATGGCCGATCTGCATAGGGACCTGAAAGCGGCTATACGCATGTCACAAGATGGGAAGTGCACGGCTGACTTTAAATCCGGGAGGGGAGTACGACAGGGGTGTATTTTGGCCCCAATACTATTTTCTTTATACATTAATGCATTAAGTGTAAATTTGGAGGCGGCATCTGTTGACGTCCCATGTATGGGGGGTACTAAATTACCAGTATTACTATATGCTGATGATACAGTTCTGCTGTCAAGGACTCCCGTAGGTTTGCAACGCCTCTTAAACTCCTTTGGGAATTTTATGCAAAACCTGGAACTTGTAATTAATGTGGAGAAATCGCATGTGATGTTTGTGGGGAAAGGGAGGAATAATACCAAGACGCTCTTGTGCAATGGCTCAGTAATATCAAAAGTAAAAATCTTCACATATCTGGGTGTAGTGTTTGATGACCTGGGTAGCTGGGCCCCCCAAGTGGCAAATAAAAGAGCAGCAGTGAAAAAGTCATCGGCTGCAATACTTGGCTTCGCAAAAAGATTGGGTGGGAAACCCCCTGAGGCCATTTTGGCGATTTACAGAGCCAAAACTATGGCCATAGCCAGGTATGGGGCAGCAATCTGGGGTTATAAAGACTTAACTTTGATTCAGAGAGAGGAAAACAAATTTTTGCGAGCTCTCCTAGGCCTTCCCCAATCCACTTCCTCGTTTGCGGTCCATGTAGAGCTAGGTATGGGCTATATTGCGGACATGCTAAACATGGCACCGCTTTTACTATGGATCAGAACTTGGCTTAACCCCAAATTAACACTGAACCATAAAATTATTAAAGACTGTTTGGGGCGGGATAGAGTGGCTGATATCAAATGGCTGGCATACATCAAAACATCTACTGCACTCCTGGGTCGCCCGGAATTATACTTACATCCGGAAAATTTGATTAAAGATGACATAAACTGGGTAAAACAGAATTTCATTAGGTGCCGTGAAATGGATCGAGAGTCGATTGAAATTTCTAAATCGACAGTAAGATCACATTTTTTGTTGATCAGTTCAATGTCAATGCAACCATATCTGACTGTTGTCACACGTCCTTATCACCGTTGGTTGCTAACCAAATTTAGATTCAACCAGGCACACTTTCTGTTGGGTAAATATGAAAATTGGTGCACGCCAATGGAAAATGTTCCATGTGAATGCGATAATTTTTCCGACCAGGATTTGTCACATTTTATCTTTTTTTGCCCCTTCTTCTCGGAAGGCAGGGTAAAGTACATCAAGCCTCTTCTAAGGGAAATGGGGTTTTTACAGGTGAAACCTGCATTGTTGTTCTTACAATTAATGGAAAATCATCGAGTGATGTTTTGTGTAGCCAATTTTTTGATTGCTTCTATTCGTGCTAGACGGAAGAGATCTCATACGAGTCTAGATGGAGTTAATGTAAATGTATGTCCTATACCTGATAGTATGAATTAATTTCTAAGCTCTGCTCCGTTTTTCATATATTTTCAAAAATGGGTCCATGAATTATTTCTAGATAACAATGTAATTCCTGTACGCTAGGTCATTTTATATGTACTGTTAATGAAATTTAAAATGTACAGTATTTTTAAAGTTTTTAAAGTTTTGTATGATGTTTTTATGTTTGTATAGCATACTTTTATGATTTTTATCTAATCGAATAAAGTGATCTTTGACTTGACTACTGTAGGCTCAGTTCTTGTGTCTTCATCAGCTGGTGCAGGGAATTCTGTCTCATTAACCTCGGAACACATGACTCTCTCATTGCTATTATTATCAGCGGGAGTATCTTTCACTACAGAACTGGTAACACAAACCTCAGCCTCTTTCCTGGGAGTATCCGATGTTGAACTTTCTGGAATTTCTATTACATCAGAGGCTTCATTTAAATGTTTTTGGAATAAAATTTGCCTCTGTCTTCTCTTCGCATACTTACGGACTGGCTTCCTATTCTTTCCTTTATACTTTTTGCTTTTTTATTTTTTTATTCCCTTAGTACCAGATGTTAATTCACGTTCTTTTTTCTCTTGGTTAAAAATAGGGAATAAAACATTTCCAGTAGTTTGATTGCCCTCTACCGGACATTCTTCCTCCATTAATTGACCTTTTGCAGTAGATTGATGTATCACCAGTGAACTTTCTTCCTTCGCTATAGAGTCTTTCTCTCTTTCATTCGACATTTTTAAGGAAGTTGGGATTAGGGTCTCAGAAGGCTCATGGATATCCACCTTTAACGTCATCCCAGCCACTGCATTTTTTCTTAATGAAGTATTACTGTCCATGGTATTTATGGCAACAGAATTAGTAGGATGAGCTATTCCCTTCTCCATATTTTTTGCCACTAATACTTTCAAAATCTCAGTAACTGAGTCCATAATGCAGTCAGAACTCACTGCAAATTTTCCTAATAGAAGTAATATAGAAGCCAGTAAATCTTCAAGAGCAATCAGAGAATCCGAAATCGGTTTTTCATTTTTCGGATAGCCAGACGCAGTATAAGCGCGGATCCCAGAAAGATTTAGTTGTGGAGATTTTAACTCACTATGCGTAGAAAGGATATCATTGGATGCTATAGAAGGGGTGCTACTATATAGTAGTAATCCAGAAGGCGTCGCTCTATTAGGGGTTTTGATTAGTTCAGACTGATTCACCGTTCCCTCGCCCATATAGCGACCACAGAGTTCTAGATCAATACTGGACGGAATAGATAGTTCCACGATATCTTTCTCCGTGTGTTCAACATTCTCATTATGCTGTTTTACTTCCAAATTTATTAGCAACGGATTAGGAAGATCTCCTTTAGTTGAACATGATGGGAAAATAACTTCATTAGTATGTGGTTGACTCATCGTAGTTAGATCATGCTTAAGATCAGCCACTTCTTCATGTTGAGAGTCAGTTTGTGATATCAACCCCTCATCTTTTATTAGAGGTCCTTCCGTATCCTTATTAGCTGGTTTTTCCCATATTTGCATTAGCTGCATTTGTCCCTTCAATTGAATGGTATTGTCATATTTGTTCCTCAGGGGGTTAGATCTCGTTTTTATGCATGACCTTCCCCCTAGCACTCTTCCAGAGCGTAACTTCTTTGCTGTCATAGTGCAAAAGGCTGTAACCAGTATGCAGACCAATATCACCAGAATTATATGAAGAGGTTCGTAAAATAATTAACAAAGTGTCTTTTAAAAAGCCAATACAGAGGTAGTGCTGAGAATACTAAACCAAATGAGGGATCTGTCGCCTCACAGTATTTTCGTCTGCAGTATGTTAATGTATTATGTATTCAACAATAAAATGAAAATACCGGGGCCCAGCCCGGCCTACCTCGGCCACAGAGGGCCCGCCCTTTGCCCGGGCTTCGCCCCGGGCTCTCCCGCGCGCGACTCGCGGGGCGAGAGGCACTCCTCCCTCTTAAGGGGCGCTCGGATGATGGCGTCACGTTGGTCGCGCCACACCCGCCGGGGCAGCTGGGAAGTGTAGTCCCCGCGGCGGAGGTGGCTTGCTGCGACTTCGATGGCCATTCCCCTCACGGCGGCGCTGGGACCACTGGAGCGGCACTCCAACAAAGAATCAAAGAACCGATGAGCCGTTCCCGTCACGGCGTTGACTGCATCAACAACAGGTATTTTTTGCAAGCGTTCACTGCGCTCGCTCGGTGCTCCTCCCTCTTAAGGGGCGCTCGGATGATGGCGTCACGTTGGTCGCGCCACACCCGCCGGGGCAGCTGGGAAGTGTAGTCCCCGCGGCGGAGGTGGCTTGCTGCGACTTCGATGGCCGTTCCCCTCACGGCGGCGCTGGGACCACTGGAGCGGCACTCCAACAAAGAATCAAAGAACCGATGAGCCGTTCCCCTGCATCAACAACAGGTATTTTTTGCAAGCGTTCATAGGTCTCAGGCCTTATATAGTTAGGAATTAGCATTTAAAAAATCATTGAAATTGCTCCTATATAGTTAGTTGTACTAACTATATTTCGCGCACCCGCAATCCACTGCTGATGATGTCACATATTACATCATTCATGACATGGTCAGTGACATCACTGATGACATCACTGATGACATCTCAAATGACATCACTGATGTCATCACTGATGAAATCTCATTTGACATCACTGATGACATCACTGATGATATTATTCTGTGTATCATTCATGTGATAATAAGATGCACCTCCTCACACTCTAATATAACCTTTGATACACCCAGTGTTAAATACAGACTACCATTCTTGAAACCATTGACACACCAATACCAGTTACTACATACGCACTCACTGATTCTTAGGTCTACACACACATTCACCCATAGAATCACTCATACATACAGTCACTCATCAATACAACACTATCATATGCACTCATACACCTATGCAGACACTCACACACTGCCACTAATCCATGGAGTTACTCACACACCTGGTCAGTCATGCAAAGAATCAATCACACTTCCATTTCCTCAACTCAACTATACAGTTATACACACACAACACCTTACTTATTCTAACATATACTAACACATACTTACTCTCTTATACAATCACTGATACAAGTACACAATGATCCATATAGCCACTCGCACATTCACTGGCTCTCATGTATAGTCATTTATATATGCCAACTCTCACATGCACTGTGTTTTACATATGTACTTACTTGCACATGTAGCACTGCGATATCCATTCACTCACCAACACACCCATGCACACAGTCAACCGCCCATATAGCTGCTTCCACATGCACTCTTGAACTCATACACCTAGTGAATCAACTGCTCACACATCTATGCACAGAGTCACACACCTCCCAGCCACCCACACACACACTCAGTCTCCCATTCAAATACTTGGGCAACCAATCAATAACCCATATAGCCACTCATGTAGCTACTGATAAACACATGCAGCAGCTTACACAACAACAGACATACTGATGCACACATTTAGACAGTTTAGTCACTAACCCATGCATTTAGTAAGACACATTTAATCACTCACTCATACAGTCAGTCACGCACCTACTAAATCCTTCATCCAGACACTTATACATCCACTCATTCTTCAATATGTAAAACATATTTAAACTTTAAAGAAACACACAGTCACTGGATGATGTCATCAGTGATGTCAAATGAGATGTCATCAGTGATGTCATCAGTGATGTCATTTGAGATGTCATCAGTGATGTCATCAGTGATGTCACTGACCATGTCATGAATGATGTAATATGTGACATCATCAGCAGTGGATTGCTGGTGCGCGAAATATAGTTAGTACAACTAACCATATAGAAGCAATTTCGGGGCAAGATGGCCGCCGGGACGCCGTAGTGGAAGGTCGTGTCCTGACACCCTCCTGACCGAAGGACGAAAATGCGGTGAATTACGTGCTCGTTGTGCCTCTCTGACTACAGTTCTCCTGTTACTGTGGCGCATACGCTAAACCAATTTGCCGTGGAATTAGGTGTGGAATTTGGTCCTCTGTGGGAAGAGACTGTGCAATTGACTTGGTGATTAGTAGCACAGGTGGAGAGCTGACGAGAGACGGAGTCGGCATTAACAATCTAACAAGAAGTGCGACTTACTGAATAGAAGGTGATGTTGAGAGAGCTCACTGGCTTGTTTTTGCTGATAAGTGACTTTCCTCACGAGAAAAAGGGGGCATTGCATAAATATTTACATAAACATTTTATATTTTTGATAGCTCGCCCGCCCTTATCTGGAAATCATTGCTGGAAAACTGCTTTAAGATCTATGGCTCCAAAGCTTGCACTCTATTTGAAGAAAACTCGAGTGTGAGACGGCTGGGACAATGATTATGAGGTAGAAGATGATATGGATAGCCTTGCTGCTCCAGCGTCAAATCTACGAGGGAAAGTGCGCTCTAAAGCACAACAAAGACGCGAAGCAGCAAAGGAAACAAAACTGAAAAAATACGGGAAAAAGAGGAAGGAGAGAAAAAGAAGAAGTCGACTGCTCCACCATCAGCCTCAGCGAGGAGAAAGGAGGAGGCAAAACTCACCGCCGGAGAGACATCAGGGAAGGAGACTGCACTCCGCCAAATGACTATAGTGGAGACGTTTTTACCCGCAGTGGTGTCAGCGCCAACTATGCAAATAACTCTGCAATTGGATCCGCCACGGGGAGCTGAAATCCCCACGTTGGCGTGCCTCAAGGACCACCAAGTGCAAAAAAAAATGTTTTTTTTTTAAATTGCGGGGTACGCGCACGGTACGCGTACCCAACGCGTACGGTGTGCGTACCCCGCGATTTTTTTTTTGCCCTTGGGGGTCCTTGAGGGGTCCAGGCAGAGGGTCACGCAGCCTGCCTCCCACAATACACAAATTCTCGGGGTGGTGGTTCCCGGGGCTTGAGGGGGGTTGTTGAGGTACCCACACTTCTAATTTTGCAGGTGGGGGGCCTTGAAGCCCCCACAACCATTTATTTTATAGCCCCAGGAGTGGCTCTTAGTCTTGTAGAGGAAAAAGCAATGTTGAGAAAATCTTCCTCTAAGATAACAAAGGATTTTAAAGTCCATTTTCGGCGGTTTGTTGTAGTATTTGTGTATTAAAGCGAGAACAATTTGACTTTCGTATTTGTAAATATGTCACTAAGTTTTGCAATGTCAACAATCTCGTCTTCCATTTAAATAGGCACAAAGTATTTATTGAAGTTTATTGTCAATCGTGAAGCAACACTGTCTGTCTGTTGAGATGTCATCAGTGATTTTATCAGTGATGTCACTCACCATGTCTTGAATGATGTAATATGTGACATCGTCACAGTGGATTGCGGGCGCGGGAGTTACAGTTAGTAGAACTAACTATGACGGAGGAATTTCAATGGTTTTGTATGAGTAAAATGTCCAGCTAACTATAACACCCCTGAAACCTATGTTTTTTTCAATGAATTTCTAAGGTTTTTTAAATGATAATTCCTAACTATAACCTGCTTGAAACCTATGGTTTTTTCAGTAAATATATATATAGTGTGTTTGTACATGTGTGTACAACACTCTAGAGGTTCTTATTGTTTGCTTGATCAGTTCTCAGGAATTTCTACAGACCTCATTGATGAAGCTGAGTCAAAAGGCAGAAGTGATGTCTCATTTCTCATTTATCTCATTGCCCTCTCCACGCTTTTATCAGTGGCCCTCTTGCTTTCATATGTTGTTGACGATAGAGAGAGAGGGAATAATGAGCCTTGTTCCCGTTGGACCCGCTATAAAGGTTGGTACCAATCTGACAGGTTATACTAGGTAAAAACATATAAAGAAAAATAAATTGCATGTAATAAAAATCCAAAAACGAATTCTAAGATAGTTTTTGCTCTGAAATACATTAAAAAATAATAATATAATATATCAAATATTTACAATCAATAGAATCTATAAGGCCTATATTGTCTCCAAATATGAACATGCATTTTTGTAGAAAGATTTTTATTTTTTCCTTAGCATCAGTGCAGTATAAAAGCCATTTACAAATGAGTTTAACTTCCCACAACACTTCATCACAGTTAAGCACAATCAACATTTCAAAGTCACATCCCTTTATTCTACCACTGTTATAATCTGAGCCCCATTATAGTCCCTTTGGTCCTTTTTGTCATTCGGAATCTGAATCATCATCTTCTTGCTCATGAGGTGGATCACATATGTCTCCCCTGTATTTATTTTCAGGCTCCCCAGATTTTACTCCACTTTTGGGGGCACCCCCGATTACTGAACACTGTTCTTTCGGCTATCATGGCCGCATCCATGTTCCTGCCCCATGCTGCAAGAGATGGCGTTTCTGTCACTCCCCATTTCCGGGCAATGTTCCTTTTAGCGATCATGATCCCCAGCGTGGCCCAGCTCTGAGCTGGACTAGTTAGGTCATTGGGTTCCCATATGTTCAATAAACACTTCCTGGGCTCTGGTACTAATGATAGTCCCTCTGATTGCGACATTGTCCTCATCACCTGTGTCCAGTATTCCATTATTTTAGGACATTCCCATATGGTTTGAAAAAAGGTGCCCTCATCCCGGCAGCCGCGCAGACAGGAGGGGTGCGTTATTTTATCTATCCTGTGTAGGGTGTACCTGGTGTAGTATGATCGATGTAGAGTTCTGAGCTGCACTAGCCTAAGTCATGAGGGTATGCACACCTCCCGCGGAGAAGCCCACGCCTCTTGCCACTCCGAGTCATCGAAATCGCCTATATCTTGGGGCCATTTGTCTCACAGGGGGCCCGTCGGTTCTGGCAGGTTGTTTACTGATTTACGATACGTGAGTGAGGTGGCCTTCTTTTGCATGTATTCTGTCGGTAACCTATCCTCCATAGGTGATGCCTCCGAGACTTCGGTACCGGGTGGCAATGCTGTCATTAAATTAGTTTGTTAGCCTGTGCACAACCAATTCTTAACCAGAAATTGTGTGTGAGTTTCAATTTCAATTCACCGTTGTTTATCTTATAATACCACTCATCAAATATGGCAGCTGACGAGACACAGAAACACATCCGGTAGTCCGTCTTCCATGTTTATGGAGACGTGAATTATACGTAAGATGCAGTACGCGCTGCATCTAAACACGGAAGTAATCCGGGAGCGATGAGGAACACTTCATATCACACCCGAGGATATTCCATCTATTAATCTCGGTAAGAGAAGCTTAAACACTGAGAGAATTAGATTTTGGGAAGCGCTCAATCTAACCTGAGCGCGTTGAACGTCATAGTTTAACCGGGTGAAGGAATTTTCGTTGTAATCGGTATTGGTACGATTGGGTTGTACGTGATTACAAAACGGTAGCATTTCGGACCGCACATTAGGGATTAATTTGCTTTCATTTCTTGCATATAGATCACTGATTAAGATCTATAGTTATACCCCGACATGAGAACGTGAGTACTAAACATTGTTCACACAACATGGAATGATGTCACGAATGTCAGAGTACATAAACTATATATCACAAGATGCATGCATACACTACGTAACAATGTTTCTAAATGAATAAGCTATTCCTAGTTCTATATCACATGATGTTACATTACTTTCCTCAGATCATACTCCCTGATGAAGAGCATATAGTGCTCGAAATGCATTGGAGAACAATATGATGTGATGTGAAAACGCATTGTATAAATGAAATGGAGAAATATATGACAATTTGAGAAAAAAAGACAATTGAATTGAAAGTAACAATGTATGCATACAATTCATGTTAAATTGAACATTTGAAGCTTTATTGATCACCGAAGGAGTGCCCCAAAAGGGATCTGCAACCAAGTGATTGGAAGCACTCAGGAATACTGTCATTAAGGCATGTCTAATCTGCTTGTATCTAAACAGCTCTGAAGACGCCAGTTCATATTGTTGTTGAAGACGCTCAAATGGAATTATTTCCCCATTATGCCACACGTCTCCCACCGTGGATATATCAGTACCATCCCAGTTATCAAAACCCTTACTATTAGTAAGTCTACCTAATTGTTTCAAATCCCATAATGGAGTATGTTGGATCAGAACCCCACGCCATCCCAGTTTGGCCTGGGCAGCATGCCATAGGGCAATTGCGTGTCTCAGTGGTCCGATCATTGTTGGGGTCAGTTTCCAGTCATAGAGTTGAGAAAGCATACCTTTTGTACCTAATAATGCTCTGTCGGCCTTAAATGCTGGGTCTGACTGCGGAGCATGTAGCCATTGGTTAATTACCTTCAATTACGCCGCCCAGTAATAGAGTTGTATGTTTGGGAGTTCTATCCCTCTATCATACCAGCCACGCACTAACTTGGATTGCGCAATGCGTGCCGGCTTGTTGCCCCATATAAGGCCAGAGACCTGTGCCGCAATTGCCTTAAAGTAATTTGGTGACACCGGGTACGGCGTATTCTCTAGTACATACAAGAAGCGGGGCAGGGCCATCATCTTGAAAAGCGCTGCTTTTCCTAGCAAAGTCAGCGGTAGGGTTCCCCAATGGCGCACATCTCTTTTGAGAAGGTCCAGCGCCGGTTGTAGATTCCTTTTAAAGAAATCCACAGAGTCTGTGGTTACGTATATGCCCAAATATTTAAAAGCACTCTACGAGATCTGGAGTGGGCAGTCCAGAGGAAGCTGCGGCAGGGGGCCGTGTAGCACATACAGTACCGATTTGGACCAGTTTATGGTATATCCAGACGCCCTACCGTAAATCGCACAGATATTTAGAAGGGTCAGTATGGAGCGCCTAGGAGATGCCAGATATAACAGGACAACAGGGAGACTCGATCCTCCCAGCTGTTCGTCCATTTGAGTCCCTGTATCATTGGCTCCCACTGTATCCACGACGCCAGGGGCTCCAGCACCAGAGCAAAAAGCAGCGGTGACAGGGGGCAGCCCTGGCGCGTGCCCCTCACCAGGGGGAAGTCGTTAGAGATGTGACCATTAGCAGTGACATGAGCCATTGGTTTGGTATATAGAAGTCAAACCCATGCATAGAAGTTTGGCCTAAAGCCCAGGTGATGGAGCACTCAAACAGAAAGGGCCACTTGACCATGTCAAATGCCATTTGTGCATCCAATGGCAGCACCACCGTCGGTTCCTGTAAATAAACCGCTCGGCCAAGCACTCGGTGTAATCTCCTCAGGTTGAGGGCCGTGTTTCTGCCTGGTATAACACCAGACTGGTCTGGGTGTATTAGTGCCGGTAAATGAGGTGTGAGCCTAGTCGCCAATAGTTTTGCGAGGATTTTAGCCTCTGCATTTAGCAAAGATATAGGGCGGTAAGAGGTGCACTTATCAGCAGGTTTTCCTGGCTTCGGTATAGCCACTATGGTGGCCATGCGTTGATCTAGTGGGAGTTCGCCCACTTTCAAGCTGTTTGTGAACATGTTTAACAAGTGAGGTACGATGGTCTCTGCCGTCCTCTTGTATAGTTCGATAGGTATACCGTTGGGCCCTACAGCTTTACCCGACTGCAGTGCTCCAATTACCACCTGCAGCTCGTCTACCTTGAGATCTGCCTCTAATTCACTTGCTGCTTCAGGGGTGAGTCTGGGCATAGCAATATCTTTAACATAAGTCAACGCCTCCTCTAGTGTCATCTCAGAGGCTGACGAATAGACTGTCTGAAAGTGTTGTGCCAGTGTGTGCACTATTGTCCGTGAGTCGGTTTTTGCCTGTCCCTCCTCTGAACGAAGTTGCGCTATCCATCTGACAGCCTTGTCCCTTCTGTCTAGCCATGCCAATAATTTCCCGGCTTTATCTCCGGTGTCAAATATCTTGTGTCGTGCGGTCTCTAACTGCTGTCTGGTCAATTCTGTAAGGTGCTCTCTATGTTGCCGTTAATCGGGGTGCACGCTGTGGGATGTTTCAGGGGTTGGGTCATTGGCGTGTTGGGTGTCTGCGTTGCGTAATTCTAGCTCTAGATTTTGCAGCTCTAGCTGCTTCTCCCGCTTCTGTGCTGTAATGGAGGCAATAGCCTGTCCACTGAGAACTGTTTTAAACGCCTCCCAGAGGATGGTCGGGGAGTCAACGGAATTTTCTTGGAAGTAATGGCCTGTCGCCTTTGTGACTGCCTTCCTAATCTTGGGGACTTGCAAATAGCCGGGATATATCAGGGAAATACTTCGCCTTTTCTGGTGGTAGTGGGTGTATTTCAGTAGCAGCGGGGGATGGTCAGAGATGCCTCGGGGTCTGGTCTCTATACTGCCTATATTTTTAAGGCTGCCCGCTGGCCCCAGGAAGTAATCTATTCTCGTTAGGCTATTGTGTACCCCTGAGTGGTATGTGAATTGGCGCTCTGCTGGGTGGTGCCACCTCCACACATCTGTGACCCCAAGTGCATCCATAAAACTCCCCAAACCCTCTCGAGTTACCTGCCTGCACAGGATATCTATCTAGGGCTTTGTTCATAATGGTGTTGAAGTCTCTGCCAATGAGTAGCTCTCCCTCCGGTAGGTCAAGTAAAAACTCACTGAGATCTGGGATCGCAACCGCGTGTCGTGCACAGGGGATGTAGACGGAAACTATATTGACCAACCACCATCTTATACCCCCATCTGTCCATCGCCTTGCTTGTGGTGCCAGTAGGGTGTGTCAATTGCAGTAAAACAACATCTGGGGCGCCCCTCTTGATACATTGGAAAACCAGACCCTGTTTTATTTTGTCTCCCAGGCCTCGCACACTCCACGTAAGCAGGGAAAGAGGAGGCACCGGGGTTAAGGGGCTTGCGTCAGACGCAAGATGTGCTGTATCGTTCATTGCCATGTCCGATTAGGCTCATAAAGTATGTGACGGAATCGCAGGTGAAAGTCGTGTGCTTTATAGTGTGTGCTTGTACTGCATAACCCAATTCCGTGTCTAAAAACAAAACATAGGCCTTGATAAGAACATTGAAACAATCCCGGCCCCCCTCCTTGTCTCCCTGCCTTGCGGACTCAGAACTGCCCGCCACCCCAACTCAGCAGAGTGCTTAGAACCCAGTCCCCTAAACATTACTTGTGTGTATGGGAGCGGGAAGTCCAAGGAAGACCATGCTCATCCCCTGCCCCAGAGTCTTTAGTCACTGAAAAGTTCATCTCTATTGCTCAGCCGAGGTGGGCCCAAATTAAGCGCCTGTTCATACTGTCTACATGTGGTGTTAGATTGTCGAACAAGGTCTCACTCTCCGGCCTCCTCCTGTAGCTGTCCATCCTCTTCCGCCCCTTGCTCATGTTCATTGAGGTCTTCCTCCATCCCGAGACGCCAACGCCGCCTGTTCGAACTTCCGGAACTCTCCTCCCGTCGCCAACCCTCAAGCCAATCGTGGGCCTCCTCGGGTGTCTCGAAAAACCATGTCTTCCCATCCGCCACCACCCGGAGCTTCGCTGGAAATAACATGGAGGAGGGCTGCTCGCGGGCTCTTAGCTTCTTCTTGACCTCTAGGAAACTCCTGCAACATGCCGAGACCGCCGCAGTGTAGTCCGGAAAGAAGGATACCACAGAGTTTGGCACACACATGGGCGGCGCCACCCGGGCCATTTGTAAAATGGCGTCTTTATCACGGAAATTGAAGATGCGAGCAAGTACTGGTCTGGGGGGGCCCCATGTTTGGGTCTACCTCCTCGCACCCTGTGTGCGCGTTCCACCGAGAAGAAAGTTGAAAGACCGCTAGGCTGCAGCCTAGTTCTTATTAGTTTCTCGACGTAGAGGTCCATGGCGGGGCCCCATTCACTTTCCGGGATTCCCGTAATTCTAACATTATTGTGACGGGAATGCCCTTCCTGGTCGTCCAGCTTCGCCACCATACGTTTGTTTCCAGCCTCCAACTTTGACACTTTTTTGATTAACGTGGTAGTGTTCTTTGTCAGGGATGTAGTCACTTGTTCCACCTCTGTGATTCTAGCAGACATTTTCTGAAAATCTGCCCTGAGAAAAGACACAGCCGCAGAAATAGATCCCACTGCACGTTGTTGAGGGCTGACATATTATCTTCCAATGTCACTTTGGGCATTCCCAACTCCTCCGAGGCTTTGTCTCTATGCCATTTATGCTCTGGCAATGGGGGAAAGACCTTGGTGTATGCAAATTTGTCCAGCATTCCCTGCTGGGTCGTGCGTGTACCCCTGCCACTCATCCTGTGCGACCTGCAAACTTTTCTCCGAGTCACGCAGAGTTATTGTCTGGTGGCTTATTCGCAACAAACCGTACCTGCAGCCACCTCTCCCCGGACGAGACCCCTCCCGCAGTCCCAACGTGCGGGCCTCCAACACTTTGCAGGCCCACACCACGAGCCTTGTAGTAGAGTTTATGTGTGCAGTAGTGGGCGCAAGTCGTCCCTGAGGCCCACAGCTGAATTTAGATGCCCCGTCCCTGTGCGCTGCTTAATGCCTCCTGATGCAGCAAGTCAATGCCCTTGCAGGCTATCCCGTCATCGGAGCCTCAGTCCTGGTCGGGCCAGCCATCGCAGCTTTCAACAAAGGCCCCCCAGGCACCGCACCAGGGACTCCAAGCGCCATCTCCGGCAGCTCCGACCGGGCCTACACAGCGGTGCCTGGTCGATTCCTCACCCTCCTCCACCAGTGACTGCCAGACCATAATGACAGATCCAGTTGCAGTCCGCTCTCCCCCGGGGGCCGCTCCGTCCCACCAGCTCCAGGACAGAGAAGTGTTGCGGGTGTTGACAGACTTCGTAGGTGCCCACGCTTACTATTCATCACTCGCCGGTGCTCCCTCAGCAGCAGTCACAGGCTGCGTGTTTGGCGCTCGGGCTGTGTATCAGAATTTAGTCCCCGGCTTCAGCCGCCTGTGTAGGCCTTTCTTTGCAGCACCGCCCACGTGGTGTTCTAGGCGGCAGAGAGACACAGGAGTCAGTTCAATCTGTACCGTTCACTCTCGGCTGCTTGCAAGTGTCCTTTGGGTACAATTTGGACTGTGGATTGGTTCACGGATTATAAGGGAGAAAGCCTCACCCTCGGAGCTCCGTTAGATTGCTGCCATCTTGTTCGGCAGCAAGCCACGCCCCATGCTAAAATTTTTAAGTCTTAAAATATTTTGTTAGTGAATAATAATGCATGATATGTAAGTATCATTAACCAAGAGGACACTAAGGGGGCTGATTCCAATTTTGGCCACCGCCCCGCTCCCACACTGCCAAAGTCAAACACTGGCCGCCCGTCAGATTAGGAGTTTTTTCCTGGTTTGTTGTTTGAAAAAGGCACCACAATAGGAACGTCAAAGCAAGTTCCTGCACGGCATGGACTTTTTAGTCAATGCCATGCAGGAACTAGGCATGCATGCACACAAGGAGGCAAAACATGTGCCCCACTGCATGCATCACAACCACCACCCCACCTCCACCACGTGTACGGGTGTACGATGGACTGCCAAACTCGCAATCAGGCCCTAAGTAAACTCAGAAAATATATACACATGTCCAGTTCATTGTTGCTAATCAAATTTGGGGTTATCCCTAAAATTAACAGCTGGGCATTCAACTGCCCAATTAAAATGGGAATCCACACTGAAGGTTGCCTATTAATTACTTAAATCTGTGTAAATATATCTAATGTACTTAATATTCGTTGGTTGAAGAATACTTATTATCATTCATTGCACAAATATGTAAAGAATATTATAAAGTTTATATATAGATACAATCTAGGACATACAGCAGGCCATCAAAATGGTAGACAATGGTTTAAAATATCATAATTTTTTTATGTCTCCCAGAACAACAAAAATAACTTTGTCAAATCTTCATCAATATAATGTTTCAAAGACATGCTGAAGTGGTCATTGTCCATAAATTGATTATTAACTGGAAATGAGGATCTTTTGATAATGTGAATCAAATAAAGACTTCTCAAATCTATATATCACTTTTCCTATTAACATTACAAAGTGTGCTCACTGAACATGTAAATCTTTGAACCCATATGCTAATCTATAAAGGAGAAATGTGAAAATATATTCCATGAGCAAACATTAATTTCATATATTAAAATAGCTTGCATTTTTTTCTTCTCTGCACAACGGGCAAAAGCATCATTGCCGCCATATATCTAGTGCCCTGCTTCTTATCAATAAAAAACGTCCCCCTTGCAATGTGAGTGCAAGACATTCTTTTACTGTATATAGCTTTAAAACAGATAATCAATTGTATGATGCATAAGTCTAAGACTCTGCTGGTCCAGATTATGTTAACATAATTCATGCAAAATATTTTTTACACTGAGTACTTTAAAAGTCTACACACATTAAAAGATCAGGAGCTAAACCAGCTTCTTATCAAATTATAAATTCTAGGAAACAAACACCTGCCTACTGCACCACATAACATCCTACAGTTTATAAATGATACTCCATAGCGGGTATCACTTATTTCATCTGTTAAAATTATATTGTTGGGTCTCAACTAAATAATTTTATGGGAATAAATATTCTGAAGATACTGAAGGCCCGAGTCATTTTCTCCAGTCCTTCACTAATTTCTTCTCTCACATCAGGAAAGCATAATGCTGGGCAGGATGTACTATTACACTGGTTGCAAATACTTGTCACAATTTGCGACCAATATTTTTGCACCATCGTGGAATTTAGTGAACCGACCTATGTACTGATGAGTTGGTTTGCAAATTCCAATTGAATCAAGTTACAATTCAACCTACCTAAGGGCGATGGTCTGCAAGCGTCAACAGACCACTGTGTATGTTATTCCTTAAAGGACCAGAGCTGCTCAATATCTAAAGAGAAGGGGCCGAAAGGGAACCAGTACCCTTTTGTGAATGCGTTACCAACCCAAATTAGAAATCAGTAACTTTTCATTGGTTTGAGACTGTATTTCTGATCACAAACCATTGATAACACAACACATTTTGACCATTCACTCAAATATGTATATGCAAGGCTCATATTGCACAAGTTATTCTTTCTATTCTAAGTAAATTGCTTTTGTTTTGCCATGTCCACAAAACATGAACTTTTAATTTTTGGTGTGCCATTGCATGCCCTTCGGGTGCATTTTACCTAGTCCTGTAGTGAACGTTCAAGCTTGTCGATGTAGCACCTTCATAGAGGCAACAGGGTAGGGGGATGAGTGGTTGAGCTAGAACCCTTGATATGCTCCAGTCATAACCATGTAGCTCTAATCTATTAAAGAAATTCTGTATTGCGAGTCTCCTTTTAACATTTTCAAGTCAGACCTAAGGTTGGTTTCCAATTTTTGACTTGAACTAACCAGAGTTAAAAGTGGAAGGTGTAAATTACACAATTGAAAAGCAAGGTGGAGTAAAGTGCTTGGCAATTTCGATAATTATTTATTTATAATGCCTTCTTCATTAGTAATTGTGTGTAGATTAAGCTTTGGTCATATTAACTCTTAATTTCTTTGTTTTGTAATCTTGATTCCTAGTCAGCAGACAGAGCTGATAAAACTTGAAGAGAGAAGGATCTCTAGGAAATATCATCAAGGTCCACAGCTGCTAGGCAGCACCTGACATTACTACCAGCAGTAAGGTGAAGGAACTAAGCTCCAGCAGAGAGAGGGCACCCGCCTGGAAACTACCCAATCTGCTACAAAAGCCTCCAAGTGGAAGCTGTTGAGCTCGATATGTGGGTGGAAAGAGTGGACATCACCTGCCAGAAGGAGGTGGGGGCTCACCCGTCCTTGAAGAAGTTACAGTGAAGGATATGAAGGAGTTAAGTGGCCAAGTGGATGTAATCCAAGAGGCTTTAGTTGATGAGCAGTTTTTTCTACCTCCCTGTCTCCCCACACCTGCTTTTAACCAGTTTGTCAAAATTGTTTCCCCCTACCACAGTGTATCCATTTACTCCGGGGTTGTCTGTCTAATACATACAAGTCACTCTCCATCACACATGTGGCTACCCGACATGGTCAACAGGTTGTCTATCACATAGATGGTTGACACTGGGAGGCTGATGGGGGGGCATTGGTTAATGGGTGAGAGTTACTCCTCACCAGGATTGCCATTTCCCTCAGGTGAGTGAGAGAATCCTCATGCATACTATTTGTGATTAGTCCCAGATACAAGGACGTATACTACCTGATAAGGGGTTCTGGTCTGAATTTCTCCTTTGGATATGTTCTTCAGAATGGTATGATCATTGATGGGTGGGCAGTATACGAGGATAGGCCACTAACCCCTTCCTAATTGATTGTGAACTCCCATAACAGTTAATACTTGTTTGTGTACTTTATTGTCTTGATGAAGGTGGTGTAAATTATTGTACATTTTACTGAAACATGTCAATGTGTGAATGGTGGGAATGTGAGAGAGTAGCAAAAATTCCCTGGGCCATGGTGCAATCAAGGAAAATCGCCCATTTGACTGCTTTGGGTTAGTAAAATCCAGATCTTGTCAAGGTTCAATGGGATCCTTAGGGCTTTGGGCCTGGTTGTCATTGCACCTGCTGCACCGACTGTAGCTATTCCCCTGACTTAAGATGAGATTCCATCATTATTTGATTGAGTGAGCGATTGGGGTGGTAGGGTTCCGTTAGCTGTTGAAGATAGAGTGGCCCGACATTCGACCTAGCTTAATGCATATAGCATAAGGATTTAAATTGTATGAGTTTGTCAACCGGAAGACAGTGGTGGTTACAAAGAAGGCTAGGAACCGCTGAGCTATTGGGAAGATAAAATAGAAACAACAAACATAGAGAGTCGGAAGGTCTGTTAAACGACGTAGCTGAGTCTATGAGGTCCTAATGAAGTGACCCTTTTGGATTGCACTGAACCAGGCCAAGTGGTCACATGACACGAATAAGTATTAGATATCCTATCAGCCCACCCATCTGGCGGAGCCTCGTCATGTAGGACGTCTAACCAGGGTGGTGAGTCCAAGCCCAGATGAATTGGCCAGACAACACACACTACTGGTTCATCATGTAAAAGTGTCCGTGCCACAGAGTGGTGCTGAAAAAGTGCAGTGCAAAACAGCCCTGTTTTGCACTGCACTTTTTCAGCACCACTCTGTGGCACGGACACTTTTACATGATGAACCAGTAGTGTGTGTTGTCTGGCCAATTCATCTGGGCTTGGACTCACCACCCTGGTTAGACGTCCTACATGACGAGGCTCCGCCAGATGGGTGGGCTGATAGGATATCTAATACATATTCGTGTCATGTGACCACTTGGCCTGGTTCAGTGCAATCCAAAAGGGTCACTTCATTAGGACCTCATAGACTCAGCTACGTCGTTTAACAGACCTTCCGACTCTCTATGTTTGTTGTAGTTTGACTTAGGGGTTTAGAGTTTGGTAGGTCTATAAACATAGTCCCCTTGACCCTCCTTAACCCTTGTTTTCCAAGATAAAATAGAAGCCTGGCTGAGGAATTCTGCTGAGTTTGATTGAGGACTTGGCAGCCCCCAGATAGAGAATATTCCCGTAGTTGAGTCTCAGTAAAATCAAGGCATGGATAATTGGCCTTTAAGGCGAAATGGGCAGCATCCAAATGATTTTCTTTCACCATTTTAAGACTGTGAAACAAGTGGAGACTACCTTTAAAAAATTTTATTTTCATGGATAATTCATCATCCATCCAAACACTGACGTTCTTAACCTTAGAGACTGGCATAGGAAGGGCTCCTAGGCTGTCTGGCTAATGTTGGAGACCCCACAGCAGGGGGTTCTTACCCATTACCATAATCTTGGTCTTCTCTCTGTTTAACTTTAGGGAGATGCTGTTCGTCAATCAATCAGTCAATCAATCAATCATGGGCATTTGTAAAGGGTGCTACTCACCCGGAAGGGTCTCAAGGCGCTGGGGGGGAGGGGGCCGTCACTGCTCGAAGAGCCAGGTCTTGAGGAGCCTCCTGAAGGAGAGATGATCCTGGGTAAGCCGGAGGTGGATCGGGAGGGAGTTCCATATCTTGGCCGCCAGGTAGGAGAAGGATCTTCCCCCGGCGGTCGGTCTGCGGATGCGCAGTACTGCGGCGAGGGTGAGGCAAGTTGATCGTAGCTGGTGGGTCGGTGCGTAGAAGGTCAGGCGGTTGTAGAGGTACTTGGGGCCCAGGTCGTGGAGGGCCTTGTGTGCGTGGCTGAGGAGCCTGAACGTGATCCTCTTGCTGGAGCCAGTGTAGGTCTCTCAGATGGCCGGAGATGTGGCTGTGTCGGGGGATGTCCAGGACGAGTCGTGCGGAGGCGTTCAGGATGCGCTGGAGTCTTTTCTGAAGTTTGGCTGTGGTTCTGGTGTAGAGGATGTTTCCGTAGTCCAGTCGGCTGGTGACGAGTGCCTGGGTGACCGTCTTCCTAGTTTCGGTGGGGATCCATCGGAAGATCTTACGGAGCATGCGCAGGGTGTTGAAACATGATGACGATACGGCGTTGACTTGTCTGGTCATCGAGAGGGAGGAGTCCAGGATGAAGCCCAGGTTGCGTGCATGGTCCGTTGGTTTGGAGGTGGTGCCCAGGGCAGGGGGCCACCAGGAGTCGTCCCAGGCGGAGGGCGATGATCCCAGGATGAGGACTTCCGTCTTGTCTGAGTTCAGTTTCAGGTGGCTGTTCTTCATCGATTCGGCGACGTCTTTCATCCCTTCGTGTAGGCTGGTTCTGGCGGTGGCGGGGTCGTTGGTGAGGGAGAGCATTAGCTGTGTAACGTCGGCGTAGGAGATGATGTTGAGGTTGTGTTTGCGTGCGATGGCTGCGAGAGGGCTCATGTAGACGTTGAAGAGGGTTGGGCTGATGGATGACCCTTGTGGTACGCCGCAGATGACTTCGATGGCCTATGATCTGAACGGGGGGAGGCGGACTCTCTGGGTTCTTCCAGCGAGGAATGAGATGATCCACTCCAGTGCCTTCTCTCGGATTCCGATGTTGCTGAGGCCAGGTAGAAACCTTAAGAAGATAAACGTTCAGGGTATTCGCGCTGTGACCCTCCACAGATGACAAAGAAAAGAAGAACTGCATGTCATCAATGTAGGAAACAAAGTGAGGCCAAAGCCTTCAACAACATCACCAAGGTGACAACCATAGATATTGAATAACATCAGACACAGAGCCGAGCCCTGAGGAACTCCAGAAGAGAGAGAGTGACATCTTGACACAGAATTCGATGAAAAGACCTGAAATGTCAGATCCTGCAAGAACGAGGTCTCCCAAGAGAGTGTTGTAGATTGGAGACCCATGTTCTCAAGTTTTTCTAGAAGTGTTTTATGAGACACAGTATTGAAAGCTGAGCGCAGGTCGAGCAGGATCAGTGCTGCCATACCATCATTAGCCAAAAGCCATCTGAGGTGCTCCATAACTCAAAGCACAACAGATTCAGTGCTTTAACCAGCTCTGAAACCAGACTGTGACTGATGGAGAAGATCATGAGATTCCTTAAAGGCAGAAATATGCTGGTTGACATGTTTCTCCAAGATTTCATAGAACAACGGAAGCAGCAAAATGGCCTATAATTAGACAAGTTGGTGTAATCCGAAATGGGGTTTTTCAATAGGGGCGGGACAATAGCATGCTTCCATGCTTGGGGAATTTGGCCCTCTTGCAAGGAGGGATTAAGGAGAGTCATCAAGATTTGTAAAAGTTCCAGGCCAAGATTACTGACTTGCAGGATAAAGACTGTCTTGAGGAGAGCCTGACTTTATAGATTCTAATAGTGCACAAAAAAGAGGGACATCCAAAGGGACAAACACATCTAGACATTGTTTATAGTAAGAGGTAGTGATACTAGCAGTGTCATATTCAGTGCACGTAATCGAGAAAGCAGTATCAGTGGATATTTCATCCAACTGAGGCTTAACAGTCAGGGCATTAGAGAGCCAATGATGAATGTCCGCTACCTTTTTTACAAAAAAGTATGCCAGTTCATCACATTGTGGCTGTGAAAGAGAAGGTGGGGGAGATGAGTTACTAGGGTTGGCTAGCTCTTTAACTACTCTAAAAAGAGTTTGGGTACATTTTGAGCAGCATTTTTTTTTATAGAATGCAGCATTAGTGGCTCTATATAATTTATGGTATTCTTTCATAGCTGTTCTATATTTAAGTTTCTCTTTCTCATGAATTTCCTCCGGCTCCTTTCCAGATGCTTGCACTGCTTTTTTCCCCTCAGAGGGTCTCATTAAAACAGGGGACAGGAGGATGCAGTTTGGTGAGCTGGTAGATCTACCTGGCAAAATAAGATCAAGTAAATCCTGAATCCAGCCATTGACCTTAGGTTGATCATGATCAACAGACTGCAATTTATAAAGAACAGAAAAAGTGTGGCTGACCACGGTGAGGCACTTCAGTTTCCAGATAGGTTTGTTGGTACTATGTTTGTGCTCAGAACACCCAGAGCGTGCCACACAAAGGCTCCACTGTTGCAACAGATACCAAATCTTAAAAATACAGGTGGTGCACCAAAAGTAGAAGTCCAGAGAGAATTAATATTATGAAAAATTCTTTATTAGTTCAATCTTTAAAAGGCCTCAGCCAACGCATTTCGTTCCTTGCGGAACTTCGTCAGGGCTTAGTAATCACTTGATAGACCCAAGCAGTAGTCAAATAGTAAAAAGTAAGAAGCATCCACAATACGGCTAATTCACCTTCTGTGGTATATTATAGAATTCGATTCATAAAGGCAGAACAAATCAGCGACCAGGTGTCCCCAGAGTCTACTAGGAATTGATGAATTCCATCCAAGAGGCATTCTCCGCCTACGTAGGCAGATATCCCTGCACACTCCGCTATCCATACGGAAACTTGCCTTTGTGAATAGGTGCCTGATTATAAACCCTCTACCACCTCTCTCAGTAAGCCTTCAATTGATGTGCTTTGCTCCCCTCAGAATCCAGTGCTACATGGGTATACTTGGTTAACAGGTTTGGGTTCATTAGGCAATGCCAACAACACTAGAGGGAAACAGCAGTACACTCAGCCTTCCCCATGCAATATTCCATAGCTTGGCAATACTAAATTAACATTGGGCAAACTTCAAAATGTAACACCATTGCAAGTCTACTTAATATCGGATACACACAGTCAAAACTGCACTCGGAAATTCGGAATCAATGTCAAAAGGCATGATACACACTGTTAATGAAATCTTGATTTTCCAGTCACAATACTGGGGAAACTTTAATTTATTGTCAGGAGCTTAGACGTAGATTATCTGCATTCTGAAAGCATATCTATCACAAGAGAAACAGAATTGTGTGTTGGCATGCAAAAAAATGTAGAGGACATGGATGGAATAGACAACCAGCTGACTTCATGATGGCCTGCAAACACTACCTGAGGCAAACGTTTTTGAAGACATTCCACCCATCAATGAATCCACGCTGCGAATCGTGAGATATGTAACTCTGTCTTCTGCACAGCCATTCTTAACCCTTTCACCCAGGTGGGTGAAGATACAAAACAAATGGCTTTATAAATAGAATGAATAGCTGGTTCAATCTCGCTGGGCTATGCTCTTCAGAAATGAACTTGAATTCCTTCAAATATTTCACAACACAGAGTTTGAGTGTTGTAAACAATTTGCATAAAAGACAGAGGAAGAAAACATTACTGTTTTTTTCTTTTTAAGGCATATATAACCCTCTTAGGAATGAACACCTTTCCTAATGTCTGTCTCAATATCTGTAACTCCTCTGAATATAATAAACGTAGCACCAAGTCTAAATTACAAGACAACTGTCTACTGTTAAAAACGCTGTAAACATCCCAAATTTCCTAATAATTTCCCCTAAAGTGTCATTTAAACATTATACTCTTTAAGAATGTTCAAAGGGGGTGTGGCTTATGACTCCAAACAAGATGGCGGTGATCTGCTGAGCTCCGTCTATTCATGGAGCGACTGACCCAATTTTTGACCACACTGAGACCATGCCCGGTGTTCTCAAAGCAGGTCTCCTACAGCGCATTGCTCTGGCAAGCTTTTGAATTAATGGGAAACTAAATATACACGTTTTTCATCACTTTTCATTGCGATGAAGTATTCTTCTCATTCAGGCCGCCATTTTGAGTAGTGCGTTGCTCACTCTACCATTCTCCTCATATTCCTCATGCGACCAACGATATCTGGGTGAGCTTCGCTTCACTTCTCACCTTTTAACCATTCTACGTGCATTTCTGACTCCTGCCATGGTTTTATTTCAAAACAGTGCTAAGGTGCTTTACTTCTTTGGTTTTCTTCAAACCTCCAATTCCACTTGGTCCTAGGGAGCTCTCAATACCGCAATGACATACGGAATTAATTTGATGAATTAAGCACCTACTACTGTCTGTTGTGTTCTTTTGGTGCTCACAGTGCATGTGATTTGGAGCTGGTTTTTGTTACCTTCATATATTTCTACAGCGTCCTATTGTGCCCCAGTAGCATAAATGGTAGTGGGATCAACTCTGATTCTACTTCTTCTCGTGCCTGTGTCTGAGGTGTAGTAAGTGTGTTTATATCTGCGGTGAGGTGGTATCTCACAAACCCTTTCTTATACTTCTATGGGTGGACTCTCCTATTAAAAAGCCTCCTCAACGTCAGGCATGCATCATTAAAATGTCTAGCAACTCGCTTAGCCTCTCCAAGGCATCCTCCTCTGGTACCGAGCCTAAAAGAGTCAAGAATGACTCTCCATCTCCAATTCAGTTATCTTGAAACCCGGTCCTGGATACAATTTTGGATGAACTACGTGCACTCAAACCATTCATGCGTACCACCAACAAAAAACTGCAGTTGATTGAGGATCGATGGATCAACATGGAAGGCAAAATCACTGAAATGGAACAGCGTGTAGGCCATTCCCAGGACATGATGACTAAAATTCCTCTGTTGGAACAAGAAATCCAAAAGTTTAAGCTTTACACCGAAGATCTTTAAAATCGCAACAGAAGGAACAATCTGCGTATTTATAGTTTACCGGAGAATATTGAAGGCCCTGATCTTCTTTCCTTTTTGAAGAAATTTTTGCCTGAACTCTCAATTCTTCAATCTTCTGCTCCTCTAAACATCCAAAGAGTATATCGGCTTAGTCACCCCCAGCCTCATTCCACCAGACCGCTTGGTATAATAATGCTCTTCTTAGAATTCACCAACCTAATGCACGCACTGAAGAGTGCCAGAGAGAAACGTCGTCTTGTTTTGTTCGGACATAACATCTTTATTTCTCAGGATCTTTCTAATGCAACCAAAGCTAGAAATAAGGAATTTTTGACACTACGTCCTCAAATGAGATCTCTGAATATCCTCTACGGCGTATTACATCCCTGTTCCTGCAAAATTACCTATGAAAAAGTCTCACAGTTCTTTGAAGATCCGACCAAATTAAAGCTGTTCCTGCAAACCATCACCAGGACTCCCATGGATACAAATATATAATGTTCTTAACTCGTTACAGTGCGGTTATTAACTTCCTTTGTTTCTAGTTTTATTCCCTAGTTCTGTTTTTCAATTACAGTTTACGTGGTTGAAATGTTCTTCTTTATCATTATCTTTTTTTCCTCCGCTGTTATTGTTGTTTATGGGTGCTGACATGCCTGTTTCTCTTCTCATTCTCTTTTTCTTTCGGATCTGGCTTCATGTTCTTGATCTGGCTCTTCTTTTTGCTATCTTCCTTATTCCTTTCTCATCCCATCTTACTATTCCCTATCTTCTCCATTCCCTTTTCCCTTCTCTAGTCCCTTTTTCTTTTCTTTATAATTCCATAAGGGTTCTTCTGTTACAATTTTCAATGTTTTTTTATAATTCTCTTATATCACTACATTTTTAATGAACTGGGGTTCTTTGTTTTCATTTATGTTTTTGCAGAGTGTCTTCAATGTTCCTGTATCGATGTCTTTATGCTGCAACATGTTTAATGTTCTGTTGTGGAACGTCCGTGGTCTAGGTCATCCTGTTAAATGCCAAAAGGTACTTTCTCTTTTATCTAAACCTAATTGTCAAATTGGTTTTTACAAGAAACTCATTGTGATGACATTGAATCACTCAAACTCAAACGCCAATGGGTGGGCCAAGTTGTTTAGTTACCTGCTCTTAACCGTAAGGGAGGTGTTGCCATTCTATGTCACAAATCCTTAAAACTTCAAATTTTATCTACTGAATGTAACGCCAGTGGACGATGGGTAATACTTAATGCGAAGGTATAAAATAAACAGGTCACCTTCTTTAACATCTATGAACCAGTCCAACCTGATATAGTCTTTTGGCATATGATTAATTTAAAACTGTCCTCTATTACTAATCCCAATATTATTGTTGCTGGAGATTTTAACAATTGGCTGGACCTTTTTTCTGATAGGAAATCAAATTGTAAATTTAAACCTGATAAATCTGATGAAGCATGTTAGTCCACTATTGTCTCTCGTCCACTCTGTGATGTATGGAAGACCAGTAATCCTGATAAATATGAGTTTTCATTTTTCTCTAATGTTTATCAAACCATGTCAAGTATTGATTATATTTTGGTTTCAAATTCTCTACTCCCCTCTATCCAATCTTCTGAGATTGGGTCTATTTTTATTTCTGACCATGCCCCCGTCTTTGGCTCATTTGATTTACTGCTTGGGAACAAGACCTCCCATTAACCCTCTTGACTCAAAGATGGGAAAAATTAGGCATAAAATATTCACCACTTCTAGAACAGTTAACATCACTCAATCCCTATTTTTCATATACAATAGAGTGTTTTGTACACCTGTTTTTATCCATAAGACTAATCCCTCTTCCTCTCCCTTTGTTGGTCTTGTCTTTCCTCTGATGGCACACTATTACATTTAATTTACTAATGCCCTAATTTTTTGGAATTCTGGACTTCCATTTGGTCTACGTCCTCTAAGATATTTTAATGTTGTATTCCTTTATCAATTCAAAAAGGGTTTTTTTTGGATCCATGTCTACGACACCTCTTTAAAGCTGAAATTGTTTGATCTTTGTATTGCTCTTGCCTTTAAAGTTATTTTAACTTGCTGGAAAGATAATTCTCAAGTATGTGCATTAGCATGGTGGAATCTGATCTGTAATGAGCATAGAATTTCTACTGTTTCAGAGAAACGTCGTCTTGTTTTGTTCGGACATAACATCTTTATTTCTCAGGATCTTTCTAATGCAACCAAAGCTAGAAATAAGGAATTTTTGACACTACGTCCTCAAATTTCTACTGTTTCAGTGGTAATGTTATCTCAATAAATCGAATCCGATTTCCTCAGGCTTCCTTTTACTTCTTTTTTATCTTCACACCCTTCTTTAAACTAAACACTCTTTACTACCCACCCCCCTTCTCATCTCTTCCTTTCTTTGCCCCTCTCTCCTTTCCCAATCTTTATTGTACAAATTATACATATATTATTAATTGATTTGATATATACCTTTGATTCTTTTTCATTCATTTTTATGCATAAGGTTGTTTCTTTTTACATCTTTTCGGCATTTATTTAAGATTAATTTTGACTATTGTATCATCTGTGAACATGATGTCTTTATTATGCTAATTCTACACCTTATGCTAAATGTAACTTTGGTGCTCTCTTTTTATATCAATAAAAACTATTTAACTAAAAAAAAAGAATGTTCAAAGGAGTTCTTCTACAGAAATTCCATTTACTAGAAAATGTTTCGCTGCTGTCTCGAATGATACAGATTCGCTGTCCTGGAAGACAAACAAATCTCTCTCAAACATAAACCTCCAGAACATTTACAACAGCCATGACAAGAGAATAAATGGGATCCAGAAATCTTACCTTGCACCAACTAACTCAAGCTGACCTAGATGAGCAATTATTGTCTCCTTCCTTGTTCCAGTCATCCACAACTCACTAGCTAGGCCTGTAAAGGCCTGGGACAAACCAGGTTCCCCTGAAGTATGGCATGACTGCTGCACTTTCATTCTGTGTTTTTGTCTTTGCTATGTTCAAATCTTTTAAACAAGACTGGTACTTGTCCATCAATTTGTTTAGAGGAAAGGTACTCATAATTGTGCATCTTTTATCATGATTTGACATTATATTTTGGAGATCTACATAAATATCTGTTTTTTTCTGTTTTTTTTCCTCTATTAAGTGATTTGCATTTTTGACTTTACAATACTCTTTTAATAATGTAAACATTATCACTGGGTGACTATAATCTGCCCCACGATCTGATCGATATGCATATTTTTTTTTCCTTTTGCCTATTTTCTACTTCATATAATTTTTTTAATCCATCTATCTCTTTACTTATTTCTAACCTGGATCACTTAATGTAAGAAGATGGTAATAGAATGGGTAAGAACCATCCATGGTTAATTTCCACGATGGTATACTAACAATACGAGCCCCCTACTTAATACATAATCTACTGTGCATCTTTCTGCATTTTGTTTTTATCTGCACCAC
This sequence comes from Lissotriton vulgaris, assembly GCF_964263255.1. Classification (NCBI taxonomy): domain Eukaryota; kingdom Metazoa; phylum Chordata; class Amphibia; order Caudata; family Salamandridae; genus Lissotriton; species Lissotriton vulgaris. The sequence goes on along the minus strand of NC_141691.1, from coordinate 895,016,473 downwards.
ATTAAGCACTACTTAATCCATATTTTGTATGTGACTACAACTTATAAACTGATTTGATGTTTTACCTGATTACATGCTATTAGTCCAAATTTATTAATGATCAGGTTTACGCATATGCCTTACCTTCCTGTCACACTCATGGTTTCTTATACTCACTATTCTAAGATGGAGCCTACATAAGTATATCATTTGTTCACCATAGTGTACCATCTCTTCCCTACTTTTTCCTTTTTTCGCTTTCTTATACTCATTGTGCTTGATGTCTCTTTTTTTAACAATCGAACTGTGGCCTTTACAAATTATTTTTTGCTTTGCTTCTCCCTTTATTTTCTTTCATTTAAGCTGTCTTTTTATGTAATTTTGTGTTTATTATTGTAAGAAAATGATTTTTCACGCTATTATAAAGATGGTGACCACGATATGAAAGTCATATATATTACACACTATTTTTTACTAGGTCGGATTTACCTGTTTCCATTTTCAGTAATAGATATTTCAAGTATAATATACAATTGTTTACACTTATAATCCCACAATGGATTACAATATATATTTTTCTATTATTTTCCTTGAATAATTGGTTTGACTTACTCTTGCATCGCAAAATGCCTTTTATCTATTATGTGTTTGTTTTACAGAGCAGTCCAAGGTGGTTCTCAATTCAACACATTTATCTCCCAGCATTCTGCTGAATGTCATATTGGGTTAGTTTTTACCAGGGCATCAAATGCTCATGTTTCTGACTTGCATTTGTTGCAGCTATCTGCCTTTTTCTCCATTTATGGTGACTCTATTCCTTTTATTGTGTACATTTCACCACCTTCTTCCTAAAGATTTATAGATGTACGTAAACAACTTGTATATCAAAGAATTCCTATTAAAATATTTACTTTACTTTTGACTCAAATCTATTGTTTCAACTTGCTATATTTTATAAATGGTATATCCATTAATACTATATAATACCACTTGCCTTGATTGGGTTAACCTTGGTTCTCGTTCAAATACAAACATACATTAAGATTATGAGTATATTTGCAAATGATATTTCAATGATTTTTACTTTGCTAGGAATATCTCACTTGTACCTTACATTTTTTTCAGCATTATTGCACTCATACCATTACTTCAACTAAACTTATCTAACTGGTCTATATAACGTCCTTGTATATTTCAGAAGCATCAGATCTATTTTATTCTTTTACCACAAACAGACTGGTTAAATTCCATCACTGTGTTTATCAACCAGATCCACAAATATTATTGTTTTACCGTATCACTTTATCACTAATTCATGGACACTTTGATGTGCTATGAGCATGTTAGTTAGCTTACATATTGTTGTCCTGGTCAGAAAATGATTGATTTACATCACATAGACCCTGGATGGTTTAAACTTTGAGAATCAAAAATAGACTCTGTTTTGGAAATCTTAACCTGTAAATTCGAATCAATAATAACTTCCTGAACCTCTTGATATAAAACATAAACCACAATATCAGGGTCATACATATTACCGATCTCAAAATTCAATGTATTATCACCCATATCGTTGTGAGAGTTAACATTAAACTCATAATGTTTATTCACCTTCAGAGCAAGAGAGTTGGGGTGCCATAAAGTGCATTTTCCAGCCTTTTTCCAGACAAAAGATGCATGAAATGCAAAACATGGGTGTTCAAATTGGGGTGTGCACTTTCATACATGTCAAACCTGTCCCATGATAAAAATATAGATATTGTCTCATGTTTCCTTCACAGCTTATGCAACACAATAGCTGCTTGGGGAAGAAGGTATTGAGACAAATTAGGCATCCATAATCAAAGAAATGTGTTGTCTGCAGAAGAAAGCATACAATTCTAGACAAAAACATGTGCATGCTAAAAAGTTCTGCTGAACCCTGATTAATAATATATTAATCATTTAAGCCACCGCAAAGGGACTCTATAGTCAAGAGAGGAAATAACTATTGCATTGTGATGTGTCCTTGCACAAAAAGCTTCCATTTTACATGTTCAAGTTTAAACTTGACATCTACTTAGATATTGGACTTTTTGCCTGCTTTGCAGGTATATGATAACGTACTCAGAATGTGTTCTGCTTGCAAGAACATTTCTTTGTAAGCATTTTATCACAACACTGTACATTATGTTGAAGGATAAAGTACAGTGAGCACTCTGCATGTGTATCTTGTTGTTGTCCGGACGGAGACAGCTTCGAGTCAGAAATGCAAAGAATGAATAGCTGAGGACCTCAGGCAAAGGGCTAATGGGGCTAGTTTTTATATATAAACTGCTTCTGACATTTAGCTCGTCAGAGGAGCACTTTCATGGATTTTCCTGGATGTTCGCCCCAGACTGATTTCCAGCTCTGCTGACTTCTATCACCATCCTGCAAAGGAAGGAGGCATGCCCCACACCAGACTAGCTTCCTGATACATCACTCATGCAGGTAAATGGGGAGTTAAGCTACTCCAAGAGATCTGGCAGAATGCACACTATATTATGCTCTCTAGAATAATTAGGGTTATTAGTATGATATAAATTCATATAATCACTGCCAAGTCACCTTTCTTGTAATGCTGGTAACAATGCTTTGTTTCCTTTTGCTAATAACTGCAGCTCATGTTTTTTCACTAGAATCCAGCATCTTCAATAAATATTTGAAATGCCAATTTGTATATTTCTTGTGTCTGCCTTTGTGGTTGCCTAAGGTAATAACGAAAAGATAGATATGGTTCCACTCCATGGGAGGGGGATCAGAGAGGTCATGTTCTGAGGTTGCAGATACCATCAGGTACCCTGTCAGGGTTAGGGGTCCCGATGGTGCGCTGTGAGCTAGACATGAATTGGGTCAAGATACTCTGATGGTATGAGTGGGCCCAGTCCCCATACTCTGGTCTATATGCTGTCCAAACTCACAGACTTACTTACTCAGTAGGAACCGTACGACAATGGAGGAGTGGAGCATTTGTCATATTACCAGTGAGGGGATCCACCATCTGAAAAGGATGGAGAGTAAAACCAGTCAACAACCAGCCCTGCCAAGCCACCACAAGGAAAAGTCTGTGTAAAGTAAGAAAAGCTTTTATGTGGGCATATATGTATGTAATAACAAAAAGGGGGAAGGGGGTTTGGACAATTTTTAAGGGGGTCCAATTGTACTTGTCCTGGCAACAATAAACAATAAGAGGTGTACAGAGTTCCCCCGAGGGAGCTATATAGATTTAGCTCAACCAGTAGTTCTCTCTCACTAGATCTAGACAAGGGGTGAAGTGGGGGTCTTAAGTGTGTGGTGTAGACCCATATTCCAGAATGTAAAGGTACCTCACACAGGCTACCGACAGGACTACAGCTGTAGCCCCAGCCGATAGTCGTCCAGCCTCATCATCGGTACCCTGCTCCTTCGGCAGGCTGGCGGTGCAATGCCCGCCGGGCAGCGATAAAAGCTGCACTTTTGATGGAGATCTTTTATTCTGGGCCAGCGGGTGTGTGCGTGTGAGGGGCGTAAGGGAGTGTAATTGTGAGCGTGATAATGAAGTTAAAAGAAGTCAGGGAAGTCCTGTTGGTGAATGTTTTAATAGTCAGGCTTCCTGCTTCAATAAAAGAGGCAAAGGGGTACTAAGGGGTGGAAAATAATGAAACCAACCCTTACTCGACCCTTAATGTGCAAGAAATGGTCGACATGTTTCACGCCCTAAGGGCGATTCATCAGGACCTGGGTGCTCATAAATTACTCGGGTCCTGTAAAATTTGCAGGACACCTGTATACGACCTGAAGTAGTGTCGTATCCTAATGATTCCACAAGGGGGACCTTCTGGAACTGAAAAGGAAAGAGAGACAACAATATAGACACAGATAATGGCTCCTTTGATTTAACTTACTGGTGACATTTTATCTGTGTTTGTGTGCATGCTATCAAAAACATGCGTGCCCAGTGAATGGTTTTGCCTAGATGTTGACAACAGCAAGTTTATCGTGTGAGAGAGAGAGAGACACAATATATTTACATCTGGTGAGTGCGTGGAAGATGCTCGCACTGAACAGTGGATGCGCGCTGGTTTGCATTGAACCATGTCGCAAAATAAACACTGCCGCCTACATCATGCAGTCTATCATCACGTGGACAGGCGCGTGTTCAATCATGCACCTCGAGAGGATGGGATGTCAGGTGACACTAGTCAACCATCCGTGAGAGGTTCGAATCTCAATGTTTAGATGTGGAAGCCACACAGTAAAACCGGAAACGAGCGTGGTTTAACACTCTGTGAGGAATAATTGGTCTGTGCACCGATCGGCGCACTCACCCCTAATGCTTCCTCCTAGAAACCTCACGGGCCGTCCAGGTGGGGCCAGCAGCGAGATGAGGGAGCCCTGAGAGGGAAGAAAAAGGGCAAACGCCCACGGGGGAATCAGACCGACATTACAAACCGATCCGTGCTGCTAAGAACAGACCGTGAGAACGGTGCTCCGTAAATGTTGCCAACTGGTAACATACCCGCCCAACACCTTACCTCTAACGTCGCTGCAGGCAAGCTGCTCTGCACCTACCCCTCCCACCGGAAACACAAGGTCTGGACAGCCGGCGTGGTTGATCAGAGCGATTCCGGGTTTAAAAGAGGGAAGGCAGCGCGCGCACATTGAGGGTGTGTCCGTCCAGTCGCTTAGCGACGGAACACAAAGGTTGAAAGAGAGAAAGGAGCAGTATAAACCTGCACACAACGGGCGCGTTAGTGTGAGCGCCATCTTGGAATGGAGTCAGGTGTGTGGCAGAGAGGGAATGCACATCAATAGAAGTAAACGTGGACAACATGTCCAAAATTATGACTATCTGGCGAGAGTCGTCCAGGGCACCCCGTCATTCAGACCCAACGCGTCACACTGCAGACGATGTATCCATCTTTGTTCATGCATGAAGAGTGCTTGTTGATTGAGATGTGGTAAGGATTCAATCACAGTCCATCGAATGCTTTCAGGGGGGTGTTCTTTATCCTTGCAATGGTCATACAGTTTGGTGTGAGTTCTATGGCACCGAATGTTACTGTTATGTTCCATTATCCTTTGTTTGACAGGGCGCATGGTCATCCCTATATACAGACAGTTGCAAGGGCAGATTAGGGCATATATGCACCTAGAGCTGTTGCAATTCGTATGCTTCCTGTAAGTCCATGTAAAATTGTTGTTGAGGGTGATGGACTTGCCCTGGATGGTCTGTGGACATACTACACACGCGCCACACCGATAGTGTCCCGTTACAGGCGGGAGATCCCACAATGTCTTGGTTGTTTGGACAGTGGTCTTCTTGGGGCGAGTGTGGACAAGAGTATCTTTGAGGTTTGCCGTCCTCTTGAAAGCAAAACGTGGACGTGGTATCTCCAGTCCAGCAGAGTTCAGGATGCCCCAATGGGTATTGACAGTTTTCTTGATAAAAGCTGAGTTCCTGGTGAATGAGGTCACACAAGCAATTTTATCGTCTGGTACCTTAGGGTGCACCTCGAGGAGGGCCTCTCTGTTGTTATTGAGAGCTCTCTTGGTGGAGTTCTTCAGGAGGTGGGTGGGGTAACCCCGGTCCAAGAGTTTGGTTTGGAGGGAGCGTGCCTGTCGTTTATAGTCATCAGTTGAACTGCAGTTTCTCCGCAAGCGGAGAAATTGACCAAATGGTAGATTATCCCTGAGGGACTTAGTATGGTGGCTGCTATATGGTAGCAAGCTATTCCTGTCCGTCTCTTTCTTGTAGAGGGTGGTGCTTATTGTCGTGGGTTCCAGCACTATGGTGAGGTCAAGGTAAGGGATCTGTTCACTTGATATGGTGCCCGTGAATTTGAGGAACGGGTCCTGTTGGTTAATCCAACCACAAAATGCCTCACATGTCATCCGGTCCCCTTTCCAAAATATCAGAATGTCGTCGATGTACCGACGCCAGCAGGTGAGATTCTCACGAAATGGATTTTGATCTAGGGGGTAGATGCATCTTTCCTCGAAAGATGCCATGTAGATGCAGGCTAGGCTCGGCGCAAAGGTCGAGCCCATAGATGTACCGCGTATCTGATGGTACAGGGACGACTCGTATTTGAAAAAGTTTTCTGTCAATGCCAAGTGAGCCAGCTCCATGATGAGGGAAACCGGTGTTGGTGATACCCACTCTTCTTGTCGGAGGAGTGTTTCCACGGACTCCAGTGTTGCTTGTTGGGGGATGTTCGTGTAAAGTGCTTCCACGTCGAGTGTCAGGAGAAGGTCTATGTCCACTCTCCCATCCATATCGTTGATGAGGCGAAGCACATCTCTAGTGTCCTGAAGATAGGATGGAATGCGTTTAACCAAGGGTTGCAGGAAGGCATCACAGAACTGGGAGAGGGGTTCTAAAATAGAACCAATACCAGACACAATTGGTCGTCCTGGGACAGGGGTGGTGCCCTTGTGTATTTTGGGTAAAATGTAAAAATACGGTGTTACAGGGTCTGTGGTCACCAGGAATTCTGCCTCTTTTTTGCTCACCCATCCATTGGTCTCTGCTTCAATGACCAGGGACATCACGGTGGTCATGAGACGGTTAGTGGGATCTTCTGTCAATAATCTATAGTGGTTTGAATTAGACAATTGACGTCTGCATTCCTGGTCATAGTCATTATAATCGAGGATAACAGTAGCTCCCCCCTTGTCGGCCTGTTTTATCACAATGGAGGTGTCATTGCCAAGCGAGGTAGCTGCCCGTCTCTCATCATTGGATAGATTATTGAACGGTTTTGTGGATGGTTTGTTCTTCAAGGTTCTCAGAACAGCTCTTTCAAATGTTAATACCTCAGGGGGGACCATCCCATCAGTTGGAGTAAAAGTGGAGGGTTTCCTGAGGCCCGTGTCTTCACAGGGGAGGTCCGGTTTGTTGTCAAAAAAGGCTCGAAGACGTATCTTCCTGAAGAATTGCTTCAGTTCTATCATTTCATGAAAGGTGTCGGGGGTCGGAGTGGGGACAAACCCGAGTCCTTTCTCCAGGACTGTCTTCTCTGCAGTGGTAAGGGTTCTCTTGGAGAGATTAACAATCAAGCTCTTCTCCCCCTGGACGTCGTGCTCCTTGTCTCCATCCCCGTGGGTTCTGGCATCTGGTCTTGCCACTGAACACCTTTGTTCCCACCTCGCTTTCGCCCTCTTCCTCTGCCCCAACCTCTGCCCTGAAAAGGAGGCGGATTAAGGGGGTAGAATTGCGGGGGGCCTTGGGGATAAAATGGGTATTGCCATGGTGGAGGTATATTCGGTGGGCCATGGAACATTGGTCCTTGGTGGTATCCTTGTTGCCATGGGCGGGTTGCTCTTGCGTTTCTTACTGGGTAACCTCCACTGGAGTCACTACTCGAAGAGCCACGCCTGGTGTCTGTGCCCGAGTTTTCATCCGAGGAGTAGTTATTCTTTCTCCCCTTAAAACCATCTTTGAGGTAGGGGTATACCTTTTCCTTTGAAAACTTTGCTATATCCTTCTCCAGTTTGGTGGTTTTCTGTTTGAGCAGAAAATCATAGTGATCAGTCATCTCCTGATTGATCTCAGTGAGTTTAGTCGCATATGCTGTTTTGTTGTTTTTAGAAGTAGCATTTTTCATGGTCGTTTCTAGGGCAGAGATTTTATCGCGCGCTGCCTTCCCTCTTTTAAACCCGGAATCGCTCTGATCAACCACGCCGGCTGTCCAGACCTTGTGTTTCCGGTGGGAGGGGTAGGTGCAGAGCAGCTTGCCTGCAGCGACGTTAGAGGTAAGGTGTTGGGCGGGTATGTTACCAGTTGGCAACATTTACGGAGCACCGTTCTCACGGTCTGTTCTTAGCAGCACGGATCGGTTTGTAATGTCGGTCTGATTCCCCCGTGGGCGTTTGCCCTTTTTCTTCCCTCTCAGGGCTCCCTCATCTCGCTGCTGGCCCCACCTGGACGGCCCGTGAGGTTTCTAGGAGGAAGCATTAGGGGTGAGTGCGCCGATCGGTGCACAGACCAATTATTCCTCACAGAGTGTTAAACCACGCTCGTTTCCGGTTTTACTGTGTGGCTTCCACATCTAAACATTGAGATTCGAACCTCTCACGGATGGTTGACTAGTGTCACCTGACATCCCATCCTCTCGAGGTGCATGATTGAACACGCGCCTGTCCACGTGATGATAGACTGCATGATGTAGGCGGCAGTGTTTATTTTGCGACATGGTTCAATGCAAACCAGCGCGCATCCACTGTTCAGTGCGAGCATCTTCCACGCACTCACCAGATGTAAATATATTGTGTCTCTCTCTCTCTCACACGATAAACTTGCTGTTGTCAACATCTAGGCAAAACCATTCACTGGGCACGCATGTTTTTGATAGCATGCACACAAACACAGATAAAATGTCACCAGTAAGTTAAATCAAAGGAGCCATTATCTGTGTCTATATTGTTGTCTCTCTTTCCTTTTCAGTTCCAGAAGGTCCCCCTTGTGGAATCATTAGGATACGACACTACTTCAGGTCGTATACAGGTGTCCTGCAAATTTTACAGGACCCGAGTAATTTATGAGCACCCAGGTCCTGATGAATCGCCCTTAGGGCGTGAAACATGTCGACCATTTCTTGCACATTAAGGGTCGAGTAAGGGTTGGTTTCATTATTTTCCACCCCTTAGTACCCCTTTGCCTCTTTTATTGAAGCAGGAAGCCTGACTATTAAAACATTCACCAACAGGACTTCCCTGACTTCTTTTAACTTCATTATCACGCTCACAATTACACTCCCTTACGCCCCTCACACGCACACACCCGCTGGCCCAGAATAAAAGATCTCCATCAAAAGTGCAGCTTTTATCGCTGCCCGGCGGGCATTGCACCGCCAGCCTGCCGAAGGAGCAGGGTACCGATGATGAGGCTGGACGACTATCGGCTGGGGCTACAGCTGTAGTCCTGTCGGTAGCCTGTGTGAGGTACCTTTACATTCTGGAATATGGGTCTACACCACACACTTAAGACCCCCACTTCACCCCTTGTCTAGATCTAGTGAGAGAGAACTACTGGTTGAGCTAAATCTATATAGCTCCCTCGGGGGAACTCTGTACACCTCTTATTGTTTATTGTTGCCAGGACAAGTACAATTGGACCCCCTTAAAAATTGTCCAAACCCCCTTCCCCCTTTTTGTTATCACAGTTAGCGTGCCTTGTGCACGGGATTTGTTGAATTAGGTTACCAGGGGCGGCCTTCCACCTGCCTCTTGGACCAAGCCACACAGTGAACCTTCGACGCACCCTTGACTAGGGTTCCGGTTTGACACTCTGCCCTGGCTCACTAGTTCAGGGCACCCCAGACGATACCCCAACATGGAGGATGTCCCGGGCCTCAGCTTTAACGAAGACACGATAGCTGAAGCACTGAGGAACACACCCTCCTTACTTAATAATCCACCGACAGTTGCATCAGGTACATCCGGAGCGACATCTAATGAGTGGTCTATCTTGAGCGAGATGAAAAAGGAACTGATCAGGATAACTATCCACGGATTGATGATGACTGAGTATCTTAGGAGCAATATTGCCCCACAAGGCCTGATTGTGAACATCATCCCGAGACTGTTCCTGGAGGACAATCGCTTCAAGGTAGACTGGTGCCAGGTTTCCTGGAAGTGCACCAAGGACCTGCTATTCCTGATTAGTCAGACAGCCAAACGACTAGCTGAGGCACTCCAAGATAAAATCTCTGCCCTAGAAACGACCATGAAAAATGCTACTTCTAAAAACAACAAAACAGCATATGCGACTAAACTCACTGAGATCAATCAGGAGATGACTGATCACTATGATTTTCTGCTCAAACAGAAAACCACCAAACTGGAGAAGGATATAGCAAAGTTTTCAAAGGAAAAGGTATACCCCTACCTCAAAGATGGTTTTAAGGGGAGAAAGAATAACTACTCCTCGGATGAAAACTCGGGCACAGACACCAGGCGTGGCTCTTCGAGTAGTGACTCCAGTGGAGGTTACCCAGTAAGAAACGCAAGAGCAACCCGCCCATGGCAACAAGGATACCACCAAGGACCAATGTTCCATGGCCCACCGAATATACCTCCACCATGGCAATACCCATTTTATCCCCAAGGCCCCCCGCAATTCTACCCCCTTAATCCGCCTCCTTTTCAGGGCAGAGGTTGGGGCAGAGGAAGAGGGCGAAAGCGAGGTGGGAACAAAGGTGTTCAGTGGCAAGACCAGATGCCAGAACCCACGGGGATGGAGACAAGGAGCACGACGTCCAGGGGGAGAAGAGCTTGATTGTTAATCTCTCCAAGAGAACCCTTACCACTGCAGAGAAGACAGTCCTGGAGAAAGGACTCGGGTTTGTCCCCACTCCGACCCCCGACACCTTTCATGAAATGATAGAACTGAAGCAATTCTTCAGGAAGATACGTCTTCGAGCCTTTTTTGACAACAAACCGGACCTCCCCTGTGAAGACACGGGCCTCAGGAAACCCTCCACTTTTACTCCAACTGATGGGATGGTCCCCCCTGAGGTATTAACATTTGAAAGAGCTGTTCTGAGAACCTTGAAGAACAAACCATCCACAAAACCGTTCAATAATCTATCCAATGATGAGAGACGGGCAGCTACCTCGCTTGGCAATGACACCTCCATTGTGATAAAACAGGCCGACAAGGGGGGAGCTACTGTTATCCTCGATTATAATGACTATGACCAGGAATGCAGACGTCAATTGTCTAATTCAAACCACTATAGATTATTGACAGAAGATCCCACTAACCGTCTCATGACCACCGTGATGTCCCTGGTCATTGAAGCAGAGACCAATGGATGGGTGAGCAAAAAAGAGGCAGAATTCCTGGTGACCACAGACCCTGTAACACCGTATTTTTACATTTTACCCAAAATACACAAGGGCACCACCCCTGTCCCAGGACGACCAATTGTGTCTGGTATTGGTTCTATTTTAGAACCCCTCTCCCAGTTCTGTGATGCCTTCCTGCAACCCTTGGTTAAACGCATTCCATCCTATCTTCAGGACACTAGAGATGTGCTTCGCCTCATCAACGATATGGATGGGAGAGTGGACATAGACCTTCTCCTGACACTCGACGTGGAAGCACTTTACACGAACATCCCCCAACAAGCAACACTGGAGTCCGTGGAAACACTCCTCCGACAAGAAGAGTGGGTATCACCAACACCGGTTTCCCTCATCATGGAGCTGGCTCACTTGGCATTGACAGAAAACTTTTTCAAATACGAGTCGTCCCTGTACCATCAGATACGCGGTACATCTATGGGCTCGACCTTTGCGCCGAGCCTAGCCTGCATCTACATGGCATCTTTCGAGGAAAGATGCATCTACCCCCTAGATCAAAATCCATTTCGTGAGAATCTCACCTGCTGGCGTCGGTACATCGACGACATTCTGATATTTTGGAAAGGGGACCGGATGACATGTGAGGCATTTTGTGGTTGGATTAACCAACAGGACCCGTTCCTCAAATTCACGGGCACCATATCAAGTGAACAGATCCCTTACCTTGACCTCACCATAGTGCTGGAACCCACGACAATAAGCACCACCCTCTACAAGAAAGAGACGGACAGGAATAGCTTGCTACCATATAGCAGCCACCATACTAAGTCCCTCAGGGATAATCTACCATTTGGTCAATTTCTCCGCTTGCGGAGAAACTGCAGTTCAACTGATGACTATAAACGACAGGCACGCTCCCTCCAAACCAAACTCTTGGACCGGGGTTACCCCACCCACCTCCTGAAGAACTCCACCAAGAGAGCTCTCAATAACAACAGAGAGGCCCTCCTCGAGGTGCACCCTAAGGTACCAGACGATAAAATTGCTTGTGTGACCTCATTCACCAGGAACTCAGCTTTTATCAAGAAAACTGTCAATACCCATTGGGGCATCCTGAACTCTGCTGGACTGGAGATACCACGTCCACGTTTTGCTTTCAAGAGGACGGCAAACCTCAAAGATACTCTTGTCCACACTCGCCCCAAGAAGACCACTGTCCAAACAACCAAGACATTGTGGGATCTCCCGCCTGTAACGGGACACTATCGGTGTGGCGCGTGTGTAGTATGTCCACAGACCATCCAGGGCAAGTCCATCACCCTCAACAACAATTTTACATGGACTTACAGGAAGCATACGAATTGCAACAGCTCTAGGTGCATATATGCCCTAATCTGCCCTTGCAACTGTCTGTATATAGGGATGACCATGCGCCCTGTCAAACAAAGGATAATGGAACATAACAGTAACATTCGGTGCCATAGATCTCACACCAAACTGTATGACCATTGCAAGGATAAAGAACACCCCCCTGAAAGCATTCGATGGACTGTGATTGAATCCTTACCACATCTCAATCAACAAGCACTCTTCATGCATGAACAAAGATGGATACATCGTCTGCAGTGTGACGCGTTGGGTCTGAATGACGGGGTGCCCTGGACGACTCTCGCCAGATAGTCATAATTTTGGACATGTTGTCCACGTTTACTTCTATTGATGTGCATTCCCTCTCTGCCACACACCTGACTCCATTCCAAGATGGCGCTCACACTAACGCGCCCGTTGTGTGCAGGTTTATACTGCTCCTTTCTCTCTTTCAACCTTTGTGTTCCGTCGCTAAGCGACTGGACGGACACACCCTCAATGTGCGCGCGCTGCCTTCCCTCTTTTAAACCCGGAATCGCTCTGATCAACCACGCCGGCTGTCCAGACCTTGTGTTTCCGGTGGGAGGGGTAGGTGCAGAGCAGCTTGCCTGCAGCGACGTTAGAGGTAAGGTGTTGGGCGGGTATGTTACCAGTTGGCAACATTTACGGAGCACCGTTCTCACGGTCTGTTCTTAGCAGCACGGATCGGTTTGTAATGTCGGTCTGATTCCCCCGTGGGCGTTTGCCCTTTTTCTTCCCTCTCAGGGCTCCCTCATCTCGCTGCTGGCCCCACCTGGACGGCCCGTGAGGTTTCTAGGAGGAAGCATTAGGGGTGAGTGCGCCGATCGGTGCACAGACCAATTATTCCTCACAGAGTGTTAAACCACGCTCGTTTCCGGTTTTACTGTGTGGCTTCCACATCTAAACATTGAGATTCGAACCTCTCACGGATGGTTGACTAGTGTCACCTGACATCCCATCCTCTCGAGGTGCATGATTGAACACGCGCCTGTCCATGTGATGATAGACTGCATGATGTAGGCGGCAGTGTTTATTTTGCGACATGGTTCAATGCAAACCAGCGCGCATCCACTGTTCAGTGCGAGCATCTTCCACGCACTCACCAGATGTAAATATATTGTGTCTCTCTCTCTCTCACACGATAAACTTGCTGTTGTCAACATCTAGGCAAAACCATTCACTGGGCACGCATGTTTTTGATAGCATGCACACAAACACAGATAAAATGTCACCAGTAAGTTAAATCAAAGGAGCCATTATCTGTGTCTATATTGTTGTCTCTCTTTCCTTTTCAGTTCCAGAAGGTCCCCCTTGTGGAATCATTAGGATACGACACTACTTCAGGTCGTATACAGGTGTCCTGCAAATTTTACAGGACCCGAGTAATTTATGAGCACCCAGGTCCTGATGAATCGCCCTTAGGGCGTGAAACATGTCGACCATTTCTTGCACATTAAGGGTCGAGTAAGGGTTGGTTTCATTATTTTCCACCCCTTAGTACCCCTTTGCCTCTTTTATTGAAGCAGGAAGCCTGACTATTAAAACATTCACCAACAGGACTTCCCTGACTTCTTTTAACTTCATTATCACGCTCACAATTACACTCCCTTACGCCCCTCACACGCACACACCCGCTGGCCCAGAATAAAAGATCTCCATCAAAAGTGCAGCTTTTATCGCTGCCCGGCGGGCATTGCACCGCCAGCCTGCCGAAGGAGCAGGGTACCGATGATGAGGCTGGACGACTATCGGCTGGGGCTACAGCTGTAGTCCTGTCGGTAGCCTGTGTGAGGTACCTTTACATTCTGGAATATGGGTCTACACCACACACTTAAGACCCCCACTTCACCCCTTGTCTAGATCTAGTGAGAGAGAACTACTGGTTGAGCTAAATCTATATAGCTCCCTCGGGGGAACTCTGTACACCTCTTATTGTTTATCATATATGTATGTACCCAAATATGCTTCTTCACAGGTAGGAGCTGATAGCAACTCTTTCATAAACCCATTGTCTGCAGGGTGACAGAGATCAGCCTGAAAGCACTGCCCTACACCCTCCCCTTGGTATGCATCAGAGTGCATTCCTCTTTGAAGAAAGGAGAAATCCTGAAGTTTTTGGCTCTTTGTGACCAGGCTCATTGGCACCATGACTCCACCACCTACAGGATGAAGCTCCAATAAACCCGACTCTTCACGCTATAGTGACCATTAGCGATGATCTGTAGTAAGGAAAACAACTAATGTGGTCTGCTTTTTCAAAGTAAATTGTCTTATGAGGAACCGGCTCCCCTCCGCAGGCAAAACCGCCATGTTGCACTTCATTGCATTACGTGCCCATCCACGCCCATATTGATTCGGGTGAAGCTATATTGAGCACTTCTTCCTTGCACCATCATCAGGACTTGTTCAAACACATGCGTGCAGGTTTCTTTCAGCGCAATTCACTGTCTGACGCAAGTCCCAGAGGGAGCCACTTAACGCTCTCCCTTCAGCCACAGCCTTTAACGCCTTATTTGCGTTCATCACTATTATTTCTTTACATTCCCTTCGGCATTGCCCGGCCTAGAACTCAACCTGCTCACATATGCTATGTTCTGAAGATGATCTCAAACCACTGAGATCGAAACGGCGACCCCCTACAACAAGAACTACATACATTCTGTATAATCTATACATGAGGAGTTCTCTTATGTGTTGTCAATGCTATGTATATATTTTAAAGTCACCCTCACTTTTCACATCACGCATGTTGTCACTTTTTTATGTGAGCACCTGAACTGCCTTTTGCATATTACCGAAAATTAAATAACAAATGTTCTTTTGAGTGGTATTTTTCCCCTGGTCACACTAATTATTGCTTCTTGTGGCATTATATGCCTTCCTAGACTTAGGCTCATTTTTCCTAATTCTGACGCACCCCTTGCGTCTTTTTTGGACCATCCTTTGGCCACATAAGGAACCTTTGTTTTCAGAAACATTAGCGATGACCGGCAATGTGAGATCTGCATTTTGTGCTACCGCAACGATAGCCCACTGTAACCACCAAAGCAAAGTTCCAGCAGTGACTGTCTACAATACCCGACCAGATGTTCAGCTTCAACAAAGATCATACGCAACACCTAACCTACCGTTTGTGCTGCAGCAACTACCATCTGCAATGCATTCCTTGCTCCTGGAGGCCTCCTCCTCTTGGAACTTTTTCACCTATTCACTAGCCTGAGCCCCATCGCAGATGACCTGAACGTGTGACTTTTCCTCGGTTTGGGACGACCAGATGACACAGAGTGGCACTTTGTGCTTTTAGTTGTCATATCTACTTAAAACTTTGAAAATGCACATCTTCCGTTCTTCTGAATGGATTTTGTAATTTTTCTAAATTGGTGTGGGATTTTTCTTGTGCTGTGTTTTCACTTTAATACTGTTTATGTTCTGCATAAATACTTAACACACTGCTACTAAGTTAAGCCTGACTGTTTTTGCACCAAGCTACCAGAGGTTAATTTGGTGACTTTTGTGGTTCACCCTGACATGGGTTGTGGTTGTTACTTGAGTAGGGTTATCACCCTCCTCAAATAATAACCCAGGTTCTGTGATGTCACTTGCATTACTCCTTACCTTTTCAGGATTTTACATCCATGGCTCTTGTGTATCAAACACATTTGTTACTGTCTGACGTGTGCTTATGTGTAATCATGGAAGGATCCACTTATTAAACGTGCTGCTGATGTAAGATCAGTATACCAGATACTTAATCCACTGTCTCCACTGTCTACACGTTACTATGCAGGGATCCACAGAACTTCCTCTATGAGTCCAAGATAGGATTGTCTGCTCCCAACGCCGCTGTAATAAAATGTTTCTCAGAAGTCTCTCTAATGATTAGTTGCATTTTCATTCCATCTAAAGGTAGCCTAAATTAGTAAATTAATAAATGTAGTTTATAAAGCTCAAAGCTACCCAAATCAGATTCCCTGTCTCTGAACAGGGCTGGCTGACAGTAGGTCCAATTGTTACTCTGCAAAAGAACACTCTAAATTACTTTGCTGTTCCCAAAATTCATGCATTTGAAGTCAAACAGGCAAAAGACTGGTCTCCATTGCACACATGACAAAATATATATACCTGAAGATAAAAACCCAAGAATGACTGTAACATTGTATAAGTGTGTAGGAATGAAGGTGAATTTGTATTAACATATGACTCTTGCCATAGATGGCACACATGTGACTGATGAACGTAAAGGCTACCCTCTTGCAACCATGAACCAGTAAAGCTTTACTAAGTGTGAAAGATGGAAGAATGCAGTTTTAACCCCAAGGTCAACTGTGCTACTGCATTCTGGATGATGTAGAATCTCATATTATGTTGGTAGGCATACCGTGGTAGCGAGCATTTCAGCAGTCCAACTTAGATGTGATCATAGCCTGGGCCAAGGTTTTCCAAATTTGACTGTGGAGGGAAATGATTTTACTGAGCATGAATGTCTAAAAGAAGCAGGATAACACTTGAGGAATGAAAGTAAGTGACTCATCAAATCCGAAACCTTGGATGTAATATTCCTATTGACATGTAGACAAATGTCAACTGCGGTATCATTGGCATATAAATACAAAGAAAAACTCAAGGAACTGGTTAGCATAGGTAATGAATTTAAATAGAAAAGGAGAGTACCCTGCCTCAGGATATACAGGCCCTAGCTAAGGGGTCCAACAGATATATATGAAGGGGCGATTAACCTAGGGGTTGACACTACACATAACAATCACATGGTCAAATCAAATAGACTATACAGTTCATGTTAGAAAATATATATTTTTTATTGTTTTCTGATAACAAGGATATTAAAAGATTTTTTTAAAGAAATATATTTTTTTTTGGTGTATCATCAGTACATATAAGTCATAAATAAGACAAACATAGATATAAAGACAACAACATCAAGAAAGTTCGTCCTACCCACGGCCAATCTTTACACACACAGTATCATTCACTTCAATCCCTACTCACTCTTTCTCATCTAATACCATACACCATTCATTCTACCATTCATTCTTCTACTCCTTGCGAGTACAGCACATAGGTGGTTAATGTGTCATATATATCGGGGTGTTAATCCAGGTAGATGGTTTTAGCTACGGGTCCTGATGTAGTAAGGACAATAACCGTATTCCTGGAGACATACGCCAGGCACCTATGTGCTGTACTCGCAAGGAGTAGAAGAATGAATGGTAGAATGAATGGTGTATGGTATTAGATGAGAAAGAGTGAGTAGGGATTGAAGTGAATGATACTGTGTGTGTTAAGATTGGCCGTTACTGGGTAGGACGAACTTTCTTGATGTTGTTGTCTTTATATCTATGTTTGTCTTATTTATGACTTATATGTACTGATGATACACCAAAAAAAATATATTTCTTGAAAAAAATCTTTTAATATCCTTGTTATCAGAAAACAATAAAAAATATATATTTTCTAACATGAACTGTATAGTCTATTTGATTTGACCATGTGATTGTTATGTGTAGTGTCAACCCCTAGGTTAATCACCCCTTCATATATATCTGTTGGACCCCTTAGCTAGGGCCTGTATATCCTGAGGCAGGGTACTCTCCTTTTCTATTTAAATTGGTTTTTCCCCCTACTACCTGCCCATATCCTAAAGCTACCCACGGGGAACCCCCTTCTTTGTCTAGCATAGGTAATGAGCCTTTTAAAATTTTAAGAGAGTGATGCTCAATCAGAAGACCGCATGAACGGTGCAGTTAAAAAGATGGACTTAAGAGAAATAAGGATTATGGATGCATAGGCAACAGTTGGTAATGAAGGTTCCCCTGATCTTCCTCCTGGCCCTGGTCTAACTAGTTCTAGTCATCCTGGTACTGGTTTTCTTTATCCGAGGGCCCTGGTTGTAGTTCTTCCAACCCTGGTCTTCTTGGCCCTGCTCCTAGCTCATTTCCGTACCTTCCTGGTCTGATGGGTCTTTCTCTGCCAAGGCCTGTTGTCCTGGTTATCCTAGGGCTGGCACTCCTAATCTTTCTGGTTTGGGTCATCCTGATTCTCCTTGCCTTGGTCCTAGTGGGCCACCTGGTAATGACTCCACTGGTCCTGACCCTCCTTATTAGGTCAATTTGGGCTGGTGCTGGTAATTTTGGTCCTGGTCTGATCCCATTGGTCCTCATGGCTGTGGTTATTCTGGTTCCTCTGCTCCTCACCAGCCTGGTCCTAATACCCCAGTTGCTTGCCCTCCTGCTCCACTTGGAAACTACAGGTCCTGGTTCTTTCCTGCTCCTCTTGACCCTCGTCCATTTAACCTGGGCCTTCTGATTCTTCTTGGCCTGAACATCTGATATGGAGTCCATCAATTACTGGGCTGTCTACCTGGCCTTTTGTACCCTGACCCTCTTAGGTCCTGCCCTCTTAGCTCTTGTCTACCTTCTATGGCTCATCCTTGTCCTCCTGGCTATGTGCCTTGCTCTCATGGTCCTTCTCCACTGCACTCAATGGCCTGGGCCCTCTTGGTCCTGGTTCTCTTTGCTGGGTCCTTATGAGCCTTGTTCTTTTGGTCTTAGGTCTCCTAGTGATCCAGGTCCAGTCTCCTTAGTCTTCCTGGTTCTGGCTGTTCTGGTCCTCCTGATCTTCTTCAGCCTGCTCTTGCTACCCCCACCTCCTGGTCCTTCTGCTCCACTTTAGACTCTGGGCCTTGGTCCCCTGGTCCTCCTAGCTCTAGTCCTTCTGGTGTTCTTGGTACTCATCCCCTTCATATTCCATACTTCTTCTGACCTTCAGTTCCATTGGCCTGGATCTTGTCCTCCTGGATCTGGTTCTCATCCTTTTAGCCCTGGGTTTCCTGCTGCTTGTCCTGCTACACAAACTCATCATGCTCCCTCCAATCTGATCCTCCACTGCCTGGCCATCATGTTGTTCATCTTCCTGGGCATTCTGTTCCTATTCCAGTGGCCTGGACCTCCATTCTGTGTTCCTCCTGATTCTGATGTCCCTGGTCCTAATCCTCCTTTACCTCCTTTACCTCCTCACACCGGTCTTCCTGGTCCTCTGGTCCTAATCTTGTTTACCCTCTTCTTCCGGGTCTTCTTCGTCCTTTGTTTCCTGGCCCTCTTAGAACTTTACCTTCTGAATCTGGCTGCCTGTGTCCCTGGTCTCAGATACCTAGCACTCCCGAAAAAGGTTATATTATTCTTGTTTTTCATAGTCTGTATCTTTTTCAAGCGTCTGTGCCCATTTACCCTGATCCTCTTGGTCCTGTTTATAGTTTAGATTTTCCTGGACATAGTACTCCTAGACCTGACTGACCTGCTATCTTAGTCTTGGTCTCCTTAGTTCTAGTCATCCTGGTCATTCTTAACCTATTGTGCTAGTTATCATTAACAGTGCCTTTCGCTGATCATGGCCCTTCCTGGTTTCCCCAGTCTATGCCATTCTGCCCCTGTTCCTTTGTGGACCTCTTGGCCCTTGTCACTGTGTCCTGGTATTCCTCATTCCGCTGGCAGTGGTCCTCCTAGTTCCTATGTTGTGGGTCATCCTGGTTTGGATACTCCTAGAGCTTTTGATCTTGGTCCCACTGGATCTAGACTTCCTCATCCTTTATAACCCCTGGTCCTTCTAATCTAGGGTATCAAGGTCCTGCTTGTCCTAATCCCTTCTGGTTGTGATCTTCCTAGTCCTTTTGCTTCTGGCCACATGGTCCCCCATGATCTTACGTCTGTGGTCTTGGCCATACTATCTCTAGCCCATCTCTCAATTGGTCTCCTAGTACTGGTCCTCTTTGGTCTGCTACTCCTGGCCCTGGTTGTCCTCATCCTTTTGATACTGATACTGATTAGTGCACACAGGCCCTCATAGCCCTCCTTGTCAATATGGTCCAGGGTCTTCTGTTTCTTTTATGTCTGGTCCTTCCTTCAGGTCAGTATCCACTGGGTCCAGAGCCACTGTTCCACATTCTCCTGGCCCTCTTGATCCTTCTCTACCTTGTCCTGGCCCCTAGTGCAGTTTTTCATTGTCCAGTTCCTCATTGTTTATTTGTTCCTGGTCCCCCTTGGCAATGGTAACCCTGGTTCTCATTGATTATGTCTCCCTGGGCCTGGTTCTTCTTGTTCTGGTACTTAGCGGCTCTGGTCGCCCTAGCCCTCCTCGTGGTCCACCGCTTGGCCCTTAATCTCCTACTATTCATCCTCCTCCTACTGCTTCCTTCCCCAACCCCAAAACACAATCCTTTTGTCAGGTACAGCCCTAGCCCCAAGCCTGTCACACAGATATGTTTTTTTACTCCCAGATTTCTTTTGCTAAGACAGCACAGTCAAGTACAGAAATGGGGTTTCAGTAGAGACAGGACCTTGCCCACTTAAAACACTACTTAACATGTTAAAAATCAAAACTATAATTTCCAAGTTGTATTGTGCAGGTGACTAAAATAATAGTGTGGCTGAAGGGGGGCGCACATGGCATGGGACCAATTAGCATCAATGCCCTAAACGTACTCTGCAGGGTGAATATAATGAAAAAGTGTATATATTCACAGGCACCCGAGTGTACTCCTCCTTTGAATTACCCAGATGCATTACTTACCTGTCCTCTGCTTTCACTTCTCCATTCCACAGAAGCTGCATTACAGTGTCTCACTCAAATTACCTTCTGCAAGCACCCCAAACACTGTACCCCCCAATTACCTACTATAGGCGTACCTGGTGACTGCTGTTGTGTTGCCAGGATTGAAATACTAAGCAAGCACAATCCCCCTTTAGACAGAATCCTAAAGTAAGCACAGGGCCGTCAATAAGAAGCCAAAAAAAAGCCCAGCACTGAAAAATCATCAAAAGGAGCATAATAAACATAAAAAAAATGTATCCACATGAGTGAATAAAATATGTATGTAACATGCTTTAGAAACCATACTCAGTATTCTTTGATGACAGCCAAAAATACCCTGACTGAAGCGCAAAATATCTGCGTGTCATATCCAGAAGCTTCTGTTTCATTTCTTAATGTCCTATTTGAATATTAAACTAACATGTTTTAACAAAAATTGAATTAATGTTTTTTTATCCGTAAGCTGCTTAGCTTAATTCATGTACTTACCTTTTTACAAACTATTGTAGATTTGTATATACGCTTACTTTTCACATGCTTCAGACATTTTGCATCCCCATTACAAGGTGGCCACCGCACTACCATTGCCTGTAGTCACTCTTTTCTTTATAGTTGGCTTAATAAAGATTCCTTCACACTATTTATCCAGTTGCTGGTCAAATTGTACATCATCTCTACGATTTATGGCTAGCTAAACAGCAGAGAGTATGTTTTATTTTGCCGACTGACTGGTAAATAAAATAGCTGAGTTTTGCACTATTTGGCCAGCGGCTGGGTAAATAGACACTCCTTAATTCATGGCCTCCTGGTGCATGGATAACAGATCCCTACAGCAGAAGCTGAGAGGACCACCAGGGCTGGAAATCAGCTGCAGAGAGGAACATTTAAGAGAGAATTTGAGCCCATTCTCAGCCCGAAAATGGCAGCGGCCAAATTCCAAGATGGCTGCTGGCTGCCCTAACAGAGGTGGTTGAGGTCTGGAGCACGAGATTTGATTTGGGGTGTATTGTTCTCCTGATGATGTGTCATGTGAAGTGGCGGCTCCCTCCCTTCTCAAGTAAGCACCCCATCAGGTCTGGGTTGATAACCCTGAAAATAGCTGGCCTGCACTCCTGCCCCCTACGAAGCAGCCACCTGCCCAGAGTCAAATTGCAGCATCTATTGACACCCAGAGGGCAGGATAGCCTATAAGAGACAGTATTCATCAAATTCCTAGAGTGAACTTGGCCGCTGGCGTTGCTTCTATCTGCCATCCCTCCCACTCTACCCCTGAAATGGCCCCTTTTAGGGGCTAATGAATCACCAGTGAGTTCTGGGGCTAGCGGCAACTGTGATGCAATGTTGCTCTGTACAGAACTCCACAGAGGGCAGGAGGGCATGAAGGCCTATTAGAGACATTAGACATTAACACTTTGGAGTGCATTCGACTGCCAGTGTGGCTTCTATCCACTATTGCCCCCTCTTCTTCTAAAACTGCCCCTCGGAGGGGCTAGTGAGTCACCAGTGAGTTTGGTGTGTAGCAGCAGCTGAGACGCAGCAGCCACATCTACAGGTAAATATCTGCACATGGCACGAAAAGATGGTCTGCAAAAAAACACAGAAACCAGAACAAGCTAACACAATAGATAAATACGCATTCAGTAGCAGTGTGTTATGGCTAGCTTAGTAGATATTGGACAGATATTGGCCAGTGTGGTCAGAGGCAAAGACTGTGAGAAGGTTATTCAATCACACAAACCAAGAGACACTCTTCTATCTAGGTGACCCAAGGAGAGTTTGGACCATTAAAGTTCTCAATAAGGTTTGATGGATGGAATGGGAGGATGACAGAGACCTAAATCCTTGGGGATGTGGAAAGTTTCAAGCCTGAGGTTGTAAGGAGGAGGAATTTTTGATGGGAGGGGAAACAGTGACATGCCAAGACACACACACACACGGGGAAGGACAAGGGAGATCCCTAGGGATTCACAACATCTGTAAAGACCATGTCTACCCAGACACGGACTGATAACTGGGGGTCAGGGCTCCCAATTTTATCTTGGAATGAAAACAGGGTAGGGAATAGGTTGACAAGAAGGGTGGTATCACAATACTTGAACAGGCACAACCCAGCCGTCATTCCACTGCAAGAGCCCCGTTTAGTGTGGAACAACTGTGGGTTTCTGGGCATGGGCAGATATAATGTTCTTTTGCATTCTGGATTTACCTCGGGTCACATGGAGTTGGGATTCTGGTACGGGGATCCCTCCCATTGCTTTCATTCTATTTTAATTGATATTGTGCCCGTGTTCCACCGCCAGCTCGCATTACCCGTTCCTGTTGTTGTCTCCTCGTCCATTTTGTTGTTCCTGCAGCCCGTCCCTCCCCCTACGCTCCCGCCTCCCAGCTCCCCCTCCCACCCACTAGAAACCAGGAACGTCCCGGCTGAGGAACCTCCGTGACCTGCCTGACTCCGTGTGAAGCGGTCGCTCCACCCTTCCTCCTGGATCCATAGCGCTGCTACTGGTATCGTAGCGCTGCTCCCCCACCACTGCCATAATTGAAATTAATTTTAATTGGATCTGCACCCACTTTGTTGCGTAGCGCTCAGCATTACTTTGTATGCTTAGATCTGCACCTGCTCTGTTGCGTAGCGCTCAGCATTACTTTGTTTGCTTGATTACTTGAACTGTGAAATCTCCGCATTGCTTGGCCTGATTAGCATATTGCATTTAGGAACGCTCCGCATTGCTTTCATTCTATTTTAATTGATATTGTGCCCGTGTTCCACCGCCAGCTCGCATTACCCGGTCCTGTTGTTGTCTCCTCGTCCATTTTGTTGTGCCTGCAGCCCGTCCCTCCCCCTACGCTCCCGCCTCCCAGCTCCCCCTCCCACGCTCCGCCCCCCTCCACTTCTCCATTTATGTCAGAAGGACCTACGCGCAGCATTCACGCGCAGCGATCGCGCCCCAGTCGCGCCGAAGGTGCGCCAAAGGTAAACCGGTCTACGCCCGTCCGCGCCTGGACCGCGCCCAGCGCCAGACCCCCTGTTCACCACTGTTCCCAGCCCCCTAGAGTCACATATAATGCCGCAACTCTCCTCGCCCTCAACCCCGGACGCGCTCCACAATGCTGCCAAGCCACCCCAGGTCACACCCATGGCCCTTTCACCTGCCTCTCCTGCAAGTTCAACTGCTTCAGGACCCTCACCAAATCCCCTCCCTCTACACACAGCCCCGACTCTAACCGCCTGAAGTGCATCCTACTCAACACCTGCTCGGTCCACAGACACGCCACTGAACTCTGGGACCTACTCGACTCTGCGTCACCGGACATCGCCTTCCTTACAGAAACATGGATGAACACATCATCAGCACCCGACATCGCCATAGCCATACCGGACGCCTACAAGATCACCCGTAAAGACCGCACCAAGCATACAGGAGGAGGCATCGCCATCATCCATAAGAACACCATCAAAATCATGACCAGCTCCGATGATAATCTTACAACCGCCGAACATCTCCACTTTCAGATCCACACTGACCCTAGGACCACACTTAGAGGCACCCTCATCTACAGACCTCCAGGTACCCGTAGTCAATTCAGCGATGACATCACCGACTTCGTCAGCCCACATGCCCTCGCTTCCGAGAACTACCTTCCTTTAGGAGACTTCAACTTCCACCTTGAAAACAAACACGACAGTAACACCACCTCCCTTCTGGACAACTTGGCCAATCTCGGACTCAAACAACTTGTTGACACCCCCACTCATGTAGCAGGACACACGCTCGACCCTATCTTCACTTCCAGCAAGAACATCTCCTTCGATCGCACCACAGCTCTCCATTGGATGGACCACAGCTGTGTTCACTTTAGCTATAAAACCACCCTGACCCACAACCGCCCACAACCTATTTCTCAGAGAAACTGGAACAAAATCACCTCCGACCAACTCTTCACATCACTCAACAAAAACCCTCCCTCCCTCGCATTGGACCCAAACCAAGTGGCCACCAACCGCAAGCAATGGATCACCCACAGTGCTGACGAATTAGCACCCCTGAAAAAACACCAGATCAAATCAACCAGCAAAAAGGCTCCCTGGTTCAATGATGACCTTAAAAAATCCAAGAAGCTTTGCCGCACCCTGGAAAAAACATGGCGAAAAACCCCAACCACCGTCAACATGTCCACCCTCAAAGCAGCCACCCGCAAACACCACCAACTGATTCGATCCGCCAAGAAATCAGCATTCAAGGATCGTCTTGATAACAACACTCACAACAGCAAGGAACTTTTCAACATCGTCAAAGAATTCACCAACCCCACCGCTGCATCCAACGACATCACTCCCTCCCAAAACCTCTGCGATGCATTATCCTCCTTCTTCTACAACAAAATTGCAGACATCCACAACAGCTTCCATAATACTCCCAGCGCTCACCCCTCCCCACCCCTCCTAGATCGTACGCCGCCAACTAACAACCTTACTGCCTGGAACCCAATCACCACTGAAGACACCATCCGTCTAATGAACTCCATCCACTCTGGCTCACCAACTGACCCCTGCCCCCACCACATCTTCAACAAAGCAGACTCCATCATCGCACCCCATCTCCGTGATGTCATCAACTGCTCGTTCAACTCTGCCACCTTTCCAGAAAGCTGGAAACACGCCGAACTCAGCGCCCTGCTGAAGAAACCCACAGCAGATCCCTCTGAACTTAAAAACTACCGACCCATTTCCCTCCTCCCATTCCCGGCCAAAGTCATCGAGAAAGCCATCAACAAACAACTCGCCGCCTTCCTTGAATCCAACAACTCCCTTGATCCATCTCAATACGGGTTTCGAGCCAAGCACAGCACCGAAACCGCCCTCATTGCAGCAACTGACGACATCCAAACACTACTCGACAACGGTGAAACAGTGGCCCTCATTCTACTCGACCTCTCCGCCGCTTTCGACACAGTCTGCCACAGCACCCTTATACAACGCCTCAGCAACACCGGCATTCAAGGAAAAGCCTTGGACTGGATCACCTCATTCCTCGCTTGGAGAACTCAAAGAGTCCGACTCGTCCCATACAACTCTGATGCCACTGAAGTCATCTGTGGTGTACCGCAAGGATCTTCACTCAGTCCCACCCTCTTCAACGTTTACATGAGCCCACTCGCCTCCATCGCGCGTCAACACAGCCTTAACATCATCTCATACGCCGACGACACCCAGCTTATCCTTTCCCTCACCAAAGACCCTAACACCGCCAAAACAAATCTTCACGAAGGCATGAAAGAAGTAGCCGATTGGATGAAACACAGCCACCTAAAACTCAACTCAGACAAAACGGAGGTGCTCATCCTAGGACCCTCCCCCTCTGCCTGGGACAACTCGTGGTGGCCCTCCGCTCTGGGCACAGCACCCACACCCACAGACCACGCACGCAACCTTGGCTTCATCCTAGACTCCTCTCTCTCGATGTCCAGACAAGTCAACGCAGTCTCCTCTTCCTGCTTCAACGTACTTCGCATTCTCAAAAAGATCTTCCGTTGGATCCCCCTCGAGACAAGAAAGACTGTTACTCACGCACCGGTCACGAGTCGACTGGATTACGGTAACACACTATACGCCGGAATCTCAGCAAAACTACAGAAAAATCTCCAACGCATCCAAAATGCATCAGCGAGACTCATATTAGACATCCCTCGCCAAGATCACATCACTGGACACCTAAAAGACCTCCACTGGCTTCCAGTCAACAAAAGAATTACATTCCGCCTTCTCACCCACGCACACAAGGCCCTCTACAATCTAGGACCCGAATGCCTCAACACTCGACTATCCTTCTACAAGCCCACCCGCCAACTAAGATCGTCCAGTCAAGCCCGCGCCACTGTCCCGCGCATCCAAAAATCCACCATGGGTGGCAGATCCTTCTCCTTCCTTGCTGCCAAAACCTGGAACTCACTCCCCACTCATCTCCGCCTTACTCAAAACCACATCTCCTTCAGAAAAGAACTTAAAACCTGGCTATTCGACAAATAATGATCCCCTTTCCCAAGCGCCTTGAGACCCTCTGGGTGAGCAGTGCGCTATACAAATACCTGAACTTGAACTTGAACTTTTTCGTTGCATTGAGTGAGGCCTGGAATGGAGAACATCTGTTGATTGCCTCCTGGTACTTCCTGCCATGATGGCACTCACACATTCTGATGAAGTTGAGAGACTGATTGGTGCCAAATATGCTCACTATTATAGGGGGTGATCGTAACCTCACAATGAGGGGAGATGGAACAGACTGAGTAAGGGTAAACCAGCAGCGTGGGGAGATAAACGAATGCACGCCTTCACCAAGGTTATGGGCCAGATAGATTTATGAAGAGAGTGGAACCCCTGATTTAAGACATAATTCCTATGTGTCAGGCATGACAGGTTCAAAGTCTCGACTAGATTATTTGTATTTTCCGAGACACAAGGAGTTGATTTCATAACACAAAATATCTAGCATTAGGAATTTCTGACCCTACCCCTCCGATTACCAGGCTCACTTTCCAAATATTCCCAGAGGTACCCTGAGTGCGGTTAGACCCATGCAAATTAACTTATTGGCACAGGAAGATGTTTTGGGTACAATGACAGAGCAGTATTTTAAGGAAAATACAGCATCAGTTCAGTCCAGAATCAGTGTATGGGACTCTTGGTATTCTATGTTGCTATGAAAAAGAGGGAGAGAATTAAAATAGTAGCAGAGCTAGAGGATAAACTATAATGTGCATGCAGGAGAGAACATATTACAATCGAACCCAGACCTAACACACCCAATTGTGCTTGTAGGGTATGAATATAAGGGAATTGTAGAGGGGAGAGAAGGGTACAGTATAGAGCTGATCAACTCAAACTCTGATGTGGGGAGTCAAGCGGGGAAATTACTGGCCCACGGGGGAAGGGGTCAGCACTGGATAACTAAAATTGAAAATGAGGAATGATTGACTCAGCGGAGGGAATAGCTGAGGCCTTTGCAGCTCATCTGGCGAGCTTGTACTGATCCAAGGGAGGGGCGAGATCAGCAGAATGCCAGACGTTTAGCAATAATATCCCAACTCCAATTCTCGACAGACCGATGCTAAATGGTGAGCTCAGAATGGAGGCGATCTGGGAGGCAATTCAACAATTGTCAGGGGAAGGCCTCAGACCCCAATGGGTTTCTACCCAAATTCTATAAATGTCTGTAGGAATGGAGGTGGAGCCACCTAAGGAAAGGCTATATGAGGGCAACAGGGGGTGTCTACTGAGAGAGGTAAAAATGGCTGCCTTAGTGCTCATCTATAAGGACGAAAAATCGACTGAGCGGTGCGCCTCATATAGGCCCATTACTTTGCTCAATTTGGAATTGGAGATCCTGGAGAAGATGCTAATGAATCGCCTGATCCAGGTTATAGACAAATTAATAGTCCCAGATCAGTCGGTCTTCATGTCTCTGAAGTCCAGGTGACACAATCTTAAAAGACTATGTGGGTGCCTGGCAAGGCATGACACTCTGCAGGAACTTTGATCCTATTAGCGTTAAATGCCAAAAAAGACATTTGATTCAGTAGAGTCCTGTCTGTTTGAAACCCTACAGAAGATAGGTTTCGTACCTTAGTGTTCATCATGGATCAGACTCCTCTATGCCAAACAGATGGCAAGAGTCAGAGTTATCATCACAGGATTTAGAGCTGGGGACGGGGACGAAGCAAGAATGCCCGCTCTCTCCCTTGCTGCTTTGTCTGGAATGTTTGGCGAATTGGGTAAGAGTAGATGTCCAGATCCATGGGCTAAAGTGAGCAATAGGTTGGGAGGATGTGATCTCACTATATGGCAGGCACCAGTTTGGGTACATATGCCACACTATACCCAGATGAGTTTCAATGACCTAACTTACGAGGATTCTGGGTGAATTCAAAACTGATGTATAACACTGGCGGAGGCTTTCTACATCACTGCTAGGTGGAGCGGCTTTATACAAAATGAAACCTCTCCCCGAATTGAGTCTATTTTGTAGCTGTTTCAGAACAAGTTTTATGAGGTGTCGGGGGACTTTTTTCTGAGCCATAGATGTGGTGATGAGATTGCTGTGAAGGCATTTGCCAACATTGACCAGGAACCCTTACAATAGGGGAATAGCTCCCCCAGACTTAAAGCAATAGCATTGGGTGATGCAATAGCTATTAATGAATAAATCAGACTTTGTCTCCTAGCAGGAACTGCGTTTGTAGTCGGACAGACACAACAAGGACCCTAGAGGCTGCTCATGCATACTATATAGAAATAAGTGACTTACCCAGGTGCCGGCCCCGACGGAAGCAGTATAAACAGGTGAAGCATGCAGTGGAGAGCCACAGGGACAGGTTGCAAGGTGTTGCACAGGAGACACCTCTAGCTTATAGATTGCTGGCATCCCCCTTACAATGGCACACAATCTCACAGAGTTATAGAACACTGGTGAGTAATAGTTAGGCTTCCATAGCCACAATGAAAGACGGGAGAACTAGATTTGGGAATCCTGGTGGATGTGGGTTCAAGGTAGGCGAGCTGGTACCAAAAGGAGGTTGCCATCAGGGTGTGGTTCAGAATGATGCAGATTCAAATATTTAATTGGACATATGTTACGAGGCCAGAATCTACCATATGGGAAATATAGACACAGATAAATGTGTGAGGGGCTGCGAACAAACGGGAACATCGCTCAACACCTATCGCAGAGGTCTTCAAACTTTTGGATGCCGAGACCCCCCTGTCAACATTTTCAAGCGAAAGGACCCCCTCCTGACTAAAATTTCTAAACCTCTAGGTTATGAGGAAGGTGAGGACCAAATTATGTGACAGGCTTCACTAAATTGTGTGAGTAGAAAATGTAAATAATGTTCTGTGATGCTGCGTATTTTGGGGTAGCATTGCTTTATTAGTTAGAATTTTTTTAAACACAGTAATACTGAGGAAAGATTTCACCCCATCAGTACCAGTTTATAACCAAAATACAACAATTAACATCAGAAAGATGACTAGTCACCCTCTGTGAAGGGCCTCACAATCCGCAGGAATACGCGCTGCCACATTAGAAGCTCACCTGGCCATGGCCGGGAGCAGCAAGGGTGCATTCAAACTGTGGTGGTCTTGTGCAGAGTTAAGCAGTTTACCCATGCCCCTTTCCTCTCACCCCCTTCCTTCCATCCCTCTCTTCTCTCCTCTCCCAACCCCAGATCCCTCTCTCACATTGCAGGCAGATGGTTATTAGCCCCAGGACACCTTTTGGTAACAGTAGCGCACTCCAAATGTAAATAATAGGCAGAAGCAGGGGATCCACTAGACCCGAACTTCGGGAGGGGGGTTAACACTCCCAGCCAGGGCTTGTCCAAGCACTGGTCGCACAAGGCCCAACAGTCTTTCCACCTTCTCCATGAATTCCCTCATTACCACTCACCAACAATACACCTCATCTCTCTAAAGCACCTGTCTGACAAACATTTCATTTTTTTATAGCGCTACTCATAGTTTACTCACACTCAGTTCTGTGATGTGCATGGTACATCTTCTTTGTACCAGGCACTTTAACCTTCTGCACTGTGTGGGTGACAAGAGTGCCCATGTGACTGCACGGTGAGCAATGCAACAGTGTGAGAGTATGGTAAAAGGAGTGACTGCAGGGTGAGTGAGGTGACCATATGAATTTGGGTTCGGCTGTAAGTGCAGAGTGGGATGAATTAGTGCATGGTTAGTGATGGCCTTGTTTGAGTGAGCTACAGATTGAACAGTAAGGGGGGGACAGGTGAGTGGAGTGTCACATGAGTGCAGGGTGAGAAGTGTGCTCGTGTGACTGCAGGGTGAGGTACAGAGTGAACAATGCAAGCGTATTTTTAGTGCAGAGTGAGAGCAGGGTGAGCGGGTGAATGTTGTGAGTGCATGGTGATCAGTGTGAGTGCATGGTGATCAGTGTGAGTGCATGGTGATCAGTGTGAGTGCAGGGTGAGCGGGTGAATAGTGTGAGTGCATGGTGAGCAGTGTGAGTGCATGGTGATCAGTGTGAGTGCATGGTGATCAGTGTGAGTGCATGGTGATCAGTGTGAGTGCATTGTGATCGCTATGAGTGCATTGTGATCAGTGTGAGTGCATGGTGATCGCTATGAGTGCATTTTGATCGCTATGAGTGCATTGCGATCGCTATGAGTGCATTGTGATCGCTATGAGTGCATGGTGATCGCTATGAGTGCATGGTGATCGCTATGAGTGCATGGTGATCAGTGTGAGTGCATTGCGATCGCTAGGAGTGCAGGGTGAACATGAAAGTGAAGGCGAGAATGAGAAGTTTGAAAGCAGGGTGCAATCCCAGAAACTTGAAGCGTAGGGTTTCAGATATAAGTTAAACTATTACTATAATGGCATTAATCAGGGTTCAAGGGTGGAGGAAATAAATAATGTGCTGATCCTGCAACAAACTTCAAGTCTAATGATTAGGGTTACCAGCTCATTATTTTGATGGCCCAGAAATAAGCAGTCACCTACAGCTTTATTTTTTGCACTTATCTGTGAATACTTAGAACAGCAAATATAAATAGAAAACACTTTTAATTGTGTTCTAGGGATGCCTCAATGATCCATGACTAATAATTAAAGGAAATAAAGACAGAAAAGTCATATCACTAATTAATACATACTTTTTATTTATAACTCAATTTAGTGTCAAGAGCAGGTCTCTGCAGGATCTTTAAACACATAGCAGGCATGTTTCATTTGGCAACCCAACTTTATATTTCTTTTCATTAAATGCATTCTCACACTACAGCAGTAAGTGTAAAAATACAAATGTAAGGAATAGGCAGAGTGGGGGTCCAGGGGGTACAGGATCCATAAAAAAACTAAGCTTTAGTAATCAGTTAACAAAGGCATGTAAATATGGTGTAGAGCGGGAATATCGATGGGAAAATATCGAGTTACATTAATATCGCCGCAGAAATATCGACAAGAAGAAATATCGATATCAAAAATATAGCTTGACCAGAATATCGACTGACAGGTAAGTAATATTGATAACAATAATATAGTTGTAATAAATATCGTTTACAAAAACATAGTTTACAAAAATATCGATTTTTTAATAATTATAAGTAATGTAGTGTTTTTAATGAGTATTGTTTGTCAATTAATTATATTTTGTAGCATTTTTTTAGTTAATAATGTATTTTATGTTGAATTTAGTGTTAATAGTTCCGTAGCGGGTTGTGGGTTTATAGGGGAATAGGGTGGGAAGTAATTTAAATATATTAAAATAATTGATTAATTCATGTGTTAATTTAATATAAATGGTTTAATAATTATTAGTTAATTAATTTCAATTAGTTAATTGATAATTAATTATGTTAAGTAAATATGTTAATTGTTTAATTAATTTTAGGTGTGTGTACTGGAATTTTTAAGTGAAAATGTAGTGAAGTAATTACGTTTTTATTGAATAATTAATTAATTAATGATCAATTAATTATAATTAAAAAAAAATATTTTTAAAAGAGTAAATACATTTTAGTTTGTGTAGTGGTGTTTGTAAGTGTATATGGTGTGAAAGCTGTCAATTAATTAATTATGTAAATATTTTGAAAATACAATATTAATCAATAATTAATTAGTAATATTAAATGTAATTGAGTAATTAATTTTAGGTGTTTAGGTGTTTGTTAATAATAATACATTTAAATGTATATATTAAATATGTTTATAATCTACATTAAATTTTATACTAAATTTGACAGATGGTTTATTATTTTTTTTGAGTTCCTGCGCTTTCCCTACTGTTGTACCCTGTGGAGTGGGAATAGTAATTTTTATGCCCACGCTATCCAGCGCTTTCCCTACTGTTGCACCCTCTGGAGTGGGAATAGTAATTTTTACCCCTATGCTATCCAACGTTTTCCCCACTGTTGCACCATTTGGAGTGGGAATAGTAATTATTACCTCTACGCTATCCAACGCTTTTCCTACTGTTGCACCCTTTGGAGTGGGAATAGTAATTTTTACCCCTACACTATCCAATGCTTTCCCTACTGTTGCACCCTCTGGAGTGGGAATAGTAATTTTTACCCCTACGCTATCCAGCGCTTTCCCTACTGTTGCACCCTTTGGAGTGGGAATAGTAATTTTTACCCCTAATCTATCCAGCGCTTTCCCTACTGTTGTACTCACTGGAGTGGGAATAGTAATTTTTACCACTACGCTATCCAACGCTTTCCCCACTGTTGCACCCTTTGGAGTGGGAATAGTAATTTTTACCCCTACGCTATCCAGCGCTTTCTCTACTGTTGTACTCACTGGAGTGGGAATAGTAATTTTTACCGCTACGCTATCCAACGCTTTCCCCACTGTTGCACCCTTTGGAGTGGGAATAGTAATTTTCACTCCTACGCTATCCAACGCTTTCCCTACTGTTGCACCATTTGGAGTGAGAATAGTAATTTTTACCCCTACGCTATCCAGCGCTTTCCCTACTGTTGCACTCACTGGAGTGGGAATAGTAATTTTTACCCCTACGCTATCCAGCACTTTTCCTACTGTTGCACTCACTGGAGTGGGAATAGTAATTTTTACCGCTACGCTATCCAACGCTTTCCCTACTGTTGCACCCTCTGGAGTGGGAATAGTAATTTTTACCCCTATGCTATCCAGCGCTTTCCCTACTGTTGCACCCTCTGGAGTGGGAATAGTAATTTTTACCCCTACGCTATCCAGCGTTTTCCCTACTGTCGCTATCAAATGTTTCAACTAATGTTTTTTTTTATATTTTCTTAAATGTATGTATTATTGTTGTTATATAATTTTATGTAATATATGTATATGTACACATTTATTAAGTTTATAAAGAATAAATTTAGTTAATTTGTTATAAATAGTTAAAATATAAAAGTAATGTCATGTATTTTGTTAATAATACTTACATTTTTTAATTTTTTATTGTAATTTTAATTAATTTAAAAAGTCGATATTTTCAACATCTATATTTATTACATCGATATTTTTGAGTAGATATTTATGTACTTACCTGTTTAGGTATAGGGAGTCGATATTTTTTAAAACGATATTAATACAACTATATTTTTGTCAACTATATTTTTGTAATCGATATTTAAACACCCTACCTGTAAACATGCTAATGGTCTTTAAAGACCTGTGAAAAACTCAGGCCGGAGATAAGACTCCAGACACTGCCCAGCCGAGGCCCCAGGAGCGCGAGCTGCACTGCAGCAGCCGGGGCTGAGCCACAGGATGGGGGAGGAGGGGGGCTGAAGCCCTGGAGGCCAGGGCAGAAGTGACACTGTGAAGGTGCGACCCCTTTGCATCCCTCCACGGCCCCCCTGGGGGTCACGCCCCACAGTTTGAAGACCCCTTATCGGGATGTCTACGTTAAAGGACTTGTGCACTGCAGTGGGCTCTAAGATCTTGTCGTTACAGGGGAACATTTAACACCTAGGCTGCAGCTAGTAACACTGGGCATATGGAAGGGAACAGACCCTACCCAAGTACACATTATAACTGTGCAAGATTGTTCTTATGGTGGCCATAAGAGACATTATAAGATTATGGGCTTGCCCAGAAGTTCTGAGACCGGAGCTCCGGTCAGCAAATAGAACTGGTGCAGGGGATGCTCGCAGAAATTTGAAAAAGTTTGGGGACTAAATTCTAGGATAGCGATTGAGAGTTCCTAAGAGGAAGGAAGGATGGGAATGAACGGATTGGAACTAGTTCTACTCTAGGCTAGCTGCTTGGCCCCCAACGGGGGAAAGGTAGGTAATGAACACTGTGTTCATATATTTTTCGTTGCACCTGGGAGTCTTCTGCAACCATCTAATTCCCTAATGTTGAGTACTAACGTGTATGGCAGCCTCGAAATGTGTTGGAATGTTACTTATCTATGTCATGGCTTTTACTACTTTTACCACTAATGGAAAACTTAATAAAAAGAGCATTAAAAAAAGATGCCATCAATATTTAAAGTTTAATAGGGCCTAAAAGGAACTAGAACAAGATAAAAGTTTTCCAAAGCCTTGACTTAATATCATAACGATATTTTTGCAGCTATAATATTTTTTCTCTCAAAATTGTTCCCGACATTAAAAAGCCTTGAGAGCTTTTCAAGTGTGAAAAAAGGAGCTCCCGCCTAGGAATTATTACATCAAAGATCACATATCAGCAGGCAGTTTGAAATTATTTTTGTCCTTTTTTAAAACACGAGCCATAAGTAGTCGGTTTGATATTCAAAATAAATGAACCACCCGCTGTTAGAGGAGGTGATATTTTTTTCTGCTGCTTTAACTGTGTCGGCTCACGTGAGATAACGCTCTCCTTTGGCCATCTCAACTATCCAAGCTGTCAGCTGGAACTAGGGGTGCAAGGGGTGCCACAGAAGTGTAAAATACGAGCTTCTGCAGTTTATTGTAAACTCTTTTTATTTTTTATATAATAAAATGGAGAAAATAGGCCTGTTCATTTCTTTCTTTCAATTAAGTCAGTCAAAGTTTTACGATCCATAATCTTTGTTTATAAAACTAATCATTCCATTTCACGTCTTTGCTTTTTGACACCTGTCTCGTAGAATAAAACCTCTTTATCAAGGTGGACAAGTTTGAAATTAGTTTTTCAAAATATTTATCTTAGTTGCCAACCCAAAATTATGTTAATACCTCTTCTCAGTCTTGTAGTGTTGCTTAGTAATGTACCTTTCAGCAGGCAGGGGAAATAGTTTGCATTGCTCGTGTCCACAGTCTATTACCTTTTGTTCATTTTGAATAATAGCCTCATGATATGGTTTATTTTCCTTCCCCGAGGGGACTGCGTTCCAAGTAGCCATTCACCTGATTAGTCATGCCACGTGCTCTGCTGCAAGCTAGGAAAATGATCCCTTTGACTGCTTTTGGGGTAGTAAAATA
Source organism: Lissotriton vulgaris (assembly GCF_964263255.1). Taxonomy (NCBI): domain Eukaryota; kingdom Metazoa; phylum Chordata; class Amphibia; order Caudata; family Salamandridae; genus Lissotriton; species Lissotriton vulgaris. Next base: position 894,980,758 of record NC_141691.1, on the reverse strand, counting down.
TATCACTTAGCAAGGATCAATGGGCTCTGAGCCCCTGTGCCACCAATCTTGCTGCACCAACGATAGCTAACCCCTGGTACGTCTTCTATCAGCACCACGCTATTTCTCCTCGTACCTATATCGTTTATAAGCAAAGAGAAGGATATGTTGGCCTATTTAATGCTAACGTCTCATGTGGCACGTACTTTACAATGGAATAAAAGTAAGGCTGCCTGTATTCCGTTTTTGCTGATTTTTACAGATGAATACATATAGAACAACATTTAGGGGCAGATTTACAAGCCCCTTGCACCTCTTTTATGCCGCCGTTGCGTCACTTTTGTGACGCGGCGGCGGCGGCGCAAAAGATGCGCTGTGGTGCAGGGGATAAAGCCCTGCACCATAAGGAGGCGTTCCGGCGCAGGTCGTTCCAGCCAGGAACGCCTCCTAAAAGTGGCTGAGTGAAATCTACAAGATTTCACTCAGTCACTTTTAGGCCAATGCTACGTCAAAACCCTGCGCCTGCTTGAAGCAGGCGTAAGGCTTGACGCAGCATTGGATAGATAGGGCCCCCCAGAGTATTGCTGGAGCTGTGTTGCGCTTGCAACGCAACTCCAGCAATGCGCAGCCTTTATGGCACAGATGCGTCACGCATCTGTGCCGTTTTTGCCCCATGGTGCGCCGCATTGTAAATGCGGCGCACCATGGGTGGCAGAGCTGCGGCGTACAATAACTGGCGCATCCCTGGGGATGCGCCAGTTATTGTACATCTGCCCCTTATTTTCTTGTCTTTATTCATTTTTAAATGTGGATAAAAACGGAATTTGGGTTGTTTTTGAGGGATTCTAAATACTGTCTTCCATGACTACCAGGCCAATAGTTGTGTGGATTGATAGGTAAGGGGTTAAAAAAAGTCTGTTAGTAAAGAGGCTTAAACAGCAGTAGATATGAAAAGGGTTGAGACTGAGATTTTCATATTTTCATATAAGTGCATTATTTGTCTTCTGCCACTTTTCATAGCATTGAAACCAGGCAGGCATTCAAGCATGTGTGCATATTTGTCAGATAAATAAATGAGGAAATATGCTAATTTCATCTTTATTTTTTCACAGAATCCAAAATAAGTATGGATAAATACAGATAAAAGTAACAAGATGGGTAAATACAGATGGAAATGTCAAAAAAAAAATACCATAAAACTGGGAGCCCTAATTAAAACCTACAAGATGCATTCATGTTGTCTTTGTGTGCTGCACACAAGGATAAAACAAACACTCACCTTTAGCCCCTTTTTAAAAAGCTATCATGTTCAGTTAAACCAAATGCAACTACAGTCACATACTCACATTCCCTTTTTGATACCGTGTTTATTTTAACCCAATGATCTTACAGGTTTCTCACTCCTTAAAAATGCATGTGATTAGGTATTGCTATGATACAGAAATCGAGTAGGGCTTCCACCTGTTCAGCAGGTGTAAAAACCAACCGAAGCACTATGGGCCCGAGTACAAGTGACCCAAATTGGTCTGATTTGAGTATGCTTTCTTCCATTATTGCAGAGGTATGAAACTCATCCCTTGTCTCTGGTCAGCTAACTTCATCTTGGAAGTACACTGTTGTCACCCCTTTGCTGAAAAAGAGCACTCCTGAGCTCTGTATTCCAAGTAATTATTTTCCAATCTCTCTTTTGCCAGTGCCTATTAGTGCTTTAGAAACATGCCAATTTAGTCATTATCGCTGCTCTGGAATTCAATTCTATACCTGATCAAACTCAATCTGGATTCAGAGAACTTCATAGAACAGAGTGGGTGCTAATTGAGGTGGTCTATGACCAATGCTGAATATTGTATAAAGGTGGCAGTGTGGCTCTACTTCTTCTCAATATCTCTTTGATATAATTTCCCACAATATTACATTGATCCAACAGCAGGATTTCGTGATTATTATTTAAACCAGAAGATGTCATATCTACAAAACAGATCTCAATTAGCTAAACTCTTTATGTTATTCTGTAATCTGTAAAGCAATGTGTTCATCTGTACTCTGCACTCTGTTTAACATATATGATGATGCAATAATTTTAGAGAGCATGTGATTACCATAAAAGGGTAAATGGTGCCCTGGTGCTAACTGAAATAGTGGTAGAGACTACCAAAGACAGCTCTAGACTCATAGTTGGAAAATCTGAGTTTTAAGATATTTGCGGATCACGAGGCGGGACCCTGTGTTCATGTGGCCCTCCTCAATGGGTTCCACACCCCTCCTCACTCCCCTCCCATTTAATGCTACTTTCTGACTAATTGTATTGTACACAAGACTAGTTGGGTTTAGGTGGCGGGGGGATAGTTGGTCGTATGCTGTTGATTTCCCTTTTCCCCTTTTATTGTCTTTTAAAATTTCAAAGGATTGGCGTATCCTGAGAATCATACAGTCTATGATCGCCTTTTGAATACATATACACATCTCTTTGTGTTATCTCATATCAAGCACTGGTCACTGAGGCGGTGGTGTTTGTATGTCATGAGATTTATAATGACTACTGTGAATGACTATTTCATATGCTAATGTGAACCTTTTTTCTCATGAAACCCCAATAAAATCTTTAAAAAAAAAATTGAGATTTGTGGAAAACCCAGAAAAGTCACTGCATGCAAAAAACAATGGAGAGCTAGATCCAATGCTTGGGCCCCAAATAAAGAAAGCACATCCTCCACTCCAGGACCAATGAATCTTCCGAACCACGAGTCTGTGGGGAAAGCAGAAGAAAATGATTGACTAGGTTGGTAGTGACCGATTCCATCCTACATGAATCTAAGAACTTGGCCATGAATGGCATGGTGAAAGAGCCAGAGCACTGTAAACAAACAGGGAGCATTTCCCAAGTGGGATCCTGGTAAGATGGTCCAGAGGTGTAAAACTAGTCAATGACAGGGAGAGAAGAAAAATTTGCGAAAGTGAAGTGATTTTGGAGATTCTTTTTGTTAAAATAAACCTCAGAAGTTCGCAGAGATGTTCTGAGAGAGGAACAGAGGGAATCTACAACTGGGTAAGAAATGGTCACCCATTTGGCTCCTTTTCCATCATTGGGTGTGTAGATGGAATGCAAATCATGGTATGTCGCCCACCAGCTATAGAAAACCTGTAGCACAATTCAAAATAAATTAATTAAAGAAGGGGGGGGTGGGGTTGCCGTGGGAGGGAAGGGGTGGGGGGGTGGGGGGTGGGAAAGGAACAGGTAAAGTCGGTGAAACAACACAATAGAATAGATTGGAATGAGATAAAATTTGTAACAAAACAGAACAAGTGGGTAAAATCTTTAAGAAAAATTTATAAGGTGAAATGGCGTTAAGGATTGCAACAGTGAACATATGTGGATTAAACGATGGAGGGAAAAGACAAAAGGCGGCGTCACTGTTCAGACTGCTAAAACTGGATGTGATTTGTTTACAGGAGACGCATATCCTGGGAAAAGAAAAGTTCAAACTGGAACAGTTGGGATATGAATTGCTGGCTAACACAAGTCAAAACACAAGAACAAAGGGGGTGGCTATATTAGCAAGGAGAGGGGCTATTAAACTTAGAAGGAAAAAAGAAGACTCCGAGGGGAGATGGGTTATCATTGAAGGGGAAACTACCGCTGGGAATTTAACAATAGTATCTGTATACGGCCCAAATGACGACAATCCGGAACTGTTTGAATGGCTAGATCAGGAACTCGCACTCTGGATAGAGCCGGTAATTTTGTGCGGTGATTTCAACATAAACGGTTTGCATGGTTTGGGGGGAGCAGGAGGGGGGAGATACGTAGGCAGGAAAAAGAAAATATGTAATGATGTAATCAATATGATGCAGAATAATGCTCTTTCAGATTTTTGGTCTAAACACAACCCATTCGGGTCAGGAGCTACCTTTTATTCGGCACCCCACAAAATGATTGCTAGATTAGATTATATCTTAGTGTCTAATGATATAATAAATGGGGCCCAGATAGAGCGAATACCGAGAATGATTTCGGACCATAATCTATTGGTAATAACCATCCCCAGGATAGATAGAGGGAGTATTAAACCCTGTACTTGGACATTTGAGAGAAGATTACTGAAAGAGGAAGAATATATCAGTAGGATGAATAAATGGATCACACAGTTCTGGGAAATAAACAAGGGATTGGCTCCAGTTAAAATTGTCTGGGATACATTTAAGGCCGGAATAAGGGGGGAAACCCTGAGTTATAACTTAAAAAAGAGTAAGATGGAGAGAACAAGGATGGATAGATGGGTAAAAGAGATGAATAGATTAGAAGAACAATTAAGCTGTGCAGTGCGGAGACAAAACACAACCGAAATAGAGGACCTTATATTGGAAATAGAAGTCAAGAAAGCAGAAACGGGAGAAGCCCTTTTGGCAAAGGCGGCGGGGAATTACCTTGCTAAGAAAGAAAAGTGCTATGAGTACAGTGAGAGAGTAGGACATCTCTTAGCTATTAGAATTAAACAAAATCTGGCTGCAGGGGAAATCAAAGAAATTAGAAATAGTGATGGGATAGTGGTAAACAAGACAGAAGAGGTTCAGGAGGAATTTAGAGAATTTTACGAGAAATTATATGATCAGAAACATGAGGATATAGGGGATGGGTGCAGGGACTATCTGACAGGGATATCACATGAGAAACTGGACAGGGAAGAAAGAGACAAACTAGATCTACCGCTAACATTGCAGGAGATTAAAATGGCAGTGAACAACTTACCAGGAGGCAAGGCTACAGGGCCAGATCAAATACCAGCTGAATTTTATAAAACATTTTGGGAAAGACTTGGGGAAAATATGCTGAAGACTTTTAGACAGGCACAGTTGCAAAAATCAGCACCTCAGTCCTGGGATGATGCAAATATTATTGTGATACTGAAAAAGGATAAACCCCCACTAGACCCAGGGTCATATAGACCTATTACTCTCCTGAATGCGGATGCAAAATTATATGCCAAAGCGTTAGCACAAAGATTGAGTCGAGTTATCGAGAAACTAGTAAGCAAGACACAACACGTTTTATTCCCGGGAAAGGGGCTACTCAGCATACCAGACAGTTAATTACTATACTAGATGCAGCTGAGGTAACAGGAGACCCTGTCGCAGCCATATTCCTTGATGCTGAAAAAGCATTCGACAGGGTCTCCTGGCAGTTTTTGTGGAATGTAATGGACTGGTTTGACATAGGCAAAGGGTTTATTAGTGCTATACAGGTGTTGTATTTGCAGCCAAAGGTGAGGGTGAAAATAAACAAGACATATACTAAAACGGTAAAGATCACACGTGGAACTAGACAGGGCTGCCCGGCATCACCCCTACTCTTTGCCTTATATCTAGATCCGTTTCTCAGGAGACTAATAGGTAATATTAACATCTCGCCAATAGTGTTACAGGAGACAGAGTACAAAGTGTTCGCATACGCAGACGATGTGGCACTGATAACTCCGGAACCAGGTAGGGCCATGAGGGAAATAGAGCAGGAAGCAGCAGTCTTTGGGGGCTTATCAGGATACTCAATTAATAAAGGGAAAACCCAGATCATTTTGAATGAATTTACACCCTTTGCGGATCCCAGAGTGGTAAAGGAGGCAGTATACTTAGGAGTAAGAGTGTCGGCAGATTTGGCGGAGCTAGTTAAAATAAATATGGAACCGTTATTAACTAAGGTAAAAAGCAGCACAGAAAGAATTCACAACCTGCACTTGACACTATTGGGACGCATAAATGTAATCAAAATGGTCACGTTACCTAAACTTCTTTATCTGTTCAGGGCGATACCTCTATTTTCCGAACAACGCTGGTTTACTAAGCTGGAAAAAATACTCAATAGACTAGTATGGGCACAAGGGAAAACTAGAAGGGCCTACAGACATATGACACTTACACGGGAGAAAGGGGGATGGGGAGCACCGGATTTCAAATTGTACTATTGGGCAGCAGCTCTGCAATACTTCCAAGGCCTAATCGGAGGGAGACGGGAATACACAAATGTGTATAGAACCATAATGGGAGAGGCCGTGGTTGATGGTCTTCTGAACACAATTGATTATAGACTCTTTAAGAACACCAGGTTTAAAACACTAAAGGCTGTATATATGATCTGGAAAGTTGTGGTGAAAAAAGTGGGTATAGGCCGATTTAGCAGATACACTAGGCTAATAGATAATGAATCCCTTCCGGGGGACATCTTTAGGGATGGAACGATGAGGATATGGAACGAGAGGGGCATCAGGAAAATAGGAGATCTTCTGGATATAGAAGGAGATATAGTAGAATTTGTAGAATTACAAAGCAGATATGAATTACCCACTAATACTTTCTTTAAGTATTTACAGGTGAGGAGCTACTTGAGGGATAAAAAGGGTGGTCGGATAGGTTTTAAACACTGTAGGCTATTAGATTGTATAGAACAAAGTAAACATTGTAAGATACGGCAGCTACATGCAGAATTGTATGCATACAAAGTAGATGACAGGGAGAGATTCTCAAAAAAATGGACAGAAAAAGTTGGGACCTCCCCGGAAGGACTTCAGAAGTCTCTAGATTTAGGAAGAACGGTTTTATGCTCGGCCACGCTGCAGTCACAGCATTACAAAACATTATATTGTCTTTATTACACGCCGGCAAAAATAGCGCAATGGGGTGGGACAGAAGGTACTACATGCTCTAGATGTAATTCTACGGAAGCTGATATAGTACATATGTTCGCCCAATGCCCACAGCTGTATACTCTGAAAACGGCCATAGAAGAATTCCTGGGGAAAGCTCTTGAGATTAAGATAAAATTAAGCAACAAAAGATTATTGCTGGGGGTGAAGACTGAGGAAGAAGAAAATGATTCTACAAAGTTTTTGTTTATGGTGGCAGCTGTATATAGAATTTGTATTGCACAGGCTTGGCTTGATAAGACACCTCCTACATTCCAAACTTGGATAGCTAGATTACTAGCGTCATATAACCTAGAGAAGGCTATATATGAGAGAAAGGGGAAAAGAGCAAAAAAATTGGGAGAGGAGATATGGCAACCCATTACGAGGTGGAAGTACAAGCAAAATAGGGTAGGGGTCGGCTAAATAGCTGTATGCAGGATTGGCCTATCCATTTTTATATGTATTTATTTATGTATTTATTTTTTTTCTCCTCTCTTTTCTTAAGTACAAATTTTGGGGAGCACTGCTACAAGAATGTATTTGCCCGGTGTTTAATTTATTTTATATTATATAGGTTATATAATATATACATTTTGTGTTGAAAAAATTTGATGTCTGTAATATGGGGGGGTAAAAATTGTGTTTTAAAAAATGTTACAATAAAAATATTTAAAAAAAAAAAAAAAAAATTAATTAATTGCTGAGCATAGAAGTGGTGGGCAGTTCAGAGCTCCTGATCAGAGACAGTGTTGCTCGATATCCAGGCAGTAACCACTATTCACTCATGTTCCACTCCAGAATGTAAGAGCATTTGGCAAAAGGACTGCTTGAAAAAGGTTGCCTCTTACATACTTTTTAACACATTACCCCCTGAGCATAATGTATCCCCAAATCCAAAACGTGTCTAGTGCCATGACAATGGTTGATGCTGACAATGCATACGTCATATGACCATGCATGGTGGTATCATACCCGCATCTTCGAAACTCAAGGGAATGGAGGTACAAAGTTACTCAGAAGAAAAGCATATAGTTGGACTTCTGACTGATCAATTTAGGTGCCTACAAAAAAGTGGGGAGCCTTACGATATGTGCCTGAGACTTTGCATACTGTGCTACCTATCTTGAAGTACATAGAAACACAGAAAGGCCTCCCCATACACCTAATAGACTCAGACAGTGACAACTCTGATTCATTTTAGTACCAAGGTTGTCCCTTAATCCCAACTGGGGGAGGTACTAAACCAAGAAAGGAACATAATTATTGAAGGACACTGTTCCAAAATAACGAGGAATCTAACAATAACAGAAGAATGTATGTGATGTTTTAAGGTGTTAATAAAAGAAGCATTAAGGGACAACCCTAGTCCTAAAATTAATAGGATATATTGCTTTAATCGTCGGGCTCTGAAGAAGCGAATATTTCGTGAAACATGTTATCCAGAGCATGTGCAAATAACTAAAGAGAAGAATAAAATATAAACATTGAACTATACTGGAAAAATGTGCCATTCAATTTTGATTTATGTCATTTCGGCTCTTTTCTAAGGTAGAGGCTATGGGCGTTCCAGAGCTGAGGGCATTGCACCTTCAGAGATTGGCCACTGAATGTTTTTTGAGAGAGTAGGTGGATGGATTGTAAATCAAGGCTTTGAGTTTCTCTAGTATGTCTTGTGGGCAATGCAGAGTGCCTTGAACTTCATCCGAACTCTACTATGAGCCATTGGGGGGCTTCCAATAGTGGTTTGACTTGGTCATATCTCCTCAAGTTCAGGCAAAGTCTTGTGGCCTGATTTTGAATTATTTTAAGACTGTCCCTCCTATTGTTTGCAATGCTTCAGTACAGCACATTTTTCTGCCGTAAGGAATGACAGAGAAAGAAAAATAGGCCATGAGTTGCAAAGGCAACATGATTTAATTGAGTATCTTCCACACACATTTGCTACTCATTTATCTCATTTACAACTGCAGCATCCACTTTGAGATGAGCCACCATGGAAAACAGTCTTTTAGTTTACTTTTATAAAATACAATTAAAATATATATTCAATTCATATCTCCACGATGTGTTGATTTTTATATGTTTTAAGTGTGTGTGTGTGTATGCATATGATACACACACCTTGCCAAAAGGCAGTGCATGGTTGTACAGGGTCAAAGGCAGAGATACAAGCAGAGAATGATTCTATACAGAGGTGCCATGCTTTGAGAGGAGAAAAGTAGTATTTACTGCATCACGATGTAGCATTATTTAAAGAGATGTGTCTTCAGATGGTACCTAAATAAAAAAAATTAGGATACACAGATGTCATTCCAGAAACTGGGTGCATAGATGGAGAAGGCCTGTTGCCTAGCTTTATTTTTTCTTGCACTTCTTCTTCTCTAGTCTACTGCGGGTGTGCTGAGAACTGTTGGATCTGGTGAGCTTGTCAAGCTGCGAGGAGGGGGTGCTTGTTATGATTGACTTTAAGGTGATGCAGATAGCCTTGAAGTAGGTGTGGGCAGGCAATAGGAGGCAGTGAAGTACTGTGGTAATATTTCTTCAGGCGCTTTGAAGTCTGTCTAGCAGATTCATTGGAATACCCAAATACACCACATTGCAATAACCTAGACACCTTGGGGCAAGGCAGCTTGTCAGCTCAACCTAGTGAGATGTATGCAAGGGAGTAAATGTTTTCCATAGTATCAAAATGTGCATATTAACCGCCTTAACCACTGCATTGATAATTAGGGGTGATCAAGAGATCTGCTTTAAAGAGAATCGTTTAAACTTTCAGTGATCCCTAAACCATGGGGACTGAGGGAAAACTGCATTTTCTGTGTGGTCACTCCAGATTTTTCACCTTTTGCTGGATCCTACTGTAGCTGCTTTTATAACTCTGTGCATGTAAATTGCTTGTAAGTCCCTAGTATATAGTGTAGAAAGTGCACATACGACCTGAAAATTAAATGCTACGTGTGAACTTCAGCACATATTGTGCCAGTGCAGTAGTGAAAACACAGTTACAGGCATACCCGTAGTAGTGTGGCTGCTGTCAGGGTAAAACTTGACTGTCAAAATAACCATTTTCTGCGGGTAACGACTGTTAAACCTGGCATTTATTGGCGTGATTACCCCTGACTTTTTGTCTCTATCTCCTCTATTTTTGATGCTGTAATAGATGCTTTGGGCACTTTGCCACTGCTGATCAGTGTCAAAGTGCAAGTGCTCCCTGTGTAAAGTATAATGGTAATTGGTTGTCTATGATTGGTTTGTTTGCCTTACTAGTAAAGTCCTTAGTAAAGTGCACTATGTGTGCCAGGGCTGGTAATGCAAATGCTACTAGTAGGCATGCAGCACTAATTGTGCCACCCACACAAGTAGACTTACAGAGAGAACTCAGGCCTGCCACTGCAGTGCCTGCGCGTAGTTTGGTAAACTGCCATATTGTTCTGACAAGTGCACCCACTTGCCAGACCTTACCCTTTCCTTTCTTTGCACATCAAACACCCCTATGGTAGGTCCAGGGTACCCCCTGGGCAGAGTGCAGTGTATGTGAAAGTTAGGACATGTACTGAGGTGTGTACCATGTCCTGACCGTTAAATAATCTCCATTTAGTTTTTCACTGTTGAAAGGCCATCTTGCCCATAGGACAGAATGGGGAGGCTGTGTAATATGTTTTCCAGCCTATCTTCCAAAAGGCTTAAGATGGAGAGGTGAAGTATAGTATGCCTGAACTCACAATGTAATAACACATCTTTTTATGAAGGTGGTTTTTGCATTGTGTGTTTAGAAGCCACTCTTTTAGAAGTGGCTTGGTTTTTGTGCCCTAACATTTCTGTGTGTCTCTGCCTGGTTGTGTATTGACTGTCTGGATTTGAAAGTGGTAGGATCTGGGGAATGTTTTGACCCAAGGGAGGAGAGGAAAATCTGCTATGATTTGCCAATAGTCATGGATCTGTGTCAAGCTGAGTAAGAATATATCCTCAGATTCCTTCACCAGCCTTGAAATGTAATTCATTTTCTGTTGCTATGACCTTATCCTCCCCAGCAAGTGTGTGGAATTATTGCTGTCATTTACTCACACATCAATGAAAACCACACAACCCGGGGGAAGAGGTTTAGGGTTTGGAAATTGGATGGGAATGGGTTTTTTTGGGAAAGTTTTGTTGAGAGAAGAAAAAAAAGCAGAGGATGGACAAACAACAAATGAAGATAAACAAATCTTTGGATACGAAGCTATCCATAAATCTTTTAAGTGATATAAAGGAAGTGCATGCACTACTGCATGCATCAAGTTGCTTGCTATATAGATAGGTTGCAGAAAAGTAAGTAGTACTTTCTACAACGTACTAACTATGAATGAAAGAATGCGACAGTACAAGGCTGCAGTAATTATGCGTTTTCACTTGCCTATCTCTGCACTCAGAGAAACACTTCGTACATTAAATTAGTTTGAAAAATAGCAAAGTAAAACCTATACAATGGCTGGAGGGATGAATTTAGAAGCAGAGAGCAAAGAAATGCAGAGTCAAACTCATAGAAGTTCACAGCAATAACACTACTGAAAGATAAGTAGAAATGAATGGATACTGTTACTGTATGTTGTTGTAGTTGTCCTGTTGAATTTGGGAAGTTGCATGCATCCAGCCATTCCTCTTATTTACGGTACTCTTCCATTTCATCTGACGCTCCGTCGATCAATGTTGGTGACCAGAAGACACCCTGTCCACTGCCTGCTGCCTGCCTGGCGGATGCTGAATTGCGGCTCGCTAATGTGAAGCCTGACTTCATCCTTTTTCCCATTGCACAGGGTGAAAGCCGCCCTGTAAATGTTGATGGAAAAACAGGAAGTGATATTAAAACACCACTGAGAAAAAAATATAAGGTACGTACGCTGTGTAGTGCAAAAAGTCACACTTTCAGTTTCAGAATCGACAGTACAATAGTTTTGAAAGGGCGTACTCTGAGTCTCCTTTTGAAGGATAAATAAGTATGGGCGAATTTTGCGGATCTTTCCCCTCAAGCTAGGTGTACCGTAAACTGCGATTTTAGAACAAAATTAGACCTTCCCAGCAGTGCTCCCAGACCCTTAAACCAAGTCGCAAAAATGTAGAAGACCCCAAATCAGACCCCAAAAAACGTGCTATACTGCTACCTGTCTGAGGCCTAGTGGAAAATGGTGAAAAAACGTACTTTGAGAGTAAAGTAGGCCCAAATCCCCCCTTTTTCTCCATGGATTTTCTTCAAACCACTTGCAACCAAAATTAGACATTTCTCGATAAGTGCTCCAAGAGTAGACCCCAGAACCCAGTTGCCAAAATCTCAAACACCCCTAAACACATGCAATTCTGCTAACCCCAACGAGCCCTAAGTTAAAAATAATGTCAAACGCTTTCTTCAACTAGGCCAAATCGCCCCTTTCCCACCATGGATTTTCTTCAAACCACTTGCAGCCCAAACTAGGCATGCCCAGCATTGCTCCAAGACCCCCCAAAACCCCCCCCCAAACACCAGGACCCCCCCAAGCAGCCCCCCGAAAACATGAAAGTGAGCAAAATCGCTGAAAAGTGGAAAACTTTTTCACCATGGATTTTCTCCAAAACACTTTTATCCGGTATTAGACCTTCCCAGCAATCCCCCAGACCCGTTAACCCAGGCGAAAACAAGTTTAACACCCCCAAACAGCCAAAAAGCAAAACCGGAAAAAGTGAAAAATGTAGGCCTCATTCCCAAATCACTCCGTGTGCGCTCTGCAGCTAGGCCCTAACTTCCCTTTTCCACCATGGATTTTCTTCAAACCACTTGAAATCCAAACTATCCATACCAAGCATTGCTCCAAGACCCCCCAACCCCCCCCAAACTCCAAGAACCCCCAAGCAGGCCGCCGAAAACACAAAAGTGAGCGAAAACTCTGAAAAGTCAAACACTTTTTCACCATGGATTTTCTCCAAAACACTTTTATCCGGTATTAGACCTTCCCAGTAATGCCCCCAGACCCGTCAATCCAGGCAGAAACAAGTTTAACACCCCAAACAGGCAAAAAACAAAAATGCAAAGACGGGGACTTAGACAAATTTAGGCCTAGTTCCCAGATTACTCTGTGCGCGCTCTGAATCTAGGCCCTAACTCCCCTTTTCCACCATGGATTTTCTTCAAACCACTTGCAATCCAAACTATCCATACCCAGCGTTGCTCCAAGACCCCCCAACCCCGCCCCCAAAACACCAGGAACCCCCCCCCAAGCAAGCCCCTGAAAACACGAAAGTGAGCGAAAACTCTGAAAATTTAAAAACTTTTTCCCCATGGATTTTCTCCAAAACACTTTTATCCGGTATCAGACCTTTCCAGCAATGTCCCCAGACCCGTCAACCCAGGCGAAAACAATTTTAACACCCCCAAACAGCCAAAAAGCAAAACCGGAAAAACTCACATTGAAAAATGTAGGCCTCATTCCCAAATCACTCCATGCGCGCTCTGCAGCTAGGCCCTAACTCCCCTTTTCCACCATGGATTTTCTGAAAAACAAATGCAATCAAAATTAGACTGTGCCAGCAGTGCCCGCAGACCACAAAACCCACCCCCAATAACCTAGAAGCCCCACAAACAGCACCCCAAAAACAGGCAAGTGAGCAAAAACGGAAAAACTTTTTCACCATGGATTTGGTCCAAAACACTTGATTCCGATATTAGACCTTCCCAGCTATGCCCCCAGACCCCTGCAGCCACACGCAAAAAAGCAGAACACCCCCAAACAGGCAAAAAGCAAAAATGGGGACTTAGACAAATTTAGGCCTAGTTTCCAGATCACTCCGTGCGCGCTCTGCAGCTAGGCCCTAACTCCCCTTTTCCACCATGGATTTTCTCAAAACCACTCGCAACCAAATTTAGGCATGCCCAGCATTGCTCCAAGACCCCCAACCCCCCCCCCCCCCAACACCAGGAACCCACCCAAACAGCCCCCTGAAAACAAGGAAGTGAGCAAAAATGGAAAAACTTTTTCACCATGGATTTGGTCCAAAACACTTGATTCCGATATTAGACCTTCCCATCTATGCCCCCAGATCCCAGCAGCCACCTGCAAAAAAGCAGAACACCCCCAAACAGACAAAAAGCAAAAATGGGCCTACCTTCAACTCAGTCCAAATGCGCTTTGCAGCTAGGCCCTAACTCCCCTTTTCCACCATGGATTTTCTGAAAAACAAATACAATCAAAATTAGACTGTGCCAGCAGTGCTCCTAGACCCCAAAACCCACCCCTAATAACCTAGAAGCCCCCCAAACAGCACCTCAAAAACAGGCAAGTGAGCAAAAACGGAAAAACTTTTTCACCATGGATTTTGTCCAAACCACTTGATTCCGATATTAGACCTTCCCAGTTATGCCCCCAGACCCCTGCAGCCACCCGCAAAAAAGCAGAACACCCCCAAACAGGCAAAAAGCAAAAATGCAAAAACTCATACTTAAGAAAATTTTCAGCCAACCATCAACATCGGTCCAAACGTGCTCTGCAGCTAGGCCCTAACTCCTCTTTCTCACCATAGATTTTCTTCAAATCACTTGCAATCAAAATTATGCAATCCCAGCAGTGCTCCCATACCCCCAGACCCTCCCCCACAAAACAGCCCCCCCAAAAAAGGCAATACTTCTAGGCCTCAGTTTAAATTGTGCCAAAACGCTGTCTGCAACTAGGCCAAAACCCCCCTTTTCCACCATGGATTTTCTTCAAACCACTCGCAATCAAAATTAGACTATCCCAGCAGTGCTCCCAGACCCCCCGACCCACCCCCACAAATCGAGAACACCCCCAAATAGCCCCCCAAAAACATGCAATACTGGTATATTCGAAACATGGCAAATTGCGCTGTTCACAAAACATTGCTGTTTTCAGCACTTCCACTACTTCGATCCTCTTGAAACTTACCTGGACAGTCACTTGTTCCAGCGATTCACAAGAATCTCAGCAAGGCAGAACAAAATTGAACCACTGCGCTCTTTGAAGAAGAAGAAGAAGAAGAAGAAGGTCTACGACTAGTTTTCACCCAAACACACGCGCCCGCAAAACACCCAAAAAGGCCAAAATTCTGCCAATTCTGGACCAAAGAACACCAACCCCCCCTAAAACCTTGCCAACGTCATTATGAACGAGCCTGCATCGGTCCCGAGCTCTAGACTCAGCGTGAACCATACCAACTTAAACCCAAAAACCTTAGTAAATCGCACTGAACCCTAAACCCTAGATATGCTTTGTCTGTCTGTGTCAAAGAGCCTAGGTATGCTACATCAGGAGGATGCTTGACTCAGTGGTGCCTGCCTTGACAGTCTGCATGGACCTGCCGTAAGCATGGGCCAAAAATCTGTTCCGCTCAAGAATTTGCGATTTTTCAGTAATTTCGGGAGATTTGCAAAATACCGAAAACCAGCAAATTTTCCAAACATAACGGATGTTTGGCCCAAGCTTGAGGCAGTGCCATGCAGACGGTCAAGGCAAGCACCACTGAGTGAAGCAACCTGATGTAGCATACCTAGGCTCTTTGTCAGACAGACAAAGCATATCTAATTGTATGCAGCAAGCCAAATAGCCCCAATTTTAAATGAACAGCTGTCTAGTGCACTCTGCCTGGCATAACAACAACAGTACACTGCCTCGCCCTCGACCACTACATATCACGAATAGACAGACATGTAGTTCTGCTGTAGTAGTTGTTGTTGACTGGTTTACCTGTTGGCCACTCAAGAATTGCCCATAGTTGTTCCGTAAACCGACGCTGATGATCCATCCATCCCAGTGAGTGACTGTAAAGAAAAAAGATATATTATTTAATCAATTATCATGGTATATTGGAAAGTGAGTCCGCTCCAAGGACATTTTGCATATTGTGAAAGGAAACATAGTGGCCCCTGATTTTGAAGTACAATTTGAATTAAACAAGGTAAAAATAACAGAGTAGTTGACATGAGTTACAATTACTGTGTAAAAGATTAAATAATAACTAAGACAAGACATATGATTCATCATTTCATGCACAAAAAACAAACAGCAATTGGTTTCATCAGAGCCAGACAGCCATTGCTGTCCACTGCACGCCATCTTCTCAATTGTTTATTACCTGTTCTACTTTTTGTCCGCATCTTCTTCGGAAAGTGAGGGCCCACAGGGCAGCCTCTCCTGTCAATATCAGAAGTAACTCTGTCAGCAATCAGCAAGCATGTAGTCAGTCAGTAATTTCAGTCCCACTTGAGGGAACTCATCGTAATCCATCCATCTGCCTTGAGGGAAATGGATAGGGGGAGTCTGGAGGAGGAGTATAGAGGAGCATGATTGAGTTGTGAACTTGTGAACCTCAGGAATGCAGACTGCAGCACCTTCAAATCAATAAGGAATATAAGATGAAGACAGTGCTGCTGATGGACGTGTTGTGATTAGGTGATTAGAGTTTTGTTGTGGTAAAAGTTGCA
The DNA here is from genome assembly GCF_964263255.1 of Lissotriton vulgaris. Lineage (NCBI taxonomy): Eukaryota > Metazoa > Chordata > Amphibia > Caudata > Salamandridae > Lissotriton > Lissotriton vulgaris. The sequence goes on along the minus strand of NC_141691.1, from coordinate 894,964,663 downwards.
AAACAAAGAATGACACACAGGAATAAAAGTGAATAAGGACGAAAAAAAGGAAGTAATTTTCAGGCCTCGGTGTCAGGGAAGTAGAGCTCGTCCTCAAACTCCATGAATTGAGACGGGAGTAGGTCAGGTAACAGAGAAGAACTTCTGTCACCTAAGTCGGTGTCCTCTTCTTCCTGTGTGCATTCACGTACTTTGTAATCTGCTGGTATGAAGTGCTGATTCATCTTGATCAGTGTTAACCTCTCCACATTTTTGGCCGAGAGGCGGGTCCTTTTTGAAGTTACATTGGCACCAGCAACACTGAAAACACGTTCAGAAGACACGCTTGCGAGTGGGCAAGACAAATAATCTAGAGCCAGGTTGTTGATCAGTGGCCAAAAAGGCATTTTCCTGTACCAATAGAGCAATGGGTTCTTATTAACAAAGACCTCTATTGGGTCATCCAGATAGATCTGCACCATCGACTCAAGGTTCTCCACTGTTGCTCCACTTTCCATCTGTGGCCTTTGCAGCACTGGAACGAGCAAACCCTTGATGAGTTAGCCAAGCCGCTTCCGACAATATTATGGCTGGGCCTGGTACAGGTTAGGATGATGATACGGTTGCTGCTGGTGTCGTTAATGGCTGTGAGGGAAAGTGACTCCCTTCGCCCACAGATTCAGAAGTGGAACTTGACGCCGGATGGCCTGGTGATTCAGTTGGACTTCTGCCGGCTCCTTGAATTTTCTGCCGATCTTTTTCGAACCGAGTGGCTGACACAGCTAGCCAATGTTTGTACTTTGAAACATCTGCTTTATCAAAAGGAATGAATGCTTTGCTGGCCACTGCCTTTTTGTACAGTGGATCCAGAATAGTGGCACAAAAGTAATGTTGTTCTGTATGTATGTTTTTAAGCCTTTCATTGTCAACTAGGCGGCTTAATAAACTCTCTGCCAAATGATATGCGTCTTGCTTTTCACCATCATCTCTGAACGTTAAAGACACCGCCTTCAGTTGGTGCTCTAGCATGACCAACAATGGGATAGCTTTGCCCAAAGAACAGTCCTCCCTGCTGACTTCACGTGTGAAGACCTCAAATGGATGAAGCATGTCTGTCAGGCTTTTAACTAGCTTCCATTCCTCCAACTCTAGCCTCATGTCTTTCATAGTAGAACCCCGTTGAAAGACATACTCATTGATTACCATGCACTGTTCAGACAGACGCTCAAGCATGTAAAAGGTTGAGTTCCAACGTGTTGCCACCTCCTGGATGAGTCCTTTGACTGGCAGTATACGTTCATGTTGAATGCCCCTCAGCTGCTTTCGGGCCTTAAAAGAATGGCTGAAATGTGTGCAGATTCTTCTGCAGGTGGTCAGTAACTTCCTGAGTGTGTTTTCATTTTTCAAGAAATCTTGCACCACGATGTTAATATTGTGCGCCAAACACAGCACTCTGAAATAGTCACCTTGCTGCATGGCCGTAACTATATTACTGCCATTATCTGTGGAAACATAACCAACAAATGCGATTTCTTGGATGCAGCCATTCAGAGACCTTACTGTTAAACTCCTCCAAAATGTTTTTTGCAGTATGAGATTTCTCCATGGCAAACATGGCTGATGTTGCATATTTATGAGTAGCTTGAAAAAGTGTGTCCGGGTCAACACCTGCACTTGACTTGTCTCTAACCCCTGCAAAAGAGACCCAGTGTGCAGTGATGTACATGTAATCAAGGGCTTGGCAACTGGTCCACATGTCTGTTGTCAAGTGGATAGTGTGCAAAAACAAGAAAAGAGAGGTCAGATCAGGCTATTGATCAATCTAAACGCAAACTTTACAGACCACAGTTCATGGAGTTAACACAAGATTCGACTACCACAACCGATTTGGGTGATAAAGAAAGCCCTCACACACTGACCTAGTCAGTGTCATGCTTCATCATCGGGCCCCACCGACAGAGGCCGAATGCCTCTGTGGTGTGCTACGACGCCAGAAAGACTGCGGAGCAGGTTTTGTGTTTGGAGGGCGTGCTCTTGTTTACAGTGAAAGGTTTAAAAGTGCCTGAAAAAGGGTATCGAAAAAAATATATTTAATAAATGATCCCTGAGGCACAAAGTAAGGAGTATTATGTGTCTGTATTTACATGCCAAGGTTTAAGGTTGGTAAAATACAGAATATACTCAATTTTTTAGTCAACATGTTTCAGCCATAAGGGTGGTATATTACCGTGGCATTCTTCAGGACTACACCCCGGCGGTATGGGCTCTCTAATCACCCACCCTAACCTGGGGACGTGAAAGTGAAAAACAAGAAGTGAAAAAAGTGCATAAAAATAATGGAAGAGTGAATTACTCAATTCCAAAAAATACTCCGTAAATTTGGAGTGTCACTGCACCTGTAAAGTGAAAAAAACACATAGACAAACAGAAGACAAACATGAACATTGTTAATATGAGCCTTCCTGAATGATCATAGTGCTCCATGATGTGTGGCTCAAGTGGTTTTCCCAAAGTAACCATAGATTTTATGCACCATCCAAATAGCCCCTAGAGGATGATAGCAAATATCTCTGGGAAGTGATGTGCTAGAGGTGTGCTATTTACAAGACAAACGATTAAAATGGGGGATTAAAAACGCGATTGCGTGTACTCCTTATGAAGGGATCAATGGACCTAAAAGGTCTGTGCCCCTTCAAGTAAGTAATAGAAGGTTCAGTTCTCACTTTCAAAAGGGGCGCTACTAGCACCATGCGCAAAGCGCATTTGGACTGAGTTGAAGGTAGGCCCATTTTTTTCGATACCCTTTTTCAGGCACTTTTAAACCTTTCACTGTAAACAAGAGCACGCCCTCCAAACACAAAACCTGCTCCGCAGTCTTTCTGGCGTCGTAGCACACCACAGAGGCATTCGGCCTCTGTCGGTGGGGCCCGATGATGAAGCATGACACTGACTAGGTCAGTGTGTGAGGGCTTTCTTTATCACCCAAATCGGTTGTGGTAGTCGAATCTTGTGTTAACTCCATGAACTGTGGTCTGTAAAGTTTGCGTTTAGATTGATCAATAGCCTGATCTGACCTCTCTTTTCTTGTTTTTGCATAATTAACCGGGGACTAAGAGAGTGTCCTCATTCTCCCTACCTCTCCTTTTGTTGTTGAAAAGTGGATAGTGTGAACAGCACTCTTCTGCAAAGCTGCCCCAATCACCACCAGCATATCTTGATGTAGTGCTGGAACCGCAACTCTGGCAAAATAGGACCGGCTAGGAACCTTCCATTTAGGGCAGACTGTTGCCACTAATTCTATAAACACCACCCCTCCACTGAAGAAAAAGGGAGAAGGTCCAACGCTAGCATTTTAGCCAGCTTTGCGTTATACAGACGTACCGTTGGGTGGTTGCGTTCAAATGGCGCCTCCGACCACAGCATTCTGCGAATGGTGGGCTGGATCATTTTACGTGATGATGATGATGACGTCTTCAAAACCAGTTAGGCCCAGTGATGTAGTATTTCCCATTGGTGTCTCTCCCAGACTCTTAGTGTGCCTCATACATGTTGCAGGGGTAGAGGGTGTGGGCGATACCACTGCAGTGCTGCTGCCAGCGGTACTGGGTGTACCAGAAAAAATGTCTGTCGCTTCTTCACTTCCCCCCTGCACGATCAGCCTCTCGTCATCATCAGAAGCAATATCAAGGGATACATTTGGATGTGTTTTTCTTTTGCCTTCCTAGATCTTCCTTATGTGTGCTTCTCAAATGATAGTGTGCTGTTTCTTGAGATGACCTCTCTGGCCTCCGGTACCATAGTTGGTACCAAGCTTACCCCGACTAACTGATGTTTTACAAATCGAACAAACGACCATGTTTTCTGCACTTTGGCTAACAGTAAAGAAGTCCCAAACTGGGGACTGGAAATGTCTGCTGGTGGTGGAGGTGCTACTTTGACTTTCAATGCCGGATGAAGTGGAGGATGGACGTGGCTGAATTTGTTTCTGTTGTTCACTTACAGCACCACTACTTGAGGTCGAGCTGGATGGAGGTCCCTGCCGGCCCTTCTGACTAAAAAATATGGAAGCTGTAGGTCGTGTTGGTGTTGTGGTTGACTGCGTTGGTGGTGGTACCAGTGCCACGCCACCCACATCCCGCTCAGCAGCCATTCGGGATAGGGTCAAAATGTCTGTCTGCTGCATGCCCGCTGGAGTGACGACTGTAATAAATGGGTCATCGTCAGACTGTTCATCAGCAGCAGAAGACACCACATCTTGTTCGTCGTCATCACCCATAAGTCGAAGCCTTGCGGGAGCCTCCTTTTAGGCTTAGCTACCTTTGTCGGCTCATGGCGTGACTCACTCTCAGACTGCATTGCTGGGTTCCAATCACGATCAAGGTCATCAGAATGAAGGGGGTTTGAAGAAGAACTTGTAGTAGTAGTAGTAGCCCTCCTTGACCTTTTTCTGGCTGGGGATCTGGAAGACAATGGATCATCATCAGGAGGAGTGGCTTCCTCGGATGATACCTCTTCTTCAATATCAATTTCCTGATGTGCCCCTACTTCTGGAGGAAAAAGCGTTGTAGGCAGTTGTGCCGTCCATGAACCTCTAGTTGCACCTCTCCATGCACCTGTCCATGCACATCTCCTTGCACCTCTACTTGCGCCTCTCCTTGCGCCTCTCCTTGCGCCTCTCCTTGCCCATGTACTTGCGCTTGTACTAGTTGCACCTGTGGTTGTTGTTGCGGCTGTGGTTGTTGAACACTCGTCAGCTGAGTTACACCCGGCGTTGATTGGATGGTATTTTCTTGTGATGAGCCAAGATCACTGGTCGATGGTGATTGAACAACCAAAGTGGCTGCCGTAGCAGCAGTCATGGTCTTGGACCTAACTTGGCGTGGTGGCACTGAGCCCAATGAAGTGGAGGTGCTGCTTCCAGCTTGGTCCCCGGCGGACACCGCTGCTGCTGCAGGTGTAGTTTTTTTTTTACCAAAAAAGGTGTCGGTAGGCACACCAGTCTCCTTGGTAGGTGGTGCCTCTTGCTTCTTCTGCTCCTTCTTACTGGCAGTGGCACTGGCAACTTTTTTCGCTGAAGCGCTACGGCCACCTTTCTTTGGGGCCATCTTCTTCAGATGTCAGAACAGCAGGCCGCAGTTGCACGAGATGCAGAGTTGTCTTGTCTGTGGCCACACGTGACGTAACGTGATGTTGTGCTGCACACACCGCTGCAGGACTTCTTCCTGGCACTGTTGGTTCTCTTGTGCACTTAAAAGCAATGGAAGCCAGAGGAACATCAGTTATACACCCCAAAAAGTCGAAAAACACACAAAAATCACCACAATCCAATGCCATCCATGCCCTCAATGATGTTTAAATTCAAGACACCCCACAGAAAGACTAGGCCCATGCACCACTGAATACCCCTGGGCATAATGGTTGAAAGCAAGGCAAACTGGGTGCAGGCCTAAGCACACTGCCTGGCTTCAAAATAGCCCCTTGAGCCCCACCACATGGTCAGGCCCTGCCTGTCCCAGGCCTGAAGAATGGCCCCCACCCACATGGCCAGGCCCCAACAACACCCCAAAAAGTCAAAAAACACACAAAAATCACCACAATCCAATGCCATCCATGCCCTCAATGATGTTTAAATTCAAGACACCCCACAGAAAGACTAGGTCCATGCACCACTCACTACACCTGGGCCTACTGGCTAGTGAGGCTTTACAGGCACCCCAAAATTAAAAAAAAATCAACATATAACAGTGAGCTAAAATTATTCCATGACATAAATGAGAATTAAGTTATAAAAAAATCACAGAAACAGTTGTATCATGCACCCATGACTAACCCTGGACCTACTGGATACTGTGGCTACCCACAATATATATTTTGTTAAAGTTGTGAAAAAAGTTTTAGAACTGTAGTTGCCTCAACTGCAATGCCCCAAACAAACAACACCAACTTACTTGTAAAATCTCAAGTCCAAAAGTGATCCAAACTCCAAAGTCGAAAAAAGTCCTCAAATACCAATATGCAGCAGCAGCCACAAAAAGTAATCCTTCCAGCTCCAGATCCAAATCAAAAGTGGCCAGGACATGGACAAAGCACTGGGAGGAGCCTGCTGGACACGAACAGGAATTTGGAGACTCTGGGGCACTTCCTTCCTCCCACCACCCACCAAAAAATGGACTCCTTGCACCAAAAAGTGCAGCCAAATGTCAATCTGAGGAGTTATTCTGATCAAAATCATCATTTTCACAAGGTTTATGCTTCCTGCGGTGGATTTCTTGTGCAGAATTGCAATTTTTGCAATTTGGGGAACGCGAGCTGTTCAAATCTCCCGCCAGAAGTCAGCTGCACGCCACATCTACGTGTTCGGCAATGTTTGCTCCCACAATGCATGATCGCGGGCCTTTATGACGTACTCGCGTTGTCAGACTCTCGCTGTGCAAGATGGCGAGCTGCGATAACGTAATTGTGCTCGAAAAACTCTCACGCGATCGCGCAGCAAGATCGAAAATGGCGCAGCACACGCAAACCGGGAGAAAAACAACTCGGCGGACTCAGAATCACAGTAAGTCAACGCCGTGCGCGCGATATTGTATTTTTCAAGCGCGACCAAGCATAATAATTTGCAGCTTGCGAATTTGCGGATTTTGGGGCAAATTTACGCAATTCGCGGATCGCGAAATCATCAAAAATCTGCAAATTCGCCCGCGAAACGAATTTTACGCCCATGCTTAATCTGTAGTGTAGTTGGAGGAGTAGCCCCTAAAGGTGAAGAGGCCTGGGTTGCTGCCATAAAACAATTGTCCCATCTCCTGCTGAGTGATTGGGAATCCAGAACACCACCAATCAAAAGAAGAAGGTGTCACTGGCAGGGAGAAACCCAGAACTGGTTTGAACAGGGGTCAGTGCCCCCCAAAACACAAAGACTTCAAAGACATTTAGGGGTATAACTATGAGAGCTGAAGCTCCTGAACTTTTGAGAAATAGATTGATCAAGTTTAAACAAGATTGAAGCTACTTCGTGGTCAAGTGGAACCTTTGCCAAGGAAGAAACTACTGAAGAGACTGAAGGAAAGGGCTTATCCTTGCTGTGTGTTCTGGGGCTGGCCTGTAGTTTGCTGTTTTAACCAAGGAGAGGTTAAAGGGACTTTTCTGTGTGCTGTGTCCCCCTGCTTGAAATGACTTTGCTGTGCTGTGTCCTGAAGTAACTTATCCCCAATGGCCTGAGGTGAGCTGGCTCCCTGTTGTGGAAACTCAGGAACACAAAAAATTCCAGGAGAGTCTCAGCGACAGTGTGTGCATGTGCTTTGTGCAGCCTGAATCCCTCATAAGGTGTGCCCTGTGATCGTGGGCACCTGGAGTCCAAGCGAGTCCAAGGGAGTCCCAGCGACGCAGTGTGCTTGTGCTTTGTGCAGTCTGAGACCTTTGTGAGGATTACCTTGTTATCGTGCACCCAGAGTTCAAGTGAGTCTCAGCGACGCTGTGTGCGTGTGCTTCATGCAGCCCGAGACCTTTGTGAGGATTGCCTTGTTATCGTGCACCCAGAGTTCAAGTGAGTCTCAGCTACGCTGTGTGTGTGCTTCATGCAAAATGATACTTGTATAGCGCACTACTCACCCGCAAGGGTCTCAAGGAGCTTGTGCGAATACAGCACATGGCAGTCTTCACGGCATCTACGGGTGGAAAAACGGCGGACGGTCTTTCCGTCTGCCTGGGTCCCTCCACCATCATAATGCGTTGGGGGGAGAATGGGATGCTGGTGGTGGTAAATGGCGGGCGTATCACCACCGCAATACGGGCGGTGGCGACCCCAAAGACCTCAAAGACATTTAGGGGTATAACTATGAGAGCTGAAGGCCATGAACTTTGGAGGAATCACAGACAGAATATAGTATCGTAGGTCAGAAAATCGACCTACAATAATATGGAAGCAAGAATATTGAAGTCAAGAATATCGACATCCTATCTACTTGATGGTAAGTACAAAAATATCAAAAAAAATATTGCGGTCAAAAATATTGTTGTTAAAAAATTATGTAAAATAAAGTAAATAATACATATAATTAAAATAAACATAGTTAAAAATACTTCAAAATGTTTAACATTTATAATTAATAGATATATAATGTTAAAATAAATTAAACATATACATATAATATATAATATATATACTTATTAATATTTTGTAATAATTATGGTATTAACTTATAAATTGTTTAAAAATATCTTATTAATTATAAATACATCTATACACATAAAACAATAATATAAATTAAAAATGTAATACATATATATAACAAATTTAAACAATTACAATTCTTTTTAATATTTTTAAAATTAATTATTCACTACATTAACTAAAATAATACAAAAAATATTAGATAGCGTTGGGATAAAAATTACTATTCCCACTCCAGTGAGTGCAACAGTAGGTAAAGTGTTGTATAGCGTAGAGGTTAAAAGTAGTATTCCCACTCCAATGAGTGCAACAGTAGGGAAAGTGTTGAATAGCATAGGGGTAAAAATTACTATTACCACTCCAGTGAGTGCAACAGTAGGGAAAGTGTTCGATAGTGTAGAGGTAAAAATTACTTTCCCCCCTGCAGTGAGTGCAACAGTAGGGAAAGTGTTGGATAACGTAGGGTTTAAAATTACTATTCCAACTCCAGTGAGTGTAGCAGTGTGGAAAATGTAGGATTGTTTAGGGGTTAAATTAACATAATTAGTAATGAAATACATTTTGTAACATAAATAACCTAATAATGAACAAAAAAAATATAATAAAGACAAATAAAATTAGATGAATATTTACTTAAATAACATGAAATTACTTCCCGCCCTATTCCCTCATAAACCTACAACCCGCTAGACATAATAAATAACACAATTATTTAATTATCAATTAAAAAAATAAACTACCAATTAATAGTACATTTACAAGAAATTAATTAACAATAACAATACAAAAATATAATACATTATTTATAATTAATATAATGATAACGTAATCAATTAATACAAATTAATTACCAATTAATAAATATGTATTAATACATTAATAATCATTAACAATACATTAAAACATATTAATGTATTAATTATAATTGAATAACTTCCCACCCTATTCACCTATAAACCCACAACCCTCTACATATAAACAAATAACATCATTAATTCAATTATCAATTAATAAAAAATATGTATCAATTATTAATGAATTAGCAATACATTAATTAACAATAACAATAAATATAATTAATATAATGATAAATGAATCAATAATAAAAAAATAATTACCAATTAATTATTTAACAATAAATTAATAATCAATAACAATAAATAAAAACATATTAATTAATTAATGATAACTGAATTACTTCCCACCCTATTCCCCTATAAACCCACAACCCGCTCTGATACTGAAAAGCAAAATGTACATAATTCTTTTTTTACTCATTTCTAGACATTCAATACATATATTTAAAAATAATAATAATACATTACAAAAAATGTTAAACATACATATAAAATACATACTAAAATACATAACACTAATATAAATATCGATATTTTTAACAACGATATTTTTAACAACGATATTACTTACTTCAATATTACTTACTTCGATATAACAAAAAATACTATATTACTTACCTTAAGGTCGATATTCTGGTCACCGATATTCTTGACATCAATATTCTGTCCCTACGATATAAAAAAATCGATATTAGTGTAGATCGACATAAAAAAATCGATATTTTGACTGTGCATCACTTTCGAGAAATGGATTGATTAAGTTTGAACAAGACTGAAGCTATTTTGTGGTCAAGAGGAACCTTTGCCAAGGAAGAAACAACTGAAGAGATTTATATTGTGTGGTCTTATCGTGTATCTTTTTATATGAATGTAAACTCATGTGGAGGCAATTTGTGGTGTCATCATTGGGTTGCTGTGAGCGTGGTTGCAAATACTTTTCACATTTGCCTTGAAGATAAGCTGGCTGCTCGTGCCAAGCTACCAAGTGGGTGAGCGGGCTATCTGAGAAGGTGTCTTTCCTTTCACTGAAGTGGAAAAGAGGGTCCCTATTTGGCCTAAAGGTACCTACGTCAGCCAACCAGGGATCCCGGGTCTAACAACGACCTCCCTTTTAAATATTATAAAGTCACCCCTATGTAGGTCTTGTAGCAGGGTGCATGGTTTTGAAAAGTGGGACAAGTAGAACATTAATATTACCATGTCCCTACAGTGACAACACCCTACAAGCTATTTTTACTGTGTGAGGCCTAGCTAACCTATGTAGAAAATAAGAGTACAGATTAAAATGCTAATACTAAATCTCATGAATGAAACCAGCTAGAAACATAATTAAACTCTTTCAACAGTTATTAAAATTAAAACTCAATGTTGAAGATGGATTTTTAATACATATTAAGGAAAAGTAACTTTAAAAACATTACTTTTCCCCCAATTTCCTGTAGGCTATTTTGCATTAACTCTCCAGCAACTCCCAGCCCGTGCTCAGTCCAGGAAGATGTGTGAGACACAAGTGAAATTCTGTCTAGGAGCACATAATAGTCTGACCTGAATGGGTAGAAAGGACTCCTCTGAGCTCAACAGAAAATGCATGGTTGGGCTGTGGGCATTCTGTTGCCACCACTGTGTCAAATCCTGCCTGGCATGTCTGTTCATCTACATATAACACGTTGGCACACTTAAAAGGGAGAGAACCTGATGCCAGAACAATTATTGTACAAACCTTGTTTGATTGCTGAGGAGCTCTGCTTTTGTCCTACCAGGCGCCTGTCTATGGCTTTGTTTTGGGTGGAGTACCTGTTTCAAACTGTATTTTAATGTTAGATGTGGGAGGGCACTGGTTATTTCCCTATGACAGTGCAGCACACACACACCCTGCCCTCAGAGCCCAAGTTTAGTGTAGCTGATATATTTTGCCATCTTGAAAATTCCATGATACATGTTATGTTATGTTAAAGCATTTGTAGAGCGCACAGTTACTCAAAGAATGTCCTGTGCGAGCCCAGTGAGGATTGCGGAAAGAGAAGGACTATGTCATTAAAGATAGCAGTCTTGAGTCTCTTCCTAAAGTTTTATGCCGCCTGAAGACAGCGTAGATCAAAAGGCAGTTTGTCCCTATAAGCGAGGGAGCTGCCACCTACTCTTTTAAGACGGAAACTGAGGGTGTAGCCCATCAACATTGAGGAATGCATTAAATGACTGCCTGTCCAACGGGCATTTACACATATGGTCATTAGGACCTCTTCCAGGACAACGGAGTAATTTACTCCATAGACCTGCCGGATGATGGCCTAATCTCAAAAATATAAATGGGGTAAACCTAATTGGTGTATTCGATCTGTGCTCCACCTGCCGGATGATGGCCTAATCTCAAAAAAATAAATGGGGTGAACCTAATTGGTGTATTCGATCTGTGCTCCAGCACAGTCAATCTGATATTGCACCTGGTTTAGTCTACCATGACCATTAACTATTGTTGGCATTAGAGTTTTTTAGCTCTATTTCTACTTAAAGTTTAATAATTTATATCTCTAATGCCCCTTATTACATTTTTAATATGTAGGTGTCATTTTGTTCATTACATAATTCTCTGTTTTCATAATTTCGGTTGGGATTCTTATTGCTTATTATTTTGACTTTATCACTGTTTTGGCACTGCAAAAATACCTTACCCATTGCCCTAAGTTAAGCGTGACATCTCTATGCCATATCTACCAGGGAGATGAGGTCAGGTATATTTAGTGGCTTTAGGGGTTCAGACTGACAAGAGCTGTGATTTTTCCTTTAGATAAGCAGTCACTCATTCCAAATAATAACCTAATTTTTTACAGGGCCAAATAAATAGAGGAATGGAAGGGACTGGTGCTCCTAGGAGCAGGATTACTACCTTGTTTTCTGTTGTGCAGTGTTTGCTATGGTCAAGGCAATTGCTGATGCTAAATTGGTCCCATAAGTCATCTTCTATGTGGATGTAAATCTCTGTGTCACCAGTGTACAATTAGAAGCGAATTTGAAGCTGATATAGGAGTCACATCTTGGAGCTGAACAGAAAGTGACAAGCAGGATGATCCATATGACACTGCACATTCACCTGTGAGACAAGGGTTCTTACTGAATGGGTAAATGTTGATAGTAATCACTGAGAAATTAACTATTCAAGCTAAGGACCTTTAGGTTATCTCAAAGCATTCCTTTAGTCTGGGCAAAAATATTTTATGATCTACTGTCCTATAGGCTACAGATAGATTAAGAAGAATTAGAGCAGTTTGTTGGCCTTCACTAAGGGTGAAGAGGCATTCAGCTCCAGTATCATCCAAAACAGATCTCATCCCTCGCATGATCTGGAGCCCTAAATCAAGGTCATGAAATAGTTGATTTTGCCCAAAGATACTCTAGGTCTTTGTTGTTACTATTTGTATTGTTCATAAAAATGTCATTGAGGTTATTGAGATGACTCGCAGATGTGTCTGCATGACCTTTTTTGTTTGTACAGTAAGTCCATGGTGTGCAATATGTTCATGATGTGAAAGGAAATATAAGAATGATCAGACTAGATAAATGTTTAGATGTTGATGCTGGTGTTTTCATACTTTCTCTGACTATCAGGCCACGCGTGTAACCCACAACAGAAGTAGAACCACTGATAACGTGGATGAATCCCAGCATATACACATTATTAGTCAATTCTGATGTTCGACTGTTGTCAAGTCTTTCACCCCAAACATTAATTGCTGATTATCCAAATATTTGGTACCAGGATTTGCAGATGTATGATAAGGTGCTCAATTAAGCATGAGTGGATGTGAGTTTTTCCACGCAGGTGAGACCATTGGAGAATATTAAGGCAACCCAACCTATTATTTTGCTTTCTCTGGCATTGCCGATCTTTTCATTTCCTTGGGCATGATATTTTGGGCTATGAGAGGTTTAATTAGGCCTCACAGTTGTCCTCTTACATTGGATCATGTATAACAACCATGCATTCCTGAACACAAAGGTTATTGATTCGCTCAAGTTTGAGTTGGTTTGTTCCCCCAAACGTTTTCTGTTCTGCTGCAGCTTATAGATTATGTTGATATTCTTTTTGTGCTAGTGGTGGATGTCTCAAGATACATATAGAGGTAGACCTGTTGTGAAGTGCTTCAGTGACTGTTTGGAGCTCAAGAAGTCACTCAAAGAAAGTCCTTGTGGTTTGCTTTTGTGGTTGGTTGTTCTAGAAAACTGGATGTGTGCTGTTTTGAGTGGAGCTTTTAGGAAGAACGGGCCTTGTGGAGCATACATGAAGGGTTAGTTTTAAATGCCACATGAGTTCTTCTTTGAGGGTTTCAGTGAGTCAGCCTGTAGTCCATGTGACTCTGTAAATGCTCTTGGATCCGTATCCAGGCATAGATCCTGTAAGAAATTGGTTTATAATTCGGGGTGGGTGACTACCAACCTCAAGGAATAACCACAGCCCTTGTAAAAGATAATACATGTACCTGAGCTCAACCACCTGGTAAATATGACAAAGAGCAGACAGAGTAAAACATAATTATAGAGCAAAATATGATCAATAAAATGAAAAAAATTCAAATAGGGGTACCAGAGATGTGATTTTCTAAAGTTTTAGGTAGAAATTGTTCCAAAAAGCACAAAGCACCAATGGTAATCAATGGTCGACCAAAACAAGGGCAAAATTTGAGGCCAACTGGAGTGGAGGGCGAATTGAATACACCAACCAGGTTCATCCTGGTCAAAGATTTTACATTCTGTCGTGGGACACGATTTAACTTTTGGCAGAGTATTCTCTGTCGGCCTGGCAGAGGACTTAACATCTGCCATGCTGAGGGTACTCTGCCCACCAAATTGAGAAATGACTACCAAGCTGATGGTCAATTCAAAAGGATTGATTGGAACCACCGGCACCACGGTTCCTGTCAAAGCTTTTTTAAGTTTGACATGCGGCTCTGTTATCATAATGGAGCCGTCCACCAAACTAATTTTGTGTTATTTTAAAAAAGAAAAAATACCAAAATAGGATTTCTTTTTGAAAGTAAAAAATAATGCTCCCCTCACCATGGGAGTTCTCTCCCATGTTACAAAAAGGAGGGGAAGAGGAGGATCAAATGTGATCCTGTAGGGCTTAGATTACCGCTCACGAGAATGAATGAAAGGTCCAGCCACAGTTGCAGCCCTGGATAATGTGAACAACAAAAAGGAGACTGGGCTGTTCCTAAAGGAAGGAAGGGATGGTCACTAAGGTGCAAGGGGTAGTACTCAAGAGAGCTAACCCTGGGTATCCAATATGTTGGATATAATGGCCTCACACACCCTTGCGAGTGTCATGCTTCATCATAGGCAATGCTCCTCGTTGGGCAGGCGGTGCAATGCCCAACGGGCACACCTCAAAGAGGGGCTCTTTATCGGAGATCTTTTATCCAACTGCCTATGGGTGAAGTGTGGGTGAGGGGCCAGGACAGAGTAGATGGTGTGGGTGAGGATAAAATGAGGCACAAGGTACCGGAAAACAATTTAATTCTGGTAGTCCTCTGCCACAAATAAAAACAAGGATAGCCTGTATTCGCTGGAACTTAGGTTTCCAGGAGCGATACAGTACTAGAATGTGAAGGGTATGGTCAACATGTTTCTCGCTTCAAGTTCATTGACTGCGATTCTTCAGGACCTAATGAAACCTACTATCTACAGAGACATGACCTACAATAGTATCAGTTTGTAAACAGCACACAAGTTGTACTACCTGTTCAGCACCTGCTCTTGCCTAATAGTTAGAGTAAATGAGGTGTCAACAGTACCCGGTAGGTCTAACATCAGGTGAGATGCCATAATGATTGAGGTTACAACCTCCTGAGTCAGCGACGATCACGCCTACCCATCTCTACCGGGTCTCTCCCATGGTAAGAGGAGCATTGAGCAGTTTTTTACTGCCTCTTGCCGCCAGTTATTTTCTGGCAGTGAGAGGCAGTGAAAACTGACCAGTAGGTCTGCCCACCTAAATTAGGTGGGCAGACATAGAGGTCAGCCTTCCACAGCCTTTACTCTGTCAAGTCTTCAAAAAGGTGTAAACCTGGCAGCAACGGAGTAGTCTTTGCAGTGGTTACACTAAAGAAAAGCCGGCTTCTAAATCTGAGGGGTGGACCATTATGTGACAGTAAGTATATTCCATCTCGTTTGCGATGGCGTATCCTTACCCCAACATATAAATCAGGCCCGTAGACTTTAAAGTCCCAACCGACAACAACAGTACAATTCTAAGGCCCACAAGAGCTCAAGGGCGAGCGCTTAGAGACTCTCCGATTATCAGACAGAGGCCAACATCAAAATCCAGTTCAAGTCCAGTTGCCAGTGGTCAGATAGGCACTTCCAAGAAAAGGTCTCTTGCAGCTTGTTGTCTCGTGGTAGGCACACAAGGAGTTCTAGGTAGCTAGCTGACCCCCAGAGTCCATTTCTTTGTTCTGGGTACAAGAGAGAGCACGTCCATGCCTTCAGGGCACCTCTCAGGTAACATACAACTGGTCAAGTCCTCTTCTGATTTTCCACAGGTTGGGGAGGGTTCTGAAGTGAATGCCAAGAGGTGCCACATTTATGCCAGGCACTTGCTACTGGGCACTGCCTAACCAATGGGGTCAAACCAAAATGGCAAAAGTTTCCTGCCACACTGAACTTGGGCCCTAAGGGATGATGGGGTTGGGGGTTGTGAGGAGTACTCTGTAGTAATGGTAGTGTCCTTCCACAACACTAAAATCCAGTTTAAGACAGGCACCGTCCCCACAACAGACCCACAACAGACCCATAGACAGATACCTGGTAGGACAAAAGCAAGGTCCTTCAGCAACCAGACAGAGGATCCACAAGAATTGTCTTGGCGTCCTGTTCTCTCCCTTTTAAGTATCCAGGTGTTATATGTGGCTTCACAGACCTGCCAAGCAGGAATTGACAGTGTGGTGTCACAGAATGCCCACAGCCTGACTCTGATTATGCTATGGAGTACAGTGGAGTCCTCTGCGTATTCAGATCAGCCGATTGTTTGCTACCAGGTGGCATTTCACACCTCATTCACACTTAGTCAAGGATGAGCACAGGATAGGAAAAGCTGGAGCGCTATCGTAAATTACCCTCTGGACCTTCAGGGAAAAGGTAACTTTCTAAAAGTGATTTCTCCTTAATATTTCTAAAAAATCTGACTCTACCATTGAATTGATACAGTATTAGTATTTTAATCTGTACTCTGGTTTTTGTACATAGGATAGCTAGGCCTGCAATGGTCAATATAGTGTTTCGGGCCTTGTCACTGTAGGGACATGGTAACATTCATTTTCTACAAGTCCCACTTTTAAATACCATGCCCTTTACCTTGTGGATTGCAAGGCCTACATAAGGGTGACCTATTCGTATTAATAGGAATGTTTTCTACTGTCAAAATAGTTAATATAACAGCTCTCACTGCAGGTTTACAATGCAATATTCAGGCTATAGAGGATAGGCCTGAAGCCACGTTTGCACTGCCATTATAGTGAATGTTTTTTTAAAGTAAAGTTATGTTGGAGAAGGGGTCTAAAGGCATCCCTCAGAGTCACTTTTACTTAGTGTTTCTGCTGCTACATCCATTTCCATGCAGGAAGTTGAAGCTGTGTGCTGACAGAGAGCAAACAGAGGTTGAGTGACTGGTACTGTCATTTCAGGGCTTTGCTACAGTATGTGGCTTGCACATAGATGGCAAACTCTCCTGCGGTCCTCAATATTTAACAAGATGACATCTTCCAGATGGAGGACACAGCCTGAATGTGGATGCTCCATTGCTAAATGGTTAATGTTTTCTTTTTTTTATATTTTTTTCATTTATTAAAATTCATAACATAGAAGACTAAGATGATTACAATCACAGTAAATGTTATATCAGGTGATTAAACTCTTTATGGTGAACCTACATGTATGAAGCAACTCTGATCTTGGCCCAAACCCTTTCCCGAAAAAGATAGGTCATAAAATTGGCAGCACCCAAGTACACATTTTACAATGAAACAATGCTTACAGCCTGGGTTGTCAAGGTAATCCTGTAACAGCAATATTATTCATGTAGCTTTATACAGATCATTTAAGCACAGTTGCACCTTAATCATCAGACCAGCATGAGGGACCATGTCTTCTTGTCTGGGCAACTTGTCTAAGGTTCTTCTTCTAAGTAATGGGCAAGTCCTGCTGCACATGATGAGGAGTTTGGCTTAACTGGAACCATCTTTATCTGCAGTTGCCAGCAGTTTGGCAGAGGCTTTACTTGTCAAGTGATGATGGACCAGTGAATGGCTCACGGAATATGGCTATGAGGCAGTCCAAGAAGGATAAACAGGACAAATATTGGCACCTGTGTCTTGAATCTGTTGTTAGCCTCTCTTGAGTAACAGTAATAGGTTCTGGATTTTCCCACTTTTATAAGAGATTAATGTGGTAAATTTGATTTTCATCACATTTTTCAGATAATTTGATTTGATAAGTAACCCAACTGATTATTTTCAAGACCTTGTAAGTTTCTGCCATTTTGCAGTGCTGACTATAATTTTTATATCCAACAATGGTCGCTTTTGTAGCTCAATAAGGAAACCATGTATATATGTCACTAAACATGTCACTTTACCTAGAGGTTCCTTACAATTTCACTGGGACACCATTTCACTAAACTTTGTCATACTACAACTCTCTCTCATACATTACCTTAACCCTTACTATTGACATTGTGCTGACCTTTGTACTAGAAACAAGTTGGTATTATGTCACAGGAGCCATTATTTCTTTTTTATTAACTTAATCTCTGTTGTGAGTAGGGTTCCCTTGTTTCTCTTTTTCCTTGTTTAGAGTTTGGCAGATACAGAAGGGCCATTAAAGACCACCTGTTTAATTGTTCACAGCCAAGGAGGTCTACCTGTCAGATTTAAGATAGGGCTGTTTGACAGACGAAAGTCCATCAACTGCCCACTATTTTCACTGCGTTGTCCTTTGTCAAAATATGGCGGTATCTCTTAACCAAGACATAGGAAGTGGCAGAAAGGTACTACCCCAACAGCTGCATTCAGAGTACAATGTCCACTGAGAGAAAGAGGCATCAATCCACCACCCCTGTGTTGGAGGGAAAAGAGCATGAATAGCCAACAACAACCACAAACCCTATTCAATCGAAATGTCCCTGCTATTCGAAGGCCTGGCAATCTATTTGACAGGGGTGGTGGACACCAATACAATGCACAACAAAACAGAAAATACGTTCAACCTTTTAAACTTTTTAAATGTACTCTGTTAACTATCGGTGGCACTGAACTTAACTTTAATACCTAGGGTTCACGCTCACAGAGCAGTTTGGTTGGTCATTGCAGATACAGAAGTGCAGACTTAGGTCAGAACACAATATGTGGGTATCATGAGGGCTCTACACAGCTCTACTGTTCGCCAGTTTTCTCTGGTACTCCAAATTCATAATTTACAAGCACTTGGGGGGTCTTTATATGGTGGGGAACTTTGGGGGAAAGAGAATGTAAGTCATATAGAGCTGGTGGAGAACCGTTGTCTTTGACTCCTTACTAATCTCCATGTTAGTACCCCACTAATTCCCCTCCGGTTAGAACTAGGCCACATGCCCCTTGCCCATATAGTAGGACTCAGACCACTGCTGTAATGGTGGAGGGTCTTAGCCTCTGCAGATCTAGTTGCCTATTGGATGGGCTTAGAGTCAATTTTAAAATTACCTGGGGATGCTAGGATCCCATAGTTTGGGTTCATTAAATGCTGTTTGATTGAGCTTAGGTGCGAGAAACTTGGGACGAATCCAGAGAACCAAGTCTATTCTCAAGGGGATATACTGGAGACAGGTGGGTGGTGATTTCAGCAGGATTGGGAGGGTGGGCTCTTTTGTAACAGGCTTTCTTGAGTTCACAGATGTCTGCTCTTTAGAAAGTACATGGACGTGATTAAGCCCCCGCTCGCTAAACCGTATATAAAATTCAGGATTGGGATCTTGCCACTCAGTACCGTGACAGTCAAAAGGCAACATACCTTTACCAAACTAAACATGATTCCCCCTTTTTGTCTTGAGGCAAAAGAAATGCATCAAGCATGTTATCTTTGTTTGCCCTCATTATCAGGTCCACAGGAGGAAGTGGATATTGCCGCATTGTCACAGTATGGGGACTAGGTTCTGTGGATGATGTAATCAGTGATATCATTTGAGATATCACCGGTGATATCATCAGTGATATCACTGACCATGTCATGGGTGATGTACTATGTGAGGTAATGGGCAATGCATTTTGGGGGTAAAATTATAGTTAGCTCAGGTAACTATAACTTCTGAATTTCTATGGATTTTGTAAGAGTAAAATATGAGCCTTTAACCTTTGGTTATTGCAGTGCATTTGTAAGGTTTTTTAATTCAATTTCCTAAATATAATGGCCCTGTAATCTTTGTTTTTTCAGTGAATTTCTATGTTCTTTTCAATGTTATTTCTTAACTTTAACATGCAGCCTTTAGGCATGGGTGTTTGAGTGGTTGTATAGGTCAGTGAGTGGATGTGTGAGTGGCTGTAAGCGCCTTTCCTGCTGACGCTAGGTTTTCACCACTAAGGAAAAATTGAGTGACAACAGCACTCTCCCTCTTGAATAATAATGCAGGCCCTTCCATTTGCCCAGCCAGTGAACCCCATCACTGAGCCAGCAAGTACAACCCTTGACCTCGAGCCAATTAGTATGTTTCCTGAGTGGAGCTCCACAAGACCCTTTGTTGGGAAATCAGTTAACAGGATTAGTATTCCGCCTGCATCTTACCTTGTATTATACCAAACATCCCTCTTGTCTTGGAACATCGCATGGCTCAGGTCCAAGACTTTCTCCGGAAACTGGAACACCTTTATCGAACAACACGATGTCTGTCTGTTTCAGGAAACATGGTCAATTGTCCCAGTTTTCTGCCCAGGTCATCTAAATTTCTACACACCGGCCATCACTGAATGCAAAGGTTGTCGATCTGAGGGGCTAACTATTTGGATTTGCCAAAGTATCAGTCTCACGATCAGGGAGCTCCCGACAGGGAGCACTGACATACTTGCCATTCAACTGATGAACAGTCCTTTTGGCAATGTTGATATATATAACATATATGCAAGAGGGGTTAGAGATGGGAGGAAATCAGACACCGTAGCGACCCTAGATGAGCTCCTGGGCAGTAGGATAGGTGAATCCTCAGTTTTAATAGCAGGCAACTTTAATGTAACCTTTGAGCCGTTGGATAGTGAGGACAGTGACCTTTCAGCAGACAAAGATTCCACCTGGGATATACCCAAACTGGACTTAACTCCAGTAAAATGAAGGAATGAAGCAGGGATACAATTGAAAGAATTCTGTCGAGAAAGAAGAATCAGGGCGGCTAATAGCAGAACTGCTTCTGACAGAAAAGGAGCTAGCACATTTGACAATGGTCACCACTCCAATCGTATCGACTACCTCCTTATTGGCCTAAATCCATGGCACACTCTCATTGATATGACTGTTATAGATCGAGTGGAGAGTGACCACAACCCACTCTCATCTACCTTCAGCCTCCTGCAATTGGAAGAACTAGTTCATCCCCCTGACTTAACATCTACCAGAGATCTACTGGTCAGCAATGACATGAGGAGGCTTAAATGGTCTAAAATAGTTAGTGATCCTGCGTCGTTGTCTGCCATTAGCAGGGAGGTGGATGATGCGGTCGCTTCAAAGGAGGCCCTTAGCGCAAGTACTCAACCAGTTGGTCTGATAACCACTATTCACATTTCTCTATTCAATAAAGTACGGTCTCACTTTTTGAGACCATATAGTAAAAAAGGCCCCCCCAATCAATCCCATCAGAACTGGTACAATAAAGAATGCAGCCTAGCTCGCAAAACCCTTGGGGGAGCTATCAGAACTAAACATTTAAATACAGTTAGGGATGCCAGGAAGGCTTATTAAACCGCCCAGGAAAAAGCAAAAAAAGAGAGGGACGAGGGAAGGTAGCAGGAACTGAAATTGGCATATGCAAGAAGCAATTTGCAACAGTTCTGGGCCCTTATACAATGAAGCAGGGGTGCAGTCTCCCTCCTCCAGAATATCGCGTTGCCCCTGAATCATGGGGAAACACTTGTCCCTTCAGTAATGCATTAGTGCAAATAAGACGTATGAACCACTAATAATGGCCCCTAGCCAGCCGTCGGGCTTGGTATTTGAGCCATCAGACGTAATGGTTGCTCTCAATGCAATTACAGGGGAAAGCCCCAGGCATCAACAGCATTCTTGCAGATGTATTCTCATATGACAAAGAGAAGTGGTGCAGGTACATGAATCTGTTAGAATACGGCCTCTTCCAGGGCGCCCCCATCCCAGACTTGTGGAAGGGGGCAGAGATCATTCCAGTCCACAAGAAAGGGAACAGATCACGACCCAAGAACTACCGGCCCATTCCTCCTATTGACTCTATTTAAAAAGTGGTGGCACGCCTCACCTTAGGTAAGGTCCAAGAATGGATAGAAGATAACAACATTCTAACCCTCATCAGGTAGGGTTCCGTGTGCACATCAACACATAGATCAAGTTTTTAGATTTATCCTGATATATTGGCAAACATTGGTGCTCGGCGAAGGCAGCATGTATGCAGCATTTCTCAACCTCAAATCAGCTTTTGATCTAGTCTCCCACAATAAGTTATGGGTGGGGTTACGGGACCTCAGCATATTGTCAGACCTGTTCACTTTTTTGGTGCGTCTTCATGAGAACAACTTTCCTCACATACGCTGGGGCTCACAAGGGAACATCACTGATTCCTTTCCAGTTGAAAGGGGAATGCACCAGGGGTGCGTTCTGGCACCCACGTTGTTCTCCCTTTTCATTAATAAGGTTGCTAAATTCTTATCCTCCACACCCACTGATGCCCCGACCGTAGCTGGCTCCAAGGTCCCTATCCTAATGTTTGCCGATGATACGCTTATTATCTCAAAAACTAGTGGATTACAGTGTGCATTGTCTCTGTTCGAAGACTTCTGCAAGCTTAGAGGGTTAGTTATAAATGCATGTAAAACTAAACGTATGATTTTTGACAAACATCGATCATATCAGGGAAAGATTATCATGGAGGGTGTTCCACTAGAGGAAGTGGACGCCTTCGCATGTTTAGTTATCACCCAGGAGAAAAGGATGAAATGGAAGCCCCACTTTGAACAAATGGTACTAAAATACAGACAACTAGCAAGAGCACTGAGCAAAGAATTCAGCTCATCCCTGACTAAACCAGTAAGCCCCGTATGGCAGATTTATAGTGCAAAGGTGGTTAGCTCAGTTTTGTATGGCTCAGAGCTTTGGGGGCATGGAAATCTAGCACAGTTAACGTCTGCTGAAAATAAATTCCTACGCACCTTCACTAGCCTCCCCAAAAACCCACTTGCTCTCCTACTGCTCAGTAACATGGTAAGGTATTCATTGGCAGATCTAGCGAGGCTTCGCCCCATACTATACTGGTGCAGAATATGGAGCTCCCCGAACTGTCAACCTAAGCAAGTGGTCTTAAGGATGTTTTAGAGGCTGACCAGTTCCACAAAATAGGCTGGCTCAGTGACATCAAAGGAGCACTGATCGCAATGGGCCTGACCAATTTGTGGGACAATCCATCTAATTTGCAGTCTCTACCTAAGAAAGCACTGAAAGGAAGATATTGGGAAATGGTGGTGATTAATAGTATTAGAGCAAGCAAAAGTACCACGCTGACTTGGAGGTTTTTATTAGTTAAACTTTGTCCCCGTCTTGAGTCATATTGGGACATTATATCTAAGCCCCTTGTCGCAAGTTCTACTTCCAATTCAGAGTGGGTACTCTGCCCCTAAAATCTTTCACTGCAAAATGGACATCATTGGGAAACAGTAAGTGCCCACATTGTGCTGAACATGCTGAAACTTACTTGCATATTCTCTTTGTGTGTCTTGCTTATGCTGCTCCTCCAAAGATCTGGCTATTGTCTATATGCAAGAATTTGGGCACTAGGTAAAGTAGAGAAGCACTAAGAATCTTAATTATGGACTCCTCACCTCGCTATGCAATTCCCTTAGCCAGATTCATAAGGTGGATGTGGTGCATCAGATCAACATCCACAACAACTGAGAATAAATCAGCACATTCGCTAGCTGGTTTTTCCACTGATGGGACAATGATTTGACTTTCCTTCAGGGGGCCATCTAATCTTTATTGTAGAGAGTACCCGTTTGTTTGTATTTTTAAATGTGTTTTTTAACTCTTTATTTATGATTGGTGTTTTAAATATATATGTATCATTTGGTAAACACTCAAAATATTGAGTTTTAAATATCGATTTGCATTAATATCGAATAAAAAATAGAGAATGGACACAATATTGAATGGACAGAATATAGACTACAAAAATATCGAATAGAATAGCAGTAATATCGAATTCAAAATATAGAATGGCCAAAATATCGAATGGACAGAATATACACAATAAAAATATTGAATGGACAGAATATAGACAACAAAAATATAGAATGGACAGAATATAGACAACAAAAATATCGAATTTGAGGTAAGTAAGTTAATATCAATTTTTTAATAATACCCAATTTTGTAAAGTTTTTTTTAATGTTAGTATATGTGTGAAAAGTGTATATTTATTTTATAATTTATTTTAAATAACTAATTTTATGGTATTTAATTTTTGCGTAACATAATTCTGTAGCGGGTTGTGGGTTTATAGGGGAATAGGGTGGGAAGTAATTTAAATATAATTAATTAAATATGTTAATTTATTTAGTGGTATTTATTTTGAATTAATTATTAATTAATTGTTAATAGTTAATTAATTAAAACGTAATTTGTAATTAATTGTAATTAATTGATTAATTGATAATTATGGTAATTTTATTCATTTATTTTCTGTAGCGGGTTTTGGGTTTATAGGGGAATAGGGTGGGAAGTAATTTAATTATAATTAATTAATGTTTTAAATTTCTTTATTGGTATTTATTTTGAATTAATTGTTATTTACATTTTTAATTGGTAATTATTAAAATATAATTGGTAATTAATTTTAATTCATTGATTAATTGATAATTATGGTAATTTTATTATTTTATTTTCTGTTGCAGGTTGTGGGTTTATAGGGGAATAGGGTGGGAAGTAATGTAATTGTAATTAATAAAATGTTTTAATTTATTTATTGGCATTTATTTTTAATTAATTGTTAATTATTTTTCAATTACTAATTAATTAATAGTAAATTGGTAATTACTTTGTATTAATAGGTAATGATTTTTAATAAATATTTTTTATTTGCATTTTTAATTGATTAATTATCATATTATATTATATTAAATTGGTAATTATTTTTAATTAATTTGTAATTGGTATTATTTTTTTTAATAATATATGAAATATTCACTTTCCCTACTGTTGCACTCACTGGAGTGGGAATAGTAAATTTAACCTCTACGCTATCCAATGTTTTCCCTACTGTTGCACTCTCTGGAGTGGGAATAGTAATTTTTAACCTCCCGCTATCCAACGCTTTTCCTACTGTTGCACTCTCTGGAGTGGGAATAGTCATTTTTACCTCTACGCTATCCAACGCTTTCACTACTGTTGCACTCTCTGGAGTGGGAATAGTAATTTTTACCCCAATGCTATCCAACGCTTTCCCTACTATTGCACTCTCTGGAGTGGGAATAGTAATTTTTACCCCTACGCTATCCAACGCTTTCCCTACTGTTGCAATCACTGGAGTGGGAATGGTAATTTTTACCCCTCGCTATCCAACGCTTTTTCTAGTTTTGCACTCTCTGGAGTGGGAATAGTAATTTTTACCCTCTCACTATCCAACGCCTTCCCTACT
The DNA here is from genome assembly GCF_964263255.1 of Lissotriton vulgaris. Lineage (NCBI taxonomy): Eukaryota > Metazoa > Chordata > Amphibia > Caudata > Salamandridae > Lissotriton > Lissotriton vulgaris. The sequence continues at coordinate 894,939,774 of NC_141691.1, read as the reverse complement.
GTTGCACTCTCTGGATTGGAAATAGTAATTTTTAGCCCTACGCTATCCAACGCTTTCTCTACTGTTGCACTCACTGGAGTGGTAATAGTACATTTTACCCTTTCCGCTATCCTACGTTAAAAATATTTTATATTTTTTATTAATATTACGTTCATATATATATATATATATATACATATATAAACATATATATATATATTCACTGAAAAAACCATAGGTTATAGACCATATATAGTTAGGGATTAGCATTTACAAAACCTTGAAAATTCACTGAAAAAAACATTGGTTATAGACCATATATAGTTAGGGATTAGCATTTACAAAACCTTAATTTACTCGCACAAAACCATAGAAATTCGCATATATAGTTAGTTGCAATAACTATATATCGCGCACCCGCAATCCACTGCTGATGATGTCACATATTACATCATTCATGACATGGTCAGTGACATCACTGATGACATCACTGATGACATCTCAAATGACATCACTGATGACATCTCAAATGACATCACTGATGACATCTCAAATGACATCACTGATGACATGTCATTTGACATTACTGATCACATCACTGATAATATCATTCATGTGATAATACGATGAACCTCTTCAGACTCTAATATAACCTTAGATACAATCAGTGTAAACAGACACTCACAGATTGTCACTCATCCATGGAGTTACTCATACATCTAGTCAGTCATGAAAAGAATCAATCACTCCTCCATTTCCTCAACTATACAGTTATACACACCTTACTAATTCAAACATATTCTAACACATATTTACTCTCTTATACAATCCCTGATACAAGTTCACAATGATTCATACAGCCACTCTCACATTTACTGGCTCTTATGCACAGTTATTTATATATGTCAACTCTCACATGTACTGTGTTTTACATATGTACTTACTTTGACATGTAGCACTGAGATATCCATTCACTCACCAATACACTCATGCACACAGTCAACTGCCCATACAGCGGTTTCCACATGCACGTTTGAACCCATACATCTAGTGAATCAACTGCTCACACATCTATGCACAGAGTCATACACCTCCCAGCCACCCACACACATACTCAGTCTCCCATACAAATACTTGGGCAACCAATCAATAACCCATATAGTTACTCATATAGCTACTGATTAACACATGCAGCAGTTTACAGAACAACAGACATAATGATGCACAAATTAAGACAGTTTAGTCACTAACCCATGCACTCAGTGAGACACATTTAATCACTCTCTCATACAGTCAGTCATGCACCTACTAAATCCTTCATCCAGACACTTATACATCCACTCATTCTTCAATATGTAAAACATATTTAAACTTTACAGAAACGCACAGTCACTGGATGATGTCATCAGTGATGTCATCGGTGATGTCATTTGAGATGTCATCAGTGATGTCATCAGTGATGTCACTGACCATGTCATGAATGATGTAATATGTGACATCATCAGCAGTGGATTGCGGGTGCGCGATATATAGTTATTGCAACTAACTATATATGCAAATTTCTATGGTTTTGTGCGAGTAAATTAAGGTTTTGTAAATGCTAATCCCTAACTATATATGGTCTATAACCAATGGTTTTTTCAGTGAATTTTCAAGGTTTTGTAAATGCTAATCCCTAACTATATATGGTCTATAACCTATGGTTTTTTCAGTGAATTTCATTGGTTTTTTAAAAGCTAATATCTATAGCTGTAAAATATATTCTTATTCTAATTCACAAATATATTTTATATATTTTTGTATTATATTTTTTAAATTCAATTTATATTATAGTTTAAATAATTTTTTCTTGTTTCGCTGCCGGTCCGCGAACCGGTAAACGTTCCGTTAGTGCAAGTACCGCGTTAGAAAGCCACATCGTGACGCGGCGCGTAATCGCAACGTATCGCGTTACTGCGTAATGCGCCTTATGACGCGCCGCGTTAACGCACCCGGAAGCATTCTGGAACGCGAACCAAGGTGCGAAACGCAGAGCCCCGGAAATGATCTGAGGCGCGGCGCGGAGCGCGTAACGTAAGCATAACAGGTCATGTGACTAGTTCATAAAACTTTTCATTGGTTCATTTTACTTTTAGTTTCCTAATGATGGAACGCTTGATCATATGACGTAAAATAAACACTTTTCATTGGTTTAGAACATTTTTTTCCCAAATGATGAAAGTCCCACCTTTTTTCCTCACTCCGACTTTCATTTTTATGAGAGAAAGACCTGTTTTTGCTTGCTTAGTCATGGCATTTGTAGTAGCTGCAGCTGGTGGATCCCCACCACCTCCACCACCACCAAAGAAGAGAGGACCAACTGGCCAGGTCATCTTCCAACAAGAGAAGGAAGAAGAGGAAGACGAGGAACAGGAGCAAGGGACAAGGGGGTTTTTGAAAGAAATGCCAAGGACGTCCCATGTTAAAGAAAATTTTATTTGGCAATTTTTTTCTTTTCCTCCACATGAAAAGAAAGTAAATGCCAGGTACGTTACCTGCCTCATCTGCCACGATAAACTCTCCAGAGGGACCGAAAAGAAATATAGTTATGGTAAACATACCATGCATTGACACATGGAGAGGTGGCACCCGATTAAATATAGTGCTGCACAAATTAGAGATTTGGTGGATAACCCCCGACCGGCCAATACATCCACCAATGAACTAGCAATAACTGAATCAGAGGCAAGGGAAACGGTCCCAAATCTTCAAAAGAACTTTGGACAGATGAAATTGACATGTATAGCTTGTGGCAAATTAATTTCATGTGGAGAGAGGAGTGTTACTCTAATAAATAGAGCATATGAACATCATCAATGTCCAAAACGTCCAAGAAAGTAAATTTTTTTTTTTGTTGCTCCTGTTGAGCCCTTTGAAGTGAATCATTTTTGTTTCCCCTTCCTCCAAAAAAACACAAAAAAATATAAAACAACAAAAAAAATAAAAAAAAGTTCTTTTCAGAACTACCTTCCCTTTTTAAAAAAATTGCTAGAATGTTTAGCACTCTAGCATCCTCTATTTCTTTTGATTCGCTTCCCGGTTAGCGCTCCGGTACGCGAACCGGGAGCGAACTAAAAAAAAATGTTTTAAAAAAAGACGAGTAAATAAACAGAGAGTAATGTGAAAAGAAAGACAAATAGACGGAGTAACACACAGTTACTGTTGAAAGAGGGACTGATAAAAGGAGTGAAAAGAGTAGTATAAATAAGTAATAGAAAATGAAATGAAGGAAGAAGCAAAGGCAGGAAACTAAGGGTTAAAGAAATAAAGCAGTGGAACTAATAAAAGTTAAATCTGATAGACATGTAACGTAAAGAGTACTAAGCATGGGCGAATTTTGCGAATCTCGCGTTCGCGAATTTTGCGGATTTGCGAACTCGCAATCTGCAAAATCCGCGAATTCTCGCAAATTTGCGGATTTTTTTTTGTGTTCGCGCGGGTTTCTGCCAGTTCGCGAGGGTTTTGTACAATTTCGCAAACGCGAACTTACCTGTCGGGTCGCAAGTTTTGCGAACTTGTTGTTTCTACGTGTCCAGCCTGTTTGGGACACTCTTCTTCATCACTGCCACTCTCTGTCACCACTGCCACTCTCTGACTACTCATGCCACCCTCTGGCCCACCCATGCCACCCTCTGTTTTATCACAGCACCCTCTGGTTGTCCAGTGTACATTATTGTGGCAAAGCAAAGCACACCTTCCCTGCCTCAAGTGACCTGAATTAATTTGGGGCTGATTAATGTGTCACAGAATATTTTTTTAGCTGGCACCTGCTTCCTTAGTGCTTCCTGATTAGTGATCTTTTGCACTTGCTAAGTGCTTTCATTGTTGCAAAATTAGTTACAACACCTGCCCTGCCCCAACTGACAATAATGAATTAGGGGCTGATTTATGTGTCACTGGATTTGAACTTCCAGCCTGGCTCCTGCTTGTCTGCCTTAGCTGTAATTCAGGACCTTTGTGTAACTATTCTGAGGGTCAGAGCAGGGTCACATAATAGTTGCAAGTAGGCAACTGAACTCTGGAGGGGCCCCTCAGGAAGCACTACAGGAAATGGCTACTAATGATGAGCTTGAACTTTTGAACCTGGTAAGTAGTTTCAGTTTTGCTAAGATCGTATTTCTGCAATTTAGCGCTTATTCGCGGGGCGCGAAGTTGAACTGGGAAGCCGCGAACTCACTCGAACAGTGCGAGCAAGCCATAAAATCCGCTGCTCGCGGATTTGCGGATTTTGCGGGAAATTCGCGAATCTCGCGGATTGCGAATTTACCGAAAATCCGCAAAATCCGCGAGCGGAACGGATTTTCTGCCCATACTTAAAGAGTACTAAACACTTACCTTATAATTGTCATTAACGTAGTAAATTATCATTTTTATACTTTTAATCTGTGTAAGAAAGAACAAAAAAATGTAAATTAATACAAGGTAGTAAAAAAAGAGTGAGCATGAGACAAAATGAATACATATTATAAATCACAATTCAAAGTAGAAAATTAATTAAACATATTTAATGGTTTATTTTTGCTGTTATCAGAAAATATCAAATTTCACTGAAAACAGTGAGTTGAAGGTATTCATCATATAACAGCGGGGAAAAAAAAACACAATCAAAATGATTGTGTTTAAAAAACCCAAATAATATAACTAAGCAGAAATAAGAACTCCTCAAAAGTAACTTACTTTCTATGACGTCAAAGGATGTCCTATGAACAGCTTATACTCTGTTGTGCTGTTACTATTTTCTGCCCGCCACTTTCTGAAAGATAAACTCCATTGTTTTAAGAAAACTGAGACATACAAAGCAATTTAAAACAGCACACTAAATTACAGCAACACCTAGAATCATTATAGTCCAATTACCTACCCTAAATTCTCACTTCAGTAATCAAGTCAAAAGGCAACATTGCTTCGTACTCAATTAGTAATGTTTGCTGAAAGACTAGCCTTTTTTATATTTCAAATAAGCTGTGTAATATCCAGATGTTGTCAAAGGACCATCATAATATATAATAGCTGCAGTTGCAAATGTTCTTCCTGAAATCGATGACTGTGTAGCCCAAAATTTTTTAATTAGACTTAACAACTTTTTTTCATCCAGTTTATGTAGTTCAAATTGTAAAATGACATTTCACCCATAAGTTTCCATAAAAAATATGGACAGCATTGCAGACTTACATTTCCTCTACTCCTTATTTTGATCTGCTGCTTGACTTAGCTTATAAAAACAAACAGTTTTCGCTCTGTACTACAATTATCCACAAGGCCATATAGAGTAGGAGCCATTAGAACCTCTGGAAATTCCTCTAAACAAATCCCAAGCATCCTTTCCTAAAATTTTGGTTGTAAGAACACCAGGTAAGAATTTTGAAGGTGGAAAGGCAATCTTTTTTTTAAAGTTAAAACAGAATCATTGCAGAATGACCAGCCGTTTCCAGATTTTAAATAAGCTGTATAATGTCCTGAATTAGTTGAAGGACTGTTATGATATATAATTGAAGTAGTTATAAAAGTCTTTCCTGATATTGACAACTGCGAAGCCACAAAATTATTAATTAAAGTTGTCAATTTAGTTCCATCAGGCCTACATCGTTGGAACATTAAAATTACATACTGGCCATAACTTCGTAAAATTAACGTGGACAGCATTGCAGACTTATATTGGCTACACTCCATGTTTTGATCGGCTGCCTTTACTAGCTTATTAAAGGATACTGATTTACTGTCAGGCAAAGTTAAATATATAAATCTTTCTGAGTCTACACTAGTAGTACTTGATAGCCTACAGTTCTCGCAGTCATGCTGCCATAGATAAGAAAGGCCAAATAGATAATCTACATCTACACCCTCATCTTGCAATACATCAAGCATATACATAAAAACTCCTGACAATCCTGCTGAATATTTTCAGAGAATTCTGTTTGACCTGAACATTCGTCTAACAGAAAACGAATTTCAGACACACTTTCTACTCTCGTTCTATCAGCACTACATTTCTCTAACACATAATTCAACAAACAGCATAAACTTTGTTCCGAATTGATCACAATCTGTTCTTTTAAAGTCTCTAGTGAAAAGAGAGCATTAACAACTACATTAGCATAGCAGTTGACACCAGAACTATTTTCAAATTTAAAACCAACAACATTTTCAACAGTATACATTTTATTCCTGTTTACAATTTTTGGATCATCGACTTTTGCTGTTTTTGCTTCAACCTCCCTTCTAGTACTGATATTTCTTCGTTTCCGGCCTACCACACGTTTCTCAAACAAAGGATATTGAGGCAAATGTGGCGCATACTCTCTTCTTAACCTATTGTATTCCTTAACACAATCTAGATCGGCACAAATGTTTGTGACATCACAGTCAATCAAGTACAATCCCCATAAAGTTCTGACTCGTGACAATGCTACATAAGCCATACCCTCTTTGAATACAGAACTGCCAATATTCACTAAAGCAGTGTCTACACTTAAACCTTGCGATTTATGAATTGTCACCGCATATGCCAAGCAAACAGGAAACTGCTTACGGCGAACATATAAGTCTTTTACAAGCAAAAACCTTGCTGTGCAACGACCAATTAGCTGTACTTCCTCAATGCCATCAAATTTAATTTTTAAAAATTCAATTCCATCTCTACTTCTGTATTTCTCAAAATCAACAACATTACCCATTGATCCATTTACCAGACCTCTTTCAACATGTAAATTCCTTCTCAAAATGATACGGCAATTTAAGCACACATTCAAAGTCTTTTCAAAACCCGCAGTTTTAGATATAGTCTTCTCTAATGAATCCAATTTACATTTCAAATTCTCAAACAAAATAATTGTTGCTCCCATATGCTCTATTTTGTCAATAGCTTCCAGTTTCACAATCTCTTGTTTTTCTAAATTCAACATTTTGTTATTGAAGATGGAACATTCGGCAAGAGTTGGCATCAAACATATTCCAGATTTCTTCACAGTAATTTTCTGAAAAATATCCTCTGGCAAAATGTCTTCTTCTGGATATAAATTTGACAGTAATCGTGCATGTAAAGCTTCTTTACCACGCTCAGTCACTTTCCCGATTCTAACATCTTGTAGAATATTCTTGTAATCTTCGTCCTTCGCCTGACGCATATTTTCACGCAGCTCAGCATAACTGAAGTTTAACCATATGTTAACGTTGCCAATGCTCCCTAGGCACTTCTTGGTATCTTCATGTGTAAGCAGTTTAAACACGGGTTGTCCTTTCACTGGTGTCAGCTGCAGAAGATCACCAAAAACAATGATGTGTTTGCCACCGAATAACACATCATACTCTGTTTTAAGAACTTCCTGCATTCTCAAATGCACAAAGGCAAGCATGACATTGGAAACCATGCTTACTTCGTCAATGATAAGAAGTTTCATCTTCTTCAACACTCTAGATACTTTACAACAAGCATCCCCATATAACTTGTGGTATTGTAATTTGTTATCATGCTCCACTGGCAGCATCAGTAACCGATGCAAAGTAATCCCTTTAATGTTATGAGCTGCCAGTCCAGTTGGAGCGGTCACAACACAAGACAGTGATGACTCAGTCCTTTTCTGCAGATAACATGAAATTGCTTTAATAAGGAAAAAATTTCCAGTTCCTGCTTCTCCACTCACGTATAGTCGGACAGGCTTCAACGACGTACATGAGTACTCTTTCTTCTCATGACTTAATCCATGCTCAATTTGGTTGGTAACTTCGTCATATATTTTCCTCTGCTCAACGTTAAGTTGTCTTTCCAAATCTTCTAAGTTAACCACATCCTCCTGAGCATGTGCCATGGCTCTTTCCACTTCAATCATGGCAGTGGCAGCTTCATTTTCGATAACTGGTTCTCCTAGTGGATCCTGACTCAATGAAACAGAACTCTGACTGTCCTGAGAACTGTCTCTACCAATCTCAGCTGCAATTGTTGCTTCCTGCTCAATTTCTGCATTCAACATTTGTAGATATTTTGGAAAAACAGGACATTCTATGGACTCCTTGGCTGCATTGAAAGAGTCTTCGTAACAGAGGAAATCCCCAAGCAGTTCCTCTTTTGCACGCCAAGGTTTGAAAAGTTGCAAAAGAGCTAAATAGAAAAACTCTTTTCTTTCTGGAGATTCGCAATCCAATTTTCGATGATTTATCAATTGACATTTTTTTGCTTGACCAGACATCCCTCACTTCCAATTACAGCATACACTCCTTTATCAATATCTTTGATGTTCCTCTTGAAAACGTAATTTTGAAGAACATCATACAGACAAACATTCTCCAGGTGACTGCTTCTATTTGGATAATATGTATCCAACATGTTGGTCTTCAAAATATCTGTACTGTTTGGCTCCTTCTCCGCCAAATACTCAATTTCCCGTACAGGTTTCAGAACTCGATTACGCGTTGCAGCAAGACCAAGACTCGCCCAAATGATACTCCTAGATTTGGCATAGAGACTTGCTGAAGATAACCGGTCAGAACATTCGTAAGCTCCGATTTCTCGATGCGACAACATCTTCAGACTGAAACTGTACAACTTCTTGCTGAGGCTCTTTTCATGGGAAATATCCTCCCACATATCCTTCAGTTCTGTCTTTTCTTTTTTGGTGATGTAAGACGTCACATACCGAGCCACAGCCATACAGTTGTCAGCCACAAACTGTATATCATGTTAGCATTCCACATGGACAAAATCACTGGGTTGTAGTCGTTAATGTACTTGGACTCTTCGTTTCTTTTCAAATTGTATGTGTTTTTGGGTGATTTCCTTGTCACATTATGTCGCAGCGATGACATCAAATTGTTAACTCTTCCTTTTGATATCACCGACCGTGGAAATGCAAAACGACATTTGGTGTAGTACTTGTCCTTGTTTCTGAATTTACGACGACAGTACTTTCCACAACGATGGCTTTGAAACCGTAAAACTTGTTCTCTTAGACTTTTATCTTCGTTTGTCTTTGGAACAGCACATGTAGCATACTGTTCTATGAAACTCATCACTAAGTCATCTGGATCTGTTCCAAATTTGGGTGCATCTTTGATCCATAGCAGCATATGTATATGAGGAGCACCTCTTGCTTGATACTCCTTTCTACAGAAGAAATCCAACACCTCTCCAAGAGGTGGATTTTTCTTGTTTGTGATGAAAGACATCATAGCTTCAAATCTATGAATGAAGTACCTGCATACATTCACAGGATCCAAAGAGCACAGTTCTCCGGGTGTCTTGAATTCAATATTTTCAATGTTTCCATTTACCTCTCGTAGAAATTCAAGTAAGTCTTCCCAGCCATACTCAGCACAGCTGAGAGTGAGGAACCATGTGGGAGTTCCTAAGTTCCTCAGCATACATTTTAAGTCACCATGACAATGGTACCAGTACTCATTAGTACCACACTGACATGCCATCAGATTAATCAGGTGAGAATCCAAAATACTGTCTTGCACATTGACTTTATCCATAAAGTCCCTTGCCGAGATATTTCGCAGTTGTACACCACTTTTCAAGATGTGGTTCACTGCATAAGACAATCCAGAGAGATCACTTTCAAACAGTAGATGAAATAAATAGGGAATGCATTGACGAAACCTAGGATCTTCTGCATACAATCGTAAAGTCCGGTATTCTGAAGCAGGAATTTGAACAGGTCGCTCATCATATCGTCCTCCTCGACCTGTGGGAAATAACTGTGGGAAACATCGAGCTTCCAAACTTTCCTCTCAAACACTAATGGGACTCCCTTTGGCTTGTTTCATTTGAAACAACTCAATAGCATTCCCCATGACTTCCTTGGCATGCAAAGGATGAACACTATAATGTTCATATATTTCTTCCTTTTTAGAGGCTTCTACTTTCTCAATTTGTCCAGGACACAAATCGCTGTCCTCTTCTTCACTTACTTCCTCTTCTGCAACACATACATTCTTGTAGTACTCATTATTTTTTATCAAATACAATGTTGCCTTTTTGACTTTCCTAACATCCACTAAATCTTGCCAGATGTTCTTACTTTTTGTTGGAACACCATTAACTATGATACCCAGAGGTTCCTCTTCCACTTTCTCTACTCCAATTGTATTAATGTTTTTCTTCAAATCCAAAGGCAAATAAACAACCCTTCCCTTTAATCCTCTCTGTAAATCTGATGGAGGCAACTTCCCTGTCTTTGGCTCCGTTCGTACAATAGCCTGAAAGGGATGGACACTTTGAATCAAAATAGATTCATAAATATTTAAATCCTTCAATTCAGAAGGAATGTCAACTAATTCCAGATTATTATAAACCGCTCTAGCAGGCATCTGGTTTTGGTTTAATTTGGTATAGCAATAAGTACACATACGTTGCTCTGCTCCCAAATCAAAACAATTTTCTACCATCAAGTATGTGACAAAATCCTTCCATTCACTATTGTTTTCCATATCACTTTTTGCATATAAATCCACTAACTTAGTCTGATTCTTATAATAAGTCCGTCGACAACACACACAAGTGAAATTAGGCCTCTCACATGTTTTCACCATAAACGTGGAAATTTCCTTGTCAAACTTATGTGTACTGAAAATCTGTACACTGTCTTCCACATTACCTTCTTCTAGTGGTTCAATATCAACATTGTTCTCTTTACCAGCAAAGTAACAGAACTCAATTTCTTGACAAATATTCTTCACATCTACATCAGAACCATGCAAAAGAGCTCTGCTTAATTTTTTAAGCATAATTGCTGGACTCTTAGCATAATACAACATTCTAACTAATTTCCTCACTTTATTATGATGCACTGCTACCATCCTGAAATGATGAAAAACACTCTGGCACACTCTCTTAGAAAGACAAGCCAGTGAATGACCACGCAAACCTGTCACTTGTCTCACTCTACAAGGATCTAATTCTTGCAACAACTTTATTTTTTGTTTTAAACTTTTCTTATTAAATGTCCGTACAAATTCACAAAGCAAATTGATAGAATCCTGTCGCACACTGCAAATAGAACTACACTTCCAGGTGTACACTGGTCCCTTAGGACGTCTCCCTAAAACCTCATCACTTAACACCTCTTCTGCATCTGCAGACACAAGTATTTCTTTTTCAACGGACGACCATCTTTTACCTCATATGCTCGACCACTGCTGTCAACTGCATGCACCAAATCATTGTCCTGAAAATAACTCTCCTCATTAAAAAAAGCCTCACTATTTGAACTATGCATCCATTCTCCTAAGAAAACTTCACAAAAATTATTTCGATTAACTTCTCTCTTCCATCTACTATTTGATTTGAAAACATAGATTACCTTGTTTAGTTTCCTAATTCTATTAATTACCAAAATAAATAACTTTCGCTTAATTTCGAAAGCCTGATCAATAATTTTCTCTACATTTTTCTTTTTCTTATAAAATGCCACTTTCTGTTGACCTTTCTTAAATTGTTTTAGCAAATTGACAATTACCCTGTTGCGGAACATTCACCTACGAATGTCCCTGAATATATTTTCCCTTCTACTGCCATGCACAGAGTTATCTCCTGCTATAGCAGAAACTTTTTTGACGGGCCTTTCCTTTCCATGTAAATTGGCTCTCTTTTTCTGGACTAAAATTTGTTCTGTAGTTATACTTTTGTTTCTACAAATGTTTCTAAGGAATGATTTCGTTCTCTTACCCGGAGCTTTCTTCGTGCGTTGAGGTGATTTTAATGTAGAGGACTGCTGCAAGCATTTAGTAATCTGCTGTCTTTGACGTTTCGTAGCCTTTCGGATTCTATCCTTAGACGGCATTGTCTAATTTCTAAATAATCTGCAGTTGAATCTGTGGTAAAATATAATAAAAAATGGTATTAACCACTATTACCAAACAGTAAATCAATAACAGTAAGAGTTAGATTCAGCAATGCTATAAAAATGATTCAATAAAATATTTTTAATTTTACTGTGATAGTGATAGTATTGCGGGGCTTTCATGCAAATGACTGCCCACCCTGCAACAAAAAGCCCACATGAAACTTTACGCACATTACATTGTGTACTTACCTGCAATAATCCATATGCCAGTGTTTACGTCCCTCTACCCTGCCCCTCCCCCTCCCCGCCTTCCTGCCCCACCGTAACTCCCTCCACGACCCGCAGCTGCTATCTTGCAACATGGTGCATCTTGTAAATCTCTCCTGCATTATAAAAGTGACGCAACAGCAGCACAAAAGAGGCGCACAACCATCATAAATCTGCCCCTAAGACTTTAAGGGCCAAATGTAGGTCGGTCGGTAACGGCCGAAAAACTGTATTTTCGGCTGTTACCGACCATTTTACAAAATTTGGTATGTAGGGGCCAATATATTAACGAATCGGTAAAATTACCGAATCGGTAATTTTACCGATTCGGTAAAATAAAACATCGGTAAATATACCGATTTGAAGCCACCCATATGTAGGTGAGACTCTTCAGAGTCCCAGGAGCCTTTACGAATCGGTATTTTACCATCAAAACCAATTTGATGGTAAAATACTGTCATGTGTTTATCTAGGTTCCTGATCGATACTATGACCTTATGCCCCTATTCGGCTATAAAGCCCTTTATTCCCTATATTGGCATAACCGTTCAAGTGCGATTTTCTGAAAAGTCATCTCTGGCCTCACACGAGCAGAGCCACAGAGCCACATTCCAGCATGACTCTCTGCTACTTCCTTTGCGACCAATTAGTGCAATGACAGAGCAGCAGTCACTATCTGATATTCCTAGATAACACTCCGAGTTCTTCAACAAGATAAAAACTTAGCAAACCTGGAAATCCCCGCTTGCTATGTTTTGATTAGTAATGGAACTCTAATGAGCAACTGATAACTGTCACTTCCTAGTGACATCTTTAAGTGACGTCTTATGTCCAGCAAACTTGCGTCAAACCCGGCACCTGTCAGGTATAAATATTACCAACGTTGCCTTAAGCAATGCGAAGCTAGCTGCTGTTGAGCGAGAGCTACTGTTGCTGATGCCAGCTGCCTGCAGGACCAGTGTTGGTAAAAACTAGCACTCTGTCGCTGCAGCCTGCTATCCTGTGGTGGTGAAGCTACTGATTACCATTATCGCCGCTACAGCGCGAACTGTGGTTCAGTACGCTTGAGGAGCCGTGCAGCCGTCCTCTGCGAAGACATCCAGCCCAGCTGCCCGCGGACGCTGTCACCCCTCCTTCCTCGACGCGCTGAGAGAAGCCGCTGCCTTTCTCGTGCAGAGAAATCCAGTCCCGGCGCTTCCGGTTTACCCTCGCGGGTGACTGGGATATCGAGAGAGACCCCTGAAGGAGATACCAATCCTCCATCATTCTATTCAGAGGTATGGTGTTGACTAAACCCTTAGACGAGAATTCTTGAAACAAACCTTGGCAAAACCAACTTAACTTAAGCTACTTACTTACTCCCCCTTCTCACGTGTTAGGCTTAGGTCAGGCACACCGGGGTAGGCTTAGTTAGAAGCACCAGTTGAGTATGTTAGCCTAATGTATATATGACTGTATATATGTTTTATTACTTTTAAACCATTGTATGGCTAAGAAACCATATCAATGCTTTTACAGTTCTATTTCGCAATTCTTATCTTACTGTACGTACTTTTTATAATAACAGTTATTGCAATTGTGGCAATACATTTCTCTTGTACGAGAAGAAAGACTGTTCAATAAATGTTACCCTTTATTGATACACGCCCGTCTCTCTATTCTCTACATATTGTGAAAGTAAACTGCACCAGACTGACTGAGTGAAATCTATGTCTATTGTTTCACACGACCCTAGAGATCGACTCTTGATCTGAGGAGCAAAGTTGTCATGTTGCACGGTTGTTGGAAAACTGAATCCCTTCTTGTCTGTGCCAGGGAAGCTGATCACTTCCTATGCAGAGAAGAAAGTTTCCAGTGACCTCTGAGCTAGTTGGTAACACAACCCAATTAAGTTTAGCATAGTCAGTGGAGGCCTGGAATATAGCCAGTTCCAAGTCGATACTACTGTTTATGTTATTCCAATGCGCAGGGCCTAGTGGGAAACTAGGAACTACACTACATGGCGCCCTAACGTTTGGTAAGGCGATAAACTAACGTAAGACTTGTAGAGTAACTCAGTCGTGCATATTTCACACCCCTTTCTCCCGTAAATACTCCAATAGACGTCTGGAGTGGGTGAAAGGTTAAAATCCGCCCGACCTTAGTAGGAAGAGATTCCTATGTAAAGCTCTGGTTTATTCAACGTTGAAGGATACAGTGTTCCAAAATATTGTGCATCTAATCTTTGTCTCCTTGGAGACCTACTCTGCAAAAACTGCATTCATACAATGTCAGTAGAAAACAACGGCACCTCTGGGGCCGCAGTAGATGCGACTCAGCAAGGTCCCGAATACACAGACCCGGGTGCTATCATCATCCCGGTCCAGTTAAGAAGATCTATAACTTTAAAACTTATAGAAAACGGACTGCCACCTCAAGGTGGTACAGTAATTTTCGTGATAGAGGCTCACGAGTATCGGCAGACAGAGGTATTCTATTCATGGATAAACTTTCCAGCGGTAAACGCAATAACACAAGAGTTTCACTATTACAAAATAGAGGAACCTCCGGGAGAGTACGCTCCTTTCGAGGAGATTGAAATCCCACTTAAATTTCAAGAGCACCTGCTCTGGTTTAATGGCGCCCTAAAACACAATGATCACATAACCAGGCTCGGTCCACTAGGTAGACCAGGAGCAACGTGGCCGGTTCTAGCCAGCTACACACCACATCCTGACATCGCAAGAATGTCAAGAGAAGAGCTGTTAGCACAGCTAAACACATTAATAAAGATACATAGGCAATTAGTCCAATATGTAATACGGATTGCTACAATCCAGCCAGCTGTTAATACACCACAGCTGACCCCTCATCAGGGGAACACAAATAAAATTACACCACAGAACATACAGTCATGTCTTGGTAAAACACCCGTAAAACGGGAACAAATTCCTTTCTGGTTAGCCCAGAAAATCACTCAAATAGAGGCAGTATTTCCTGATACTACCCCTATAGAGAAACACAGAATCTTGACCATCTGCCTTCCTATGGGAATCGCACCACACGTGGAGGACTGTGACACTTGGGGTACAGTCTTTGCTTCCATTTACACAAAAACACACGGTGTTCCGTCTATGGCGGTAATACCAGAAGTGCTAAAACAGATTCAAAATGAATTCGGTCCAGAGCCCGCTTTAAATCTAGGTATGAAATTACTGAAAGACTTCAAGCAGGTCACGGCTATATTATTAGCCAATGTAAAGGGAGAAGCAGCATCTGTGGCGATCCGCCAGAAGTTGAAGGAAACAGATATAAAAGATCCTGTTGAGCTAGCAAAAATCATAGAAAAATGCTATGAAGAATTAGGTAGAGACAGCTTGGGTGGAAAACCAGTTAAGCCCCAACTGCTCGAAAGTCCTGAAAAATTATTTATTAAAAATAATTTAAACACTCCTAAAAAGAGCTGGGATGGAAATAAACAATCCACTCCCAAGGAAAAAGTTTTCCAGTCCAGAGGAAGGTCTCCTCGACGGAGGGAAAGAACTCCGACTCGAGAACGCCAGTCTCCCCAACGGGAGCCCTCTGAGAAAAGATATAACCTTAGAAATAGGGATGATATAAAAAGACCTGATAGATATCAAAGTATTGATACACGTCCCTCTCGATCTCTTCCACAGAATTCGGAAAGAAGAGGACGGTCAGACCCAGGAGAGCACACCAAGTCCAAAGACAAGGAACCTGCTCAAAATAAGAAATCTCAATTTCAGAAAAAGAAGGTAGCCAGTATTAGAGTAATCAACCATGCCGAGAATACTGAGGACACAGTTGAAAAACGGGGAGTGGGCATTGACAATGTTGGACAGTGCAGCAGAGATCAGTATAGCGCGCAAGAACTTGATGAGTCATCTGGAGACAGTGGACACGAATGAATACATTCAGGTTGAAACTGCCGACGCCAGACTTAGCGAGCCCCATAAAATATACGAAATAACGTTGCGTATGGAGGGTGATAAGACTAGGAAAATTAAGGGTCTATTTTGGGATAAGCTCTCAAAAGGCTATGATATTCTGTTAGCTGAAAAAGATTGGCCCCCAGAGTTTGTCAGGGAGTGCCCTCGTGGCGAAGAGGTAATTATGCCTGCCTTCTCGAATCACATACCGATTCACAAAAAATACACATATGCAAGGAAATGGGCAGTAGCCCAGGCACCTGCATTGTATAAAAATCATGTAGGATGGGATGAGGATTCTCCTCCTCACAAAATCCAACTAAAAAGTGAACCAACTGCCCAACGGCAGTATCCCATAAAGCAAGAAGCTAAAAAACAGGTCAGGGAGATCTTAGATCAACTTGAGTACCAGGGGGTGATTGAAACATGCACCTCTCAAATGAACAATCCTTTGTTTCCTGTCTCCAAGCCAGACAATTCATATCGTCTAGTTTTGGACTACAGACATCTTAATACATGTTGCAAAACCTTTACAGTACAAAACTCGCATAGTGCAGCCCTAATGAATAACATAGTTAGGAAAAAATACAAAACGACATTAGACATTTCTAATGGTTTCTTTTGTCAAAACATTGCACCGGAAAGCAGATACTTGACCGCTTTCTCCGCATTTGGGTCGCAGAAAAAATTCTGTCGACTCCCACAGGGGTTCAAGAATAGCCCAGGACTATTCTCAGCTAGGGTAACAGAGTTACTACAAATCTATGATGATGAAGCATTGTCTTACGTAGATGATATTTATCTCACAGATGACGACTTGGATACTCATTTGAAAAGAGTGAACACCATTATACTTGGGTTCGCAGCAGAGGGTTACAAATTCAACTTTAAAAAGTCCCGAATTGCCCATCTGACAGTACTATTTTTAGGGTACGAATTATCAAGTGAAGGGAAAAGCCTAGCGGACAACTTCTTAGAGAAGTGCGCTGTACTCCAAGCTCCAAAAACGCTGAAGAATTTACAATCCATACTAGGTTTTCTGAATTTCGGAAGAACTTACATCCTAAATTACGCAGAGAGGGTTAAACCTCTCTACGAACTAATTAAACCTGATTTAAAACAAATCAATTGGACTCAAAAACACACAGAAATTTTGAGATCACTGCAAACAGACATGTTAGCAAAAACAAAATTAGATACACGTGACAACACACGCGATCTTGTAATCCGAGTCATCCCAGGAAGATGCGGATTCACGTACCTAACCTCTAATGAGGGAGAAAAGGTACCAATTTCAATTAAATCTCACTTGTACACACAAGCAGAAAAAGCATTCAGTCACACGGAAAGAACTGTGAACGCAGTGCAAATCGCATTAGCAAATGAACGAGAACTAGCACACGGCAAACGGATTAATATCCTTACAGCGGAATCCGCCTTCGAGGCGCTATTCAGCCCAGTAAACCTGCCTACAGTGTCACTGGATCCGAAATGGATACAGTGCATAGATTCTCTAGGAGCGGAAGATGTGAAATACTATTTCGCCCCGCAATACAAAGAACTGAATGATTTGGAATATGAAGAAGAATATCCTCTGCCAATAGAAATCCTGCCTCTCCCACAATACGCATGTATAATCTATACAGATAGCTTTGTACAGCATTTCAACGTAGAGAGAAAATCCTACGATGCAGCATGTGCGATCATTAAAGGTCGTTGACTGTGCGGTAAATTCAGACCGAAAATAACAAAAACCGAATCAGTAAAGTACTGTTCGGTTCAAAGAACTGAAATCAGATCTTTAAAGATGGCGCTCGAAAATGTAGAACGCGAATTCCCCACACTTATCGTGTGCGATTCTCATTTTTGCGTCAATTCTTACAATAACAAACTGCAGAGTTGGATCGAAAACGACTACAAAGATGACACAGGTGCCACAATAAAGCATAAAAAGCTCTGGAACGAGGTAGCTCTTTTACACAAAGAACTACAAAAGACTCACGTGATTCACGCACAGAGTCTTCAACGTGATGGCGTTCACGTTGCAGGGAATTCATTGGCTAATACAGCCACCGCGGAAGCAACTAACCAGGCTTCCGTAGCCACAAAAAAGCGTACAGATAAGTACATAGACGGGGAAACCATGCTGGCAGTAAGAACGACCGTAAAAGGCGACTGTGCAGCACTACCCGTAAACTATCCACTCAATTATGCATACATAATCGATGCAAACTCCGTTCCTTTTGCTCGAATCCCTGGAGTGGGGGATAGAGTAATTCCAAACACGAACAGGAGAATATTTTTAATAGCAGACGCACACATGGGTTTGGGTCTTAGGCACAGAAAGATCAAGGAATCACTGACTGAATTACAATCAGTATTCTGGTGGCCGGGAATGAATGTGGAACACCAAATATATGCAAACAACTGTGAAAACTGCAATAGGGATCGCAGTGGCGAACCTTGCTACCGGCTACCAATCAGAAAGAGCGTAACGCTGCCTACACCCCGTCCTGCGTCCTATTAATAGTTAAGACGAAATACACTTAAATAATGAGGTCACCAGCGCTCGGCTGACGCTAGAACGGTTATAAAAGATTAGCGAGTCCATATCGGCACATGCGCAATTACCACGTTCCATTCTGACCAGGGTCCTGCTTTCAGCTCTCGAGCCTATAAGGAGGCCATGGCCAGCATGGGAATTGGGTTGCGGTATTCTTGTCTGTCGCACAAGTGTGGTAGAAAGAAAAAGCCGGGATATAAAGCAATCTATAACAGCGAAGGTATTAGGTTCAGGCGCTGGGTGGGTCAAACATTTAATAAGTGTCCAGACTAGTCTTAACAACATGCCAAGAAATTCTCTAAAAGGTTTCAGCCCATACGAACTATTGTTCGGAATTAGAATGAACGTTCAGGACCTCGATAGTCAGATGTCAGTGGTACAAAAAGAAACAAAGCAGTTTGAAGTAAAAGACTGTTTGGCTGTTTTACAGGAACTGAATGAAACAAGAAAATCATTAAGCAACATAAAGTTAAAGCAACAGCCAAATACCACTGACGAGGCACCACCCGCAACAGCCCCAGCAAGGCCTGTCTGGATTCCAAAGATTGGGGATCTAGTCAGAGAAAAGATCGCGGTTAAGAAGGAATTTGGGCCTTCTTACAGAAAAGCAGTACCTGTCTTAGCAGTCACCGGAACAAGATCAGTTGTGCTACCGCCCCTTGCTGGTAAAAAGGAGAACAGAATCGTGTCCATCGATCTGGTAAAACCACAAGCATGTGGCCTATAATCAACAGTAGGCCCAGTGGACTCCCAAGAAACAACAGAATACCCAAACTTGCAACAATCCAAGAGGTTCAAACTGAAAGACTCATCACATTCGATCAGCCTGCAGTGCACAATGAAGGACTATGCAATAATGCCATGGAACTCGTGCCTCTTGAAACACAGATTGAAACAATTCGTCAAGACACAAAACCAGTCTACAATGATGTGGCATCAGAAAGTGCTACCGAAAGACAGATTGAAAGAACAATCCCATCAATTGACAGAACTGCCTCTGGTTATTTCATCAACTTCGACAACTTCTCTGAAGATTTAAACGATCCCGAAGTGATGCCAGAAACAAAAAAATCTTTTAAAGAAAAAGCAACAGAACTCTTTCATCAACTGAAGGAAATCTACCTAATTTCCCCTTGGCTAGAGTTCTGGTTCGGTCTAGGTGTATTTTTCCTCCTGCTTTGGCTCATCATGGTACTGTGTTTGGGAAAATTCATTGAAGGAAAATATATTACAATGGACACAGCAAGTCAGAACATCAACCTAGTCCTGAAACCACACAGATCATCACACGTGAAGAAAAGAGAACTGTCAACAGTAAATGTCACAGCAATTCCAATACCTGGTGGGGTAGTATGGGAGAAAACAGACTATGAGATCTATGGTCCGGTCGAAATCCTGAAGTATCCTCATCAACTAAAGGTTTCCTTAAGTGACTTTGTGACACCAAGTACATTCTCTGATGATTGGGACTTTAACAGTATTAATGACATGATGTCTGATTTAGTAATGTCAGCTAGATTCACAGATCATGATTATTTACAAGGTTCATCTAGTTATGAGCAGTTATTCTGTTACACCCACTATGGGGATCATTACTTGCATAAATCTGCACAGCCTAGAAATGTTTTTATGTATAATCAATGGGAACATTGTTCTACACCACCTAAAAGCAGTTCTAAAGCATTTTTTGAGAAATTCAAATATTTTTCAGGGTTTAACACAAGTGATGCAGAAACGTTTTATTATAAACTGTTAGATAAAACAGGAATGAAAACAATGCTGACAAATTCTAAATTGATATATTCAGAAGCATTTTATGACAAAATGATGACATTTGGTTTTGATTATTGGAAAAATAATATTGAAACGAAAACAATTTGGGGTACAAAAGATTGGCAGGTGCAAGGCATAGAAGCACTATTTAGAACCTGCATGATACCAGAACAAATGTTATTTTTAAATGACACTGTACACCAAACATCTTGTCTTGGCCTAGCTAAGAACAAAGACCTTAAAACACCGTCTATACCAAAGCCAATACCTGAAAATGCAACAGCTGATATTGAGTTAGACGTGTCACAAATTTTACATTTCAACAGAACACATCCTGATTGGAAAAAGTGGTTAATCTGGCCTACAGACACAAATAGCTGTCAAGATAGATTCCTGAACAAAACACAGGGGTTAAAAATGACCAGATTAGACTCAAGATACTCCCAGAGACAACATCCAGGGATTATAACCACATACAGTGTAGGGAAACTCTGCCTAGAATGGCTAGCTACATCCACACTGGCTGAAATTAAGCAACACTTGTCTTTATTAAAAATTAGTGGTGAGAACTGTAAACACTCACTAAGCGGTATACTTTTGTGTCAGGGTATTAATTTACACGGAGCATGTGATGGAAATTCAAACAACCTTTCATGCCACCAGCTAGTCACACCTGCAACTCAGATAGAGCCCTTCTTTATGCAACTCGCAAACGGGAGTTACATTCTTAGAACGGATCACAGGTGCTGTGGCCTCGCGCCCGGACTAAGTTATCTAGTAGAAGTAACGTCCATGGTCAAATGCTGTATGCAAGCATTGTTCCCGAGCGGGCCTCCAGACATAGTGACTCCCCTCTGGCCTCGTCTGAATCTCTATTCTATACGAATTGATACATTAAGCAAAATGAAATCTGTACTTTTACAGACAACAGTGCCTATAACGTCATCTAAAGAGACGTATGATCTTCTAGTCGCAAGGACGGCTACTGAGGTCCATGACCTTTTATCAACAAATTGCCCCGTGCATTTCGTACAAATGCTCGACCAACTCCTTAACATGTCTAGTGCTACAAGCATCCCAGGCATATTTAAGACAGTCTTTACGGGACTGCTAACACCCTTCCAGGCAATTTTGGGAATCTTTCCTAATTTTGTGCACTCCATTTTTGGTGGTATTCCACTATTTTTGGGACTCATCGCAGGGATTCTATTTTTGACCATCCTGCTACGTTATGGCAAGCCTCGGCTCAGACATAGCTCCCATGGGAATGGAAGAGACAATCCTAGCAATGCGCTACAGGGACAGGATAACTAACGTCCTCGGATTGGCCAGGCTGAGAGATCTAAACATGACCTGGTTCCTTTCATTCAGACCGATATGGCAAAATTGCATTTTACCTGTGCTACGGTGTATGCTTTGCGGCGAGGAATGCGTGTTGGACATCTGTCTTTCACTTCCATCAGCAGTACCAATGGACGTCGATACTTTGCTAAGTCCAATAACGGCTCACGCATTGTGTTGTCCCCAGCGGCTACCAATCCTGATGACGGCATTCGTGGAGACTCCTGTACTACAGCCAAGTGGTAACAGTGGAGCGAGTGACAAAAGCAACATCACCCAGGTACAACGTGCTGTGAGCATTGCTGGTCCCGACTTCGATGACAGCAATCATTCTCACACCTGCCAAGTTACAGCGCTATCTAATTTGGTTGAACTATCACCTGATTTTGTAGACCAATTCTTTGCGAGCCTGTCTGATACGATGTTCTCACCCATAGAGAAACAATAACTTTTGAGAAGCTTTCCGACACACAGCGTTCCTATGAACTCTGGATTCGGCCTTCAGTTTTGATCAACAAAAAACTGCCAGGAGCTTTGGTAAAACTGATTTTTCTTTGAATTGGACAATTTTTTAAATATTGACCCTCTCTTTTTGGCACGAACAATTCTTTGCTTAACGTAAAAACTATTCTTAGAGAACAGAAGCTTCACACTTCTATTTCTAAACACATCTAGAGACATAACAACATTACACCAGCCTCTAGCACACATGTTATTACAATGCATTTTTATGTGATGATTTATCTGGCATTTCTTCTGTCAGAGATACTTCATGTGTAAATCTTTTTGCATAATCGTTCATTGATTTTATATGCGATAACCTTTTGAATGATTACTATGCTTTAAAACTACGTACAGTACCTAAAATTCCATGTATTACAAGTACGCCTATTTCGAATGCATTTATGTATTTTGGGGTGGGCTATGTTACACAATGTTACACATGCATCTAATTGCTTAGTTTTAGTAATTTTGATGGACATGAATACGTGGAGTGGGTGTCATGTGTTTATCTAGGTTCCTGATCGATACTGTGACCTTATGCCCCTATTCGGCTATAAAGCCCTTTATTCCCTATATTGGCATAACCGTTCAAGTGCGATTTTCTGAAAAGTCATCTCTGGCCTCACACGAGCAGAGCCACAGAGCCACATTCCAGCATGACTCTCTGCTACTTCCTTTGCGACCAATTAGTGCAATGACAGAGCAGCAGTCACTATCTGATATTCCTAGATAACACTCCGAGTTCTTCAACAAGATAAAAACTTAGCAAACCTGGAAATCCCCGCTTGCTATGTTTTGATTAGTAATGGAACTCTAATGAGCAACTGATAACTGTCACTTCCTAGTGACATCTTTAAGTGACGTCTTATGTCCAGCAAACTTGCGTCAAACCCGGCACCTGTCAGGTATAAATATTACCAACGTTGCCTTAAGCAATGCGAAGCTAGCTGCTGTTGAGCGAGAGCTACTGTTGCTGATGCCAGCTGCCTGCATGACCAGTGTTGGTAAAAACTAGCACTCTGTCGCTGCAGCCTGCTATCCTGTGGTGGTGAAGCTACTGATTACCATTATCGCCGCTACAGCGCGAACTGTGGTTCAGTACGCTTGAGGAGCCGTGCAGCCGTCCTCTGCGAAGACATCCAGCCCAGCTGCCCGCGGACGCTGTCACCCCTCCTTCCTCGACGCGCTGAGAGAAGCCGCTGCCTTTCTCGTGCAGAGAAATCCAGTCCCGGCGCTTCCGGTTTACCCTCGCTGGTGACTGGGATATCGAGAGAGACCCCTGAAGGAGATACCAATCCTCCATCATTCTATTCAGAGGTATGGTGTTGACTAAACCCTTAGACGAGAATTCTTGAAACAAACCTTGGCAAAACCAACTTAACTTAAGCTACTTACTTACTCCCCCTTCTCACGTGTTAGGCTTAGGTCAGGCACACCGGGGTAGGCTTAGTTAGAAGCACCAGTTGAGTATGTTAGCCTAATGTATATATGACTGTATATATGTTTTATTACTTTTAAACCATTGTATGGCTAAGAAACCATATCAATGCTTTTACAGTTCTATTTCGCAATTCTTATCTTACTGTACGTACTTTTTATAATAACAGTTATTGCAATTGTGGCAATACATTTCTCTTGTACGAGAAGAAAGACTGTTCAATAAATGTTACCCTTTATTGATACACGCCCGTCTCTCTATTCTCTACATATTGTGAAAGTAAACTGCACCAGACTGACTGAGTGAAATCTATGTCTATTGTTTCACACGACCCTAGAGATCGACTCTTGATCTGAGGAGCAAAGTTGTCATGTTGCACGGTTGTTGGAAAACTGAATCCCTTCTTGTCTGTGCCAGGGAAGCTGATCACTTCCTATGCAGAGAAGAAAGTTTCCAGTGACCTCTGAGCTAGTTGGTAACACAACCCAATTAAGTTTAGCATAGTCAGTGGAGGCCTGGAATATAGCCAGTTCCAAGTCGATACTACTGTTTATGTTATTCCAATGCGCAGGGCCTAGTGGGAAACTAGGAACTACACTACAATACCGATTCTGGTGTGCATGCATTTGATTTCAAAAAACGTTTTTAAACCTTTTATGTAAAACAATTATATACCTACAATCATGGAGAACTGACTTAAAATGCCCTAATACACATGAAAACGTTTTTTTAAGGTACTTGCACCTTTTTTTCATTAACTTTTAACATGGCTATGTAACTCAAACAATCAAAATCAAAATTTTTCAGGCACACATGGGGGCGTATTTACAAGGGCCTTGCACCACGGGGAAAGTGACTTCAAATGACCAGACACACATGGGGACGTATTTACAAGGCCCTTGAACCAGAGAGAAGTCACTTGAAATGACTAAGCACACATAGGAGAGTATTTACAATGCCCGTGCAACACTTATGCATCATTTTTTACATATACACCATAGAGCAGCATGGGGCAATAACAACACAGATGCATCATACATCTGTTCCGCAAAAGCGACACATTGCAGGAGTCACATCACAAGTAAATAAATTCTCATAATTTTTTAAAGCATGCCTTTTCCTTAAAAACGATTTTCTGATCATAATTTGAAAACACAGCACAGCTCCTATGTACATACACACCTTGTCAGTACTAATACTTTACATTATCTACAATTACAATTGATAAAAAAATGCAAAATCGTCTTTGAAAGCATAATGCAAACACTTGACGCAAAACATCATTTTAAATACACAGCTGGCTTTCTTATTTACGCAAAAAAGCATACTAGTCTTTATCTAAAATATAGAAACGATAACTCACCTTTACAAATTTTTTTTAAATTTCAAAACAGTCTCAGAAACACACCAATTTTTCTTTAGCAGGATTAAAGGTATGCACTCCAGAGGCTGGAACCAACAAAGGCACTGAAACGCTGATATTCATCACACATATCTCTCATGTCAGCCAATCAAAACTCTTCCCTCACTATTTTCAAATCAACACCCTTCCCCCCTCTGCCCTTTCTGCCCTTTTTCCATAGCAACTACCGCCTGCCAGACCTCTCATATTTACAAGTTCACACAACAATGTTTCAAATGAACTCTGAACTCTCAGTACACCTGCTAATCCACTGCAATGTTTCATAACAACATTTTTAAATAACCATTCAAATTACATCTTTCAATGAACACATCCATGCACCCTAACTTTCTGTTTTCAGCAATGGAAATACACCAATCACTACTAATGAATCATTTGCACTCAAACTCCACAGTTTTTTTTCATTACAAACTTCACTATTTCAACTGCCATTTCATTCCCACACTTCATCTGACTGCAGCAAAAACTCCTCTAGCCATGTTTTCAGTCTAGATTCTTGGACATAGCTACATCCACTGGGCTCACAGGTATGCTGAAAACAGAAATTTACACAACCTCAATTTACAAAATGTGGAAATCAAATGGATTGGCCGAAGAGGATTGAAATGTCACCAATTGATACCATTGGTGAAAACCTTTTTACATTTGCCAAACCCTGACCTCATAATAGTGCACTGTGGAGGAAATGATTTGGGCACTTTGACTGGGGTAGGTCTGGAAATGCTCCTAAAAGACACCTTTGAGCAATTGATGACACTTTTTCCTCAAACTGCCTTGGTATATTCCAATATATGCCAAAGACAAAAATGGAGGTGGTCCAATCAATTTTGTCCACAAATTGAGAAATCGAGGAAGCATGTAAATAAGTCTGTTTCAGCTTACATGAGAGACCATGGAATGGGTGCTATCTACAACAATAACTTGTGTTACTACATGCAAGATATCGACAGAAGAGATGGCGTGCATTTCTCAGATGAGGGGAACAGAGTTTTCATACTAAATTTAAGAATGTGTATTGGTTCCTACATATAAGTACCTAGAACTTACACAGAACCCAAAAGCTCTTTTCAGAGCTACCTTA
Source organism: Lissotriton vulgaris (assembly GCF_964263255.1). Classification (NCBI taxonomy): domain Eukaryota; kingdom Metazoa; phylum Chordata; class Amphibia; order Caudata; family Salamandridae; genus Lissotriton; species Lissotriton vulgaris. The sequence goes on along the minus strand of NC_141691.1, from coordinate 894,913,657 downwards.
ACTTTATTTACTCTTTTGAAATTTCGAATGTACCTTTTTTCACTAATTTTCACTTATGTTCGCTTCCCGGTTTGCTACCCAGTTCGCGTACCGGCAGCTCACCACGCGAAAAATTCATTTTTTTTTCTCGACATACATGAGCCTCCTCAGCCACCCTCAGAAAACATAGAGGGTCAGGATACGTCTAAAGTACCCCCTTCTACCCATTCTGAACATTATTTACCCTCCATCTTGTATCTCAATTCTACCGAAACACAAAATGGAGGAATCCCGTAACGCTGCAGGTTGGCGTACCGGGACACGCACTGACAAGCACTCGCTCAAAAAAGGTGAGAAAGTAATTTACAGAAAAACCACTGGAGACACTTTCACCAATTAAACATTAGCTCATACTACATACCAATCCCTACCATTTTCACAAATTTCGTTGGAATACCATTTAGCCATTTAGCATGTAGAACTCTCTAAAATCCCTGAAGTAAATTACTTCACAAAACATATCAGAAGTGTTGGAATTGACCACCAATTATAATATTACTTTCAATTTCTACTATGATATCATGACATTTGATTGGTTATGTACCGGAATATATATAAACAAAGAGAGAGAAACACAGCCATTTCGACTACTACTTCTTGAAGTGCATATCCACTACATTTCAACTGATAACTTCAAGTTGTATTTAAAAGGTAAGATATTATTTAAAAAACTGAAGTATGTTCTGTATTGTAAGCTAATTAGGAAAACATTTTCTGATAGTTATATTCTATCACTCTGTAATACTTATAGAATGAAATAGACTTCTCTGTTTTAGTTATGGATGGAGTTAGACTTGTCTTGTATAATTCAGAATTGACTAAGAGTTTATTTGATAATTTTCTTCATATTTCTACTTCCAGTTTGATACCATACACTGCCCAACGAAAAAATCACTGTTTAAATAACCAAACTGCCTGTCTGTACTGAAACCCAACAGTGCCCTATCTGTACTGATATATTTAAAAAAAAATCATTTTTCAGCATACAAAATGGAAGGACAACAGGAAAATAACTTGAAAATTGAAGCAGGAACAAAAAAAGAGTCGGATATTGACCATGAATTCTACGACGATTCACTAAACAATGAACTTCTGCAATGTGTGGAAGCATTAGATTTTCTACTGGAAAATGAAAAAAAAAAAGATAATGATTTTTTAGAATTTCTTTTAAATTTTGAGAAAGAATCAGAATAATAAATTTTTATTTCATAATTCAAAAATTGTTTGACACATTAATAATTATTATATGTATATTGTAAACTAGTAGCAAATTGATTATAACGTGAAATCAGACTTAATATATACTGTGCAACTTTTTTGTGTTACATACTAACTTTGCTCATAGTTACTTCATTTCTTCTACTATATTATCTCCAATGTGTATTTAACATCTCTTTATCATCTCCTGCCTCCATGTTGTTTCGGCTTTCCTGACAGACTATGGTATGAATTCCATATACCACAATAACTTCCGTAACAACATGCAAGATATCTACAAAGGAGACGGCGTTTATTGATTTTTAGACTCTGCATTGGTACCTACATGTTGCTACGTAAATAAAAATAAACAAAAAAAAAACAACAAAACAAACATACAATAAGTTAAAAGTCAATCATTCTTGTTTCCTTATAGTACGCTCCCCAGACCGCTTTCCGGTACGCGTACCGGGCGCACCCCACGAAAAAAAAACGTGTTTGTTTTTTTTTTTGCCCCGCGGGGCCCTTTTAAAGCCTCCACATCAAACCTAGGGGGTCAGGGAGAATCTACTATGCCCCCTTATGGTCATTTGCCCCTTCGCTTTGGCCTCCTCTTGTCTCTCGATCCTACCGAGAGACAAGATGGCGGCCGCTACGGACTGTTTAGAATGTTGACAGACACCGGAGAGCCAATCAGCTTCGCTTCGCAAAGCTCCGTTACGCGAAAAGTACGCGAACTGGAGAGCTATCCGGGACGCTGTCACAGATATATCTGTTTTTTTAAACGTTAATTTCTCAAAATCCACTGGAGCACATATATTGAGACCCAGCAAAGGCACATCGGGCTAACAGTCCCTACAATTTTGCCAAGTTTCGTGTTAATCCATTCAGCCGTTCGAGCTAAAAGTGAGGCCAAACGCCCTATGGAAAAATGAATGGGAAAAACGTGTTTTGGGACCCCCCTTTTTTCTTGGCCCCCCCTTGACGAAACCCCCCCAAATTTTCAGGAGCTGATCAGAAACAAAATGTGCCATTTTCCTGAAAATTTCAGCCGATTCCGTCCTCAAACGCCAAAGTTATTAGACATAGAATTTTCAAAAGTTCCATAGAGAAAAAATCCTAACTATATATACCTACTGGCGACCGCCAGTAGGTAATATATATATATATATATATATATATATATATATATATATATATATATATATATATATATATATATATATATATATATATTCACTGAAAAAACCATAGGTTATAGACCATATATAGTTAGGAATTCGCATTTACAAAACCTTATTTTACTCACACAAAACCATTGAAATTCCATATATAGTTAGTTGCACTAACTATATATCGCGCACCCGCAATCCACTGCTGATGATGTCACATATTACATCATTCATGACATGGTCAGTGACATCACTGATGACATCACTGATGACATCTCAAATGACATCACTGATGACATCTCAAAAGACATCACTGATGACATCACTGATGACATCTCATTTGACATTACTGATCACATCACTGATGATATCATTCATGTGATAATACGATGAACCTCTTCAGACTCTAATATAACCTTAGATACAATCAGTGTAAACAGACACTCACAGACTGTCACTCATCCATGGAGTTACTCACACACCTAGTCAGTCATGCAAAGAATCAATCACACCTCCATTTCCTCAACTATACAGTTATACAAACTTTACTTATTCAAACATATACTAACACATATTTACTCTCTTATACAATCCCTGATACAAGTTCACAATGATCCATACAGCCACTCACACATTCACTGGCTCTTATGCACAGTTATTTATATATGTCAACTCTCACATCTACTGTGTTTTACATATGTACTTACTTTGACATGTAGCACTGAGATATCCATTCACTCACCAATACACTCATGCACACAGTCAACCGCCCATACAGCTGTTTCCACATGCACTTTTGAAACCATACATCTAGTGAATCAACTGCTCATCTATGCACAGAGTCATACACCTCCCAGCCACCCACACACACTCAGTCTCCCATACAAATACTTGGGCAACCAATCAATAACCCATATAGTTACTCATATAGCTACTTATCAACACATGCAACAGTTTACAGAACAACAGACATAATGATGCACAAATTAAGACAGTTTAGTCACTAACCCATGCACTCAGTGAGACACATTTAATCACTCACTCATACAGTCAGTCATGCACCTACTAAATCCTTCATCCAGACACTTATACATCCACTCATTCTTCAATATGTAAGACATATTTTAACTTTACAGAAACATACAGTCACTGGATGTTGTCATCAGTGATGTCATCAGTGATGTCATTTGAGATGTCATCAGTGATGTCATCAGTGATGTCACTGACCATGTCATGAATGATGTAATATGTGACATCATCAGCAGTGGATTGCGGGTGCGCGATATATAGTTAGTGCAACTAACTATATATGGAATTTCAATGGTTTTGTGTGAGTAAAATAAGGTTTTGTAAATGCGAATTCCTAACTATATATGGTCTATAACCTATGGTTTTTTCAGTGAATTTTCAAGGTTTTGTAAATGCTAATTCCTAACTATATATGGTCTATAACCTATGGTTTTTTCAGTGAATTTTCAAGGTTTTGTAAATGCTAATTCCTAACTATATATGGTCTATAGCCTATGGTTTTTTCAGTAAATATATATATACACATACATATATAAACATATATCATCTGTATATCTATAAAATACAAACATAAATGCATGCATACATATACTTATATGCATACAGATGCATGTTATTTACATGAAAGTTGAAAAAACACTAATAAAAGCAAAGCTAAAAAGCCACCTCATTACAAACAGAATGGCTTTAACTTAAACGAGGGCGAGATCTATTGCATTTTCAATGCTTGTTTACTTTGGTTCCATCAAGAAGGCATTCAGATGTGTCACACATTTGCCATAAATTCTGAATGTTAGCACTCTAGTTGCACATTAGATCACTGTAGTAAAGCTACTGCTCACCAGGGACGTCTGCTGCTGGTATTCAAAGTGCATGTTTCAGTCTGCATGTCAGAATTTTTTTAATGAAATAGAAGAGGATTTGAGAAGTCACTCAAAATGATCCCTAATTTTTCTTTCTGAAGCACTAATCATACTTTCTATGGCAAAATTAACCCCCTCATGTTGTTCCTTTTTAAATTGAGTGTTTTCAGACTTACCACTTCATTCCAATCAAGATGGCTTCCGGTGTGCCATACTTTTGTCATAAGTAAGACTGTTAGCGCTCTAGTTGTTCTTTAGAACACTCTGGGACATTCTGTCATTGGGCTATACTTGGGGTACATCTGGGTGATATTTGGGCTACATTTAGGCTCTTTTGTCTCTGGTGGCCATCTTGGGAGACTGTATGTCAGAATTTTTTAATGAAATAGAAGAGGATTTGAAAAGTCACTCAAAATGTGCCCCAATTTTTCTTTCTGCAGCACTAATAATACCTTCTATTGCATAATATACCCCCTCATTTTGTTCCTTTTTAAATTAAATGTTTTAAGAGTTACCACTTTATTCCCATCACGATGGCTCCAGGTGTGCTATACCTTTGTAATAAGTAGGACTGTTAGCGCTCTAGTTGTTCTTTAGAACACTCTGGGACATTCTGTCATTGGGCTATACTTGGGCTACATCTGGGTGATATTTGGGCTACATTTGGGCTCTTTTGTCTCTGGTGGCCATCTTGGGAGACTGCATGTCAGAATTTTTTAATGAAATAGAAGAGGATTTGAGAAGTCACTCAAAATGTGCCCTAATTTTTCTTTCTGCAGCACTAATCATAATTCATATGGCAAAATATACCCCCTCATTTTGTTCCTTTTTAAATTAAATGTTTTAAGAGTTACCACTTTATTCCAATCAAGATGGCTTCAGGTGTGCCATACCTTTGTAATAAGTAGGACTGTTAGCGCTCTAGTTGTTCTTTAGAACACTCTGGGACATTCTGTCATTGGGCTATACTTGGGCTACATCTGGGTGATATTTGGGCTACATTTGGGCTCTTTTGTCTCTGGTGGCCATCTTGGGAGACTGCATGTCAGAATTTTTTAATGAAATAGAAGAGGATTTGAGAAGTCACTCAAAATGTGCCCTAATTTTTCTTTCTGCAGCACTAATCATAATTCATATGGCAAAATATACCCCCTCATTTTGTTCCTTTTTAAATTAAATGTTTTAAGAGTTACCACTTTATTCCAATCAAGATGGCTTCAGGTGTGCCATACCTTTGTAATAAGTAGGACTGTTAGCGCTCTAGTTGTTCTTTAGAACACTCTGGGACATTCTGTCATTGGGCTATACTTGGGCTACATCTGGGTGATATTTGGGCTACATTTGGGCTCTTTTGTCTCTGGTGGCCATTTTGGGAGACTGCATGTCAGAATTTTTTAATGAAATAGAAGAGGATTTGAAAAGTCACTCAAAATGTGCCCTAATTTTTCTTTCTGCAGCACTAATAATACCTTCTATTGCATAATATACCCCCTCATTTTGTTCCTTTTTAAATTAAATGTTTTAAGAGTTACCACTTTATTCCCATCACGATGGCTCCAGGTGTGCTATACCTTTGTAATAAGTAGGGCTGTTAGCGCTCTAGTTGTTCTTTAGAACACTCTGGGACATTCTGTCATTGGGCTATACTTGGGCTACATCTGGGTGATAATTGGGCTACATTTGGGCTCTTTTGTCTCTGGTGGCCATTTTGGGAGACTGCATGTCAGAATGTTTTAATGAAATAGAAAAGGATTTGAGAAGTCACTCAAAATGTGCCCTAATTTTTCATTCTGCAGCACTAATCATACTTTCTATGGCAAAATATACCCCCTCATGTTGTTTCTTTTTAAATTAAATGTTTTAAGAGTTACCACTTTATTTCAATCAAGATGGCTTCAGGTTTGCCATACCTTTGTAATAAGTAGGACTGTTAGCGCTCTAGTTGTTCATTAGAACACTCTGGGACATTCTGACATTGGGCTATACTTGGGCTACATCTGGGTGATATTTGGGCTACATTTGGGCTCTTTTGTCTCTGGTGGCCATTTTGGGAGACTGCATGTCAGAATGTTTTAATGAAATAGAAAAGGATTTGAGAAGTCACTCAAAATGTGCCCTAATTTTTCATTCTGCAGCACTAATCATACTTTCTATGGCAAAATATACCCCCTCATGTTGTTTCTTTTTAAATTAAATGTTTTAAGAGTTACCACTTTATTCCAATCAAGATGGCTTCAGGTGTGCCATACCTTTGTAATAAGTAGGACTGTTAGCGCTCTAGTTGTTCTTTAGAACACTCTAGGAGGCTGCAGTAGAACACAAAGGAATCAACTGACAGTCTCTGTCCTTGTTGGATGTACATGTTTTACTGAGAATGTCAGACTTTATTTTCACATGACTGAGAAAGATAATGTGAATTTACAGAAAATATGCTTTCAGTTTAGCTTATAGATCCCCTTCCAAACCACTGTGGGAAAATCATGAGATATTAGTTTTCTTTCAAACAATATTCATGATATCACAGCAGAAGGTTTTTTCACATGGTAAAATCACCTTAGAACCCACCACAATTCCTAAAACGAGTATGGTACCATCAACAAATGATTTATAATGTAACTAAAGTCCTAAAACCCTCTATTAACTACAATGCTTTTTAATGAGGTGCTATCATGTATATTGGTCCCAAGATGGCTGCCAACACTTCTTGGATGAAGTGCTGACAGCCAATCAGATCAGATGTGTGGTTAGGCTCCGCCCAGATATATATCTTTTTTTGAACCTAAATTACTCAAAATCCACTGGAGCACATATATTGAGACCTAGCAAAGGCACATTGGGCTAACAGTCCCTACAATTTTGCCAAGTTTCGTGCAAATCCATTCAGCCGTTCAAGCTAAAAGTGAGGCCAACCGCCCTATGGAAATTAACATGGGAAAATCGCGTTTTGGGACCCCCCTTTTTTCTCGGCCCCCCCTTGATGAAACCCCCCCAAATTGTCAGGGGCTGCTCAAAAACAAAATGTTCCATTTTCCTGAAAATTTCAGCCAATTCCGTCCACAAACGCCAAAGTTATTAGACATAGAATTTTCAAAAATCCCATAGAGAAAAAATCCTAACTATATATACCTACTGGCGACCGCCAGTAGGTAATATATATATATATATATATATATATATATATATATATATATATATATATATATATATATATATATATATATATATATATATATATATATATATATATGTATATATTAATAAATCAATCTGTTTGTTTTTAACTTGCATTAATCGATTATTAATTTTAAGGTTATTTAAGTATTTTAAGTATCTATTAGTTAATTATATTTATTATTTCATTAATTTGGTATTACTTTAAAGCATTTTAAAAAGTTCGATATTTTGACTAACTATGGGCCAGATGTAGGAACCGTAATTCCGGTCGGTAACTGACGAAATTACCGAATTTCGGCCGTTACCGACCGGAAATTAGGCTACTGAGAAGTAGGGGCCAGATGTAGGTCGCCCAATACCGGTCATTAACGGCCGAAATTACCAAATTTTGGCCATTACTGACCGGTATTGGGCTTTTTAGATGTAGGTGGCATTTTTGTAGGATTCGGTAGTTTACTGAATCGGTAATTTAAGGATTCGGTAAAATACCGAATTCTTAACATACCGATTCGGTAAATTACCGAATCCAGGATGTAGAGAGCACTCAAGTTAGTGGATTCCTCCATTAAGGATTCGTTATTTACCACCAACTACAAGTTGGTGGTAAATAATGAAAACCTTTGAAAAAGCATTTTTTTGCTTTTCCAACAGTGTGATGTGGCAGACATACATGCTCTTAGGGCATGTATGTGTGCCACATGTGCACCCATGCACTATTCAGGGGTGCAACAGAGTGTCAAAGTGACACCCTGCCACCCTTGAATGTGTTCCCCCTTTTACCGAATCTGTAAATACCGATTTGGAAATTCCCATGCATTCCTATGGGCCTCCAGGCCCATAGGAATGAATGGGATTTACGGAATCGGTGTTTACCGATTCGGTAAATACCGAATCGTACCGATTCAGTAATACTTACCGATTCATTACCTACATAGCATTTACCGATTCTAAAATACCGAATCGGTAAAATTCGGTATTTTAGAATCGGTAAATGTAGTTTACCTATATCTGGCCCTAGGTGCGCAAATTGCTAATTCGGTAATTTACCGAATCGGTATTTTAAGGAATCGGTAAATTACCGATTCTTTAAAATACCGAATCGGTAAACTAGCAATGTAGGGAGCACTCAAATAAGTGCTTTCCCCTTTATGGGATTCGTTATTTACCACCATCTACAAGTTGGTGGTAAATAAAGAAAAAAAACAAAAAGCAATTTTATACAAATTGCTTCAGTGCCATGTTGCAGACATACATGCCCTTGGGGCATGTATGTCTGCAACATGTGCACCCATACACAATTGAGGGGTGCAACAGGGTGTCAAAGTGACACCCTGCCACCCTTCAAAGTTTCCCCCAATTACCGAATCAGAATTTATCGATTCGGTAATTGACATTCATTCCTATGGGCCTCCAGGCCCATAGGAATGAAGGGCAATTACCGAATTGGTAAATACCAATTCGGTAATTACCGAAACTTACTGATTCAGTAATTTTTTCAGTAAAATTACCTACATAACATTTGCCTGTTCCTAAATACCGAATCAGTATGATTCGGTATTTGAGAATCGGTATTCTGGGATTACCTACATTTGGCCCTACATGTTTTACATCAATATTTTTTATTCGATATTTTTGTACTCGATCTGTCTAATCGTACTAATGACTATTTCACTGGGACTGGCCTGCCTTGGATGGGTAATACAAGCTGCCCTTGCAGCACCTGAGCCTCCTACCTCTACAGAATCGCCTCATCAACATGTGTCATTACCCACCCATGAGAAGAACAGAAGGACAGTTTTCTTTAACAACACTTTCATTCAAATGTTACACCAACACCAGCTTGTGGTGAACACAACAAACTGTTGGGTATGGGGGTTGATGCCCCATAATGCAAGCACTGGGATGTCCCTGATTCCTGCTCCTTTTTCTCGAGCTGGTTCGGCCTACAGCTGGTACACTGTGTTCTTTGATGCATTCTATTCAGGTGACACAACCACACGATCCCTGGGGAAGATCAGTAGCAGACAAGCATTCTGCCACATCATGGCCGCGGAGTGGCCAAGCATGGATGAAGATTCAGCAGAAAAGAATGAATATGAGAACAATCATGGGTCTTTTTATCCATCGAACATCTACAATGGTGGGGGAAAGAAAAGACTGCCACCTCTCAGGGATCTCCCTGTCTACCCACATCCCGGAAATACTGCATGAAAAGCACTTGCAGGGTCGGAAAATGCTGCTTCGATAAGTCGTATGGTCTTTTGTACGATTCGTACGGAGATCTGCTTTGGGTCCGAATCGTACTTCATCGTACGTACGGGGACGTTTAAGGGTACGATTCGTATGGGTAATATGCTCCGTACAGCTATTTGTAAGGGATTTTACTGTATCGGAATGGCCCCCTAATGTGTGGGTTCTGTGGTTTATGGGGGTAAAGGGTGGGAACTAATTTATTTTTAATTATTTAATACTTTGTTGTTAATTAATATTAAATAATTATTTGATAATTCATTATATTAATTATGTAATTCTTTTTCTAGGTGCAGGTTGTGGAGTGATAGTTGTAAAGGGTGGTAAGTAATTTATTTGTAATTAATCAATAACTTGTTGTTAAGTAATAATAATTAATAATTAATTGTGTTTATTCTGTAATTAATTTGTTCTTTTCAAGTGTGGGTTTTAGGGTTTATAGAGGTAAAGGATGGGAAGTAATTTAGTTGTAATAAATTAATAATTCATAGGTAATTAATTTTAATTAATTAATTGATCATTAATTATGTTAATTGTGTAATACTTCTTTTAGGTCTGGGTTGTGGGGATTACAAGGGAAAACATGGGAAATAAATTATTTTTTATTAATTGGTATTTAGTTGTTACTTAATATCAAATAATTAATTGATAATTACTCATATTAATTGTATAATTTATTTATATTCAGGTGTGGGTTGTGGGGTTTATAGGGGTAAAGGGTGAGGAGAAAATTAATTTACATTTTTGAATAATTAGTTGTTGAATACTATTAATTGACAATGAATTATTATATACGAGTATTTTTTTTAAAGTTTCATTTTATGTCCCGGTTGTGGGGTTTATAGGGGTAAAGTATGGGAATTGAATTAATTTTAATGAATTCTTATTTCATTTTTAATGATTAATTATTTTAATGGTGCAATTAAATTCTTTTTTTTTTTAGAATGTATTTGTGGATTGTGGGTTTTTGTAGCGGTAATAGGATGGGAAATAAATAGATTTTAAGTTATTATATATTTTTTATTCATAATAATTATTAATTTGAGAATTATGTTAATTGTATATGTATGTAAAGAATTTTCTGTTAAATTGTATGAGTGTGTTGTGTGCTTTGCGGGCATGTATTGTGGGGAGTACATTCATTATAATTAATGTATAATTAAGATTTAATTAATGATAATAAGTGTGTTGACACATTTTTATATTAACCTCTTCCGTGCGGCCCCGATTCCCCCCGGTGCTGAGCCCTAATGAAAACGGGCGTGGTCATGACGGAACGGTTCCGTCATAAGCACAGCTCGACCGATGCTCATGACGGAACCGTTCCGTCATGAGCATGGAAGGGGTTAATAGTGTAAACATGTTTTTATTAAAGTTAAGTTTTAGGTACAGGTTGTGAGTTTTGTTGGGGGTTATAGGGAGTAACTAAATGAAATGTATATGATAAATATTTTTTGTTAAATAATTTCTAAATAAAAATATTTATTTGTATGAAAATTATTTTTGTATTTCATTTGCAATCATATTTGTAGCCATTTTAATATGTTTTTATTTTGAAAATTGTTATTAAATATATTTGTATTTTATTTTTCAACATATTTACATTTTTCTTTATTTACTTTGCTTTCGAAATAATTTAATTTTGTTCAAGATATTTTGTTTGTTTTTAATGTTTCACTGACTGGAGTGGGAATAGTAAATGTTACCCCTCCGTTATCCAGCAATATTCCTACTATTGTACAGACTGGCATAAGAATAGTAAATTTTACCCCTTCTCATTCCAATATTTACCATACTGTTGTATAGAATGGAGTGGGAATAGTACATTTTACCACTCCGCTATCCAACACTTTCCCTAGTGTTGTACTAACTGGAGTGGGAATAGTCAAGTTTACTCCTCCATAATCTAACACTTTCCCTACTGCTGCACTCATTGGATTGGGAATAGTAAATTTTACCCCTCCAAAATCCAACACTTTCCCTTCTTTTGTACTGAGTGGAGTGGGAATAGTAATTTTATACCTCCACAATCCAACACTTCCCCACTGTTGCACGGAATAGAGTGGGTATATATTCCAAAAGTCCTCATGTTGTCACGCAAAAGGATTAACCACACTCCAGGATCTCAGAGAATAAAGTTTTATTGACTGACGCATTTCGACCGGAAAGGTCTTTGTCAGGGTCATTTTCCACACCAGGAAGTGCTCTATTTTGTACAAAAAGTTACGAGTGAACATTTATAGAGCAAGAAAACAGACTTAAGGAGACCTCTGAGTTCATGGGAGAAAAGACTGCCCATTTGTCAGGATGCCAAGGATAATCCACGGGAGCCGATGATGATCCCAATGCCCCTCCACCTCAACCACCACTCGAATATAATCAAAGTGATGACTAAAGCTGGGGGGAAAGGGGAAGTGGAAGAGAAAGAGAGACAGCCTCGGTGCAGAAGTGTAGCTGCTTCCTCACAATTGGTCAGTTTGGGTACTCTGGAATTCGAACCTAAAAAGAAGGCATCATATAACAAGCAACCAATTTACACTATGGACATAATGACTGTTCTAGACTATTCCTGAAGATCCTTACCCTCTAGACCTAGGCTATAGCTCCTCTCTCAATTGGAAGTTGATAGTCATATAACAGTTCCTGCATAAACACAACTGTGGTTAGTATCCTCTATAAAAAAAATGTAATTCTCATTGACCCTCTAATGTTTCCCTCTTTACCTGATGCTGTTATATTTTCTGACTTGTCTTGCTTCAACTGAAAATCTCTGGGTCGTTATGGAGTTTCAAGAACACCCCTAATAAGAATGGACCCTTACTAAGAGTAAACTAGAACTGAGAAGAAAAAAAAGGTTCTAAATAACTAAAGTCCTGCTTCAAACAATGAGCATTATATTATGGCTTCTATGAATTCAGCTCTCCGGTTTCCTACTGTTGAATGCTGTTAAAATGTCTTCCAGGATACATTCACATGGACACAACTTTTCTACCTCTTTGCCAGTGATAACGTCCCTCGTTGCGCATGCGATATACATCCAAATTCTCCGACGTTTTCAAGAAATACAACGAAGGTTCGAGCGTAAAGAGAAGACGCTTCTTCACTCGGAAACCGTTACAGTTGAAGTGCGCAGTTCACCTGTAGAACCCGAACCTCATTAGCTCTGCCGCTCTCGTGCCCAGAAACCCTAGACCGGCAATCTGACCTCTGCTGTGTCAATCCAACTCCGCCATTTAACACCCGGCGGTTCCTCATCTCAGACAAATATTGTTTCAGAAATAATAAAGAAACAATGTGTTTCCTTCTCCATCGAGGATATCTAGCCTTTTCTTTTAAATATGGGTTTTACTTGACTTCTTTGCACACATTGTGAGTTGTAGCCCCTGCAGACCTGACACTATTACATTAAACATTGTAGTGACATAGATACACATATAATTTATAATGTGATACTCACATAGTAATACATACATATTTCAACTTAAAAAAATATTCCAATATTTCTCAGTTCGTACATAGTCAACAATGCATATTTTTAACACTTGAAGCAACAGCTACAAAGTGCATGCCCAGTGGCAAATTTAAGGTACCAACAGATTGATGCCGAAATGAAATTAAATTAAGCCTAGTGGCTAAGTCTCTCCCTTGTAAAGCTCTGCGCTTCCCTGGCCGTCTTCTAAAAAGTCCTGCATAATCTTGATGCTATTTTTAAAGAAGGTGCAAAAAAGAAATAGATAAAAAAAAAAATAGAAAATAAAACAACATAGGAAAAGATGTCTACTCGGTGTGCTATTCTTTCCAGTTTAAGCTAGAACGCACATTTCACCACAGGTAAATTAGCATACAGGGAACTCCACAATGGATATTCCAAAGGGGAAACTATCCTAAGTGTACTTGGAGAGCCTCATCGTGGTTGAGGCCATCAGGGTGTCTGCTGCTGAGTCAGGTGATATTTTCGGACTCCATTCGCCTCACGCTGCGTTGTCTGTCTTCCCCTCTCACCTTGGCTGGGATGCTGTCAACACAAAAAATCGAGATTTTAAAAACCATATCGGAGACATTCCCATGCACTTGTTCACAATGTTTTGGAATCGTATATGTCATGTTCTTATTCCTGATTGCTCGAAAATGTTCTGAAATTCTCTTTTCTACAGGAAAAATAGCGCTGCCCACATAGAACAAGCCACACATACACACTAACACATACACCACATAGTCGCTGTAGCAGCTAATGAATTTGTGTATTTTCTGTGTCCTGCCTGTTGGGAGGTTATAACTTTTCATGTTAGAGCTGTTGGCGCAGGCCGTGCATCTCCCACACTTGTGAAAACCCGGGAGTTACCTCAGCAAAGATCCTGCATTTGCAATGCATTGGCCCAAATGGATGTGAACCAAGATGTCACCTAAGGAATTACTCTTACGGTAGGTGATGTGTGGGCTGGGACTGACTAATCTGCCAATGTTTTTGTCTGATTTTATGAGGTGCCAGTGTTTTTTCACAATCCGCTAAATAGATCTGGATTTACAGTTGAAGGTTGAGATCAATCTCACCTCCTGTTTGTTCTTATCCCTGCTTCTAGGTGTTAGTAGGCTTGCCCGATCATTCTGGACGCCTTCTCAATTGCTGCTCTAATAGTTTTTCCAGCATACCTTCATGTTTTAAATCTTCCTACCATCCTCTTTTCCTCTGCTGCATATTCCTCTTTGGTGCTGCAGTTTCTCTTCGCCCATAGAAGTTCTCCATAAGGGATACTTCTCTTTAGGTTATCTGGATAGTTACGGTGGGCATGGAGAATGCTGTTGCTGTTTCTTTCCTTGATAGTCTAATATGAATGGTAGCATTCCTCACTTCAACCTGTATGTCCAAGAACTCAATGGTGTTGTAATGTAGTTTACTGGTGAATCTTAAATTTAAATTGTTGTCAGTTATCCCCCTCAGGAACGCTTCCAAGGTACCTGTGGACTGTCTCATATCTGAAAAATATTGTCTATGTAATGAGTCCACAGGATCAGATGACTCATGTATTCCTCATTTGCCTCTTTCCAAATATGCTCCGCCTCCCACCACCCCATGAACATACAGGCATAGCTCGGAGCGAAGAAACTCCCCATTGCGATCCCTGTAAGTTGCTTGTACCATTGTTCCACAAATAGGAAAAAAAAAAATCTCCAAGCAGAATTTTAACATTTCAAGTAGAAGCAATGAGTGGTCAAACATTGCTAATGGTCTATCTCTAAAAAATTATTTATATGCCTCCAACCCCAACTCATGTTCAATGCAGGTATATAAGGCAACAACGTCTACTGTGGCCAGGATGTATGTATTCTACCAAGGGATCTCTTGTATTTTGGATATGAAGTCCATACTGTCCCTGCAATAAGATGGGATGTTGCTTACATATGGACACCACCGTTCCCTCTAGGGCGCGCGCGCACACCTCCCCTGACGTCAGCGCGCACCACCTCGCGTGGAGCGCGCACACAGGACGTCGCTAGAAGGAGTCGCGCTGCCGGCCACATTAAAAAAGCGAGCAGCGCGATCATGAATGAGCTGGCGTGAGGAGTGCAGGGAAGGAGGCGGGGCGGGGGCTGGTGGGGATTGTGGCACTTGCGGCTATGTGGGAGCGGGCAGACTGTGGCCTTTTGTTTAAATATTGTTGTTAATCAGAGCCCCTTCACGGGCTCCGATTAACAGCAATATTTAAACAAAAGGCCACAGTCTGCCCCACGCTTTACTAACAAAAGCGTAGAGACAGTTTCAAAACACAGCGTGTGCTAAAGTACGCGCTGTGTTTTGAAACTGTCTCTACGCTTTTGTTAGTAAAGCGCGGGGCAGACTGTGGCCTTTTGTTTAAATATTGCTGTTAATCGGAGCCCGTGAAGGGGCTCTGATTAACAACAATATTTAAACAAAAGGCCACAGCAGCTGGGGAAACGAGCGGAACAGAAGGCAAGAGGGCAGAAAAGCATAAAAAAGCATGTGGGAAAGAGACAGAGGGGAGAAAGGCACACAAAACGAGTGGGACAGAGACAGAGGGCATAAAGGCACAAAAACGAGTGGGACAGAGACAGAGGGCAGAAAGGCACAAAAACTGAGTGGGACAGAGGGCAGAAAGGCCCAAAAAACGAGTGAGACAGAGAGCATAAAGGCACAAAAAACAAGTGGGACAGAGACAGAGGGCAGAAAGGCCCAAAAAACAAGTGGGACGGAGACAGAGGGCATAAAGGCACAAAAAACGAGTGGGACAGAGGGCAGAAAGGCACAAAAAACGAGTGAGACAGAGAGCATAAAGGCACAAAAACGAGTGGGACAGAGACAGAGGGGAGAAAGGCACAAAAAACGAGTGGGACAGAGACAGGGGGGAGAAAGGCACAAAAAATGAGTGGGACAGAGACAGAGGGTATAAAGGCACAAAAACGAATGGGACTGAGGGCAGAAAGGCACAAAAAACGAGTGAGACAGAGAACATAAAGGCAAAAAATACGATTGGGACAGAGACAGAGAGCAGAAAGGCACAAAAAACGAGTGGGACAGAGACAGAGGGCAGAAAGGCAAAAAAACGAGTGGGACAGAGACAGGGGGCATAAAGGCACAAAAACGAGTGGGACAGAGACAGAGGGCATAAAGGCACAAAAATGAGTGTGGAAAGAGAGGGCATAAAGGTACAAAAAACGAGTGGGACAGAGGGCAGAAAGGCACAAAAAACGAGTGAGACAAAGAGCATAAAGGCACAAAAAACGAGTGGGACAGAGACAGATGGCAGAAAGGCACAAAAAACGAGTGGGGCAGAGACAGAGGGCAGAAAGGCACAAAAACGAGTGGGACAGAGACAGAGGGCATAAAGGCACAAATAACGAGTGGGGCAGAGACAGAGGGCAGAAAGGCACAAAAATGAGTAGGACAGGGACAGAGGGCGGAAAGGCACAAAAAGGAGTGGGACAGAGACAGAGGGGAGAAAGGCACAAAAACGAGTGGGACAGAGACAGAGGGCATAAAGGCACAAAAACGAGTGGGACAGAGACAGAGGGCAGAAAGGCACAAAAACTGAGTGGGACAGAGGGCAGAAAGGCCCAAAAAACGAGTGAGACAGAGAGCATAAAGGCACAAAAAACGAGTGGGACAGAGACAGAGGGCAGAAAGGCCCAAAAAACAAGTGGGACAAGAGACATACGGCAGAAAGCCGCAGCTGGGGAAACGAGCGGAACAGAAGGCAAGAGGGCAGAAAAGCATAACAAAGCACGTGGGAAAGAGACAGAGGGGAGAAAGGCACACAAAACGAGTGGGACAGAGACAGAGGGCATAAAGGCACAAAAACGAGTGGGACAGAGACAGAGGGCAGAAAGGCACAAAAGCTGAGTGGGACAGAGGGCAGAAAGGCCCAAAAAACGAGTGAGACAGAGAGCATAAAGGCACAAAAGCTGAGTGGGACAGAGGGCAGAAAGGCCCAAAAAACGAGTGAGACAGAGAGCATAAAGGCACAAAAAATGAGTGGGACAGAGACAGAGGGCAGAAAGGCCCAAAAAACAAGTGGGACAAGAGACATACGGCAGAAAGCCACAAAAAATGAGTGGGGCAGAGACAGAGTGGGACAGAGACAGAGGGCATAAAGGCACAAAAACGAATGGGACAGAGACAGGGGGCATAAAGGCACAAATAACGAGTGGGGCAGAGACAGAGGGCAGAAAGACACAAAAATGAGTAGGACAGGGACAGAGGGCGGAAAGGCACAAAAAGGAGTGGGACAGAGACAGAGGGGAGAAAGGCACAAAAACGAGTGGGACAGAGACAGAGGGCATAAAGGCACAAAAACGAGTGGGACAGAGACAGAGGGCAGAAAGGCACAAAAAACAAGTGGGACAGAGAAAGAGGGCATAAAGGCACAAAAACGAGTGGGACAGAGACAGAGGGCAGAAAGGCAAAAAAACGAGTGGGACAGAGACAGAGGGCAGAAAGGTACAACAAGCATTGGAAACGCAATCAATCAATCAATCAAAGACATTTATAGAGCGCACTACCTACCCGTAGGGTCTCGAGGCGCTTTGGGGGGGGGGGGTGCCGCTACTGCTCGAACAGCCAGGTCTTGAGCTTCTTCCTGAAGGAGAGGTGGTCTTGGGTCAGGCGCAGGTCGGCCGGGAGGGAGTTCCAGGTCTTGGCGGCCAGGTAGGAGAAGGACCTTCCTCCTGTAGTGGCTCTGCGGATGCGTGGGACGGCGGCGAGGGCGTGGCTGGCGGATCGGAGGTGGCGTTTGGGAGCGTAGACGTTGATTCGGTTGTTGAGGTAGCTCGGGCCTTGGTCGTGGAGAGCTTTGTGTGCGTGGGTAAGGAGGCGGAAGGTGATTCTCTTGTTGACCGGGAGCCAGTGCAGGTCTCTTAGGTGTCCGGAGATGTGGCTGTGTCGTGGGATGTTGAGGATGAGTCTGGCTGAGGCGTTCTGGATGCGCTGGAGTCTCTTCTGGATCTTGGTGGTGGTTCCGGCGTAGAGTGCGTTGCCGTAGTCCAGTCGGCTGGTGACGAGGGCCTGGGTGACGGTCTTCCTGGTCTCTGTGGGGATCCACCAGAAGATCTTCCGAAGCATGCGCAGGATGTTGAAGCACGACGAGGAGACGGCGTTGACTTGCCTGGTCATGGAGAGGGAGGAGTCCAAGATGAAACCCAGGTTGCGTGCGTGGTCCGTCGGTTTGGGTGCGGTGCCCAGGGCGGGGGGCCACCAGGAGTCGTCCCAGGTGGAGGGCGAGGAGCCCAGGATGAGGACCTCCGTCTTATCTGAGTTCAGCTTCAGGCGGCTCGTCGTCATCCACTCGGCTACCTCTCTCATCCCTTCGTGCAGGTTGGCTCTAGCGGCGGCGGGGTCGTTGGTCAGGGAGAGGATCAGCTGGGTGTCGTCGGTGTAGGAGATTATGTTGAGGTTGTGTTGGCGTGCGATGGCCGCGAGGGGGCTCATGTAGACGTTGAAGAGAGTCGGGCTCAGTGAGGATCCTTGAGGGACGCCGCAGATGACTTTGGTGGCCTCTGACTTGTACGGTGGTAGGCGGACTCTTTGTGTTCTTCCGTCGAGAAAGGAGACGATCCATTCCAGCGCCTTCTCCTGGATTCCGACGTTGCTGAGGCGCTGCACTAGGGTGCGGTGGCAGACCGTGTCGAAAGCCGCGGAGAGGTCTAGGAGGATGAGGGCCGCTGTTTCCCCGTTGTCCATCAGGGCTCGGATGTCGTCAGTGGCGGCGATGAGGGCGGTCTCGGTGCTGTGGTTGGCACGGAATCCGGACTGCGATGGGTCGAGGGATCCATTCGTCTCGAGGAAGGTGGCCAGCTGTTTGTTGACGGTCTTCTCGATGACTTTGGCTGGAAACGGGAGTAGCGAGATGGGGCGGTAATTCTTGAGTTCGGTGGGGTCTGCTGTAGGTTTCTTCAGTAGAGCGCTGAGTTCGGCGTGCTTCCAGCTCTCGGGGAAGGTGACGGTGTCGAATGAGGTGTTGATGATGTCCCGCAGGTGGGGTGCGATGACAGCGTCGGCTTTGTTGAAGACGTGGTGAGGGCAGGGGTCGGTTGGAGATCCGGAGTGGACGGAGTTCATCGTGTGGACGGTGTCTTCGGTGTTGACCGGGGTCCAGGCGCGGAGGGTGGTGGTGGGTGGCGGTGCTGCGGTCGTGGCGTGTGTCGGTTGAGTGCTGAAGCTGTCGTGTATGTCCGCGATCTTGTTGTGGAAGTAGGAGGCGAGGGAGTTGCAGAGGTCTTGCGAAGGGGTGATGTCGTTGTTTCCGGCGTTGGGGTTGGAGAGCTCTTTCACGATGTTGAAGAGTTCCTTGCAGTTGTGTGCGTTGTTGTCCAGTCGGTTTTTGAAAGCCGTTTTCTTGGCGATGCGGATCAGTTGGTGGTGTTTCTGGGTGGCGAGCTTGAGGGTGGTCCTGTTGTCCGGCGTGGGTTCCCTTCTCCAGGCTTTCTCGAGGGCTCGGCAGTTCTTCTTGGAGCTCTTGAGTTCGTCGGTGAACCATGGGGCTCTCTTACTGCCGGGTCTGCTGGGCGGGGTCCTCAGTGGGGCGAGTTCGTCCGCGCAGTTGCTGATCCACTTCGTGAGGTTGTCGGCGGCCTGGCTGGAGTTCGCTGAGCTGGCCGGAGGGTGCTGGCTCAGGGAGGCGGCGAGCTGGTCGGCTGTGATCTTGTTCCAGCTTCTTCGGGCAACCTGTTGCTGGTGGTGGTGGGTCGTCGTTCTTCTGAAGGTGAAGTGGATGCATCTGTGATCTGTCCAGTGGAGTTCTGTGGCGTGGCTGAAGGCGATGTCTTTGCTGGATGAGAAGATGGTGTCGAGTGTGTGTCCGGCGAGGTGGGTGGGGGTGGACACCAGCTTCTTGAGTCCAAGGTTGGTGAGGTTGTCGAGCAGGGTGCTGGTGTTGCAGTCGTTGTTGTTCTCCAGGTGGAAGTTGAAGTCCCCCAGGAGGATGTAGTCAACGGAGGGGAGGGCGTGTGGGCTGACGAAGTCGGCGATGTCCTCGCTGAATTGAGTGCGTGGTCCCGGAGGTTGGTAGATCAGGGTGCCTCTGAGGGTGGTCTTCGGGTCGGTGTGGATCTGGAAGTGCAGGTGTTCGGCGGAGGGTGGGGTGTTGTCGGTGCTGGTCGTGATGCGGATGGTGTTCTTGTGGATGATGGCGATGCCTCCTCCCACCTGGTTGGCGTTGCGGTCCTTCCGGGTGATCTTGTATCCTTCTGGGATGGCGATGGCGATGTCGGGCGCTGAGGAGGCGTTCATCCAGGTCTCCGTGATGAAGGCAACGTCAGGGGCTGTGGTGTCGAGGAGGTTCCAGAGTTCGATGGCGTGTCTGTGGACGGAGCGGGTGTTGAGCAGGATGCACTTGAGGTGGTTGCTGCTGGTGTTCGGCTTGGCAGGTGCTGGTGTCGGGCAGGTCCGGATGCAGGTGAACTTGCAGGAGTTGCAGCTGAAGGGTCCGTGGACGCGTCGTTGGGTGGCTCTGCCGCATCCTGGGACTCGGCCGGTGTTGAGTGCGATGAGGGTGGCGGCGGTGTACGTCAGGCGGGTCGGTCGGGGTCCTCGTGGGCCAGGGGTCCTGGCACTGGGCGCGGTCCAGGCGCGGACGGGCGCAGACGGGCTTACCTTTGGCGCGCCTTCGGCGCACAATCGGCGCGCCCGTTGCGCGTGACCGCTGCGCGTTCGCACGGTCGCCATATAAGGCGAAGTGCGCGGGTGGGCGGAGCAGCTGGGAGGCGGGAGCGGGGAGGGTACAGAAGAGAAAAAGGGGCGGGGTAAGCAGCGGTGGCGGGAAGCGGGGAGGGAGGGCGGAGGGCGGCGAGGTATGCGGGCAAACAGGAAGGAAAACGCTAACAGGGGCACCAAATAACAATAAAAAAACAGGCACAAATGGAGATCAGAACAAGACCAAAAAACAAACAACAGCAAGGCGGGCAAACAGGAAGGAAAACGCTAACACGGGCACAAAATAACAATAAAAAAACAGGCACAAATGGAGAACAAAACAAGACCAAAAAACGAACAACAGCAAGTCAACCGGCAGGCGAGCACGGACCACGCCGCTCGGAGGAGGGGGCGTGGTCAGCGGCAGCGAGGCAGGCAGCGAGGCAGTAGGCAAGGCAATGGGGGCACACGCAGCAGCTGGTGGCCGTGCGGCGCGGGGGTGTCCCACAAGTGGGTCACACTCACCTGCGTCGCACGGTCGCCATATAAGGCCAAGTGCGCGGGTGGGCGGAGCAGCTGGGAGGCGGGAGCGGGGAGGGTACAAAAGAGAAAAAGGGGCGGGGTAAGCGGCGGTGGCGGGAAGCGGGGAGGGAGGGCGGAGGGCGGCGAGGTAGGCGGGCAAACAGGAAGGAAAACGCTAACAGGGGCACCAAATAACAATTAAAAAAACAGGCACAAATGGAGATCAGAACAAGACCAAAAAACGAACAACAGCAAGGCGGGCAAACAGAAAGGAAAACGCTAACACGGGCACAAAATAACAATAAAAAAACAGGCACAAATGGAGAACAAAACAAGACCAAAAAACGAACAACAGCAAGTCAACCGGCAGGCGAGCACGGACCACGCCGCTCGGAGGAGGGGGCGTGGTCAGCGGCAGCGAGGCAGGCAGCGAGGCAGTAGGCAAGGCAATGGGGGCACACGCAGCAGCTGGTGGCCGTGCGGCGCGGGGGTGTCCCACAAGTGGGTCACACTCACCTGCGTCGCACGGTCGCCATATAAGGCCAAGTGCGCGGGTGGGCGGAGCAGCTGGGAGGCGGGAGCGGGGAGGGTACAGAAGAGAAAAAGGGGCGGGGTAAGCGGCGGTGGCGGGAAGCGGGGAGGGAGGGCGGAGGGCGGCGAGGTAGGCGGGCAAACAGGAAGGAAAACGCTAACAGGGGCACCAAATAACAATAAAAAAACAGGCACAAATGGAGATCAGAACAGCAATAGGTCTCGCAATAGAAAAGTTTGAGCTTTTGATGTGGTAAATGTAAATATTTTTTAATTTTTGTTTATTTTGTTATTCCACAGAACGTCGGAATATGCAATAATTATCGCATGATAAATTCCAAACACCTCTGCGACGGATTTGTATCGGGTGCACCGCACTAATCGGAGGCAAATGTGTTTTGCTATTTCCTAAAGCGCGGAGCATGCCTTGGATGACATCAGGGCGCTGGAAGTAGGTGCTGGTAAGCTGTAAAGAGCAGAAGCACTTTCAGCGCTGCATGTTATTTATAGATGTGTGAGAAGTGCTCTAGTCTGTGTACTTTTGTTTTTAAATGGCCGAGGAAAAAATGCTAAAATTATGTGCTAACTTCAGGAAAACACAAAACCGCTACATTTGAAGAGTTGTACAAAAAAAAGCCAAGTCGTTCGGCACAACGGGGGCAGAAAAAAAAATTAAAGCCTTTGATGCAGCAAGGGGTGGAGCGGATACCTTTGAAGAGCTGCTGGAGGCACCAAGCTGGGGAACAGATGGCTGGCTTTGATGTGCACGCGCTTTTTATGTCAATGCGCTTGCGCATTGAGCTTGCTTTTCATGGGCGCTGCATGGAATCGCCCGATAGTTAAACTCTGGATAAGCCCCTATATTCTCGCAAGCTCAATGCGCAAGCGCATTGACAGGCGAGACCTAAAAACGAGTAGGACAGAGACAGAGGGCAGAAAGGCACAAAAAACGAGTGGGACAGAGACAGAGAGCAGAAAGGCACAAAAAACGAGTGGGACAGAGACAGTGGGCAGAAAGGCAAAAAAACGAGTGGGACAGAGACAGAGGGCATAAAGGCACAAAAACGAGTGGGACAGAGACAGAGGGCATAAAGGCCCAAAACGAGTGGGACAGAGACAGAGGGCGTAAAGGCACAAAAAACGAGTGGGACAGAGACAGAGGGCATAAAGGCACAAAAACGAGTGGGACAGAGACAGAGTGCATAAAGGCACAAAAACGAGTGGGACAGAGACAGAGGGCAGAAAGGCACAAAAAACGAGTGGGACAGAGACAGAGGGCAGAAAGGCAAAAAACCGAGTGGGACAGAGACAGAGGGCATAAAGGCACAAAAACAAGTGGGACAGAGACAGAGGGCATAAAGGCACAAAAACGAGTGGGACAGAGACAGAGGGCAGAAAGGCACAAAAAATGAGTGGGACAGAGACAGAGGGCAGAAAGGCACAAAAACGAGTGGGACAGAGACAGAGGGGAGAAAGGCACAAAAAACGAGAGGGACAGAGACAGAGGGCATAAAGGCACAAAAACGAGTGGGACAGAGACAGAGGGCAGAAAGGCCAAAAAACAAGTGGGGCAGAGACAGAGTGGGACAGAGACAGAGGACATAAAGGCACCAAAACAAGTGGGACAGAGACAGAGGGCATAAAGGCACAAAAAATGAGTGGGCAGAGACAGAGGGCAGAAAGGCACAAAAAACGAGTGGGACAGAGGGCAGAAAGGCACAAAAAATGAGTGAGACAGAGAGCATAAAGGCACAAAAAATGAGTGGGACAGAAACAGAAGGCAGAAAGGCACAAGAAACGAGTGGGACAGAGACAGAGGGAATAAAGGCACAAAAAAACGAGTGGGACAGAGGGCAGACGGGCACAAAAAACAAGTGGAACAGATGGCATAAGGGGCACAAAAACAAGTGGCACAGAGGGCAGACGGGCACAAAAAACTAATGGCACAGAGGCAAAATACAGAAATATAGGGGCAGCTAAGAACAGAAGGCAGAGCGGGCCATGAGGCACGGGGCAGCGAGGGGAACAGAAGGGAAAACTGGGCAGAGACACGGGCAGCGAGGGGTACAGAAGGAAAGCCCGGGCAGAGAGAGCACGGGGACAGCGAGGGGAACAGAGGGAAGAAATAGGGGCACGGGCCATGTACAGGCAGCGGGGAAGACAGACAACAGCAGTCACAGGCACAACAATGAAAATACAGGTAATACAATAAATTTGCAAACTGCCCTTTAGACCCTTATTGTTGCGCTGTATGTGTGGTATCGACTTCCCTGGAATATCAGAGCGCGGGCTGTGTTTAAAATCACTTATAATGTATTTTGGAATTTTATAAGCGCGCCTATTATAAGTATAGGTTTAGTTAGAAATACAAATAGTATTATTTTTTTAATTATTGATTATTTTAAGATGAGAAAGAGGGGTGGGGAGAACTGAAGGAGATGAGAACGGATAAGCCATGCTGTGGGGAGGGGGCAAGGGGAGAGGGGGAGGATAAACGTGAGACACAGAGGACAACAGGGAGCTGGAAGTAGGTGCTGGTAAACTGTAAAGAGCAGAAGCACTTTCAGCACTGTATGTTATTTATAGATGTGTAAGAATTGCTCTAGTCTGTGTACTTTTGTTTTTAAATGGCCGAGGAAAAAATGCTAAAATTATGTGCTAACTTCAGGAAAACACAAAACCGCTACATTTGAAGAGTTGTACAAAAAAAAGCCAAGTCGTGCGGCACAACGGGGGCAGAAAAAAAAAATTAAAGCCTTTGATGCAGCAAGGGGCGGAGCGGATACCTTTGAAGAGCTGCTGGAGGCACCAAGCTGGGGAACAGATGGCTGGCTTTGATGTGCACGCGCTTTTTATGTCAATGCGCTTGCGCATTGAGCTTGCTTTTCACGGGCACTGCATGGAATCGCCCGATAGTTAAACTCTGGATAAGCCCCTATATTCTTGCAAGCTCAATGCGCAAGCGCATTGACAGGCGAGACCTAAAAATGAGTAGGACAGAGACAGAGGGCATAAAGGCACAAAAACAAGTGGGACAGAGACAGAGGGCAGAAAGTGACAAAAAACGAGTGGGACAGAGACAGAGAGCAGAAAGGCACAAAAAACGAGTGGGACAGAGACAGAGGGCAGAAAGGCAAAAAAACGAGTGGGACAGAGACAGAGGGCATAAAGGCACAAAAACGAGTGGGACAGAGACAGAGGGCATAAAGGCACAAAAACAAGTGGGACAGAGACAGAGGGCGTAAAGGCACAAAAAACAAGTGGGACAGAGGGCAGAAAGGCACAAAAAACGAGTGAGACAGAGTGCATAAAGGCACAAAAAACGAGTGGGACAGAGACAGAGGGCAGAAAGGCACAAAAAACGAGTGGGACAGAGACAGAGGGCAGAAAGGCAAAAAAACGAGTGGGACAGAGACAGAGGGCATAAAGGCACAAAAACGAGTGGGACAGAGACAGAGGGCGGAAAGGCACAAAAAATGAGTGGGACAGAGACAGAGGGCAGAAAGGCACAAAAACGAGTGGGACAGAGACAGAGGGGAGAAAGGCACAAAAAACGAGTGGGACAGAGACAGAGGGCATAAAGGCACAAAAACGAGTGGGACAGAGACAGAGGGCAGAAAGGCCAAAAAACAAGTGGGGCAGAGACAGAGTGGGACAGAGACAGAGGACATAAAGGCACCAAAATAAGTGGGACAGAGACAGAGGGCATAAAGGCACAAAAAACGAGTGGGCAGAGACAGAGGGCAGAAAGGCACAAAAAACGAGTGGGACAGAGGGCAGAAAGGCACAAAAAATGAGTGAGACAGAGAGCATAAAGGCACAAAAAATGAGTGGGACAGAAACAGAAGGCAGAAAGGCACAAAAAAAGAGTGGGACAGAGACAGAGGGCATAAAGGCACAAAATAACGAGTGGGACAGAGGGCAGACGGGCACAAAAAACAAGTGGAACAGAAGGCAAAAGGGGCACAAAAACAAGTGGCACAGAGGGCAGACGGGCACAAAAAACTAATGGCACAGAGGCAAAATACAGAAATATAGGGGCAGATAAGAACAGAAGGCAGAGCGGGCCGTGAGGCACGGGGCAGCGAGGGGAACAGAAGAGAAAACTGGGCAGAGACACGGGCAGCGAGGGGTACAGAAGGAAAGACCGGGCAGAGAGAGCACAAGGACAGCGAGGGGAACAGAGGGAAGAAAAAGGGGCACGGACCATGTACAGGCAGCGGGGAAGACAGACAACAGCAGTCACAGGCACAACAATGAAAATAGAGGTAATACAATAAATTTGCAAAACTGCCTTTTAGACCCTTATTGTTGCGCTGTATGTGTGAAAATGCACCATCTCTTCACTTTTTAAAGTATACATTTTGAGTGCTATTTGGCGCCACAGACTCGCACGGTTTAGTTCCTGGCGCACATAGCCATGGTTGCAGCGCACAGAGACCCTCCACTGCTGCACACAGAGGAAAAAAATTAGAAGGAACATTGATGGACGCAAGAAATAGTCAAGGTAAATTGAGGTATTTTCCAATAAACTGTTATTAGCCGAGATTATCGGTTTGCCTGGTGGGTCCGTAGGGTGTTGATGGACTTTCGGCAGCATGTAAAAGACAGGAGTGGCTGGTTTTTTTACTAGTAAAAAGTTTAATTAATTTGAACTTAGGATGCCTTGTTCATGCCAGCTGTTAAGGAAGTTATGGTAACAGTAAATGGTTTTGCTGTATATATATATATATACATATATATTTGTTATATTTTAAAATTATAATATCAATGAAAATTATTAGTTTAATAATTGTTTTTTAAGTAGATATATGTAAATATATAACTCAACACAAGTTTCTCCAAAATGGAAGGCCCCCAACCCTGACAGGGTAGCCTCAGCCACACCGGTACGGTGCAAACTGCAGCGACATAGTCGAAAAGAAAATTCAGCTGAGGCTCGACTTTGGAGGGAACTAGTGTTTTATCGATGGAATCAATAAAGGTGGACTGCTTTATACCTTTGTCATTTCTCATTCCTTCATTTTCCAACATGCACCATAATTTACAGGTAAATTCGAATTGCGTTGCAGTATATACAATCATTGTTCAATATTTTTCAATATTGTAGTCCTCAATGATAATTCATTATTTCACAGTGGCTTTGCTCAATATGTTGCCACAGATAGTATAAATCCTTTAAAGCACAGACTTCCATAGTCTGCCCGAGGAGACGAATGATCCTCTAGCATCCTGGCGATCTACATGTTAGGCTGAATCCTTTACCTGCACCATGGAAGGCGGGCGGGTCATATGTAAATATATATATATTAAATATTATATATGAGTGAATTCCAAAAAAGTGCCCTTAAGCTTTGAGAACGCACTCAGCAACGGCCTCCCATCGGGTTTAAACAGGCCCTTGTGTCAGCATTCCTGAAATAAAATCCTTGCCTGACGCGTTTCAGGGTCCATTACCCCTTAATCATGGGCTGCTTGAAACAAACAGTACAAAAACTCGTAGTTCTAAAGAGAAAATTGTACCTTTCCCACAGTGGGTTTGTGCACTCTCTGCAGATTAAGGATTTTATTTCAGGAATGCTGACACAAGTGCATGTTTAACCCGTTTACTGCTTTGAACGTTCAGTGCCAGTCCTGAACGTTCGAAGAAACGGGTGCGGCCGCGTCAGCAGTTGGACGTGTGCAGCACCAGGGAGGTAGCTCGTGCGACGTCCAACGGCCGACGGCAGCAGCGATAGGGTTAAACCCGATGGGAGGCAGTTGCTGAGTGCGCTCGCAAAGCTTAAGGGCACTTTTTGGAAATCACTAATATCACAGCAGCCTGCACTGTAGAGAGCTGCACCCACTACCAATGTCAAGAGGCTGAGGATTAAAAATGTATTCAACCCGTTTTCAGCACAATCTGCCAGATGATAGAAACCTTTGCCAAAGTTCGGAAGCCTACAAGAGGTTAATGGACTTTAATCTGCAAAGAGTGCACAAACCCACTGTGGGAAAGGTACTATTTTCTCCTTAGAACTACGAGTTCCAGAATGCTCTAGGCACTGAGCACAGCCCACTGATGTTATGAGCCAATAAAATCATGTCAAAAGGGAGAACACTTGTGTACTGTTTGTTTCAAGCAGCTCATGATTAAGGGGTAATGGACCCTGAAACGCGTCGGGCATGAATTTTATTTCAGGAATGCTGACACAAGTGCATGTTTAAACCCGACGGGACGCAGTTGCTGAGTGCGCTCTCAAAGCTTAAGGGCACTTTTTGGAATTCACTAATTATGATATATGTGTTTTTAACTTTTTTAAATTAAGTTTATTTGTTATATTTATTAAAATATACATTACATCTATTTTTTAATTAATGTTACTATTTCATATATTTAATATGTATTTTATTTTATACATATTTAAAAAATGACATTTAATACAATGATACTAATGACATCGATATTTTTTTTCAATATTTTTGTGCTTAGCGCTATAAGTATAGGATGGCAATATTTTTGACATCGATAGTTTGTTCACGATAGTTTTGTATGTTCATATTTTGATAGTCAATATTTTGTCCGTGCACCAGAGCACTGGGCCGGCAGAGCCCATGCCAACACACCAGGTCACAGCAGGCAAAGGAACAGGAGTCAAAGAGCGCTGCTGGGCAGCCGGACCATAGGAGGCTGCCAGCACATCGCAGCAGAGACCCAAGGGGATGACAGCAGGCCAGAGCAACTGTGGGCCAAACCGGCGCCTGTTGCTGGTAGTTTGAGGGGGCACTGTCTGTGGCACCTCATGGAGTGGCTAACACAAGCAGAGTCGTCCAACTACTGTGAACTCCCCCAGGTATGCCGGCACCAGCTCAAGGCACCGGGGTGAAACAGTTTGCAGGCAGCAGCATAGGTGCACACAAATCAGAAGCAGTGAGCATGCAGGGTTGCACTAACCTCTTTGCCAGTGTAGCAGGCTGGCCTGGATGTGGCCTCATGGGTAGGCCTCACAGCCAGTGCCCATGGACAAACACACACACCAGTAGCGGCTCCTGGAGGGAGTGCTGCGGGGCGATGGTGCGGGCGGGGGTAAGGGGTAGGGTGGGGAGTAGTAAACTATGGCATACGCTCGAACAGAGTTGAGTAACTAACAAAATAAATAAAACAAATTACATTGCGCGTGCTGCATCGCAAATGGCGATGCAACACGTACAATGTAATTTGTTTTATTTATTTAGTTACTTACCTCTCTTCAGCCGTATGCCATAGTTTACTACAACCACCCTGCCCTTCCCCTGCTCGCCCCAGCACCCCGCAGCACTCTCTCCAGGAGCGGCTACTGACACACACGCACAAATTGCAGGTACCTGCAAAGGCCCCAAGTGACCGTTTCCCATTTATTTATAGCCTCGGACCAAGCCTGCCCCTTGGCATGCAACAGGGACTACTTTGTTTTGTAGAGGCCAGGTGGCACGTGGAAGCAAAGTATTTATGGGAGGGGCTCCACACACATCACTTCCCACCCACCATAATATTTTTAAATCTTCTTGTGCTGTCCCCAGAGGCTTGGCCCTCCTTGGAGGTTCAAGAAGCTTTGGAAGCAGAGTGCTTCTTAAACTATTTCCTGGCCAATTCCGCTGGTCAACCAAGCTTCTTTTGCCATTTTCACAACCCCCAGTGGGCAGTGTCACCCAGTCGACGGTCCCAACTGCCTCATTAGAATGCGACTGAACACTGTTCAGTCACATTCCTATATTTCCCTATGAGAGAATGCATTATGGCCATAAATCGGATGTAATGCAAGCTCCCATAGTGAAATGTGAGGTGCGGTTTATCCGTGCACCCCATGGAGGGGACCTCATGGTGCCTGCCACAAGGTGCAGGGATCAACAGGAGGGCACCACAGGCGCCCCCTTGGCCTCCAACCAGAGGTTGTGCGCCAAAGGGGACCCTGCTGGGGGCCCCCAAGTACGCTTTCCGACATGGCTTCCATGACAGACAGGCCGGCATGGAAACTATGTTGTAAACCGTGCATTGTAATCTCAAGGGCAAAAAGACCCGCCCTCGAGATTACTAGCCAGCTTCCGACTGGCAGACAGGGTTCTCTGAGCCCGTCAGAAGCCAGCTGAAATGACCAGCCAGTTTCCTTTCCGAACGCCTCGATCATAATGAGGCAGTCGGGAAGGAAACTAAGCAGCCCATTACGATGAGGGCCTGAAGGCTCCGATCACAGGTTTGAGCCTCTACGGGCCACATCGTAATCGGCCCCTCAGTGTCATACAAGTAGGCAAGAGATGTGCTGAGATATGAAACTTTTTCTTGATACTTTTATAAGCTGAATGCACGCTAAGAATCCAGTATATATTTTTATATTATGTAAGTTCACTAATAGTGACACAAATTCAAACTGTATGTTTTTTTGGCACATAAAAGTAAACATTATTACTTCCCAAAACAATCCATTTATGAGCCTTAGACTTCAATAAGAAAGATAGGGCGTGGCTAGAAGCCCAAGATGGCAGTTGCATAGCCGGAACTCTCCCGGACCCAGGAATCGAATCCTGTTAGTATCCCCACAGACCTGCTGCATCGACACTGGGGTTGCACCGGAGCGCTGCCCGGGGACGGGTGTGATGGCCGGCGCCAGTGCGGATCTAGGCTGTGGATGCAAACGCCATGAAGAAGTGTCGGCGCAGAAGCTGGAACGGAACTGCCTGGATGTCTGTGGCTCCGCTGTGACAGAGGAAGCTAAGCCGAGGGAATTCTGCTGGTGCTTGGTCGGCTACTTCTTACCTGCTAGTGGGCCCCTGATGGCCGAGACGGCGGTCATGGTGGGTGGCTTGGACCGGTGCCACCCGGTGTGGATCTATTCTCCCGGTGCTCCAGCGGCCTGTGTGGGCTGTGCGGTGTTAGGTCTCTGCTGCAGGATATGAGGGCATCTATGCCATGGCTGGCCCTCTTTGAAGTGTACAAGCCAGATTGAAGAGCCTCCATCTCCTACTTTTACCTGCCACTCTGCTGGTTGGTGTGTTGGGCATATGTAGACTGTGCTTGGGCGGTGTCTGACGCTGTCTGGAGTTGGGGCTTGGACTAGCACTGGGCCTGTCTGAAGCGTCATGCTGAACTCAAGTAGGGCGGCGTCAGCGCTGCAAGTTGCCGATACCCCCTGGCATTCAGGAGCAGAGTGCTGTGAGGAGCCTGGGGATGATCCAGTCTGTCATTGGAGCCCACACCTGCCAGACGCATTGAGGGAGGTCTCCGGCGATGGCCTGTGTTTGGTGGCGGTATCACCTGGGTGCTTGTGGTGCCGCTAGCTACTGCTGCACCTGCCGCCCATCCCGTAGGAGGGCGTGGGCGCTGCCTTCAGCTGCACTGTGGGGACCGTGCAAGCGGTTGGCTATATCACAGTTGCGGGTCTTGATGTTATTCATCAAGAGATCCGGGAGTCTAGAGCAGCCATAGTGCAACAGTTGAGGGTGATCACTATGGATCTTGGTCTGCTGATGGATGACCACCGAAAATTGGCGGATCGAGTCAAGGCCAACAAATCAGTATTAGAGACATTAGCTCTGTGCTCGAGGAACATACTGCCCACAACTGCCTCAACAGGTAGAGCATCTTCAGGCACACGGGGATGATGCTGAGGGGAGGTTCCAACAAAATAATCTGAAAATTGTGGGACTCCCTGAAGGAAGGGAGGGCCCCCGTGTGACACTATATATCGAGGGTTGGCTTAAAACGGAGGTGGCCCTCACTGGACTCTATGAACTGTTCACTGTGGATTATTGCAAAAATTATTTACTGCAGAGACCCTGATGTGCTTCTACAAGCGGCCCGTGACTAGGCACCTATACTGATCAATGATGCAAGTCTCCATATTTCTTGACTATACAACGGCTATACAGAGCAAACGTTCTTCATTTCAAGGCATGAAAACCCACTTACGCGTAGATGGCCTCACCTACATTCTTTTATTCCCAGCCAAACTTTAAATTCTTCATGGTCAACGCTCCCATTTTTTTTAATACTCACGAGAGTGCTTGGGACTGGTTGGAACAGCAATTTCCGGACTGCACAAGATGAACAATTCATGGAACAGTGCCCTTGAGATCGCATTGTGCCCCCCGAAGACGTAGATGGGGGCTCACCACACAGGACAGTGTTGGAGGAGTGCCTTCCCCACGGCAGGCCCTGGGGGGCCAGCAAGAGGCACTCCGTTCGGCATCGGTGCTGCGATCTACCCACCCACCCATCAGTTCTAGTTCCTCGCATTACAACGCATCAGACTCTACAGGAAGTGTGGTGCTGTTTCACTCAGGGTCCCCACAGTTGAGTAATGATCCCTCTGACTGACAGAGGCGGGTGGATCCTTTACACCGATGCATGCCAGCAATTTTTTTGAAGTATGGTCACTGCCCCCGGGGGCGCTCTGGCATTGCTTGGCGGGCACAGCAGGCATAGTATGTATGAACTGCACCTCTATTGTACATGTCTCTTTCCGTTACAAGACGAACACAAGATTCATCTTAGCGTCACGCTAAGCAGAATCTTGTGTTTCCCAAGTGGCTCTGATCTCTTGGTAAGAGACTCCCACTTTTTAAGTAACTCCTCATTACGGGTCACCTCGGTTAACTTTGGTAACGGCATGGGGTCTTATTAGTGTGATCCCCTCCTATTCATTCTGGTTTATCCAAATGGTTTCAGGATCTGTCTCCTAGTGTTTTGGTGTCACCTAATCTCTTGTGCATACCTTTTAACTGTTTCATTTTTATTCAAAACCTATATTTAGCAATTGGCATAGACATGATTCCACTCTCCACTCTTTCCTTGGACACTCTTTTGGGTTAACTTTGTCTACATACTGTCTGTTGTTCTTTTTTAACATGACTGTTCTGATGTATTAAAAAATGTCTGGATTGCTATGAGTCTTCAAGTAATTAGTGCTACTTGTGTTTATTGATGTGTTATGTACATTTGTCTTTTTATGTTTTCAGCCCTGATGAAGCCTTTTGTAAGGTGAAACGCATTGGATGCCCCTTTTGAAATTACACAATAAGGTGAAAAATAACATGAACAGCCAAGATCTATGAGAATGTGTTTAATGTCCAATTGTATTTGTATTTTTGGATAATGATACCTTGTTGCCTCTCTACTTTTTGAATCAAAACGTGTTAATGTATGGTTAATGTGCATCTGACCATTGAGGTGAGCAATGTCCTAGTTCTATTTATATGTTGTGACTACATTAGGTGGTGCAGCTTTGAATTCCCTGGCTGCTCTTATTCCTTGTTCAAATTCTGGCCCACTGCCTGCTCCTGTTGCTCCAGAGGTTGTTACATACTGATCACTGAAGATTTGTACCCCACCGTAGCACTTTACTGAATATACGTCGACTATTTGGGATAATGGTGCAGCACGTGGTCAGTAACCCTATGCTGGATGCCTCTCCTTGGACATCCGGCAAGCTTTTGATACTCTGGGGTGGGATTAGATGCTTGCGACATTGCGGTGGTATGGGAGTCCCCTGGAATACCTTAAATTGGTGCAACTATTCTTTACCACTGACCAGAGCCAAAACCGGCCCATATATATATATCCCAACCTTTTCAGATACTTTGTGGAATTCGTCAAGGATGTCCCCTATCCCCCCTCCTCTTTGTGTTGGCAGTAGAGCCACTTTCCCAGCATCTCCATCATACTATGCCCAATACTGGAATACCAATTGGACAGGTTATTCATTTGGTGTCCTTGTACGCTGCTGATATGCCCTGTATCTTAAGGATCTCTGGACAGATATGGCTGGACTGGCCAAGCTACTCTCACAGTTTCACTCCATGTCAGGACTGCAAATAAACGCCATTAAGTCCTGCGGGTATTCCTTCTATGGCACTTATAAAGAGATCACTCTCCAATTTGGTGAGCTGCAACTGAAAACGGAACCTGATTCCTTCTGTTATTTATGAATCCAGATTTATAGTGAAACACAAGATTTGTTGGAGGAAATTCTGGTGTGTACTGTCAATTCCCTGAAGTTGCAGATGTTGTTCTAAGTCAGATTACCCATATCCATTGCAGGCAGGATGGCACTGGCAAATATTGTGTTGTTACAGTGGTTACTGTACCATTTTGTGAATCTCCCACCGGTGGTCCCAACATGGATATTTAAGCTTGTTAACTCCATGCTGATCGATCTTGTTTAGGGGAAAGGACGATGCAGAGTAAGTCTGTCTAAACTGCAGCTGCTGGCTTCCAGTGGGGGATTGGGAGCCACAGATTTTAAAGCCTACTCCATAGCTGGACAGCCACAATGGTTATCTTATTGGTTAGCAGGCTTTAATTTTGTTGAAATATGATACACAACCATGCACCTGCAACAGAGGAAGCTTCACACACTGTTATGCCCAGAGACTTCGTTATCATACGTAGACCCACTATAGTTGCATACTGCCCTAATGTATTGGAGAATGGCCTTAAAGTACTCTAATACAGAGGATGTCACTATATGGTCTTTCAACATCCACAGGCACATTGGCGGCCGACAGGCTGGCTCCCTGGGATCAGGCCGAGGTGACTTCAGTTGGATCCCTGTTCGTGGACGGCGTCCCTCTGCCCTATGCAGAGTTTGTACAAGTCCATTAGTTGCCCAGTTCTTTATTCCTGACTCACACTAATCTTCTCCGTTATGTGCGCAAATATTGAATAGTGGATAATAAGGAACTGCTACTTACAATTTGCTCCGAGCGCTGCACACAATGGAGCACAGGAGCCATTTGGTAAGCTGGCTCTATCGTGGTCTGATGGAACACCTCATGGTTTCATTCAACCCCTTGAAACTTAAATTGGAATCCGACCTGGCAAGGGAACTAACTGACAAGGAATGGGCCTACATTTTAGAGTACCCCAAAAGCATTTCCCGTAATACCCGATTTAAATTTATCCAGTTTTCAACTCTACATAGACTGTATCTGACACCAAACAAGCTACATGCAGTGTACCCCGTGCCCACATCGGAATGCCCGCGTTGTCATTCACCCAAGGCGGAACTCATACATATTCTTTGGTCTTGCCCTTCCATAACAGAGTACTGGGGGGTGGTTTCGGAAGCACTCTCACAGCTGATGGGAGTACATACCTGGCCATCATTGGACTTTGGTATATTGGGTCTGCCCCCACTGCCTAAAACAGCTAAAGTGATGCAGCTTTGTCAACCTTTCATTACTTCTGGCAAGGAGACTGATTACACAACACTGGAAGTTTACTCGGGCTCCTAGGAAAGGGTCCTGGGGGAGGAGGTATTGCACTGGGTTATGCTGAAGGTGAGGCACTGTGACGGGAGGAATATAAGATCCAATTTGGTTGTATTGGGCTGTGCTACTGGAACAGTTCTGTGCACACATATCTGAGACATGATGTGTGACGTAGAACACTCACTCTTGTTTCTTAGAAGTCACACACCAAGGCATTTTGCCACCTCTTGTGACATATTGTCCCCCAACACCCCCTATTGATGATAATCCTATCAACACTAGGGCCATCCAAACTTGTTCTGGTGGGTGGGTTGGGGAGTTCTGGGGATTGTTTCATATTTTCCTTTTATTATTATGAATGTACGATTATAATTGACCGTTTCAATACAATGCTTACGTTGCTTTACCATTTTTTTATTGGATGTCAACCACTTTGTCTGTACCATCTGAATGTGAGTATGTATTACTATTGTACCAGCAACAATCTGAAAATCATAATAAAAAATGTTTTTTTTAAAGAAAACTTTAATAAAAAAGATTTAGGTAAGTGCTGCTAGTTTTCAAATGTATGCCTGCAAGTGACAAGCATCAGGCTGGTAAAGAGAAGGACCAGGAGGAGGAGGAGGAAGAGGATCAGTAGAAGGAAAATGCTGGAAAGTGAAAGGCTGAGGTCTCTAGGGAAGGCTGGTGAGAGAAATTACCACATATTTAGAATTTGACATATCTTATTGTATTTAAAATGCATTTGAGGACATTTATATCTAAATGAAATGCACGTTTTAGAAATGACTCACAGATTGTGTGAATATTTTTAGTAAAACAAATAATTAGAACCAAAATATACTGCAGAATGGCAAATTGTAGATGTGAATAACATTATTAGAAGTGCTTCATTTATAATTCTATGTGGTACGATTTAAAGCTTTTAGCACAAACCAACTATACTTTAGCCTGTGCAGCAACTATGGCAGAGGCTTCCTTTTTGATCTTTGCTTATAGTAAAGTATTCTGTGCCACAGCCTAACATTGATGTGCTGACTATAATAGTATGTTCATTAAATTCCTCTCACCCTAAATTAGATCATTTCCACTAAGAATAACAGGCTTATTGAAACTGTAAAGAATAAATGATGATGCAGACTTATGAATGTTGCTTAAGAACTAACTTGATATATTTTCATATTCGCTGACAAGCCATTGTTTCTGCATTGAAATTCATAATGTCTTTAGCTTAGGTAAGAGGGTTCTCATGTGAACAAACTCTCATATAACAATTATGTTTGATGTATAAATCCAGAGGATGAGAGTACAGACTGTGGGAATCGGAAGAAGATGCATCGTGTGACTAAAAACACCACCTTACGAGCTGTTCTGATTGGACATCAAGTGAGGCGTCTACAAGATTTGATATATGTATACTGAAAGGTTATGATAACGAGTGTTCCTAGCTAGTTAGATATGATACACCTCTATTTTTCCTTTACCCGTCCGGTAGACTTGCTGCTGGATTTCTCCTCTACCCAAGACTTTTCTTTATTGAGAATTAATTCCTGTCCCTTAAGTACCTGGAGGTGATTCTTTTGTTAATTTGTGATCGAAACTACTACACAGATCGTTTTTTCTAATCAGTTGCTACTGCAATTTTGGAATACCAAGAACTACTCTTTATTTACCGCTCTTTTCCAATGGATCTCTTCATGGGTTCTTATTTAGATTTTGTCCTTTAGTTAGCTTATTGGGTTTCTTTATGGAACACATAATCCTATTGTTTACTAAACTTTCTTTATTACTTTTTCTGTAGACTACTAACTGAATAAAGATATTTGAGATTCTAATGTTATAGGTATGTTAAAGCCTTTAAAACTCCCTAAAACTCTCTTCATTGACTCATCGGAAATTGTAAAGATTGTGATGTATTGATGACTTTATTTTACAGGGAGCTCTAATTCTAAGCACAGTGTCCATTGACCTCTCAGGAGCTTGGAGGATTCCTCAAGGTGCTACTTAAAAGTGGGTGTATGTAAAGATTTGAACCATCATGGAGAGTCTTTTGGGAGCTAGCACTGGTCAGGGGAAGGGGGAGGAGAAGTGCACGGGGGAGAGGCAGACTCATACAGATTCTTGTGTAGTTTCTGGCCATGTGCGAACATTCGCCGTTTAATTAAACTCAAGGTTATGCCCGGTTTCAGGGTGCATGCTGACTACATCACATAGATCATGATCAAGCACACCTTATGAGGGTCCAACATCCTCTGACAGCCCTTTAAATCCTTTCTTTCTGGCAGGAGTTCACTCCAGTGGGGTATAGACTCCTGCTCTAAACATAGATCATGATGTTTATGTGTGTTTCAGTGGTCTTCCACCCTTGTATCTGCCTGCCTGCTCACTTGCAAAGTGGTACGTTTTCCCAAAGCTGGACAGGTTCTTTCTTCTGTAAAATTGTGATGGCTAATGGTCGACCTTTAATCATATTTCTTTCCCTCAAGAGCAGCCGGTCAGGTGAAGCCTGCAGTGGAGGCTGGGGGTCTGGAGATAAGCTTTGCTGGTGTGTGTAGAGAGTCCACTTCGGCCATGAATGACTGGGCCAGTTTGGGCCACCTTTCTCCGCACCCTATTGCACTCCTATGACTGAAAGAATTCAGGTGTGTACCTCTGTTTGCAGACTAGTAGTTCGTGGTCAAACCATTTACTATGTTCAGTCACCCAACACAGTATCTCGAGACCACCTGGGAGCTTCCAGGACATAGACATCTGACACTTGGCCAACACCAGTGCGAGATCTATAAATTGGTCTGTTATTTTAGTAGCTTTTGTTCTGGGGAACAAATTTAGCAAGCACACCAGTGAC
Source organism: Lissotriton vulgaris (assembly GCF_964263255.1). NCBI lineage: Eukaryota > Metazoa > Chordata > Amphibia > Caudata > Salamandridae > Lissotriton > Lissotriton vulgaris. Next base: position 894,875,665 of record NC_141691.1, on the reverse strand, counting down.
ATAGAAGAGAAGTCACGGTTTGTGGGACAGTGGATGCATTGAGAGACTGTCGACCAATATGCAACAATGGAAGGGCAGGAAAAGACCATGTGGCAAACATCTGCCCCCACTTCTCCACACACGGGCATGCTGCTGCTGCCCCAAGTTATATCTGATGGATCCTTTTAGGGATGATGTAGATGCAGTGGAGTTACTAATATTGTATTAATTTAAATCTGGATTTTATAGAAATACTGTTGCTTGCCTGTAACACATTTTTCCAATCACGATCAACAATAGGGGTGCCTGTGTCCACATTCCGCCTATAACGGAACTTTCCTAGCTCACATTTAGAAGCTGAGGTAAAGAATTGTCACACCATGTTTATGCCATCCAGTGTTACGTTGTATCTAAAACAGTCATGTTCAGATGGCTCCATGATGCCACAGTGCCATCTGTGACGCACTATTGTCAATAAGGTGCTGTGTAAAAGAAAATGGGTCAGTCATAGGCCATATGCCAGAATCAGGTCTTGAAGTGTAATCGGTGTGCCTTACCCATAGAGGCTATCTAATGGCTTGAGCCCAGCTGCAAACCAGTCCGTGAGTGCAGACCAGTTGCAGCTGGGAGATTAATAAGTTCAGTGGATGTCTCTTGTGAAGGATACCCTCAATAGAGCCTCTTTGGAATGTTCTGGCCCAGACGTACTGGAGAGTCTGCAGTAATGCCGTAATATTCAAATGCAAAAAGAGCAGTTGATGGACAGAATGCAGAACAATGTCATACATTCACCCCAATACAGAGATCTGGGCCTAAATCCATATTTTTTTGCTCACCATGCCATTCCAGTTTGAACCCAGCCATATGCAAACCACTCTTGACCCTGTTCCTTGTGAGAACAGTCCAGCCCGAACTGCCAAGCCCAGTCCTCGCAGGACCGGAAACAAGCATCCTGGGACATGTTTCAGGGCATCACGCTTCATCAGCCAGGCTAGCTCGAATCCAGTGGTGTAGTGTGCACAGGACCCACATCTGGGCATACCCTTCCCACTTGGTGCGACATATGCAAAAGAAACAATTGAGGGACGGAATGCTGGCTAAAGTAAAATTTCACCCCCAGTCACAAGGATCTGGGTTAAATCCATAATTTTTTGCTCACCACTTCACGCCAGTTTGGACCCAGCCATAGTGATAGAATTCATTTTTTCGATGCCTCACTCATCCCCATTTTTATATGCAAGTTAGCATCATGTGACTAACTGATACATTACTCTTGCTTTGACATTATTATTCACTTATATGTGTGACGATATTAGTTCCTTAGCTTAGCCTGTGTGCCCCCATTTTGTATATCTCCCTGAGCTTGCGAGTCGTACTCGCTCATCTGCCCCTCCCGTAGGAATAGAGAAATTCACTAAGACAGCAGTTTTCGTTTCTCAGCTAACGGTGGCCGAAACTAACAAGTCTCTTTATCAGTAATGTTCTCATGCCCCAGAGACGCTGAAGCCTAGCTCCGCGGCCTTGAGTAAAGATAGCGATGTATCTCTTGCAGGTGCAGATGCCTACTGTATGAGGACATTGTTCCTCTGTCTGGGTTTCAGTAATTTTCCAGAAGGGGCGTACCCCAATGTACTGTGTTGCATTATAATGTACTGCTGTGATGAAGAGAGTCAGTCCTCTCGTTCGCAGTCCTAGGAGTGAGGTCGGACAGGGCCCTCTCATATGAGTGTGTTTGGCCTAATAAAGACTATTGTTTATTCTTCTCCACTGTCCGGCTGACTTTCTACAGAATTCCTATAGGTGAGTGCGGTAAGTCACTCGGGTGGATTTGAGCCACGCTTATCAGATGGCGCCCGAATAGGGACCCCGCGATAAAGATCTTTCTCACCCGTAGGTGGGTAGCAGAAGACCGGGGACCCGCTGGTCGGCACGGTGGGCCCGGGTACCCATCTGATGCCGAGCTTGGTTCTCGCAGCGCTGCCCCACCCTGCTGATCGGGAGAGGTCCCGGTTCGGATCTTACGCCGGGGTCCAGAAGGCGGAACTCGGAGCTGACCGTGTTGGTCCTGGCAGCCGGAGGTGGAGAACGGTAGAGGTCGGTACCGCGTACGGAAGGTGAGTGGTCCACCTGTGATTGTTTAAGGAACTAGAGTGTTCCGGGAGACTAGGGTGTCTCCGGTGGTTTGAGGAGCCGGTGTGCTCCTGGGGCTAGTGTGCTCCGGGGAACTCAGAGTGCGAGCAGGCGCTCTGACAGACTTGACGAGGTTGGGAGAATATCTGGATGTATTGTTTGTAGTAATCCGACCGGGTGGTACTGTGGTGAAGGCGTGGCTCATCACCGGTGGACTCCGGAACTTACCCTGAACTCCTAGAGTGGTGGTTCAGTGGAGGTGAGTCCTGGGTCTCCCGTGGTAAAGTGCGCAGCGATCCGTAGTGCCGCCCGGGGAGCGGATGTGTTCTCCACCCTCAGAACAGTGGGTGTACTGTTCGGTCTGCGGTAGGGTCCAGGTTCCCCAGGACTTGGTCGACGGGCCTTGTCCCATTTGGTAACACGTGTTTGGAAGAATTTTTATATGCGTATGTGTGTGTGTGGTTCCCTAATGTATATTATATGTGTGTGAACGAGCTCGAGCTAGCGATTCAAGGTAGCGAATGTTGTGGAGAAGTGTTTTATTTTTCATCACAATAGAGATGCCGTGTTTTAGTAAGTTACGATGTTTTGGGTGTTGTTGTCGTGTATCAGACTCCAGGCTGGCTGAGAGTCAACCTGCACCTCTTGAGGACACTCCAAACTTTGATATGTATATCAAGCATGGACTGCCCCCGATCTTGTTTGGCACTTTATGGCACCGATATACTGCTGACAATGTGGATTTACAATGGCCCTTGACGGGCTCATTCGAGGCAGCTAAATTGGACTATTTGCAAGATAAATTGTTTGCTAAGCGTAGCCGTCAAAGTATGTTTGATTCTTTAAGAGTATGGCAGAAGGAAGTCAGGGAACGTAAGTTGAGGGAAGAGAAAGCGGCTCTTAAAAGGTCCGCACAGACAATGGCGCAGAAAGCAAGAGAACACACCAAGAATGAGAATGAGCAGCGTTTGGAGCGCGCAGATAGGCTTTGCAGATTGAAAGAAAATAAAAGTTACGTAGTGCGAGAGGATGAACAGGATGAGAGGGAAGACATTTTGAGTACTCGACCCCCTCCTCCTTATGCCCCGCAGTCATTGTATCCCTCTCTACCAGCTCCCGCCTCTACTAGCGGGGTTCCGGGTCCATTGGCAAGTGCCCCACACCCACTTGGCGCAGCGATTTCTGCCTCCCCACCCTCCACATCGACGCCCCTCGTTTCTTTGCTTTCGGCCAGTTCACCTGCCCCCTCCCCATTTTCTCTGGCACTCCCTACCGTTTCCGCTAGCACCACCCCTAGCCAGGAGATGTCAACGCCGAGTTGCGGCGCAGGTAGCGGACTGCTCTCACAAGTACGGAAGTTGCTCACGCGTTCTACAGTTGGTTTGGATGAGAAAAGTATAGTAGCCAACCAGGCGTGCCAGTGGGCTAGGAATAACATTTATTCGTTTGAGGACATTTGGTCCACAATGAAAGATTTTGAGCCTTTGATGCAACAACATGCTTTATGGCACATGTCAAATGTACTGATATCGTTGTGGGAGCAGGGGTATGGAGGTGTGGCTCCCGCGACTTTACGAGATATACAGAGCGGAGCCTATAGAACGAATACTGGAGTGAAGGAGGTGATGCGCAGTCTACGCGCTTTATTACAGTATAGAAATGAATTACCCTCTGCAGGTACACCCCATTTTCCAGGTATACATCCAATGCGTGAGGTGCACCCTATCTTTCACCCCGAGATACCCGAGGTGGTAGATCCGGTCACGAAGGCTGTCACCAGGAATAGGGTAGATGCACATTTCCAGGAGCAATGGGTGTATACACCATGGAAGAGAAGTGAGGTACTGGCCTTAAAGGCCCAGTTGCCGGATTCTAGAAAGAACCCGACTGCATATTATAAAGAGTTGACGGAAGCTGCGTCTTCCACTGTGATGACTTTAGCTGATGTTGAACTGTTTTTTGGGCTTCTGGTCCCAGTTGATGTATGGCGACAGGTGAAGGGTACGGTCATTCGGAAGAATTGGGTGGTACGTGGCAAGAGTTACAGGATTGGGATAAGGAACGTAAGCCAGGGGAGAAGCCGAAAGCTGAGATTCTGGCGTTGCCGGGGCGAATAATAAAGTACATGCACTCTCTCATTCCCCCGAAGAAGGTAGACTGGGACAAGTTAACGGCTTGTAAGCAGAAAAAGGATGAGGCAGTCTCGGACTTCTTTACGAGGTTTGAGGAGACGTTTCTGGACTTTAGTGGGCAGGATGTGTCACAGGATGGTGGGTTGCGACTCTTTGTTAATAGGTTCGTATCGAACTTATTACCAGAGATTTCGGCAAGGTTGCAAGCGTCGGAGAGTACGTGGACGACGTCCTCTCCTTCCGGTATTCTCAGCATGGCTCAGTATTATGAACACAGAGAAAATGAGAGTAAGGACAAGCAGAAAAAGAAGGCTAAAGATTTGAAGACAAGGGTTTTGTTACAGCAAGTGTCGAGGGGTCGAGGGAGAAGCGCTGCACCGGGACGAGGAGGTGGCGGTTATGGCAGAGGCAAAAGTAGAGAAAGACTGGGACCGAATCAGTGTGCGAAATGTAAGCAAGAGGGGCATTGATGGAGGGATTGCCCTCTGTTTCAGTCGAATGCCGGTTCAGGGCGAGGACGAGGAAGAGGTAGTGGTGACTCCGGGAGACAGAATGCGCGATCAGATGGGGGCGGGAGGCCAGGAGGAAATTACTTTGACAATGGTGCAGATAGGCAACAGCTACAAAGGGGCGGTGGTCAGTATTATAATGATGACTACTCTGTGGACGATCTGACAGGGTTCTCCCATAACTGGGACAGCGTAGGACAGAGCGAGGGACCAGTGCCTGTGGAAGTTGATCAGAGGGGACCCTATGTCGAGGCAGACTTGTTGGGGTCTAAGCAAAAATTTCTAGTGGATACGGGTGCAATGAAAAGTTCAGTGGCTCATTCTCGGGTCCCGGGGGCGGCTCTGTCTGGCAAGAACAATATCTCTGTGGGTTTTTCAGGTACCCCGGTGATTAGCCCTATTTCCAAACCTCTTACACTAACGATTGATCCTTTCACTGTTGATTCGCCATTTTTATTGACCTCAAATTGTGGAGAAAATTTACTGGGCTTGGACTTATTGAAGAGGTTGCACGCCACCATTTATTGTTCCCCGGACGGCGTGTACCTCACACTGGGCCCGACTGTTGCTCGCCCTTTGCAATGCTTCTCTAAAGATGATCCGCTACCACCCGAATTCAAAGGAATACCCGACAGTTTGTGGGCTACCAATGATACAGATGTGGGAAAGATGGATATAGCCCCAGTAACAATAAAGGTTAAGGTGGGAGCGAAATTACCCAGGGTACCACAGTGTAGAATTCCTAGGGAAGGAGAAAAAGCCCTATTACAGATAATACAAGATTTGATTCAGTCAGGAGTGGTGGAGGAGACGGACTCGAATGTATGTAACAGCCCCATACTGCCGATCCTTAAAAGACGGTCACCTGATGCCGTAGATAATACCCCTGATGTCTATAGGTTTGTGATTGATTTGCGCCATGTGAATAAAGTAGTGGAGCCACAATATCCGGTGGTGTCGGACATCACTACGATATTGACAATGATTCCCCCATCGGCTAAGTATTTTTCTGTCTTGGACTTGAAGAATGCTTTCCTCAGTATCCCAGTACATGAAGACAGCCGTTATCTCTTCGGATTCTCATTGGCTGGCCGAAGCTTTAGGTTTAAGAGAATTCCCCAAGGTTACACAGAAAGTCCGAGCATATATAGTCAAGCACTGAAGGCACAATTGGACGAATTGGAACTTCCACCTGGCAACGTTATGCTGCAATATGTGGATGATATCCTGATAGCATCAGATGACGAGGAAGGTTGTTGAGATGCTACGATAAAATTACTGCATCATTTGGCCAGAAGGGGGCATAAGGTGTCCCTTCCAAAATTTCAATAGTGTCGAACGGAGGTTACTTACCTAGGTCACCTCCTTTCGAAAGTGGGGAGGAGATTGACGCCAGAGCGCATAAAGGCGATAACCACCATGAAGGTACCTAACACGCAGTGAGAGGTGCGCGCATTCTTGGGCATAACATTGTATTGTCACCAGTGGATACCTAATTATGCATTACTAACGAAACCCCTATTGTATCTGACTACTAAAGAAGTGCGCGAACCCCTGCCCTGGACCCCTGCATGTCAGGAAGCGTTTGAGTCACTAAAAACTGCTTTATGTTCTGCACCCGTTCTGGGGACGCCTGATTACCAGAAGCCTTTTGTGCTTTATGTACACGAGGCGGAAGGTTGCGCGTTGTCTGTCTTAACACAATGTTTCGGGGGAAGCAGAGACCCTGCGCTTACTTTTCTGTGATGCTCGACAATGTGGCAAGAGCGCTGCCGAGTTGTCTGAGAGCCACGGCGGCTGCTGCGGTCTCTATAAGGCAATCGGCAGGGCTCGTATTGGGTTCAGACCTCACAGTAATGATACCGCATGCTGTGGACATCTTGCTAAACAGAACACAGACGCAGCATTTAACTAGTGCTCGTCTTCCCGGCTATGAGATGACCCTCTTTGCACCCCATGTAACGATAAAAAGGTGTGCTACACTGAATCCTGCCACATTGTTACCTATCCCCACTGATGAAAAGGACGATGACATGCATGACTGTTTGTTTCGGACAGAGGAAGAGACAAAAGGGAGGGTGGATCTGACGGACAAGCCTTTAGACGAGCCGGATGGGGAGTTGTATTTGGATGGGTCTTGTTTCAAACTTGCAGATGGTACATCAACAGCAGCATATGCAATAACGACATTACAGACGGTAGTGGAGACCTCTAGAATACCTTACAATTCGGCTCAGGCTGCAGAAATTATAGCTTTACTGAGAGCATGTGAACTGAGTGAGGGACTGGACGTGAACATTTATACTGACAGCCAATACGCCTTTGGCGTGGCTCATAATTATGGGCGACTGTGGGCAGAACGGGGATTTCTGACTTCACATGGACAACGCATACAGCATGGTCCGCTGATATTACGATTGTTAACAGCATTGACGTTACCCAAGCGACTGGCTGTGATAAAGTGTAGCGCGCACAAGACAATAGTGGACGATGTGGGACGAGGCAATGCCTTTGCAGATCAAACGGCAAAAGAGACTGCTCGGACAAAATTACCACGGATGTTTGTGGCAGGCCCAGCTAGCTGGGTACCAGACGTTAACATGTTTGCAGATACTGTACAGAGTGTAAAAAACATACAAGAGAAAGCGACTGAGGATGAATTGAGGACATGGAAAGATGGTGGGGGACGATTGGATGCTGATGAATGTTGGACAGATGTGACCGATAAGAGACGATGGTTACTTCCGAACGCATATGTCCTCCCAGTGGTGACGATGGCTAATGGGCCTGCACATATTAGCGCCAAAGGGATATGTAAGCTGCTGGACCCAGTGTGGAGCAATAAAAATATCTCCAAAGTGGCGACTCACTTGGTCCAGCAGTATGGTATGTTTGAGGCACAATCCAGGAAAGGGTACCCCTGTCCCAGTGGGAAATTTTGCACCTCCCTCTTTCCCTTTTGAAGTGATTCAGATGGACTATATTGAGATGGAAAGGGTTAATAATTTGAAATACGTACTGGTGGTTGTATGCGCTTTCAGCAGATGGGTGGAGGCATTTCCAACAAAAGATTGTACAGCCATTTCTACCGCTAAAATGCTGATTAAGGAGTACTTTTCCCGTTTCGGATTGCCTAGGGTGATCTGGAGTGATAATGGCACGTCCTTCAATGCTGAATTGATGAAACAGATATGCAAGGGTTTACAGATTTCCCAAAAGTTCCACGCGGCCCAACACCCTCAGGCCGCGGGACTTGTGGAAAGGTTTAATGGGACATTAAAATTGAAGATGGCCAAAATACAGGAGAGTACGGAACTCCGTTGGCCAGATGCCCTTCCTTTAGCTTTGCTTTCTACCAGAGTGACAGTTAATTCCAAAACGGGTGTCTCCCCTTACGAGGTAATATTTGGCCGTCCGGCCAACGTTTGGGGTGTACCCAGACCCAAGTGCTTTTCTGAGATAGAATATCCTCTGTTGATAGACTACTTGTATGCTTTGACTAAAGATCTCCGTTCTATTCATCAGCAGGTAGCAGACACCCTGAAGCCGTTGCCGGAGGGGCCTGGACACTCCATTCACCCAGGGGACTGGGTCCTCATCAGAAGATACCAGCGGAAATCCTGTCTGGAGCCCAGGTGGTCAGAGCCACGACAGGTACTCCAGACGACGCGTACCGCACTTCGAGTTGAAGGCAGAAAGGCGTGGACGCACGCCTCCCACGTAAAGAAGGTGCCGCTGCCGCTACCCTACGACAAGTGGGTAAGAGAAGGCATTGCTGATGAGGAACATGAGCAAATACCCAGATATGTTCCCTTCTCGGATGCTTCACTGAGGGGAGAGGAGCAAGGTGACAAGACAAAATTAAAGTCACGTGCAGAACAAAGTGCTTCAAAGGGCTCCGTTGCTCCCATTGCTACTAGTGGAGGTGAATTCGAGAGTTCAGTGCATGCTACGGATACACCTGTTTTGTTCACTGACCCCGAAGTGCGAGGGAGCACTCGCTATAATCTGCGGCCCCGAAAAAAGTGAAAGTGTGCTGGACTAAACACTGGAAGAAGGGCTTAGCGGACATTCTGATATAAAAGAAGATTTAGTGGTAGGGATGGACTTGTAAGAGCCCTGGTGTTTAGCCGAAGATTGTGTTCCATGAGACTATAGAGTGGTGCGGGGCCCAGATTAAGTGCTCCTCTGTTTCAATTGCTGTGTGTCAACCGACGTGGGATTAAGGTATGGACGGTAAAAGCCTGCCTGTGAGGCTTTGAAGGACACAGGGAGAAGATCCCTTTTCAGGGTTGAAGAACCCCTCTGGCCGGTTTCTACGGATGTGTCTGGGACTATTTTTTTAGAGTATCTTTTAATTTTTGATATATTTTTGCAATTTGAACATGTACCCTTTTGGCCGCCCCATTCCTGATGAGGAGCAGCCCTTTGCGGCTCCTCCAAGACCCTTGCCTGATTCCCCCTGGTTGGCCCTTTCCCAGAAGGGAAAAATAGTACTCCCTATTATAGTGCTCATTGCCTTCCTAGTGACTCTTGGTATATTGTTTTTCTTGGATAAAGCCTATCCCGTTCATGTGTTTGCACCCACACCTACTGCTGTTCCTGAACATAACATTGTTACTGTGGATTATGGTGAACGAATGCTTAGACGAGGTTACAAAGAAAATGTTTTTATAAAGACTTTGCACCATGCTCATGCGACCACAAACATAACAGATTGTTGGGTCTGTGGACTCTTGCCTTCTGCTGCTTACAAAAAGGATAGATTTTTAGCACTCCCCTTGACACCTGTGAATAGTTGTGTGGGGTGGTACACTCTCATAGGTCTTGTTAAATATTTTCAGCAGCCAGACTTTCTGACTCCTTGACTGCAGAATAGGGGATCGACAATGACAATGCGAGTTCGCCCTATGCCCCCCTCTTCCCTTGGACGGATATATACTGACGGACGTTTTGATCAGACATTTATAGAGACGTGTGAGAAAAAGGTGGGCCGTTTTTTGACTCCAAATGATACTGACAAAGTTAGAGAAAGTTTCTTACAGCTGAATTCCTCCCTGTCCTACAGACACCCACCAAAAGGGAATGACAGTGTTAAGTCTTTGATACCCTTGGCTGTAGTGGGTCCACCACCATTCTTTTGTATAGAGGGTAGGGGTCCCATCAAGGTCGGCAATAGTTCTTGTAACGTGACAGCATCAATACGTTTGCCCCTCAGTCCATCCTTGGTTACTCCCCCTAGCATTTATTTTGTGTGCGGAGATAATGGATACTTATGGTTACCTGAAGGTTGGGGTGGGGTATGCTACCTAGCTTATATGATTCCGCCTGTATACGTGGCACCCTCCGATTATCACAAGACTCATCGTAGGTTTCCCAGTCCACAAGAGCAGCGTAAAAGGAGGGAACTTCAGGTAGATGACGTTGACCAGACAGACACTTCTCTACAACAGTGGACTGATTTCTCTAAGGGTCTCTTGCCTTTTTGGGGTCCGATATTTAATAGCAGGGCCATTCGACGACTGTCCAGAGTGATGGAAAAAGTAGTCCTTACTGAGGCAGACATTGCGACAAATATGTCTGTTGAGATTCAGGCTATGAGATTATTTACGATCCAGAATAGGATGGTGCTTGACGTCATCCTGGCAGATAGGGGCGGGGCCTGTCGCGTCATCGGGACGTCTTGTTGTGTTTATATTCCTGACTCAGCACCGACTGTTAATTTAGCTGTACAGAAACTCCATAGATTAGCGACTGAACTTCATCAAGATAACGGGACATGGTCCTTACAGGGATGGCTCTGGGGTGTTTTCTCCTCCTGGGGTTGGAAAATATTGATGGGTTTAGTTGGTGTGGTGAGCATTCTACTGACGTGTTGCCTCTGTGTATACTGTCTTCCCCCATGTTGCTCAATGTGTGCTACAAATTTGCGACAACAAAAGAAGGTGTCAGGTCAATATACTGCCTCTATTATTACTGAACTTCCTGATGCACATTGGTTGATGCTTATTGCAGATGATGTTTTTGAATAAATATGAAGCCCTGCCCTTAGAATGGTTGTGAAGGCGCTACTTTTTGGCAAATAAATGAATGGCACCAGTTAGCCAATGATGCTAAAAGGAGGTCTGATAGAATTCATTTTTTCGATGCCTCACTCATCCCCATTTTTATATGCAAGTTAGCATCATGTGACTAACTGATACATTACTCTTGCTTTGACATTATTATTCACTTATATGTGTGACGATATTAGTTCCTTAGCTTAGCCTGTGTGCCCCCATTTTGTATATCTCCCTGAGCTTGCGAGTCGTACTCGCTCATCTGCCCCTCCCGTAGGAATAGAGAAATTCACTAAGACAGCAGTTTTCGTTTCTCAGCTAACGGTGGCCGAAACTAACAAGTCTCTTTATCAGTAATGTTCTCATGCCCCAAAGACGCTGAAGCCTAGCTCCGCGGCCTTGAGTAAAGATAGCGATGTATCTCTTGCAGGTGCAGATGCCTACTGTATGAGGACATTGTTCCTCTGTCTGGGTTTCAGTAATTTTCCAGAAGGGGCGTACCCCAATGTACTGTGTTGCATTATAATGTACTGCTGTGATGAAGAGAGTCAGTCCTCTCGTTCGCACTCCTAGGAGTGAGGTCGGACAGGGCCCTCTCATATGAGTGTGTTTGGCCTAATAAAGACTATTGTTTATTCTTCTCCACTGTCCGACTGACTTTCTACAGAATTCCTATAGGTGAGTGCGGTAAGTCACTCGGGTGGATTTGAGCCACGCTTATCAATAGGGAAATAAGTCTTGACCCAGTTCCTTGTGGGAACAGTCCAGCACACACTGCCAAGCCAGGTCCTTCCTGGACCGGAAACAAGCATCCTGGGACCGGTTTCAGGGTATCACCCTTCATCAGCCAGGCTAGCTCAAATCCAGTGGTGTAATGAGCACCGGATCCACGTCTCGGCATACCCTTCCCACTTAGGGCGACATATGCAAAAGAAACAATTGATTGATGGAATGCTGGACAATGCAAACATTCACCCCAAGTCACAAGGATTTGGGTTAAATACATCATTTTTTGCTCACCACGCCACCCCAGTTTGGACCGGGCCATATGCAAATCAGTCTTGACCCTGTTTCTTGTAGGAATACTCCAGCCCGAACTTCTAAGCCAGGTCCTCCCTGGACCGTAAACAAGCATCCTGGGACCGGTTTCAGGGCATCACCCTTCATCAGCCAGGCTAGTTCGATTCTAGAGGTGTAGTGAGCATGGGACCTACGTCTGGGCATACCCTTCCCACTTAGGGCGACATATGCAAAAGAAACAATTGATGGACAGAATACTGGACAATGCAAACATTCACCCCCAGTCACATCTGGGTTAAATCCATCATTATTTTGCTCACCACACCACCCCAGTTTGGAATCTGCCATATGCAAATCAGTCTTGGCCCTGCTCCTTGTGGGAAAAGTCCAGCCCTAACTTCCAAGCCAGGTCCTCCCTGGACCGGAAACAAGCATCCTGGGATCAGTTACAGGGCATCACCCTTCAACAGCCAGGCTAGCTTGAATCCAGTGATGTAGTGTGCACAGGACCCATGTCTGGGCACACCATTCCCACTTAGGGCGACATATGCAAAAGAGACAATTGATGGACGGAATGCTGGACAATGCAAACATTCACCCCCAGTCACAAGGATCTAGGTTAAATCCATCATTCTTTTGCTTCCCACACCTCCCCAGTTTGGACCCAGCCATATGCAAATCAGTCTCTTTGATAAGCAGCACTCTCCTGAACTTTCAATCACTCTGCCTCCGGAGCATTTGCAGTCGACTTTCCACCGCAGAGAGAGGTTGGAGGCACCAAGGAGCAGTCCCATAATGGTCTTCCCCGGTTTCCTTACCAAGAAGGTGCAGGATAATGGCGTGGTGAACAGGGCGGACCGGAAGCTTTGAAGATCTGCTAACACTGGAATGGTGAAGAATATTACAAACTTAACTAATACTGCGGCAAAAATAGCACTGTCTCGAAGGGTGGGACTAGGATCCAAGGAAAGTGGCGGGCTGCTTTCCTCAAAATAAAACCCAAGAGCCCTATTCACAAACTGCATTTTGTAATATGTGAAGTAGTACTTCGGTATTACTATTCACAGAATATAATTCACACATCGACGACCAGACACCAACCACCTCTGCTCTCCTAACTTATCTGCGCAGAGTTCTCCACCATGGTGGTGAAGATTTCTATACATGTAGATATACCTTTTAGTAGTAAATGTGGGCAGGAACACGGACGTGGAGGAAAAAGGCAAACTAACTACTAAATGTGGGAGTTTAGAGGTATTTAAAGAGGGGTTTGGCATGGACAAGCTAATACGAAACACACACCCACAAAAGAGTAAGACAATTGTAAATCACAAAATACACTTATAAAGTTACGACAGATCGAAAGATGTGAAAATAGGTGCAAATGTATTACAACCAGGCCTTGGAGTGAGTTAACCACCACACATCACCACCCAATGGTACTGCAAAACGCTGCCGTAGAAAACAATGGTGGCAAGAAATTAAAGTAACACTTATAGGAATAAGTGTTGAAAAAATGTAAGTAGTTTGACATTTACAATCTGATAAATATAACATCAAACGTGTGATTTTTTTGTTTGTACATCAATTAAATATATAGTTTTACCTAGTATTCTAAATGTTACATAAAAATAAATATGGTAGGGAAGTATTTGTTTTTAAATTATTGTTTACAAATTAATATTTAGAAATTAATTGATGTATTTAATTATTTAAACATATTTGATTTGATAAATTTATGTCGTCTAAATTTGTTTATTATATTATGGCTACTCATACATTTTTAAAATTAATGCAATAATAATATACATTGAAATATGTGTATTCTTTTTAAAGAATAATAGACATTATAATCATTTTCGGCATAGCTTCCCATAGGGAAGATCTTCACCTCGGTGACAGCGATCACTATCAACAGATGAAAAGTTACTAATAGTACGAGTAAATATACACATGATTAAATGTGAATGTTTATATTTTACCTTTGTGAGTCTGGCACTAGGCTTTTGCCCTTTATTTGAAATGTGCTTGATAGAGAGGACCACCGCCCGCTGAACAGCAGCACTGCACAGGGTCAGACTCTCGCTGTTTGCACATGCAAAATCTGGCTTGTATTGCAACACTCTCCACGACTGTTGCTTCACCCCACTGCTGCTGACTGGAATATGACTGGGCATGAATCTAGGGAGAGTCGGTACAGCTTTTTCTTCTTCCGATGTAGATTTTAAAATGAATGCCAATTTAGATTGTGTGGTAATTTAATTGTATAGAAAACGTGTTTAAAGCGCTGTAGATACATGATTTATTTGACACCTTTTTATTTTCAATAAATTTTACTCTGAACTTAAAAAAAGGTATAATTCCTACTTCATTATAGCCATATATATATCTGAATCTCCGCTCTCACATACAAAGACTCAGACAGTTAATGATAATAATACCTGGCTAGCGCTGCTTTTTAATAAACGTTAAACGGTCCTATTTTACCCTTAATTTGGCTAAACAAAGACGAATTAGTCAATAGCGAGCACGTCATCGAGTGCTGCAAATGGGAAGAACCCTCGTGTGCTGTAACCTGAGACAGGGTGGCGGTTTGCACTTCGGGAGAGCCCAGTCAGCTAGAAAGGGACACCGCATGACCTAGTGGCATGCGGAACCTCCGGGATCTCCAGCAGCCCCTGAGCCGCTCTGTAGACTGGAGAGCTCCTCTCGAGGCAAGGGTACCCCGAGGGCCGCTCGCAACGTGCGACCTTCTCAGGGCACTGTGCAACGACCGGCCTGCCACAAACGAGATTTATTCTTTAAAACAGATTGTATCATTTAACACTGTCAATAATGAACACCACCTATCACTTCCTTCGTATGTAACCATAAGTCAACCCAAAATGCACAGTTCTTGACCGCACACATACACAGTCACACAGGTTTCACTAAAAACGTCACTGGTGACATTACATAACATACTATTGACTTTTTTTCATGATATCTCCATGAATACAGTGCAATTCCTATTTTGAGGTATGTTTTATTATTTAGGGATTTTGTTAAGCACTGTTATTTGCTGATAAAACCTATTGGGGTTCGACTTATGAGTTTCACATAGCAGATTTAACTAGAAATTGTGAAGGAATTTTAGGTTTGGATTTGGAACAATAGTGCCACTTTAAATGTCTTTTGTTGTGACAAATATGTAGATGTATATAGTTACACTTTCCATAGGAAAGGTATTTTTTTTGTTTCTTAATAATTTTGCTGCTACTCTGAATCGGCACAAAACGTTAAAAAATAGTACATCCAGTTTTTGTTCCTAGTGGTTCGTGCAGATACGTAAAACTCAGGGCAAAAAAAGGGAGGTTCTGAAAAGTTCTATTGCTCATTTTTTCCAGGAGGATTATTTGTGCTTCAATACAGAAAACACAAGTGGATATATATATATATATATATATATATATATATATATATATATATATATATTCAATGAAAAAACCATTGGTTATAGAACATATATAGTTAGGAATTTGCATTTACAAAACCTTATTTTACTCGCATAAAACCATTGAAATTCCATATATAGTTAGATGCGCTAACTATATATCGCGCACCCGCAATCCACTGCTGATGATGTCACATATTACATCATTCATGACATGGTCAGTGACATCACTGATGACATCACTGATGACATCTCAAATGACATCACTGATGACAACATCCAGTGACTGTATGTTTCTGTAAAGTTAAAATATGTCTTACATATTGAAGAATGAGTGGATATATAAATGTCTGAATGAAGGATTTAGTAGGTGCATGACTGATTGTATGAGGGAGTGATTAAATGTGTCTCACTGAGTGCATGGGTTAGTGATTAAACTGTATTAATTTGTGCATCATTATATCTGTTGTTCTGTAAACTGCTGCATGTGTTGATCAGTAGCTATATGAGTAACTATATGGGTTATTGATTGGTTGCCCAAGTATTTGTATGGGAGACTGAGTATGTGTGTGAGTGGCTGGGAGGTGTGTGACTCTGTGCATAGATGTGTGAACAGCTGATTCACTAGATGTATGGGTTCAAAATTGCATGTGGAAACAGCTGTATGGGTGGTTGACTGTGTGCATGAGTGTATTGGTGAGTGAATGGATATCTCAGTGCTACATGTCAAAGTAAGTACATATGTAAAACACAGTACATGTGAGAGTTGACATATATAAATAACTGTATAAGAGCTAGTGAATGTGTCAGTGGTTGCATGGATCATTGACAACTTGTATCAGTGATTGTATAAGAGAGAAAATATGTGTTAGTATATGTTTGAATAAGTAAAGTTTGTATAACTGTATAGTTGAGGAAATGGAGGTGTGATTGATTGTTTGCATGACTGACTAGTTGTGTGAGTAACTCCATGAATGAGTGACAGTCTGTGAGTGTCTGTTTACACTGATTGTATCTAAGGTTATATTAGAGTCTGAAGAGGTTCATCGTATTATCACATGAATGATATCATCAGTGATGTCATTTGATATGTCATCAGTGATGTCATCAGTGATGTCATTTGAGATGTCATCAGTGATGTCATCAGTGATGTCACTGACCATGTCATGAATGATGTAATATGTGACATCATCAGCAGTGGATTGCGGGTGCGCGATATATAGTTAGCGCATCTAACTATATATGGAATTTCAATGGTTTTATGCGAGTAAAATAAGGTTTTGTAAATGCAAATTCCTAACTATATATGTTCTATAACCAATGGTTTTTTCATTGAATTTTCAAGGTTTTGTAAATGCAAATTCCTAACTATATATGGCCTATAACCTATGGTTTTTTCAGTGAATTTCATTGGTTTTTTAATAGCAAATATCAAAAGCTGTAAAATGTCAAGTACGTGATAGGTAAAAACGTTTTCGTGTTTATGCACGCTGATGTGCTTTGAACGCTGCCCCCCTCCCCTCTTTTCTCTTAGTAGTACTCTCTCTTTGCAGATAGTGAAGAGTAGTTAACGCAGGCCTTTACCCCCGTTGTAATCCGTCGTGCCTGCTTGTCTCTCCATTTGATTGATTGTTATCCAAGCATTTACTGTTTTACAATTGATTCTCTTTGGTTCATTCTCTATTTACAAACAAGCACAAAGTCGCAATACTCTGTTTAGTCTTTGCAGATAGTGAAAAATCGTGAAAAATCATGTAAAAAAATAAAAGTAATCGAGCAAAATCAGTAGGCCACTAATTGGATCTCTTTTTGACCTCGCTAAAATAGAAATATTAGGAACAACCCTTCATGAGAAATACGAAAATAGTGAGATGAACTGAGCTCCACACCATGAGGGCTGCAAGACAGCTCGGCTCCGCCACCCACCCCGCCCAAAATAACGACAAACCCTATGCAAATATTAAAAATATAGACAACACACCAGCAAAGAAACAGGGTAAAACATTTTATTAAATAACTATTTACATAACTATTTTATACTTTTTATTGCCCGATCCGGCTAGCTCAATCGATCGAGCATGAAACTCATGCACTCTGATAGCAAGCGTTGCTACTGATGCTATGCAGACCAAAACTGGTTTTCAGTTTGTACATTTTTCTAGATTTTTCCATCCAAGGTTGGTTGACTTTGTAGAACGATGGCTTCAGATTTTCAACATACGGTGTGGTGGCGCGGACTGGGAGGGGGCGCTTCGCTCCTGCCCCCTCCCCAAGTAAGATTTTCATACGTGAAAGTACGTTAATGGTTTTGGTCCCTGAGTTGCTTCAATGTCACTGCCATTCTCAAATGGCATAAGTTCTGGATGTTGGGTGCCATAGTTCAGAGTTCTGAGCAGCGCTTGTAACACTGTCTGAAGCTTATTTCCACGTACTGCATCTTCACTATTCTCAAAGTAAGTGAGTGTCGTTTGTGGACCTGACTGCATTTGAAAACAATGTGATATGTTACCTTCCTAAACCGCTTGACGGAGGCCCCCGAGGGGCGGAGTGATGGCCATGGACTCGGAGAAGACGCTTGGCTCCGACCCCCTCCCCAAGTCTTATAGCACCGGTGTAGCCTGAGATCGCCCCCGACATAGGCGGCCGGCTCCCGGGGTCCGGCGGAACTTTTTGCCTTTTGATGACTCTTCTATTCTGGACCTTGTCCCACAATCCGTTTGACCTGAAGACACGCTGTAGTGGGGCGCCCCTTTACCGTTTTAGTTGCCATTCCGCCCGCTTTTGCTACACTGTGCCTCTTCCGCCATTCAGCTGTTTACCGCCCGCTCTTGCAACTACAGCGTCTCGCTCACCATGTAGTTGAGTTGCTCCCGCTCTTGCGAAGCAACGATAAGCGACTGCCACAGGACTCTCAAAATGGCGGCCGGCTCTTCAGATTTGGGCGTGGTCCACTAAAATGGCCCTGGGACACCTTGGAACTCGGACGCTTCCCTGATAGGGCTTGGGTCCCATTCTCGAAAGCGTCCCCTCAGCCGTGAAGATTCTACAAAAGTCTTGGGGGCCCCCGACTCCCGCAGGCTTCTGGTGGGGAGCGGCTGCCATGTTTGCTCGTGGAATGGCCACGACGGACCTACGAGATGGTAGTGCTCTCATGCTGACGCCAGCTTTAGTCTGAAACATCCAGAAACACTGTAGACTACCAATTCGATCAGTTCCGGTAGCGCCCCAACATGACCCGGTAGAGAAGAACTTGCCCTCCCCTCTTTGACTGATGGTTCTTGTTGCCTGTCCCCTCTGTTGTCATTTTACAGAACTTTTTGGACTGCTGAAAGGGGTTGTGTTCCGAACGCTGGTTGGTGGAGACATTTTGACTATATTCTTGACCTACGTTGTCGCGTAATGCGTTATATGACACGCCGCGTTAGCGCACCCGGAAGTAATCCGGGGCGCGGCGCGCAGCGCGTAACGTAAGCATAACAGGTCATGTGACTTGTTAATAAAACTTTTTATTGGTTCATTTTACTTTTGTTATTTTAATAATGAAAAGCTTGGTCATATGACCTAAAAAATACGCTTTTTATTGATTTCGAACTTTTTTTTTTTAAAACATATATGTTATAATATTCCAGGCTAATGTACTTTCCCCGAAAATTTACAACTGTCCTGCAAGTAAAATATATTCCTTTTTCGAGAAAAAGGGCGTTTCTTCGTTCCATGACGGAGCCGTTGAGTAAAAGAGACTCGGCCTGCTGTCTTAGTCGCCGATACGCCTGATTATCAGATTCTTATCGATCACTTTATGTTGCAGGAGAGGAAAACACAACTGCCCTTGACCATTTATCTTTACTGCGTTCCTACATATTACACCTTTTATCCGTCATGTAATTGGACTGCTTTATTTCACTTGCCTTTTACTGATTCGAAAACAGTGACTAAAAGTAAAAACTTTACCAATGTAAATACTACTACCATGTTTTGTTTTAAAAACCTTTATTGTGAAAATGTCAGCATACAAATACGGGCCTATAACCACGTGGGCCGGCCACGGAGCAAACTGAAATTCGAACTTTCAATAGTACAGTAATCAATAACACATCAGAACTTAATATCAATAGGGATGTCGAAATATTCAATCAATTCTCGTCCCCGCCCGCCATGAGCATCAAAACTGCATTCATATCTCGTGATATCAAGGTTGTTCAACCAGTACACAACAATGAGTTACGAGTCCCATTTATACCGGCGCCATTTTGGGCGAGGCCGGGCAGGTCCAAGATATAGTCAAAATGTCTCCACCAACAATCGGCCAGACCAGAACCCCTTTCGGCCCTTTATGCTACAAGATGGTGTCTTCCATTCAGAAAATATTGTTGACAGCATTTTGAAAGGAAACATAAACAGCCGTTCTCCTAGTGAGTCTCACATTGTTACATTTAGGAAGAATGTTGAAGAGTAGTATGTGGAAAATCTGAAGCCATTTTTCTACAAACTCTCAATCAGCCTTGGATGGAAAAAAAAATCCTGAAGAATGTACAAACTGAAAACCAATTTTTGTCTGTATAGCATCAACAGCAACGCTTGAGTCAGCTTTGTGTCAAGCCGCCATTTTGATTCAATCAATAACGTCCCCCTGCACACATTCAGGGACCTGGTCATGTCTTCAGATGAAACGGATTGTGGGACAAGAAGCAAAAAGGAAAAGGAAAAAAGTTCCGTCGGACCTCGGGAGCCGGCCGCCTATGTCATGTGCGACCTTTGGCCACACCAGGGCAATAGTGAAGCTGCAGCAGGTGCAAATAAGCTTCAGACAGTCTTCAACTTAGTCTGATTCTTATAATAAGTGCGTCGACAACACACACAAGTGAAATTAGGCCTCTCACTTGAATTCATTTGACTTTCGGCGCAGCATTGTAGGATGGCCACACCAGTGCGGCAACTTGCTGGACACCACCTCGGTGCCATCCGGATCTCGGCGCGTTCGAGTCACTGTACCGCAAGAGTGACCGGAACTCAGCTGGACACGCCGTCTTTCAGCGCAGCATTGTAGGATGGCCACACCAGTGCGGCAACTTGCTGGACACCACCTCGGTGCCATCCGGATCTCGGCGCGTTCGAGTCACTGTACCGCAAGAGTGACCGCAACTCAGCTGGACACGCCGTCTTTCGGCGCAGCATTGTAGGATGGCCACACCAGTGCGGCAATTTGCTGGACACCACCTCGGTGCCATCCGGATCTCGGCGCGTTGTGCTGCCTTTGGCCTACTGTAGCCGCAAGTGTGGACGCAACTCAGTTGGACGGCGAGTGAAACGCTAAGGGGCGCCGCACTGCAGCCGAGGAGCCTGCAGGAGTCGAGGGCCCCCAAGACTTTTGTAGAATCTTCACGGCTGAGGGGACGCTTTCGAGAATGGAGCCCAAGCCCTAGCAGGCAAGCGTCCGAGTTCCAAGGTGTCCCAGGGCCATTTTAGTGGACCAGGCCCAAAACCGAAGAGCCGTCCACCATTTTAAGAGTCATGTGGCAGCCGCCTATCGCTGCACCGCAAGAGTGGGAACAACTCAACAACATGGTGAGCGAGACGCTGTAGCCGCAAGAGCGGGCGCAACTCATCTGGATGGCCGCCACCTGGGGAGGCCCGTTCACGCCGCCTCCCCCACGCCTCCCCCCGGGCCGCCCCACGCCAATTTTCGGAGCAGCATTGTAGGATACCAAAACCAGTGCAGCAGTTTACTGGACATCACCTGGGTGCCATCAACATCTGCCTTGGAACTATTCGCACAACAGACCGCTACTGACGAGGCCTCCCTCCGCAACACCCTGGACTCCCAACGCTGTTTTTCTTTGCTGCATTGTAGGATCCCAAAAATCAGTGCGGCACCCAGATGACATCACCTGGGTGCCGTCCAGAACTCAGCACGTTGTGCTGCCTTGGGACTATTCGCACAAAAGACAGCTTCTGACCATTGTTGCTTTTTTTTGTGAAAAATGTTTAAATGTTTTTACAGTTTTTGTTCCGTTCGTTATATTTAAAAGTTAATAAAGTTTTATAATCCCACTTTGTTGGAGTGCTATATATTTTTAAAAAATCGGGTGAATGGGGCCTTGAATCGGGTTATTGTCATGTGTGGGCTTTGCAAGTGTACTGCTACAGGATCGGACATTTCAAACTCAAATGCACGTTCTTTTTCTTACCTTTCCGAAGCATGGAGCGCAATAGCAGGCAGAGAAAGGGTGATGCAAGTGTTGAACACTGCCTGGCCTGGAAGTTGCTGGCAGTGCCCCCCCCCCCCCGCCCGCTCCTGAAAGAGGACACACACACACCGCCCGAGTACTTCACAGATCTTTAAAAGACCATGCGCTTGTTCATGAGGCTTAAATGGTTTATCACCCCTTCTAGAACCCCTGCATCGACCCTCTGACGTTTCCTGGAAGAATTACCATGTAACACAATACCAAGCCTTGTCAACTGAAACCCCCGAGGAATCGTGGGGCATATTATCAAGGGGGTTTATCTCCGCTTTTTTGGCTTTAAAAGCCAAGAAAGCGGAGATAAAATTATCTCCCTATTACCAAGCTGTCGCTAACACCAGTTAGTGACAGCTAAAAGGAGATAGCGACCATCTTGGGCCCCGCTTTGCATGTCAGTGATATTTATTACTAATGACATGCAAAGTGGGCGTGCCAAGATGTTAGCGACTGGAAACAGTCCCTAACATCGCTATCTCCTATTACCAACTTTTGGAGATATTCGCGCTAAGCGCGAATATCTCCAAAAGCTAACACCTGACCTGAGCAGTTCTTAGCCATGTTATTCAATGGGAGGTGGATAACATGGCTAAGAGCATTTGCTTGATAATACATGAATATCGCTGACTTTTCTGCGATATTCATGCATTGCGGCCGTTTTTTATCGCATTTGCGATAAACCTTGCTAATAGCAAGGTTTATCTGCGATAAAAATCGCCGATGTGCGGCGATAATTTTTGTCTCTAAACAAGTGAGAGCCAAAAATTATCGCTAGTTGTTGGTAATATGCCCCCGGGTTTTTGCTTGCAGAAATCGGGAGGCGGGAGACTAGCACTGAAATCAGTAGTCTCACGCCTGAATCGGGAGGGTTGGCATGTCTGGATTCTCTACAGCTGGGGCCATAAACTACATCCGCAGGGGTAGGTGATAGCCTGGGACCAGCCTGGCATCTAAAATGGCTGCCGTGCACGACAAAATTGTGGCATTGGAAAAAAGACAAGATGGCGCAGACAATGTTTATCAATAAGGATTCATTTATAACAAAATATTTTATCGCAGTGACAAATTGGCGGTCAACACTTCCTGATTTCCATTGAATCGAACGTTAACAGACGTCACGCAGCAAAAAAAAAAAAAAGCTCACGCACAGCCGCTGGAAGAGATGTATCAACATATATGAGCCTCCTCAGCCACCCTCAGGAAACATAGAGGATTAGGATACGTCTCCCGCACCCCCTTATACCTAGTAATTTAATTAAAACGAAGCACAAAATGGCGAATTCCCGTTTCGCTACCAGTTTGCGGCCCAGTTCGCGGCCCGTGAAGCGCTTCTACCGTGAAAAATCATTTTTTTTTTATTTTCCCCACGGGACCCTTTAATAACCCCAACAACATTCCTAGGGGGTCAAGAGGGGTATACCTTGCCCCCTTTCATTAAATTCCCCCTTCGTTTTTCACCTCTTCTTCTCTCTCGAGCCTACCGAGAGATAAGATGGCGGCCGCTCCGGACTGTTTAGAATGTTGACAGACACCGGAGAGCCAATCAGCTTTCTGCGCGCAAAGTTCCGTTTCGCGAAAAGTAAGCGAACCGGAGCGCAGCCCGGAGCGCTGTTACAGATATATATCTTGTTTTGAACGTTAATTTCTCAAAAACTACTGGAGCACATATATTGAGACCTAGCAAAGGCACATCGGGCTAACAGTCCCTACAATTTTGCCAAGTTTCGTGCAAATCCATTCAGCCGTTCGAGCTAAAAGTGAGTCCAACCGCCCTATGGAAATTAACATGGGAAAAACGCGTTTTGGGACCCCCCTTTTTTCTCGGCCCCCCCTCGACAAAACCCCCCCAAATTTTCAAGGACTGCTCAGAAACAAAATGTGCCATTTTCCTGAAAATTTCAGCCGATTCCGTCCACAAACGCCAAAGTTATTAGACATAGAATTTTCAAAAATCCCATAGGGAATAAATCCTAACTATATATACCTACTGGCGATAGCCAGTAGGTAATATATATATATAGTTTTTAAAACACCACCTTTCATTAAAACTGATGTAGCAATGGCCCTAGACTCAGTGGCGCGGGGCAAGGCCCCGGGTCCAGATGGGGGGCCCGCTGACGTCTTTCTCCACGAAAAAACTTGCTGGGGGAAGTATATCTTGAACCTGGCGAATGCGGTAGCTTTAGGGGCACCAGTGCCAAATTCGTGGCTGGGGGCAGTAATAATACCCGTATTCAAAAAGGGAGGTAAAACCATACTGGGGAATTACAGGCCCATCAGCCTAATGCATACGGTCCAGAAGGTTGTAGGTAAAATGACCCTAACAAAGATCATGAACTGGGTGGAAGAATCTAATGTATTATCTCCCTATCAAGCTGGATTTCGTAAATTGACCAGCACGATAGATCAGATCTTTCGGTTTACCCTGCTATATTGAAAACAGTGCAGCTGGAGAAGGGTAGTCTGTACGCTGCCTTCATCGATTTGCGTGCAGCTTTTGATTTAGTGCATACAGCTTGGTACAAGGGACAGTGTTGTGGCCCTTAGAATAATACGTACTAATTCTTCCTCCACCATTGCTGTGGCTGTTGCGAAATATTTAGGCTGGGTATGGGCAATTAGAAAAACTTTCCTGGCACAACAACAGGATGTTTAGAGAAATGCAGTCCTTTTTCTGCCCCTCCAATTAGCTATTGAGAATCTGCCTATATATTGGTGTTGTATCTGTATGAATTTTGTGGTTTTATAGTGAATTTTAATGGAAGTCTTGAAGCTTTATTTTTTAACATCTCTGTGATTGTAAATAGGTTTTTAACATTATTGCTATGAACGTATGGTTTTATATGTGTTCTGTTTTTATGAGTTTTTTTACCTTGAATAAAGCATACTTGACTGACTGACATATATATATATTTACTGAAAAAAACATAGGTTTCAGACATGTTATAGTTAGGAATTAGCATTTAAAAAACCTTAGAAATTCACTGAAAAAACCATAGGTTTTAGGGGTGTTATAGTTAGCTGGACATTTCACTCATACAAAACCATTGAAATTCCTCCGTTATAGTTAGTTGTCCTAACTCTAACTCGAACGCCCGCAATGCACTGCTGATGATGTCACATATTACATCATTCATGACATGGTCAGTGACATCACTGATGACATCACTGATCGCCTCCAATACAGGTGGTGCTGTCTTGGCCACGGAATTCACTGCTTGAAAGCGGGGCAGGCGGCACCCAGCACGGTGCCTCTTTCCACTTGGATTTAATTTTGGTTCGAAGTGCGAGGAATTGAAAGCTGCCCCACGAGGGGAAGAGGGTTGGCACATTACAATGCCTAGAACGCCTTGCAAAAGGCTACGCCCACTGCGGCAGGTATTGGAAATCTTTACAAGTATGCACAAATAAAAACCGCTTCCTAACCTTTGTGAACAGTGCAGTGCCTCTGATGAAAGGATCAAGAAAATTCTGAAACGCGTCAGGCTGATTTGCTATCTGTTGAAGACTGTACTGGTGTGGCTGTCTGCTGGAAAGCTGTGAAATGGATTAAAACAATAGTGTCAATTAACTTCATGTGGCTTCGCTTCGTTTGGGGCTTACCAGTTTTGTTGGATGTAATTCCGGCTGTTGCCCAGCCATGAAGCGAAGCCCACCGCTTGGAGGCGGGTTCATGCAGACATCGAGTTGTGGATTGCAGTAATGAAAAGAAGGCAAGTGCGGCGCCAATACAGGTGGTGCTGTCTTGGGCATGAAATTCACTGCTGGAAAGCGGGGCAGGTGGTACCCAGCATGGTGCTTCTTCCACTTGGATTTAATTTTGGTTCGAAGTGCGAGGAATTGGAAGCTGCCCCACAAGGGGAAGAGGGTTGGCGCACTACAATGCCTAAAAGGCCTCGCAAAAGGCCACACCCTCTGCGGCAGGATGGTGAAAATAAAACTTTTCTCTACCGTACCTGAGCATGTGTCAGCCCGTTTGTAGCAGAAGCGGGATTGGTGGAATATATATACATATATATATATATATATATATATATATATATATATATATATATATATATATATATATATATATATATATTCAGGCTCACATCCTTCGCAACGGCGCCGGGACACCAAGACAGCGGTGCAATCCAGGGGCAAAGGTAACCCTGTGTACAGATTCTGTTTCACAGCGCGTAGCCACCGCTACGCGAATGCTCTCTCCTCGATGAACAATGATCACTCCTAGTCCATTATGCGCATTCCAGATAAGTTTATTTTCTTAAATGCAGCATCGTGATGACAAACACGGAATAAACCCAACGCGTTTCGGCGAAACACTCGCCTTGGTCACGGGTGGTTCCATTACCAGTGTTCAAACAATAAATAAAGTTCCACGTGATAAGTGATAAAAATAAAAATAAAAATAAATATAAATAATAATAAACTAAGGACTCAAGACCCTATTATCGTGGCCATCTTGGAGTGGAGTATACTCTCATGGATACATATGGCCCACTGCCACATAGTGTGCAAGTTCCATATACACACTCATGTATATATATATATATAAAAACCACCAGTTATGTATTCGCCATTAATCTTTAATGAAGGAAATTGGATATTGGATAGGTATTTATAGAGCGCTAACGTTCGCTCCGAAGGGAGCATCTTGGCGCTGTAAAACCTGGTACCAGATCACCGGGAAGGTGGTTGAGGGCTAGATGGCTGCTTTGGTCCAGTCATCAGAGAGATTAAAAATCCACGTTTTGAGGTGTTTCCTAAACGGCTTCTCATGCGTCTGAAGTCTGAGGTGCCTTGGCATGCCGTTCCAGGCTCTAATAGCCAGGGTACTGAGTGTTTTTCCACCTTTAGACTTCAGGTTGAATTTAGAGGGGGTCATGAGGTTTTCTTGTGAAGATCTGAGAGTGCGACCCGGGGTGTAGTGAGGGAAGCGCCTCGACAGGTAGGATGGGCCGGATTTGTTGAAGGCTCGGAAGGCTACAATGAGAATTTTAAAGAGTATTCTCTTGTGCAAGGGGAGCCAATGTAGGGATTTGAGGGCAGTGGAGATAGAGGATTTGCGTGGGAGTTTAAGGACAAGCCGCGCAGCAGTGTGCAGGACACTTTGGAGTTTCAATCGGGTGGATTTTTTGGTCCCTGCCAGGAGGCCATTACAATAGTCCACTCGAGAGAGTATGAGGGCTACCGCAATGGTCTTTCTGGAGTCGAGCGGGAGGAAATCAAAGAACTTTCGCATGGACTTTATAATGCCGAAGCATTTACCTGCTACGGCTGCGACATGGGTATCGAAGGAGAGATCGGAATCGTAAATAACTCCGAGGTTTCTGGCCGATGAAACAGTCTGAGGAGGGGCAGCAGAATTATCAGGCCACCACAGGGCGGGACAGAAAGATGCATTCTTTCCAATGGGCAAGATCTCGGTCTTATTCGAGTTGCAGCGGAGGTGGTTGGCGTCCATCCATTGAAAAACCTCTGTGAGGCAGCGCTTGAGATTAAGTTCGGCCGTGTTGGAATTGTCGTCGAGAGGGATGACAAGCTGAGTATCGTCAGCATAGGACGTGACAGTTATGCCGAACGATTCTATAAGAGTAAGCAGGGGGATGAGATATATATTGAAGAGGAGGGGACTAAGAATGGAGCCCTGGGGAACTCCACAGAAGATCTTTTTCTCTTTCGATTGGAAAGGGCCCAGTGAGACAGTTTGAAACCTGTCACTGGGGAATGAACTGATCCAGGCAAGGGCTGAGTTAGTAACGCCGATGTCCATAAGTCTGTTTAGCAGAATGGAGTGGGAAATAGTGTCGAATGCCGCCGTGAGGTCAAGAAGGATCAAAATGGCCTTCTTCCTTTGATCTTGGAGGCTTTTGATGGTATCGGTCAGCTCG
Organism: Lissotriton vulgaris; assembly: GCF_964263255.1. Taxonomy (NCBI): domain Eukaryota; kingdom Metazoa; phylum Chordata; class Amphibia; order Caudata; family Salamandridae; genus Lissotriton; species Lissotriton vulgaris. The sequence continues at coordinate 894,848,270 of NC_141691.1, read as the reverse complement.
ATCAGGGCGAATCAAGTCAGCTCAGTCCGCCACACAATAACCAGCCCGACGCGTTTCGTGAGTGCTTCACTTCATCTAGGGTTCCCGGCTTCACGGTGAAAAGAGAGGACATTTTTTGGCACTACATTTGTATAGTAATCCCCGCCCATGTGGGCGTGGCCATGCCCAGTGGCATGTGGTAGTCGTAGTGTCCACATTTCCTCAAGTGAGCTGCTGATCAGTTCAGTTCATTATGCTCATTAATTAAATCCCAGTGGATTGCGGTACCGGGCTGCACCAAACTGCACCAAATGCTTGCTCCTCCAAACCTGGTAGCTGATGTCCCATGCAGTTACGCCGGTTGACGTCACCACAGGACTGCCGAGATCGACAGCCAGGAACTTTTCCGTGGCTCAGGCAAGCCACTAAACACATACCAACGAAAGTTGCCTTCTGTAGAAAAGGCCCAACACCAGGTACGTATTCGCCATTAATCTTTAATGAAGGAAATGATGAGGCAAGTCATCTCAGTCCGCCACACAATAACCAGCCCGACGTGTTTCGTGAGTGCTTCACTTCATCTGGAGCTCCCGGCTTCACAGTGAAAAGAGCGGCAATTTTTAGGCACTACATTTGTATAGTAATCCCCGCCCATGTGGGCGTGGCCATCCCCAGTGGCCTGTGGTAGTCGTAGTATTTCCTCAAGTGAGCTGCCGATCTGTTCAGTTCATTATGCACATTAATTAAATCCCAGTGGATTGCGGTACTGGGCTGCACCAAACCGTATATATATATATATATATATATGTATATATATATATATATGTATATATATATATATATAGCATCAGCCTATTATCTGTGTCTGCTGTTCTTTATTTGATAGCATTAGAATTGTGATCTATCAATTTATCTAATTGATCAATTTGTGATTTCTGGCACTTGCCATAATTTTCTTAAACAACACGATTGATTGTGTTTTTGTATTGCTTAATCCATGATCTTCAGGTAACAGCATTACTTTGATCTATGTGTCACTCATAGTCTGTACATGGTTTGTGTATTATCTGCACTTAATTTTTGACCCTTCAGTCTTTTTTCGAAAGCTGATAGGCTTTTATTTCACATAAAACGGCACAACCTACAGTGGTGCGTCATGTGATCAAGCGCCGCTTGACGGAGCGAAACGCGTCAGGGAAGGCAGCTGCCCGTAATTTGCACAAATAAAATAATGACTGCTTGCACTTCATCGTGTTGAATGGCCCGTTATTGAAACGCTTGACTTCTGGGGAAGAGGTCGGTACCTGCTTGTTGCCGCTTGAGATTCAGCGGTTCAGGACTTTCTCTTCTCTTGATTGATATATATATATATATATATATATATATATATATATATATATATATATATATATATATATATATATATATATATATATATATATATATATATATATATCCATCACTCAGGAAGCACCAAAAGAGGAAATCCAAAGGAAGCTCAAATAAATGGGTATTCTTTAATATGAACAACTTGCCAGCAGTCACTTCAGTCAGGAACCGGAATCAATTGTAATGCCAGACGCGTTTCAGGAACATAAATCCTTTCATCAGTGGCAGCAGAGGAAATGAAAGTTCGTGCTGCACACAAACAGTTTAAATAACAAACACCATCCTCAGTGGGCGTGGCGCTCCTGCAGCCTTGTGGTGCTTGTAGTCCGTATGCACAGTAATCCCAAGTGGGTGCGTTTTTCATTCTTGATTAGTGCAAAATAATAAAGCCCATGTGGGTTGATGCCTCATTCCTGATGTTGTGGCCGCCCTGCTTTGTAGAAGTCCAAACCCACGCGTGCAAGTTCCAGCCCTGAAATGGAACTCGCACCTCTTCCTCCCGATATTTCCAGCTCCTATATATATATATATCCACACCACTCCACTCCCACAAGCTGGTTGCTTGCGCTTTCTCTCCCGGAAAGAACGTGGAGCACAGACCCAGGTTAGTGCCAAAATTCTTATTTATTTAGCTGTTATTCTGTCGGCCATTACGCGTTTCGGTACACAACGTACCTTGATCACATGACACGGAAAAATGTCACCTGATTCTTTAAATGCCAACAATTCTCACTTTTTTTTTCATTTTCTGGGTTGCAATCTTAAAGTGACAGTGCTCATATTTTAGTGCAAAATGCTACATTGTGACATCTTAATTGTAATATCGGTACAGTACCTGACTACAATTGACCTCTTTACAAGTTTGTACATATGATTTTATCTATTGACTTGTGCAATTTCGCATAGATATGTTACCGCACAGCCTTTAGTGACAAAGAAGTCAAAATCACCAAAAACCTCCACTGTAAGACCGAATTCGCCATTTATGTTCTTGAGTGTACGTGTCCATTAAGATACGTGGGTAGCACCAAGCTACCGGCCAACATGAGGGTCTTACAGCACATGAGGGCCATCATTAACCATGACCCCACTTACCCCGTGGCCAGACATTTTCGATAGGTCCACAATGACAACCTACAGGACCTCCGATACTATGTCATTGACACAGTGCCTAAAACAAAACAAGGCGGGGATAGGGAACATAAAATGCGCAAACTGGAAACCCGCTACATTTTAAATTTTAATAGCAAAAATCCGGGAGGTCTCAACAACACTGAAGATTTACACACTTGTCTATAAGACACCATAACATCCTTGGCCTACCCCCTGCATAGGAGACATTCCACCACCTGGGATTCATCCCCTGCGTCCTTTTCTTCCAGTGTCCCCCCCTCTGCATTTATCAGTTCATGCCAGGTTTTCATCAGGTTGCCATTCTAATATTTCATATTACTTGAGGAACCTTGACAATTCCTTTATGAAAATGTTCTCTTATTTCCATAGCCGCCAACCTCTCCCCCTCACCATATTTACATTAGTTTTTAACTTTCACTATTCATCACTATTAGCACTTTTTAACCCTTGTCCCCTACTAAATATGCACTTTAGCTCTAGTACATCTTGGCACCTATTCCAAACAGGGGGGTCCCCGCTAATTTTGTTATGCTTGGTCCATGTTGGAAACCATAATATTTATGGTTGTGTTGCATTTAGGCACCAATTATTAAATGAATTTCATTTTAAGCATTGATTTGTTTATTATTACAAATGTATATATATGAAATGATTTTAAAATGGATATCATATATTTTTGTATGCAATCTTATACGTACACACATCTCATTCATAGCTGTATATGTATATAATTTCATGATTATTGGTTTCCAGCTCTTTGGCCCTTACTGATTACATGTATTTATACAGTCATTCTGAATGCCATGTTTCCCCCTCACAACTGCCTTTATTATTTTTTACAAAATATGTTACCATTTTTTGTACATGAAGTGCATTCCTTTTGCAATTCGGGAACGACAAAACCAAAAAAAGATGTCTTTTATGTTTATCACTTACCTCACAGTTACGTGCTATAGTTGCAGCCTTTTAAGTGGTCCGTTGAAATGTTAGCGTTGTCATGTGATCAAGCCACTCCGGTGGTGAAACGCGTTATGGCCGTCAACAAATAAACGCACAGATTTTTGCACACAGCCTGGGTTCGTGTCTGCTTGTTTTCTGCTTGCTGGAGTTCCACGTGGGAAGCGGTTTTCCTGAGCAGTTTTCCAGATATATATATATGCACTCCCTTCACACAGGAGTGCATGAGGAACCAAACTTCCCCACGGGGAAAAGCTGAATTTATATATATATATATATATATATATATATATTTCTGCAATACCTCGCATCAGCGACGCTTCCCCCAGCGAAATACGAGGCAAGGACCATCTTGTATCAGCATTCTTTTATTTAGCCATCAGACAGAATGTCATAACGCGTTTCGGCCTTCCCAGCGGCCTTGGTCACATGGCATTACAGAGTGCTTTAGCCCTTTTTAACACCTTCGCTGCTAGGTGTTTTCCCCTCCGGTGCTGGATGGCACCCATTTCCCATTGTTTCATGACGAGCTCAGCTCGTCATCAGCACAGCTCAACCGTGCATCATGACGAGCTGAGCTCGTCATCAGCATCGAAAGGGTTAAAGTGATAACGTGCAGTCACATGTCTCAATGATGGACATAAAGAAAATACTAAATGTATAAATACATGTAATTTCACAATACTGTTTTTCAGTTACTCACTGTATAAATACATAAAACAATCTTGCATTATTTATTAGAGAAATAGTAACATATCTCTATGCAACATGAGGTAAGGATTTGAATTTCGGACATTCAGATATCAGCATGAATGCTGGTTCCTCCCTCAAGGAATACACATTTGATTGTTCCAACTTCGTCCATCTGACATTACATAACTATAGTGCAAATACTCGTGCTCACCAACGTGTATTAAATCATAATCAAAATTATAATAATATCTATTATTACATAATAATAGAAAAAAGATCCAAAAAGAAAATCTATAATCCAAATTTATCTAAAAAGACCATGCAGAGGAGATGATTCACTATGGGATATTTTCCAGCCACTGGATATTTAATTGGAAAAATGTTGCCAGTGTGTATCATTTGGCATATATTTATATTCTCCATTTTATCTACATTATTGCACATCCTAAATTGCCACAGGAATGGCTTGAAGTATAAAGTGACCTCGTGCTGTTTAGTGCAATATGATTAAAGTGACTGGTGCATTGAGATTAACGGGGAAACAATTAATGGGATATATACAAGGAGGGAATAATTTCATAGATATTCAGCAAGAAATTATTGATCATTTGATTCAAGACCACAAAAATAGAACCATACAGTACCAATGAAATAGACAAGATATTCACAACATAAAATTAATTATGCCCTAGAAAAATGATTTTACATCAACACCATAAAACCAGTCTATAAAAAAGGGAATCGGTGACATGACTAAAATCAGCTATCATAAAAAACACTAGGATAAAACTACCCTAATATCTAAAAGACGGCTAAAATCAATCATATCATAAATATACATCACAATTATATATATATATATATATATATATATATATATATATATATATATATATATATATATATATATATATATATATATATATATATATATATATATATATATATATATATATATATATATATTACACAGTATATCACAGTATAAATACAAGAAATGTGCAATTAGGGCAATGTATAATCCAACTCCTCTTATATTCTGATTTAAGTGCTGTTTGATATTTGTCTATGATCCATCAATCATGCTTAGTGTGTATATTGTCAGCTTATAAATATGTGTGGAGGTCCTCCGTGGTGTTGAGGCCTCCTGGACACTTGGAATTAAACTCAAGAATATATTTTGTTTCCAGCCTACGCATACATGCCTCTCTATCGCCCCCTCTTTTTGTTAACTGGACTGATTCTATAGCAAAGTATTTGAGACACTGAGGTCTGCTGTTGTGACATGCCTCAAAGTGTCTGGCCACTGGATAACTTTGATCTTTATTGGTGATGGCGCGGAGGTGCTGTAAAATTCGCTTGTGAATTTGTAGTTTGCTGCTGCCAATATATCTGAGTTTACAATCGCATTCCATTATATACACACAATACTCTGTTCTACAGGTTAGATGTTGTTTTATTTCCCTGGTGATTTTGGGAATTAATGTGGTGTATTTCTTGGTGTTCACACCATGTTGGCATGTCTTGCATGCCAAACATTTGTAGAAACCCCTACTAGTTGGCCGCCAAGGTTCCTTTCCAAGATGTTCCTCACTACTTTTCGAGAGAATAGTGCCCATACTCAAACCTTTACGGTAAGTTATCAGTGGATTTGGGGGCATCAAATCTCAAATTATAGGATCATCTTGAACAAAGTGCCAGTTTCTTTTGACAATACTCCTGATTTCTTTTTCTTGCTTTGAGTATGTCAATATTAATCTGACATCATTGGCATTGCCACTTTGCAGTGTATTGGGTTTCTCTTTGTAGATTAACAAATCACCTCTATCTTTAAGCCGTGACTTTCTTATGGCGGTATTTAATATCTTGGCACTGTAGCCCCTATCCACAAATCTCAAGAAGCTTTCTTGTTGCTTAATGATTATATCATCAGTATTACTACAAATACGGCGGATGCGTAGCATCTCACCGTAGGGTATAGATTTGATCAAATGTTGTGGATGGGCACTCATTGCATTTAAAAGAGTGTTACCTGCCGTCGGTTTCCTAAAAAGGGTACGGATAAGAACATTATTAGATAATAAAACCTGCACATCTAAGAATGTCACTGATTGCCTGCTTATATTAGAGGTAAAATGCAAATTAAGATAATTTTCATTGATTTCATGTATGAAATTTAAAATACTCTCTTCAGAACCATGCCATACAATAAATAAATCATCAATAAAAACGAAACCAACAAGTTATATTAGAGGTGCAGTATTCCTCAAATTTTCGTTTGAGGACCAGTTCCTATCACCACCCCATAAACAGGCATGCGTAACTGGGGGAGAAACTGGCCCCCATTGCTACACCCTGAACTTGTTGGTACATTTGACGATTGAACATGAAGAAATTATTGTTAAGGCAGAATGTCAGCATTTCCAAAAGCATCTTGGTATGATGGGCTAGTTCCATTGGCCTGCGGCTCAGATAGTACTCACATGCACGCAGGCCATCCCTGTGCTTTATGCATGTATATAGTGAACTGACATCCAAAGTTACCAACAACAGATCTGGTGTCCACACCAACTCCTCTAATTTTCGCAGAAAGTCACTAGAATCCTGTACATACGATTTTAGAGATTTCATATGAGGCTGCAGAAAATAGTCGATATACCTTGAGAGGTTTTCCAGTGGACCACCACAGGCTGCAATTATTGGTCTACCCGGTGGCGTGGTGATGCTCTTATGGACTTTGGGTATAAAGTATATGTATGGAACTAGTGGATGATCTTTCTTTATATATTTAAACTCATCTCCACTTAGCATACCAAGTCCCTTCCATGCCACCAGGTTCCTGCACAAATTCTCCAGCATAGCCCTGTATTTCTGTGGGTTGCTCTTATTGTAACATTGGGTGTCATCTAATTGTCTATGCGCCTCCTCAAGATAATCTGTAGTGGGCCACAAGACAATATTTCCACCTTTATCAGAGTATATATATATATATATCCACACCGCTCCACTCCCACAAGCTGGTTGCTTGCGCTTTCTCTCCCGGAAAGAACGTGGAGCACAGACCCAGGTTTGTGCCAACATTTTTATTTATTTAGCTGTCATTCTGTCGGCCATTACGCGTTTCGGTACACAATGTACCTTGCTCACATGACACGGAAAAATGTCACCTGATTCTTTAAATGCCAACAATTCTCACTTTTTTTTCATTTTCTGTGATGCAATCTTAAAGTGACAGTGCTCATATTTTAGTGCAAAATGCTACTTTGATGACATCTTAATTGTAATATCGGTACAGTACCTGACTACAATTGACCTCTTTACAAGTTTGTACATATGATTTTATCTATTGACTTGTGCAATTTCGCATAGATATGTGCAATTTACGCAATACAGTACATCACTTTGTGCAAATTTCTGTTGTTCTCATGCAAAACTCGCAACAGTTATCACGGTATAAATACCATACGTGCAAATTCCTGCTTTTATGTGAAAATGAACAAATCAATACTGTATATAAATATAGTGCAAATTCAAACCTATACATGAATAAGAACTTGTATAAAAACTATATTTTCTATCTATCTATCTATATACAATTAAAATTCTGTACATTTACTATATACAAGTTATATAAATATCATAGGAATTTATTTTTCTTGTATCTTTCAATTACAGTAGTTATACTTGTATAGTCTGGGTCTTTAATATGATGACTACCTCCCATAATTTTAAGGGGTGTCTAGGGTCTGATTGTCTCAATTCCCCTACCAATGTAGCTTTGTATCTCTCCACTCAGAAGCCTCTGGTGAGAGTACATGGTAACATAATTTGAAGTGTTATGAAAGTGAAGTTGGTTAAAATTGTGCTAGAATCCAAGTGGTGACGAAGAAAATTGAAAAGACATAAAAAATTATATATGTGCATTGTTTAAAATTATCCCTATTTTTTAGGATATACTTTTGGGTCTTACTCTTCTGATTCGTGAGGTTACTGATTTGTGGACTTGATCGTTTGGATGTTAATCTTTGTCTGTTAGTTTTGCCAATCTCAATAATTTATTATATTAAGATTGACATTCGTACTGTCTTCTCAAGGCCTGTTATTGACGTTATTAATTTTATAGATAGGTGTATAGGTCTTCCGTTATATTCAGACCGTGAGGATGTCCAGAATCTAGTTCCAGGATATACCTGGTTTTCACTTTCCTAAGTTTTTCATCCCTGTCCCCTCCTCTCTTACTTATATATATATAAACGTCAGGAGACGGCAGCCGATATCTTTAAATGTGGCACAAGAAGCAATGATTCAGAAACACACGGAGCACTGAAAGCGAATTTGACAAAATTAGAACGGTTGTTTGAGCGCGAGATACGCAAGTGGTAGGAAGCCACCTCTTTACAAAATTATATTGAGGTGCAGCGCATACCACGCGGTCTTCGCATATATACCATTCCAGCGAAAGAGAACCCAGACCCAAAACTCATTGATGAATGGTCCGCTTATAGTACAGACGTCTCTGTGGGAATGTTAAAAATATTGATTAAATTCGCCTGGAGTGACCGTGATAAATGTCTAAAGGAAATAGCTGAATTGTAAGTAATAATCATGCAAGACCCAGACTCTAAGCTGATAGAGGAGCTCAGGAAGGCCTTGAAAGCATGCCTTCTGATCTATGAAGACAAAATAAAAAAACACAAACACACAAAATTTAACAGAGATGCCCAAGACTATGAACAAGGCAAAATATTAACCTTTGCACAGAATTTTGATGCACTGTGCAAAGCCTTAAGAAGCAACGAAAATCGTCAAGCGATTGAACCGAAAGAAACCTCTGAGTCTTATATTATGACAGATAATGTGCAATCAGGTGATGGCATCGCGGATTTACAAGCAAATCTCCCTAGAAGTTCCCTTTTTCACGAGGAATTTGAGCTAATGAGGAAGTCACGGCAACGGGGAGGAAGAGGCAGGCCCCCAGAACAGAGGCGCCTTCAAGGAAATCTAGAAAAACGAGGTATGGGGGCAGCAACAGGGGGAAATCAAGGAGTTGCCTCGTACACGAGGAGCAAAAGAGGCACGATAAAATGATTCCCCGGATCTCACCATCATCAATCTTACCCAGAGGAAATTGACATGTAATGACGAAAAAGCATTAAAGAAAGGATTGTATTTCTGCCCTACAGAAGGCTTTGAATATACGCAAGCGAGGATTGACCTCTACCTATTTACCCGCAAGCTGAAACTTCTCAAGTTTTTCAAAATGAGGACACCACAAGGATCTGATACAAGTTCACAGATGGCAACTGTAGATAATCAGTTGCAAGATGAACTTACAGGAGAGGACCTTCCGGTGCCGCAAACCTTTGATAGCCAAATGGTCCTAGAAGACGGCAGCAAGGCACAGTACACAGTATCAATACCAGCAATTGAAGGTTTTGGCATCACCCAGAGGACAGTGAAAACTAATTTTAAACCAAAATCGACTTTTATTCCACCAATGAACTTTGATAACATTGATGTATTTGAAGAGACAGTAACTAAAGTTCTAATAAAGTTACGACAGAAAAGATCTCCCAAAAAATGGATACTAATATGAATTTGACATTGGACCAAAAACGATCACTAGCAAGCATTGAGAAAGATCCCCAAATAGTCTGCAAACCTTCCGATAAGGAAGGAAATATTGTCCTGATGACCACAGAATTCTACTGTAATGAGGCTCTGCGCCAGCTATCTGATGGCAACTGTTACACGAAAATATTCAGAGATGATTACAATACCAGCATATCACCAGCTCATTCAGAAATGGTTCGAGAAATCTATTCTGAGTAGGGACGAATTGAAGTTCCTAACATGTTCACATCCAGTATTGTCTACATTTTTTTCATCTGCCAAAAATATAGAAAGACTCAAAGAAACCGCCTGGTCGTCCGATAATATAGTCTAAAGGATGTCTAACAGAGGCAATGTCACAATATATTGACTTCTTTTTGGCAGAAGTCGTGAAACTATTGCCGTCGTACATAATGGACACTAAAGACTTTATTAGAGCTATTTCCAACATTGCATGGGAACCAGATATGCTAATGGTTGTTTTAGATATAACCAGCTTGTACACCTGCATTGACCATGAGAATGGGGTTAAAGCAGCTAGGTACTTCTTAAAAGGCAGGTCCTTGAAATTCTCCCAACATGATGAAATGCTGATAGAGTTCTTGTGTTTTGGCCTCACTAATAGCATCTTCATGTTCCAAAGACAGCTCTACAGCCATACCAAAGGCACAGAGATGGGAACCTGCTTCACCCCCAGCTACACAAACTTGTTCGTGGGCTGGTGGGAGAAGCTGGTGGCCTGGGCCGAAGATAATATCTGCTGGGTCTTGTCTGTAGTAGGTCGGAATCGTTACATTGATGATCTCTTTATTCTTTGGAAAGGATGCGAGGCTTAGAGGGATGACGGAGATGGAAACTACGTACTAAACGGGGAGCATGGACCCCACCTTCAGGCTCCCAAGTACGATCTTCAGAGGGATAGCCCTTCCAATCCACTAGGTAATAAAGCCTTCCCTGCCTTCTCCTAGAATCCAGGATAGCATTCACCTCAAACTCCTCATGCCCATCTACCACTAAAGGAGGAGGAGGTGGTAATCTCAATTAGGTTCGAACATATGGCTTCAAAAGGGAGGTGTGAAAAACAGGTTGCACACGGTACTCGTCAGGCAGCTCAAGTTTCTTTGCCACAGGATTCACCACCTTCACAATAGAAAAGGGACCTACATAACAAGGCTACAGTTTTCTAGGCCCACTTAAATGCAGGTTCCTTGATGCCAACCACACCTGATCCCCTACTACATAAGAAGGAGCGGGAACCCTATGCTGATCTGCATGTTTCTTCAGCACTTCCTTAGCTGTCTGTAAATGTGCCCTTGCCATTTCCCAAATATGAGTTAAAGACTTTCTAAGTGTGTCTATGGCTGGCACCAGGCCCGAAGGTTGAATAGGTATAGCCTTAGGGTGGTATCCCATTGAACAAAAGAAAGGGGTCATCCCTAAAGCTGAATGCATACTATTATTGTATGCAAATTAAGCTAAAGGGAGAGCCTCTACCCAACTACATGTCAGAGAGGTTAACAGACACCGTAGGTACTGCTCCATGGTCTGATTGGTGCATTCCGTCTGACCATCCGTCTGCGGATGGTATGCAGATGACAGACGGACACTAATTTGTAATGAAGCACACAATTTGGACCAAAAATGGGACACAAACTGTGGCCCCCTATCCAAAACTATTGCTGCTGGCAAACCATGCAACCGTACCACCGAAGTCACAAACACTGAAGCCAACTCCCTTGCCGTTGGTACTTTAGGTAGCGGAACAAAATGTGCCATTTTAGTGAATAGATCCACTGCAACTAGTATTGCAGTAAACCCGGCCATAAGGGGAAGATCTGTTATAAAATCCATGCTTATCGTATGCCAAGGGGCTGGGGGAACTGGCAGTGGGTGTAAATAACCAGAGGGACTAGTATGTAAGGGCTTATTTATAGCACACACAGGACAGGATGTAACAAAGACCTGAACATCATGAGCTAACGTATCCCACCAAAACCATCGTGAACAAAACTCCTTAGTTTTTGCTATCCCAGTATGTGCTAACAGGGACGACAAATGACACCATTGAAGAACATTGTCTCTTAATTCGGGAGGTATAAATAACCGATCCTCCTGATACAACAGCCCATCCTGTACCGCAAATTGAGGGGTCGACAACCAAGGGGTTAGATCTATCCCCTTCAATCTCCCCTTGACCAATGACAGGAAATCTTCCACAGAAACACTCCCCACTATCTTTTCACTCACTGTCATTGGGGTTATCTCTTTCTCTGTCCCTGATTCTGCTTGGTCCACATGTATGCGTGACAAGGCATCAGATTTCACTTGTTGAGCTGCAGGTCTGTATGTAATAACAAAATCATATTCATTAAAAAACAATACCCAACGCATTTGCCTCGGGGTTAGAGCTCTAGCAGAACGAAAGAATTCTAGATTTTTATGATCAGTGTAAATTGTTATCGAATGGCGAGCACCCCACAAATAGTGTCTCCATTCTTCAAATGACAACTTGATCGCCAGCAATTCCCTCTCAGCCACGGTATAATTGCGTTCAGCCGGCAATAAGGTTATAGAAAAGAACACAATTGGATGCATACACCCTGTATCCGCATCCCTCTGGGAAAGCACCCCCCCAACTGCACATAGGGGGGGTCAGTCTCAACATAAAAGGACAAAGCAGGATCAGGATGAACCAAAACAGAGGCAGAGGTGAATTTAACGATCAATTGCTGAAAAGCGGTTTGCTCTCCTGAAGACCAAACAAAAGGAATCCCCTTCTTTAGCAGAGCGGTTATGGGTGCCACCACGTCAGAAAAATGAGGATTAAACCGCCGATAGAAATTGACGAATCCTAAAAGAACGTGTATGTCCTTAACACATACAGGCGTAGGCCAGGTGACAATGGCTTCAGTCTTACGTGGACCTATCCTAATGCCGTCAGCAGAAAAAATGAAGTCCAGAAACTCTACACTGGTAGTATGGAACTAACACTTCTCTAACTTCACGAAAAACTGATGTTCCTTTAGCTTATGCAACACTCGGTAGACATGTAAGTCATGCTCGGCAGAGGTTTCAGAAAAAATCAAAATGTCATCAATGTAAACGATAAAAACTCAAATCCAAAAACTCCTTCAAAACCTCATTAATGAAAAACTGAAAAGCTGCCGGAGCATTACATAAACCAAAAGGCATAACACAATATTCAAATAAACCAAACTTCGTTCTAAAAGCTATCTTCCATTCATCTCCGGCACGAACACGAATGAGATGATATGCTCCCCTTGAGTCCAACTTGGTAAACACAGTGGCATGCTTCAACTGATCTAAAGCGGTACAAAAGGGGGTGGTGATGGACGGAGCATCTGAACCAATCAAACACTCACACCCAGTCAACAGATCTGGGTTTATTCCATCACCCTTCTTTAGCCCACTCTGCCACCCCAGTTCAGACATGGCCATATGCAAATCAGTCTGACCCTGTGCCTCATGGGAACAGTCCAGCCCGAACTGCCAGGCCATGCCTTCCCTGGACCAGAAACAAGCTTCCTAGGACCGGTTTCAGGCATTACAGCCGTCTTCAGCCAGGCTTGCTTGAATCCAGTGGCAAAGTGAGTAATGGACTCACGTCTGAGCATACCCTGCCAACTTATGGCAAACAAAGCGGTACAAAAGGGGGTGGTGATGGACGGAGCATTTGAACCAATCAAACACTCACACCCAGTCAACAGATCTGGGTTTAATCCATCACCGTTCTTTAGCCCACTCTGCCACCCCAGTACAGACATGGACATATGCAAATCAGTCTGACCCTGTGCCTCATGGGAACAGTCCAGCCCGAACTGCCAAGCCTTGCCTTCCCTGGACCATAAACAAGCTTCCTAGGACCGGTTTCTGGCATTACAGCCGTCTTCAGCCAGGCTTGCTTGAATCCAGTGGCAAAGTGAGCAAGGGACTCACGTCTGAGCATACCCTGCCAACTTATGGCAAACAAAGCGGTACAAAAGGGGGTGGTGATGGACGGAGCATTTGAACCAATCAAACACTCACACCCAGTCAACAGATCTGGGTTTAATCCATCACCGTTCTTTAGCCCACTCTGCCACCCCAGTTCAGACATGGCCATATGCAAATCAGTCTGACCCTGTGCCTCATGGGAACAGTCCAGCCCGAACTGCCAAGCCATGCCTTCCCTGGACCGGAAACAAGCTTCCTAGGACAGGTTTCTGACATTACAGCCGTATTCAGCCAGGCTTGCTTGAATCCAGTGGCAAAGTGAGAAAGGGACTCACGTCTGAGTATAACCTGCCAACTTATGGTGAACAAAGCGGTACAAAAGTGGGTGGTGATGGACAGAGCATCTGAACCAATCAAACACTCACACCCAGTCAACAGATCTGGGTTTAATCCATCACTGTTCTTTAGCCCACTCTGCCACCCGAGTTCAGACATGGCCATATGCAAATCAGTCTGACCCTGTGCCTCATGGGAACAGTCCAGCCCGAACTGCCAAGCCATGCCTTCCCTGGACCGGGAACAAGCTTCCTAAGACCAGTTTCTGGCATTACAGCCGTATTCAGCCAGGCTTGCTTGAATCCAGTGGCAAAGTGAGCAAGGGACTCACGTCTGAGCATACCCTGCCAACTTATGGCGAACAAAGCGGTACAAAAGGGGGTGGTGATGGACGGAGCATCTGAACCAATCAAACACTCACACCCAGTCAACAGATCTGGGTTGTAATCCATCACAGTTCTTTAGCCCACTCTGCCACCCCAGTTCAGACATGGCCATATGCAAATCAGTCTGACCCTGTGCCTCATGGGAACAGTCCAGCCCGAACTGCCAAGCCATGCCTTCCCTGGACCGGAAACAAGCTTATTAGGACTGGTTTTTGGCATTACAGCCGTCTTCAGCCAGGCTTGCTTGAATCCAGTGGCAAAGTGAGCAAGGGACTCACGTCTGAGCATCCCCTGCCAACTTATTTCTTGGAGGGAGACTGGATGGTTTGACCGCACATTCACGGGCATAATGACCTTCCCTTGCCACAATAAAGACAAAGGTTTTGGACTTGCCTTCTTCCCTTTTCCTCATTGGACAAAGGGCCTCTAACCCCTCCTATTTCCATGGGTTCAGGGCCTGATTTAGATTCTACGGGATGTCTTACTTCATTCCTTACTGGCAGTACGCGCGAGGCCTGATAACGGTTTCGTTCTGAACGCCTTTCCAATAGACAATGGTTTAGTTTCACCACAAGATCTATGAAAGCTACACAATCATCAGTGGGATGCACTACTTGTGAAACAATGTCCCTTAGCTCCTCACACAATCCCTGATAAAATAAGAGGTTCTCTTAGCCGTGGGCCATTGTGTCTCTGATACCAAGCGATTAAATGAGGAGACATACGTCATTAGATCCTACTTACCCTGCCTCAATTTAACAACTCAGCATCGCTAGCCTGCATAAATGCAGGTTTAGCAAACAAACACTGCATCTGTTCTTTGAAAGCTAAGTAATTGTATAACACAGGATCATCGTTATCCACTAATGGTACTGCCCACAGGGCGGCTGTACCTGCCAGGTACGATATAATAAAGGCCACCTTGGCTGAATCATCAGGGAATGCCGTGGGACGACACATGAAATGCAGATGACACTGATTCATGATTGTGCTGTATTTATTACAATCACCTGAAAATCTTTTGGGGACAGCCAGAGGAACTGGGACAGGAGTAGTCACAGTAACCGATATTGGGGTGCCTCCTTCCGCTCCTTGCCCAACACTCTATCGAATTGAAAAGTGTCAGGTTGTACTATAGGCCCCTGACCCCTGATCTGATCTCTAGCCCTAACTGCGGTCAGTTCCTGACGTAACCCCAAATTCTCTTGCCTGTACCTGTGACTGTAGGGATGTAATAGCCCCCATTAAATCCTGCAATGTAGGACTGCCTTCCCCTCCCACTGCGTTCCCAGTCTCTTCCATCCTTGCCCAGGCAGTGTTAATAAACGTGGGCTTGTTATTCTGTCAGGAAGCACACCACCAGACGATGCCCAACACTGCATGAACGAGGATTCCCCCGGTCCTCTGCCAGTACCCCTGTAACGTCCACTGAAGCACATACACAGCGAACCTATCACTTGGGCAGCGGGAGAGGGTGGGAAAAGATAAGACACATAAATGGAGGGAAAACACCACTGCTGGCCTCCTCCTCCTGCTCCTATTCTATACAACATAGGGCAAGGACAGCACCTGCATTAACACATTCGCTGCGGCGGCTATTCCGCCGCAGTGCTAAGGGCGTGGGGGGCCTCGCGGCACTCACACGCTGGTGATGGAACAGCTCCATCACCAGCCTAGGGTGAGCTGTGCTGATGACGGAGCGGTTCCGTCATGGCCCCGCCCGCTCAATAGAACGCGCCGCGCAGGCGCAAAATCAGCACCTGGCAGGCGCGTCGGGCGGGCCATGACGGAACCGCTCCATCATCAGCACAGCCCCACCGTGGCTGATGACGGAGCTGTTCCGTCATCAGCGTCGAAGAGGTTAAGGAGACAAAACAACAACCTTAAGACATGCAGCTATATGTCTCAATGAACATGCACACACAGGCTCAGTCCTCAATATAAAAAGAAGCATCCCTTACCAGTCCTAACCAGTGGTAGTTCCATGAAAGGGGGTTCAGGGTTTCTTTAAGGACTCAATGTCCCAGGATACCACTCCTCTCTTGAGTTGAATTGAAGTCAAATCCAGGGGAAAAACACTTTAGACAGAGAAAAACCCCTTTCTCCATAAAGAAAAGAAACAAGAAGGCAACCCGAAAAACGTAGCAAACTAGTGGCCACTACAAGATAAACAAGCATTTACAATGCAATGGTCTCGTCTTTGTTAAAGTTAGAGCTATTGGCATTGCAAATGTCATTTTTTTCATTTATTGTTTTTTTTTAAACCGATAAATATATGGTATTGTCATTTACAATGGCAATAGGTAAGCATTAGAGAGTAGTAGAGAATATTAGCAGTGATTAATAGTTAGTAGAGAGTGACTAGTTGATTAACAGAGAGTATCCTTGTATAGAGTAAAGTAAGAGTGAGTTGTAGGCAATAGTAGTGAGTAGTGTAGATTAGTGGAGAGTAGTATAGAGTGAGTAGTAGATAGTGTGTAGAGAGCGTGTAGGAGTTAGTGAGCAGTAGAGACAGAGTAGTAGTGAGTAATGAAAAGTACTAGATAGAAATAGATGTAGTGTAGTGAGTTATAGATAGTATATGGAGTAGTATATCTATTTAGTTGAGTGAGTAGCGAATTACTTTTAAAATAGAGTATATATTAGAGAGCAGTAGTTGGTATTTTTTAGTATTAGAGTGTAGTAGAGAGTAGTAGAGTAGTAGAGAGTGAGTATAAAATTGTGGATAGTGTAATTTAGTGAGTTGTGAGGAGTGTGACTTGTATGTAGTAGAGTAGTTAGAGGATGTATTAGTGTGATTAGTTGAGTCAGTAGTAGAGTGTGAATTGAGAGTATTAGAGTAGTAGAGATTGAGTAAAGTGTGAGTAGCTTACAGTAGTAGTAGAGTGAGTAGTTGGTAAAGTGTAGTAGAGTATTATAGTTATAATTCAGAGTATTATAGTGCGTAGTAATGAGTAGCATTGTGTAGATATAGTTATTAGAATAGTTTGAGTAGGGTATTATAAACTGAGTATTAGAGAGTTAGTAGTAGAGAGTGAGTTGTAGAGTGAGTAATCGTGAGTAGTAGAACGTTTTATATAGTGTATAGTAGAGTAGTAGTGAGTACTATAGAGTAATAGGTATTAATATTGTAGAAAGTTAGTAGTATGATTATTTTGAGTAGTAGAGTAGTAGAGAGTATTAGGATTAGGGTATTATAGAGTATTTGAGTGAGTAGTATAGAGTATTTGAGGTATGGCAAGTGAGTAGTATATTGTAGATATAGTTATTAGTATAGTGTGAGTAGGGTATTATAAACTGAGTAGTAGAGTACAATGCAACGATTTCGCCTTTGTAAAAGTTAGAGCTATTGGCATTGTAAATGACAACATTTTTATTTATATGTTGTTTTAGGAAACAGATTAATAAAAGGCATTGTCATTTAAAATGCCAATTAATAGCCTAAACTTGCCTAAATGCAATACCTATCGCATTGCAAATGCTTGTTAAACTGAGCAATTGTTTTGTCTTTGCTTCAGGGAGAAGGGAAGATAAAACAAGAGTTTGAAACGCTTCAAGGCTGAGTCAGCCTTTCATCCCTCCAAGGTGGATCCATTGATTAACATATGTTGAGTAATAGTAACATCTGTTATTTAGAGTGCTAAGAAATAGCAGAACTGTGATATTTGATACTGTGCAAAAAAAAAAGATCAATGTTAAATATATGGTTCTGACCTTGATAATGACGCACAGGCAGATTTAGAAAGCGCTGCGATGCTTTTACCAATGGCAGTTTGTGCGCTATACAAATGCCACTATCATAAAACTAAGCATCCAAAAACCTCAAGCATAGCTCTTGCTGTGTAAGCATCAATGGAATATGAGGCGTTTGAAGGATTAGAAAAAAACAGTATCGTAGGCTGTGCAGACCCAGGAGAAAGACTAATGCAGGGTTAAAAACAACATTCAAAGATTGGAGTAGAAAATGAAAGGAAATGGCACATTTAAGATCGAAAGAGCCATATAATGGTATTTGTTGCGCTGGGGAATATTTTCTTTGGCAGTTTCAGTATTTATCACACACTAAACTGTACATATGAAGTCTGGCAACATGAAGAATTTAAAAGGCAGTTTACATTGTCGTGTTTTTCGGTACACACTTCCGCAGCCGATTTGATTAAAATCCAGGACTGGGATGGGAGTTGGGTTCCCCTTCTAGGTTTCATCCTGGCATGAATTAACCGCTGACAATGCACCATGAAAAAGGCGCTCTGCTGCACCTCTGAGCAACCCCCGACGCTGCACTCTGCCTGAGGAACAAAGTGTACACAAAACTACCACGGTCTAGATAGCGGTGCCAAACATTTCCATACACATGTTGCTACCCGAAAATAGATTTGTTCTGTGTATAAAAGTTATTTACGAGTCGAAAAACCTTTATTGATGTTTGAAGTGGGTTTCCAAATGGATGCAGAGTTGTAATTTGGAAGAGATGTGTTGTTGGTCTATTCCAAATTGCAAATCGATATCATATGTATGAACAGTTTGCAAACAGAACTCATGTGCAACACGTAAGTTTCCAGCGTTTTAATTTGAGATCCACATTAATTATCACTGCAGAATAAATTATTTAACCCTAGTGAACGGCAAGCTAGCGTAAGAAAACAGCTATCAGTTTGTTTCTTAAAAATGCTGGCTCAGTAGTTCGTTTGTGATGAGATGCAAGGAAAGGCTTGAGCCTGAAGATGGTGTGTGTATAGCAGAGCTTGTGAGGAGGCAGCGCTCTGCTTCGACTCCTTCACGCCACACCAAACATTTACATACCACCACTGAAAGACTAGGCAGCTGTCCAGTCCCACTGTCCATGCCGGTGATCTTACAAGTTAGAATTGGACCAATGCCATCACGCTACCCAAACAAAACAGCGTTGGTTTTGGCACGGTCGGTGACGGCATAGAATTAGCATCGCTTAGCTACCAGTACTAAAGTTAGTTAGTTTACAATGACTGCTTAACTTCAAATCTTACCGTTAATCATGTGGGGCCGGTCGGCAGGGACACACACCTTTACCCAGCACACACCTGTTGTTCCCGTTTGTGTTCAGAGGCAGGCGGCGTTCTCGGCCGAGTTTGGGGCACACAGGGTTTCTGAAAACGGGCGGGGCCCTGGGTTGATTTGGAAAGAAGTGGACCCAGTTGTTTAGAAACGCGCCATGAGGGCTCGGTGGCGCTGCAATTGTGCGTGTTTATTTCAGTTCCGAGCGGCACGTTACCTGTAGTATTGAGAGTGGTTTTTCCAACGGAGTGCAGTGAAGTAAATATACTGCGCGCTAAGGCTCCCGCACACTATTTAAACCCCCATTTTAGTGAGTTTATCTGCATTATGGATCTCTTTCAAGAATGGCTGCACTGCCACGGACTTTGCTTTAATTAGTACGTATGTACTACAATTGATTCGGTCGCTGCGGCCTGGTGCTGCCTGTTTGCAACAGTACTACCAGTCCAGGCCGCAATCTGCCAGACCGTCAGTACTGTCATGTGGTACTGTATACTATCTGTTTGCCACTTGACTTACCAGTGGACGGGCAGCCAAAGTTCGGAACAGACACACTCAGTACTGAAAACACTGATGTATTTGGGTGGGCCGTGGGGTGGGACTGGAGGGTTCTGAAGGGGTAGGCAGGAGCTGTGCACATTTTTTCACTTTGCCACGCCCATCATAACCACCACAGCAGCGCAGTTTCATCTTGGACGTTAAGTCAGCCCTGCAGCCCCGGCCCGACCGACGATGATAAGAGCAGAGCTGGGCAGCCTGTGTGCAGCAGCAGGCATCGATCAACTGTCTGGCCGCCAGTAAGTACTGCGTCTGCATAAACTGAAAAGGGCCGCGCGGACCCGTGGCTGCCATGATGATGACACATATTAGATTTATTATTAATTTGAATATATTCCCTTGGAGTTGGGCAGGGGTGCCTGCAGGCCAAGGGATTAAGAAGTGAGTCGCAAGTAAACGCCGTGACACTGTGACTCACACTCGGCGAGATACATGAAAAACAGGGGGGGGGGGGCAGTTTGTGTGTGTATGTGTGGGTCTCTGGGTGGGTGTGTGTGCGTGCGTGGGGGGGCGGCGGTGGTGTGTGTATGTGTGCGTGTGTGTGTGTATGCGTCTGTCTGTGTTTGTATGCTCATGTGTGCATGCCTTCTGCCGGCCTCAGTAACGCTGTGTGTGTGTGCGTGTGCGCGTGCGCGAAGCACGTCCACACACCCTAAGCTGCTCTTGCACCGGTCTGTCTTCCTTGAGAGCCAACTCCACAGCAATAGGTTTCGCTGACGAGACTTAACAAAAATGTAAAGGAAAAGCGCGATATAAACAAAACGCTCGCGTTTTCGCCCAAACTCCACACAACGACGTGGAGTGGTAGCACAATTTCAGGAAGCGAGAGAAACACGATTCACCAACAAGGTAATATCGTGCTTTTTAATGTCCAAACACAAGCGATTCCACGTAATGCGGGTCTTCATGATCAACCATAAGGCTCCTCAATTACAGCACAGATGCTCCTGAAACGGCCAGGGAAAACGGCAAATCGCTTTGAATTTTGCCGCATAAGATCGAATCAATGCAGCCTGACCTTGAACAGCAGCCAGCAGGAAAAGACTGGGTCCCAACGAAATAACAATTCAAACGAAGACACAGAGGCTCTTGAAACTCCAAGACAACGATCCTTCAGGTGAGCTGTAACAATATAGATAACAAGCACCAGGATATGCCCCAGATCCCTCTTTGTAGGAGGTTACCCGGACATGTGACCTAATGTGCATGAACATAGAGACAAGACTACGGGGGAACAGATGGGGAAACAAAGCTAGTTCCTAACAACAAGCACACACTCATCCTTACAGCCCCTCTCACAATCACTCACTCTCACATATAGTCATTTATATACTCCAACACTCACATATACTACCTTTCACATATGTACTTACTGACACATGTATCACTGAGACATCCATCCACTCACCAACACAGCCATACACACACTCACCCACCCATACAGCCTTTCACAGATGCACTCTTGAACCAATACAGCCAGTGAATCACCCACTCACACAGTCAACCCCCCAACCACACAGACAATCAGGCACCCAGGCAGGTACTCAGACAACCAGTCAATAACCCATATAGAGACTCATGTAGCTACTCACCAACGCATGCAGCCGCTTACACACCAACTGACAGACTGATACAGACATTCACACAGTTTAGTCACTAACCCATGTATTTAGTAAAATAAGTTTAATCACTCAATTACACAGTCAGTCATGCACCTACTAAATCATCCATTTAGACACTTATACACCCACTCATTCTACAATACACTTGGCATATATATATATAAAGCATATTTAAACTTTACAGAAACACAGTCACTGGATGATGTCATCAGTGATGTCATTTGAGATGTCATCAGTGATGTCATCAGTGATGTCACTGACCATGTTATGAAGGATGTAATATGTGATGTCATCTGCAGTGCATTGCGGGGGCATGAGTTATAGTTAGCTCAGCTTACTATAACAAACAAATTTCTCTTTAAAAAAAATGGTTTGTACAGAACCACATAAACTGGTTAAAAATAGAAAATAATTCTGAGTGATTGCATGAGTGTAGAAATAGTGCATGAGTAATTGGAGGAGTGCACCGGTAGTGTCTGAAGGCATGGATGAATGCATGGCTGGTGTTTGAGTAAATGAATGAGTGCATTAGTAGTACTTGAGTGATTGAATGTCTCCATTAGTACTGCATGACTGATTGCATACGTGCAGGGGTAGTGTCAGGGTGATTGGAAGAGTGCATGGGTAGCGTCTCAGTGCATGGATGAGTGTTTGGCTAGTGTTTGAGTGAATACATGAGTGCAATAGTAGTGCCTGGGTGATTGAATGAGTGTATACATAGTGCCTGGGTGATTGCCTGACTGCATGGGCACTGGCTGAGCAATCGAAGGAGTGCATGAGTAATGCCTGGCTGATTGCATGAGTGCAGGGGTAATGTCTGGATGACTAGAGGAGTGCATGGGTAGTGCCTGAGTGATAAGGAAGAACACAGGGAGTCCGCCTACCACCGTACAAGTCAGAGGCCTCCGAAGTCATCTGCGGCGTCCCCCAAGGGTCATCTCTGAGCCCCACCCTCTTCAACGTCTACATGAGCCCCCTCGCGGCCATCGTACGCAAACACAACCTCAGCATAATCTCCTACGCCGACGACACCCAGCTGATCCTCTCCCTGACCAACGACCCCGCCTCCGCCAGAGCCAACCTGCACGAAGGGATGAAAGAGGTAGCCGAGTGGATGACGACCAGCCGCCTGAAACTGAACTCTGACAAGACGGAGGTCCTCATCCTGGGCTCTTCACCCTCCGCCTGGGACGACTCCTGGTGGCCTCCCGCCCTGGGCACCGCACCCAAACCGACAGACCATGCACGCAACCTGGGCTTCATCCTGGACTCCTCCCTCTCCATGACCAGGCAAGTCAACAACGTCTCCTCGGCGTGCTTCAACATCCTACGCATGCTACGGAAGATCTTCCGGTGGATCCCCACCGAGACCAGGAAGACCGTCACCCAGGCCCTTGTCACCAGCCGACTGGACTACGGCAACGCCCTCTACGCCGGTACCACCGCAAGCTCCAGAAGAGACTCCAGCGGATCCAGAACGCCTCAGCCAGACTCATCCTCGACATCCCACGAACCAGCCACATCACCGGACATCTGAGAGACCTTCACTGGCTCCCCGTCAACAAAAGAATCACCTTCCGCCTCCTCACCCACGCACACAAAGCCCTACACGACCAAGCCCCGAGCTACCTCAACAGCCGAATCAACTTCCACGCTCCCAAACGCCACCTCCGATCAGCCAACCACGCCCTCGCCGCCGTCCCCCGCATCCGAAGAGCGACTACGGGAGGAAGGTCCTTCTCCTACCTGGCCGCCAAGACCTGGAACTCCCTCCCGACCGACCTGCGCCTGACCCAAGACCACCTCTCCTTCAGGAAGAAGCTGAAGACCTGGCTGTTCGAGCAGTAGCGGCACCCCCCCCCCCCCCCCCCCCCCCAGCGCCTTGAGACCCTACGGGTATGTAGCGCGCTATATAAGTATCACTGATTGATTGATTGATTGATAAGGCGAGTGCATATTTAGTGCCTGGCTCATTTTATAAATGCAAGGGTAGAGGGTGGGTGATTGCAGAAGTGCATGGATAGTGCCTGGATGACTGGATGAGTGCAAGGATACTGTCTGTGTTATTCCTTAAGTACACAGATAGTGCCTGGGTGATTGCATGACTGCTGGGGTCGCGCATGACTGATTGAAGGAGTGAATGGGTAATGCCTGGGTGATTGCATGAGTGCAGGGGTAATGTCTGAGTGATTGAAGGAGTGAATGGGTAATGCTTGGATGTTTGGAACACTGCATGGGTAGTGTGTGGTGAGTGCTGTAGAAGTGCCTGAGTGCATGTATGAGTGTAAGGCCATTGATTGAGCGAATGAAGGAGTACATGGATAATGCCTCAGTGATTGTGTGACTGCAGGGGTAATGTCTGGATGAATGGATGAGTGCATGAGTAGCACCTGGGTGTTTAGATGAGTGCATAGGTGGTGCCTAGGTGATTTTATAAGTGCGTGGGTAGTGTCTGGGTGATTGTAGGAGTGCATGGATAGTGCCTGGGTGATTGTATGAGTGCATGGATAGTGCCTGGATGACTAGATGAGGCAAGGATACTGCCTGTGTTATTCCATAAGTGCATAGATAGTGCCAGGGTGATTTTATAAGTACATTGGTATTGCCTGGTTAATTGTATGAGTACACATGTATTGCCTGGGTTATTGGAGGAGTGCAAGGGAAGTGCCTGGGTGATTGAAGGAGTACATGGATAGTCCATGGCTGATTGGAGGAGTGCATGGGTAATGCCTAGGTGCATCAAGGAGCGCATCAGTCGTGCCTGGGTTAATGAATGAGTGCATAGCTAGTGCCTGGATGATTTCATAAGTGCACGGGTACTGCCTGAGTGATTGAAGGACTGGATGAGTAATACCTAGGTGATTGCATGAGTGCAGGGTTAATGTCTGGGTCATTTCTGGAGTTCATGGGTAATGCCTAAGTGATTGTGTGAGTGCAGGGGTAATGTGTAGGTGATTGGAGGAGTGCCTGGGTACTGGGTGCATGATTGAAGGAGTGCAAGGGTAATGCTTGAGTGATTGCATGACTGCATGAGTACTGACTGGGTGATTGGGGAAAACATTGATAGTGCCTGGGTGAATTGAGGAGTGCAAGGGTAGTGTCTGGATGATTGCAGTAGTGCATACCTAATGCATTGCTGATAGCATGAGTGCAGGGTTAATGTCTGGGGGATTAGAGGAGTGCATAGGTAATACCTGGGTAATTGCATGAGTGTAGGGGTAATGTCAATCTGATTGCATGAGTGTAGAGGTAGTGCCTGGGTGATTTTATAAGTGCATGGGGTTTGCCTAGGTAATTGTAAGAGTGCAGGGGTAGTGCCTGGGTAATTGAAGGAGTACATGGATAGTGTATGGCTGATTGGAGGAGTGCATGGGTAATACCTAGATGCATCAAGGAGTGCATAAGTGGTGCTTGGGATAATGCATGAGTGCATAGATAGTGCCTGGATGATTTTATAAGTGCATGGGTACATCTTGAGTGATTGATGGACTGCATGGGTAATACCAAGGTGATTGCATAAGTGCAGGGGTAATGTCTGGGTTATTAGAGGAGTGTATGTGTAATGCCTAAGTGATTGTATGAGTGCAGGAGTAATGTGTAGGTGATTGGAGGAGTGCATGGGTATTGGATATGTGATTGAAGGAGTTCATGGGTAATGCCTGGATGATTGAATGAGTGCATGTGTACTAACTGGGTGATTGGAGGAATGCATTGATAGTGCCTGGGTGAATGGAGTGCAAGGGTAGAGTCTGAAGGATTGGAATAGTGCATGCCTAATGCTCTGCTGATTGCATGACTGCAGAGGTAATGTTTGACTGATTGGAAGAGTGCATAGGTAATGCCTGGGTGATTGAAAGAGTGCAAGGGTAGTGCATGGTGATTTTATAAGTGCATTAGTAGTGGCTGAGTGATTGCATGAGTGCATGGGTACTAACTGGGAAATTGGTGAAGTGCTTGGGTAGTGCCCAGGTGATTGGATTAGTGCATGGCTAGTGCCTGGGTTATTGCATAAGTGCATGCGTAGTGCCTGGGTTATTGTATGAGGGGATCAGTAGTGCATTTGTGATGAGAGGAGTGTATTGGTAATGCCTGGGTAATTTTGTAAGTGCATGGGTTATCCTTGAGTGATTGAGGGAGTGCATGGGTAGTGCTGAGGTAATTGGAGGAGTGATTTGGTAGAGTTTATAAAAATTAATTACTACAATAAAAGTGACTGTAAACATTACTTCATCCTACCTTCTTTATTAAAGTAGATATCAAACTCATTGACATTTGTTACACTTGTTTCATTGTAAACTACATTTAAAATATTTTCAAACTTTAGTATTACTTTCTATAAAATAGAAGAAAAAAACTGTTACCGCATATCAAATTTTAGTTTTAAGAACACAACATAATTTTAGAATCAGATAACATATTCAGTTTCCCTTTTTTTGCTGTTTTTCAGATCCTAGTGAATTTCACCATACACAGTGATTTCAATGTTGATCATCATATTACAGTGGGAGGAAAATACAATCAATAAGATTGTAAAAAAAAACAAATCTGTGTTCAAGATATTTACAACAAGTTCAACTATCTGTTTAACCAATCTCCAGTTTCTAAATTACATTCTTCAATGGCATTAAATGATCTATTTATCTGAAATTCATTTTCTAAAATATACACTTTCATTTAAATCATGTATGATACAAACAACAAATATATAAACTACTTGTTTCCAACACAATTTTGCAAATGCAATAAGAATTTCCACAAACAAACAGTAATTTTTCACATTTTCCCAATAGGTCAAATAATGTTTCTAAATCTTTTTGCATTCACAATATCCAAAATTAACTAGTTAATTCATGTTCACATCTTTCCAAAAGGCCGAATGATGTTTTCAAAACTTTGGCATCAAAAATATTAGATATGAATTTGGTAATTCATAAGGCAACTGGCATTTGCATTCCAAATGGGCATCATTACAATGTGTCCATCCTTTACTGCACTTTAAATACACAGTATGGTGTCCAGATGGTGTGGTAGGTCCATAATGGAAAATAATAGCCACTGCTATAAAAGTCCTTCCTGAACTTGTTATTTGAGTTGCCACAAAATGTTTGATTTTGGTTTCCAATTTTCTTCCATCTGCTCTACAACCTTGTGTCATTAAAGGGACATAATGTCCACATTTTTCTAGAATTAATGTTGACAACATTTCTGATTTACAATGGGAATATTTCATATCTTGATTAGCTGTTTTTACTAATTTGTTAAAAGACACTGATTTGCAATCTGGTATTGTCAAATATATGAATCGTTCAGTTTCTATTTCAGTGGTAGAAGAAAATGAGCACTCTTCACATTTATGATCCTATCTGTAACTTAGTCCAAACACATTTTCAGTTTCAATACCTTCTTCTTCCAATACTGCAAGCATAAACATAAGAAACTCTTGTGCATCTTGTTGTATATTCTGTGTAAATTGCGAAGAACCAGTACATGCTTCCAAAAGATGCCGAATGCCAGAAGCAGTATGGATTTTAGTTCTATCACTTACCAACTATTGAAAAAGATGATGTAATAAAGAACACAAACTTTTTTCTTGATTTTCCATAACGTTATGATAAAGATCTTCAAGATAAAAGACAACATTTAGAAGTACATTAGCATAGCAGTTGATACCTGAACTATTCTCTAACTGGTATCCTACAATATCATCAACAGAGTAAATTTTCATTTTCTTGGCAGCATCATGTATCTCTTCAATTGTTTTATTTTTGTTAATATCACTAGAATGTTTTCCAATTTGGACATAGTATATGTTTTTCATTTAAGGGGTATTCGCCTAAGTAAGGAGCATAAACTTTTCTTAACCAATTATACTCTTTAACAAGATTTACATCAGCACTAACTTTTTTCTCATCAAAACCAATCAAATACAAACCAGATAATGTTCTTACACAAGACAATGCAACATATGCCATACCCTCTTCAAACTCTGTACTACCAACATTTCCCAACACACTGTCTACACTTCAACTTTGAGATTTATGAATGGTCACTGCATAGGCTAAAGAAAGAGGAAACTGTTTTCTACGAACATACAAATCGTTAACCAGGCACGCCACACCACTGGAGTCAAGCTAGCCGGGCTGATGAGAGGTGTTACCTCGAAACCGGTCCGGTCCTCGGATGCTTGATTCCGTTCTGGGAAGGACATGGCTTTTGTAGTTCGGACTGGACTGTTCCCATGGGGCACAGGGTCAGAGCTGATTTGCATATCGCCATTGTCTAACCCAGGGTGGTGTGGAGTGCAAAAAAACGATGGATTTGGGCCCAGATCTTTGGACTGGGGTGAGTGTGTGACATTGATCCACATTTGATCCATCACCTGTTGTTTTTGCATATTCCGCCCTAAGTGCGCTGGGGATGCCCAGACGTGGGTCCCAGGCACTCCACACCACTGGAGTCAAGCTAGCCGGGCTGATGAGAGGTGTTACCTCGAAACCGGTCCGGTCCTCGGATGCTTGATTCCGTTCTGGGAAGGCCATGGCTTTTGTAGTTCGGACTGGACTGTTCCCATGGGGCACAGGGTCAGAGCTGATTTGCATATCGCCATTGTCTAACCCAGGGTGGTGTGGAGTGCAAAAAAACGATGGATTTGGGCCCAGATCTTTGGACTGGGGTGAGTGTGTGACATTGATCCACATTTGATCCATCACCTGTTGTTTTTGCATATTCCGCCCTAAGTGCGCTGGGGATGCCCAGACGTGGGTCCCAGGCACTCCACACCACTGGAGTCAAGCTAGCCGGGCTGATGAGCGGTGTTACCTCGAAACCGGTCCGGTCCTCGGATGCTTGATTCCGTTCTGGGAAGGACATGGCTTTTGTAGTTCGGACTGGACTGTTCCCATGGGGCACAGGGTCAGAGCTGATTTGCATATCGCCATTGTCTAACCCAGGGTGGTGTGGAGTGCAAAAAAACGATGGATTTGGGCCCAGATCTTTGGACTGGGGTGAGTGTGTGACATTGATCCACATTTGATCCATCACCTGTTGTTTTTGCATATTCCGCCCTAAGTGCGCTGGGGATGCCCAGACGTGGGTCCCAGGCACTCCACACCACTGGAGTCAAGCTAGCCGGGCTGATGAGAGGTGTTACCTCGAAACCGGTCCGGTCCTCGGATGCTTGATTCCGTTCTGGGAAGGACATGGCTTTTGTAGTTCGGACTGGACTGTTCCCATGGGGCACAGGGTCAGAGCTGATTTGCATATCGCCATTGTCTAACCCAGGGTGGTGTGGAGTGCAAAAAAACGATGGATTTGGGCCCAGATCTTTGGACTGGGGTGAGTGTGTGACATTGATCCACATTTGATCCATCACCTGTTGTTTTTGCATATTCCGCCCTAAGTGCGCTGGGGATGCCCAGACGTGGGTCCCAGGCACTCCACACCACTGGAGTCAAGCTAGCCGGGCTGATGAGAGGTGTTACCTCGAAACCGGTCCGGTCCTCGGATGCTTGATTCCGTTCTGGGAAGGACATGGCTTTTGTAGTTCGGACTGGACTGTTCCCATGGGGCACAGGGTCAGAGCTGATTTGCATATCGCCATTGTCTAACCCAGGGTGGTGTGGAGTGCAAAAAAACGATGGATTTGGGCCCAGATCTTTGGACTGGGGTGAGTGTGTGACATTGATCCACATTTGATCCATCACCTGTTGTTTTTGCATATTCCGCCCTAAGTGCGCTGGGGATGCCCAGACGTGGGTCCCAGGCACTCCACACCACTGGAGTCAAGCTAGCCGGGCTGATGAGAGGTGTTACCTCGAAACCGGTCCGGTCCTCGGATGCTTGATTCCGTTCTGGGAAGGACATGGCTTTTGTAGTTCGGACTGGACTGTTCCCATGGGGCACAGGGTCAGAGCTGATTTGCATATCGCCATTGTCTAACCCAGGGTGGTGTGGAGTGCAAAAAAACGATGGATTTGGGCCCAGATCTTTGGACTGGGGTGAGTGTGTGACATTGATCCACATTTGATCCATCACCTGTTGTTTTTGCATATTCCGCCCTAAGTGCGCTGGGGATGCCCAGACGTGGGTCCCAGGCACTCCACACCACTGGAGTCAAGCTAGCCGGGCTGATGAGAGGTGTTACCTCGAAACCGGTCCGGTCCTCGGATGCTTGATTCCGTTCTGGGAAGGACATTGCTTTTGTAGTTCGGACTGGACTGTTCCCATGGGGCACAGGGTCAGAGCTGATTTGCATATCGCCATTGTCTAACCCAGGGTGGTGTGGAGTGCAAAAAAACGATGGATTTGGGCCCAGATCTTTGGACTGGGGTGAGTGTGTGACATTGATCCACATTTGATCCATCACCTGTTGTTTTTGCATATTCCGCCCTAAGTGCGCTGGGGATGCCCAGACGTGGGTCCCAGGCACTCCACACCACTGGAGTCAAGCTAGCCGGGCTGATGAGAGGTGTTACCTCGAAACCGGTCCGGTCCTCGGATGCTTGATTCCGTTCTGGGAAGGACATGGCTTTTGTAGTTCGGACTGGACTGTTCCCATGGGGCACAGGGTCAGAGCTGATTTGCATATCGCCATTGTCTAACCCAGGGTGGTGTGGAGTGCAAAAAAACGATGGATTTGGGCCCAGATCTTTGGACTGGGGTGAGTGTGTGACATTGATCCACATTTGATCCATCACCTGTTGTTTTTGCATATTCCGCCCTAAGTGCGCTGGGGATGCCCAGACGTGGGTCCCAGGCACTCCACACCACTGGAGTCAAGCTAGCCGGGCTGATGAGAGGTGTTACCTCGAAACCGGTCCGGTCCTCGGAGGCTTGATTCCGTTCTGGGAAGGACATGGCTTTTGTAGTTCGGACTGGACTGTTCCCGTGGGGCACAGGGTCAGAGCTGATTTGCATATCGCCATTGTCTAACCCAGGGTGGTGTGGAGTGCAAAAAAACGATGGATTTGGGCCCAGATCTTTGGACTGGGGTGAGTGTGTGACATTGATCCACATTTGATCCATCACCTGTTGTTTTTGCATATTCCGCCCTAAGTGCGCTGGGGATGCCCAGACGTGGGTCCCAGGCACTCCACACCACTGGAGTCAAGCTAGCCGGGCTGATGAGAGGTGTTACCTCGAAACCGGTCCGGTCCTCGGATGCTTGATTCCGTTCTGGGAAGGACATGGCTTTTGTAGTTCGGACTGGACTGTTCCCATGGGGCACAGGGTCAGAGCTGATTTGCATATCGCCATTGTCTAACCCAGGGTGGTGTGGAGTGCAAAAAAACGATGGATTTGGGCCCAGATCTTTGGACTGGGGTGAGTGTGTGACATTGATCCACATTTGATCCATCACCTGTTGTTTTTGCATATTCCGCCCTAAGTGCGCTTGGGATGCCCAGACGTGGGTCCCAGGCACTCCACACCACTGGAGTCAAGCTAGCCGGGCTGATGAGAGGTGTTACCTCGAAACCGGTCCGGTCCTCGGATGCTTGATTCCGTTCTGGGAAGGACATGGCTTTTGTAGTTCGGACTGGACTGTTCCCATGGGCCACAGGGTCAGAGCTGATTTGCATATCGCCATTGTCTAACCCAGGGTGGTGTGGAGTGCAAAAAAACGATGGATTTGGGCCCAGATCTTTGGACTGGGGTGAGTGTGTGACATTGATCCACATTTGATCCATCACCTGTTGTTTTTGCATATTCCGCCCTAAGTGCGCTGGGGATGCCCAGACGTGGGTCCCAGGCACTCCACACCACTGGAGTCAAGCTAGCCGGGCTGATGAGAGGTGTTACCTCGAAACCGGTCCGGTCCTCGGATGCTTGATTCCGTTCTGGGAAGGACATGGCTTTTGTAGTTCGGACTGGACTGTTCCCATGGGGCACAGGGTCAGAGCTGATTTGCATATCGCCATTGTCTAACCAAGGGTGGTGTGGAGTGCAAAAAAACAATGGATTTGGGCCCAGATCTTTGGACTGGGGTGAGTGTGTGACATTGATCCACATTTGATCCATCACCTGTTGTTTTTGCATATTCCGCCCTAAGTGCGCTGGGGATGCCCAGACGTGGGTCCCAGGCACTCCACACCACTGGAGTCAAGCTAGCCGGGCTGATGAGAGGTGTTACCTCGAAACCGGTCCGGTCCTCGGATGCTTGATTCCGTTCTGGGAAGGACATGGCTTTTGTAGTTCGGACTGGACTGTTCCCATGGGGCACAGGGTCAGAGCTGATTTGCATATCGCCATTGTCTAACCCAGGGTGGTGTGGAGTGCAAAAAAACGATGGATTTGGGCCCAGATCTTTGGACTGGGGTGAGTGTGTGACATTGATCCACATTTGATCCATCACCTGTTGTTTTTGCATATTCCGCCCTAAGTGCGCTGGGGATGCCCAGACGTGGGTCCCAGGCACTCCACACCACTGGAGTCAAGCTAGCCGGGCTGATGAGAGGTGTTACCTCGAAACCGGTCCGGTCCTCGGATGCTTGATTCCGTTCTGGGAAGGACATGGCTTTTGTAGTTCGGACTGGACTGTTCCCATGGGGCACAGGGTCAGAGCTGATTTGCATATCGCCATTATCTAACCCAGGGTGGTGTGGAGTGCAAAAAAACGATGGATTTGGGCCCAGATCTTTGGACTGGGGTGAGTGTGTGACATTGATCCACATTTGATCCATCACCTGTTGTTTTTGCATATTCCGCCCTAAGTGCGCTGGGGATGCCCAGACGTGGGTCCCAGGCACTCCACACCACTGGAGTCAAGCTAGCCGGGCTGATGAGAGGTGTTACCTCGAAACCGGTCCGGTCCTCGGATGCTTGATTCCGTTCTGGGAAGGACATGGCTTTTGTAGTTCGGACTGGACTGTTCCCATGGGGCACAGGGTCAGAGCTGATTTGCATATCGCCATTGTCTAACCCAGGGTGGTGTGGAGTGCAAAAAAACAATGGATTTGGGCCCAGATCTTTGGACTGGGGTGAGTGTGTGACATTGATCCACATTTGATCCATCACCTGTTGTTTTAGAAATAACAGCACAACGTCCAATCAGTTTTACCTCTTCAATCTGATCAAATTTAATGCTCAAGAATTCAATTCCATATCTGTTCGCATAATTAACAAAATCAACAACTTTTCCCATTGCTCCATTTATTAAACCTTTTTCTACATCCAAATTACGCCGTAAAATTACCGGCTGGTTTTCACTTACATATAAAGTCTTTTCTAAACCAGCAGTCTTAAATACAGACTTTTCCAAAAGAATCCAATTTTGATTTTTATTTTTCTGAGAGAATAATAGTAACTATGTGTTCTATTTTATCAATGGCTTCCATTTTCATTATTTGTTGTTTTCCCAGCTTCAAAAGTTCTTCATTGAATGGGGAACACCCTTGCAGTGTTAGCATTAGGCAAATTATAGACTTTTTTTCTAAATTTTTTTTGTACATTATTTCAGGAGCAATATTTTCATTTGGAAACAAGTTTGTTAGCAGCCGACTTTGTAAAATTGTTTACCATGTTTCGTCAAAACACCAATTCTTATATCTTGAAGAATTTTCCATAATGCTCATCACTTGCTTGTCGCATATTCTTATTTAGTTCTTTATATTCAAAATGAGACCAAATGTTGACATTTTCAATACTTCCAAAGATTTCCTAGTGTCTTCATGGACAACTGTTTTAAAACCTGGTTGCCCTTTTACAGGAGTAAGTTGTAGCAGGTCGCCGAATAAATATTACATGTTTTCCTCCAAATAAAACATCATGATCTGTTTCTAAAATTGGTTGCATTCTTGAATGTACAAAGGCAAGCATTAAGTTTGAGACCATGCTCACCTCATCAATGATCAGAAGTTTCCTTTTCTTTAGTACTCTTGAAAGTTCATAACAAGGTTCTCCAGACAGTTTGTGATATTCCAACTTATTTTCATGTTCAACTGGTAGGATAAGTAATCAATGTAATGTAATCCCTTTAATGTTATGTGCTGCTATACCAGTTGGAGTAGTTACAACACAAGATAAATGTGATTCAGTGGTTCTATGTAGATAACTTGTCAAAACTTTAATTAAGAAACTTTTTCCTGCTCCAACTTGCATACTGATATACATTAGAATAGGTTTGAACAGGTGCAGAAGTGCTAAATAGAAAATGTCCCTTTTATCTGAAGTATCACAACTGAGTTTCCTGTGAGAAATAAGATTTCCTTTGGTATGTTTTACCAAACATCCATCACATCCAATTACTGCATATTTTTCTTCATTTATATTTTCTGTAACATTTCTTTTAAAGTTGTAATATTGCAGTACTTAATAGAGACATATGTTTTCCAGAAGTGGACTTCTTTTAGGATAGTATATATCCAACATATTTGTTTTAACAATATCTGTACTTTCCGGTTGATCCAATGCTCAGTATTCAATTTCTTGTACAGATTTGAATACTCGATTTCGTGTTGCAGCAAGACCTAGACTTACCTAGACTTACCCAAATGAGTCCTCTTGACTTTGAATATAACCTTGCAGAGGTCAACCGATCCGAAAATTTGTGCAATCCAATCTCTCGATGGAAAAGAATCTTTAAACTAAAGCTGTACAATTTGTTACTAAGAGTCTTCTCTTATGCAATTTCTACCCACATTTTTTTCAACTCAGACTTTTTAGAACTAGTTATATATGATGTAACATAACGAGCAACAGCAATTGAATTATCTGCAACATACTGGATATCCATATTTGCATTCCACATTGACAAATTCAATGGATTGTAGTAATTAATATACTTTGAATCTTCAGTTCTTTTTATGTTGTAAGTATTCTTTGGAGATTTCCGAGTTATAGTATGCCTCACTGCTGACATGAAACTGTTAACTCTTCCTTTGGAAATTACTGGATGTGGGAATCCAAAACGACATTTTGTATAAACTTTTTCCTTTGACTTGAATCATATCGATGGCTCAAAGGGGGTGACTGTAATGCTGTGATGGACATCACCCTGGATCAGTCACACCCTCCCTTGTGGGACGCTTTGGCTGTCAAGCAGGCAGAAGCCCTTTGCGAGTGGGTACAGGGTTGGTCCCTATGTGACACGTGGCGACTAAGGAACCTGTTGCACAAGGAATACTCCTTTTTCTCCCCAGTACACCAGTTGCACACCAGGATAGACAGGATTATGTGTTCCGCGTCCATAGCTGACCAAATTGTAGACACCACACACCTAGCAAAGACATTTTTTCAGATCATAACCCAATGGAGACAGTTTTTAGTTGGGGTAGAATACCCACCCCAGTACCCACATGGAGATTATGGCCTCAAACATTGGAGGACTTGGCGTTTCGCTGCGTGCTTTCCACAACACTACAAAACTACTTTACAGAAAATCACAACACTGCTTCCATAATACTGGTTGATTGGGATGCTGTGAAGGCCGTCGTTAGGGGTACAGCAATTAGCGCCACGGTGGGAGCTAGACAAGAGGTACATAGAAAACTGCAAGACACAGAGACCGATATGTCCCGACTAGAACAGAGGGAGCACGTGACCCTACGAAACAGGCACCACTACAAGAGACACGCATCCAACATGTAGAACTGCTCGAGACGCTATGACTGATAGATTATAGATCTTACACAAGCAAACACACCATTCGGATGCTGCTAAGTCAGGTACCCTCTTAGCTAACCTGATTAGCAGTGACCCTCCCACAACTGTTATTAGCTGCCTTACACTACCTGGGGGAGAGACTGCGACCACACAGTGTGATATTAGTGATGCCTTCAGTGACTACTACGAAGGGTTGTATAGGGTACCACACTTTTTGGGGGAGTCTTCTATTGAGGCCTTTCTCACGGACCTACTGTATCCACAACCCCGGACCGGCAAGCAGAAGGAACAATTACCAGGGCAGACATAAAAGCAGCCATAGGCGGACTCTCCTGCAATAAAACACCGGGCCCGGATGGGCTGCCGGTGGAATTCTTTGACACTTATTCTGAGATAGTAATACCGTGCCTGGAGGAATTAGATAAGAAATCGCTCGAGCTGGGGCACCTTCCTTGCACCACCGCCCAGGCGCTGGGTGTGTCATTACCCAAGCAAGGTAGGGACCTGGCAGATATGTCAGGCTACCGCCCTCTGTCCCTGCTCTGTACGGAATACAACATTTTAAGCAAAGTATTGGCTAACAGAATTCAGCTATACCTCCAAAAATTGATTCATATGGATCAGTGTGGGTTTATACCAGCTAGGAGCACTTATTAAACCTACGCAGACTGCACCAGATCATGTCGGCTGATCTCACATGATATCCAAATGTCGGCTGCATATCCCTGGACATGAAACAAGCGTCTGATATGCTGTCGTGGGAATACTTGTTCAGGGCCATTGCGCGCTTTGGCTTACCCCCGAGTATGTCAAATGGGTGAAGCTACTATATGCAGCACCCACTGCAAGAGTCCGAACCAGGAAGCTTATTTCCAGGGAATATGGCATCCACAGGGGTACGCAACAAGGCTGCCCCCTGTCCCCAATATTATTTGTTTTAGCACTGGAGCCATAGGCATTCCGCATACGGCGTGAGGCCGCACAGTGCAGTATCCCTATAGGTACCTTAACACACCTGGTATCAGCATATGCTGATGATCTTATCTTATATGTGATGGATATGTTGGAGGGACTGGGCCCACTTCCCAACATCTTTGCTGAATTCAAAATGATATCAGCTTTATCCTTCAATGAATCGAAATCCAATGCCTTTTTCTTTCATGACCCGGACTATATTGCTTTCGGAGAACTTCAGCTGCCAGTGGCCCCACAGACCTTCAAATACCTGGGCATTAATATGTATCGTTCGCAGGCGGACATGCTGGAGGGCAACCTGGGCAAGGCTATTCAGGGCATACGTTTGCAGGTAGCTTTCTGGACCACGTTACCAATATCCACTATAGGATGTGTGGCTTTATCTAAGATGGTGGTTCTTCACCGTCTTTTGTATTATTTCACGAACCTGCCATTGTTGATAGCCGCGATAATTTTTAATACACTGGTCACTATCCTGATAGACTTAATATGGGGGACGGGCTGACACCGATTAAGTCTTAAGAAACTACAAATGAATACACAGGAAGGTGGACTGGGGGCACCAGACTTCAGTTCTTATTACTATGCCCGTCAAGTACAGTGGCAGTCCTGTTGGACAACGGGATGCAACTTACAGGAAATCGATTACAGTCCCAGGCACGTTGAACAGGGAATGCTCCATGCTTTACTATTGCCCCAGGGTAGACCACACCAGGTGCTGCCGGGCCTCTTCCAGACGGCACTGCAGTGCTGGGGAGAGCGCTGCGATATACCTCTAAAGGCGGTAGATATGCCGCTAACATTCCATTGATGGGAATACCATTGGCAAGAGGCACGCTAACGCAAAGAGCACTTAGACCCTGGACGGATGTAGGGGTGGAGACCATTGGTGCTCTTTTTGGGAATGGGACACTTTGGACCACGATACTTTCACAAGAGCCATGGGAGCTCCGACCACACTTTACAAGGCACATGCCGCCCTACTGCAATATATTAAACGACAATGGGCTCCACAGCGGGAGGAACCCCAGACAAATGAATTTGTTAAGTTTCTGTATTACATGGGACATGGTAGCCACCTTATTAAATGGTTATACCTCAGTATCCGGACACATGCCCAAATCCCGCTGGATGCTACGCGAGCACAGAGGACGGATGATGTGGGAAGGGACTTTACGGACAGGAAGTGGGGGGATGTATTGGAATACCCATGGAATAATACTATGAAATGCCAAATTCAAGTTTATTCAATGTATGTTTATACACAGAGCTTACTTGACGCAGCAAAGGCTGCACAGAATGTACCCTGGAAACAGCACACTACTGCCCCAGATGCAAATTGCCTAAAGCAGATCTCCTCCACATTGTGTGGTCATGTGTTTGCCTTGGTGAGTTTTGGAGGGAGGTTACGCGTATATTAGGAGACATAACATGCCTGCCCATGGGGAACAGTGCTTTAGAAGGCATATTAGGTATTTGCAAATGGATAAAAGACACAAGGTTGAACTCTGCTTTCTGGACCTAGCGCTTATAGTTGCAAAAAGATCCATCACCATGCGCTGGAAGTCAGCCAGAGCCCCCACCTTAGGTGTGTGGCATAATGAAATGCTTCCATGGGGAGGAGCTGAAAGTGCGGCGCTGCGTAGAGAGGAGGCCCGTGGTCTAAGTCCAATCTCCTTGGACTGGGATACAATGGTGGAAGCATTTAGAAACATAAACCTGGATGCTGCCTCAGACGTTCCAAACACTCAATAGTAACTGTGAACACAGAATTAGGTGCGAATCAACTCCCGTAGACAATGGGCAAAGCAGTGGGATCAGACATTAGATTTACACACTACATAGTTAGAGTCAGAGCCGGGAGGAGGGGTGGGTGTTAGCAGGGAGGAGGAGGGGGTTATTTGGTATTGCTTTTTAGGTATAGTCTGTTGATTGTGCTGTACATCCTGGAGGGAGAATTTATTTTTATTTTTGTTTTTGTTTTTGGAAAACCTTTATTGTACAGTAGCAGAAAACAAATACGGGCCTACAACCTTCCGGCCGGCCTCGACATCATTTTAAAGCACAGTAGCAGACAATACGGCAACTCGGTAGCGCCCTAAAGTAAAATGCAAGCAAGTTAAGTTACACTGGAAATACGTGCACTACCGAGAAGAAGGAGAATTGAAGGTTTAATTTTACAGTTTTCATAAAGCGTAATAAAATATTAAACGTTAGAAAGGATCAGAGTTCAATCCATCCGTCTAAATACGAACATGGGTGACGTCCTGCAAAGAAAGAGCAAGCAATAATACAGAACCAAAATGGCGGCACCAGGACCTCATATAAGGAGGGATAGTCACAGAGCATGTTACGTGCCAGACGCCACCCATCCCAACTCGACACAGTCCATTGACCCAGAGAGAAAGGAAAAGAAAAGGAATCGGAGAAAAAAGAGAAAAATTAAGGCCCATAGAAACTGAAACTGACAAAAAGAAAATCCCCCCCCCCCTACCCCCCACCCAACACGCATGCAGAGGCTACGGCCTACCCCCCCCCCCCTAGCAGTGTGTCTGTCGCCCAAAAAAGAGTACCCGAAATAAAGAAGAAAAGAAAAGGAGGAAAAAGATGTACCTGTGACACGGGAGGAGGGCCAAACTAGTGTGTCCAAGAACAAGCAAACTGTGTATCTGCGGCCACCCCACCTCCGACCCCAAGTGAAAACAGACCCAACGCCTGGCTCTCCCGTCTATCTATCACAGTCCCGGCAAATCAGTCCACTAGAAGTAAACAATAAGGAAGAAACATCCTCAGCCCTGTCCCTTTCGATCCATCGCGCCAATAAGGTATAGGATCAAAGCAGCAGTCAGGCGCAGAGCAGGCATTCTCAGGAACCACCACGGGATAAGGCGCTTACCACCAATGTCCGACCAGACCAATGCCAGGCGATCCAAAAAAGTACAGAGAGAAGCAGTGCAATGCAGCGAGTCTCCAATGGCAACCCATCGAGGCGTCAGCAACATGCCCAATCCACAATAGTTAGTGCCACCAGCAGTTCCCAAAGAGAGTCCAGAACATGGCGCCCAGTGGCAACTCTCCAGCCGATATGATATTACAGGAGCCCCATGCCGTTCCACAGTTAATGCAGACGGGGTCGTAGAGGTCCCTAGTTCCAGTACCAATGACACCCCCACGTACCTCCGACTGGGCAGCTCACCACCAACGAGCCCAAGGAGTGGCGAAGCGCCCCCCAGATGGACGCTAGCTCGATCAGCCGGGGGCAGCTCGGGCACAATGGCATCCAGTCGGTTCCCCAGGTCACAGGCTTGGGCACACATATCCGCTCGCAAGGCAGCCAGGGCGCCAAGTATATCTCCGATGCTCTGGGGCAGCTCAGGAGAAGAGAGCGTCACATCTCCATGTACATGGGGCCCCCAGTCGTATGGCGATTCTCGAGCCCCTCTGCCGACATCCCTTTCCAGCGGCACATCAGTCCTTCGGCACCTCGACAAGCGCGACCAGATCTCAGGGACAAGGACATCACCGTCCATAATGGCCTTACACACTGTTGCAGTGCAAGGGTAGCAGTCTCAAGCACCCTCGGCAGAAAGACGGGTCTTCAGCGGCAAGCACGGAGCGCTCGGCTCAAAATGGCCCCCAAGTAATCGGAAAGTGAAAGCTCACAAAAACATCAAGGGGAAGAGATACAAAAGTATCACTGATGTCCGCGGTCTCAAGGTAACGCGGAGATGAAGGAGAGCAAATGCCACAATGTTGTAGGAAACTCGTTGCAGCAGCCGTTCGCCGCCAGCCAACTCCGACCTGCCGCCTATGGCCGCTGTTAACCCAGCCGGGGCCGGCCTCCCACGAGAACAAAGACCTGGTCGCCGTCCTGAATCGCCGGGAAGAAGACTGGGACGTTTCTCCACTACTGCCGCGTGGAACACGACGGGGAGCACACCGTCGGATGCAGCACCGCTTCCCGAGTCCGAATCCACTAGAGGAACTCAGGAGAGATTGCAGGATAGTTGGCGGCTCGGAGGGAAAGCGGACGGACCAGCGGAGCCGAGGGTTTAGGCGGCCATCATGGTCGCAGGCTAGGCTCCTCTGGAGGGAGAATTTAATGCACAGAACTACATGTTGGCTGTCATCCCTTAAGATGATAATGTTGATGGCTATATAACATACTGAATGCAGGTCTTATACAGCACAGAATTCATGAGATGTACATGAAGATATGTGCAACATATTTGTCTTATTGTATGATAAACCACAAAAAGAAAACCCAATAAAGTTTGTGCAAAAATAATTCCTAGTTTGACTTCTATACTGTGTACGTCGACAACAAATACAAACATAGGGGTCGATTAGGATCGCGGACGGAAACGTGTTCCGTCCGCCGAGGAAGGTGGCAAGATACTCCGGACGTGGCCGCGGAAAAACCGCAATAGCGATTAGGATCAAATGTGACCGAAACGTCGACCGCGGCGGACGGAGCACAACAATCTCCGTCCGCGGCGGTCGAAGTACACCTGAGGCCGCGGCATGCGGACGGAACCTACAAAACACCGACCGCCGCGTACGCACATGACCAGGAGAACAACAACCTCCCCCGCGATACCTGCGTACTGTCCGTGTCCGCAATTAGGATAACTCCGCAAGTACCCCGGTAGCCACCGCGATCCACGTCCGCGGCGGTAGCAATGCTAGGAGAAACGGTGCACCACAGCGGAAGTCCAACATCCCTACAGTCAAACCAATGGCATACATACCGACAGAATCCATCACCAAACACAGGAAAATGGACGACCACCCACCTGACACATCTAAACCAAACACAAGACACAATGACCCACCCCCAAGAACTGCATAAACCACACCTGAGAACACACCCACCTATCACCTGACTGCCAATCAACATTCACACAGGGCCAACACACAGACTATAAATTAACTCCCACCCACTCCAGAAATCCTCTGCATCACAGCATAGCTGCTAGCAGGAGACAACAATTGGCCAACAGCAAACAATTTAATTCATACACATAACCCACACCCAAACACACCCTGCACACAAACACCCACCACACCATACTCAAACACCACACACCAGGACCTCCGAAATCCACACAAACACACACCCCGAGCACCATGGCACCCAAGAAGAATCCGAAATTCACCGACACCGAGCTCAGGGTAATGGTCGATGAGATCATTCGTGTGGAACCCCACATCTTTGGTTCCCTAGTGCAGCAGACAAGCATAGCTCGGAAGAACAGCCTGTGGGACCGGATCGTCACCAGGGTCAATGCCTCCGGGACCGTCCCGAGGACCAAGCATGAAATCCAGAGGCGGTGGCACGACCTTAAGACCCGGGTGAAGTCCATTAGAGCCAGGAACTTCCTCCGGGCCAACCACACAGGCGGTGGAACCCCCCCGGAGCCCCTACCATACACCAAGTGGGAGGAGAAGGTGCTGACCATCCTGCACCCTGAGACCATCGATGGACTTGCTGATGGAGAAGAGGCTGGTAAGTACCAACCAAGCACCACAAACACAACAACACGGTGTGCCACACACAACTCTGAAGACACATCTCACATACCCCAGCCTTGCATGCAGTCCACATACTCACCAACCTCCAAAGCGCTCCTACAGGCCCCATGTCCATAGAGAGGGTGGTGGTGGCTGGGTGGGGTGTGTGAGGGGACGGAACTACAACTCCCAACAGGCCCCCATGTCCATAGAGAGGGTGGTGGTGGTGGGTGGGGTGTGTGAGGGGTCACTAGTCCTACTCCCAACAGGCCCCCATGTCCATAGAGAGGGTGGTGGTGGTGGGTGGGGTGTGTGAGGGGTCACTAGTCCTACTCCCAACAGGCCCCCATGTCCATAGAGAGGGTGGTGGTGGTGGGTGGGGTGTGTGAGGGGTCACTAGTCCTACTCCCAACAGGCCCCCATGTCCATAGAGAGGGTGGTGGTGGTGGGTGGGGTGTGTGAGGGGTCACTAGTCCTACTCCCAACAGGCCCCCATGTCCATAGAGAGGGTGGTGGTGGTGGGTGGGGTGTGTGAGGGGTCACTAGTCCTACTCCCAACAGGCCCCCATGTCCATAGAGAGGGTGGTGGTGGCTGGGTGGGGTGTGTGAGGGGTCACTAGTCCTACTCCCAACAGGCCCCCATGTCCATAGAGAGGGTGGTGGTGGCTGGGTGGGGTGTGTGAGGGGTCACTAGTCCTACTCCCAACAGGCCCCCATGTCCATAGAGAGGGTGGTGGTGGTGGGTGGGGTGTGTGAGGGGTCACTAGTTCTACTCCCAACAGGCCCCCATGTCCATAGAGAGGGTGGTGGTGGTGGGTGGGGTGTGTGAGGGGACGGAACTACAACTCCCAACAGGCCCCCATGTCCATAGAGAGGGTGGTGGTGGCTGGGTGGGGTGTGTGAGGGGACGGAACTACAGCTCCCAACAGGCCCCCATGTCCATAGAGAGGGTGGTGGTGGTGGGTGGGGTGTGTGAGGGGTCACTAGTCCTACTCCCAACAGGCCCCCATGTCCATAGAGAGGGTGGTGGTGGTGGGTGGGGTGTGTGAGGGGTCACTAGTCCTACTCCCAACAGGCCCCATGTCCATAGAGAGGGTGGTGGTGGCTGGGTGGGGTGTGTGAGGGGACGGAACTACAACTCCCAACAGGCCCCCATGTCCATAGAGAGGGTGGTGGTGGTGGGTGGGGTGTGTGAGGGGTCACTAGTCCTACTCCCAACAGGCCCCATGTCCATAGAGAGGGTGGTGGTGGTGGGTGGGGTGTGTGAGGGGTCACTAGTCCTACTCCCAACAGGCCCCCATGTCCATAGAGAGGGTGGTGGTGGTGGGTGGGGTGTGTGAGGGGTCACTAGTCCTACTCCCAACAGGCCCCCATGTCCATGGAGAGGGTGGTGGTGGTGGGTGGGGTGTGTGAGGGGACGGAACTACAACTCCCAACAGGCCCCCATGTCCATAGAGAGGGTGGTGGTGGCTGGGTGGGGTGTGTGAGGGGACGGAACTACAACTCCCAACAGGCCCCCATGTCCATAGAGAGGGTGGTGGTGGTGGGTGGGGTGTGTGCCAATGCCGACTGAATGTCAAACATAAATAAATGTACACGTTTAGGCAACATGACTCATCCTCACATTTTTGTTTTGCAGGGGATCCGAATCTGACTGCTGTAATTGACACCAGGCCTCCAGCATCCCCACACTCTGAACTTTCAGGGGACGATTGTCCAGCCACCTCCGGGGCAGAGGATGGTGCCGGATCAAGCAGCCAGCCAGGGACCTCTGGCACGCAGGTCACACCTGCACCAACAACCACAACGGGCTCTGGCATCACCACAACACCGGCTACTGTGACCTGCACAGCTACCTCCAGCACC
The DNA here is from genome assembly GCF_964263255.1 of Lissotriton vulgaris. Taxonomy (NCBI): domain Eukaryota; kingdom Metazoa; phylum Chordata; class Amphibia; order Caudata; family Salamandridae; genus Lissotriton; species Lissotriton vulgaris. Next base: position 894,804,661 of record NC_141691.1, on the reverse strand, counting down.
ACCTCCACCACCACTACTACCACCACTTCTGCCCCTGCCACCCTGCCCAACCCACCGGCCAACGCTGGGGCAGCGCCATCCCAGCCACGCAGGGAGAGACTGAGGCAAACCACCAATGCAAGGGCAGATCCTGCAGCCAGGAGCACGGCGGAAAGAAGGCCTGATGACACTACACTCAATGCTGTGCAACAGTGTCTTGAAGCACTAGTCCGGGTGGAGGCGGGCTATGCACATAGCCAGGCACATGCAGACCGGGCCCACCAGGACTTTGTGGACAACACAGCGATGTTGGGGGCCATCGAGAGGCGGCTTGGCCAACTCGTGGACATTTTCAGCACGAGGGCATCCGCCAACACCACCCACCACACCCCCCCTCAAACAACGGCACCGGCCACAACCCCGCCCCCGCCACCTGCGCCCCTGCCGGCAGATGTGGTACCGGATCAGCCTGCGCCCCCAGCTAACTCCGTCCCGACACAAAGACGGAGGGGCCGTCCGAGGCAGGAAGTGGGCAAGAGTAGTGTCGGAGCTACTGCCACACGCTCCAAGAGGAGCCGACATTGACTCATTGGAGTACCTGAGCCTGCCATCCATCCTGGCAACTATCCGGTCCCACCTGGCACAGGCCTGCTGCACTAGGCACACACCACCCTATGTGGTGTCTGCACGGACATCTCATCTTCCATTACCTTGGACTGTCACCCCCCCCCCTTCACTCCTTTGTAAATATGCACCTACACCTATGCACAATCTGAAAATAAATACCACTTACTCACTCAATGATGTTTCACATGATTGCATCAGAAACAGACGTAACCAGGTTCAGGGATCAAACTGGTACATAATCATGCCGCAAGGGAGTGACCTAGGGAAACATAGAAATCGCAAACAGACGTTAGGAAACACCATCACACTCATCCCAACTCACTGCAGTGCAACTTACAACAAACCACACACATCACTACACGAATGGATGACACTACACACATCATGGAGAAGTGCATGTACTCATAAATGAAGACACACACACACATGCATACATCACATAGCAAAACACATAGATGATGCCCAACACAATGACACAAGAGCAGCAAACCTACACAGGGCATACACAAGCAGCACAAGAGGGGCACACTCACAATCAAGGGAAGTAGCGTTCAATGAGCTGGCGCCTCTGGTCCACACCTTCCTCCTCACCACTATCCTCATCAGTCGACATGGGTGGGTCGGGAGAGCGAGGAACTTGCTGTTCATCTGGGTCCAAGATCAGTTCAATGTTATTTCGCACAGCCAGGTTGTGGAGCATGCAGCAGGCAATCACAATCTTGCATACTTTGCCTGGTGCGTAAGTCAGGGCCCCTCCAGTCTTATCCAGGCACCGAAACCTAGACTTAAGCAGGCCAAATGTTCGTTCCACCACTCGACGTGTCGTACCATGGGCATCGTTGTATCGCATTTCTCCTGCTGTGGTGGGATTGCGAATTGGACTTAGAAGCCAAGGCCTGTTTGGGTAAGCCGAGTCGCCTGTGTATGTGGAAATTAGAGAGAGAGAGAGAAACATCACTACCTGAACATGTGGCCACACCAAGCCACCTAGATATCACTCCTGTCACCACAGCATACTCACCAACAAGCCAGGCTTGTGCCGGACGCAGATTTGCCATCAGTTGGGGGACAATGCTGCTCCGCATGATGTGGGCGTCATGTGCAGAGCCAGGAAATCTTGCACACACATGTGAGATAATGTTGTTGGCCTGGCACACCACCTGCACGTTAAGGGAGTGGAAGTGCTTCCGATTCCGAAACACCTGCTCACGTGCCCGTGGTGGAATGATCGCAATATGCGTGCCATCAATTGAACCCACAACGTGTGGTATGCGACCCAGTGCATAAAAGTCTGCTTTGACCACTGCCAACTCTGCCACCTGTGGAAAATGTATGTAGTCATTCTTGTACAGCATCATGGCTGTCAGTACATCTCTAAGTACCGTGCTGAACATGGCCTGTGACATTCCCCCGGCATGTCCTATAGTGTACTGGAATGTGCCTGTTGCAAAAAAATGGAGTGCCGCCATCACCTTTTGGGTGGGTGAAATTGAGCCTGGATACGTTCTCCGCGGCTGCAGGTGAGGAGACAACTGGTTCACAAGCTCCAGCAATCGACGTCGATCAAGCCTGAATTTCCTGATCACCTCCTCGTCCACCATATCCTCCAGCACAGTGTATGGGCGATGGACATTTTGAGCCCTCCTGTGTGGGAGTAAATGGAATGGAAGTCAATTCACATACAACGCATGTCTGTGCAACTCACTCACATGGCACCACACTCTATCCAACATGTAATAGGCAGTGTTCAATTAGCATATGTGTGACATCTCTGATTGTCACAACAACATGGATTGACGTAGCAATGTGCACCCACCAGCTACATGATGTGTTGCAACATGTGCAATGCACTCTGTCTCACCTCAACATCACTGCCAACAAGACATGTGACATGACCCAAAAGTTACGGTCATTAGTGGCACACCGATGGGCATGGTATGGAAAAACATGGGATAGAGCATGAAGTGTGGAGTCACGCAATCACGCACACAACCCTCATCATGCAGCTGCATACAATTAAACAAGGTGCATCGTCAGCTGACATGCACTCATTGACGCCGCCATGGCGGTGCACTGCTTCCGCTGTTTACGTCTGGCCATACGCGGCCCGCGTTCAACATTCCCATTGTCTGCACGTGCACAGACGGTCACGCTCACACACCGGCAAGTGCATGTGCTACACACCGGGACGGATGCATCATTTGCAACAAAGTTGTAACAGTGGCGCCACCATGGCGGGGCACGTATTCGGCGGGGGAGGTGGAGGCCAAAGCATCCATAAGCTGATGTCCATGCACATGGCAGTTCATGACCTCCCTTACAGTGACATTGCATCAGCCAGCCTACACCGGCCGGCCCAGCCCTGCCCATGACCGGCGTGCCAGGCCCAGCCCATGACCGCCCTTCCGGCCATGCCAACTACCGCCGCTTCAGACCCCCTCCACTACCGCCGTTCCAGGCCCAGCCCATGACCGCCGTTCCGGCCATGCCAACTACCGCCGCTTCAGGCCCCCTCCACTACCGCCGTGCCAGGCCCAGCCCATGACCGCCGTGCCAGGGCCGCCAGGGCACGGTGGAGTTCTGGACTTTTTGGTTCCGTCCAGAGGTGTCAGGGATAACACCCGAAGACCCCGGAGTTCTACCTGTCTCGGTGCACAAATAAACAGAAACACGGGCTTCTCGATGGTGGCGTCAAAGACCAAAGGTTTATTACTGCAGGGACACAGAAGTCACAGAAACTACACACGGGCAGTATCCAGGAGCCTGTTCCATTTGTACAAGAAGGGTTGCTCCTTATATACTAAATATTGGCCTTCAGGCAAATTCTTTACATGCTGGTACATTCCCAAACCTTTGTGTCCTAAACAATAAATATTTGGCGTTGCACAGGAATCTTCGATAATATCTGATGTCAAACATTACGAAGAGGGGTTCCCACTATTCCATCACAATCCCGTGTCAACATTTCATTCAAGAGCCGGACCGCCTCATCGTAAATTTCGTTACCTCCCCCTAATAAAGGTCCAGAAAGAAAGAAACAGGGCCAGGTGTAGGAGATAGAAAAGCAGGATAAGAGATGTTTGGGGCTTGTAAATGGGCAAGGTTACCAGCTTCGGCCGCCTAATCATGATCAGGCCAACGAACACGAGAACCAGTATAGCAGGACTGGCCTCAGGCAGAGAAGGCAGCCTTTGTCGAGTCATGCAGCCACAGCGTGTTCTGTTCTAAGGTGCACGTGTCACTAGAGAGGTGAATCTCCGGCTAAGCCTACGTGTCCTTAATCGAAATGAAGAAATCAGAGGTCATTGCGTGTCCATTGTCTATGTGAGGGCAAGAAACACAAAATGGCTGCCATGATCTAAGATGGATGCCATGGGTAGATTAGAAATGTGTTTGTAACAGGAGTGCTCTTGCTCGTAGCACAGCGAAAACACCAGGATATGCTAAATGGACCATTTGCGGTTCACTGATACCAAAATTATGTATTTACGACAATGTTGAAAACACGGGTTCAAATCGTCACGGAACCTCAGACCCTCCTTTTGCCCTTACATAGGCAATTACTCAGTCTATGTCAGAATCTAGTTCTATGCTCATCAGGTCAGTGACATGCTGTTGTATCATCATCCTTTCTCGCGCCTTTTCTCCAAACGCAGGTGGTTTTCTAAAACAGGTTGCAGCACAGAGGCTACACAGAGCGGGACCACACTGGATAATCAGGCAACACGAGAACAGGAATACTAGGATGACACCAATAACCATTAGAACCTTCCATCCCCACGCTGATATCAGAGTCCAAAACCACTCTATGAAGGACCAGTTTCCCTTGTCTACATGAATAGAGTCGGAAATCTTGTGTAGCTTAGAGATCGCCTCATAAACAGTTGGAGCATTATTGGGAATAAAGACACAGCAGCTCGATTGGATCATTCTGCATACCCCACCTCGGTCTGCAAGTATTACGTCTAGAACCATACGGTTCTGCAACATCATGAGTCGATCCGCCTGAAGCTCAGCTGTCAAGTTGCTAAGGGCACCAGCAGTTTGGGTAATAGTAGATTCAACTACCCGTGTTAGCTGACGTATGTTTCTACTATTGGCCATAGGCCCCCAGAACGGAAGGAAACCTTTGAAGAAGTCTCCAGCTTCCTGACCAGCGGTATCTTCCTTGCTGAAAACACCTCTTGCTACTCTGGTCTTGTGATAATCAGACGAAGCAGTGTATGTTGGAGGCAACAATCGAGCAATATAACATGAACCTGAAAAGTCAGCAGGCAACCACGTATACGCTCTGTCTTGACAGATGAAATAGGTACCCCTAGCAGTAAGGAAGGCAGGGGAAGAGTTAGACGGAAACACATAGGTCTCAATGCACTCACTCCTCCCCAGCTGAGCTCTCGGATTTCTCCCATTTCCTTGCAAACAGACCTGACCTCGGTGAGGCACGACCCAGATTGGAGTTGAGCTTTTACGCTTGCTTTCTCCCAAACTAAGGCGATACTCTGAAGAGTTCCAACTCAAATATACCCGTAATTCATCTCTAGGGTAAGATGGAGCATTATTGACGTCTCTAATCATGTCAATAATTCCCTGAACTAAATCTTTGTTGGCAGAGTTGTATTTAGTGGAACGTGGTGGACGCGGAGGATAGGTTTCGAGGGCATAAGCAAAAATGGTCTGAAGGGCCTGGAATGATCCATTATAGCTAAAAGGCAAAACCAGGTAGGGAATGCCTTTATCCATAGTGTGGGGTATCAAGCCACACACCCAGCAGTCTGTAGTGTTAACTACCAGTTAGTGTTGGTGCAAGAGCTGTACAAATGTGTTATTAATGAATTCTGAGCGTCGAGCTTGTTCATGTTCAGGAAACGAGTGAAAAGAATGCATGGAAGAAACAGTAGAAGTAGCAGGATCAAGGGGAGGTACTGTAGTTACTGGCATAAAAATCAAATTCACACCAAAGACGATTCCACCCACCAACGTTATCAAAACAATTAAAAATTTAATAGCACATTGCATCAAAAAGCATTTGCTGTGGAGAATTCTGTACAGTCTATTTCTGCGAACATAAATCACATTTTCTCGTTGCAGCTCAGGAAGCTCCATCTTCTACAATCCGCTCGCGACCACTGATGATGTGTACGTAGATGAAAATGCCTCTATCAGCCCTGGGAGTTCCCAGAACTAACAGAAAGATCGACCTTGTGTCTGACCCCCGCAGATTCAACTAGGCACACAGCCACGACCCTACGGCTACCCAGACGGCAAGGCAATTTTAAAACAATAGAAACAATAGCAAACTTCCTGGCTGAAGGCAAAAGTGTCAAAATTCAAATATTACAATAGGCAGTTTCCTGCTTTATTTATCCATATTGCGAGACCGTAAATTGTATCTCAGTTTTGCAGGAGCTGTTTGATCTGGAAACAGTGTCTCATTAGCAGAGGTTACAATGTTCAAGTTCGCAGAAGGCAAAGTTTCTTCTGATGTAGAGGGCAGGTGTTCAGAAGTCAAAGAAGTAGTTTCAGAAGGAGAGCTAGAGTTTGATGTGTCAGTTATCAATTCGGCATCGCTGAAAGGGATAAACCTGGGCGTTCGTTCAAACTCAGATGCACCAATTCCCTTCTTCACCCAGTTATCATAAGGAAGCGGCAGGGGCACACGTTTGACGTGCGTCGTATGGATCCAGTTCTTGCGTCCAGCCACTCGGATAGCAGTTCTCATTGCTAGTAGTACTTGATAGGGGCCGACAAATCTGGGTTGAAGATTCTTCGTCCTCGCAAAGTTCCGCACCACAACGTGGTCGCCAGGTTTCAGCTGATGGCCTGGACTCTCCGGTGGCTTTGGCAATGCGTCGAAAACCTGTTGGTGAATAAGACTCAATTTAGCAGTCAAGTCGTAAAGGTAATCAATCAACATTGGATATTCCAGAGAACAGAATTCTTTCGGCCTTGGCACTCCCCAAATATTTGCGGGACGACCAAAGACTATTTCATAAGGACTAAGCCCTACTCTAGAATGTACAGTCGCTCTTGTTGATAACAAAGCCAAGGGTAGTGCGTCTGGCCAGGACAAACCCATGGATGCCTGTATTTTAGCGAGTTTCAGCTTGAGGGTGCCATTGTAGCCCTCAACTAAACCAGCAGACTGGGGATGGTTTGCCCTGTGAAATTTTTGCTTGATCCCTAAACCGGCACACACACTCTGCATAACTTTCCCTACAAACTCACTTCCGTTATCTGACCATACAATCCGTGGCATTCCATACCTAGGGAAGTATTCTTTGAGAAGGATTTTGGCAGTTGATAGGGCAGTGTTGTCCTTTAGTGGATATGCTTCGATCCATCTGGAGAAAGCACAAACTACCACCAAGACGTATTTTAGGTTGTTGCAACGATCCATGTGAATGAAGTCTAACTGAATCACTTCAAAGGGACAAGAGGGAGGAGCGAAGTGACCAGCAGGTGTGGGGACTCCCTTGCCAGGATTATGCATCAGGCATACCATACAATTTTTCACCACTCTCTCTGCACACTTACTAATCCCATCATTCTTCCAAACTGGAGCCAACATCTTACAAATTCCTTTAGAACTAATGTGTGCTACTCCATGTGCCATCGTTACCACTGCAAGCACGTACGCATCAGGCAACATCCAACGCTGTTGTTCCGACAAATCAATCCAACATCCACTCGAGTCCAATTTACCCGTACTTTCTTTCCATGCACGCTTTTCCTCCTCAGTTGCCTCTTTTTGAATCTCTTTCACACTTTCCACTGTATCCTCGCACATTCCAGACTCGGAAATCCATCTCGCAGACGTTGCAACATACATCCTACTCATCATATTTCTATCTGTCTGTTTAGCGGTTTCATCAGCAAAAGCATTCCCACGACCAACATCATCCGTGATTGCTTTATGAGCACTGCATTTCACAATCGCAACTTCAGTCGGCAAGGTTAGAGATTCCAACAAGTCGTTAACTAGCTGACCATGTTGAATCTTAGTCCCATGGGACGTAATGAAACCTCTCTCTTTCCACAAACGGCCAAAACTATGGGCCACGCCAAATGCGTACTGACTGTCTGTGAACACATTTACTCTCTTTCCCTTTGCTAAAACACACGCTCTCGTTAGAGCAATTAATTCTGCAGCTTGGGCAGAATTCTGACTCACTCTTGCAGTCTCCACAATCGTACTCAAAGTCGTTACTGCATAGGCAGCAGTCACATCACCATTCTCCAATTTAAAGCACGATCCATCAACATACAACGTGCCATCTGGATATGACAATGGAGTGTCTTTTAAATCAATTCATCCTTTAGTCTCTTCCTCGGTTCTGAAACAACAATCATGGGGTTCAGAATCACTCGACTCTTGATTAGTCGGCAACAATGTTGCTGGATTCAATACATTGCATCTTTTGATTTGAATATGGCTCGCTAATAATGTCAGCTCATAACCTGATAATCTAGCACTAGTAAGGTGTTGCGTCTTGGTTCGGTTCATGAGTGTGTCCACAGCATGAAGAACCATGACCACTAGCATGTTGTTCATCACCAAACCAGCAGATTGTCGAATGGAAGCTGCAGCTGCCGCTGTAGCTCTCAAACAACTAGGCAATGCTCTAGCTACCGGATCTAATGTTGATGAAAAATACGCACAAGGGCGTTGTTTATCACCAAATCTCTGTGTCAGAACACTCAACGCGCAACCTTCTCTTTCGTGAACATAGAGCGTGAATGGTTTACTGTAATCTGGTGTACCCAACACAGGAGCTGAACATAGTGCATTACGTAACTCAGAAAAACTCTCCTGACATTCAGCAGACCATGGCACCGGACTCGGAACACCTTTCCCAGTCAAAGCTACCAATGGTTTTGCTAAAAGAGAAAAATTTGGGATCCACTGTCTACAGTATGAGGTAATACCTAAAAAAAAGGCACGTACTTCTCTCTGTGTGCGGGGGAACACTCATCTGCGTAATTGCTTTTATTCTCTCTGGGGTCAACTTCCTTCCCTCCTTTGACAAGAGATGACCTAGGTAGGTCACTTCTTGGCAGCAGTATTGCATTTTCGAAGGTGACACCTTATGATTCAAATTAGACAAATGATGCAATAACGAAATTGTAGCTGCTTTGCAAGTTTTCTTGTCATCAGCAGCCACCAGAAGATCGTCTACATACTGTACTAGAGCAGAACCAGGAGGAAGTACAAAAGAATCTAACTGACTTTTTAATGCCTGACTGTAAATAGATGGACTCTCACAGTAGCCTTGTGGAGCACGTTTAACCCTGAAGCTTCGACCTCCTAGAGAGAAGCCGAAAATATCCCTGCTTTCCTCGGCTATTGGAATGCTGAAAAAGGCATTTTTCAAGTCGATAACTGAAAACCATGTAGCTGTAGCAGGAATCAACATTAACAATGCAGTGATGTCTGGAACCACAGGAAACTGCGGAACCACAATCTTATTAACCTCTCTTAGATCGATAACAAACCTATACACTGGAGGCTTTGAAGGATCAGTACGTTTCAAAATCGGTAATACAGGACTGTTACAGACATTACCTCTAGTTTCTTCAACTACACCTTTCTTAATCAAGTCTTGCACAATCAACAAAAGTGCACGTTCACCTTCACTAGAGATCTTGTATTGTGGAATTCGTGGAAATTTAACATTTGCTTTCAAAGTGACTACATATGGTGGTATTTCCAAAAGGCCTACATCGTTAGGACCAGTCGCCCAAAGAGTATTAGGGAGTGAACGCAGCTCTGGCGGGAGTGCATCCATTGACAAGTACATCGGAGAGGTGATTCTTTTACCCAATGTAAGCTGTACTCCTGACGGAGAACAGTACAATGTCGCATATAGGCGTTTTAACAAGTCTAAACCAAGCAGATTTTCATTACAACCTGTCGTCAAAATCAAGGGTGCTTTCAATTGACACGGTCCAACAGAAATAGGCAAAGGACCAGATACTGGATTGTAAACAGGGGCGCCTGAAAAACCTACAGAAACATTTGTTAAGCCGGACAAAGGTGCGCCAGGGAGTTTCGCATGAATGATAGAACTTTTCGCGGCACCAGTATCCAACAGAAACGGTTCTACTACACCTGATGTTGCTACTGCGACATAAGGCCCACTCTGATCCACTGGAACTGATACTACTCCCTCTCTCTGTCCACGGCTGTCCTAGTATTCAGTTTGTTGAAATCCCTCATCTACTTCACAATAGTCCTCAACATGATACTGCTGGGATCTATTTTGTTGGGCAGACTGTCCATTTCGTTGATCAAAGTGATTAGAAGGGCGATCATTCGTTTGTGGAGGCATAGCACCTCTTCCTCGACCTCTAGAATTTTGCATGGAACCACCACGACCTCTTTGAGCTGCTGCTGCATTATTTTGCGCTAAGATCGGACACTCATTTTTATAATGACCCTCTTTCTTACAGTAGGCACACTGGTTCCACTGATATTGCGGCCTCGGCGAACTATAATCTGTCCTTTGATATGACCCTTGCTGTGTATTGGTTTGATTCATGCGAGGCGGATATGCCTGTTGCAAAAAAACTTTAGTTTTTAAATCTTTCGTTTTCTTATCTGATTTCTCTTTCTCCTCTTTATCCCTATTTTCATAATACTGTGCAGTTGCAAGTATTTGCGCAGTTGTGGAGACAGCCCACGCACTCTCGGAATCTTTCAATTTATTGCAAAGCTCTGGTAGCAGATTGTGTACAAATTTATCGACAAACAATCTCTGTCCTCCTTCCGTGCTCATATCCTGACCACTGTGATCCACAAAAGTCTCTTCGAACCTCGTGAAAAAGTCGGAGACACTTTCGTCTTTTTTCTACCTGCATGCGGACAACTTGTCCCAGTTAACGCGCAATGCTGGCATCAGAGTCTTCATTAAGTCAATTATCCTACCTGGAAGATTAGCAATTAGAGGTTCGGGTTTGGAACCACCTATTTGCTGACCATCCGCTGCTATGATAGTTGCCCAATCACCACCTAGGGCAACTGGATGATTCTCTTTACGAATTTTGGCCCAAATTGGTTGCGGAACTACATTCCCAAATAACATGTCAATGTCCGCTAGATTCATCACACAAGCCTCAACTGTCTGTGCTAATTCTTTATAGTATCCGGCAGGATTCTTACGCGGATCTGGCAAGGCCTGTTTCACCGCTAACACTTCAGCTCGCTTCCATGGAATGTGTATCCACACTCTCTGGAATCGCGCCGGAGCGGCAGCAATACCATTCACTGCATCAGCTTGCACAGCTTCACGCCAAATTGGGGGAACCTCCCTCATTGGATATTGGCGATTCTGCTTCGTACTATGTTTCTCTAAATCTCTCGGTGAACGAAGAGACGGATCATTCCTATAGCTTAAAATTAGTTCCATCGCTTCCTTTATATTTTGACCAATTATTGTACCTGCGGCAAACTCTTTCTGAACATTAATTAATTCTTCTAAGTTCGATTCAGAATCATCTTCTTCTAATTCATCACACAAAAGGGAGCACATCTCGTCGAACACATATCGTTGCGTTGGTTCATTCCATTGCATAAAAGTATCTAATACGTCTCTCGTACTATATCTCCTACTCTTCGAAATCCATCTGAGAGCCGTGGAATCTAAGATTCCCCGTTCCTCAGTGCTTGGAAGCTGACTACGTCTCTGTACAGACTCAGGGGCAGGAGTCTTAATTAAAGTTTTATAGAAAGGAGACAGAATATTAGAGACAGAATCAGTGATTCTCCGACGAACAGAAAGCGGAGTCATAATACTAGCAGATGTAGAAAACACAGTCGCAGTTGGAACAGATAGAATAGGAACAGTAGGAGTGTCAAGTAAGGTAGCTTGTGAAACAGTAGGTATAAGCGATACAGGTATAGGCAAAGAAGCCGGCACCCCAGGAATAGGGGGTGCCGAAGGAACATTCACATTGACCACAGGTGGTACAGGAGCTTGATTCAGGGGAGCAGGAGCAGGAATACCAGGTTGTCCAGCAACCGGCAATTGAACATTCGGTAAAGGAGGAACCATAGTACCCTGTGCATACGGTGGGGGTGACTGTAACAAATAAGACAGCAAAGGATCATTCTCGGAGTCCTCTACCACCTTAGTTGTACTCGATGGCAAGGCAGGGTAGCATTTGTCGATCGCTAAATTACGCTCTCTAGTAGCCACCTCCATTGCCTTCTCAGACTCGTTAATTTGCAGCTGTTTAGCAGCCTGTTCTAAAGTCAACTCCTGCTCTTTCTGTTCTTTTTTCAATCTTTTAATTTCTCTCTGTTTAGATTCCTTTCGCCAGTAACGAAAAGAATCAAACATTGCCGGCCGGGCTTTCTTCTTAAACAGTTTCACTTCCAAATTATCAAGGACTTCAGGTTCAAAACTACCATGCAGTGGCCAACTAAGGACACCGTCTTTGTCTGTATAACGGACCCACACCTCATTATAAGATATCGGACCCACACCATGCTTACAATAAAGATCATATAGAGGAGTTCCAATCGGAGGAACCAGACATGAGTCCTCCAACCGGGAATCACTGTTGAAACCAAAACACGACAACATACAACTTTTCCGACTTACCATTTTGTAATCCGGAACACAGAACGAACAAAAACACAAACAGAAATGTGCACTCGAACCAAGAACTTAGGCCTACCAAAAACGAACTAATGTATCGATACCCAAACTAAACCAATAGATTACCTTAACCAGAACAACCAGTGATAATCTTACGAAACCAAACCAAACCAAGAACTAAAAGGATTTTAACAACCCTTACGAAGCAACCAACTAGCAACCACTAAATACTTAACTGAGGCACTGAAGACGTCACCAAGGAGAAACCCGTCTTGTCTCGCCGTACTAAGGACTGCACCTCGGGTCCAAGACAGGGCGACGGTCAAGGCAACGGACCACTGCAGCCGTCCTGAACGGGAACCCTCGTGGAAGAGAACGTCGGGCCACTTTTGCGATATGCCGGGATCGATGAAGTGGGGCGCCTCCCTCAGGAATCTTCACACGAAGCTTCTCGAACTCTTCAGGCTTTTGGACCGGTACCGAATGACGTCGCCCCACGTTGGGCGCCAATTGGAGTTCTGGACTTTTTGGTTCCGTCCAGAGGTGTCAGGGATAACACCCGAAGACCCCGGAGTTCTACCTGTCTCGGTGCACAAATAAACAGAAACACGGGCTTCTCGATGGTGGCGTCAAAGACCAAAGGTTTATTACTGCAGGGACACAGAAGTCACAGAAACTACACACAGGTAGTATCCAGGAGCCTGTTCCATTTGTACAAGAAGGGTTGCTCCTTATATACTAAATATTGGCCTTCAGGCAAATTCTTTACATGCTGGTACATTCCCAAACCTTTGTGTCCTAAACAATAAATATTTGGCGTTGCACAGGAATCGTCGATAATATCTGATGTCAAACATTACGAAGAGGGGTTCCCACTATTCCATCACAATCCCGTGTCAACATTTCATTCAAGAGCCGGACCGCCTCATCGTAAATTTCGTTACCTCCCCCTAATAAAGGTCCAGAAAGAAAGAAACAGGGCCAGGTGTAGGAGATAGAAAAGCAGGATAAGAGATGTTTGGGGGTTGTAAATGAGCAAGGTTACCAGCTTCGGCCGCCTAATCATGATCAGGTCAACGAACACGAGAACCAGTATAGCAGGACTGGCCTCAGGCAGAGGAGGCAGCCTTTGTCGAGTCATGCAGCCACAGCGTGTTCTGTTCTAAGGTGCACGTGTCACTAGAGAGGTGAATCTCCGGCTAAGCCTACGTGTCCTTAATCGAAATGAAGAAATCAGAGGTCATTGCGTGTCCATTGTCTATGTGAGGGCAAGAAACACAAAATGGCTGCCATGATCTAAGATGGATGCCATGGGTAGATTAGAAATGTGTTTGTAACAGGAGTGCTCTTGCTCGTAGCACAGCGAAAACACCAGGATATGCTAAATGGACCATTTGCGGTTCACTGATACCAAAATTATGTATTTACGACAATGTTGAAAACACGGGTTCAAATCGTCACGGAACCTCAGAGGCGGTAGTGGAGGGGGCCTGAAGCGGCGGTAGTTGGCATGGCCGGAACGGCGGTCATGGGCTGGGCCTGGCACGGCGGTAGTGGAGGGGGCCTGAAGCGGCGGTAGTTGGCATGGCCGAAACGTCGGTCATGGGCTGGGCCTGGAACGGCGGTAGTGGAGGGGGCCTGAAGCGGCGGTAGTTGGCATGGCCGGAACGGCGGTCATGGGCTGGGCCTGGCACGGCGGTAGTGGAGGGGGACTGAAGCGGCGGTAGTTGGCATGGCCGGAACGGCGGTCATGGGCTGGGCCTGGAACGGGGGTAGTGGGTAGGCCTGGGCCGGCCGGTGTAGGCTGGCTGATGCAATGTCACTGTAAGGGAGGTCATGAACTGCCATGTGCATGGACATCAGCTTATGGATGTTTTGGCCTCAACCTCCCCCGCCGAATACGTGCCCCGCCATGGTGGCGCCACTGTTACAACTTTGTTGCAAATGATGCATCCGTCCCGGTGTCTAGCACGTGCACTTGCCGGTGTGTGAGCGTGACGGTCTGTGCACGTGCAGCCAATGGGAGGTGTGGACATGGGCCACGGTTGGCCAATAGCAAGTACCGTATGCTGTTCACCGCAACACCAGGGCCAATCATTGGCCCAATTCCAAACACGCTCTCACGGCGGACCAATGGCTGGCGCCGTATGCCACTGACATGGCCACAGGGCCCTATATATGTGTGATGTGCAAAAGCATACTTTCTACGATGACCACCGACTGCTGCCTGTGACCATCACCTTCACCTGCTGCTGCGGAGCTGACCACCGACTGCTGCCTGTGACCATCACCTTCACCTGCTGCTGCGGAGCTGACCACCGACTGCTGCCTGTGACCATCACCTTCACCTGCTGCTGCGGAGCTGACCACCGACTGCTGCCTGTGACCATCACCTTCACCTGCTGCTGCGGAGCTGACCACCGACTGCCGCTCTAGTGCCATACTCCGTGACCTTGCCATGTCGAGAGTCAAAGAGGTCCGGTCACGTCCCTTCACCGCCGCGGAGCTGGATGTCCTCGTGGACGCTGTGCTCCGCAACTACGGACGCCTGTACGGCGCACCCGGACAGGCGGTAAGTGCAGTGGGGGATAAGTTGTAGTGCATGAGGTGTCATATGGCACCTGGGCTCTGGAAACTTGGCGGTGTGATGTGTGACCAACTGAAGAATCGATATGTGCATGGCTGCTGAGAGAAATGTGTTGCTCCTATCTGTGTGACTGGCCAACTGTCCACTGACTTCCACACTTTTGTCTCCCATCATGGTAGGTGAAGCTGCACCTTCGCAAGGACGTGTGGAGGAGCATTGCACGTGAAGTACGAGCAGCGGGGGTGTCCAATAGACGACATACACACTGCCACAAACGCTGGGACGACATTTCCAGACTGAGCAAGAATGTAGCGGAAGTGACACTAGGGATGATTCCAAGGACGGCACGTCTGGCCCGACGCTCAATGACCCCTCTCATGCACCGTATCATAGCTGTGACGCATCCTGACCTGTCCGAGCGGTTGCGTGTGGATGAACAGCAACGTGGCGGTAAGCATACTGTCAGTGTATGTTGCTTGTGAGTGCAATGCATGTATGGTTGCCCACACACATTAGGGTCTTCCGTCGTTCGTGAGGCTCTTTCCAATGGCATGTTGGTGACATTGCCACAGTAACATTTCACTTCCAGATGCGGCATGTTGAGACGCCACCTGCTAAGCGGTTCACTTGTCATGCACATGCTGTAGTGCTCCGTCACCCCTTGGCAACACTTGTGTGCTGATGTAGTTCCTCATGCCCAGTGTGCATGCTGTACATGTATTACGGCCAACGCCACTGAATTCCTGTGAGGATGACGGGTTGGGGTGGGCCGTGTGCAGGTTGGGGGATCGATGGACATTGTCATCAGTGGCTTTAGGGATTCCGCAGCAGTACTGTACGTGTGTGTGCCCATTACTTACACCCATTTCCTGTGCATTTCAGCTTTGGCAGAGGGCACTCAGCCACAGACGGCGGAGATGACAGAAGGCAATGCATCCGGATCAGACGTCGCGCACACGCAGACTGACACCGAAGGGGCCAGCGCCGGAGAGGGGGACAGGACCGTCCCGGAGGACTCGCATGTGGAGACAACATCGTCATCATCTTCCGACAGTGTTGGTGAGTCAGCACTGTTGTCACAGACTGGGAGTGGGCAACCAACACCTTCGGTCGGGACACAGCACACAGGGCCCACCCTGCCGCCAACTGCACCATGTACTGTTCGTGCACGCAGGAGTAGGGGGAGCAGAGTGGCGTTCGGTGTCGGCACCGCTGCCCCAGCCTCGGTGAGCCAAAATGCACTTTGTGCAGAGGCTGTTGATCTGCTGCGACAGCTGTGTGTGGGCCAGACCAATATGATTAATGCTTTCCAAGACCACGATAGGAAGTTGGGGCAGGTGGTGGCATTCATGGAAGGTATGCATGGTGATCTGGCTGGTGTACACAGGACACTGCAGTCATTGTCTAACAGTGTGTCGTCTGCCATTGTACAGTCGCATGGACTGGGTGGTACTTCTGTTCCACCATCTACAACTCTGGATGTGTCAGGGGGGAGTGAATTTTCTGACCAGGACTCTAATACAGGTTATTGCACTAGAAGCAGCGTCAGCCAGCACGTCAAGGCACGGAGGCCTCAGACCCCATCCCCTAGGTCAGGTAAATCTGTTCACAAGGACAACGTCAGATATACTGGAGTACACACACATGAAGCAAAAGAGGGGTTGGGTGTAATGGCTACACATGCTGCACAGCCATCCCACACACAAGGTACTACCAGGCCAAGACTCACTCCCGCTTCCATTGACACTACCTTGTACGAGGACAGTGAGAAGACGAAAACATCTCTTGAGGGCTCGCATACTCCAGTGTCCAGGGACACTAGGAAGGAAGGAGCCACTTCCAAGGGCAGGGAAAGCAGGAAGGAAGTAGGCACTCCCAAGGGCAGGGAGACTAGGCAGGAAGGAGCCACTCCCAAGGGCAGGGAAAGCAGGAAGGATGTAGGCACTCCCAAGGGCAGGGAAAGCAGGAAGGAAGTAGGCACTCCCAAGGGCAGGGAGACTAGGCAGGAAGGAGCCACTCCCAAGGGCAGGGAAAGCAGGAAGGATGTAGGCACTCCCAAGGGCAGGGAAAGCAGGAAGGATGTAGGCACTCCCAAGGGCAGGGAAAGCAGGAAGGAAGGAGGCACTCCCAAGGGCAGGGAAACTAGGAAGGAAGGAGCCACTCCCAAGGGCAGGGACAAGGACAGTCACAAGACAAACGCACCTAAGAGGAGCACGGACACTCCCAGGGGCAGGGACACACACGGGCAGAAGGGGTGTCCAGGGGATATGTACACCACAGACGACAAGTCTGCAGCCTGGAAGAGGGCACCATCCAGGGAACAGGGAAAGTCCGCAGACTACAGTACTCCTACGGAAATGGATCATCCAAGGCCCAAGGACTCTCCCATGAACAGTGGCGCTGTCAGGGATAGGCATACATCACCCATTGTTGCACTGAGGCAGCTGTTTTCTGGGAAACGGAATACAGGTGTCTCCGCAGTGGAGTCACCCCTTACCTCCACTCCCATCAGAGCCCGTCAGGGATGGATGCAGGTGGACCCTGTAGTGGCATCCCCCATGACACATGTTGCAGAGGCCACAAGGCAGCCACACAGCAAACGACAAGCAGGCTCCAGCACGTCCCCAGAGAGCATTCCCCCCCCAGCACATGCACCTCCAATGGTGGGTGAAATTGCTTCTCAGTCCGGTCCACTTGTGAGTCCTGTCCTGTCCAGGGTGCAGGCACATGTCCAAAAGAAGCGTAGACACACAGCATTGACACATGCCAAATCCGATGTCGGCCAATTGCAACTATCCCCCGCTCCCAGAGCCACCCTGCCTCCTGGACCATACAGCCCTGTGGCTCATCATTTCAGTGGTCACAGTGGCGCAGGTGCAGTTGACTCGCATGTGTCTGTTAGTGGCAGGGTATCAGTCGAGACATATCCTGTATCAGGTGCTGGCAGTGTATCTGGGTCTATGGGCCATGTGTCAGTCACTCGGTCTGTCGCTGTGTCTCACACTCCTGTATCAGGTGCTGCCAGTGTATCTGGGTCTATGGGCCATGTGTCAGTCACTCGGTCTGTGGCTGTGTCTCACACTCCTGTATCAGGTGCTGGCAGTGTATCTGGGTCTATGGGCCATGTGTCAGTCACTCGGTCTGTAGCTGTGTCTCACACTCCTGTATCAGGTGCTGGCAGTGTATCTGGGTCTATGGGCCATGTGTCAGTCAGTCGGTCTGTGGCTGTGTCTCACACTCCTGTATCAGGTGCTGGCAGTGTATCTGGGTCTATGGGCCATGTGTCAGTCACTCGGTCTGTGGCTGTGTCTCACACTCCTGTATCAGGTGCTGGCAGTGTATCTGGGTCTATGGGCCATGTGTCAGTCACTCGGTCTGTGGCTGTGTCTCACACTCCTGTATCAGGTGCTGGCAGTGTATCTGGGTCTGTGGCTCACGTGTCAGTCACTACATCTGTGGCTGTGTGTCACACTCCGGTTTCTGGTGCTGGCAGTGTGTCCGATGCAGGAACTTCACGCAATCCACCTGATAGTGTGCTGTAAGTTGCTGTAGTGTGCCCTCTGATGTACTGCCTCTGATGTACCTGCTCTGGTGTCCACACTGCCCTGTTGCTGCCCTGTTGCTATCCTCATGCTGATGTACTGCCTCTGATGTACCTGCTCTGGTGTCCACAATGCCCTGTTGCTATCCTCATGCTGATGTACTGCCTCTGATGTACCTGCTCTGGTGTCCACAATGCCCTGTTGCTATCCTCATGCTGATGTACTGCCTCTGATGTACCTGCTCTGGTGTCCACACTGCCCTGTTGCTGCCCTGTTGCTATCCTCATGCTGATGTACTGCCTCTGATGTACCTGCTCTGGTGTCCACAATGCCCTGTTGCTATCCTCATGCTGATGTACTGCCTCTGATGTACCTGCTCTGGTGTCCACACTGCCCTGTTGCTGCCCTGTTGCTATCCTCATGCTGATGTACTGCCTCTGATGTACCTGCTCTGGTGTCCACACTGCCCTGTTGCTGCCCTGTTGCTATCCTCATGCTGATGTACTGCCTCTGATGTACCTGCTCTGGTGTCCACAATGACCGGTTACTCACCGGTAATATTCATTACTCCGAGTCGTAGCCCTCCCCGTCCCAGTCCTAACTAATGAGCATAGCTCCTCCCACCAGAAACTCCCAAGCAACTAAAAACCCATCCCTTCCCTCCAGGCCACACCCACACCCTAAGGCATATAATCATGTGACCCGCCCATCCACATCCTGTACTACCAAGCACAAGAAGCCGAACAGGGAGGGAGGGATGGGAACCAGGACTGGGACGGGGAGGGCTACGACTCGGAGTAATGAATATTACCGGTGAGTAACCGGTCATTACCTCCTCGTCAGCCCTCCCCGTCCCAGTCCTAACTAATGAGCAGATACCAAAGCCAGAATCGGCTTCACATAGCAGAAAAACAGACTCAAGCCGCACAAGCAGAAAGTCACACAACCTGAGCAGAACGCAAGCCAGCGTTCCCAAACCCAGGAGACACAGCCCCACATATCACTCAATGACAACAGGACATAAAAGCACGAGGAGAACACCCAGCAGCATCCACACAGAACAGGGCCAGGAGCCCAAACCCGGAAGCAAGCCCAATGAGCAGCTACCCCAGAGGCGAGGAACCTCGAACCGACCCAGGCGTCAACACACCACAAGCCCAACAGCAGGCCGCACAGCCAACACAGCCACTGACGGAGAGCAGCCACAGAAGGCCCCAGAACACGACCAGCCAGCCTAAAGGCAACAAAAAGGGAACACCACCCCACAAAAAAAGGCACAGCAGGAAGGAGGCACACCGCCAGAGCCGCACAACCACCAAACAGAGCAGCAGCACCCAAACCCCAGTAAGAGGTACAGGACAGAAAACAGGCAGAACCAGAAACTCCAACAAGGAGCTAAGGAACAAAAGAACGGCGCCAGGAGGAAACAACCCCACAACCATCCGGACGCCAAGGGGCGCACCAGCCCAACGCCCGAACCCCGAAAGGCCAACCATCCGCCCACAGAGCACGCAGGGAGGATACAGGCCGACCCAAGCCGAAGCCAATCACCCAGAAACCCAAGACAAGCCCCGGAATCCAATGCAGACACACCCTGTGTCGGACAGCAATCCAGGAAAGAAAACCCCATGACAGGCACAGGACAGGAGAGGCGAAGGGCCCCCGAACTGAGAAAAAACTCAGCCAGAACACCCCAAAGCCAGGAGGTCCAGACCCACCACAGCCAACCCGCAAGTGGACCAGACACCCCGAGACATAGGGGAAACAACAAGGGACCACCGGCAAACACCAGCAAGGCCCCACCGCCAACCACAACAGAGGGAGCCAAGGCTACCCAGACCAAACCGGAGCCACCAGGACAAACGAGGCCCGACCCAGTCCAACCCGCAGCAGGACCCACGGAACCAGCGCAAACGGGGAAAGCACACAGCAGGCCCCCGTACAACAGAAGGACAGGGCAACCACCCCGCAGACAGAGCCTGACCAAACCAGAGAACAACCTCAACCCAAGGCACTCCCCGGAGAAGCAAAACAGGCCCAACCACGAGACACTGAACCTGGACAGCAAGAGGCATAACTCGGACAGGGAGGGAAACACCCCACGCAGGAGAGCCGCCCCGGGAAGAAAAAACCCCCGGGAGACGAAAAGTCCAAGGGGCCACAAGGAAGAAAACGCCCCCCCCTCCCGGCCGAACAGCCGAACCGTCAAGTGAAGCCAGCCCAGCACAACAAAGGCGGACGACCAAACACACCACCAGCACACAGCCCCACTAGACCCCCACGAACCACAGGAGGAACCAAGGCAGAAAGAGGCCAGGCCAACCGAACCGACCAAGGGACAGACTGAAAGCACAGGCAGTCAGGATTCAACCCCAGACCAGAGCAAGCCAGCGCCACCAGAGGCACAAGAGCAGCAACAGCACCCCGGGCCACATGAAAGCACCACACGAACGCAACAGCACCCGGCATACCCAGGCGACCTCCCAACCAGGCACCAACCAGGCCAGAAACTGCAGAACCCCAGATCCTTCAAACAAGATCAGGTGCACCCAGGCAAGCAAGGCCAAAGGCACAAAACCCCCCATGGGACACTAAGAAAGCAGAGGCAGGAAATGAACCCACCGTCCAGCGGGAGCCTGCGACAGCAGAGGCACAAAACACTCCACAGAGCACTAGAACCCAGGTCAGAGAACCAACTTCTCTCAGGACCCAAATGGACAGCCCCGCAAGAGGCCCAGTGCAAGACACGCCAGGGGGAACAAGAGCCACCGGGCCCAAGGACAAACCTCACAGCAGCAGGAAACAGCCGCCAAACAAGGAGCCGCCGGGGAGTAGAGGAAGACCGAGCCCCCAACCACCACCGTAGTCTGCGGGGCACCGTCAGGAAAACCCCACCAACCGAGGTGCCGAAACCACCCCACGAACAGCAGCACAATCCAAACCGACGCAGGAGGTCAGCAAACACCCAATGAAAGGGCCTAAACCGGAAGGAAAGAAGAGGAAGAATCAACCTACCGAACAAGGCAGGGAACACCCGGAACCCCCTAGTAGGCAAAGAAGCCGCGGGAACCGGCATAAGAAGAACGTGTCCCGGAGAACCAGAAGGATCGACGAGGGAGACCCAAGCGTGCAGCTGCCATAACCAGCAACGGACAGCAGACCCCAGAAGGGCCCCGGAACAGAAACAGGAGCAAGAACACCCCCCGACCCTGCCGAAACACTTGCACTCACAACACCGCCCCCTCAGAAACGAGACCCGAGCCCTGAGCAAAGAGCCCGCCACAGTGCCTGAGAAATGGGAAAAAGGGGCAGCACAGAACACAGCCAGTAGCCCAGCCCAACCAGGAGGGCTAGGAGAAGAGGAAGCACCCCGTAGACCCTGGGACAAGAGGAAGGAAGGGACACCCCGGCCCCATTCCATACCACCAAAGGGCAGGGCCACCAAATAAGAATGAAATGCCGCCCAAAAGCAGGCGCACAATCCCACGGATCCCAAAATAGTAAAGAGCCCGCGAAGGGAAGCACCATTAAGGGAGTCCCCCAAGCAGTACCGACCACCAAGGCAAAACCCAGCGAGCAGAAACAGAGGACCCAGCCACCGTCGTCATCGCACCTAGGGTTTCAAAGGAAAAAGTCTGCCCAGAAATGCAACTGCAGTCCCAACCCGGAAAAAGAGGCAGAGGGACCCACAAACAGCAAACCAGCACAGAAAAAACGGACAGACCCACGAAGTGACCGACCCAAAAGCCAGGGCAAGACGCAGCCCGGACCGCAAAACCAGAGGTAGCACAAGCCAGCTTCAAGGTCCCCCATCCCGCAAGACCACAGGAAAAGAAGGAACCGCAACCACGGACACCACCAGGCACCGAGCTGCCACAACAGCCACCGGGATCCACTCGCTACCCAACCAGGATACCCCAGCGAACCACCGTAAATGAAACCCCAAACGTCCAGAAACCGGGGAAAGGCATGTCCACCAAACATCCCCCACACCCCCTCCTGCACAGCATACACAGAGATCGAGGAAAGGGGAGGCCCACAAGCCCCAACAACAGGTGAATGGTGAAAAAGTCCACAGACTGTCCACCCACCCAGGGCCTAAGGAACCAAAAAGCGACCCGAACACGGAACAGAAAACCACGAAGGCTCGCCCCCCCCGGACCCAACCAATTCAAGACAGGATCCATGCGGCAGAAGCAACCTGACCATGCCCAAAGGAAGGAGCAGCGGAAGACCCAGCGACCACCACCTCCCCGTGACAGCAGAGCCCACACATGCCAAAACCACACATCTCGAACAGGGGCCCAGAACAGAGAAAGTAGCGCCCAGACCAAGCAATGCAAGATCCACAAGGGCCAATCAAGGAATGCCACACCCCCCCCAGGCCAGCAGGCCAGTCCAAACAAGACAGAAAGAGGGAGCCCGGGACTCCCCCAAACCCCATGGTCCCGCCAAAGCAGTAACACAAATGTACCCGAAACAACAGGCATCTAAGGGGAATAAAAAAACTGTCGCCAATCAGACCGACACACACGTACCTGAAAGGAGGCCAGACCGCCACGCCACTGGCGAGCAGAGAAGCCAGCCGTGCACAACACACCACCCTTCCCACCCTAGGCGAACACGCCAGGGCAGGGAACCAACCCGGAAGAGGGGAGGCCCCAGCAGGAAGACAAGTCGCGCTACCACCACAGGACACCGCCTTAAACAAAAGCAATGCCCCCAAAAAAGGGCAGAGAGCGACCCACGGCAGGAGAAAGAGGCCAGGGGAGGAACCAAGGACACGCAGCCCCAGCACACAGAGTCCCGACCCCCAAAAGTACCAGCCCCATGCATGTGTCATGAGGCGCAGCCCAATATATCCAGAACACCAGGGCGCCCCCAAACTGAAGGACAAACGGAACGCAATTAAATGCATAAGGACACATGTATAGCGCACTACGCACCCGCAAGGGTTGGAAAAGGCACCGAGGCAAGAACTATCGGGTCCGTGGAAGTTTGAGCCCAAGACCCGCCGAAGCGGGCCCTAGAAAGAACAGGCAGCCCAAAACAGGACCGAAAGAGAGAGCAGCTTCCACATGTAAAGCAACCTGCCTCCAAACAGACACGGGAACACGAACTCCCGGACATACCAAAGGAAGCATACAGGCACAGCATTGCCACCACGGCCCACTGTGGGAACCAAAGCGACGCCCCCTAAAAAGGGGCAGGGAGCGACCCGCGGCCAGAGGACACGAAGCCCCGGTAGACAGAGCCCCGTCCTTTAAAGGAACAAAGCGCATCCTCGCAGGGAAATTGCAGAGTCTGTTCTCGCGGCCGCTTTATACAAAGCTCTGTGCGCATCCAGTACGATATCTGCATCGTGTACTGCCTCCCAGGTAACAAAAACAAAAAAGGGAAACACGGGCCCGAGACGAGCACCGAGCCCCCAAACACACCTCCCAGGAGGAGCCAAACCGCCACGCCACTGGCGAGCAGAGAAGCTAGCCGCGCCCAACACACCCCCCCTCCCTCCCCGGGTGTACCCGCTAGGGCAGGGAACATACCCGGAAGAGGGGAGGCCGCAGCAGGGAGACACCACCCCACACCAGGCAGTCAAGGCCCCCCAACCCCACGGTCCCGCTAAAGCAGGGACTCAAAAGTACATGACAAAAACAGGTACAACAGGGGAACAAACGGCCGCCCAGCAGGCCGTTTCACACTCACCCGAAAGGAGGCACCGGTCCAGTACCCCCGCGACGAAGTTGCCAGGAAATGAATTCCGCAGAAAAAACAAACAGGATGTGGATGGGCGGGTCACATGATTATATGCCTTAGGGTGTGGGTGTGGCCTGGAGGGAAGGGATGGGTTTTTAGTTGCTTGGGAGTTTCTGGTGGGAGGAGCTATGCTCATTAGTTAGGACTGGGACGGGGAGGGCTGACGAGGAGGTAATGCCCTGTTGCTATCCTCATGCTGATGTACTGCCTCTGATGTACCTGCTCTGGTGTCCACACTGCCCTGTTGCTGCCCTGTTGCTATCCTCATGCTGATGTACTGCCTCTGATGTACCTGCTCTGGTGTCCACACTGCCCTGTTGCTGCCCTGTTGCTATCCTCATGCTGATGTACTGCCTCTGATGTACCTGCTCTGGTGTCCACAATGCCCTGTTGCTATCCTCATGCTGATGTACTGCCTCTGATGTACCTGCTCTGGTGTCCACACTGCCCTGTTGCTATCCTCATGCTAATGTACTGCCTCTGATGTACCTGCTCTGGTGTCCACACTGCCCTGTTGCTGCCCTGTTGCTATCCTCATGCTGATGTACTGCCTCTGATGTACCTGCTCTGGTGTCCACAATGCACTGTTGCTATCCTCATACTGATGTACTGCCTCTGATGTACCTGCTCTGGTGTCCACACTGCCCTGTTGCTGTTCAGATACTGCATTGTGCCCTCTCATGTGCTGCCTCTGATGGACGTTTTCAGTGCAATGGACTGTTGGAGCACTTGGCCCCTCTCATGTACTGCCTCTGATGGACCTGTGCCTTGCCATGGACTGTTGGTGCCCTTGGCCCCTCTCATGTGCTGCCTCTGATGGACGTTTTCAGTGCAATGGACTGTTGGAGCACTTGGCCCCTCTCATGTACTGCCTCTGATGGACCTGTGCCTTGCCATGGACTGTTGGTGCCCTTGGCCCCTCTCATGTGCTGCCTCTGATGGACGTTTTCAGTGCAATGGACTGTTGGAGCACTTGGCCCCTCTCATGTACTGTCTCTGATGGACCTGTGCCTTGCCATGGACTGTTGGTGCCCTTGGCCCGTCTCATGTGCTGCCTCTGATGGACGTTTTCAGTGCAATGGACTGTTGGAGCACTTGGCCCCTCTCATGTACTGCCTCTGATGGACCTGTGCCTTGCCATGGACTGTTGGTGCCCTTGGCCCCTCTCATGTGCTGCCTCTGATGGACGTTTTCAGTGCAATGGACTGTTGGAGCACTTGGCCCCTCTCATGTACTGCCTCTGATGGACCTGTGCCTTGCCATGGACTGTTGGTGCCCTTGGCCCCTCTCATGTGCTGCCTCTGATGGACGTTTTCAGTGCAATGGACTGTTGGAGCACTTGGCCCCTCTCATGTACTGCCTCTGATGTACCTGCTCTGGTGTCCACACTGCCCTGTTGCTGCCCTGTTGCTATCCTCATACTGATGTACTGCCTCTGATGTACCTGCTCTGGTGTCCACACTGCCCTGTTGCTGCCCTGTTGCTGTTCTCATACTGATGTAGTGCCTCTGATGTTCCTGCTCTGGTGTCCACAATGGCCATGCTCCATCCTAGACTGTGATGTTGCTCCGAATCTGCGTAAATTAAATTGAGATTAATGTGTCGTGGTTTGTCAGAGTCATTCTTGCGTGTGTGATGCTGGTGTGGATTAGTATTGTCTTGAGAGCTGTGGGTTCAGGTACATGTCACTCTCCCCTACCTGGGTCACGACCCTTGGAGGCGTTGCCGTACACAGGCATATGTGCATTTCGGGACATGTCACTCCCCCCTCCCTACGTCACCGCCCTTGCCGGTACTCCTCTCCAGACAGCGGATGGTTTGTAGCCTACCTGCGTCGTCGTCGATGGTGGGCCAAGACGAGGACGTACTGGATCGCGTAGAGTATCGGGTAAGCCTGTAGTGCAGGGTCCATGTCGGCGAGCGGCTCGTGGTGGGTATGGTCGCTGTAGAGCATCCGCCGTGTTCAGGCAGGTTGTTTTTCCGCCGCGCTTTTATGTGTGTTTTCCGCCATCTTGATTTGGAGGACGGTCCTAGTCGTCAGTCCGTACGGCGGAGTCTCTGGAAAGGTTACGTCCGCCGCGTGGTTGGGTGTGGTGGTGCGGCGGACCGTGTTCTACCGCCGCGGACGGTTTTTGGCACGTATTTCGTATCCTGATTTGGCGGACGGAGTGTCCGCGACGGGCGCACGGAAAATTGGCTTGTTCCGCATACTCTGGGTCTGCGGAGGCACTTCCGTCCGCCATCCTAATGAGCCCCATAGTTTGTTTTTTCACAACAAAGTACCTTAAACGTTGTAATTTCTTCCACAAACTTCTCAGTAGTACTATCTTCCACCTCTTCTTTAACACCTACATTTATCAAACTCTCACTTTCTCTACACTCCCCTTCAGGACCAATGAAATGAAACTGTATATCATCACAAACTTTTTTTTACATCCAACACTGAACCATGCAATAGAGCAGTGTTTATTTCACTTAAATATAATGCAGGACTTTTTACATAGTACAATCTTCTTACTAACTTACACATTTCTGAATGATCTACTGCTAACATTCTCAGATGATGAAAACTACTTTCACACTTTTATAGAAATACAAGCCAGAGAATGACCCTGTAAACCAGTATTTTTCTCGCTTTACAAGGATCTAGTCCTGGCAACATCTTAATTTTCTGTTTAAAACTTTTTTTTACTGTAGTCTCGTAAGAAATTACATAAAATATCAATAGATTCCTGTTGTATACTACAAATACTACTACAATCCCACCTAAACACTGGAGCTTTTGAACGTCTCTCTTGAACTTCTTCAGCTATTACTTCTTCCACATTTCTAGCAACCATCTTTTCTTTTTCAATTGGACAACCGTTCTTAGCCTCATAACATTGACCCCTAATATCAACTGCGTGAACTAATGTATTCTGTTGAAAATAGCTCTCTTCATTAAAAAAAGGTTCTGAACTAGAAGTGTGCTTCCATTCACCCCATTTTTTTTACAAAAGTTAGTTCTATTAATCAGTCTTTTCTTTTTAATTTTCTCCTTCATTGAATGCATTGGGTTATTCAGTGTTGCATTTTCTGCAAAACTAATATAAACAATCTTCTTTTCAATTCAAATGCGTTTTCAACTACATTTTCAATCTGTTGTCTCTTCTTGTAAAATGTGGACCTATTGCTATATTTTTTGCAATCTTTCAATAAATGTTGTAGTACTCTAGTTTTATACATTCGTTTTCTAATGTCCATATATTGTTTCATCCTTCTTTCAACATAGATTGTTTTTCCACCACCTGATTTTCAATTAATATGTCCTTTTTGCGTTTCCTTTTGAATGGTTGTACTATTTTTCTTTTCTCCAATTTGTAAATTCATTAACTTCTTTAACCCCTTAAGTGCTGCTGATGGCCAACGGTCGTCAGCAGCGCTACCTCCCCAGTGCTGCGCACGACCATTGAACGTCCATTCAGCACTAGTTCTAATGGACAGCGCAGCACTGGGGAGAAATGTTTACACGCAGCTAAGGTGTTAAAACTCTTTTAACAAATTCTTTAGTTCTCTTACCAGAAGCCTTTTTCTTCAATGTCACATGTTGTACTTTATCTAATTCATCCTTTTCTCTTTCTTTTAAATAGTACTGTTTTCTTTCTTTTCTTTTCTTTTGATCTTTTGTTGCCATAGTCAATCTTTATTAATAATAATGGTGAGTATCTGAAAAGAAAGAAAAGTTTAAATACTCTTGTTAAATCATTTAATATTATTAAAATAATTATATGCAAATATTATCATATATATATTAAAAAATATTGTAATTGCATTCCAAAGGAATGCGAGACACTCCAAAATTCCTACAATTAGACGGCATAACAACCTATAGAACAGAACAACAGAGCACAACAAAAACATTTCTCTTCTGCTATCCATATCAACTTTCAAGTGCACTCTGTAGCCCCTGGGTGATTGAATGAGAACAAAGGTACTGTCTGGATGATTGGAGGAGTATTAGGGCACTGTCTAGGAGATTGCATAAGTGCATGGATCATGGTTCAGTGATTTTATAATTGCATGAGTACGGACAAAGTGATTGGAGCAAATGCATAGATCCCAACACAGTCATTGCAAGACTGCTCGGTAGTGCTTGGGTGATTTGACTACTGTATAGCTAATGCTTTGGTGATTGCATGAATGCAGATATCATATGTAGATGATTAGAGAACTAAATATGTAATATCTGAGTGATTACAAGAGCACATACAAACCGCCTGAGATATTAGATAAGTGTATGGGTACTACCTAAGTCATTAGAGGAGTGTATAGATTCTGACCGGGTGATTTGAGAAGTGCAAAAATAGTGGCTTGATAATTCAATTAGTGTATAGCTAAAGCATAAGTTATTGCATGAATGCAAGTGTAATGTTTGGGGGATTACAAAAGTACATAGTAAGTAACTGTTTTACTTCATAAGTGCATAGGTACTACCTGGGTGATTGCAGTACTACTATGGCAGTGTCTCAGTGATAGATCCTGACATATGGTGAAACTTGTACCTGAGAAATGTTATACACTTTTTTTTATATTTTTCTAGGCTCAACACTCAACGTTACTACTAGAAAGGTAAAGCAGCCAGAAAAAAAGTGACATTTAAGACATGTAAAGAAATAGACTGCAACAAAGGTGCAAAAACAAGCAAGAACCAATGCAGTAAGAAACAACAGAGATACAGAAGAAGGAAAGAGATGTCTAAAAACAGGGAAGAGTAGTGCAGAAAGAAACAATAAACATGCAGGACAATGGAAAAAGTATGCAGAAAATAGCACGAGAGGTGCAGAAATAAGAAAAAGAAATGCAGAAACAAGAAACAGTACTTAAAGAGGCAAGGGAGGTGTAAAAAGAGGAAAGAGAGTTAAGGAAAGAGGACAGGGAACTGCAGAACAATGCAAGAGAACTACAGAAAGAGGGAACAGAAGTGCAGAAAGAGGCAAGTGAGGTGTAGAAAGAAGCAAGATAAGTGTACAAAAAGAGGAAAGAGGGATGTACGTAGAGGGAAAAGGGATGTAAAAAGAAACAAGAGAAGAGCAAAAACAAACAAGAAAAGTGCATGAAGAAACAAGAGACATACATAAAGGGAGAAATGAGGTGCAGGAAGACGCAAAAGGGATACAAAAACAAACAACAAACAGAGATGCAGAAAGAAAGAAAGAAAAGAAGTGCAGAAAAAAAGAACAAAGAGGCAAGTGGGATGCACAAAAAGAGAAGAGGGTTGTGAAAGACTTATGAGGGATGCAAAAAAGCAAAGAAGGTTTACAAAGAAGCAAAAAAAGGAGTACATAGGTAACGCTTGGGTGATTGTATGACTACAGGGATATCTAGGAATTTACATGAGTACATAAGAAGTGACTGGGTGAATTTATAAGTGCATGGGTACTTCTTGGGTGATTGCAGGACTACTGAGGTAGTGCCTGAGTGAACAAAGGAGTGCAAAGGTAGTGCTTGGGAGATTTCTTAACAATGTGACTACTGGCTGAGTGATTACATAAGTATGAGGGCAGTGCCTCCATAATTCAAGTACTTCAAAGGTAATGGCTCGGTGATTATATAAGTGCATGAGTAGTGCCAACATGATTGAAAGAGTGCATGGGTAATACCTTGGTGATTGCATGATGCAGAGGTAGTACCTGGGTGGTTGCATGAGTGTAACAGTAATACCTGTGTGATTACAGCAGTGCATATGTACTGCCTGGATCATTAGAAGATTGCATGGGTAGTACTTGGGTGTTTTTATAACTGCATGAGTGTTAGGCCTAGCGACGTATAAAGCAGCAGACTATTACATGACTCAACTACAAGTGTCTCCCTATTGTTAAAACATGCATACACATGTCCCTACCTTTTCAAATCATCATATCTAAAATAAATATGTACACAATATTTCTGGAATATAGTAAAACCTACAAACTGAGACATGTAATAGATCTGGGGGATTGAATGACTACTGGGCTAATATCTGGGAATTTACATGACTACACAGGAAGTGATCAGGTGATTTTATAAGTGCATGGGTACTTCTTGGGTGAAGGACTACTGAGGTAGTGCCTGAGTAAATAAAGGAGTGCAAAATTAGTGCCTGGATA
This sequence comes from Lissotriton vulgaris, assembly GCF_964263255.1. Lineage (NCBI taxonomy): Eukaryota > Metazoa > Chordata > Amphibia > Caudata > Salamandridae > Lissotriton > Lissotriton vulgaris. The sequence continues at coordinate 894,774,441 of NC_141691.1, read as the reverse complement.
ATTTCTTTAAAGCATGACTACTGGCTGAATCATTACATAAGGACAAGGGTAGTGCCTCCGTGATTGAAGTAGTGCAACAGTAGTGCCTCAGTGATTATATAAGTGCATGAGTAGAGGCTACATGATTGAAAGAGTGCATGGGTAATACCTTGGAGATTGCATGAGTGCATAGGTAGCAGCCGGGTGATTGCATGAGTGTAACAGTAATGCCTGTGTGATTACAGCAGTGCATATGTATTGCTTGGATCATTGGAACACTGGATGGGTAGTACTTGGGTGTTTTTATAATTGCATGAGTGTTGGGCCTAGCAAAATATAAAGCACCAGACTATTACATCACTCAACTACAAGTCTCTCCATATTGTAAGAAGCATCCATACATATGTCTCTACATTTTCAAATCATCATCATATCTAAAAGAAATACGTACACAATATTTCTATAATATAGCGAAACCTAGAAACTGAGACATGTAATAGATCTGCCTGAGTGATTGCATAACTTCATGGGTAGTGATTGAGGGATTGTATGAGTACAAGACTAGTGACTAGGTCCTTGCAGGAGAAGAAGGATAGTGACTGGCTAATTGCATGAGTGCACACATAAACAATGAGTGCATCGATAAGTATAAAAATAGCACCTGAAGGCATAGATGAGTCATGGAGTAGTACCTACGTGAATAGATGAGTGCAACAGTAGGGCCTGGATGATTCTATGACTGCAAGGGTAGTGTGTGGGTTATTACTTGACTGCATAGGTACAGCATACATGATTACATGACTGCAGGGGTAGTACATAGCAAGTGCCTGGGTGATTGCATGACTGCAGGGGTTATATCTGGGAGATTACAGGAATACATAGCAAGTGAGTGGGTGATTTTATAAGACCATGAGTACTGCCTGGGTGATTACAGAAGTACTACGGTACTACCTGAGTGTCTACAGGAGTGCAAAGGTAGTGCCTGGGTGATTTTATAAGTGCATGGGTACTGGCTGAGTGACTACATAAGTACAAAATTAGTGCCTGCGTGATTGAGAGAGTGCTGAGATAGTGGCTGTCGGAATGAAGCACTGTACACCTAATGCATTGTTGATTGCATGACTACAGGGGTAACCCTCCCAGTCAGGTTTCCACAGTAACCACAGCACCGAGACCGCCCTCATCGCTGCCACAGACTACATCAGGGCCCTGTTGGACAACGGCGAGACGGCGGCCCTCATCCTTCTGGACCTCTCCGCGGCCTTCGACACCATCTGCCACAGCACACTACGCACGCAACTCCACGATGCAGGGATCCAAGACAAGGCCCTTGACTGGACCTCCTCCTTCCTCTCCGGCAGAACCCAGAGTCCGCCTCCCCCCGTTCCGATCCGAAGCCTCCGAAATCATCTGCGGCGTCCCGCAGGGATCCTCCCTCAGCCCGACGCTGTTCAACGTCTACATGGTGCCTCTAGCATACATCGCCCGACAGCACAACCTCAACATTATCTCCTACGCCGACGACACGCAACTGATCCTCTCCCTCCCCAAGGACCCCCTCACTGACAAATCCAACCTCCACCAGGGAATGAAGGCCATCACCGAGTGGGTGGAGCATAGCCACCTCAAACTGAACGCAGACAAGACGGAGATCCTCATACTCAGGCCTAACCCCTCTGCATGGGATGACTCCTGGTGGCGCACATCACTGGGGACACCCCCGTACCCACCATCCACGCACGCAATCTGGGAGTCATCCTCGACTCGAAACTCACCATGACCAAACAAGTTAAAGCTGTCTCCTCCACTTGTTTCAACACCCTCTGCATGCTCCGCAAGATCTACAGATGGATCTCGACAGACACAATTCAACAGTCACCCAGGCCCTAGTCAGCAGCAGACTTGACTACGGAATCGCCCTCTATGCTGGAGCCCCGACCAAGCTCATCAACAGGCTGCAAAGAATCCAGAATGCCTCTGCAAGCCTGATCCTCAACATCCCGTGCCCCAACCACATCACCCCCTACCTGAGGAACCTGCACTGGCTCCCTGTCAACAAAAGAATCTCCTTCAAGCTCCTGATCCACGCACACAAGGCAATCCACAAGACCGGCCCAGCCTATCTCAACAGCCGACTCTCCTTCTACGTACCCAACAGGAAACTCCACTCAGCAGACCTCTCCCTGGCTATCGTCCCACGCATCCGTAAAACCACAGCCGGAGGCAAGTCCTTCTCCCACTGCGCCACCAGGACCTGGAACACCCTCCCCCTCATCCTACGACAAACCGAAGACCTTCTATCCTTCAGGAGACAACTCAAGACCTGGCTGTTCGACCAGTAGCAACAGCACTCCCTTCCTCCACTCCCTTCAGCGCCTTGAAACCCTTGCGGGTATGTAGTGTGCTTTACAAATTATTTGATTGATTGATTGATTGAACATCTGGGGGTTTAAAGGAGTATATAAGTAACGCTCGCGCAATTGCATGACTACAGGGTTAATATCTGGGGATTTACATGACTACATAGAAAGTCACTGGGTGATTTTATAAGTGCATGGGTATTTCTTGGGTGATTGCAGGACTACTAAGGTAGTGCCTGAGTGAATAAGGGAGTGCAAAGATAGTACCTGGTGATTTCTTAACAGCGTGAATACTGGCTGATTGATTACATAAGTACAAGGGTAGTGCCTTGTGATTGCAGTAGTGCAACTATACTGCCTCAGTGATTATATAAGTGCATGAGTAGTGGCTACATGATTGAAAGGGTGCATTGGTAATACCTTGGTGATTACATTGGTGCATTGGTAGTGCCTGGGTGATTGCATGAGTGCAGCAGTAATGGCTGAGTGATTATAGCAGTGCATATATACTCCCTGAATCAGTGGAATACTGCATGGGTAGTACTTGGGTGCTTTTATAACTGCTTGAGTGTTGGGCCTAGCAAAATGAACAGCAGCAGACTATTACATGACTCCACTACAAGTGTTTCCATATTGTTAGAAGCACGCATACATATGTCTCTACGTTTTCAAATCATCATCATATCTAAAAGAAAAATGTATACAATATTTCTGGAATTATAGTGAAACCTACAAACTGAACATGTAATACATCTGGGTGATTGCATGACTACAGGGGTAATATCTGTGGATTTACATGACTACATAGGAAGAGACTGGGTGATTTTATAAGTGCATGGGTACTTCTTGAACATAGGAAGTGAGTGGGTGATTTTATAAGTCCATAAGTAATGCCTGGATAATTACAGAAGTACTAAGGTGCTGCCTGAGTGATCACAGGAATGCAAAGGTAGTGCCTGGGTGATTTTTTAAGGGAATAAGTACTGGCTGAGAGAATTACATAAGTATAAGAGTAGTGCCGGTGTGATTGAAAGAATGCTAAGATAGTGGCTGGCTGAATGAAGCACTGTATACCTAATGCATTGGTGATTGCATGAGTACAGAGTTAACACCCGGGGCATTAAAGGAGTACATAGGTAACGCCTGGGTGATTGCATGACTACAAAGGTAATGTCTGGGGATTTATATGACTACATACGAAGTGACAGGGTGATTTTATAAATGCATGAATATTTCTTGGGTGATTGCAGGACTACTGAGGTAGTGCCTGAGTGAATAAAGGAGTGCAAAGGTAGTTCCTAGGTGATTTCTAAACAGCATGACTACTGGCTGAGTAATTACATAAGTACAAGGGTAGTGCCTCTGTGCTAGAAGTAGTGCAACAGTAGTGTCTGTGTGATTATATATGTGCATTAGTAGTGGCTACATGACTGAAAGTGTGCATGAGTAATACCTTGGTGATTGCATAACTGTATAGGTAGTGCCTGGCTGATTGCATGTGTGCAGAGTAATGTCTGAGTGATTACAGCAGTGCATTTGTAGGGCCTGGATCATTGGAACACTGCATGGGTAGTCATGGGTAGTACTTGGGTGTTTTTATAACTGCATGAGTGTTGGACCTAGCGAAATATAGAGCAGCAGACTATTATATAACTCAACTACAACTTTCTCCATATTGTTAGATGCATACATAGATATGTCTCTACATTTTCAAATCATCATCATATCTAAAAGAAATATGTACACAATATGGGATATAGTGAAACCTAGAAACTGAGACATGTAATAGATCTGCCTGAGTGATTGCATAACTCCATGACAAGTGCTTTAGTGATTGTATGAGTGCAAGTGTGGTCACTCGTTAATTGCAGGAGAAGATGAATAGGGACTGGCTAGTTCCATGAGTGCACATTTAAACATTGAGTGCATCGATAAATGTAAAAATAGCACCTGAAGGCATAGATGAGTCATGGAGTAGTACCTACGTGAATAGATGAGTGCAATAGTAGGGCCTGGGTGATTCTATGACTGCAAGGGTAGTGTGTGGGTTATTACTTGACTGCATAGGTACAGCCTGCATTATTGTATGACTGCAGGGGTAATATTTGGGGGATTACTGGAATACATAGGAAGCGATTGAGTGACTTTATAAGTCCAAGATCACAGAAGTACTAAGGTACTACCTGAGTGATTACCGGACTGCAAAAGTAGTGCTTGTTTGAATTTATACATGTATGAGTACTGGCTAAGTGAAGTACAAAAGATGTGCCTGCATGATTGAAAGAGTACAAAGATAGTGCCTGGGTGATTGAAGCACTGTATACCTAATGTATTGGTGATTTCATGAGTACCGGTGTAACGTCTGGGGGATTAAAGGAGTACATAGGTAACGCCTGGGTGATTGCATGACTGCAAGGGTAATATCTGGGGATTTACATGACTACATACGAAGTGACAGGGTGATTTTAAAAGTGCATGAATACTTCTTGAGTGATTGCAGGACTTTTGAGGTAGTGCCTGGGTGAATAAAGGAGTGCAAAGGTATTGTCTGGGTGATTTCTTAACATCATAGTTACAGGCTGCATGATTGCATGACTGCAGGGGTAGTACATAACTAGTGCCCAGGTGATTACATGACTGCAGGGGTAATATCTGGGGGATCACTGTAATACATTAGAAGTGAGTGGGTGATTTTAGGGGGCGTGGCTTGAGCTCCACCGAGTATGGACGCGTGAGCTCCGAGCTCCGGGTCGATCTCGGTAATTATCCTGTCAGAAAGACTCCCCTGGCGGTGTTGGTGGTCCCATGTGGCACCCCGGGCTGAGAGGCACCCGAGCATCCCTTTGGTGAGAGCGGAGGGTCCCGGCTGCGACGAGAAGGACGAGAGGCGAGGCTCCGCCTGGAGGGCCCGGCCATTTTGTCCAGGGCCTGCGGCGAACATCTCATCCCCGGCCTAAAGTGGCGGAGAGGCCGTAGGGGAGGCAGAGCATCTGGGGATGACGGAGCGCAGCACTGGAGCAGAGCGCGAACGCTGCCCATGTCTTGAGCGGGCTCCCCTGCGGACGCGGTCCTAGTGGTGTCCCGGCAACAGCGGGAGGATCGACTGGTGGAGCTCCATCAGGAGGGCCCGGCTATTTCCATTGTGGCCCTGGGCAGGCCCCTTACCCTCGGCCTGCAGTGACGGTGCAACCTGCGGGGAAGAAGTGTGCTCTGGTGACGGCCCGGCCCTGCATCGGACCATGCTTTGTGTGGGCTTTCCGGAGGGAACGGGCAGAGCGGAGCAGCCGGCGGTCCCCGGGAGGGACCCAGACTGGAGCAGGTCACTGAAGGAGTCCAGAGACGAAGAGGAGTGCGACGCGAGTCAGGGGGTGCCGTCTCTGAGGGCGGCCATACCAGCGGCTGGAGGTTGGTGCTCCCGACTTGCGGGACGAGCTTTCGAGCGGGCACTCTGCTCGGAGACTGGCAGAAGTGGCTACGGGGTGGTCCTGGATATTGCAGGCAACCACCCCGGATTGACAGTGGAGATTGGCAGTGGGTCGCGGGACCTGACAGAGCAGCTGTGGTGGTGCCCAGGCAGCGTTCACATTGCGGGGGCCCTGAATTGCATTTCGCCCTCTCACATCCCCGCTTTCTGTTGACCGGCGAGGAAGGGGAACTGAGACAGCAGCAGACCTACCCCGAATGCGGAGGCTGCCAACTATACTACGGCCTGGTGAGTGCGGACTTAGCTCCCAGACGTCCAACCGCGGTGGGGAAGGCCTCGGAGGACAGACCTGGCTGCACAGCGGAAGAGGCAAGTGTTGCGCTAGCGGCAGCTTCCCCCGCCTAGCTTAATCTGAGACCATCTGGAGGACTGACTCTGCCTCACGGCGCTGAAGAACCGGGACCTGCCTGGGGGCGGACACAGGGCCCTGTTGAGGAAGGCCTCGGCACGCCTGGTGTAGGCCTGGCTGGGTGATGGCACCGCTAGCAGGAGGTGCTCCATCACCAAACGGAGGGCAATTGTGGCGCCCAGAGGTCGCTGCGGAAGGGGATTGCTGGCCCTTGGAACGCCCTAAACGGGTAGCTGGTGAGGTCGCTTTACTGGCCGCCCGGCCCGTGGATCTAGCGGGAAATAACGGGTGTGAACACTCCTGCCTCTGGAGAGGGCAACGGGTGGTACTGGGCCTCTGCTGTCGGTGCTGGTGATCAGTTCTCGGGCTGGGGCATGGGGAAACCACGTAAGGCGCCGGGGACGGTGCCAGCAGACCAGGGTGAGGACTTGCCTGAGAGCCAGGAACAGAGCTCGACCGGAAACCCAAACACAGGGCTACACCAGCAACAGATGGACCAGATTCTTAAGGCTATCTCGGACACAAGAGAAGCGTTACATCACGATATCACGCAGGTGTCGACAAGCCTGGGATTGTTAAGGGCAGATCATGACAAGCTAACTGATCGCGTCAAGAGCACGGAGCTGGTGTTGGAAAAGGTTGAGCCGGCCCAGAAGGCGACGGATGCCACGATGGATGACCTTCTGCGCAGAGTACAGCAGCTGGAGAAGAGGGCTGAGGATGTGGAAGGGCGTAACAGGCGCAACAACATTCGGGTGGTAGGTCTGCCTGAAAATGTCGAAGGGGGCAATATGGTCTCATACCTGGAGGCCTGGCTGCGTGATGTGGTTGCTCCTGAGGGACTGACACACTTTTACACATTGGAAAGGGCACACCAAGTGCCAGCCCGACCTCCGGTGCCGGGCCGCCCCCCTCGCCCTGTGGTTGCGCGTCTGCTGCATTTTAGAGACCGAGATATCATACTGCGGCAGGCCCGGACGTCTGGCCCATATAAGGTGGACAATGCCTCCGTCTCTCTTTACCCTGACTATTCCCAGGAGGTTCAATGTAACCGCTTTTCATTTCTAGCAGTCAAGAGGGCCCTCCGCGAGGAGATTGTGCAGTACTCTCTTTTTTTTTCCGGCACGTTTGAAGGTGATAGTGGACGGGACAGCGACCTTGAATGACACGCCGGTGGATGCCTGGCAATGGCTGGAACGATACCGTGCGGGCACGGAAGGTGCTGGCAAATGGGAAAGGACAGCCGAGGCACAACCGAAACCCCGCAGGAGCCGACACAACCGGAAATGCACGTTGGACAAGCAATCCCCGTCGGCCTCGCAGACAGAGTTGGAGAGACTCACTGCCTTGCAGGTGGTGTCCGTCATTTCCAGAGCGGTGACTGCTGCCTCACTGGCGGACTCGGGCTCACACCATGGATCAGATGAAGAGGAGTCAGGGGGCTCTTGGGGGACCCCATGGTCTGCCTCAGGTTACCCCACGAACTGCTGATGCTGAGGGGGCATGCTTGTACTGCAGCGAGAGACACTGGAGGCTGTCGCTGAGGATTTCTTAGAGTAGGCGGGAGGCTTGCCTTTTTTCCTGAGGCGGAGGGAGGCCCGGGGAGGGGGGGGGCTCCTGAGGAAGGGGGGCATGCGGGGAGCGGGACACTGCCGGGGTGAGGGGGTTTTCATGCACGAGATCTGACCGATACGCTGAAGTGAAGTGATTGTTGTCCGGCTCGGTTGGTGTAGGGTCGCCTCCTCTACCTCACATAGCTTGTGAGTTTCTGGTTGTTGCCAGAAGTAACCCCGACAGCGGGGTTTGGGTTTGGATGGGTAACAATTGTTTGGCGCATGTTCTATGGCAGGGTGGGTTGAGGGTTTGTTGGGGATGTTCTGAGTTCTGGGGAATTGTCAGTGTGCGTGTTAGGATGTGCGGGGTTGAGCTCTGTTGTGTACTTGCTTATGGCGACCCGACTTGAACTAAAATGTATCACCTGGAATGTGCGAGGGCTGAACTCCATGCGGAAGCGATATAAAGTGCATGCCTATTTAGTCCGCAGAGGTATCCAGGTGGCCTTTTTACAGGAAACGCACATTACTCAGGCGGAAGGGCAGGCGCTGCAGCGGCGATGGAGGGGACAGCTCTATTATACCACCTATTCTGCATTTGCCAGGGGAACCTTGATTTGGGTGCGCGCAGGAGTTCCCTTTCAGTCCCTGACCACGGTGGTGGACTCGGAAGGGAGATATGTAACGGTGTTGGGTCGTCTGGACGGTCGAGATGTTACGCTTTGCAGTGTCTATGCTCTGAATTCTGAGCAGGCCGCTTTCTTTTCGAGGCTTTATGGGAGGTTGGAGTCCTTCTTGGTAGGCACAGTGTTTATGGGAGGGATTTTAATTCCGTTGCGAATGTGGAATTGGATCGTTCTCATCCACCATTAGCCCAGTCAGTGGTGCTTAGAATGGCTAAGGCGCGGCTGGAATGGCAGGAGGAGTGGGACCTCGCGGATACCTGGCAGACGCATCACCCCACCGACAGGGATTATTCATTCTATTCCGCTCCCCATGACCTCCACGTACGACTTGATAGCATTTTATGTACGCCAGGGGCCCAGGAACTCACGCACCATAGTGAATATCTGGTGAGAACGATCTCAGATCATAACCCTTGTATGATCACAGTCCTCTGGTCACGCCAGCAACAGGCGGTCCCCACGTGGCGACTGAACCCTATGGCGCTGGAAGACCCTGTGTTTTGTGCGGAAGTCAGGGAGGGCATCAAACATTATTTTAGGGAAAACTCGGGGACGGCATCGACCAGAGCTCATGAGTGGGACGCCTTCAAAGTTATGGTGTGGGGTGTGTGTATCTCATCCACTGCGGGGGCACGTCAGATTTTGTTAAGCGACATAGAACGGGAGGAGGCTTGCCTGCGCCAGGCGGAGAAAGATAGTCACGCGGCCGGGGAAGGACAGGAGAAGGTTCTGGCGACGCGGGAGCAGGTGGCCACACAGGTTGAGCGGCTTCGCTGTTTTGACTACGGGGAATACATGGTTCACGCGCACGCTCAGAGGGACAAGGTGGGCACACTGCTAGCCTGGCTGGCCAATCCGGCTGTTAGGGGAACTCCGATAGTGTCGCTGGCCACTCCGGCTGGGGGTCTGGTCTACTCCCAGAGAGAGGTCAATGACCAGTTTCTAGATTATTATACATCGCTTTATAAGAGCAGGTTGACGGTGCAGCCTTATGGGTTAGACACTTTCCTGGAACCGGAGCAGGGGGACATGTTGGGCGCAGCTATCTTGTTGGGCAAGATCAGGGCAGCGGTTAAGCACATGGCCAGGAGAAAGACACCAAGGGTGGATGGCCTGCCGGTTGAGTTTTATGCGACATACATCGACCTCCTCGCACCACAGTTACACATGGTGTACGGAGAGGCTTGGGAATTGGGCAGGTTGTCGCCGTCCGCCAGGGAGGCGATTATAGTGCCGCTGTTGAAGAAGGGTGGAATACCCACTTCCAGGACTGCATATTGCCCGCTCTCAATGCTCACAGTGGATTATAAGGTGTTGAGCAGGATTTTGGCCATGCGACTCTCAGATCATGTGAGTACTCTCATGCACCCGGATCAGTCAGGAATTATACCCGCTCGGAATACGGCAACGTGCATAAGGCTTCTAATACGGATCATGGGGGAGAGAGGGAGGATACGTCAGGAACGGTGGTGCTGTCGCTAGATATCAAAAAGGCGTTCAACAGTGTGGAGTGGCCGTACCTGTTCCAGGTGCTGCGGGGCTTTGGATTGGGAGATAATTTCATACGTCGGACCTGGCTGTTGTACAGCTCTGCCACCGCCAGGGTTCATACGAGGCGCTCCATATCGGCGGCGTATCAGGTGGAGAGAGGTACCCGTCAGGGATGTTCTTTATCTCCTCTCTTATTTGCCCTGGCGATTGAACCAAGGACGGCATTATGAGGGGGTTCTGCTGCGAGGTGAGACTCATTATATCTCCCTGTATGCGGATGACCTCTTATTATACATGGCCGACGCGGAGGGTTCCGTGCGGGGGGCTCGGGCCCTTCTCCAGGAGTTTGGCCGGCTATTGGGGTTGCGGGTTAACTGGACTAAGACCTGCCTGTTCCCCTTAACTCCGAATGGCCCACAGCCCCTGACATTGGAGGATCTGCGGTGGGAGCCTGAGTGCTTGCCGTACCTGGGTGTTTGCATCTACCATACCCACTCTGACCTTTTGGAAGGAAACGTAGGAGGAGCGCTGAGGGGAATTAGAGGTAGCATGGGATTCTGGCGGGCCCTTACGCTGTCGGTGGCAGGGAGAATAGCGCTCCTGAAGATGGTGGCCTTACCGCGGTTGCTGTACTTCTTCCGCACTTTGCCGGTGTGGATCCCGGCATCCTTTTTCGGGACGCTGCGTTCAATGGTGACGGGGTTTGTCTGGGGCTCCGGCAGAAGGCGAGTGGCGTTGACCACCCTACTGCGGCCGCGGGAGGAGGGGGGGCAGACAGTCCCAGATTTCGAGTGGTGCGACTTGGCGGCGCAACTGCAGGGGCTTACACTGGCGGTGGCGCGCGAGTTTAGAGGCCCGAATGGGCCGCAGGGCAGAGTTATCCCTCGTCACGTGCTGTCCTTCATAGTACTACAGCAAAAACTTAGGCTAGATCAACTTACTCTTGAGGAACGCACCCTCCGACAATGCTGGTTGCACAGTCAGAAGCGAGCGGGCTTTCCCGACCTGTATGCCCCAGAGATTCCTTTGGGCATGTGCACTGCCATTCCGCATGGTGGAGACTGGTCGGCGCTGGCGCGTTGGGAGGAGTGCGGGGTCCACATGATTGGAGACTTATATAGGGATGGCGCCCTGTTGCCTTTCCAAGACCTGCAGAATGTCTTTGATCTCCCAAAGGGAGACTTTTTGCTACACGCCGCCCTAGTATCGGGAATCCAGAAACAGTGGAAGATGGGACTGTTGGAACCCCCAACATCGCTGGGCTGTCAATATGTCACGATGGCCGCGGGCACATTCAAGGCTATCACCTGCTTATACAGGAGACTGGCACTGGAGGGGCTGCCGCCCCTGGATAGGCTGAAGGATAAATGAGAGAAGGACCTTGGAAAAACTATACCTGAAACGACGTGGCCACAGCTCGTGCGGAGGGCCTGGAAACGCCCGGTTTCAACTGGTTCAATATTTCACGCTGAACAGGGCTTATTTAACGCCGGTCAAAATTCAGCGAGCTTTTGGGGGGACTCATTCGCTGTGTCCCCGATGTAATGCAGAGGGTGCTGATTTTGAACATATATTTTGGTCCTGCGCTGGGCTGGGTCCTTATTGGACAGAAGTGGTGGCGTGTTTGAACCGGGTAACGGAGCGTCGGATTGAAGTGGAGATGGGAGTTTGCCTTCTGCTTTGGTTCCCACATACACCTGCCACAAAAATCACTAGCAAGTTCCACGATTTGGGGTTGGTCATGGCGAAAAGGGAACTCACCATGCATTGGAAGTCGAGAGCGGGACCTAGCTTTCAGAGATGGCGAGGGAGTTTTCTGAATTGGGCAAGCAGCGAAGGGACGCTCAGACTACAGTTAGCCAGGCGTACCTCTAATGACTAGGCGCTAGATGCAGCTAGAGCGTGGGGCGCGCTGGTAGTGGAGCTTCAGTCTTCAACAGAGGCTGATGAGGAGTATGGGGGTGTGTATCAGCGGCCCAGGACCTAGAGACTGGGGCGGGGAACACAGGGGAGAGAACTGGAGACGAGGCCACCTAGACACATGTAGGCTGGAGTAGGTTACCGCACACTAGGTTGGGCAGCGCGGCGGACTCAGAGTAGGAGCACAGGGCGCACCTGGTTATTTAAATGGAACCATCATTCTCCCGAGACAGAAGTGGCGGCACACATACAATGGCTGGAGTTGGGTACCTGAACACACAAGGTTACTGTCATTTCATTGGGGGGTAGAGGAGGCACACTGACATGGGGCGGTCGGGATAGAGGGGGAGGTGGTTGGGGGGGATAGGCCAGAGATGTTGGGTATTGGATACTCCTGATTTGTATTCTGCGGATTAGACCATCATAGCAATGGCCCAGATTGAACTGTGAAAATGTTGGTGAGGTGTATGAAGGAAAATAATAAAATGTGTTACAAAAAAAAAAAGAGAGTGGGTGATTTTATAAGTCCATGCATACTGTCTGGGTGATTACAGAACAACTAAGGTACTTCCTGGAAGATTACAGAACTGCAAAAGTAGTGCCTGGTTGAATTTATAAGCGCATGAGTGCTGGCTAAGTGATTACATAAGTACAAGGGTAGTGCCTCCTTCATTGATGTAGTGCAACAGTAGTCGTATGGTGATTATAAGTGTATGAGCACTGCCTACATGATTGAAAGTGTGCATATGTAATACTTTGGTGATTGCATGAGTACATACTATGGGCTCCATTATGATGTCGGGCGGATCGCCACCGCCATGGTGGCGGTGGCGATCCGCCCGCCACCCTTTTCCCCCCCGCCACATTACAATGGCGGGGGGGACCGCTGCGGAGCCAAACACCGCCCGGCACTTTTCCGCCCCGGTCGCCTTGCGGCCGGGGCGGAAAACGAGTAACATGCAGGCGCCCGCCCGCAATATTACAATGGGCTTCTGTCAATGCCTTTCCGTGGCGGCAATGCCGCCATGGAAAGGCATGCGGTGTTCACTCTGGGGGCCCCCTGTGGGCCCCCAGAGTGAAGGCCAAAGGGGGGTGGCACACGGGGGGGTACCTGTGGTACCCCCCTGCCTTTGCATACTCGAAGAGGCAGGCACCGCGCGGTGCCTGCCGCTTCGAATATGCAAATGCGTGCTTCTGTTTTTAACATTGTGGCGGGCGGAGCAGTGAGCACCGCCCGCCACAATGTTAAATTGAGGAATGCGCCCGCCACTGTGGCGGGCGCATCCTAATGGCAATGTCGGGACCCCCGCCCTTCAGGCGGGCGGTCCCGAGTTCCGCTAGGGTGGCGGGCGGGCAAAGCCCGCCCGCCATCCTAATGTGCCCCTTAGTGTCTAGGTGATTGCATCATACAAATTAGTCTAGTAAATAACACTTCTACAAACATCGCAACCCTCACTTTAAGGCTGCTGCATAACCATTTCACAACTACTTATAATATTACACCTACCCAAATACAAAGTATGAACCCTTCAGATATCTTTAGTAAAAGTCTCACCATATTAAAAAGCATACATGAATATGTCTGTACCATAACACTATCCAAACCTTAAAATATTTACAGAGCAAACTTTCAATTTCAAGCAAATATCAAAAATTATGCAGCATATTTCAACTGTACCTTTCTAGTAACTTACAAAAGCAAAACTAAACAACAACAGCTTATTTCAGCATCTTTTAAACCACACTTTTGTGATGTATCTTCACCATTCTACTAGTCTTCAGCCTACCACATAAAAAGAAACAACATCTCTTTTTTTATACATCATGCACCTTCAAATGTACAAGACATATGAAAATACATAAACTAGCAGAAACATACTTGAGATAGAAAACCAAACAAACCTTAAAATTTGACAGACTCCACCTTCAAATTTTAAACAACAGCTAAAATTATGCGGTATACAACAAATGTACATATCCAAATACTAAAACACACTACCATAATCACTAATCCATCTTCCAACAAACACATATGTCTATACAGATACTATGTTAAACATTTACCTACAATAAAACAAACTACAATACACATCTGTATATTTAAAAATATATTTCAAACATCACAGTTTTTGAATTATTTTTAAAGTTTAAAATAAACCGAATACAAAATACACCTCACAAATTTAGAACTCACCTTCAAAAAAGGTTTGTAGGATTTAAAATATTGCAAACTCATAAATGATTTTCTTATGCACACAATGAATGTAATGCAACAGTCTCAGCAAGGTAAAACCAGTAATGGCAAAGTTTCTGTCTCTTTCTCCACACAAATACATGTAAGTATCAAATCACATTCCTTCCTACACTATTTCAAATTATAAAACACATTTCCATTGGTTAGACATATTAACCCTTCCCAACTTACTTCTAAAAGTTTTTACATTTTTGGCAACACCCTACTCCGTTTCAGCCCCATGTGGTGATAGAAATTGATAGGGTTGCGCCGCTTCCCCTAAACACAGCCATTTTCCAGCCTTATAAACACCCACGGCAAGACATTGATACTTTTGAAAGTGTGCGATGGGCTTGGGCAAATATCGCGAAGAGGGCACACCAGGAGGTGCTCTATGCTCCATCCATGTCTTTGAGCGGCAACCCACTGATCCGACCCCTTTTAGATAATGCTATCTCGCGCAGGGCGAATGCGCACGAGCTACTCAAGGGCAGTGATCTGTACCCAGCCGGAGAATTCTTAACGATGCAGGAAATGTGCACTTCACAGGCCCCAACTGCCTCTGACATGCTACTTTACTACCAGCTGCGAGCGGCTTGCAATGCCACTTATAAGGAATTTCCAAGCGAGCCCCCTATGTTGCCTGCGCTGGAAAATGTACTGTCTAACCCATTGCCCCGAAAGCTTATAACACGCATCTACAGCATAACACAGAGGGAGACCCCACTCACTCGTACCAGATCCCGGGAGGCATGGGAGGAGGAAGCAGATCTAACCATAACTGAGGAGCAATGGCTATACTGCTGCACTCAGATAGAATACTTATCACCCAACTACCGACTTAGGCTTATACATTTCAATTACTTACACCGCTTATATTGCACTCCGTCACAAATGCACCGAATGGGAGTTCAGGCAGATACCAGATGTTGGCGGTGCAGTGTGCAGGATGCTACATTCACACACATGACCTAGTTTTGTCCCCCTGTGGCACGATACTGGTTGGACATATTTAAACATAATGGGAACATAACGGGAGGCACTCTAAAGAGGTCTGTAATGCTAGCTTTACTGGGGTATGTGCGAGACGTTCCGTTGTTACACCGCAGGCTTACTGCAATGCTGCTGCTGATGGCTAAATGACAGGTGGCAATACACTGGAGAAAACAGAGACCACCCGCGGTGGCGGATTGGATTAGGGCTGTCACATATTGTAAAGATCAGTTAGAGGTCTTCTGGGAACAGATGCCCAGCAGTTCTAGACCTGCGGATATATGGGCCCCAGTTGCTGACTGGTTGAGATTGGGAGGCGTGGATTATCAGTCTGAATAGTCCCTGGACCATAGCATATTGCTGATCCGGATTGTACTGGGGGGAGGGAGGGTGCGGTAGTGGCTCCATGCTTATGTGTCTGTATGGTGTGACGGCTGCGCTGGAGTGGCGCTGACCTTTTAGTGATAAGGCTTCCAAAATTTTTAGGAATGCATCTGCATATTGGCGAACACCATGTCCGGACTCTGGAACGACAAGGGGGGTGGGTACTAGGGGGCGTTATGTTTGTTATTATTTAAGGCCATGATAGCATTTTGATAAAGTGCATTGACATATTTTGGCATCTTATTACAGAGTATATCACGCTGCCTGTCCCTGAGGTTGTTGGCAAAAAAAGCTGTGTCAAAAGATCCTCGTAAGATAGCCGCCAGCCTCCGGGTTGTAGGCATGAGGCAGTGTACTTTTTGGATATTCAACACATTGCTTTAAAAAAAAAAATATATATATATAGATAGATATATATATATATATATCTATCTATATATATATATATATATAAATTTAAAATTTCACATTTTAAATTCATAGTTAAGTTTCAACCCTTCCTCAAGTCTGCTTAATGCCAGTTTCCAATAAGGTCACAAGTTCACCATATTTTCAAGTTCACCACACAATGTTACAAATACCAACAGCTGGTGTGGTTGACTTTGCAAAATATGAGCTTATCTTATCTACTGTACCTTTCATACATTTTTTACTAACCAATAAGAAACATGCTTCTTAAAGAAAGTAACATGCACCCTATTTTTTAATATACAATGTTGTTAAATAGCCAATCAATTATCTAGTTTTTAAAAAACAGCATCTTGTCCACCATTTTACACACCTCTCATTCTACCAACTGACTACCTCAGCTACAGACATCTTTTCATTACTTCCAGACATCCCTTTAAGATGCTCACAGTGTGGATTGTTAGACACAGCTATGTTTTCTGGTGCAAAAGGTATGCTGAATGCGGAGGTATTGACAAAGACCTAGTTTTGCAAAATGTGGACATTAAATGGATTGCACAGGGAGGATTAAAGTGGCACCAATTAATGTCTTTGGTTACAACCTTTCTGCATCTCCAACCCCCTGACCTCATGATTGTGCACTGTGGTGGCAATGACCTAGGCACATTGACTGGGGTAGGACTGGCTCATGAAGGACACCTTTGCACAATTGATTTTAGTTTTACCTCATACTGTCTATGTATACTCTACCGCAAGTCAAAGACAGAAATGGAAGTGGTCAAATCAATTCTGTCTGCAGATTGAGAAAGCTAATAAAGAATGTTAATAAAGCGGTTTCTGCTTACCTCAGAGACCACAGGATGGGCTTCATATATAACAACAATCTACTTTTTGATATGAATGACATCTACAGAAGTGATGGAGTACACTTCACAGATCAAGGAAACAGAGTCTTTCTCAACAACCTAAAGCTCTGCATCGGCACTGACATGTAGCTACAACAAACTCACAATATAATCAAGGGCTCTTTTTAGAGCCACCTTATAACATAATACTGATTATACATTTTTATTACACATACAATTTAAAAAAAAGTTTTTTAGGATTCCAGAACCCGTCGCGACTGCACTAAACAAAAGCACAAACTCAATGTACTACAACACAACACTTTTCAAGTTTAACTATTAATTTTTAATTTCATATATTTTTAACAACTCTATCAATTGTTCTCTTGTCATTAACTGCATTCACAGTAACTCTTAAACACATCTTCACGAATACAACACTACCTTCTACATTATATACTACTTAATTATTTATTTGAGTTGGAGTCAAGAATCCAACACGACGTTACACGGGGGCTGGTCTGAGAGCCGCGTTGGAGTCACAACTCCTATTTCGAAAGAAGAAAAAAAAACACCCTACTGCCATTGTTCAGTATACACCCAGGGGACCCCATCCCCTGGGGCCTGCCACTATTTATTTTAAGTTTAAAAAAATGAGGGGGACCGCATAGCCCCCCTCCTCAGGCCAATATTGGCCCCGGGGAGCCCATCCCCTAGAGCCTGGCCTTGTTTTTTTTATTAAAGCGGGAGGGGGGAGCCACGTGGCCCCCCTCCCCTGGGCCACTTCTGGATCCGGGACCCCGTCCTCCGGGGTCTGGCCACCTTGAAAGGGACAGTGGGAGAGCCCCAATACCCCCACGGTCCCTGCTGGCTTCCTCCTCCTGCGGGAGCCGGCATTGCTTCTTGGAAGCAAGAGCCGGTTTCCGGCTCTCCTTCCAAGAAGCAAAGTAGTGTTTGCAACGGCTCCCGCCCTGTCATTGCAAACAGCAATGTCCCGCGGTGGGTACACCGGGACATTGCAGGAGCCGGCCCGGGGGGGTGGCGGTCCCCAGGGCCAAGGATGGCTCCAGGAGGGTGGCTGCACGGCCCCCCTTCGAACAATTAAGATAGCCCCGGGGGGTGGTCCCTGGGGCTTGAGAGGGCCCGCAAGGCCCCCCTAATTAATGAAAGAAGCCCCGGGAAGGTGGTGGTCCTTGGGGCAGCGTAGGGGAGTGGGACGCCCCACGCATTTATTTATCAACCCCGGGGAGGTATCGGTCTCCGCGGCTGCGGGAGGCTGCATATCCCACATATACAATTATCTAAGCCCCGGGGAGATGGAGGTCCCCGGGGCTGCGGGGGTCCCCACAAATTAATTAGTGATTGCCCCCGGGACCTGGCCCACCCAGGGCCTTAAGTACAAGGAAATTAAACAACAGGGGGTGGTGATGGACAGAGTTTCTGAATTAAGCAGAATACTCTCACCCAGTCAAGAGATCAGGGCTTAATCCAACACCGTTTTTTAGCTCACTGCACCATTCCAGCTAAGAACCTGGCTATATGCAAATTAGTCTGTCCCTGGCCCAGTGTATCATGGGAACAGGGCAAACCAAACTACCAAGCAAATTCTTTCACTGGGAAGGAAACAAGCTACCGGGGACCGGTTTCTGGCATTTCAGCCGTCTTCGGCCCGGCTTGCTTGAATCCTGATGGTGCAATGAGCTAGGGACTCACGTCTGAGTATACCCTTCCACGCTTATGGTGGACAAAATAATTAAACAACAGGGGGTGGTGATGGACAGAGTTTCTGAATTAAGCAGAATACTCTCACCCAGTCAAGGGATCAGGGCTTAATCCAACACCGTTTTTTAGCTCACTGCACCATCCCAGCTCAGAACCTGGCTATATGCAAATTAGTCTGTCCCTGGCCCAGTGTATCATGGGAACAGGGCAAACCAAACTACCAAGCCAATTCTTTCACTGGGAAGGAAACAAGCTACTGGGGACCAGTTTCTGGCATTTCAGCCGTCTTCGGCCCGGCTTGCTTGAATCCTGATGGTGCAATGAGCTAGGGACTCACATCTGAGTATACCCATCCACGCTTATGGTGAACAAAATAATTAAACAATATTGTTTAATTATTAAGTACAAGGAAGCACGGGAGCCCACGCTTAGTTTATTTTTTATTTTTTCATCCAGATTTGCGCACCCAATGCGACTTTGGACGTTTTCTTCTTTAAACTGTTTCTTTTGGGCCTGGGGGTCCTTGTTTGACCATCTGAGCATGCCTAGGGTATCAGGGTGTTTCTACCCTGCCCCCTTCCCTTATTTTCCACGTTTTTTTTAACCTTTTTCTTGTGACTAGGTTACCGGGTCACAAGATGGCTGCGAAAACTTCTTGGTTTGCAGTGTTGGCAGCCAATCAGAAGTCAGCTCGTGCTCGGGCGGGTTCGCAAATCCTCCTCGGTGCTCAGATATACATATTTTTACTTTTTTTAATTTCTCTGGAACTGCTGAACAGATTTACACGCTTTTTAGACCGAGACCTACCTTTTTTGCCAAATTGGTGTAATTCCACTCAGCAGTTCGGCCTGTAACCTGTTTCAAAATTCCTATGGCAATTAACATGAAGAAGACGTCTTTTGGGACCCCCTTTTTTCTCAGCCCCCACTTAACGAATCTCCCCCAGACTTTCAAGACAGGAGCTGACCTGAGTGAACCATTAGTTTTGAAAAATTCTCGAAGATTCATCAAACGGCCCAAAAGATATTGGCAAATCAAAAAACATTTTTCCTATGGATAATAGGGCCTAACTATAACTACCTACCTATATGTGTGTGTATATATGTGTGTTTATTGTTTTATTATTTAAAATCTTTATAATAAAACAGTTGCATGGAATTAAACTAAATTTGGGACAAAGGTAGAACTTTTCTCAAAGATTGTGCTTTTTTTCATCTGATGTAAATCCATTCAATCGTCTTCAAGAAGTCAGTTTGCAGATCCTCCATGGTATCTTGACTCCACGGAAGATGCATGACTCCATTTAAAAAAAGTAAAGATGTCATTTGGATTAGGGAGCATTTTCTCCTTTTTGTACAATCCAGATTTGTATATCTGCAACATTCTGATTGGCTGGCCATCTGAGATACATTTCTGTTGCGGCTGCCATTATCCAACACGGTGCACTGAGCACCAACTTGGGAAAGCAATGAAAAAGGGCACATGGTTTCCCATGTCTTTTTGCTTCTGACCTCCCGTTTTTGACTGTGTACGGAATTTCGTTTTGCTGGTTTTAGGACTCTGGGCACTTTACCACTGCTGAACAGTGCTAAAGTGCATGTGCTTTGTGCTTAAGACACAATGGCATGTTGTTTCTCCATGATTTGCATATTTGATTTAGTAATAAGTCCCTAGTACAGTGCACTATATGTGCCCAGGGCCTGTAAATCAAATGCTACCAGTGCGCCTGCAGCACTGATTGTGCCAACCACATGAGTAGACCTTCAGACATGTTTCAGGCCTGCCACTGCGGAGTCTGTGTGCAGATCTAAACTGCCTTGTCAACCTGGCAAGTTCACCTACTTGCCGGCCCAAACCTTCCCTTTTAATACATGTAAGGCACCCCTTAGGTAGACCCTGGGTAGCCCCCATGGTCAGGCTGCTGTGTATTTAAAAAGGTCCTGAAAGTGGATCGGTACTGCTAAATTCGTTTTTCACTATCGCAAGGCCTATCTCTCAATTAGGTTAGCATTGGAGCTGCCTTGTAACACTTTAAAAGTGTACGTTCCAATTTGGAGCACATAGAAAGTTGGAGTTTGATGTTTCTAGACAACTTAAAAAACATATTTTATTGAAGCTGGATTTCAATTGCAGGTCTGAAAATGTCACTTATAGAAAGTTCACAAGGAACTCATTCTTGAGAAATTTAAATTGAGCAAGTGTATGTTCTTGCAAGGATTCAATCCTGAAATGTGATATGTGTGGGAAAACAAAATCTAATCTGGACATCTAGTTTCATTCAATATTCACGGGATCAGGACAGTATTAGCCCACAAAGTTTAAATAGTTTCACTCACTTCAGCCGAAATGGGTAATAGATTTATTCATTTATAATCATGACTTTTAATAAATGAAGTGCTTTTTATAAAAAGAATTACGCACAAAATGTATATGTACAGAATATTTCTCATATATTTGTGACAGATGTGACCGCAGTGAAGTGATCATAACCAATGTGTTATTTAAAAAAGTTACTTTATTTACAAGAGGTTATTGGAATAAAAGGATGTCTTTTGATACTGAAGAAACATATCCATTTGACATGTTTCACAAATCCATGACGTAAGGACTGGATTCACAAATTCGGCCAAAGGCACACCTAAACCTTGCCTTTTGATTGGATATATTTTGACCCCACACAGGTCCATGTAAAACCACACCCAAAAACAGTTTGTTGTCCAGTGAACTCTCTAGAAGGAGGATTGAATACCAGTGGTTTCCTGCTTTCAGAGAATTACTGAAGCTACATCTTCTGTCCAGGTTCAACATCCAGAACCTGTTCGGGATGAGCTGGATGATACACCAACTTGAAAAAAAAGAAATTGATATCTGGAAGCACTTTTCAATATCTTCAGGGGAAAAGAAGGTAACAGCAAAATATGTTTGGTGCAATTTTTGCGGCCAGCAGTTATCCAGAAGCTCTGCAAAGAAGTATTTGCATGGCACAGGTTCCCTGTGTAAGCACTTAAAAACAATTCATGGAAAGGTCTATACCGGATGATGTGGGAGAAAGCATGTGCAGAAGGACAGTCCACCTCTACAGCACACTTTGGAGAACCATCATCAGCTGCAGTAATTACTGTACCAGCTGCCTGTGAGGAATTGAGAGAGATGGTTACTCACTGTGAGAAGTGCTGCATGCTTGTTGCTGTAAAAATATCCTCTGTGGGTATCTACTTGAATACCGTGAAGAAGCATAACTGTTAATTTGTTAGTTTGTTTGTGTTTGCTTCCAGTTACCACATATTGTTTTTTGAAAACTGAAGCGAGTCGCTTCTTTGCATTTCCCCATCTTTACCCTTTTACTACACTGTTCACTTTTTATTAAACATTTTTTTTTAAAAGAAACAAAATGTAAAACTGTTAAACAAAAACCCTTCTAGAAAAACAACTGTTCTTTTTTGAACCACCATCTGGTCAAAAATGAGCTAACTCTGTATCATTATTTTATCAATGTCTGCTTTGGTATTTATCTGGGTATGTCAGTGTGAGTGAGAGTGTGCCTGAGTGTAATATTGGATGCATTAGTGTTTCGCTAGGTGTGTCAGTGTATGCATTGCTGTATGCCTGGGTGTGTCAATGTATGCATTGGAATGTCCCTGGGAGTTTCAGTGTATGTGTGTGCCTGGATGTGTTATTGGATGCATAAGTGTTTGGCTTGAAGTATCAGTGTATGGCTGGGAGTATCAGTGTATGCCTGGGTGTGTCAGTGTTTGCACTGGTATATGCCTGGATATGTCAGTGCCTGTGCGCCTAAGTGTGCTATTGGATGCATTAATGTTTGGCTGGGTGTGTCAGTGTATGCATCTCTGTATGCCTGGGCATGTCAGTGTATGCACCAGTGTGTTCCTGCATATATTATTGGATTCATCAGTGTTTGGATGGGTGTGTCAGTGTCTACTTTGGTGTATCCCTAGGTGTGTCAGTATCTGGATTAGTGTATGCTTGGGGATTTTAGTGAATTTATCAGTGTGTGCCATGGCATCCTATTGGATGCATTAGTGTTTGGCTGGGTGTTTTGGTATTAGATTTATTAGTGTGTTGTTGGGTGAATATCTGGCTGTATCAGTATGTGTATGGGTGTTTGAGAGGCTGTATAGATATGTAAGTATGTGTGTCATTGGCTGTATGAGTATGTGCCTTGATGTGTCAATTTCTGTATCGGAGTGTGGCTGGGTGTGTCAGTGGCTGTATCAGTAAGTGCCTGGGTGGGTCAGCGTCTGTATTGGTCTGTGCATGGACGTGTCAGTCTCTGTGTGGCTTTAACAGTATGGGTGGATGTGTGAGTAGCTGTATTGGTGTATGTGTGTGGGTGTGTGACTGAGTATATCAGTGTATAGCTAGGTGTGTGAGTCACTGTATTGAGTATGGCTTGGTGTGTGAGTAACTGTAGGAGTATATGACTTGCGTGATTGGCTGTATGGGGGTATGAGTCTATGTACGTAGCAGCTTGCATGTGTAAATCAGTGTGTGACTGACTGTACGGGGTTTTGAATAGGTGTATGAGTGTATGTATGGTATGTCAGTATCTGTGTGAATGACTCTATAGGTGTGTGAGTTCATGTATGAATACCTGTGTGGGTATGTTTGTGACCCTTAAATTAGTAATACATTTTTATAACTTTACAAATACATTTTATTAACACTTTATAAAACTATTCAAAACCAAACAATTAACAAATAAACATAATATAACTTATTTAACTACTAGCTGTACCAGGCCACACGTTGCTGTGGATCAGTCTGGTTAAATGGAAGAGAAAGAAAAGAGTAAGCGCACTTTTCTAATATGTTTAATTTCACAATGCTTGTGGATACACAATATGTTATGACTATTGTCTCTATGCGTCCCTTGTAGTTGTTGCGCAGCAAGCAAATTGATAGAGTTTGTTTGGCCTTTCGATTAAAAACGTGTGTATTGTACACGCGCGTATTCTAATCCAACGTTGTGTATATATAAACATGCGCTAATGTTGCAAAGTGAACCACTCCTCCCCCTTCCCTCCACCCACTTTCCGGTCTGCCATCCTGACACCAACTGTCCATCCTAATAAATGTAGACTATTGTCTCTATGCGTCCTTTCTTAATGTTACAAAGTGAACCAACTCCTCCCCTCTCCCTCCACCCACTTCCCCGTCTGCCATCCTGACACCTACTGTCCATCCTAATATATGTAGACTATTTTCTCTATGCTTTCCTTGTAGTTGTTGCGCAGCAACCAAATCGATAGGGTCTGTTTAGCCTTTCGATTAAAAACACGCGCTTAATGGACACGCGTGTATTCGAATCTAACGTTGTGTATATATAAACACGCGCTTAATAGAATCCAACGTTGTGTCAACATTTCAAAGCAATCGGTGAATAATTTTCAGAGATTTAAGATTTTGAACAAACGAACATTGACATTTTTATGTGTCTGTTCGGACTTTCGATTAAAAACACGCACGTATTCGACAAGCTCGTATTTGAATCCAACATCGTGTCAACATTTCAAAGCAACCGGTGAAGAACTTTCGGAGATTTGCCATTTTGAACAAACGAACATTTACATTTTTATTTATACAGATTTACAAATACACTTTTATGCACCAGTACTTCAGGAAGCAAAAGCAGATTGATGTTTGGAAGCATCTTACAATACCATCAAGGGAAAAGAAGGTTACAGATAAATATATGTACTGTAATGTTTGCAACAAAGAGTTATCCAACAGCACTACAAACAAATATTTACATGGGACAACTTCCAAGTGGAACGACTTAAAAACAATTCCAGAAAGGGCCACAACTAAATGATGCGGGACAAATTAGGTGGAGCAGGACAGTCCACCTGTACAGTACCCTTGGGAGAACCAACATAAGTTGCAGTCATTATCATACCACCTGCCTTGAAACATATAAGTGAGATGCTTGCTCACTGTTTAAAATGTCACATGCTGGTCACCGTACAAATGTCTTCTGTGGGTGCGTTTTCCCTTTTTTTTTTAACTGTATTCGGGTTCTAAACCCATACACTAAAAGTGATATACTATAGAAAGAATCATCAATGAACAGTGGGGCAAAAACAATCATAAAGATTGTAGAAAAAACTGCGTACTATGTGTATATAAGTAATTACAGGATGAAGGAATTTAGGAACACTAACTTGATTTCTAACTCTGAGATGTTCAGAATATCCAGGGTGTGACATACCTGACTTTTTGAGAGAAGTTAACTGAAACGTTAAAGGAATCAAATTTATGACACCAGGAGAAATTTGCTCTTTGGATCCAGCAAATGGTTGCTGAAACTTTAAGCACTGATTCAAAACTAGACTTTCCTTCATCTGCAACAAAAAATTCACCTCTTGCAGAAATTACTGATTTCTTTTAGTGAAAAGAGTACCACACTAGAGGTGTTCCCCATATTCATATGCTGTTCTGGTTAAAAGATACACCTACATTTGGAACAGACACAGATGAGTCTGCACTTTCTTTCAAATAACATTATATTACATGTAGTATTACAAAAGACAGTGAGGAAAAAAGCCTAAAGCAGCATGTACTGCATTTCCAGTCATATAGATGTGGAAAGTACTGACAGCAGAACTATTTAATTATTTTTTAGCTCTTCATTGAATCTTCATGTTTGCACAGTCTGAAAGCTAGTTCCGTCTTCCCAGTTCTTTATGAGAAAAAAAGAAAAGTACACAACTGTTAGAAAAACCTTCTTAAAAAAGGACAGCACTTTTTACAAACATTTAAAAAGTACCTCACAAAATCCTTCCAGGACTGGTTACACAGTTTCTGACTGCTCCTGCATTTCAACCTGCACTCTTCTGGGATGAATTCACACTTACTGACAAGGGCCTCCCTCATGGTGGGATACTTCAACCTGTCCCCTTTCTCTAGGGCCCGTAGGGCATCCCTCCCATCACCTCAAATAGCACTCTAAAGCCTCCCCAATCCTCCTCAGAGATCCTCTGTACATTCTGAGCTACTTCACAAGCCTGAAACCACCTGTCTATATCACCCTCCTCCTGAAAGTTAGGCACCATCTCTCTGGGAATATGGACTCTTTTTTCTGCACTAGACACAGTAGGTATGTTCCCACCATTTTTGCTAGGCTCTAACAGCTATTTGGCTTTCAAGTCCAGCTCCTTGCCACTCAGTTCACGAGCCAGCAAGACCATTTTCTCCTCCAAGGCTCTTTTAGCCTGTACTTTTCTCTCCTTTGCAGCCAGCTGGACCAGCTGCAGCCTCAGGTCCCTCGCAGCCTGTCTGACCTTGGATTTGGGACTGGGTTTGAGAGGAGACACTACTTTCTGCATCAAATCCAGAAAGGAATTCTCTCTCTCTCTCTGGTGGATCCCCTTTTTCCTCTGTAGCCTTTGCCTAGTCATTTCTCTGCTCCTCTCCCTCCTTCTCACCATCACTACCCTTTGGGGACCTGATTCTGAGGGCAACTACAATCCAGGTTCTCCCTTCTCAAGAGTACTGAAGACGTTCTCTTCAAACTCTTCCTGTGGTGCAGATTGCCTGTACTTCCTGGCTCTAAGGGTGAACTGGTACTACTGCTTGAATAGTTGAGGGCTTTGTTCAAAGGGAGGTAGGGGATGTTTAAAGGGCCAACCCAGCGTTGTATAGATGAGTAAATGGGTATGTGACTGAGTGCTGCAGACTCTGTCTGGCTATATGAGTGGTGGGTAGATAAGTGCTTTTGTGAGAGTGTAACTGGGTGTGTAAGTGCCTGCCTGACTAGGTGAGTGTGTGAAAGTTACATACTACAAGCAAACACCCACATCTAATTTCAAACACATTCATTCATACTGGCTTCATAAAACTACGATACTTTCAGTATACCAATTCTTCTTTCTCCTTTCCTGTGCTGCTTTCTTCTACTTTCTCTTCTAGTGTAGTGTTTAGAAGCTGCACAATTTCTTTCACCCTGTATACGCTCACAATTTTACATCTAAATATACTTTTATGTACTACAACCTATTAACATACCTGTAAAAGTTGTTTTCTGTTCTCCCAGTTTTATTTCTGTGTCTGTCAACATCAGTTTTCATTTCAAATCTCCAGTGACAACTCTGGCAATCACATCCACTCTCAGCAGAAAAGCAGCTAAAATGGCTACCTTTCACCATGTGCTCTTATTTATGCTGCTCTTGTTAACAAATCACAGGCTTCCATTCATCTTTTAATTTTGCTATACTACTTCTAAGTGGTCAGAATTTCTTCAACCCTTTCCATGTTTTCTGTGAAGTAGCACAATTTGGTTGATTTTGCCTGTGACTCCGCAAATGAACTGTGGTGCTCAGCGCAGCCCCTGTGTAACTTCGTAGTGAATTTGCGGATCCACATGGGGTTTGTGAGTGGGTGTGAGAGTGTCTGAGTGGGTCTGTGAGTGAGTGTCTGCGTTTCTGTGTAGGTCTGTCAGTGGGTGTGAGAGGGTCTGAGCTGGTTTGTGAGTGGGTGCATTGGTCTCTGAGTGAGCGTGTTAGTATATTTTTTAAATATTTTCAGCTGAATTTGTGAATTGACCACAGTTGTACATGGGGTGCTGCATTGAAGTCGTGGAGGAATCATGAATCCTCATACACGAAAAGAAATGTGTTTAGGGGTGTTTTCTTCTCATCAGACCCCTATATTACACCCATGAAGTCAGGGTACCTTTAACCAGTCCCCTTCTATTACATTTCTCGCCAAATTGCATACCTCAGGACCATTCCCCAATATATAAAATGATGGTTGCAAGGCGCATCCGCGAAGTCACGTATGCCATGGTAGAACCAAGAAGTTGTGCATGAAAGGAAAAGAATTTCTATCCCATCAAGGGTCCCTCGCAGACACCTAAATTGCACCCAGGGGGTAAGTCAACCTCTACCCTGCCTCCTTCTAGTACTTTATATAAGAATTTTCTTAGCAGGACCATTCTCTGATTTCTAAAATGGCAGCTGCAACTTTCTGCTCATGTTGCGACCAGCCAATCACAGCATTGCTGTCGGTGCATGAATTCGCAAAGTGCTGTGATGGATCCACGAAGGATCCTCGTCCCTACTATACAAATGTGTTTTCCCTTTAATATCTCAAAAACTACTGAACGGATTTAAACCAAATTACAAAAAGCACACTTTCTGAACCAAGATCTAGATTTTGTCCAAATTTGGTGCAATTCCGTTCACCGGTTCGGGCTGTAATCATGTCTAAAATCTCTATGAGAATTCAAAATATCACAGAAAAAATATTTTCAAAAAATGCATTCACGGACTCATTCAGACACTAATGCATTCACTCACAGATACACTCACACTCTCTTACACTGACTCACATACCCACTCAGAGGCTCATGCACCCACTTGCAAACCCACTCAGAGACTCATGCACCCACTCTCAAACTTACTCAGAGACTCGCACACCAACTAAGGGAGACCCATGTACCCACTCACAGATCCACTCAGACACTCATGAATCCACTCACACACTCAATCAGAAACTCGCACACCCACTCAGAGACTCACGCACCCTCTCACAAAGCCATTCAGAGGCTCACATTCCCACTCACAGTCCCACTCAGAGACACATGTACCCAGTCACACACGTACTCAGAAACTCACATGCTCACTTACAGACCCACTCAGTGACTCACACACTCATTCACATACCCACTCAGAGACTCTGGCACCCAGTCACAGACCTACTCAGAGGCCCATGCACCCACTCAGAGGCCCAGTGATACATTCATAGACCCTATCACTCAAAGACTCATGCACTCACTCACAGACCCACTCAGACACTCACACACCCAGTAAGAGACCCAGTGAGGCACTCATGCACCCAGTCACAGATCCACTCAGAAACTCATGCACTTACTCACATACCAACTAAGACATTAAGGCACCCACTCAGAGGCCCAGTGATACACTCAAACAATCAATCACTGACCCATTCAGACACTGATGCATGCACTCACAGACCCACTCAGAGACTCACACACTCACTCCTACAGCCACTCAGACACTCATGCATCTACTCACACACGCATGCAGAGAATTATGCACATACTAACAGACCCACTTATAGATTCACACACCCACTCACACAGCCCTTCAGAGGCTCGTGTACCCACTTACTGTCCCTCTCAGTGACTCAGGCACCCAATTACACACCCACTCAGAGACTCACACACCCACTCACAGACCCACTCAGTAACACATGCACCCATTCAAAGACGCACTCAGAAACACATGCACCCACTCAGAGACTTCATGAGACACTCACGTGCTCAGTCATAGACCCACTCAAAGACCCATGCACGCAATCACAGACCCAGTGAGACACTCACACACCTACTCAGAGACCCAGTGAGACACTCATGGACCCAGTTACAGATCCACTCTGAGACTCATACACTCACTCACAGACCCACTAAGACATTTACGCACCCACTTAGAGAGTCAGTGAGACACTCAGACATCCAGTCACAGATCTACTCAGATACTGATGCATGCACTCACAGACCCACTATGAGATGTATGTACCCACTCACAGACCCACTCAGAGAGTCATGCACCCAGTCACAGACCCACTCAGACACTGGTGCATGTAATCACAGACCCACTCAGACACACATGCACATACTAACAGACCCCCTTATAGACTCACACAGCCACTCAGAGACTTTTGTACCCACTCACAGACCCACTCAGAGACTCACATACCCATTCTCATACCCACTCAGAGACTCATGCACCAAGACGCATGTGCCGACTCACAGACCCACTCAGAGACTCAGGCACCCTCTCACACATCCACTCAGAGACTCATGTATCCACTCACAGACCACTCAGACACTGACACACCCACTCACAGACCCCCTCAGACACTGACACACCCACTCACACACCCATTCAAAGACTCATGCACCTGCTCACAGATCCTTGCAGATGCTCACACACCCAGTCACATGCATAGAGTCACTGATATAGATGTGAATTTTAAATGTGCTGGTGTCTATTGAATGTCTTCTTTTCTTTTGGTTTGCGTATTCACAACATATTTGTGAATTTGAAACCAAAATATAAAAAGGATTTAAATAGAAAATTAATCAGTGTTTGGGAAATAGGGTGGCTCTGAGAAGAGCCTTTCTATTTATTGAGTGTAGATGATATCTACACATAAAACAGGATGCAGTGTTTCAAGATGTTGAGGAACATCTTTTTGCCTTTCTCTGTGAAATGAACTCCATCATTTCTATAAATATCATTCATCTCAAAGCGTAAGTTGTTGTTCTAGATAGAGCACATTTTATGATCTCTGAGGAATGCAGAGACAGTGTTATTGACATGTCTTCTTGCTTTGTTTATCTGTGGGCAGATTTTGTTTGACCACTTCAATTTTTGCATTTGGCATGTGTTGGACAATAACAAGGCAGTCTAAATAGAAAGTACCATTAATTGATCAAGGGTCTCTTTCATTAGGATTTCCAGTCCTACCCCAGTAAGTGTGCATAGGTCATTGCCACCATAGTGCAAAATCATAGGGTCAGGGTGTTGGCAATCTGCAATGCTTTCAACCAAAGGCAGTAATTGATACCACTTAACAACTCTCTGGCCAATCAAGTATTGTCAACATTAGCCAAACCTAAGTCCCTGTCAATGCCACTCATTTTTAGCACACTCTCTAGCCCAAAAAACAAAGCTGTGACCCGCAATCCACAATAACCATTTTGAATGCAAGGAGGAGTAGCACACAGGACAAGGCTGGAGCTGAATGATACAGTTTTCAAAATGAAAGGTAGATTAAATGGAGGAGAGGATCTGGTTTAAAAAAAAATTTTATTGGATGGTGTAAATATGCAGGTTGATAAAATTATGTAGTGTATTTAAAGGATAAGTAAGTACATCTGTGATTGACTCTGGTGAAAAATAAAAAAAGTAATGCAAACTTGGATAGGCTTCTAATTCTGAATAGTAAACTAGAATGTGCTTGGAACTTGTGACCTACTGGTACAAGAGAGTGTTCCAAAGGGTGTTGCTATGGAAGCATCACTACACCCTAGCAGTACTGTGCCGCTTCCCCTCCTTCTTGGAAGTTAAAAAATGTCTGAGGGATCATGAAGTAAAGTATGCTCTGCAGTTCCCGGCCACTCTGCGGATTCAGCACAATGAGAAATACAAGTTCTGCTCTTCCCCGGAAGCTGGATCTGGATGGAACAAAACAGAATGTCACACAGCCCACAGGCAGGGAGCGGTCCCCTTCAGACATGGCAGCCAAGCGGGCAACATGGGGCATGCAGTGGTGGACAACTGTGGCGGCCCACTAAAGTTCAGGCAGCAAAGGAGCGAGCGCAGGCGGTTAGAAGTGCGGTGAAACATGCAAATTCTGGATCCCCTCCGGTATCGGAATCAGAAACAGATATCACAGCGGAGCACGCCTACCAACTAACGGAGTCGCAGCCGTTGGCAGTGCAGGGAGGTGGCCCCGATGTGACCACGCAGACCGCAGATGACTTGATGTTTGTGATCTATGCTACACTTCTCAAATCCGCAATCAGTAGTGGCGAAGGACGCCACTGAGAACAGAACTGACACTGCAGACCAAGAGCCGCAACGCTAGAGAAAATCTGGTCTAAACAAGTACTCACTATCAAAGTGGGCCTCTTGAATTTGTCACGTCTACATGCCCCACTCACGATAAGTGACTGATACTTAACTAACTCAACAATGTTTTCCATGTCTATTCTCTCTTCATCTTTTCTTCTATACCTTTTTCTACTACAGTTATCTCTTAATGATTTACTTTTAAGTTCTTTTGCATGTAAGTGCAGAGGGCCTTTTGCCCGTTGGCAAAATGGCCAGGATTCGGGAGCTGGGTACCAAAATTATCACACACGTTGTATCCAGATAGATGAGTTACACAAAATGCACTCTAAGCGCAGTGTCACAAGGGACTCCTGTCTCTACCGGCAGGCTATATTAGTATGGCTGATCCCCACAGACCAGTATAACGTTAACACTAACCAGGTTAAACACAACAAACACAAGTGATGCAGGGTATGTGCAGCGAATACAGGTTAGTCCGCATAGTAACACGCATCTACAGCATAACACTGAGGGAGACCCCACTCACTCGTACCAGATCCCGGGAGGCATGGGAGGAGGAAGCAGATCTAACCATAACTGAGGAGCAATGGCTATACTGCTGCACTCAGATAGAATACTTATCACCCAACTACCGACTTAGGCTTATACATTTCAATTACTTACACTGCTTATACTGCACTCCGTCACAAATGCACCGAATGGGAGTTCAGGCAGATACCAGATGTTGGCGGTGCAGTGTGCAGGATGCTACATTCACACACATGACCTAGTTTTGTCCCCCTGTGGCACGATACTGGTTGGACATATTTAAACATATTGGGAACATAACGGGAGGAACTCTAAAGAGGTCTGTATTGCTAGCTTTACTGGGGTATGTGCAAGACGTTCCGTTGTTACACCGCAGGCTTACTGCAATGCTGCTGCTGATGGCTAAACGACAGGTGGCAATACACTGGAGAAAACAGAGACCACCCGCGGTGGCGGATTGGATTAGGGCTGTCACATATTGTAAAGACCAGTTAGAGGTCTTCTGGGAACAGATGCCCAGCAGTTCTAGACCTGCGGATATATGGGCCCCAGTTGCTGACTGGTTGAGATTGGGCGGCGTGGATTATCAGTCCGAATAGTCCCTGGACCATAGCATATTGCTGATCCGGATTGTACTGGGGGGAGGGAGGGTGCGGTAGTGGCTCTATGCTTATGTGTCTGTATGCTGTGACGGCTGCGCTGGAGTGGCGCTGACCTTTTAGTGATAAGGCTTCCAAAATTTTTAGGAATGCATCTGCATATTGGCGAACACCATGTCCGGACTCTGGAACGACAAGGGGGGTGGGTACTAGGGGGGGTTATGTTTGTTATTATTTAAGGCCATGATAGCATTTTGATAAAGTGCATTGACATATTTTGGCATCTTATTACAGAGTATATCACGCTGCCTGTCCCTGAGGTTGTTGGCAAAAAAAGCTGTGTCAAAAGATCCTCGTAAGATAGCCGCCAGCCTCCGGGTTGTAGGCATGAGGCAGTGTACTTTTTGGATATTCAACACAGTGCTTTAAAAAAAAATTATATATATATATATATATATATATATATATATATATATATATATATATATATCCAAAGTAAATTTTGCGCTCTGAACCCCTGCCCCTTGCAGCGGAGGGCCTGGACGGGGTAGCCACTCCCCAGAAATCCAACAAGAAATTCCACACGGTAAAAAAGGAATGTCCAGGCCAGCTTTGCAGTTTAGCGAGCTTTAATGTTCAGCTCCTACCCAACGCGTTTCGAGGTAAAACCTCTTGATCACGAGCGTGAGTGTGAGTGATTCAATTGCTTAAGTATGGTCACATGACCTCCAGAAGACATAGTAAAAAGACTCGTGGGAAAATCATTTCTACAGGTATTCATGGCAATGCACAAATGAAAAACAATTCATAAATGGCACGTTCCCAACCTTGGGAGGTACAAACACGTGAACATAAATGAAAATAAATTTCAAAACATTACGAAGACAATGCATTAAATCATCATGCACAGCCTCTCATAGTATGAAACCAGAATAAATGGCGTGCCTGGCAGGCGGAATCGTGTTAGTCAGTCTGGGCTACATAAATGGCAGCCCACATTTGAAATGCCATGTTCCAGGTCTGGGGAGGTACAAAATACATGAAAAATGTTCCGAAGATATTGCATTATAACATCATGCACATTCTGTATTCGCGTAACCCCAGTTGCGTGTTTCACCTGGCAGGCACATTAATATTAGTGTGCCTAAGGGACTGGCGAAATTCACCTCATATCGCCACATGATGTAGGCACTCAAAACGTTAGTGCCTACATCATGTGGCGATATGGGGTGAATTTCCCCAGACCTGGAACATGGCATTTCAAATGTGGGCTGCCATTTATGTAGCCCAGACTGACTAACACGATTCCGCCTGCCAGGCACGCCGTTTATTCTGGTTTCATACTATGAGAGGCTGTGCATGATGATTTAATGCATTGTCTTCGTAATGTTTTGAAATTTATTTTCATTTATGTTCACGTGTTTGTACCTCCCAAGGTTGGGAACGTGCCATTTATGAATTGTTTTTCATTTGTGCATTGCCATGGATACCTGCAGAAATGATTTTCCCACGAGTCTTTTTACAATGTCTTCTGGAGGTCATGTGACCATACTTAAGCAATTGAATCACTCACACTCACGCTCGTGATCAAGAGGTTTTACCTCGAAACGCGTTGGGTAGGAGCTGAACATTAAAGCTCGCTAAACTGCAAAGCTGGCCTGGACATTCCTTTTTTACTGTGTGGAATTTCTTATTGGATTTCTGGGGAGTGGCTACCCCGTCCAGGCCCTCCGCTGCAAGGGGCAGGGGTTCAGAGCGCAAAACTTACTTTGGATCTGATTGTTTGACCCCCGCCCGCCCCCCTCGGCACTTATCGAGTGCTTTGAACTTCCCTGTTGGAGCCGCGGTCTGCTGATTGTTAGCAGAACACACCCTTGTTTCCCGACAGCGTGATCTTCCGTGACTGCACTCCACACGGAGATGTAAGCTGAGAATCGGAACACGCTTCATCAAGGTGCAGTGTCTGACCGCTGCGAGCTGAACTCCTCTTTTATTTGACGAACACAGCACGCAAGGGAGCAATACTGGCAGGAGGGCAAGCGGATTAATCACACGCCAGTGGACCGACGAACGTGTTGATTGAGCAGAGATTAGAGCAGGCGCAGAACCAGAGTGCGCCTTTAAATACAAAAACCTTTACATCTATGTCTCTCTCTCTCTCTGGTGGATCCCCTTTTTCCTCTGTAGCCTTTGCCTAGTCATTTCTCTGCTCCTCTCCCTCCTTCTCACCATCACTACCCTTTGGGGACCTGATTCTGAGGGCAACTACAATCCAGGTTCTCCCTTCTCAAGAGTACTGAAGAAGTTCTCTTCAAACTCTTCCTGTGGTGCAGATTGCCTGTTCTCCCTGGCTCTAAGGGTGAACTGGTACTACTGCTTGAATAGTTGAGGGCTTTGTTCAAAGGGAGGAAGGGGATGTTTAAAGGCCCAACCCAGCGTTGTATAGATGAGTAAATGGGTATGTGACTGAGTGCTGCAGTCTCTGTCTGGCTATATGAGTGGTGGGTAGATAAGTGTTTTTGTGAGAGTGTAACTGGGTGTGTAAGTGCCTGCCTGACTAGGTGAGTGTGTGAAGGTTACATACTACAAGCAAACACCCTCATCTAATTTCAAACACATTCATTCATACTGGCTTCATAAAACTACGATACTTTCACTATACCAATTCTTCTTTCTCCTTTCCTGCGCTGCTTTCTTCTACTTTCTCTTCTAGTGTAGTGTTTAGAAGCTGCACAATTTCTTTCACCCTGTATACGCTCACAATTTTACATCTAAATATACTTTTATGTACTACAACCTAATAACATACCTGTAAAAGTTGTTTTCTGTTCTCCCAGTTTTATTTCTGTGTCTGTCAACATCAGTTTTCATTCCAAATCTCCAGTGACAACTCTGGCAATCACATCCACTCTCAGCAGAAAAGCAGCTAAAATGGCTACCTTTCACCATGTGCCCTTATTTATGCTGCTCTTGTTAACAAATCACAGGCTTCCATTCATCTTTTAATTTTGCTATACTACTTCTAAGTGGTCAGTATTTCTTTAACCCTTTCCATGTTTTCTGTGAAGTAGCACAATTTGGTTGATTTTGCCTGCGACTCCGCAAATGGACTCTGGTGCTCAGTGCAGCCCCTGTGTAACTTCGTAGTGAATTTGCGGATCCACATGGGGTTTGTGAGTGGGTGTAAGAGTGTCTGAGTGGGTCTGTGAGTGAGTGTCTGAGTTTCTGTGTAGGTCTGTCAGTGGGTGTGAGAGTGTCTGAGCTGGTTTGTGAGTGGGTGCATTGGTCTCTGAGTGAGCGTGTTAGTATATTTTTTAAATATTTTCAGCTGAATTTGGGAATTGACCACAGTTGTACATGGGGTGCTGCATTGAAGTCGTGGAGGAATCATTAATCCTCATACACGAAAAAAAATGTGTTTAGGGGCATTTTCTTCTCATCAGACCCCTATATTACACCCATGAAGTCAGGGTACCTATAACCAGTCCCCTTCTATTACATTTCTTGCCAAATTGCATACCTCAGGACCATTCCCCAATATATAAAATGGTGGTTGCAAGGTGCATCCGCGAAGTCAGTTATGCCATGGTAGAACCAAGAAGTTGTGCATGAAAGGAAAAGAATTTCTATCCCATCAAGGGTCCCTCGCAGACACCTAAATTGCACCCAGGGGGTAAGTCAACCTCTACCCTGCCTCCTTCTAGTACTTTATATAAGAATTTTCCTAGCAGGACCATTATCTGATTTCTAAAATGGCAGCTGCAAGTTTCTGCTCATGTTGCGACCAGCCAATCACAGCATTGCTGTTGGTGCATGAATTCGCAAAGTGCTGTGATGGATCCACGAAGGGTCCTCGTCCCTACTATACAAATGTGTTTTCCCTTTACTATCTCAAAAACTACTGAACGGATTTAAACCAAATTACAAAAAGCACACTTTCTGAACCAAGATCTAGATTTTGTCCAAATTTGGTGGAATTCCGTTCACCGGTTCGGGCTGTAATCATGTCTAAAATCTCTATGAGAATTCAAAATATCACAGAAAAAATATTTTCAAAAAATGCATTCACAGACTCATTCAGACACTAACGCATTCATTCACAGATACACTCACACTCTCTTACACTGACTCACATACCCACTCAGAGGCTCATGCACCCACTTGCAGACCCACTCAGAGACTCATGCACCCACTCTCAAACTTACTCAGAGACTTGCACACCCACTAAGGGAGACCCATGTACCCACTCACAGATCCACTCAGACACTCATGAATCCACTCACACACTCAATCAGAAACTCGCACACCCACTCAGAGACTCGCGCACCCTCTCACAAAGCCATTCAGAGGCTCACATTCCCACTCACAGTCCCACAAAGAGACACATGTACCCAGTCACACACCTACTCAGAAACTCACATGCTCACTTACAAACCCACTCAGAGACTCACACACTCATTCACATACCCACTCAGAGACTCTGGCACCCAGTCACAGACCTACTCAGAGGCCCATGCACCCACACAGAGGCCCAGTGATACATTCATAGACCCTATCACTCAAAGACTCATGTACTCACTCACAGACCCACTCAGACACTCACAAACCCAGTAAGAGACCCAGTGAGGCACTCATGCACCCAGTCACAGATCCACTCAGAAACTCATGCACTTACTCACATACCAACTAAGACATTAAGGCACCCACTCAGAGGCCCAGTGATACACTCAAACAATCAACCACTGACCCATTCAGACACTGATGCATGCACTCACAGACCCACTCAGAGACTCACACACTCACTTCTACAGCCACTCAGACACTCATGCATCTACTCACACACGCATGCAGAGAATTATGCACATACTAACAGACCCACTTATAGATTCACACACCCACTCACACAGCCCTTCAGAGGCTCGTGTACCCACCTACAGTCCCTCTCAGTGACTCAGGCACCCAATAACACACCCACTCAGAGACTCACACACCCACTCACAGACCCACTCAGTAACACATGCACCCATTCAAAGACGCACTCAGAAACACATGCACCCACTCAGAGACTTCATGAGACACTCACGTGCTCAGTCATAGACCCACTCAAAGACCCATGCACGCAATCACAGACCTAGTGAGACACTCACACACCTACTGAGAGACCCAGTGAGACACTTATGGACCCAGTTACAGATCCACTCAGAGACTCATACACTCACTCACAGACCCACTAAGACATTTACGCACCCACTTAGAGAGTCAGTGAGACACTCAGACATCCAGTCACAGATCTACTCAGATACTGATGCATGCACTCACAGACCCACTATGAGATGTATGTACCCACTCACAGACCCACTCAGAGAGTCATGCACCCAGTCACAGACCCACTCAGACACTGGTGCATGTAATCACAGACCCACTCAGACACACATGCACATACTAACAGACCCCCTTATAGACTCACACACCCACTCACACAGCCACTCAGAGACTTTTGTACCCACTCACAGACCCACTCAGAGACTCACATACCCATTCTCATACCCACTCAGAGACTCATGCACCAAGACTCATGTGCCGACTCACAGACCCACTCAGAGACTCATGCACCCTCGCACACATCCACTCAGAGACTCATGTATCCACTCACAGACCACTCAGACACTCACACACCCACTCACAGACCCCCTGAGACACTGACACACCCACTCACACACCCATTCAAAGACTCATGCACCTACTCACAGATCCTTGCAGATGTTCACACACCCAGTCACATGCATAGAGTCACTGATATAGATGTGAATTTTAAATGTGCTGGTGTCTATTGAATGTCTTCTTTTCTTTTGGTTTGCATATTCACAACATATTTGTGAATTTGAAACCAAAATAAAAAAAGGATTTAAATAGAAAATTAATCAGTGTTTGGGAAATAGGGTGGCTCTGAGAAGAGCCTTTCTATTTATTGAGTGTAGATGATAACTACACATAAAACAGGATGCAGTGTTTCAAGATGTTGAGGAACATCTTTTTGCCTTTCTCTGTGAAATGAACTCCATCATTTCTATAAATATCATTCATGTCAAAGCGTAAGTTGTTGTTCTAGATAGAGCACATTTTATGATCTCTGAGGAATGCAGAGACAATTTTATTGACATGTCTTCTTGCTTTGTTTATCTCTGGGCAGATTTTGTTTGACCACTTCAATTTTTGCATTTGGCATGTGTTGGAGAATAACAAGGCAGTCTAAATAAAAAGTACCATTAATTGATCAAGGGTCTCTTTAATTAGGATTTCCAGTCCTACCCCAGTAAGTGTGCATAGGTCATTGCCACCACAGTGCACAATCATGAGATCAGGGTGTTGGCAATCTGCAATGCTTTCAACCAAAGGCAGTAATTGATACCACTTAACAACTCTCTGGCCAATCAAGTATTGTCAACATTAGCCAAACCTAAGTCCCTGTCAATGCCACTCATTTTTAGCACACTCTCTAGCACAAAACACAAAGCTGTGACCCACAATCCACAATAACCATTTTGAATGCAAGGAGGAGTAGCACACAGGACAAGGCTGGAGCTGAATGATACAGTTTTCAAAATGTAAGGTAGTTTAAATGGATGAGAGGATCTGGTTTAAAAAAAAATTTGATTGGATGGTGTAAATATGCAGGTTGATAAAATTAGGTAGTGTATTTAAAGGATAAGTAAGTACATCTGTGATTGACTCTGGTGAAAAATACAAAAGTAATGCAAACTTGGATAGGCTTCTAATTCTGAATAGTAAACTAGAATGTGCTTGGAACTTGTGACCTACTGGTACAAGAGAGTGTTCCAATGGGTGTTGCTATGGAAGCGTCACTACACCGTTGCAGTACTGTGCCGCTTCCCCTCCTTCTTGGAAGTTAAAAAATGTCTGAGGGATCATGAAGTAAAGTATGCTCTGCAGTTCCCGGCCACTCTGCGGATTCAGCACAATGAGAAATACAAGTTCTGCTCTT
Organism: Lissotriton vulgaris; assembly: GCF_964263255.1. Lineage (NCBI taxonomy): Eukaryota > Metazoa > Chordata > Amphibia > Caudata > Salamandridae > Lissotriton > Lissotriton vulgaris. Next base: position 894,735,281 of record NC_141691.1, on the reverse strand, counting down.
CCACGGAAGCTGGATCTGGATGGAACAAAACAGAATGTCACACAGCCCACAGGCAGGGAGTGGTCCCCTTCAGACATGGTAGCCAAGCGGGCAACATGGGGCATACAGTGGTGGACAACTGTGGCGGCCCACTAAAGTTCAGGCAGCAAAGGAGTGAGCGCAGGCGGTTAGAAGTGCGGTGAAACATGCAAATTCTGGATCCCCTCCGCTATCGGAATCAGAAACAGATATCACAGCGGAGCACGCCTACCAACTAACAGCCGTTGGCAGTGCAGGGAGGTGGCCCCGATGTGACCACGCAGACCGCAGATGACTTGATGTTTGTGATCTATGCTACACTTCTCAAATCCGCAATCAGTAGTGGCGAAGGACGCCACTGAGAACAGAACTGACACTGCAGACCAAGAGCCGCAACGCTAGAGAAAATCTGGTCTAAACAAGTACTCACTATCAAAGTGGGCCTCTTGAATTTGTCACATCTACATGCCCCACTCACGATAAGTGACTGATACATAACTAACTCAACAATGTTTTCCATGTCTATTCTCTCTTCATCTTTTCTTCTATACCTTTTTCTACTACAGTTATCTCTTAATGATTTACTTTTAAGTTCTTTCGCATGTAAGTGCGAAGGGCCTTTTGCCCGTTGGCAAACTGGCCAGGATTCGGGAGCTGGGTACCAAAATTATCACACACGTTCTATCCAGATAGATGAGTTGCACAAAATGCACTCTAAGCACAGTGTCACAAGGGACTCCTGTCTCTACCGGCAGGCTATACTCGTATGGCTGATCCCCACAGACCAGTATAACGTTAACACTAACCAGGTTAAACACAACAAACACAAGTGATGCAGGGTATGTGCAGCGAATACAGGTTAGTCCGCATAGTTACACACACTGTTCCTGTCATTACTCCGTGATTTCTCAGCCCTCACTTACTGGGGCGAAGACTACAACTGCACTCCCGACCTAGACCTGGACTAGTCGCGCCCACCACTCCCTGGGGCACAATCCATTCTCCTATCGCAGCAAATGCAAGCATGAGCCACCAACATGCATCTGCTGGATGCATGGCTATGCAAATACCCCACAGTGCGGGTGTACTCTCATTTCTTGAGGCTACATGACCTACATACACGAATAGATGCAATATACTGCTTTGCTGTTCCCCTATCCATGGTTATCCAAGCGTAATACCTCGCCTGTACTCTTTCTGACCATAGCCCCCTGCAGTTGCAGTTAACATGGGGTGCACCTAGAGCCAGTATCCCGACGTGGCGCCTCCCTACAGAGGCCCTTAAAGATGCTGCTCTTCGTGCCTCCCTTTCACAATCCATCACAACACATTTTCAAACCAACAAAGGCACAGCATCCCATGCCGGTATGGAATGAATGGGATGCATTCAACCTAGTTTTGCGTGGGCATGTAATAAAAGCTGTGTACGGCTCACGCATGTCCCTTACTAAAGAGCTGCGCGATTTAAAAGCCGAAATTCAAAGACACAAGGGTCTCTCCACCACAAATCCAGTCATTATACACGTAGGGGCTTATTTATGAGCACTTGCGTCACTTTTGCGCTGCTGGTGCATCACTTTTTGTGACGCACCAGCAGCCTAAAAAATGCGCAATATTGCTTCATATTTACAAAGTGACGCATCTAGTTAGATGCGTCACTTTGTAAACCCCTGCACCACATTATACCTACACCAGGTATAATGTCTGCAGGGGGGGGGCATTCTGACGCAAGTAACCCACGTAGAAGTGACGCAGTGAAATCCGTGGGATTTCACTGCGTCACTTCTAGGATGCAAATGCATCAAAATCTTACGCCTGCCTCACAGCAGGTGTAAGACTGACGCAGGCTCTTTCACATGGGACTTGCCCCATGTGAAAGGACCCATTGATGGAGTTGTGTCACTTTCGTGACACACTCCAGCAATGCGTCATTTTTGCGCCTACAGATACGTCAGAAATACTGACGTATCTGTAACTCCTTGAGACATGATGCATCATTCTGTAAATATGACTCATCCAGCATGTCACAAAGAGGGTGCAATGAAAAGTGACGCATCGCTGTTTTCATAAATGAGGCCCTTAATAACCAAAGCTAAGCTATCCCACAAAACAGCATTGGACCAACTATGTACCCTGGACTATAAACGATACCTTGATAGACAACACACTGTGGGAGATAAGGTGGGTAAGAATAAACATGCACGAAGGGATCAATATATCCTTCCATAAATATTATGCTGCGTTATATAAGGCTCCTGCCCACTTTCATCAGCAGGAGATAGAACAAGGACGTATCGCCCTCCCTAAAATTCCAAAGACTTACTACGATGCCCTTGAGACACCCATATCGACAGACGAAATTACTGAGGCAATCCAGCAGCTGGCAAAAGGTAAACCCAGAGGGCAGACAGATGGCCCTTGGAGCTCTACGTAATGTTTAGCACACAATTGACACCTACATCGCCTCTAACAAGAGGTCTTAGATTGTGGTGTGCTACCACCATTTCTCCGAGAGGCCGTACTGGTAGTACTGCTTAAGCCCAATAAAGGACCCAGTGCAGATGAGCTCATATCGCCCACAGTCCCTACTGAATTTGGACTATAAAATACTGGGCAGATTCTGGACAACAGACTTCTCGATGTGGTGCAGCTTCTAGTGCACTCAGAACAGAATGGTTATATCCCATGCCAGAAAACAGGCTTACATCTCAGTCGTCTCTTCAAACTGCTGGATTGGGTGCAAAAGGAGGTGGACTAGATGTAAATAACTTCCTTGGATATCGAGAACGCGTTTGACACACTGGGGTGGGACTATCTGCACACCATTTTGGCAGGATAAGGCATGGGCCACAGTTTCTGTGGTGGTTGAAGCTGCTGTATACCACACAATGTGCTTGTGTGAAGACAGGCCGGATCATTTCCAAACCCTTTGAGATAGAGCGGGGCGCCAGACGGGCTGCCCCTATCACCAATTATTTTTGACCTGGCCATGGAGCCCTTGACGTGTGCGCTCCATAGCCGTGTTGTTGTCAGGGGCATCAGGGCTTACAATCAATGGCACATTGTCTGGTTATACGCAGATGATGTGCTGGTTTATCTACGTGGCCAACAGGCAATTCTACAAAACTTGATGAGCCTGCTCGATGATCATGGGCGCAGCTCAGGCTTGAAGGTGAATTGGAGTAAATCATTACTATTTCCAATGACACCTCTGTCCGCAGAACGAAGGACGGGCTTACCCAGCGCCCTACTTGCCAGGTCCTGTGACTCTTTCAAGTACCTGGGTGTGCAGGTTTACCACAAGCAGAAAGACCTGATAGAAGCAAATGTGGGTAGGGTGATCGATGATGCCTGTGCAACACTCCCATTCTGGACTGAGCTGCCCTTATCTCCCATGGGCCGCATCGCAATATCTAAAATTATCCTACTCCCTAGACTTCTGTACTTCTTCGCAGCCCTCCCCTTTCATCTCCTTTTGCAAGTTGCAAATTATTCAGAGATCTGAGGTCACTCCTCCCAACCTCATTTTTGGGCAAATCGAGCGCCAGAGTCGCCCTCTTGAAGCTCTACCTTCCGAGCTCGCAGGGAGACCTGGGAGCGCCCAGCTATGAACACTATTATGCGGCAGCGCAGCTTCAATGGCCCATGCGTTGTTTGGCTGGTCACAACCTTTCCGAAGTGGACCCATGGGCTCTGGGTTTTCGACAACCCGAAATGTTGGAGTGGCTGTTTGGTTCCAAAACGTCAGCATGAGTACACAGGGTAATATCTTGATGGCAGTGGCCCGTAGAAGCTGGAGGAGTCATGTATTAGGCAGGAATAAACCCCCACCTTACACCCCTGATCTCCCTCTTGAGATAACACCTGGAATATACACCTGCCTCGAGAGGCCGGAAGTGGCGGAGTTGGCAGTCACTGGCATCAACACCTGGGGCGACTTATACACAGACTCAAACCTGGGTGACTTTGAAACTCTGTCGGATGATTACAGGTTGTCCCCTGGGACCTTCTTGGTGTATGTGACAGTCACGCATCAGTTGACAAGGACGTGGGGGAATTTGCAAGTCGGACCTACAGCATCCAACACGCTACAGGTACTCCTCACACACGGCGCGGGCAGGGAGGCAATAACCATGCTATACAATTCCCTAAGGCCGGATGCATTGCTCATGTTGCAGCCACTGCGTGAGTACTGGGACTCAGCACTGGCAGTTTCAATCATGGACAAACAATGGCTGCAATGTATAGGGGTCCCCAAAGTAATATTCACGAACTCCAGAATAAAATACACAGAATTCAACTATCTCCATCACACATATCTAACTCTAAACAGGCTGGCGCAAATGTATGCTACATCTATTGATATATGCCCCCGCTGCCAGAGTTCAGAGGCCACATTCCCCCACATGGTCTGGCATGCCTCCAGATAGTAACAACCTAGGACATTTGGCGGTACAAATCACATATAGATCAGACACAATATAAGAGTAAACTACAGCTAGCTAAAAAAACAGGCTTTTATTAAACAATTAACACAAGTAAAAAATCATTCATGTAACATCAAATGACAATTATAAAATCACATTATATACCTAACAATTACATATAATAAATCCATACACAGTTTTTTTATAAAATATAAGAATAAGTGGCATGAAAATTCGGTCTCTACGTGCGTTTCGGCGGCCAGCGCCTTCTTCCTGGAGCAGCCACACAATATCTACAAAGTCAAAATGCATAGAATATAGATTATATCAATTCCAACTCACAGATTAAAAGCATGTTTCTAAACATTCTCATTGCTTAAAAAAATCAAGCTTTAAAATTATTTTAGCAGCTGTAGAAAAAGAGAGGACAACTTAATAGTTTACATATGTCTTGTCATTTCCTTAAAGAATTAGTTCTGTCTATTTGTAGGTTGAGGATTTTAGAGAAAAAGGTACATGCCATTGATGGGCAATTGTAGAGAAAGGGTTTCTCTGTAAATTATCATTTATCTTTGGCATACTCTAGATTAATTTTTATTAAATTTCTGGAGGTATTCCGGAGGTACAGAGTGGAGTAACCAATATCCAATATTACGCAATAGATACAGGAAATTTTAGATTAATTAATGATATTCCTATGTCTAAGACTACAGGGATAGGTTTTTATATATTAGAGGGTTTAATACTTACTAATGGTTCGTTTTATCAAAGAGTTGATGTTAAGATACATTTTCGTTCTCTCATTCGAAATCTTTTGGTGATATATTGATAAAAACTGAGGACAGAAAGGACAATTCCATGTTTGTCTGATAATTTATAAGTTACCATACAAATCAGGTGTGTAAATCTGTGATTGTTTTACCTGATTGTTTCGATGAGTAAATAGTAAGTCCCGCCAACCGGAACCCTTTTGTGATGATATTGGATAAAATTCGTTCTTGGGTATTTCTGGATTTCTGATTGTTGCCATGATTGGAAGAATAAACATAGTGGATGCTTAGGCATTTTATTTATTAACAGCTATTTTTTTCTTTAAAGACGATCCATCTCATTGTTTAAGATAATTATTTAGAATATATGGGTTAAAGTTTCTTACCTCCTAGACTTTATCTAATTTGCTTTGAGTTTGGTCCAATAGACTTCAAATTGATAGTTGGTCTATTTTTCTTAATGATCTGATAACCTAGGGGGGTATATGAATATTATGATCAGCGGTTTAACATATGCTGTATCTATAGTGGTCACTATATTCCTTCTAGTAATACACTATGCCTTACCTAAGAAGAAGAAAGATGCTTGTACCAGGTTTCAGGTTTAGGAAAGATGTTAATCCTTAGGTGTATTCCAAGCAAAGTTTTAAAAGATCTCCCTGCCTGTGGATTTAAAAAAATATAAAGGGAGACAGGTGTCACTGGAAGCTAAATACCAAAATCTATTTTCACTTCTCTCAAGTGATCTATTTTTGGGGGCCTCTGGTGAGGATTTTACCTGTAACTGGTCGGCAGGGCTCCCTATGTCCGGTGGCGGGATGAGACGTCTTGATGAGCGGCGAGCGCAGGAAAAATGAAGGTTGTAAGTCTGTTTCCTAGCGCCGTTATTTATGTGGTCATTAAGTACTCTAAATTGCTAGCACCTGTAGTCACGTAGCTGGAACGTGAGGGTGCGGAGTTGCGGAGTTTTAATTAAAACAGTCGCGGAGTTTAGAGAGTTCTTCTTTGATTGGGTCTGAGATGAGAGCGGAGTTTCCTATACTCGCGTTTAATTGGCGCGCGCCCGTTCTCTACTTGTAATTGGTTGGCCGGCAATGTTTACATTCATGTCAGTGTTATGATGTACGCTGTTTAACTACAAGATGGAGCGTTCCGAATGCCTCCTTTTAATGCTTTATGTGTGACGCGATCGTTCTGCGGGGTTTCATGTCTGTGTTACGATTTACGCTGTTTTACCAAATAACTACAAGATGGAGCGTTCCGAATGCCTCCTTTTAATGTTTTATGTGTGACGCGATGGTTCTGCGGGGTTTCGTATACTCGCATTTAATTGGCGCGCGCCCGTTCTCTACTTGTAATTGGTTTGCCATCAATGTTTACATTCTTGTCAATTTTGCGATGTGCGCTGTTTTTCCAAGTAACTACAAGATGGTGCGTTCCGATCTCCTTTTAATTCTTGATGTGTGACTCGGTGGTTTAGCGTGAGATCCAGTTTTTCCATTCATTTTCAAAGGTCACGTTTATAGTGGGATTCTTTTATTTTGTGGGTGATCGCTAAAGAAACCTGGATAAAATTGTCAATGTCTTAAGTTAACATATTGATGTTAATACATAATATATGTAGCGTAGAAGATGTGATTTCTTTGTTGTATCACAAAGATATATCTTCGTTAAACCATTACTAAGCGCAATGGGTAGTTTCACGTGAAATCTTCCTATCGATCCTATTACTAGGTCGCGTTAGAGCGCGACGATATCTCTTTACAAATGGTGAGAGTATGTAAATAAAGAAGTCATTGTCTATATTTCGGTCTTACATATAGGTATTATCTTAGACTGTGATTCTAAGGTTGGGATACTTCTATCTTAGTATGTTTAATTTGTAGTTTTGATTTCTAGATTGGTCTGGTGTATATTATTATTTCAAAGGGGCTATGGATGTTAATCTATGTTGAAGATTCATGAAAATTAACAGAGCACCATCTTATGGTCATATGGACATAAAAGTGTGTCGTTTGTATATTAGGGTTATTTCTTTTAAAGAATTGCGTGTTCCCACGGGATTTCGCTGTTTAGGCCTTGTTTAAAAGTGTTGAAGACAAAAATCCAGAAAACTTCTCGTTTCTTGCGGATAGATGTGCCTCCTTTAGAGTCTGGAACGTGGATCTTCTCTAGGATCCTCCATTTAAAATCATTAGCACCGTGCCCTTTGTCTAGAAAGTGTTTGACCATTGGGCATATAGTTTTTTTGGTTCTTATCGCCGAACGATGTTCATTCAGGCGTATTTGAATAGCTCTCGAGGTCTCACCTATGTATCCTTGGAGACATGGACATTGTATGAAGTAGACTACGTTATTTGTTTTACAATTCCACATTTCCTTTGCCTTGGTTCTGTGGCCATTGTGTTCAAATTCTTCGCCTAGCAAGATACTGTTACATGAGTTGCATGATGAGCACGGAAAAGTTCCTTTTAGTGGATGGTTGGTTATAATTGAACGTTGATTTAGTACATCTTTTTGGGAACTATTCATAAAGCGAGAGTGGACGATGAATTCCTTTAGATTTTTGTTTCTTTTGTGCGCAAAAATCGGTTTCATCAGTTTCTGTTCATTGGTACTGTTACTATTTAATATATGCCAGTTTGAATTTATGACATGTCTTATTTTTTCGTTTATTGTTGAATGCCTTGTTATGCATACCAATTGGTCATTGGGTTTGGAGGTTTTTGTTCTGAGTAAGCAGTCCCTATCGTAATATCGGGCTCGTTTATATGATTCTCTTATTAGTCGGTGTGGGTAGCCTCTCTCAAGAAATTTTGTTCTCATCACTGCTGCTTGTTTGTCGAAGTCTTTTATATTTGTACAATTACGTCTAACACGTAAGAACTGTGAAAAGGGGATGCTATTTTTCTGTGTTCGAGGGTGGTAGCTTTGGTAGTGAAGTAGGGTGTTTCTTGCTGTAGGCTTTATGTGGAGGTCTACTTCCAGGGTTCCTTCATTGTCTAAGATTTCTATATCCAGAAATTCGACTTTCTTGTTGCTAACATGAGAAGTGAAGTTTAAGTTAGGATTCGCTCCATTTATCCATTGTAAGAATTCGTGGAGATTCTCTCTCCCATCGGTCCAGACAACTGATGAAACCGATTTTTGCGCACAAAAGAAACAAAAATCTAAAGGAATTCATCGTCCACTCTCGCTTTATGAATAGTTCCCAAAAAGATGTACTAAATCAACGTTCAATTATAACCAACCATCCACTAAAAGGAACTTTTCCGTGCTCATCATGCAACTCATGTAACAGTATCTTGCTAGGCGAAGAATTTGAACACAATGGCCACAGAACCAAGGCAAAGGAAATGTGGAATTGTAAAACAAATAACGTAGTCTACTTCATACAATGTCCATGTCTCCAAGGATACATAGGTGAGACCTCGAGAGCTATTCAAATACGCCTGAATGAACATCGTTCGGCGATAAGAACCAAAAAAACTATATGCCCAATGGTCAAACACTTTCTAGACAAAGGGCACGGTGCTAATGATTTTAAATGGAGGATCCTAGAGAAGATCCACGTTCCAGACTCTAAAGGAGGCACATCTATCCGCAAGAAACGAGAAGTTTTCTGGATTTTTGTCTTCAACACTTTTAAACAAGGCCTAAACAGCGAAATCCCGTGGGAACACGCAATTCTTTAAAAGAAATAACCCTAATATACAAACGACACACTTTTATGTCCATATGACCATAAGATGGTGCTCTGTTAATTTTCATGAATCTTCTACATAGATTAACATCCATAGCCCCTTTGAAATAATAATATACACCAGACCAATCTAGAAATCAAAACTACAAATTAAACATACTAAGATAGAAGTATCCCAACCTTAGAATCACAGTCTAAGATAATACCTATATGTAAGACCGAAATATAGACAATGACTTCTTTATTTACATACTCTCACCATTTGTAAAGAGATATTGTCGCGCTCTAACGCGACCTAGTAATAGGATCGATAGGAAGATTTCACGTGAAACTACCCATTGCGCTTAGTAATGGTTTAACGAAGATATATCTTTGTGATACAACAAAGAAATCACATCTTCTACGCTACATATATTATGTATTAACATCAATATGTTAACTTAAGACATTGACAATTTTATCCAGGTTTCTTTAGCGATCACCCACAAAATAAAAGAATCCCACTATAAACGTGACCTTTGAAAATGAATGGAAAAACTGGATCTCACGCTAAACCACCGAGTCACACATCAAGAATTAAAAGGAGATCGGAACGCACCATCTTGTAGTTACTTGGAAAAACAGCGCACATCGCAAAATTGACAAGAATGTAAACATTGATGGCAAACCAATTACAAGTAGAGAACGGGCGCGCGCCAATTAAACGCGAGTATACGAAACCCCGCAGAACCATCGCGTCACACATAAAACATTAAAAGGAGGCATTCGGAACGCTCCATCTTGTAGTTATTTGGTAAAACAGCGTAAATCGTAACACAGACATGAAACCCCGCAGAACGATCGCGTCACACATAAAGCATTAAAAGGAGGCATTCGGAACGCTCCATCTTGTAGTTAAACAGCGTACATCATAACACTGACATGAATGTAAACATTGCCGGCCAACCAATTACAAGTAGAGAACGGGCGCGCGCCAATTAAACGCGAGTATAGGAAACTCCGCTCTCATCTCAGACCCAATCAAAGAAGAACTCTCTAAACTCCGCGACTGTTTTAATTAAAACTCCGCAACTCCGCACCCTCACGTTCCAGCTACGTGACTACAGGTGCTAGCAATTTAGAGTACTTAATGACCACATAAATAACGGCGCTAGGAAACAGACTTACAACCTTCATTTTTCCCGCGCTCGCCGCTCATCAAGACGTCTCATCCCGCCACCGGACATAGGGAGCCCTGCCGACCAGTTACAGGTAAAATCCTCACCAGAGGCCCCCAAAAATAGATCACTTGAGAGAAGTGAAAATAGATTTTGGTATTTAGCTTCCAGTGACACCTGTCTCCCTTTATATTTTTTTAAATCCACAGGCAGGGAGATCTTTTAAAACTTTGCTTGGAATACACCTAAGGATTAACATCTTTCCTAAACCTGAAACCTGGGACAAGCATCTTTCTTCTTCTTAGGTAAGGCATAGTGTATTACTAGAAGGAATATAGTGACCACTATAGATACAGCATATGTTAAACCGCTGATCATAATATTCATATACCCCCCTAGGTTATCAGATCATTAAGAAAAATAGACCAACTATCAATTTGAAGTCTATTGGACCAAACTCAAAGCAAATTAGATAAAGTCTAGGAGGTAAGAAACTTTAACCCATATATTCTAAATAATTATCTTAAACAATGAGATGGATCGTCTTTAAAGAAAAAAATAGCTGTTAATAAATAAAATGCCTAAGCATCCACTATGTTTATTCTTCCAATCATGGCAACAATCAGAAATCCAGAAATACCCAAGAACGAATTTTATCCAATATCATCACAAAAGGGTTCCGGTTGGCGGGACTTACTATTTACTCATCGAAACAATCAGGTAAAACAATCACAGATTTACACACCTGATTTGTATGGTAACTTATAAATTATCAGACAAACATGGAATTGTCCTTTCTGTCCTCAGTTTTTATCAATATATCACCAAAAGATTTCGAATGAGAGAACGAAAATGTATCTTAACATCAACTCTTTGATAAAACGAACCATTAGTAAGTATTAAACCCTCTAATATATAAAAACCTATCCCTGTAGTCTTAGACATAGGAATATCATTAATTAATCTAAAATTTCCTGTATCTATTGCGTAATATTGGATATTGGTTACTCCACTCTGTACCTCCGGAATACCTCCAGAAATTTAATAAAAATTAATCTAGAGTATGCCAAAGATAAATGATAATTTACAGAGAAACCCTTTCTCTACAATTGCCCATCAATGGCATGTACCTTTTTCTCTAAAATCCTCAACCTACAAATAGACAGAACTAATTCTTTAAGGAAATGACAAGACATATGTAAACTATTAAGTTGTCCTCTCTTTTTCTACAGCTGCTAAAATAATTTTAAAGCTTGATTTTTTTAAGTAATGAGAATGTTTAGAAACATGCTTTTAATCTGTGAGTTGGAATTGATATAATCTATATTCTATGCATTTTGACTTTGTAGATATTGTGTGGCTGCTCCAGGAAGAAGGCGCTGGCCGCCGAAACGCGCGTAGAGACCGAATTTTCATGCCACTTATTCTTATATTTTATAAAAAAACTGTGTATGGATTTATTATATGTAATTGTTAGGTATATAATGTGATTTTATAATTGTCATTTGATGTTACATGAATGATTTTTTACTTGTGTTAATTGTTTAATAAAAGCCTGTTTTTTTAGCTAGCTGTAGTTTACTCTTATATTGTGTCTGATCTATATGTGATTTGTACCGCCAAATGTCCTAGGTTGTTACTTTTCATTCGTGCATATTTCCCTGGCCTAGGAATTGTGAGATTCATTAATTCAGGGGGTCCTTGATACATATACATTGATGCCTCCAGATAGTAACATACTGTGCACTGCAGACATATGCACAATACTATCAGAGGCAACGGAACTGAAGCCCACGGCCCAGGGAACACACTTTATATTAGGCATAACAAAACGAAATGCTCTGTGCAAGAATCTAAGCACATTTTTGGACCTGGCACTCGGCCTGGCCAATCGCACACTAGCCATGACCTGGAAATCGGCAGTGGCGCCTTGTATTTCTATTTGGTTCGCCGACCTCCTTAGGGCACTGGTGGCGGAACACAAGACCCTCCAATGCACTGTGTCATACAAGCCCTCCTCCCCAACCCCCATGGACTGGCATAAATATTTAGCCTATCTGGAAACAAAATTAAACATGACAAACAGCACCCCGCAGCAGGGCCTCGATAGTGCAACAGGCTCCCCATGTCCCCGGATGTCAATCCAGTGACACTAGGAACAATCTGCACAGATTTGTGCCACATACCACTCACATGAAGCCTGCCTCATAACCATGGCACTAGACAAATACATGCATTAGGATGCAAACAGAATCACGCCTAACAACAGCAGACAGCGTGCACCGACATTATTTTATAGAACAGTGTTTAATAAATGTTTATTATAAATGTTACCATTTTATGCATGCAATGGTATGACCCAGTACTTCCATCAACGTTGTAACACAGGTATACTTGTCGATATCATGTAACATGTAAACCTCTTTGTATCCATACACTTTTAGTATCTGTTTGGATGAAAATATGCACGCTAAATAATGCTATGGTTAAATGTTCAAACTTATGAAAACCAATAAACAGCATTTAAAAAAAATAGAATGCAGTGTATTAGGTATAGTTAGAGTGGTTCAGACTCATTAGTTATGCAGAAGGGGTTATATTCCTATTTAGGAGTTTCTTATGAAGTGTAGTGTAGTTGTAAAGTATTAAGAGTACAAAGCTAGATATGTTTTTGAACTCCCATACGTATTCACAAGTTTTACACGGGTTCCACGCTGAGGGTCGCAACGAATTTGCAAATACAAACAAAAGCACTACCAGATTGGGCTTCTTTACTGAAGTGCAATAAAGGGTTAAGTAATATTGAGCATTGAGAAGTAAAATAACAAACGTAAAATATGAAATGGATGTTTGGATTTGCTAACTACAATGGTACCACCAAGAGCAATGTTGAAAAGGTTGCCATTAATGGTTGCTTTGTAAGAGAGTGGTGTACCATTTTTACGCAGCTTTTACATTTTCTGTGAGAGTACAGTGCAACTGACAACGTCAAAAAACAATTACTAATCAACCAACTCAGAAATGTGAATTAGAGTGTAGTTTAAAAAAAGTGACTAAAAAGATACATGTATACATGAGGTTGATGAAAGTGTGTCTGAAATATGCAAAAGTATTAGGAGTGTATGTGGGGATTTGTGAGTGGGTCTGTGATTGTTTTGGGAGGTTTATGAATGGGTCTGTGAGTCTCTCAATGAGTGGGATAGTGGGTGTGTGTATCTGTCGGCTCTGAGAGTGAGTAGTCCTATAATAATGTGTTGCCCCCGAACTGTAGAACGTGTGTGTATAGTTTTACTGCATAGTTAAATTGCAATTAAACACTGCTTGCTAAACTTTAAGGTTCTATTTTTGATGTACTTGTTATCTCTTAGGTAGGGTATAGGTAAGTCATAGGGCAGGGTGCTGTGTGCTTAGAAGATAAGACATTCACTAGAAAGTCTGTCAGTCACATGTGTAGTTTGAGGCCCTTAAGTAAAGTTAAATATCGAGTGTCTCACCCATACTGCAACTTATATACATATTTACAAAATCAGAGTCACTCATCCACCCAGTCAGAGAGAGACTGAGGCACGTATTCATTCATTCACATGCCCACACAGCACTTATGTATCCGGCAGTAACAGAACTAGTTGCAAACAAAGTTATATACTCCAAAGCTCACTAACACAGCCAGTAAGCAATCCATACATCCAGTAATATATACCCATAGGGAACCATAGAGATTCTAACACAGCTTGTTAGATAGCGACATAGCTCCTTACGCAACCGGTAACATACCCAAAGAGGGACTAATACCTTATTTAGATAGGTACTGAAGTACTGACACATGTATTGGGCCTGCCACTGCAGAGCCTATGTGTGAAGTTGTACTGCTTGGTTGAGTCAGCATTTAAAACTCAGTGCCTAACTATAAACTTTTCTTCTATTCCATATGTCACCCCTAAGGTAGGGTTTACGTAGGCCGTAGGTCAGGGTACTATGTGTTTAAAAGGTAAGACATGTACTTTGATGTTTTAGTGAGTCACATGCACACTTCCAGATCCATTGGCCCAGCTAAACATCCAGTGTCCCAACCAAGCTGCAACTCACATATGTATTTACAAAATCATAGAGGCACTCACCTACCCAGTCAGGCAGAGGCACTTATGCATTCAGTCACATGCCCATACAGCACATATGTATCCAATAGTAATAGAGCCTGTAGTGCACACAGTTATATACCCCAACACTCACTAATACAGCCAGTAAGCAATCCATACAGCCGGTTACGTACACATTTACTGACCCATTGACTTACTAAGAGAGCTAGTCATATGCTGACATAATTACTTACATATTCAATTATACACCCACACGGGAGGGAATGGTGAAAAATTCCCATGCAGTGGATTGGGGCTTCAACCAGGGGTTAATACTCTGATGAATTGTCTTTCACAGGGTGTGGCTCCTGATCTCCACTACCACCCAATTCCATTTTAGTTTTAAATTTAAACCAAACAAAACTCCACAATAATTTTCTAATAGAAAAATAGCAGGTGCTGAAATGTGAACCTCAAATCTCAGCACTGGAAGTCTAAAGAAAAGACAACTGGATGAGGACATCCTTTCTAGAATAATGAAAAGTGTTTTGTCCAATAAAATCCCTTTAATCTGTAGTCACGTGATATTCATGAACGCCGGCTATTCATGAATATCGATGTATTTGCAATAATGGGAAATGGAATAATAGAGTGTTGAAACATAAAATTACTTAGGAAAATATCACTTTATATGGTTTCTAGTAAATCACTGATCACAAACAACAATTACAATATGTGTATATATATTTTTTACACTTTCGGAAAATCACATCAAGTTCGTGAATAACTGTGGTACCGGAATATACATAACTGTTTGAGAAGACTTCGTGAAGACAATAAAATAGGGGGAAAAGCCTTCTGTGCACATCTGTTTCTTGCAAGTTAGAATATTTTTATAAACTTCAAATAATAATAAATTCCTCTGCTTTGTGAAGGCAAAGTAAGTGTGTTTTGTCAGCGATTCCATAGTAAAATAAGATCTGAAATGCTTGGTGGATGTGAATGCATGATTGATATATAGGAGTGCAATTTGTAGTGACTGTGATAAGTGGATTCTTTGTTGTCCTCTCTTGATGAGAGAAGAATATATTGTTCTTCCTTAACATCATTGTAAGTATACAGCTCTTTGTAGTGTCATTATCTTCTCTATAAGAGTAGTCATGTTATCACACATGTCTGGATAAAGAAGAATGTGGAACAATAACATTGCTGAAACGCACAAAATGTGTCAGGAAACATTTTATCCTGGTCCATTACGCAGCTGAACTGTACAATAAGCACTATACATTTACCCAAAGAGGTAGCACATACTAATTGAACAATAGAAAGTACTCCAGTTGGATAGACATTTTGTGCAAAGCTGTGTACAAATGAAAGGTTACAGTGATGTTATAGTTTGGAAATGGAATTGAAAAAACCTTAGAAATTCACAGAAAAAACCCAAGGTTACAAGGATGTTGCAGTTAGGAAATAAAAAAATTTTAAACCTGAGAAGTTCACTGATAAAAACAAAGGTTACGGGGATGCTATAGTTTGGCTCAGATTTCACTCATACAAAACATTGAAATTCAGCAGTTATAGTTTCCAGAGCGAACTATAGCTTAAGCCCCAGAAATGCACTCCTTATTACATTACTTATGACATGGTAATTGACATCACTGATGACATCACTGATGGCATCTCAATTTGCATCACTGATAACATCATCCACAGAACTACTCACATACCCACTCACACCCCCACACAACTTCTCATATGCCCACTCACACACCCATACACCCCTCACATACCTATTTACAGACCCATACAACTACTGACACACACACATTCACTCACTCATACAACCACTTGCGTACCTACTCACACACACTCTCACAGCCACTCACCCATACAGATACTCACACAGTCACCCATAAAGCTAATAACAGAGCTAATCACTCATCCACATAGCCACTCACACATCCATGTACTCATTCACAAAACCACTTACATACCCATTCATACAGTAATACAAGCACTCACACAGCCACTCACCTATAAAGCCACTCACAGAGATACTGAGCAAACCAACTACTCACACACCTAGTTACCTATCCCCACTCAAACAGTCACCTACCCATACATCTAATTACATACCCAGTCACTCACTCATAGAGCCATTCACACAACTACTGAGTCACTCATACAGTAGGTCACACACATACTCACACACTCATACAACCACTCACACAGCTACTCACTGAACCATAAAACCACTCATTCAAGCCCTCACTCACCAATACAGCCAATCACACAGTCACTCTCTACCCCATACAGCTACTCACCAACCCACCCATTTATCCATACAACCACTCACACACCCATACAGCCGCTCAGACATCCACTTCCACATTGATACAGTCACAGTGCCACTCAGATGACATATATTAGAAACAGTATCACTCTTTAGTAGTACAAAAAGAATAGTAATTTAACTTATGCACAAACTTAGTATATATATTTAAGTCTCAGAAGCGTTTATGAAACACACTCACTGGATAATGTCATCAGTGATGTCATTTGAGATGTCATCAGTGATGTAATCATTGATGTCACTGACCATGTCATGAGTGATATAATATATGAGGTCTTAAGAATGTGAAAATAGGGACCCCTATAAAAAATAACAGTTTTCAGGGCAGGGAAAGCACTAATGTATAGACAACCCTGAGCAGCTATGAATACATGTACAGTAATTGTTTACTTTATATATATACTAGCAGCCCGTCCCGACGTTGTCCGGGTATGAATTGCTGCCGGCCAGTAGTCTATTGTTTTGTAGCACTTTGTTTTGATAGCATTTCTTATCTGTGACAGGCCTGTGAAACGCTCCGATTCACAGTGCACTTCTGATGCACTTAAGAGTGCGGATTCAGTAGTGTGTGAACTCGAGTTTCCCTACTTTATTTTTCCTTGCAATATTATATAGCGCGAATTCGACAACATGGCATGAGCGCAATTTACATTACAGAAGAACACATTCATGTGTGGTAGACACGGGGAGACAAATCGATTTGCCTGGAATCACAGGATGTTGAGCTGATGCCGAGATTCGGACGTAGCTCCCGAGCTCTAAAGTTCGCAGTTACCGGGGAGGGTAAACACCCATTATTCCGCAACTTTCTTCCCGCATACCATCACTCTGCATACTTTCATTACGAAAGTACCATGACTCCGCAATGCCGTTATAACGCATGGCATTACATTTTATATGCTTTTACCACATATACATTTACATCGAAATTCGTTGTAAATGCATGAATGGTAAAAGCATGTTTTTTTTATAATGTTTGGATAAGGTAAGTATGGTTATAGGGGTATATGTTTTGGGGTACTGAGGTATATGTTTTGGGGTGTTTGGGTATTTTAAGGGTTCAGATATAGTTTTGGGTTATGGGGTACAGGGGTAGTTTTAGGGTTTAGGGCTAGGTTTGGGTTTTGGGGTACAGGGGGATTTTTAGGTTTCAGGGTTCGGTTAGGGTTTTGGGGTACAGGGGTATTTTAGGGTTCAGGGGTAGGTTTGGGTTTTGGGGTACAGGGTTATTTTTAGGGTTCTGGGCTAGGTTTGGGTTTTGGGGTACAGGGGTATTTTTAGGGCTCAGGGGTAGGTTTGGGGCTTGGGGTACAGGGATATTTTAAGGGTTCAGGGCTAGGTTTGGGTTTTGGGGTACAGGGTTATTTTAGGGTTCTGTGGTAGGTTTGGGTTTTGGGGTACAGGGGTATTTTTAGGGTTCAGGGGTAGGTTTGGGTTTTGGGGTACAGGGGTATTTTAAAGGTTCAGGGCTAGGTTAGGGTTTTGGGGTACAGGGGTATTTAAGGGTTCAGGGGTAGGTTTGGGTTTTGGGTACAGGGTTATATTTAGGGTTCAGGGCTATGTTTGGGTTTTGCGGTACAGGGGTATTTTTAGGGCTCAGGGGTAAGTTTGGGTTTTGGGGTACAGGGGTATTTTAAGGGTTCAGGGCTAGGTTGGGGGGTACAGGGGTATTTTAGGGTTCAGGGTTATGTTTGGGTTTTGGGGTACAGTGGTATTTTTAGGGTTCAGGGCTAGGTTGGGGTTTTGGGGTACAGGGGTATTTTTAGGGTTCAGGGGTAGGTTTGGGTTTTGAGGTACAGGGGTATTTATAGGGTTCAGGGCTAGGTTTGAGTTTTGGGGTACAGGGGTATTTTTAGGATTTAGGGATAGGTTTGGGTTTTGGGGTACAGGGGTATTTTAAAGGTTCAGGGCTAGGTTAGGGTTTTGGGGTACAGGGGTATTTAAGGGTTCAGGGGTAGGTTTGGGTTTTGGGGTACAGGGTTATATTTAGGGTTCAGGGCTATGTTTGGGTTTTGAGGTACAGGGGTATTTTTAGGGCTCAGGGGTAGGTTTGGGTTTTGGGGTACAGGGGTATTTTAAGGGTTCAGGGCTAGGTTGGGGGGTACAGGGGTATTTTAGGGTTCAGGGTTATGTTTGGGTTTTGGGGTACAGTGGTATTTTTAGGGTTCAGGGCTAGGTTGGGGTTTTGGGGTACAGGGGTATTTTTAGGGTTCAGGGGTAGGTTTGGGTTTTGAGCTACAGGGGTATTTATAGGGTTCAGGGCTAGGTTTGAGTTTTGGGGTACAGGGGTATTTTTAGGATTTAGGGATAGGTTTGGGTTTTGGGGTACAGGGTATATTTATAGGGTTAAGATGGGTTAGTGTTTAAGGGTGTTGGGCTATTTTAAGGAGTAAGGGTGGGATATGATTATGAGACATGGCATGAAGGGCGGAACGTACCACACGCCCCCAGCATTTGTCACACCCCCAGCACACGCCCACAGCACAACACAGACACGCCCACAAGGGACTACTTTGCTGGCACGGTTCTTTTACCTTTTAAATGTATATAGTGGGAGTCTGCATAGCATATGTCCTTCTGCTGCAACTGCCCTTTCCAACGCTGTATTGGGTGTTGTGATTGGTGCTGTGGTTCCTGAGATTACCCACCTCAAAGGTTTGGGCTCTTTCTTTATTATATTAGTATGGATATATTACCTACTGGCAGTCGCCAGTAGGTAGTTATATTTAGGATCTAGATTCCATAGGAAATCCGCAACATTCTATTGGGAATAACTTTTGCGCCGGTTAAGGAATTTGCGTGTAATTTTCCAAATTTTAGGCCAGCTCCGCTCCGCTCCTTCCCTGGAAGTTTCGGGGGGATTCTTCATGCGGGGGCCGAGAAAAAAGGGGGGTCCCAAAACATGTTTTCCCCATGTTAATTTCCATAGGACGTTCAGACACGGCTACAGCCCGAACCGCTGAATGGAATTACACCAAACTTTGCAAAATTGTAGGGACTGGTACGCAGAAGTGCCTTTTTTATATTTGGTGAAAAATTAACTTTAAAAAATCTATATATCTATATGCACGCTTCGAGCGCTCAGGGTACGCGTACCGGTAAGCGCACCCGGCGCGCCAGGGAAGTGCGTGAGCGGAAAACTGATTGGCTCTCGGGTGTCTGTCAACATTCCAAACAGTCCGGAGAGTCCGCCATGTTGTGTCTGGCTAGAATCGAGACACAAGAGGTGAAAAAAAGGGGGAAATGATTAAAAGAGGCAGGGTAGACACCCCCTGAACCCCTAGGTTTTCTGAGGGGGGCCTAGAAGGACCCTGAAGGCCAAAAAAACGATTTTTGTTGTTGTTGAAATTTTCACGGGGTATGCGCTGGGTGCGTTCCTATGTACGCTTCCAGGTACGCGTACCCTGAGCATACCACAGGGAAAAACAGTGAAAGAAAATGGTGTAATATAAGAATTTGGAGTGCTTAGAGGTAGGGTAGCTCTAAAAAGAGCTGCTGTGTTATGTGGGTGATTTAAGTACCTACAAGTAGGTACCGATGCAGAGTCTGAAATTCAAGAGAAAGACTCTGTTCCCCTCATCTGAGAAATGAACACCGTCTCCTCTGTAGATATCTTGCATGTTGTAACGCAAGTTATTGTGGCATATGGAACCCATACCATAGTCTCTCAGGAAAACAGAAACAGATCCTTTAGGGACCCCCTGAGAAGGCCTAGGGGGTCAGGGGCACTCTACCCTGCCCCCTTTTCACGTTCTCAACTATTACATTTCACTTTCTTCTGAAACTACACAAAATGGCGGCGATAGGGTGCATCAGAGACAGACAGTGAGAGAAAGGAGGCAGGAGATGAAGAAGAGATGTCAAATACACATTGGAGAAAATATAGTGAGAGAAGGGAAGTAACTATGAGTAAACTTACTATGTAACACAAAAATGTTGCACTCTATACTATAAGTCTCACTTTATACCACAATCACTTCGCTACTACTTCATAAATTACAAATAAAAATGAATAATGTCTCAAACAATTTTTTAATTTCTAAATATAAATGTATTCTTCTGAATTTTCATAATTTAAAAGAACTAGTAACATGTCATCATCAGGAATTTCCTCACCAATTACATCATCAGGAATCTCCTCATCAAAAGTCTGCAAAGATGTTTCCTGGAACCCTATGGTCTCCAAACATTCGAGAAATTCGCCATCCAGAGACTGATCAAAAAAATCCCTCATGTCATCTCCTCCAACAGAAACTTCTTCATTACTGGTGCTGTCAATAACCGGGACATTCAAAATCTCAATAAAAGTAGTGGAAAATTCAAAAAAAAAATCAACAATCTCTTCATTGTGATCTATTTTATTTTGAAATTTCTTGCTGTAAATTGCAGAAAAAAATAATCACTTTAATTTATCGTTTTTAGTAATAAATAATATAAAACTAGCTTTATCAAGTATTTAGTTCTTTAAAATGAATATGCACACATTTTTTCAAATACTATATATAACTATATCAGTAGAGTTAGGGCACTGTAGGGGTCAAGTTGAGATAGGTACTTCTGAGTTTTTAACAGTGAAGTTATCTTTGGGCAGTGTATAGTATCAGGCAGGAACTAGAAATATAAAAGCACTGCATGTGATGAAGCCTAACTCAATCCATAACTATAACAGAGGGACAGTAAATAACTAACAAAAAACATTTTTCCAATTAACTTAAAGTGTACAACATAGTTCCCCTTACAAATTAACAACTCACTTTTTAGAAAGCAGTAGAAGAGTTAGTACTGTGTAACACCAGAAATTGAACACCAAAAATTCCTCAAAAATATACCTCAGACACTACTATCACAAAATGGCTGTGTTTCCCTCTCATTTTTCATATATATTCATGTACATAACCAATCAAACTTCATCTGTAGTGTAGTTCCTATTTTCCCAATAGGCTCTGCGCATTGGAATAACATAAACAGCAGTGTAGACGTAGGACTGAGGTCATCTAGGTCTCTACTGACTATGTTAAACTTAATTTAGGTTTGCACCAGCTAGCTCCGAGGTCACTGGAAACTTTCTTGAATGAATAGGGAGGGATGAACTTCCCTGAGTCAGACAGTAAGGGATTCAGTTTCCGACAACCGCATAAACATGACAACTTTGCTCCCTCAGAATAAGAGTGTATCTCTAGAGTCGTGAGAAAACAATAGGCAGCTATTTCACTCAGTCAGCAGTGCATACTTAGTTTCACCAGAATGCAGAGAAATAGAGAGACAGGCGTTTTCAATAAAAGGTGTTATTTATTGAGCAGTCTTCTTCCTCATGCAAGAGAAATGAATTGCCACAATTGCAATACTTAAAGTAAAGTAAAGTGCGTACAGTAAAAGTAATATTATGAAATAATACTGTAAAAGCATTGATATGGTTTCTTAGCCATATGATACTTTAAAATGGATAAAATATATACAAACACAAATACATTGACTAACGTACTCAACTGGTGCTTCTAACTAAGCCTACCCCGGTGTTCCTGACCTAAGCCTGATACATGGGAAGGGATGAATAAGTAGCAGTTTAAGTTAAGTTGGTTAAGATAGTTTTGCCAAGAATTTGCATCAAGAATTCTCTCAAGGGTTTAGTCAGCTCCGTACCTTGGTAATAGAATGTGGGAGGTCTGGTATCTCTTTCCTCAGGGCTCGATATCCAGGCCACCCGCAAGAGTAGGCTGGAAACACCAGAGCTGGATTTTCCCGGCTGGGGAAAAAGACAGTGTCTCTCTCAGTGTGTCAAACAGAAGGGGCGGCTTCCGTGGGCTCTTGCATCAGCTAGGCTCTCGGGCAAGTAGATGGCCGCTTTGCTCCAAACCACCGTGTGTTTGCTTAAGGCAACTGTTGGTATTTTATACCTGGAAGGTGCCGGGTTTGATGTAAGGTTGGACATAAGACGTCACTAAGAACTAACAGTTCTTTCTGGACTTCAGGAGTTCTAGTTCAAATAAAAACAAAAGCAGGGGGGATTTTCCCGGGCTGCTGGAGGCTTGGTTTGTTTAAAGAACTCGTTGTGCTTTCTAGGAGTAGATGGGAGTACCTGTGCTGTGCTTTGGACTGCATGGGCTATTACTGAATATGGATCTGATTCTTATGCCTTTATCGGGGATATTGTTGATTATAACCTCACAAGGGCATAAATCGGGAATATTGAATTATGGTCCTAGATATAAACACAACACATCACACACAAATTCAAAACCAAAGTAACATTTTATTTGGTTCTAAATTTCAACACTTTCAAATGTGTTTTCCCCATGCAATTTTCCATAGGATATTTAGACATGGCTACAGCCCAAACAGCTGAACGGAATTACACCAAACGTGGCAAAATGGTAGGGACTGGTACGTAGTAGGGCCCTTTCTATATTTGGTGAAAATTGCTGCAGTGGTTTTTATGAAAATTAACTTCCAAAAATTGTATAGATCTATATGCGCGCTTAGAGCGTTCAGGGAACGCGCACCGGTAAGCGCACCCGGCGCGCCACAGAAGATCGCGAGCGGAAAGCTGATTGGCTCTCGGGTGTCTGTCAACATCCCAAACAGTCCGGAGAGTCCGCCATCTTGTGTCTCAGTAGAATCGAGACAAAAGAGGTGATAAAACCAAAGGGAAATACTATAAAAGGGGGCAGGGTAGAGACCCCCAAGGTTTTCTCAGGGGGGCCTAGGAGGACCCTGAAGGGCAAAAACACTATTATTATTTTTTTTTTAATTTCGCGGAGTAAGCTCAGGGTGCGCTTACACAGGCGTTTACAGGTACGCGTACCCTGAGCGCACCACGGGGAAAAACAGTGGAAAAAAATTAGAGTAAAATAATAATTAGAGGGCTTAGAGGTAGGGTAGCTCTGAAAAGAGTTGGTGTGTTATGTGGGTGATTTAAGTACCTACAAGTAGGTACTGATGCAGAGTCTAAAATTCAGGAGAAAGACTCTGT
This sequence comes from Lissotriton vulgaris, assembly GCF_964263255.1. Lineage (NCBI taxonomy): Eukaryota > Metazoa > Chordata > Amphibia > Caudata > Salamandridae > Lissotriton > Lissotriton vulgaris. The sequence goes on along the minus strand of NC_141691.1, from coordinate 894,711,807 downwards.
TCCCCTCATCTGAGAAATGTACACCATCTCTCCTACAGATGCCTTGCATGTTGTAACGCAAGTTATTGCGGTATATGGAACCCATACCGTAGTCTCTCAGGAAAGCAGAAACAGATTTATTCACATGTTTCCTTGCTTTCTCAATCTGCGTACAAAATTGGTTGGACCAATACCATTTCTGTCTTTGGCATATATTGGAATACACAAAGGCAGTTTGAGGATAAAGTGACATCAATTGCCCAAAGGTGTCCTTTAAAAGCATTTCCAGACCTACCCCAGTCAATGTGCCTAGGTCATTTCCACCACAGTGCACAATTATGAGGTCAGTGTGTTGGAGATGCAAAAAGGATTTTACCAATGGTATCAATTGGTGATATCTCAATCCTCTCTGGCCAATCCACATAATATCCACATTTGGTAAATCAAGGTTGGGAATACCTCTGTTTTCTGCATACCTTTCACTCCAGTAAATATAGCTGTGTCCCAAAATCCAGACTTTAGGCATCTTGAAGGGAGGTTTTGTTGTACTCAGATGGGCTCTGGAAATGAAATGGCAGTTTCAATAGTAGGAGTTTAGAAAAAAATGTGGATGAGATTCAGTGCACTTGAAGAAAAAGAAATGATTGGTGGTTTCTGAAAATGCTACAAAACATATTAGGGTGCATGCTTTTGTGTTTTGAAAGAAGTAATTCTAATGGTTGAGAAAAGGTCATTGAAAGGAACATTGCACATGATTAGCTAGTATATTGAGAGCTCAAACACCCTTGCTGAGTTCATTTGCAACATAGTATGATGAACTTTTCACCTGTGTGCTCAGTTAGGTGGGAGTTACCATCGTAACAGGCTGAATGAGTACTGGGGGGATGGGTGAATATTATGTGAGTTTGAAAGTGTTGAAATGTAGAACCAATTAAAATGTTAGTTTGGTTTTGAAATAGTGTGGGAAGAATTTTGATTGGTTAAGTCCAGGGATATGTGTGAAGAATTACAGGGAATCAGGGCCATTTGTGGTTGCAGTGTCTAAGGTGCATTTCAGAGATTCTGCTTAAGAAAATCTGGTGTGTGTGACTGACACTGTTCTAAATCTTCAAAAGCCTTTTTAAAGGTGAGTAATGATTCATTTAATATAGATAGAGTGCTGTATGCACTATGGGGAAGATTAAGAAGCATATTGGGTTTCTTTATTCTTGCATTGTGTGTCATGTTTTTTGTAATGCTGGTAAAAAATGTAATGGTGCATATTGAAAATGTATTTTGGAAATGAGTCAAGTTTGTGCACTGTAATGTAGTGGTCATTTAACTTTTTTGACAAGGATCACACTGAGTGCATATTGGAAATGTATTTTGGAAATGAGTCAGGTTTCTGCCTTGTAATATAGTGGTCATTTAAATGGGCTGTGCCATGTGTCTAAAACGATTTACTATGCTAAATGTTTTTGGGTAAATTGTATGACTTTAACATTTTTGACAAGGATCACACTGAGTGTCTGTGTCTATTAAGGAATTATATTTTCACCTTTTTCTATAATGTCACCTGTGTCTCCTCACAGTTTGCATTCTTAGCTTATAGGGTACTGTTTTTTTTGCATTGTGTCTCATGTTTCAATGTAATGCTGACCAAAAGAATTAATTTTGGAAATGTATTTTGGAAATGAGTCAGGTTTCTGCATTGTAATGTAGTGGTCATTGATATGGGCTATGCTCTGTGTCTCTGTGTCTAAAACGATTTACTATGCTAAATGTTTTTGGGAAAAATGTATGACTTTAACATTTTTGACAAGGATCACACTGAGTGTCTGTGTGAAATAAGAAATTATATTTCCACCTTTTTCTATAATGTCACCTGTGTCTCCTCACAGTTTGCATCTCTTAGCTTATAGGGTACCGTTTCTTTTTGCATTGTGTCTCATGTTTCTATGTAATGCTGGCAAAAAATTAATGGTGCATATTGGAAATGTATTTTGGAAATGAGTCAGGTTTCTGTATTGTAATGTAGTGGTCATTGATATGGGCTGTGCTCTGTGTCTTTAAAGAATTACTATGCTAAATGTTTTTTGGAAATATGTATGACTTTAACATGTTTGACAAGGATCAGACTGAGTGTCTGTGTGAAATAAGGAATTATATTTGCACCTTTTTCTATAATGTCACCTGTGTCTCCTCACAGTTTGCATCTCTTTGCTTATAGGGTACTCTTTTTTTTATATTGTTTCTCATGCTTTGATTCAATGCTGGACTAGAGATAGATGACACAGGCAGAGAGTGATATGTCACACGCAAAGAGAGAGATGACACACACAAAGAGAGAGATGACACACACAAAAAGAGAGATGGGGCAGGCACAGAGTGAGATGGCACACGCAAAGAGAGAAATGACACACACAAAGAGAGAGATGGTGCAGGGACTGAGTGAGATGACACACACTAGGAGAGAGATGACACACACAAAGAGAGAGATGACACACACAAAGAGAGAGATGACACACACAAGGAGAGAGATCGTGCAGACAGAGATTGAGATGACACACACAAACAGAGAGATGACACAGAGAGAGAGAGAGATGGGGCATAAACAGAGCGAGATGACACAAGCAAAGAGAGAGATGGCGCAGGGAGAGAGTGAGATGGCACACGGAAGGAGAGATATAGCGTAGGCAGAGAGTGAGCTGACACACGCAAGGAGAGAGATGGCGCAGGCAGAGAGTGAGATGACACACGCAAAGAGAGATGGCACAGGCAGAGAGAGAGATGACACACGCAAAGAGAGAGATTACACACACAAAGAGAGAGATGTGCAGCCAGAAAGTGAGATGACACACGCAAAAAGTGAGATGGTGCAGGCAGAGAGTGAGATTAATAATGAAACTGTACTGCACTGCCATAAACTGAGAAACAACACTCACTGCATGATTTCCTACTCTGTTGAGACACAGTTGCTGTGCTATAAACTTAGTTATGTTGTAAACTAGTGTTTATATTGTTTACTTATTGTCATTGCTATGTAATATGTTAGTAGTGGTCTATAATATGTTCTTTTTTCTTTACCACAGATTGTAATCATCTATAGAAAGATAAAAGAATATGCCGACGAAGGAAAGAAGAAGAAAAAGTTATAAACATGCTTTATTGTCCAAGAACACACAATTAGAAGATTCATCCAAAACACAATCTTCAGTGAAAAAAAAAATGCTCCTGGTAAGCAAACAAAGGATTTTTTAAGCAAATTAACGCAATGTAAAAAACATCTGGATATTGTTTCAAAGAAAAAAAAATCATCTGTAAATACAAAGAAAAAGCAGAGACCCCCAAAAAATGTTAGACCTGTACAAGGAGATGATATTGTCTATAGTAATAGACGGAGAAATCAATTTATTGACATTCGTAGACAAATGTTTTATAACAGAATTGTTTTAAATTTATTAAAAAATGTTAAGAATTATAAAAAGAAAACAGCTTTTTACAAGAGAAAGAAAAGTATAATGAAGATTGTGGATCAGGCTTTTGAAGTGAAAAGAAATTATATATTTTAGTAATCAACAGAATTTGTACCCTAGATAAGGTAATCAATGTTTTGAAATCAAAATGTAAGTGGAAAAGAGTAATTAATCGGACTAATTTTTGTGATGTTTTTTCTGGAGAATGGAAGCATAGTTTAAGTTGTGAGCCATTTTTTAATGAAGAGAGTTACTTTCAGGATAATGATTTGGTGCATGTAGTTGACACCAGTGGTCGAGCATATGAGGTGAAGGACCGTTGTCCGGTTGAAAAAGAAAAAATTGTGCCTAGAAATGCAGAAGAGGTGTTAGCTGATGAAGTTTTAGGGAGATGTCCTAAGGCTCCAGTGTATACTTGGAATTGTAGTATTATTTGTAGTGTGTGACAGGATTCAATTGATTTGTTTCACAATTTCTTACGTACATATCCTAAGAAAAGTCTTAAACAAAAGATGAAGATGTTGCAAGAGTTAGATCCTTGCAGAGTGAGAGAAAAAACAGGTTTGCATGGGCATTCACTGGCTTGTCTTTCAAGAAAAGTAGTATGTCAGAGTGTTTTTCACCATTTTAGGATGTTAGCAGAGCATCATAATAAAGTGAGGAAATTAGTGAGAAGGTTGTATTATGCAAAAAGTCCAGCACTTAAGCTAAAACAGTTAAACAGTGCTCTTTTGCATGGATCTGAATTAGATGTGAAGAACATTTGTGAAGAAATTGAGTTTTGTTATTTTGGTGAAAAAGAGGATAATGCAGAACCTGATAGAAGGTAATGTGGAAGAGAATGTGCAGATTTCAAGTACAGAAAAATTTGCCCATGAAATTATAAAGTTTAAGGTCAATTCAAGTGAAAGGCCTAATTTTTCTTGTGTGTGTTGTCGACAAACTCATTATAAGAATCAGACTAGGTTAGTTGATTTATATGTAAAAACTGAAATGGAAAATAATAATGAGTGGAAGGGTTTTGCAACTTATTTGTTGGAAGAAAATTGTTTTGATTTGGGTTCTGATCAAAGTATTTGTAAATATTGTTATAATAAAATAAATGAAAACAGAATGCCTGCTAGAGCTGTTCATAATAATCTTGAGTTGGTAGACATTCCTTCTGAATTGATGGATTTAAATACCTATGAGTCTATTCTGATTCAATGTGTGCATCCTTTTCAGGCTATTGTTCGCATGGAGCCTAAGACAAGGATTAAAGGGAAGAGTTGTTTATTTGCCTCTAGATTGTAAGAAAAATATTGATACAATTGGTGTAGAAAAAGTGGAAGAGGAACCTCTGGTTATTCTAGTTAATGGTGTTCCGACAAAGAGTCAGAAAGTCTGGCAAGAATTAGTGGATGTTAGGAAAGTCAAAAAGGCAATGTTGTATTTGGTAAAAAAACAATCTACTACAAAAATGTATATGTTGGAGAAGAGGAAACAACTGTAGAAGAAGACAGTGATTTCTCAGCTGGGCAAATTGAAAAAGTTGATGACTCTAGTAGTGAAGAAATTTGTGAACATTATAGTGTTCATCCTTTGCATTCCAAAGAAGTAATGGGGAATGCTATTGACTTGTTTCAAATGAAAGAAGCAAAAGGAAGTCCCATTAGTGTATGGGAAGAAAGTTTGGAAGCTCGTTGTTTTCCTCAGTTATTTCCAACAGGTCAAGGTGGACGATATGACGACCGACCTGTTCAAATTCCTGCATTTGAATACCGGACTTTAAGATTATATGCAGAAGATCCAAGGTTTAGTCAATGCATTCCATATTTGTTTCATCTACTGTTTGAGAGTGACCTGTCTAGACTTTCTTATGCAGTGAACCATATACTGAAAAGTGGAGTACATCTGCAAAATGTTTCAGCAAGGGACTTTACGGATAAAGTCAAACTGCAAGACAGTATTTTGGAATCTCACCTAATGAATCTCATGGCATGTCAGCGTGGTACTAACGAGTATTGGTACGGTCGTCATGGGGAATTGAAATGTATGCTAAGAAACTTAGGAACTCCTACATGGTTCCTCACTCTTAGCTGTGCTGAGTATGCTTGGGAAGACTTACTTCAATTTCTATGAGAGGCAAATGCAAACATTGAAAATATAGAATACAAAACACCCGGAGAACTGTGCTCTTTGGATCCAGTTAATGTATGCAGGTATTTCAATCATAGATTTGAAGCTTTGATGTCTTTTATCACAAACAAAAAAAATCCTCCGCTTGGAGAGGTTTTGGATTTCTTTTGGAGAAAGGAGTATCAAGCAAGAGGGGCTCCTCACATACATATGCTGCTATGGATCAAAGATGCACCCAAATTTGGAACAGATTCGGATGACACAGCAATGAGTTTCATTGAACAGTATTCTACATGTGCTGTTCCGAAAAGTACAGAAGAAAACAATTTAAGACATCAAGTTTTACGCTTTCAAACCCATTGTTGTGGAAAATACTGTTGTCGAAAGTTCAAATCCAAGGACAAGTTCTACACAAAATGTCGTTTTGGATTTCCACGACCAGTAATATCTAATGGAAGAGTGAACAATTTTATGTCTTCTCTGCGACATACTGTGACAAGAAAATCACCGAAAAATACATACAACTTAAGAAGAAATGAAGAGTCCAAATACATAAATGACTACAACCCAGTAATTTTGTCCATGTGGAATGCTAACATGGATATTCAATATGTTGCTGACAACTCTATTGCTGTGGCTCGATATGTGACGTCTTACATCACAAAATCAGAAAAGACGGAACTGAAGGAAATGTGGGAGGAAATTTCACATGAAAAGAGTCTAAGTAAGAAATTGTACAGTTACAGTCTGAAGATGTTGTCGCATCGAGAAATTGGAGCATATGAATGTTCTGATCGGTTATCATAAGCAAGTCTATATGCCAGATCTAGAACAATCATATGGGTGAGTCTAGGTCTTGCTGCAACACGAAACTGAGTTTTGAAATCTGTACAAGAAATTGAGTATTTGGCGGAGAAAGAACCAAACAGTACAGATATTTTGAAGACAAACATGTTGGATACATGCTATCCAAATAGAAGTAGTCATCTTGAGAACGTTTGTCTCTATGAAGTTCTGCAAAGCTATACTTTTAAGAGGAACATCACAGAAGATATCAATAAAGACGTATATGCTGTAATTGGATGTGAAGGATGTCTGGTGAAACAAAGAAAAGGCCATTTGATTAATCATCGAAAATTGAGTTGCGAATCTCCTGACAAAAGGGAATTTTACTATTTAGCTCTTTTGCAACTCTTTAAGCCATGGCGTACAGAAGAGGAACTACTTGGAGATTTTCTCAGTTATGAAGACTTTTTCAATGCAACCAATGATACCATAGAATGTCCTGTTTTTTCAAATTATCTGCAAATGTTGAATGAGAAAATACAGCAAGAAGCTACAATTGCAGCAGAGATTGCTAGAGACAGTTCTCAAGACAGTCAGAGTTCTGCTTCATAGAGTCAGGAAATACTAGGAGGACCAATTATCCAAAATGAAGCTGCCACTGCCATGGATGAAGTGGAAAGAGCCATGGAACAAGTTCAGGAGGATGTAGTTAACTTAGAAGATTTGGAAAAAGAACTAAACGTTGAGCAGAAACAAATACATGACGAAGTCACAGAGCAGATTGAGCATGGTTTATGTCATGAGAAAAAAGAGTGCTCATGTACGTCATTTATGCCTGTCCGGCTGTACGTGAGTGGAGAAGCAGGAACTGGAAAAAGTTTTCTGATTAAAGCAATTACAACTTATCTGCAGAAAATAACTGAGTCAACGCTGTCTTGTGTTGTTACCGCTCCAACTGGGATGTTAGCACATAACATTAAAGGGATTACCTTACATCGTTTATAGATGCTGCCAGTAGAGCATGATCATAAATTAAAATACCACAAGCTATCTGGAGAAGCTTGTTGTGAAGTTTCCAGAGTCCTGAAGACAATGAAACTTCTTATCATTGATGAGGTAAGCATGGTATCAAATGTAATGCTTGCTTTTGTGCATTTAAGAATGCAAGAAATTCTTAAAACAGAGTATGATGTGTTATTTGGAGGCAAACACATCATTGTTATTGGAGATCTACTGCAGCAAACTCCAGTGAAAGGACAACCAGTGTTTAAAATGCTTACGCATGAAGATACCAGGAAGTGCCTAGTAAGCATTGGAAATGTTAATATATGGTTAAAATTCAAATATGCAAAACTGCTTCAAAGTATGCGACAGGCAAAGGATGAAGATTTTAAAAATATTCTACAAGATGTAAGAATTGGAAAAGTAAGTGAGCATGGCAAAGAAGCTTTACAGGCACGATTAATTTCAAATTTGTTTCCAAACGAAAATATTCTCCCAGAGAATTTTTTAAAGAAAATTGCTGAAAACAAATCTGTCATATGCTTGATGCCAACTCTGCAAGAATGTTCAATCTTCAACTACAAAATGTTAAAGTTAGAAAATCAAGACATTGTGAAACTGGAAGCTATTGATAAAATAAAGCATGAAGGAGAAACTATTATTTTGTCAGAAAAGTTGAAATCAAAATTGGATTCTTTAGAGAAGACAATATCTAAAACTGCTGGTTTTGAAAAGACTTTGTATGCATGTTTAAATTGTCGTATAATTTTACGACGGATTTTACATGTGGAAAGAGGTTTAGTAAATGGAGCAATGGGTCATGTTGTTGATTTTGTGTATTACCGAAAATAGAGATGGAATTGAATTTTTAAAAATTAAATTTGATGGAATTGAAGAAGTACAACAATTCAGTTGTTGTTCTGCTTGATTTTTGCTTGTGAAAGATTTATATGTCCGCCGAAAACAGTTTCCTGTTTCTTTGGCATATGCGGTGACTATTCATAAAGCTCAAGGTTTAAGTGTAGATAGTGCTTTGGTGAATATTGGAAGTTCTGTGTTCAAGGAGGGTATGGCATATGTTGCTTTATCTCGAGTCAGAACTTTATCTGGATTGTACTTGATTGATTTTGATGAGACAAAGATTAGTGCAGATCTAAATTGTGTAAAAGAATATAATGGGTTAAGAAGAGAGTATGCTCCAAATTTACCTCAATATCCTCTGTTTGAAAAGCGTGTGGTAGGCCGAAAAAGAAGAAACGAGGTAAACTGCAGCGAGGTTGTAGCAAAAAAAAGAAAAGTAGATCAACCAGTAATTGTAAGCAGTAAGAAAAAGGATTCTGTTGAAGATGTTGTTGGATTTCAGTTTGAAAACAGTTCTGGGTTCAACTGCTATGCTAATGTGGTGGTTAATGATGTTTTTTTCTCCAAACTTTACAAGAACAGATTGTTGAAAATCGGGATCAAAGATGTTGTTGTTTGTTGAATTCTGTGTTTGAGAAATGTAGCAGTGATAGAACAAAAATAGAAAGTGTTTCTGAAATTCGAAATGTTTTAGACATATGTTCTGGTCTAAATCAATTTTCACGGGATACTCAGCAAGATTGTCAGGGATTTCTAATGTATATCCTTGTTGTATTGCAAGATGAAGGTATAGATGTTGAAAATCTTTTTGGCCTTTCTTATAAATGGCAGCATGACTGCGATAATTGTTCCTTTTCAAGAAGTACTACAATAGGCACTGAAAGATTTATATATTTGACTTTACCAGACTGCAAATCAGTGTCTTTTAATAATCTAGTTAGAGCACCAAATCAAAACATGGTCTGTACCCAATGTAACTCTGCAATGCTAACAACATTATTTATACAAAGTTATGGACGGTATGTAATTTTAATGTTCCAACGATGTAGGCCTGATGGAACTAAATTGACAACTTTAATTAAAAATGTTGTGGCTTCTCAATTATCAATTTCAGGAAGAACCTTTGTAACTGCAGCAATTATTTTCCATGATGGTCCTTTGACAACATCTGGACATTATACAGCTTATTTAAAATGTCAAAAAGGCTGGACTTATTGTAATGATACTCATTTGACTTTCAAACAACGTTTGCTTTTTGACTTAAGAAATTCTTACCTAGTGTTACTACAACCAAAATTGTAGGGAAAGTAATTGGCCTATGAAGATTGGAGCAGTTAATAAAAGTTAGTCTTCTGTTCAAAATTACTTTGTGAGTGAGAGTGATCAAGATAATTAAAAACTTGTAGTTGTCATAGAGGTAGTGTAAGTCTATCACATAGTGAGTGATATCAGTATTATAGGAAATGCTGATCATAAGTGAGCAAGAGGTGGAAATATAACTATTGTAAGATGATCAAAAAGATGTTGGAGGTTTTCATTCAGAAACTCTGTAAATGGAAGTTTAAGAGTACAATTAGGTAATTTCCAAATAAAAGGACTTTACATATACTATTTGGCTATGTGGAAAAGTATGTGAATCAACAATGATTATTTCGGGTAAATGTTGTTAATATATGTTTCTATATCACTTTACTTTGAGAGTATAATAATGATATACTGTACGTAAGAAATTGTTGTTTAGAAGAAAACATTTAAGATAGGTTTTTTCCTAAGTTTTACATTATTTATTGAAACGTTGTTTGGATTTTTGAAAAACAATCATTTTGATTGTGTATTTTTTGTGCCCGCTGTCATATGATGAGTAGTATTGAACTCACTGTTTTTAGTGAAAATCAATATATTCTGAGAACAGCAAAAATAAACCATATAACATGTTGTACAAGTTAATTTGTATTGTCAAATATATATTATACTCCCCTTGTCTCACGTTCACTCACCTTTATCCACTCTCTATCACCCCTCTTTACTCACCCTCACTGCCCTTCTCTCACCATCCCTCACCCCATTCCCTTACTCCGCTTCCCTCACTACACCTCATTCCCCATCCTTCACTCCCCTTCCCCTCACTCCCCTCCCCCACTCATCTTCTCTCAGTCCCTCTGCTTCACTCCCCTTCCTCTCTCTTCCCTTCTTTCGCCCCCTCAATCATTCCCCTTCCCTTTCTGTGTCCTTCACTCCTACTTTATCTCTTAGTACCCTTTTATGACTTTTAATCTCATGCCTTGTCTCTTGTATTTTGAAATATGTATTATAAAATGTATAACCTATTTTTTTTCCTCTTTCACTGTTTTTAAATTTAGTAAAAATATGTAATTACGTTTACATTACTTATAAGGTAAGATTGTCAAACAAAATTTTGTTTGTCATCACTCTTTTCCCCAACCTCACTGCTCTTCTCAAACCCTCCCTCATCCCCATTCCCTTACTCTGCTTCCCTCACTTATTTTGATTCCCCATGTTTACTCCTCTTTCTCTCACTCCCCTCCCACTTTCACCTTTTCTCTGTCCCCCTGCTTTACTTCCATTCCCCTCTCTTCCCTTCCTTCGCTCCCTCACTCATTCCCCTTCCCTCACTCACCTTACTGCACTTCACTCACTCCTTCTGTCACTCCCTCTGTCCTCTCACTTCCTCACTCCCTTTCCCTCACTCCCTCTCTCTTAGCCTCACTCTCTCCATCCCCTCACTCTGTCACTCCTCTTGCGTTATGGTTACTCCCTATGACTCACCCACACTCCCTCACTTACCTTTCTTTGGTCCCTCACTGAGTCCCCTTCTGTCACTCCTTCTTTCACTCCCTCTGTCCCCTCACTCCCTCACCCCCCTTGTCATACCCTCACTCGCTTTTATCCACCCTCTTTCACTCCTCTTTACTCATACTCACTGCCCTTCTGTCACCGTCCCTCACCCCTGTTCCCTTACTCCACTTCCCAATTTAAAAAAAAAAATTTGCAGAGTAAGCGCTGGGTGCGCTTACATGTGCGTTTACAGGTACGCGTACAATGAGTGCACCACATTGAAAGAAAAAATGACACAATATATAAGGAATATAGCTCTTTTTGGAGAATTGGGGGTAGTTCTAACAAGAACTTTTTTTTCTTCTTTTTTGATTTTATATTTATTTTGTACATTTTCTTAACGATTTTATATTTTTTTGTATTTTTTAGGGGAGAAAAACAAAATCAGGGAATCCAAAACTGCTCAACAGGAGCAAAAAAAAAGGGGAAAAATTAGTGGTGGGTGGAGCAGCGGTGTTCTTCTTTTCTTCGAACAATAAGTTCTATGCTCTGCTCCCCATAGCAAAGCAGTTCGTCGCAGTCCTTGCAGACAGTTTGAGATCTGCAAAGACCGGCTGCACGTTTGGAATTAGTCTTGCAGCTTGTCTTCCTGAAGGTGTTGCTCCACCAGTCGAGGTGCTGCTGCCATCTGTTGGGGGATTGCGTGCCAGGTCCCTGACACTCTCCCTCGCGTAATTGTTGGGGTGCCTCCTCCCGACATGCCTAATTAAGGTGGCGTTGCCAAAGCTGTACTTTTTGGAGGGGTTTCCACGTGACAAGATGGTGTCACAGATTTTGCAGCACACCTTTGCAGCATTTACCTTTTTTTCACCTTCGGGGTAGGTAAAACATTTCCATATAAAATGTTCTTTCACTTTGCGCCGAGGAGGGTTCTCTGGCAAAAACTCTTCATCAGAGTCACTGCTGGGTCTTTCAGCCATTCTTCAAAAAAAGAGATGTTGGAGAAGAAGCAGGGAACAGCTCTTGCTCTCTCCAAGGTCAAAGAGGTAGTGAGGGAAATGGGTGGGGGCTTTCAATAGTTGGAAAAAAAACTGTTATGAACCAATAAAAAGTGTTGTTTTAAGGTCACATGGCTTGACGCGCTTACGCTACGTGATCCGGGGCGCTTACGCGCGCGCTTACGCGGCACGTACGTCGGCGCTACCGGAAACGCTTCCGGGGGCGCGTACGAGGCGCGTCACAATGACGTTTTGCTCAATTTTCAGAAATGCGTTTAAAGTTAAAGTACGGTTATTAAAAAACAAAAATAGTACTTTTTTGAGTATGCCACTAAATGTCTTGCATTGTTATTTACTTTAAATACATAAATATATATTTTTTCGCTCACGGGAATTGCGCTCACGCTACGTTTACGGCTGCGTTTACGGGTGCGCGCACCCTGAGCGCTCCAGGGCTTATATATTTTTAAAAAACAGGAAAAATGCATTAAAAAATTAATATTACAAAAATATAGACTATTGGAATAATTTAAAAAAATTATAATAATTCATAGCTATAAAAATTAGTTATTAAACAAACTTAATAATTCTGTTAAAAAACCATAGGTTTCAAACTTGTTATAGTTAGGAATTAGCATTTAAAAAACCTTTGAAATTCACTGAAAATACCATAGGTTTGGCACTCGTTATAGTTCGGAATTAGCATTTTAAAAACCTTTGAAATTCACTGAAAAAACCATAGGTTTCACCCCAGTTATATTTAGCTGAACATTTTACTCATACAAAACCATTGAAATTCCCACGTTATAGTTAGTTGGACTCACTATAACTCGCGTGCCCGCAATCCACTGCTGATGATGTCACATATTACATCATTCATGACATGGTCAGTGACATCACTGATGACATCACTGATGACATCTCAAATGATATCACTGATGACATCTCAATTGACATCACTGATGACATCACTGATGACATCATTCATGTGATAATACGATGCACCTCCTCACACTCTAATCTAACCTTTGATACACCCAGTGTTAAATACAGACTACCATCCTTGAAACCATTGACACAATAATACCAGTTACTACATACGCACTCACTGATTCCTAGGTCTACACACACATCCACTCATTCACCCATACAATCACTCATACATACAGTCACTCATCAATACAACACGATCATATGCACTCATACACCTATACAGACACTCACACACTGCCACTCATCCATGGAGTTGCTCACACACCTAGTCAGTCATGCAAAGAATCAATTACACTCCCATTTCATCATCTATACAGTTATACACACAACACCTTACTTATTCAAACATATACTAACACATACTTACTCTCTTATACAATCACTGATACAAGTACACATTGATCCATACAGCCACTTGCACAATCACTGGCACTCATGTATAGTCATTTATATATGCCAACTCTCACATGCACTGTGTTTTACATATGTACTTACTTGGACATGTAGCACTGAGATATCCATTCACTCACCAACACACACATCCACACAGTCAACCGCCCATACAGCTGTTTCCACATGCACTCTTGAACCCACACATATAGTGAATCAACTGCTCACACATCTATGCACAGAGTCACACACCTCCCAGCCACCCACACACAAACTCAGCGTCACATACAAATACTTGGGCAACCAATCAATAACCCATATAGCCACTCATATAGCTACTGATCAACACATGCAGCAGCTTACACAACAACAGACATACTGATGCACACATTCAGACAGTTTAGTCACTAACCCATGCATTCAGTAAGAAACATTTAATCAGTCACTCATACAGTCAGTCACGCACCTACTAAATCCTTCATCCAGACACTTATACATCCACTCATTCTTCAATATGTAAAACATATTTAAACTTTACAGAAACACGCAGTCACTGGATGATGTCATCAGTGATGTCATTAATGATGTCATCAGTGATGTCATCAGTGATGTCACTGACCATGTCATGAATGGTGTAATATGTGACATCATCAGCAGTGGATTGCGGGTGCGTGAGTTATAGTGAGTCCAACTAAGTATAACATGGGAATTTCAATGGTTTTGTATGATTAAAATGTTCAGCTAACTATAACTGGTGTGAAACCTATGGTTTTTTCAGTGAATTTCAAAGGTTTTTTAAATGCTAATTCCTAACTATAACGAGTGTCAAACCTATTGTTTTTTCAGTGAATATAGATATAAATATATATATATATATATATATATATATATATATATATATATATTATCTACTGGCGGTCGCCAGTAGATAGTTATAGTTAGGACCTATTATCCAGAGGAAATCCGCAACATTCTATTGACAATAACTTTGGCGTCGATTGATGAATCTGCTGGAAATTTTCCAAACTTTTGGCCAGCTCAGTTCCGCTCCTTCCCTTAAAATTGGGGGTGATTGGTCAAGCGGGGCCGAGAAAAGTGGAGGGTCCCAAAACGTGTTTTCCCCATGCAATTTCCCATAGGACCTTTAGACACTGCTACAGCCCGAACGGCTGAACAGATTTACACCAAATTTGGCAAAGAGATAGTCCTCAGTTCAGACTTGTGCCTTTTGCTTATTTGGTGTAAATCCGTTCAGTAGCTCTTGAGAGAATGACAGTTAAAGTCATTTATATATCGATGGGCGCGGTGGATCCAGAGTACTATCAGCTTACCCTACGCGCAGCCTACAAGCACCCTGCCGTGCACGAGCTGAATGCTCATTGGCTGACAACTGTCAAAATCAGGAAGTGTTGGCAGCCATCTTAAGAAAAGAAAAACAAATGCCGCAAAACGCGAAAAGGGGGCAGAGTAGACACACCCTGACCCCCTAGGCCTGCTCAGGGGGTCCCACAAGGTGGGCCAAAACCCGGGGGCATTTTTGAAAAAAAGTGCGGGGTCCCAATCCCACCCACACTGCCCGGGGGAACGCCACCCCTGGGGCTCTAATTTAAAATATTCGGGGGGCTCACGGGCCCCCAGCAGCCCCGGGGACCGCCACTCCCGGGGCTTTAAAATGTTAACTGAGGGCTGTGAGGCCCCCCAGAGGCCCCCCCAGCCCCAGGGACTGCCACCCCCCAGGGCTTGATTTTGATGTACGGGGGGCTCACAGGGCCCCCCACAGCCACGGGGACCACAACCCCCTGGGCAATTTTGAAATGGGAGGGAGGATCTCAGGCCCCAACAGCCTTAGGGTCCACCACCCCCGGGTCAAGAATTAAATGTATGCGGGGGCGCACGGGGCCCCCCAGCAGCCCCGGGGACCACCACCACCCCCGGGGCTTTAAACAAATGAGTGGAAGGGCTCTCAGGCCCCCCCCAGCACCAGAGACTGCCATCCCCTGGGGCTTAAGAAAATTGGGTGGGGGGCTCTGAGGCCCCCCAGCCCCGGGGACCACCACCCCCAGGGCTTCTAAAAAATGTGGGAGGGGGCCATCGTGGCCCCCCTCCTGGAGCCCTCAATGGCCCTGTGGGCCACCACCCCCCTGGGCCGGCTCCTGCCGTGTCCCGGGGTGCCCACCCCCGGGACACTGCTGTATGCAATGGCAGGGAGGGAACCTCGCGGCTCTCACCCTGCCATTGCAAACTGCTTTGTTTCATTGAAGCGAGAGCAGGGAAACCTGCTCTCGCTTCAATGAAGCAAAGCAGATTGCTTTTCCATGTGGGGAGCAGCATGTTACCTGCTCCCCATGTGTAAAAGCAATGCCGGCTCCCGCAGGACACGAGGAGCCGGCTGGGACCGTGGGGGGATTGTGGACCCCACACGGTCCCCAATGAAGAGGGCAAGCCCCGGGGAATGGGGTCCCAAGGCTACAAGTGGCCCAGGAGGGGGGCCACGCGGCCCCCCTCCCCCATAAAAAAAATAATCAAAGAATGGCCGGCCCCGAGGTATGGGGTCCCTGGGGCCCGGAATTGGCCACAGGAGGGGGGCCACGTGGCCCCCTTTCCGTACATATATTTTTACAATTTAATTTGGGGGTGAGGCCCTGGGGGATGGGGTCCCCAGGGCCCAAAAAAGAAAAAAGAAGGGGGGCTACGAAGCCCCCTTTATAAAATATATATTTTTTTTTAAACGGGAGCGGGACGGATGCCACGCCCCCTTATTGCATCACTCTGCAAACGCGCCCCCTGGTGCGTTTGCTGAGGGGGAACAAATTCCCCTTGAATATTGGGGGCCCCTGGAGTCCAACTAGCCCACCAGGTACCTCCAGTATGAGCCAGGGAGCTGCGTGCAGAGTGGTGTTCTGAGGCCACGCCCCTTTTTACACCTCTCTGCAACGCAGCTCTGTGGCACTTACTGGAGGTAGCTGTTGGGCTAGTTGCACCCCAGGGACCGTCAGTATTCAAGGGGAGTTATTACCCCAACTTAAAATGCGCCATGGGCGCGTTTGCATAGTGGTGAAGGGAAATGGCGGGGCCTGAGTTCACATGTGTGCAAACGTGTCCTGTGACATGGTTTAAGTTGGGGAATTAATTCCTTGTCAATATTGAGGGTCCCTGGAGGCCAACTAGTCTACCAGCTATCTCCAGTAAGTGCTACGGAGCTGTGTTACAGAGTGTTGTTAAAAGGGGCGTGGCCTCTGAACACCTCTCTGCAACGCAGCCTCCTGGCGCATACTGGAGGTACTTGGTGGGCTAGTTGGCCCCCGTGGGATTTCAGGATTCAAGGGCACTTAATCCCGCAACTTAAAACGCACCACAGGGTGTGTTTGCACACATGTCTCCTCAGGCCCCGCCCCTTCCTTCACCATTGTAGAAATATTCCTCTAAAATCAGTCGAACTACGAATTCCGATTTATGCACCTGTTATCAGGAGAGAACCCAGTGCGGCATCTTTGAGCCCAGCACTTACCCTGAAAAGTAATACTAAGCGTAATTACAGTAACTTGTATTTCCTTCCATAGGAATCCATTGTGTGGTTTTCAGCAGAAAGGTTTCCAAGTGTTGATTTTTGGAACGTACAACTATTCCTCTAAGTCTGAGTAGCTGTGATGGTGAGTGAGTATCTGTTTGAGTGTGTGTGTAGGTAAGTGAGTAGGTGTGAGGGAATGTCTGTGTGAGTAGCTTTAAAGGTGAATGAATGGGTGTGTGAGTTGTATGGATGTGTGAATGGGTATGTAAGTGGTTCTGTTGGTATGTGAGTATTTGTGTGAGTTGCATGGGTGAGTGAGTAACTGTCAGTGGCTGTATGGGTAAGTGAGTGGGTGTGTGAGTATCTGTATGGATAAGTGAGTGGCTGTGTGAGGTTCTGTGTTGGTGATTGAGTGGGTGTGTGAGTGGCTGCAGGGTTGTATGAGTGGGTGTGTAAGTGTCTTTATATATGTATGACTGGATGTATGAGTGGCTGTATTGGTGAGTGAGTGGATACATGTGCAGCTGTAAGGTGAGTAAATAGGTGTATGAGTGAGTGGCTCTATGGATGAGTGATTGGTTGTATGAGTACAGATATCAGTCTGTGAATGGGTATGTGAGGGGTTGATTACTTATTAATTAGTATTGCGAATTGGCATAAGATTTTAGATTTCAGCGTCATTCAATGTACAGAAAGTGACCACCACCCCTTGGTTGCTTTGGTAGATATTAGTTGTAATGATGCAGATTAAGGTCCCATTGAATCTTCGTATGGAGATTATAGAGTTAGAGACAGAGGGAGACGCATCCACTAGGCCAAACTATCTCAATCCCCAGAAGCGGTGGTCAGAATTTACAAAAGTATTATTCCTTTGCTGGAGAGGGCATCCACAATTTCGGATAACCTTACCAACAACGTACATGGAGAGGATTTTGGAGAACTCCATCAGGAAATGGCTGCAGCTCTGATGGGCTTCTTCTTTAATCCTAAAATTATGAAGCCTAAAATTAATGGGGAGAAGAATCCGTGGTACAATAAAGGATGTAGGGTAGCAAAATGTACCCTCCTATCCACTCTTAAGGGGGGAGAAAAGTCACGCATTTGGGAAGCTAGGGCTGTTTTTAAAAACATTATCCTAAATGCAAAAAAAGAATGGGAAGAGGAAAGATGGGAATCTATTAAACTTGCACTGGAGGCAAAAGATGCAAAGACCTTCTGGAACCTGGTTCACACCGGGAAGCCAGAGGGAAAGACTAATTTGGACCCATCAATCTGTGAAGAAGCTTGGCGCAAACATTTTAAAGAACTTTATTCCGACTCTACAGTCGAAGCGAGCGAGCTCCCACTATGCCCTCTAAATCTTGTCCCTTCATGGGATATTCCACCATGCACCTTGGATGAGGTCCAATGGGCCCTTCTTAAGTTGCAAGGAAATAAAGCGCCTGGCCTAGACAGGCTCCCAGGAGACTTGTATAGGGAGGAACAAAAAATTTGGGCCCCATATTTTCAAGTACTTTTTAATGCCTTCTTGGGGGTTCACCTGCCCCCGCCACATGGTTGGGGGCAGAGATTATACCCATCTATAAAAAGAGATCACCTATGGAACCAGCGAATTACAGGCCAATAAGCCTCATAGATGTATCCCAAAAAATCGATGCAAGGGTTCTACTAAATCGCCTACAAGAATGGATGAGCGAACAAGACATTACTCCTTTACAAGCAGGATTCAGGGCAAATACCTCCACTATTGATCAGCTGTTTAGGCTCCAGTTATTACACTGGAAGTATGTTACACTAGGCGGTGGTAGTCTATATCTAACCTTCGTAGACTTGAAGTCGGCATTCGATATGGTGGACCGTAATCAGCTCTGGAGCATACTCTTGAGCTTGGGCGTTCCACCATATCTGTGCCACCAGTTTAGGCTTCTCCACGAAGGATCCTTCGCAAGAGTAAGGTATGGCAAGCATGGGCAACTGACCGCACCTTTCCCCGTAGAAAAGGGGGTTAGGCAAGGTTGCGTTTTAGTGCAGACCCTTTTCTTAAATGGGTTGATTGACGATCTGTTAACCATAAAGGACATAGACTGCCCGAAGTTGGGGACGCGAAGCTGCCCCGCCCTTGTGTTTGCGGATGACACGCTGCTGCTCTCAAAGTCATCCATGGGCATGCAGCGTGTCCTAAACGCGTTCAGTCAATTCTGGAAAAAAAGGAACCTCGTTATTAACATCAACAAAACCAAGTACATGGTTTTTAATGCGAACACCAGAAACTGTCCCCATCCATTAATGGAGGATCGACTCCTGGAAAGGGTGTCTGTGTTCGATTATCTAAGTCTTACATTAAATGATAAGATGGGCTGGGGTTCACAGATGGATAAGGCCAATTTGAGACTCACGCAGGCCATTGGAGGCATTCTCAGAGTGCAAAATAACTGCGCCATAAAAATGATAGCCCCTCTTCTGGAAATCTACAAGGTCCAGGCATGGGCCGCATCGTTATACGGGGCAGAACTATGGGGTCACAGGTTCTGTAATTCCCTAGCTCTAACAGACAATAATTTCATTCGACAAATTTTGACCCTCCCAAAATTAACACCCTTAGTTCCCCTCAGGATGGACCTTAATATTCTCCCTATATCCGATGTGGCAGCAATTAGACCGCTGTTATACTGGCGGAGGTTGTGGAGCACTCCTGAGTTGGGGTGCTATAGGGAGGAACTGAAAGGGGTAATGAAATTGTTGGGGGCTGGTAGCATTCCATGGTTATCTTTTATTAAGAACTCCTTTTGTGCAATAGGCATGGAAAACCTCTGGTCCAATCCGGAGGATGCATGCTTAACAACATCAAAATCCTCATTGAAAGCTGCGGTTAGGGAGTACAGAATGACAGAAGCCCTAAGGTCATCCACAACATCAAGTCTCACATCTGAAATCCTTGACTTCAAGTGCCACTATGAATTTGAAAAGGTTCTAGATTCTATTCAGCCATTATTAGCCCAAAAATGTTTCCTCCAATTCAGATATGGTACTCTACCTTTTTTTTCATTTGCCAACAAGTGGGCTGGAGTACCAAAACGATTTTTCCCTGGATATTCTGAAAAGGAGGAAACAGTCGCGCACGTAGTCCTTTTCTGCGGGGCTAACAATCTGCCCAGGCAGAAATGGTTAATACAACTGTGCAGGAACCTAGGAATTAGGAATCACTTAGACTTCTTCAGGATTCTAAGAACTGATTCTAATCCCTTATACGTGGTTGCAATAACAAAGTTCCTATTTGCCATGTAGCTGATTCGCATAAATCTTGTATAATGGTGTATGTCTTCAGTTGGGATGGTGCTGCTACCTTTTAGGAGTATAGTGTCCAACCCCTAATTGAGTCCATGACTAGAGCAAGTATAGTATTTTCCCTTCCTACTGCCGTATGTGACCTGGTGATTAAATCTTTTTTGTACTTAGGATTTTGGAATTGTAATTATATAAAATTTTTAAGAAAAAGGTTTTTAATATTTATGTATTTTAACTTTTTAATGATGTTTGTTATCTTGTATGGATTTTGCCTGAATTGCTTCTGACTGACACATACCCTTCCTGAAACCTACCCTCATCATGAAACCGAAGTAATTCACTGTACTTTTATGGTATGAAAAAATGCAATAAAGTTTTTTGAATGAATGAATGAATGAATGTATAATGTAATTATAATGCAATTTAAAAAATAAAATATCTAAATATAAATAGTTTTAAAAAATTTAGTAAATCAGTATCAAAAAAATAAATATAAGAATTGATACATTTAAAAGTTGTCATTTAAAAAAAACTTTGCAATTCACTGAAAAAACCATAGGTTTCAGACATGTTATAGTTAGGATTTAGCATTTACAAAACCTTAGAAATTCACTGAAAAAAACATAGGTTTCAGACATGTTATAGTTAGGAATTAGCATTTATAAAACCTTTCAATGAAAAAACATAGGTTTTAGGGGTGTTATAGTTAGTTGAACATTTCACTCGTACAAAACCATTGAAATTTCCACGTTATAGTTAGTTGTACTAACTATAACTCGCGTGCCCGCAATCCACTGCTGATGATGTCACATATTACATCATTCATAACATGGTCAGTGAGATCACTGATGACTTCACTGATGACATCTCAAATGACATCACTGATGATATCATCCACGTGACAATCTGATACACCTCATCATACACTAGTATAATCTTTCAACACTCATTATAAAATATGGAGTACCATATTTGAAACCATTGGCACACCAATACAAGTTTCTAAAAACCCACTCAGTGAGACCTACATCTACCCACACATCTAAACACTTACCTATGGATTCACTCATACATGCTAACAAAGATCCAAAGAACACTATTAAATATTCCATTCCATTCATAAACTTTATTTGACAGTTAAGTCATAAAAGTGCAACATAAAAACATTGGTTATGATTCAACAATATAAAAAAATACATTTTTAAAACCAGTCGAATAAATATTTAAGATACAATTAAATCTTTTGATAACTATCGAATAAATTATTAAAAGATTACTCTTTTCTGAAGAGAAAGATAAAAAACAGTCAATAATTCATTATACCAATTGAGGCATAACTCTAAAAGGGTGCCAAAATCTGGCCCAGCCAAGGGAAACTCATCACACTAATCAAATAAATAGGGCAGCTATAACACGAGATCATCATAATACTTGGGATGTCATAGGCAGAGGTGTCGCTAGCTACTTGGGACAACATTTTCAAACGGATTGACCATGCTCAGCTCAAATACTTCGCCACAGCTATTGCTAAAGGAGGAGTGGGGTCTGAACACAAGAATCGCAAGCCCTCTGCATATGTTCTGATGCCCATCGCCTCACAAATAGGCTTTTTCCACATACTACGTGGTGCAGCATATAGTGGACAAAAGAACAGTATGTGGCCTACTGTTTCTCGTTATTCAAAACACCTACAGCATCTATCATTAATAGCCCCCCCCAATTAACAAGTGAATTCCCGGGTTGGGAGAGTACCCAAAATAAGTTGAAAATACAATTTGGGATCATATGGTTTTTCAATCAGATCCCAGTATTTCTCAAACACTGGACAGGACTTAAATTTAAAAAAACGACCAGTAAGATGGGTAGAGAGACCTTGAGAACGCGCTGATGTAAAAACAAATTCCCAATACCTTCTTTTTAACATTTTTTTAGAGGGAAAGACTGCGTTTAAAGGATCATCCCAAAATTCTGACATATCTAGCTTCACTAACAGGGATCTGATCTCCTCAACCATTTGATTTTGTGGAAGGAGTCAGTTTTTATGACATCCATAAGGCCGTTGGCATAGTGTGAGAGTTCCTCTGTACACCATACCCTACGCAAATATAGTAGAGGACGAAGCTTGGCTAGATCTTCCATAGTTTTCTTACTGAGATCCAATAATAATGGTCTCAGGGGGGTACTTTGAGGGAGACTTGTAACTTTGCGTAGGAAAGCATTTTCCAACAAGGTCAGACACTTTAGGTTTTCGAACCCCCACAGCTCTGCTCCGTATAGGGCCAAGCTCAGTACCTTCATTCCGTAGATATCTAGCACTGGGCTAATCGGTTTGGTTAGGGAAGTTTTAAATTTGGTTAGAAGAATACCAGCTTGCTGTTTATGCGTCAGAACAGCCAGATCGACGTGGCTATTCCAACGCATATCCTTCTGTAAAGTAACACCCAAATATGTAAAAGCTTCAACCTGTTCCAGGGCAATGTATTCATGTATACGCTACCTCTGAAGGATTTGTGTTCATTGAAGGACATGAATTTGGTCTTAGCAGGGTTTATTTCTAGGCCGCGCAGATGACAAAATTCTTCGAATCGCTGTAGGGCCTTCTGGAGACCACTCAGTGTTTTTGAAATAATCAAAGTATCATCCGCAAACATGAGGATTGAAATACGGGTGCCTGCCAGTACCGGGGCATCCGTGGGGGCCAGGGAAAGATAGTCAGCCACCCCATTGACGAAGAGCGAGAAGAGGGTAGGCGCCATAACGCATCCCTGTCGCACTCCTCTGCCAACTTCACCCTGCGCCCCCCACCGGACCCGGGCAAAATTATCCTCATGTAGCCGGATGATGAGGGTCAACAACTCCGGGGCCATCCCCATCTCTCCCAAGACTTGCCATAATTTACTATGCGGTACTAGGTCAAAAGCTGCCCTTAAATCAACGAACACAGCATACAAGGCCCCCTTTCCCAAAACCACCATCCTCCAGTACAGAGTGATAAAGCGAAAAACTTGGTCAATCATAATGGTTAGGCGGCGTAAGCCAGCCTGCAGGGGACTCAAAATATCGTTATCATCTATCCAGGCCTGCACCTTACACAAAACTAATCTACCCATAATCTTCTGTAGCAAGTTAATTAGGCTAATTGGCCTATAATTGCCTGCAACAGACTTATTTCCCTTTTTGAACACCTGAACGATTTCCGCCCCCTTCCATGAGGGGGGGACATTGGCTCCTTGGGCGATTGCATTTGCAATATGGGCAATATATAATCGCGAGACTTGCTTATCATTTACAAAAACATCAGTGTGGATGCATTCCATGCCTGGTGCTCTACCCCCAGTTACCGCATCTAATGCCTTGTCGACGTCTTCAGGAGTAAAAGCCACCACATCATAATAGGTATATAAAAATGATCCATGGATATCTTCATTGCACTGTATTGTATTGTATATTGATTTGTATAGCGCAATTGCTGCCCCATGGGCGTCCAAGCGCTGAGTATGTAGACAGAGCTGGGCAGTGCAGAAGAAGTTAGGACTCGGTGGACCTTGCAAACAGAAGGGTCTTCAATTGTTTGCGGAAGGAGAGCAGGTTCGAATTGGACCGGAGTTGTAAAGGAAGTGAGTTCCACAACTGCGAGGCGTTCAGGGAGAACATCCTGCCTCCGGTCCTAGCTCGCCTAACTTTGGGTACCACAGCCAAGAAAGCTTCCGTGGAACGAAGATTTCTGCTAGGGTGGTAGAGGGTGACTAAGTTGTCATTGATTGCTGGGCCTGTCTTCCAGAAGGCCAGGTGGGCAATGCATAATGCCTTAAATGCCACTCTCTGCCTCACCGGCAGCCAATGCAAACTTTTTAATCCGGATCTGGCTGACTGAGTGCATGGGATCTGTAGCAAGGTACGGGCTGCACAGTTCTGTACCACCTGCAACTTTCGTAAGGTCATCTCAGGGGCTCCCACGTAGAGGGCGTTATTAGAATCTAGCCGGGACTGAATCAGGCCTTGTACTGCCACTTGTTTGGCTTCCATTGGCAGAAGGGGTAGAACTTTCCTGAGTGTTCTGAGTAGGCCGAAACATGTGGCAGACAGTGGTGAAAGAGAGACTTTTGTCCAGCCATACTCCCAGGCTTTTTACACTTTCCTTAGGGGTAGGAGGGGTGCCCAGGCAGGGAGGCCATAGGGAGATGAGTGGCACTGGTGATACTGGGCCCAGGAGCATGAGCTCAGTTTTATCTACATTGAGTTTTAGAGAGGAGATTGTCATCCACTCCTTGACATCCTCTAGACATTTCATCAGGCCTTCCGAGGTTTGTCTGTTGCCCTCTTGAGCCAGAGAAACCACTAGCTGGGTATCGTCGGCATACGATATGATCTTAATACCGTGCGGTTCGACGACCCCAGCCAGTGGTTTCATATATATGTTAAACAACGCAGGGCTTAAAGAAGAGCCCTGCGGAACCCCACAGCTCAGTGATTTGCTGGCTGACACTATTTCCCCGTCAAAGATCTGAAAAGATCTGTTTGTCAGGAAGGAGTCAAGCCACCTCAGTGCATCCCCTGTTACTCCGATGTTACGTAGACGGTTCAGCAAGGTGGCATAGCTGACCGTATCAAAGGCTGCACTTAAGTCAAGGAGGATCACTGCCACTGATCCTCCTTGATCTAGTATCCTGCGTGATTCTTCGGTAAATACTAACAAGGCGGTTTCAGTTCCGTGCTTAGGTCTGAAGCCTGTCTGGGTCATGTCCAATAGCAAGTTGTTCTCAAGAAATTGAACTAACTGGGTGTTTATATACTTCTCCAAGACCTTACTTACCCAGGGGAGCAGTGAGATAGGGCGGTAACTGGAGTGATCTTCTGGATCAAGATTGGTTTTTTTTAACAGTGCCCGTACCATGGTTCTCTTCCATGCAGTGGGCACTGTACAGGAGGAAATGGAAGAGTTTAAAAGATCCAGAATTACGGGCAGGGTGGCTTGACTTGCCTGTAGCAAGATCTCCGGTGGAGCTGGGTCACGTGGAGAGCCAGATTTGACTTGGCGTGCCAATTGATTAAGGGTGTCAAGGTCTAATGGGGGTAAATGTTCAAGATTTGGCTGGTCTGGGGGAGTGGGGTGTCTCGAAGATGTTTGGTCGGCTGCTCCTGGATTTGTGGCTGCTATTGGGAAGAAAGAGTAGATCTGGGTAACTTTGTTATGGAAGAATTCCGCTAGCTCATTGCACTGTTCTTGCGTTTTTGCCAAGGGAGGAGCTGTGTTCACTTTAGTGCATTTTTTTACCAAGTGAAAGATTTCCTTGGGTTTGGATTTGGCTTCCATGATTTTGTCCGCAAAGTAGGTGGCCTGGGCCGTCCTGACCCCATCTCTGTAGGCCTTGATTGCCTCTCTATATTGGAACTTTTTTTCAGGTAGAAAATCATCGCTACTCCTAGTGTACTGTGGCTTAAAATAGTCGACCCATAGATGCTGAGCCACATTATTCTGAAGGCGATCCGGGCAACCTCCCCTATCCAACTTAAATGTGTCCCAGAACAATTTGTGATTCTTAGCCGCACATGCATCTTTAAGTTCCTTCCACTTAACCTCATCCCAAAGCTTTTTTGCCTCCAACTGGGTTTTCCTGTAACAACCCCGAGCTGCCCTTACTTTACATGCATCCTTCGTTCTTAAGGCCCTGCCAAGGCTGGCCCAAGCTTGTCGGCAAGCCTTGTTGTACCACCCAACAGGTTTCTTACCCTTTTTGGTCCTGTTTGTACTTGGCTTACAATAGTAAGAATTTAAGCGGTCAAAAAGTTTAGTGTGGGCATCAATCACAAAAGAGTGAGAGTCCACACTAATGTCACTAGACCCCAACGCGACTAATGCATTAGTTACATTAATTTTTAATTGCAGCCAGAGTTTCAGGATGGTCAGCGATTATACTCCACTTTAAATGGTGCATGTTGTTGGCTAAAATAAGATCTGGCGCTATAACATCCTGTGGGGCTGGTGCACCCTCAACTAGAGACAAATTAAAACTAGAGGTAAGTGGATTATGGTCGCTTTCTATACGGCCAGTTACCACCATATCCATAAGATAATGCCACAGTCTTAAGTGAACAAGCAAATAGTCTATACGACTAGACCTGTGGCCATTATCGTATGTATTAATTCCCCGCCTATCTGATGGTGTGCGACCATTAGCTGCCCTCAAATGATTACCCATATACAGCCCCTTTAATTGAATGGCCGCCTCGGTCCATTTTTTTATAGGTGCCAACTCAAGACAGCGGATATCCCACCTGGAATCTTCCTCCTCTGTGAGGCATTGGTCGTCATGCCCTAATGGCTCAAAAGTTGTAATGAAATCCCCTGCTACAAGAGGCAAAGTGTTAGAGTGCATAATCGCTAGCAGCTCTTCCAATGCTGTTCAGATTTTTTTCCCCCTGGGTGGCCTCTTACATAGACATTAAAAATATCTAGGCTAATACCTGAAGAAGTACTGAATCTCACTACAAGGATATTGTTATTACATACAGGGCGTTGCTAAATATTACAACTTAGGTCCTGCCTAACCCATATAACTAGCCCACCAGCCGGGCGGCCCTTATCCTTCTTTACCGCTGGGACATAAAAGTTAAGATAGCCCAAGTGGAAGACAGGATCTACTGACCATGTCTCCTGAAAAAGACAGATGTCATTTTTTTCATTAAAATTGGACCACTCAGGTGAAACTAATTTAGGACCCAGGCCCGCTAAGTTCCAAGATACCAAAGAGTTAGTCTCATTCTTGTGAGACAAGCCACCACGGGAATCCACCCTACCTAAGGAATTACATTGCCTATTTACATTACCCGGCCCAGAAGGTGGGATCAAAATTATTTCTCCCATAGGTGGATTTAGCAGTATCTCATCACACTGATGGACCAGATTGGTATTCCCTACTTCTGGTTCGATACCATTGGGTTGAGGGGATGATATCCCAACATTGCTGTTAATGCTACCCACAGTTGAATCTATTCTAGTTCTTGGTTTTCCCTGGATAAGCTCTAAGGGATATACCCTATACCTGGGCAAGGGAGACCGTCAATCGCAATCCTCCAACCCAGACAACCTGTATAATCTATTAAACAATCTTATTCCTCCTTCATTAACCAAGACTCTATCCCCCTAGCTGGCAACATATTTCCAGGGTTAAGGTGTAATGATGGATAAAAGTAGGTTAGGGGTAAGGAACGTATTGACGTAGCTGTGCTTGCCACAGGCCATTCACAAATGTGTTCCGCAGCCCTTCTGTCCCTAAAGTTAACGATTATACAGTCTTCCTCAATAGACTTTTTCCGAGGTACCACCCAATCTACAAGCCTTGCGAACAAGATTACAGCCGATACCTTCATAGGCAGTGGACGATTGAAGTTAAGCCAATGAATACACTTATTCTTGAGGTCCCTGTATTCCTCCCTTTTATCCTGGCATAAAGGAGGGACGCCCACGAGTACCACCACATAAGTGATAGATTCGGGAGGAAGATCTATACATGGTAATCTTTTTACTAGTGGCAGACAGGGGGTATCCAGATTCACTTGGATGTTATGTGGTACCACCTTGTTGACTTCCTCCATCACAGCCCCTCCAATCAACACAGGTTGGCTAGGAACAACTTGGTTACTCGTGGGAGGTAAAGGGGGGATATGCGATGGCACAACAGGATTAGTAGATTCGACAGTTTCAACAGTTTTGCTACTAATCAGCTGGCCATTAAGGTGGCAGATTTAATTTGGGTAGCCAGTCAAAATTATTTGATTGTCAAAAAGACCTTTGGCCCGGGTTTCAATCTGTGCCTGAGCCGAAGCAAATGACAGTTCAAGGCATACTAGTCTATTTTTAATGATGTCAAGTCTGTCATAGATAGGGAGACATGTTTTTTTAAAGATGGATTCCAATTTGGACCAGAAATCCAACCCAAGCTTGGCAGGTGTGACGAGGAGGGCGACGAGGAGGGCAGGAATGAGGGCCTCCTAGACGGATTGATGCTTATTAGATGCAACTATGGACCCTCACAGTCTCTCTCCCCACAGCAACCCGGTATGGCCTCGTTCGGACAGCCTGAACCTGAAACAGGACCGTGTTTCTTTAACTGGGCCGAGTTTGCTGGAGTCCCCACCCCTTTTGCTGACGTCACAGAGCTGAAGGAAGAAATTCCCGGGACTTCCAGAACTCAGGTGTGTGAATCACCTGGAGGAGCAGAGAGTCGAGAGAAGGAGGAGAGTATTGTGTGGAAGAAGACGGTTGCTGGAGAAGAAGAGGAACGGCTGCAGAGCTCGGGGAACACGCGAAGACCTGTGGAAATTCCAGTCCGAAGCGTAGCTGAGCCAGGAGGCCAACGACATCATGCTCCGCCCAGCCACCCGCCTGGAGACGTGTGGCTAGCACAGGTACGTGCTCGCATAGCGGGGTGGGCCGGAAGAAAAACGTAAATAGTGCCCCCCCCTGATCACCGGAATATCCCAGGCACTAAAACCCCAACCTGAGCACCGTCAACGCACAGACCCACAAGTCGCGTTTCACGGAGTGGTCCTCACCCCCTTCCCTGTGTGACCACGAAAGATAAGAGCTAATAGTCCTTTTTTTTGTTCTGTTTTATTTTGTTTATTTTCATTTGAACTCCACCTAAGAGTCGGGACATCCTGGAGAAGTACCAACGAGGAACCAGAGGGAGCGGTCCTGAGACGGATCACTAGGCGTCCCTGCCTTATTATCGCCCTAGCCCTACACAAAAGAAACTGCTTAAATAAATAAAATCACATCATATCACGGCATCTGCATCTCCCGTGTCTTCCTTCCCGCTTACAGCAGGTAACTCGTCACCAGGGGTCGAGGACAAGGTTATTGCTTCACTAGGGAGTTGACCTGAATCCGGACTATGGAGCACTGGTGGTATAGCGTTCTTATCGACTGTATTAACTTTCTGGATTTTGGCTTTCCTTCCTTTAGCATTTACGCCCCCACGTTACCTTTTAAAAGTTAGGTTTGACATTGGTTGGGTCAAACCCGGCTTAGAACTACATGCAGATCGGGTCTTAACGCATAAGGCCGGTGATCCAGGAGAAATACTAGTGGGTGGGTTAAATACATTTCTGGAGCTCAGTATTACATCCTCGGTTACAGGGAGGCAAGACAGGCTTCCAACTTGATGCACTACACAATTCCCCTGGCCTTCATTGTTGCAGCCTGCCTCAATGGTCTCTATAACATGAAGTTGTAACAGCGACCGAGCCTGAGCCAAGTTACCTAATGTTTTTCTAGAGCAATATCTCTCTCTGTCTGTACAATTTCATGGGCTAGGATCGAAGACGATCTTATTAGAAATTGGTCCAAGGTTCCCACTATGGAACCACCGAATATAGATTTTCTTCGTTTTCTGCCCATAGGAGAAGACATTTTATGGTACAAAATAGAGTCAATGCCTTGGGGTTGCTAGGTAATATAGGTCAATAACAGTTTGCAAAACGGTTTAAGCTTGCACTAACCTTTAAGTAGAGATGTTAGAGGAAGGCCCTGTCCCATCCTCATACGTTCTCGAACGGGTTCAAATGGGCCCGCCCTTGGCCCGAGCGGTTGAGGCTCCCAAAAATACTACTGGTGAAAGAAGAAGGGGCGGGGCGGTCTCCTGACGCCCCCGCGGCTCTCTGGGGCTTGCATTCCCTCTCACAGGCTCACCTACATCGACATTAAACACCAGCACACATCCTATTCACTTATGTAGTCATCCTACTCACTTATGCAAAGAATTGATCATACTTACATTTACTAAGCTACACTACTAAGCTACTAAGTTACACACTTGTACAAACACCACTTTATTTATTCATATAGATAGTAACTCATACTTAGTGTGTTATAAAATCACTATTACAAGTATACAGTTATCCATACAGTCACTCATACAATCACTCAGTCTTATGTATACTTATTTATATACATTAACAGTCACATACACTGCCTTTTATATTTCTACATGTATGTTGAGAAATATATTTACTCATCGCCACACCCATAAAGAGATTCACTCACCCAAAAAACTGTTTCCACATACAGTCTTTACATCATATACATACTAAATCAACTAGTTACACATCTTTGGAAAGTCACACACCTCCCACCCAAGCACACACACATTCACTATCCCATACAAATACTCACTTAACTAATTAATACTAATATTGACTTTCACACAACTAGTAACAAACTTATGCAGTAGTTTACACAACAAGAGATAGAATGATACAGATATTCACACGGTTTAATCACTATCCCATATATCTAGTGAGACACTTTAAATTAATCAATTAGACAGTCAATCACAGTGCTACTAAATCCTCCATCCAGACACTGATACATCCACTCAGTCTTCAATGCAGATTGCTATATATATATATATATAATACTAATTTAAATATCGAACCAAACCACATTCACTGGATGATGTCATCAGTGATGTCAGAAGTAATGTCATTTGAGATGTCATCAGTGATGTCATCAGGGATGTCACTGACTATTTCATGAATGATGTAATATGTGACATCATCAGCAGTGGATTGCGGGCGCGTGAGTTATAGTTAGTACAACTAACTATAACGTGGGAATTTCAATGGTTTTGTATGAGTGAAATGTCCAACTAACAATAGCACTCTTAAAACCTATGGTTTTTTCAGTGAATATATATATATATATATATATATATATATATATATATATATATATATATATATATATATATATATATATATATATATATATATATATATATATATATATATATATATATTACCTACTGGCTATCGCCAGTAGGTATATATAGTTAGGATTTATTCCCTATGGGATTTTTGAAAATTCTATGTCTAATAACTTTGGCGTTTGTGGACGGAATCGGCTGAAATTTTCAGGAAAATGGCACATTTTGTTTCTGAGCAGCCCTTGAAAATTTGGGGGGGTTTTGTCGAGGGGGGCCGAGAAAAAAGGGGGTCCCAAAACGCGTTTTTCCCATGTTAATTTCCATAGGGCGGTTGGACTCACTTTTAGCTCGAACGGCTGAATGGATTTGCACGAAACTTGGCAAAATTGTAGGGACTGTTAGCCCGATGTGCCTTTGCTAGGTCTCAATATATGTGCTCCAGTAGTTTTTGAGAAATTAACGTTTAAAACAAGATATATATCTGTAACAGCGCTCCAGGCTGCGCTCCGGTTCGCTTACTTTTCGCGAAACGGAACTTTGAGCGCAGAAAGCTGATTGGCTCTCCGGTGTCTGTCAACATTCTAAACAGTCCGGAGCGGCCGCCATCTTATCTCTCGGTAGGATCGAGAGAGAAGAAGAGGTGAAAAACGAAGGGGGAATTTAATGAAAGGGGCAAGGTATACCCCTCTTGACCCCCTAGGAATGTTGTTGGGGTTATTAAAGGGTCCCGTGGGGAAAATAAAAAAAAATGATTTTTCACGGTAGAAGCGCTTCACGGGCCGCGAACTGGGCCGCAAACTGGTAGCGAAACGGGAATTCGCCATTTTGTGCTTCGTTTTAATTAAATTACTAGGTATAAGGGGGTGCGGGAGACGTATCCTAATCCCCTATGTTTCATGAGGGTGGCTGAGGAGGCTCATATATGTTGATACATCTCTTCCAGCGGCTGTGCGTGAGCTTTTTATTTTTTTTGCTGCGTGACGTCTGTTAACGTTCGATTCGATGGAAATCAGGAAGTGTTGACCGCCAATTTGTCACTGCGATAAAATATTTTGTTATAAATGAATCCTTATTGATAAACATTGTCTGCGCCATCTTGCCTTTTTTCCAATGCCACAATTTTGTCGTGCACGGCAGCCATTTTAGATGCCAGGCTGGTCCCAGGCTATCACCTACCCCTGCGGATGTAGTTTATGGCCCCAGCTGTAGAGAATCCAGACATGCCAACCCTCCCGATTCAGGCGTGAGACTACTGATTTCAGTGCTAGTCT
The DNA here is from genome assembly GCF_964263255.1 of Lissotriton vulgaris. Lineage (NCBI taxonomy): Eukaryota > Metazoa > Chordata > Amphibia > Caudata > Salamandridae > Lissotriton > Lissotriton vulgaris. The sequence continues at coordinate 894,679,656 of NC_141691.1, read as the reverse complement.
CCCGCCTCCCGATTTCTGCAAGCAAAAACCCGGGGGCATATTACCAACAACTAGCGATAATTTTTGTCTCTAACTTGTTTAGAGACAAAAATTATCGCCGCACATCGGCGATTTTTATCGCAGATAAACCTTGCTATTAGCAAGGTTTATCGCAAATGCGATAAAAAACGGCCGCAATGCATGAATATCGCTGAAAAGTCAGCGATATTCATGTATTATCGAGCAAATGCTCTTAGCCATGTTATCCACCTCCCATTGGATAACATGGCTAAGAACTGCTCAGGGCACTATCACTGACATGCAAAGCGGGGCCCACGATGGTCGCTATCTCCTTTTAGCTGTCACTAACTGGTGTTAGCGACAGCTTGGTAATAGGGAGATAATTTTATCTCCGCTTTCTTGGCTTTTAAAGCCAAAAAAGCGGAGATAAACCCCCTTGATAATATGCCCCATGATTCCTCGGGGGTTTCAGCTGACAGGGCTTGGTATTGTGTTACGTGGTAATTCTTCCAAGAAACGTCAGAGGGTCGATCCAGGGGTTCTAGAAGGGGTGATAAACCATTTAAGCCTCATAAACAAGCGCATGGTCTTTTAAAGATCTGTGAAGTACTCGGGGCGGCGGTGTGTGTGTGTCCTCTTTCAGGAGCGGGCGGGGGGGGGAATGCCAGCAACTTCCAGGCTAGGCAGTGTTCAACACTTGCATCACCCTTTCTCTGCCTGCTATTGCGCTCCATGCTTCGGAAAGGTAAGAAAAAGAACGTGCATTTGAGTTTGAAATGTCCGATCCTGTAGCAGTACACTTGCAAAGCCCACACATGACAATAACCCGATTCAAGGCCTCATTCACCCGTTTTTAAAAAAATATATAACACTCCAACAAAGTAACATTATAAAACTTTATTAACTTTTAAATATAATGAACGGAACAAAAACTGTAAAAACATTTAAACATTTTTCACCAAAAAAAGCAACAATTGTCAGAAGCTGTCTTTTGTGCGAATAGTCCCAAGGCAGCACAACGTGCTGAGTTCTGGACGGCACCCAGGTGATGTCGCCTGGGTGCCGCACTGGTTTTGGTATCCTACAATGCTGCTCCGAAAATTGGCGTGGGGCGTCCCGGGTGGTGCGGGGGGAGGCCTCGTCAGTAGCGGTCTGTTGTACGAATAGTCCCAAGGCAGCAGAACGCGCTGAGATGTTGATGGCACCCAGGTGATGTCCAGTAAACTGCCGCACTGGTTTTGGTATCCTACAATGCTGCTCCGAAAATTGGCGTGGGGCGGCCCGGGGGGGGGGGGCGTGGGGGAGGCGGCGTGAACGGGCCTCCCCAGGTGGCGGCCATCCAGCTGAGTTGCGCCCGCTCTTGCGGCTACAGCGTCTCGCTCACCATGTTGTTGAGTTGCTCCCACTCTTGCAGTGCAGCGATAGGCGGCTGCCACATGACTCTTAAAATGGCGGACGGCTCTTCGGTTTTGGGCCTGGTCCACTAAAATGGCCCTGGGACACCTTGGAACTCGGACGCTTGCCTGCTAGGGCTTGGGCTCCATTCTCGAAAAGCGTCCCCTCAGCCGTGAAGATTCTACAAAAGTCTTGGGGGCCCTCGACTCCCGCAGGCTTCCGGTGGGGAGCGGCTGCCATGATTGCTCGCGGAATGACCACGACGGAGCCACGAGATGGTGGTGCTCTCATGCTGACGCCAGCTTCAGTCTGAAACATCCAGAAACAAGGTGGGGCTTTCATCGTTTTGGAAAAAAAAATGTTCTAAACCAATGAAAAGTGTTATTTTTAGGTCATATGACCAAGCCTTCCATCTTTAGGAAACCAAAAGTAAAATGAACCAATGAAAAGTTTTATAAACAAGTCACATGACCTGTTATGCGGCATAGGGCTACAAAAAGCGTAGAAAATCCGTTGGCACGTGAGGCGGCGTCAGTAGCGGACCGATGTGCGAATAGGCCGAAGGCAGCACAACGCGCTGAGATCCGGATGGCAACGAGGTGGTGTCCAGCAAATTGCCGCACTGGTCTGGCCATCCTACAATGCTGCGCCGAAAGTCGGCGTGGGGCGCCCCGTTGGCCTGTGAGGTCGCGTCAGTCAGTGGGGGCTGTGCGTCTCCCCCAAGATCGAGGCTCCTCGGCTGCAGTGCGGCGCCCCTTAGCGTTTCACTCGCCGTCCAACTGAGTTGCGTCCGCACTTGCGGCTACAGTAGGCCGAAGGCAGCACAACGCACCGAGATCAGGATGGCACCGAGGTGGTGTCCAGCAAATTGCCGCACTGGTGTGGCCATCCTACAATGCTGCGCCGAAAGACGGCGTGTCCAGCTGAGTTGCGGTCACTCTTGCGGTACAGTGACTCGAACGCGCCGAGATCCGGATGGCACCGAGGTGGTGTCCAGCAAGTTGCCGCACTGGTGTGGCCATCCTACAATGCTGCGCCGAAAGTCGGCGTGAGGTGCCCCGTTGGCTTATGAGGTGATGTCAGTAGTGGACCGATGTGTGAATAGGTCGGAACCAGCACAAGGCGCCAAGATCCGAATGGCAAGTCCTGGATGTTGAGTGCCATAGTTGAGAGTTCTGAGCAGTGCTTGTAAGACTGTCTGAAGCTTATTTGCACCTGCTGCAGCTTCACTATTGCCCTGGTGTGGCCAAAGGTCGCACATGACATAGGCGGCCGGCTCCCGAGGTCCGGCGGAACTTTTTTCCTTTTCTTTTCTGCTTCTTGTCCTACAATCCGTTTCATCTGAAAACACGACCAGGTCCCTGAATGTGTGCAGGGGGACGCTATTGAGTGAATGAAAATGGCGGCTTGACACAAAGCTGACTCACGCGTTGCTGTTGATGCTATACAGACAAAAATTGGTTTTCAGTTTGTACATTCTTCAGGATTTTTTTTCCATCCAAGGCTGATTGAGAGTTTGTAGAAAAATGGCTTCAGATTTTCCACATACTACTCTTCAACATTCTTCCTAAATGTAACAATGTGAAACTCACTAGGAGAACGGCTGTTTATGTTTCCTTTCAAAATGCTGCCAATAATATTTTCTGAATGGAAGACACCATCTTGTAGCATAAAGGGCCGAAAGGGGTTCTGGTCTGGCCGATGGTTGGTGGAGACATTTTGACTATATCTTGGACCTGCCCGGCCTCGCCCAAAATGGCGCCGGTATAAATGGGACTCGTAACTCCTTGTTGTGTACTGGTTGAACAACCTTGATATCACGAGATATGAATGCAGTTTTGATGCTCATGGCGGGCGGGGACGAGAATTGATTGAATATTTCGACATCCCTATTGATATTAAGTTCTGATGTGTTATTGATTACTGTACTATTGAAAGTTCGAATTAACGTCACCCATGGTACTTGCACGCAAATGTATATCTAGATAACTTTTTTGTAAGTGGCCCTGTCGTATTTTAATTACAAAATGTACGTCCACCGATTCCGCAACTGTTAGACACCTTAGTTCTTGCAACCTAATGGCTCGTTCGTTACGTTCCTCCATAATGTAAATGTCTCCTCATCATATACGATTCCAGTTTGCTCCGTGGCCGGCCCACGTGGTTATAGGCCCGTATTTGTATACTGACATTTTCACAATAAAGGTTTTTAAAACAAAACATGGTAGTAGTATTTACATTGGTAAAGTTTTTACTTTTAGTCACTGTTTTCGAATCAGTAAAAGGCAAGTGAAATAAAGTAGTCCAATTACATGACGGATAAAAGGTATAATATGTAGGAACGCAGTAAAGATAAATGGTCAAGGGCAGTTGTGTTTTTCATTTCTGCAACATAAAGTGATCGATAAGAATCTGATAATCAGGCGTATCGGCGACTAAGACAGCAGGCCGAGTCTCTTTTACTCAACGGCTCCGTCATGGAACGAAGAAACGCCCTTTTTCTCGAAAAAGGAATATATTTTACTTGCAGGACAGTTGTAAATTTTCCGGGAAAGTACATTAGCCTGGAATATTATAACATATGTTTAAAAAAAAATAATGTTCGAAAACAATAAAAAGCGTAATTTTTAGGTCATATGACCAAGCTTTTCATCATTAAAATAACAAAAGTAAAATGAATCAATGAAAAGTTTTATTAACAAGTCACATGACCTGTTATGCTTACGTTACGCGCTGCGCGCCGCGCCTCGGATCACTTCCGGGTGCGCTAACGCGGCGTGTCATATAACGCATTACGCGACAACGTAGGTCAAGAATATAGTCAAAATGTCTCCACCAACCAGCGTTCGGAACACAACCCCTTTCAGCAGTCCAAAAAGTTCTGTTAAATGACAACAGAGGGGACAGGCAACAAGAACCATCAGTCAAAGAGGGGAGGGCAAGTTCCTCTCTTCCGGGTCATGTTGGGGCGCTACCGGAACTGATCGAATTGGTAGTCTACAGTGTTTCTGGATGTTTCAGACTAAAGCTGGCGTCAGCATGAGAGCACTACCATCTCGTAGCTCCGTCGTGGCCATTCCACGAGCAGACATGGCAGCCGCTCCCCACCAGAAGCTTGCGGGAGTCGGGGGCCCCCAAGACTTTTGTAGAATCTTCACGGCTGAGGGGACGCTTTCGAGAATGGGACCCAAGCCCTATCAGGGAAGCGTCCGAGTTCAAAGGTGTCCCAGGGCCATTTTAGTGGACCAGGCCCAAAACCGAAGAGCCGGCCGCCATTTTGAGAGTCCTGTGGCAGCCGCCTATCGCTGCACCGCAAGAGCGGGAGCAACTCAACTACATGGTGAGCGAGACGCTGTAGTCGCAAGAGCGGGCGGTAAACAGCTGAATGGCGGAAGAGGCACAGTGTAGCAAAAGCGGGCGGAATGGCAACTGAAACGGTAAAGGGGCGCCCCACTACAGCGTGTCTTCAGGTCAAACGGATTGTGGGACAAGGTCCAGAATAGAAGAGTCATCAAAAGGCAAAAAGTTCCGCCGGACCCCGAGAGCCGGCCGCCTATGTCGGGGGCGATCTCAGGCTACACCGGTGCTATAAGACTTGGGGAGGGGGTCGGAGCCAAGTGTCTTCTCCGAGTCCATGGCCATCACACCGCCCCTCGGGGGCCTCCGTCAAGCTGTTTAGGAAGGTTTCATATCACATTGTTTTCAAATGCAGTCAGGTCCACAAACGACACTCACTTACTTTGAGAATAGTGAAGCTGCAGTAGGTGGAAATAAGCTTCAGACAGTGTTACAAGCGCTGCTCAGAACTCTGAACTATGGCGCCCAACATCCAGAACTTATGCCATTTGAGAATGGCAGTGACATTGAAGCAACTCAGGGACCAAAACCATTAACGTACTTTCACGTATGAAAATCTTACTTGGGGAGGGGGCAGGAGCGAAGCGCCCCCTCCCAGTCCGCGCCACCACACCGTATGTTGAAAATCTGAAGCCATCGTTCTACAAAGTCAACCAACCTTGGATTGAAAAATCTAGAAAAATGTACAAACTGAAAACCAGTTTTGGTCTGCATAGCATCAGTAGCAACGCTTGCTATCAGAGTGCATGAGTTTCATGCTCGATCGATTGAGCTAGCCGGATCGGGCAATAAAAAGTATAAAATAGTTATGTAAATAGTTATTTAATAAAATGTTTTACCCTGTTTCTTTGCTGGTGTGTTGTCTATATTTTTAATATTTGCATAGGGTTTGTCGTTATTTTGGGCGGGGTGGGTGACGGAGTCGAGCTGTCTTGCAGCCCTCATGGTGTGGAGCTCAGTTCATCTCACTATTTTCGTATTTCTCATGAAGGGTTGTTCCTAATATTTCTATTTTAGCGAGGTCAAAAAGAGATCCAATTAGTGGCCTACTGATTTTGCTCGATTACTTTTATTTTTTTACACGATTTTTCACTATCTGCAAAGACTAAACAGAGTATTGCGACTTTGTGCTTGTTTGTAAATAGAGAATGAACCAAAGAGAATCAATTGTAAAATAGTAAATGCTTGGATAACAATCAATCAAATGGAGAGACAAGCAGGTACGACGGATTACAACGGGGGTAAAGGTCTGCGTTAACTACCGTTCACTATCTGCAAAGAGAGAGTACTACTAAGAGAAAAGAGGGGAGGGGGGGTGCAGCGTTCAAAGCACATCAGCGTGCATAAATACGAAAATGTTTTTATCTATCACGTACTTGACATTTTAAAGCTTTTCATATTTGCTATTAAAAAACCATTGAAATTCACTGAAAAAACCATAGGTTATAGTCGATATATAGTTAGGAATTTGCATTTACAAAACCTTGAAAATTCAATGAAAAAACCATTGGTTTTAGGCCATATATAGTTAGGGATTTGCATTTACAAAACCTTATTTTACTCGCATAAAACCATTGAAATTCCATATATAGTTAGATGCGCTAACTATATATTGCGCACCCGCAATCCACTGCTGATGATGTCACATATTACATCATTCATGACATGGTCAGTGACATCACTGATGACATCACTGATGACAACTCAAATGACATCACTGATGACAACATCCAGTGACTGTATGTTTCTGTAAAGTTAAAATATGTCTTACATATGAAGAATGAGTGGATGTATAAATGTCTGGATGAAGGATTTAGTAGGTGCATGACTGATTGTATGAGGGAGTGATTAAATGTGTCTCACTGAGTGCATGGGTTAGTGATTAAACTTTTTTGTACTATGAATCAAATGCTGAAATAAATTTTGAAAACATTTGGAAAAAAATGCTATTGAGTAGCAATTCCCATTCTTGATTTGCTGTTCTGGATTTGGGTGGATATTGGTTTTCTGAACTATTCATATCAGTACTGGCATTTCTGTTTTGTTAGTTAACCAAACTAACCTGGCCAGTAAATCTCAGATGTTGTTTGCAGTAAGTAATCTTATATATGCTTCTGCCTCATTTATGGGACCGTTCTATACCATGAACAGGTAGTCAATGTACCTGTACCATGATACAATTTTGCAGGTCCACTCCTCATTCCTGGGGGCCCAGGCTTCCTGCTCCTCCCACCAGCCCATGAAGCAGGGCAAAGCAGTAACCCATTGCCGTACCATTCACTTGTCTAAATAGACTCCCAGAAAGAGAAAAATGTTGTTAAAGAGGCAGAATTCTATGAGTTCTAATAACATCGTATTATGCATTGCATGTTTCAATGGTCGTTTTCTCGGGAAGTAAGCCACAGCATTCAAGCCCTGCGTGTAATCAATACACGTATACAGGCTGGTAATGTCGAGTGTGATTAGACAATAGGAAGGTTGGAAGTCCAGTTTTTCGATATGTTCAATAAAGTCAGTTGTGTCCCTGATATATGATTTTAAACCAAGGACAGCCTCAAACAAAAAATGGTCTAGAAACCTCGAGAGATTTTCCGTTAGACTGCCCATCGATGAAACGATGGGCGGTCCAGGTGGTTTGTCCAAGTTCTTATGTACCTTGGGCAGATAGTAAAAAGTGGGTAGAATCTGATTAGTAGTTTTTAAGAACAGATATTCATCCAAGTCGAGCATATGTTTATCATGCCATTTCTTCAGCAATGCGTGTAGATTTTCAATGCTTTCATGATACACAATCCTTGAGGATAATTCGTAACAGGTTTCATCTCCTAATTGCCACATGGCCTCTTCCACATATTGTTCCCGGGATAGTAGGACAACATTTCCGTCCTGATCTGAGGGTTTACAGATAATGGTAGTGTCCTCTGCTAGATTTTTTATCGCCATCCGCTGGGTTTTAGTTAGGTTGTCCTCTCTCTTGGTTGGTGATTTTCTTCCCTTGAAGGCCATCAACTCCTTGATGACCAGATCCGAAAAGGTATCTATCGCAACCAGAGGCATCTGAGGTAGAAACTTAGATACCGGCTTCAAGCCGCTACTCGATGCCTCTTGTTCAATTGCAACTCTGGATAGTCTTTGGGTTAATGTTGTGGTTGAGGCACTTGTTGCCATGGAGCTTTCCTGTCGTAGGTCTTCCAACAGCTCCAATGCTGTCAAATCGTTTACGTTTAAGAGATCAGTCTCTCTTTGATTAATCCTCAGGAGCTTGGCTTCTTTAGATGTTGGTTTGATCTTATAAAATGCGTGCAATTTCAATTTGCGGATGAATTTGAATAGATCTATTCTTGTTTGGATGTATTCCATATGGTTATTGGGACAGAAGGTGAGTCCAAGTTTCAGCACTGACTCCTCACTAGGTGTTAGTATTTTGTGTGAGAGATTTGTGATTGTTAGTTAGTCCTTATCTTCTAACATCTGGATCCTCTTTCACTTCTTGTTGTTCTCATTGTTTGATTTGGTTTGGCTCTTCCCCTTCCGGCCACCCCTTCTGGTTTTCCTCCGTCCTCCGGGGGTTTGTTCTTTCCTCCCCTCAGCCAGGTTTGTCGGATAATATTGAATTCCTGTTGAAAAGGGGTCTTTGATGGCCCCCTGGAAGGGCCAGCCAATTCCTCACCAGATTGCTCTCCTTCTGTTACATCAGACTCTGAGGTCTCAACTCTTGGTTGTGCCTCTTCTCTTTGTGTTTTATTTTTGTTGCCCAGCTCTTTGCGAGTCTGCTCGTATCTTTTTGCAAAAGCTAGGACCCTTCCCATTGCGTAATCCCGTTCATTGCGATCAAATTTCTGTTGTTTACGGACTTTGATCTTCATTTCATATTTTTCCAGACGTTTTTTCATAGCCCCCCTCAGTTGTTCTTGTTGTTCTTTTTCTGGGTTCTTTAATAATTCATCTTCCAGGGCTTCGATCTGCTTGAGAGCCTTATCCCTGTCACTCCAAGAAAACTGTATGAGGATCTCCAGCATCCCTTAGCATGACAGGGCTATATGAGCTGCCCACGCTTCCAGCAATAATGGGTCCGGATTTTCATATGCCGGAATAGTATATATCCGCAAACATCTGGGAACTCTCTGTACCTCTATATAACTCTGTAGAGAGGTACCCTCCCACCATTTTCATACTTCCCTTTGGTACAGTTTCTCTAGATTGTTATACTGATTAGCCAGGGTGCTTTGAATTTCAGTTGCCGGTTTCTTTGGGGGAAGCGTTACGTCTGGGTTTTTGTTTTTAAACATCCCTGCCGCCGCCTCCCTGCGTTCCGTTACATTGAACATTATTAATTTGTCGTAGGGAATGTGAAGCTCCGGTCACGGACTCCACTTCCTGTTAAATAGCTAAATTGCTTTATGCTACCTCGCCTTGCCGCCAACCCGCTGAAATGAGCGTATGAGTAAAGAATCAGGGCTTACCCCCGTATCCAGGTGGTCTTGCCCAACGCTCAGACGAATACTGGTGTTAATTCTTGAAACGGGACTATTACTCCCTGCTTCTCCGTGTTGGTGGCGACGATGCACTCGCTTGAAATATTACTGCTCCAAAACACCAAAATGGTGAGTCACTCTCCAGGCGGGTGCTGCAGCGCGTTTGGTGTGCCGCGATAATTATGAAAGCTTACGAATCCCTTCCAAATCCTCGGAAAGGAATGCAGCACTCACGGGCATTTTCAGCAAAGCAATGTTTATTGCTTAAGACAGACGCGTTTCGGGAAAGCTCCCTTCCTCTGTGTCAGAAAGTAACACTCTGCGCGGCGCCATTTTAATGACAAACACCAAAATGGCGAGTCACTGGCCAGGCGGGTTCTGCAGCGCGTTTGGTGTGCCGCGATAATTATGAAAGCTCACGAATCCCCTCCTAACATCCCGATTGTGTATGATGTTATATTATGTGTAAACAAAATCCTCGGTGAAATCTCTCATTAGACCACTTGCTGCCACCAGAGTGAACTAAAAGAGGGGACGAGTGTCTACCTTTGCTGCACTCTCTTTGCCTAAGATCGTAGAACGTGGTCACAATTTTTTTATTTTTGAAAACTTTATTCAGTACTCCGAATAGTTAACCATTGTGATGTTCTACACCGAAGACCCATAGGATACAGTCCACGTTTTTTGCACTGCTTTTTTGCACTGCTATTCAGTTGTAACCTGACACCCTTACATACCACATATATCACTGGGATTCACAGGCTAGATTAGCCGTATACACCTGCCAATCCACTGTGGGTATACAGTCTCACCTTCATGGAGTGAAGGATCCCAGATGATGAAGGGCGTTCTCGTCGATGACTGATGGGAATTTCTTCATAAAGAATGAATACCCTAGGTCTGATTTCATTAGCCCTGTTGATAAGTTGAGTTGATTCCATCTTCTTTCACACAGATACTTAGTTTTGTTGTTTTCTTTTGATTGACCCTTTGCCACTTTGTGTTGGTGTAACTGTTATGGTAGGGGCAGTAGCATTGTCTGGTCGTTAAACATCCCCTAGGACCCTCCTCCCCCTTCCTGTGTTCATGTATCTTTTAAGGGAACAAATAATCACATTCATTTTAGGTTTAGACATTTTTAGCTGCATGAATACCTTTATAAACTTGTAAAGTACTTGAAATCCAATTACATTATAAATTCATGTAGCATTTAAATATCTTTGCTTTGCTTTTGCGGCAACAATTAAGAGTTTACCCAGCAACATGTGTGACATTAAACACATGTGTAATGTGTGTAGAGTCCGAATCCCTATATATTCATACAATATTAGAATGTATAGAAAAACACCATGGCAGCAGTTTAGGACCCTCAGCAGTTAGATTGATTTGATAATGTTTCCCTATATGTGTAAAGATGGTCTTTGGGGGCTAGAGCAGTGAATAAGTATCAAATCAACCATGCAAGACCCTTCGTGAAGTATGCATTGATTAATTCTATGTAATATAATGAAGGGTCATTGTGGTCTAATCTTGGTGAAGTACCATTTTTGAAAAATAATAGTAAAAAATAAATGTAAAAAATAATAATACACAGTAAAGACCGTTATTGGCTGGTCCTAATAAGATGTCAGATAGACGGGGAGATATGAAGCACTAGTGATTCCAGGCCCGTCATTTTTCTGTTATTGATGGAGAGAAAGTGGACTCTAAACCTTTGATAAAGTGCTTCACTATTCCCAAATATATATGTACACATTAAAAAACAAAGCTTTAAGGGATGTTATAGTTAGCAAATAACATAAAAAAAACATTAAAATTCCCTAAAGAAACCAAAGGTTACAGGGATGTTGTACTTAGGTTCAGATTTCACAGAAAGACAGTCAAATTCAGTAGTTGTAGTTATCTGAGCTAACTATAACTTATGCCCCCACAATGCACTGCTTATAACCTCCAAAATTATATAACTTGTGACATGGTCAGTGACGTTATTAATGACATCACTAATGACATCATTTACACAGCCACTCACAAACACCCACTCACACACCTATACAACCTCTCATATACCCACTCACATACCCTTTCAGAGATGCATACAAGTATTCATACAACCACTCACTTGTCCATAGAGTTATTCACTTACCCACTCACTCACTCATACAGCCACTCATACAACCACTCACTCACATATACAGCTACTCATATAACCTGTCACTCACCCAAATAGGCACTCACATAGCCACATACTCACCCATACAGCTACCCACACACTCACTTATTCACCTATACAGCAACGCACACACCCACTCACTCACCCATACAGCCTCTCAACAGTCACTCACTCACCCATACAAGCCCGCCAACAGTCACTCATACACCCACAATGCCACATACATACCCATTCACACATCCATACAAGCACTCAGACATCCACTCACTCTCCCATATAGCTATTCACACAGATACTCACTCTCAATATAGCAACTCACACACCAACAGACACAACCAAACACCCACTCACTCACCCACACAGTCATTCACACATCCATTCACCCATCCATACAGACATTCACATAGCCACTCACTCTCCCACACAGCCACTGATACACCACCAATTCAACCACTCAAACACCCACACAGCTACGCACATACCCACTTATATACCCATGCAGCTACTCACACACCCATACAGCCACTCAGACACCCACTCACATAAGGATATAAACAGTTACACAGCCAATCACATAATATATATTAGAAGTAGTATCGCTCATTAATAGTACACCTAGTATATTAATTTAACTTTTACAGTAGCTTAGTATATATGTTTAACAATCATAAACTCTTAGAAAATACTTACACTCACTGTATGATGTCATCAGTGATGTCACTGACCATGTCATGAGTGATATAATATGTGAGGCCATAAGCAGTGCATTGTGGGGGCATGAATTACAGTTAACTCAAGTAACTATAGCTGCTGAATGTCTATGTTTTTTTCAGTAAATTTCAAAAGTTTTTTCATTTTATTTCCTAAATATAATGTCACTGTAACTTTAGTTCTTCAGTGAATTTCATAGTTTTTTATTATTCTGTTTTCTAACTATAATGTCCCTGTAATCTTTGGTTTTTCAGTGAATTGCTAAGCTTTTTGAATTTTAGTCCTGAATTATAATCACTAACCTTTGACAGTGAGTGTGTGAGTGAGTGCATGAATATATCAGTAGTTCTGGTAGTGGGTGGGAGAGTGTTTGAGTGGGTTTGTCATTGGGGTGTGAGTGTCTGAGTAGGTCTGTGAGTGTGTGCATGAGTCTCTGAGTGGGCCTGTAAGTGGGAGCATGAGTCTTTGAGTAGGTCTATGAATGGGTGTGTGAGTCTCTGAGTATATCTCTGAATAGGTGCATGATTATCTGAATGGATCTCTGAGTGGCTATGTAAGTCTCTGAGTGAGTCTGTGCGTGGGTGCATGAGTGTCTGAGTAGGTCTGTGAGTGGAGGTATAAGTGTATCAGTGGGTCTGTGAGTAGGTGCATAAGTCTGTGAGTGGATCTGTAAGTGGGTGCATGAGTCTCTTAATGGGTCTGTGAGTGGATGCATGAGCTTCTGAGTGGGTCTCTGAGTGGGTGCATGAGTCTTTGAGTAGATCTATAAATGGGTGCATGATAATCTGAGTGGGTCTGTGAGTGGGTGCATACGTGCCTATGTGAAGTGAAGTGAAAAATTACTTTTATTTGATTTGGTTTTAATCATAAAAGGGCAGCACATCCACCAATATGCATAAAATATAAGAGCAATTATATCACTACATTAATTTACATGAATCTCATTACAATTTAGCATTAAAACAATTTAAGAAGGAATACACTAGGTCCTTATTGGTAGCCAGCCCCATGCTGTAGAGAGCTGGCTTACTGTGGGATTCAGCTTGAGCTGCACACCAGATTAAAATCTGAAAAGTGGCCCTGAAGTGGAAGACAACTATAATTAACAGTTCCCCATTTTTTGTTTGTTTTTATAAAATGTCAAATTATGTTCCTTTTATAAAGTACTGTTACTAGTGGTTGAGTTGGCTTGGTGATCTAAAGTGAAGACTAGTACCGGAGGTGAATTCCAGTAATTTCTCCAGGATTAAGTACATGGTGCTGTAAACAAATGGACTGCAAAAATGTTCAATTGCACTTTATCAAAAGTGAAGACTAGTACCAGTGGTAATTTCCTGGTATTTCACCAAGGTAAAGTGTGTGGTGCTGTAAGTGAATAGACTGCTAAATGTTAATTGCACTTTATCACCTTGCATCCCCAGCCAGTTCGAAATGTCTGTTGCTCTTTTCTAGTTTCTTTGCTGCTGTACTCAGAAACTTTATTGCCTTGCATGTCAAATGTACTGTCGAGCCTCCTAGGCATTTTATTACAGCAGTACTGCAAATCCTTATTTGTTCTTTTTTCAATAATGGCCGCAGAAGGGCTGTGTAGTAATGCCGGACAAATACATAGTAGGTGAAGGAATGACTCTTCTCCTTGGCCACAAAGGCAGCAATCCATTGTGGGCCAACCCCGTTTCCATTTTGGATTTGGATCTTTTGATGAATAAACACCCAGTCTCAGTAAAATCAGTTTCCGCTTTTTTTGATTTGCGAAATGTTCTGTCAAGTATGGTTGGGGTTTTAGCATTTTATATGTTGGCATTACCATCCAGGCGTTGATTTTTGAAGTCAAGGAGGCTTTGTCTATTACCTGAGATTGTAGCTTGATGGTTTTGTAAACTATTTGTTTGAATTCAGGGAAGACGATATTGTATTCCACGCATCCTCTATGTTTAGAGCAGCAATGGATTGTTTTGAGGAAAAGTAAACTCTGTTAGTCGATCCGGATTGCTTTTCAACCTCCAGCCAGCAGTAGTGTGCTAAAGTGTCTTCCTCCGCTGCCCTCAATCTCCAATAATAATAATATTTGTCTTGTTGGAATCTGATTTTTTAACCCGAATCCGAGTCTGACCAAGGCTTGTGGAATATAGAGCGGAATTAAAAATAGATTCTTAAAGAGGCTGGTTTTCACGGTGTTTAAGGCTGTTGGCTCCTTTGTATTTAGAAGTTCAGAATCATACTTGATTGATGGCAAGAATGTTGCTGCAATGACTGTTAATACAAGTGTTGTTGAAATGTTGCTCAGTTTTTTTTGCAAGATTTTAAATGCAAATAGTAGCTGCTTTGCTTTGACGTTGCCTAGTTCTAGATGTTGCTTAAAATTGAGACATTGATCTAGCAGTACAGTACACCCAGATATTTACCACCCGGTCCAAGAGGGTCGCTGTTTATCCCCAGGTAAATTTCGGTTGTTTTTTATGCGAGTTTGAAAAACACATAACCTTTGTTTTCTCGAAAATGTATGACTAGTTGGACTGAGGCTGTGTATAGTGCTAATTGATTTATCAAGTGCTGTAGTCCTCTAGGTGTTTGAGAGAGCAACACAATCTCATCAGCATATTGCAGGCTTGGTGTTCAAATGTCGCCCAATTTAGGGGGGTCCCATGTGCCACACAAAGGTTATTGTCTAGGTCGGCTGTATAGATGTTGAATAAACAGGAGGCCAACATATAAGTGCCTTTGTGAATTTGTGAGCAGATGCATGAGTATCTGAGTGGGTTTGTGAGTGGGTGCAAGAGTATCTGGATCTCTAAGTGGGTATGTGAGTCTAATAGTGAGTATGTGAGTAGGTGCATACATCTTTGCATTGGTGTATGAGTGGGTGCATGAGTTTTTGAGTGGGACTCTGAATGGGTGCATGAGTCACTAAGTGGGTCTGTGAGTAGGTATGTGTATCTCTGAGTGGTCTGTGAGTGGATGCATGAGTAAATGGATCTGTGAGTGGGTATGAGAGTATCTGAGTAGATCTGTGAGTGGGTGCATGAGTACATGGGTTTCTCTGGGAGTGGGTGTGTGAGTCTCTGAGTGGGTATGTGAGTGAGTTTTTGAATGGGTCGGTGAGTGGGTACATGAGTATCTGAGTAGGTCTGTGACTAGCCACATGAGTGTCTGAGTATGTCTGTAAGTGGATGTGTGAGTCTCTGAGTGGGTGCATGAGTGTCTGAGTAAGTCTGTGAGTGGGTGCATGAGTCTCTGAGTGGGTCTGTGAGTATGTGCGTGAGTGACTAAGTAGGTCTCTGAGTCGGAGTGAGTATTCGTATGTGAAATCATACGAATAGCAGTAGCTAAAGATGAAAAATGATTTGCGATATTCACAAATTCACAGGAACAATAAAAAAAACAAGAACGGCCTTCCGTTCTTGCTTTTATATAATCCCCGGTTGGGCCAGGTCCTGGGGTGCATAGGGCCCTCTCCTAGGGCTTATGAAGGCCCCAGGACCTGCCACCTCCCCGGGGCATTGATATTTATGTATACGGGGTTTGCCCAAGTTGCACCCCCCACACCCTGGGGATCACCACTTCCCCGGGGCAAATGTTATAAAGTAAAATGAGGAGCCTCCGCTGCCCCCCTGCAGCTGCATAGACCATTCCCTCTCCGGGTCACTTAAATATATATGCAGCACCCAAGGGACTGCCATCTCCCCAGGGCAATTTACTCAAATAAATGGAGGGCTGCGTGGCCCCCCGAAGCCCCGGAGGCCATCCCCTCCCCTGGCTAAGTAGTGCAATGGAGGGGGGCTGTGCGACCGCCCTGTGGAAGCCATAGATGGCCCTGGTGACCGCCATCCCGAGGTTCAGACCCTGTTATGTTCCGGACCATCCAACCCTGGGACATTGATGTTTGCTGAGACATGGCAGGAGCTTTGACAGCTCCTGCCCTGTCACAGCAAACACTCTGCTTTCATCAAGGAAGAGCTGCAGAAATACTCTTGCTTGCTGGAAGCAGAGTTTTTGTCTGTTTCCCTGCCTACTGTCAAGCGAGCAGGGAAACAGACGGCTTGCTTTCACACACAGGGAGCTGCATGTTTAGCAGCTCCCTATGTGTGAAAGCAATGCTGGCTCCCACAGCAGTCGAAAGCCGGCTGGGACCGCTGGGCGGGCTTGAGACTCCCCCGCGCTCCCAGATGAAGAAGAGAAAGAGACAAAATGGGGGCAGAATAAAGGTCAGCAACAAGCAGAAAGAAGCAACATAAGGGTGAAAAACGAGCAGAAAGAGGCAGTATAAAGGTGGTCAGAGACAAGCAGAAAGAGGCACAAATAAAGGTCAGCAACGAGCAGAAAGAGGTAAAATAAAGGTGAGAAATGACCTGAAAGGGACAGAATAAAGGTCAGAAATGAGCAGAATGAAGCAAAATAGAGGTCAGAAATGAGCAGCAAGAGGCAGCAAGAGGCAGAATAAAGGTCAGAAATGAGTAGAAAGAGGCAAAATAAAGGTCAGCAATGAGCAGAAAGAGGCAAAACAGAGTTCACAACAAGCAGCAAGAGGCAGAATGAAGGGCAGCAACGAGCAGAAAAAGGCAAAATATATGTCAGAAACAAGGAGAAAGAGGAAAAATAAAGGTCAGCAACGAGCAAATAGAGGCAAAATAGAAGCCAGCAAGGAGGAGAAAGAGGCAAAATAGAGATCAGCAACTAACAGAAAGAGGCAAAATAAAGGTCAGAAATGAGCAGCAAGAGGCAAAATAATGGTCCACAACACGCAGAAAGAGGCAGAATAAAGGTTGTCAGAGACGAGCAGAAAGAGGCACAAATAAAGGTCAGCAACAAGCAGAAAGAGGTAAAATAAAGGTGAGAAATGACCTGAAAGAGTCAGAATAAAGGTCAGAAATTAGCAGAAAGAGGCAACATAGAGGTCAGAAATGAGCAACAAGAGGCAGAATAAATGTCATAAATGAGTAGAAAGAGGCTTAATAAAGGTCAGCAATGAGCTGAAAGGGTAAGAATAGAGTTCAGAATAAGCAGCAAGAGGCAAAATGAATGGCAGCAACAGCAGAAAGAGGCAAAATAAATGTCAGAAACAAGGAGTAAAAGGAAAAATAAAGGTCAGCAACGAGCAAATAGAGGCAAAATAGAAGCCAGCAACAAGCGGAAAGAGGCAAAATAGAGATCAGCAACCAACAGAACGAGGCAAAATAAAGGTCAGAAACTAGCAGAAAGAGGTAAAATAGTAGTCAAAAACAAGCAGAAATGAGGCAAAATAGAGGCAAGAAACGAGAAGCAAGAGGCAAAATTGAGGTCAGAAACAAGCAGAAAGAGGAAAAAATAAAGGCCAGCGATGAGCAGAAAGAGGCAAAATAGAGATCAGAAATGAGCGGAAAGGGAAAAATAAAGGCCAGCAACAAGCAGAAAGAGGCAAAACAGAGATCAAAAAGTAGCATAATGAGGCAAAATAGAGGCAAGAAACGAGAAGCAAGAGGCAAAATTGAGGTCAGAAACAAGCAGAAAGAGGAAAAAATAAAGGCCAGCGATGAGCAGAAAGAGGCAAAATAGAGATCAGAAATGAGCGGAAAGGGAAAAATAAAGGCCAGCAACAAGCAGAAAGAGGCAAAACAGAGATCAAAAAGTAGCATAATGAGGCAAAATAGAGGCAAGAAACGAGAAGCAAGAGGCAAAATTGAGGTCAGAAACAAGCAGAAAGAGGAAAAAATATAAGGCCAGCGATGAGCAGAAAGAGGCAAAATAGAGATCAGAAATAAGCGGAAAGGGAAAAATAAATGCCAGCATTGAGTAGAAAGAGGCAAAATAGAGACCAGACATGAGGAGAAAGAGGTAAAATAGAGGTCGGAAATCAGCAGAAAGAGGCGAAATAGAGATCAGAAAAGAGCAGAAAGAGGCAAACTAGAGGTCAGAAATGAGCAAATAGAGGCAAAATAAAATCCAGCAGCGAGCAGCACATGGCAAAATAGGG
Organism: Lissotriton vulgaris; assembly: GCF_964263255.1. Classification (NCBI taxonomy): domain Eukaryota; kingdom Metazoa; phylum Chordata; class Amphibia; order Caudata; family Salamandridae; genus Lissotriton; species Lissotriton vulgaris. The sequence goes on along the minus strand of NC_141691.1, from coordinate 894,661,598 downwards.
GTTAAGAACTGAGCAGAAAGAGGCAAAATAAATGTCAGCAATGACCAGAAAGAAGCAAAATAAAGAGCAGAAAGAGGTAAAATAGAGGTCAGAAACAAATAGAAAGAGGCAAGATAAATGCCAGCAATGATAAGAAAGAGGCAAAACAAAGATCGGAAACAAGCAGAAAGAGGCAAAATGAAGGCCAGAAGTGAGCAGAAAAAAACCAGAAAACAAGCACAGAATGAGCAGAACCCACTCAAACATTCAGGTACCCACTCACAGAACAACTTAGTTACTCCCATACCCACTCACAGACCCAGTAAGAACCCTTGCACCCACTTAAAGAATCACTCCTACTCTATCTCTTAATCACTCACAGATCCACTCAGAGACTCATGCCTGACTCACAGACCCACTCAGAGATTCATGCACCCACTCACATATCCACTCAGACACTCATGTATTTACTCACAGACTGACTGACACATTCATGGAGGTACTCTCAAACCCACTCAGATACTCTCACACCTACTCATATACACATTTAGATGCTCACACAGCCACCCACTCACAGACCCACTCAGAGACTCAAGCACCCACTCACAGACTTACTCAGACACTCATGTACTCACTAACACACCCAATAAGACACTCATGCACCCAATTACAGACCCATTTAGACATGCATGCACTAACTGACAGACTGACACACACTTCTGGAGGCACTTGCAAACCCTCCCTGACACACTCACACCCACTTACAGACCCAATCAGACACTCACTCAGACACTCTTGCACCTACTTAGACACTCACTCACCTAATCATAAATCCATTCAGACACTCACACACCCACTCACAGATATTGAGACATTCACACACTCACTCACACACTCACTGAGACAGGCATGCACTCAGTCACACACTCACTCTAAAAGGTTCCAGGTTACAGTTCGGAAATAAAATAAGAAAACCTTGGAAATTCATTTTTTTAAAAGTTACAGGGACGTAATAGTTAGGAAATAGAATTTTAAAAACTTTAGAATTTCACTGAAAACACCAAAGGTTAGAGGGACGTTATAGATAGGAAATAGAATTTTAAAAACTTTAGAAATTCACTACAAAACACAGAGGTTGCAGAGACATTATAGTTAGACTCAGATTTCACTCATAAAAACCCAGTTAAATTCAACAGTTATGGTTACCTGAGCTAACTATAACATATGCCCCCGCAATGTACTGCTTATGACCTAACATATTACATCACTCATGACATGGTTAGTGACATCACTGATTATATCATCTACACACCTACTCAGGCACCCACGCACACTACCATTGCACCTCTCATATATCCACTCCCACTGCCACACAACCCCTCACATACCCATTCAAAGACTGATATCTGTACTCATACAGCCAATCACTCATCCATAGAGCCACTCACTCATACAGCTATTCCCACACCTATTTACTCACCCTTACAGCTGCACATGTATCCACTCACTCACGAATACAGCCACTCATACATCCAGTCATACATATATAAAGACACTTACACACCCACTCATACAACCTTGCAGTCACTCACACACCCACTCAATCACCAACACAGAACCTCACACAGCCACTCACTCATCCATACAGATACTCACACACCCACTCACTTACCCATACAGCCACTGACAGCCACTTACTCACCCATGCAACTCACACAAATACTCACATACCCAAAACACCACTTACATACCCATTCACACATCCATACAACTCACACACCCACTCACTCACCCTTAAAGCTACTCACACAGACATCCTCTCACACCTACTCACTTTCCTACACACACACTCAAACAGATACTCACTCACCATTACAGCTACTCAGACACCCACTTCCTCACCCATACAGCTACTCACACACTCACTCTCCAATACAGCCACTCACTCACCCATAGAGCTACTCACATACCTACTAACACATCCATACAGCCACTCAGACATCCACACACACTGATACAGACAGTCACACAGCCACTTAGATGTCATAGGTTAGAAATAGTATGGCTTATTACTATTCCTGACAGAATAGTAATTTAACTTATACTGTAGCTTAGTAAATATCTTTCAGTCTCAGAAACTTTTACGAAATACTAGCATTGGATGAAGTCATCAATGCCATTTGAGAGGTCATCAGAGATGTCATCAGTGATGTCCCTGACCATGTCATGAGTGATGGAATATGTGAGGTCATAAGCAGTGTGTTGCGGGGGCGCAAGTTATCGTTAGCTCAGCTAACTATAACTGCTGAATTTCTCTGGTTTTGAACGAGTGAAATCTGAGTCTAACTATAATGTCCCTGCAGCCTTTGTGTTTTTCAGTGAATATATATATGATGTATCTCTGATGGAAAATAATGCGACGGAAGATCTTTAAATCTTGCTGCTGACAATGTGTCTTCTATGTAGATGCTAAGTTGGGAGGAGCATGGGTAGACGTTTTGCATTTAAACTCGTTGGTTTCTCTGTGCATCATGTGATCAAGACCGGGTTGCCCCGGTCGAAACGCGTCATGCTGCCAGAGGAGGAATAAAGCACTTTTTTCACTTGAAATTGTGCAAAGAGTGGTCTGTACTGTTGTCCATGGATGTTTCTATAACTTCAGAAGTTCGGATTATATATATATATATATATGTGTGTATGTACGTGAGTGTGTGTGTATATATATATATTTACTGAAAAGAACATAGGTTTCAGGGGTGTTTTTGTTAGCAGAACATTTCATGCGTACAAAACCATTGCAATTCCTCTATTATAGTTAGTTCTACTAACTATAACTCGTTCGCCCGCAATCCACTGCTGATGATGTCCCCGCCGAAAATTAACCCGGAGGCTTGAGGGTTTTTGCGGTCAGGGGACGCGAGGAGACAGCTTGAAATCGGCAGGATGCATACCTTCACTTGGGGACTCATAATCTTGCTGATATTCGACCCACTCCCGCTATATCCAACCAGCCAGAAACACTGAATTCTGGGACTTGCAGGCATCGTTCCACAGGCAGCCAGCATGTACGAAAGTGATTGACACTTACCTTGAGGGTGGAGCCTGCTATCCAGCCATAGGATTAGGCAGGACATTTAAATCGCAACAGATACCTGAGCCCTAAATATACCCCTGGCGCTGAGGAAGGCGACACAGACGCCGAAATGCATTCGCCACCAACGGGGGTTTTATTCTGCTGAAATAAAGGTGTCTCCATCAGTTTCCCCGCTTGTGACCTCATTTCTTCGTTTGGAGAAGTGGTTTTGCATATATATATATATATATATATATATATATATATATATATATATATATATATATATATTCAATGAAAAAACCATTGGTTTTAGGTCATATATAGTTAGGGATTTGCATTTACAAAACCTTATTTTACTCGCATAAAACCATTGAAATTCCATATATAGTTATAAGCGCTAACTATATATCGCGCACCCGCAATCCACTGCTGATGATGTCACATATTACATCATTCATGACATGGTTAGTGACATCACTGATGACATCACTGATGACATCTCAAATGACATCACTGATGACATCACTGAAAACATCTCATTTGACATGACTGATAACATCACTGATGATATCATTCATGTGATAATACGATGAACCTCTTCAGACTCTAATATAACCTTAGATACAATCAGTGTAAACAGACACTCACAGACTGTCACTCATCCATGGAGTTACTCACACACCTAGTCAGTCATGCAAAGAATCAATCACACCTCCATTTCCTCAACTATACAGTTATACAAACTTTACTTATTCAAACATATACTAACACATATTTACTCTATTATACAATCCCTGATACAAGTTCACAATGATCCATACAGCCACTCACACATTCACTGGCTCTTATGCACAGTTATTTATATATGTCAACTCTCACATGTACTGTGTTTTACATATGTACTTACTTTGACATGTAGCACTGAGATATCCATTCACTCACCAATACACTCATGCACACAGTCAACCGCCCTTACAGCTGTTTCCACATGCACTTTTGAAACCATACATCTAGTGAATCAACTGCTCACACATCTATGCACAGAGTCATACACCTCCCAGCCACCCACACACACACTCAGTATCCGTTACAAATACTTGGGCAACCAATCAATAACCCATATAGTTACTCATATAGCTACTTATCAACACATGCAACAGTTTACAGAACAACAGACATAATGATGCACAAATTAAGACAGTTTAGTCACTAACCCATGCACTCAGTGAGACACATTTAATCACTCACTCATACAGTCAGTCATGCACCTACTAAATCCTTCATCCAGACACTTATACATCCACTCATTCTTCAATATGTAAGACATATTTTAACTTTACAGAAACATACAGTCACTGGATGTTGTCATCAGTGATGTCATCAGTGATGTCATTTGAGATGTCATCAGTGATGTCATCAGTGATGTCACTAACCATGTCATGAATGATGTAATATGTGACATCATCAGCAGTGGATTGCGGGTGCGCGATATATAGTTAGCGCTTATAACTATATATGGAATTTCAATGGTTTTATGCGAGTAAAATAAGGTTTTGTAAATGCAAATCCCTAACTATATATGACCTAAAACCAATGGTTTTTTCATTGAATTTTCAAGGTTTTGTAAATGCAAATTCCTAACTATATCCACTATAACCTATGGTTTTTTCTGTGAATATATATATATATATATATATATATATATAACATTTCTATGGCAAAATGAAACCCCTCATTTTGTTCCTTTGCAAATTAAAGTTTTAAGTGTTAACACTTTATTCCAATCAAGATGACTTCAGGTGTGCCATACTTTTGTCATAAGTAAGACTGTTAGCGCTCTATTTGTTCTTTAGAACACTCTGGGACATTCTGTCACTGGGCTATAGTTGGGCTACATCTGGCTGATATTTGGGCTACATTTGTTTTTTTTTGTCTCTGGTGGCCATCTTTGGGCTACATTGGGCTACATTGGGCTACATATATATAGCCCAATGTAGCCCAATATATATTTTTCAAAGTTAATTTTCGTAAAAACCACTGGAGCATATATCTTGAGACATAGCAAAGGCACATCGGGCTACCAGTCCCTACAATTTTGCCAAGTTTTGTGGAAATCCATTCAGCCGTTCGAGCTAAAAGTGAGTCCAACCGCCCTATGGAAAACTCAATGTTAAAAACACGTTTTGGGACCACCCTTTTTTCTCGGTCCCCGCTTGACGAAACCCCCCCAAACTTTCAGGGGACGCTCAGAAACGAAATGTGCCATTTTCCTAAAAATGTCAGCCAATTCCGTCCATCAACGCCAAAGTTATTCAACATAGAATTTTCAGAAATCCCTATTCAAAAAAATCCTAATTATATATACCTACTGGCGACCGCCAGTAGGTAATATATAACATTTCTATGGCAAAATGAAACCCCTCATTTTGTTCCTTTTCAAATTAAATGTATTAATTGTTACCACTTTATTCCAATCAAGATGACTCCAGGTGTGCCATACTTTTGTCATAAGTAAGACTGTTAGCGTTCTAGTTGTTCTTTAGAACACTCTCGGACATTCTGTCATTGGGCTATAGTTGGGCTACATCTGGCTGATATTTGGGCTACATTTGGGCTCTTTTGTCTCTGGTGGCCATCTTGGGAGACTGCATATCAGAATTTTTTTAATGAAATATAGGAGGATTTGAGAAGTCACTCAAAATGTGCCCTAATTTTTCTTTCTTCAGCACTAATCATAATTTCTATGGCAAAATGAACACCCTCATTTTGTTGCTTTGCAAATTAAATGTTTTAAGTGTTAACACTTTGTTCCAATCAAGATGACTTCAGGTGTGCCATACTTTTGTCATAAGTAAGACTGTTAGCGCTCTAGTTGTTCTTTAGAACACTCTGGGACATTCTGTCACTGGGCTATAGTTGGGCTACATCTGGCTGATATTTGGGCTACATTTGGTTTTGTTTGTCTCTGGTGGCCATCTTTGGGCTACATTGGGCTACATTGGGCTACATTGGGCTACATTGGGCTACATTTGGGCTCTAACATATATATAGCCCAATGTAGCCCAATATATATTTTTCAAAGTTAATTTTCATGAAAACCACTGGAGCATATATCTTGAGACATAGCAAAGGCACATCGGGCTACCAGTCCCTACAATTTTGCCAAGTTTTGTGGAAATCCATTTAGCCGTTCGAGCTAAAAGTGAGTCCAACCGCCCTATGGAAAACTCAATGTTAAAAACACGTTTTGGGACCCCCCTTTTTTCTCGGCCCCTGCTTGACGAAACCCCCCCCAAACTTTTAGGGGACGCTTAGAAACAAAATGTGCCATTTTCCTGAAATTTTCAGCCAATTCCGTCCATCAACGCCAAAGTTATTCAGCATAGAATTTTCAGATATCCCTATTCAAAAAAATTCTAACTATATATACCTACTGGCAATCGCCAGTAGGTAATATATATATATATATATATATATATATATATATATATATATATATATATATATATATATATATATATATATATATATATATATATATGTATATATATATATATATATTCACTGAAAAAACCATAGGTTATAGACCATATATAGTTAGGGATTAGCATTTACAAAACCTTATTTTATTTGCACAAAACCATTGAAATTCCATATATAGTTAGTTGCACTAACTATATATCGCGGACCCGCAATCCACTGCTAATGATGTCACAGATTACATCATTCATGACATGGTCAGTGACATCACTGATGACATCACTGATGACATCTCAAATGACATCACTGATGACATCACTGATGACAACACCCAGTGACTGTATGTTTCTGTAAAGTTAAAATATGTCTTACATATTGAAGAATGAGTGGATGCATAAGTGTCTGGATGAAGGATTTAGTATGTGCATGACTGACTGTATGAGAGAAAGATTAAATGTGTCTCACTGAGTGCATGGGTTAGTGATTAAAGTGTCTTAATTTGGCAATTATTATATATGTTGTTCTGTAAAGTGCTGCATGTTTAAATCAGTAGCTATATCAGTAACTATATGGGTTATTGAATGGTTGCCCGAGTATTTGTATGGGAGACTGAGTATGTGTGTGGGTGGCTGGGAGGTGTATAACTCTGTGCATAGATGTGTGACCAGTTGATTCCCTAGGTGTATGGGTTCAAAAGTGCATGTAGAAACAGCTGTATGGACAGTTGACTGTGTGCATGAGTGTATTGGTGAGTGAATGGATATCTCAGCGCTACATGTAAAAGTAAGTACATATGTAAAACACAGTCCATGTGAGAGTTGACATATATAAATAACTGAACATAAGAGCCAGTGAATGTGAGAGTGGCTGTATGAATCATTGTGAACTTGTATCACGGATTGTATAAGAGAGTAAATATGTGTTAGTATATGTTTGAATAAGTAAGGTGTGTATAACTGTATAGTTGAGGAAATGGAGATGTGATTGATTCTTTGCATGACTGACTAGGTGTGTGAGTAACTCCATGGATGTGTGACAGTCTGTGAGTGCCTGTTTACACTGAGTGTATCTAAGGTTATATTAGAGTCTGAAGATGTATTATCACATAAATGATATCATCAGTGATGTAATCAGTAATGTCAAATGAGATGTCAGTGATGTCATCAGTGATGTCATTTGAGATGTCATCAGTGATGTCATCAGTGATGTCATTTGAGATGTCATCAGTGATGTCATCAGTGATGTCACTGACCATGTCATGAATGATGTAATCTGTGACATCATTAGCAGTGGATTGCGGGTCCGCGATATATAGTTAGTGCAACTAACTATATATGGAATTTCAATGGTTTTGTGCAAATAAAATAAGGTTTTGTAAATGCTAATCCCTAACTATATATGGTCTATAACCTATGGTTTTTTCAGTGAATTTTCAAGGTTTTGTAAATGCAAATTCCTAACTATATATGGTCTATAACCTATTGTTTTTTCTGTGAATTTCATTGGTTTTTTAGAAGCTAATATCTATAGCTGTAAAATATATTCTTTATTACGTGACGTATCACGTAGCCCGTGAGACGCCTCATGATGCATCGCATAACCGTGACGTATCTTCTCTGCAGCGCAAACCAAACCCAAAACGTAAGCGCGCCAGAGCACGCTTAAAGATATATATATTTTTTTAACCTTAATTAGACAAAATCCACACGTGCACATATCACAAACATTCAAAAAACACAATATGTCGGACTCCCGTTACGCTGCCGGTTAGCTGCCCGGTTAACGTACCGGGAAGCACCTTTACCGCGAAAAATTGCATTTTTTTTTTCTTTTGCCCCGCAGGGAACTTTAATAGCCCCCTCATCAATCCTAGGGGTTCAGGAGGGGTCTGCCTTACCCCTTTCATTCATTTACACCTTTTTTTTTTTCCACCTCTTGTCTCTAGATCCCACAGAGAGACAAGATGGCGGCCGCTCCAGACTGTTTACAATGTTAACAGCCAATCAGCTTCTCCTCAGACTCCCGTTACACTGCCGGTTAGCTTCCCGGTTAGCTGCTCGGTTAGCTGCCCGGTTCGCGTACCAAGACGCGTCTCTACGGCGAAAAAATCGGAATTTTTTTTTTTGTTTTTGGGCCCCGCGTGGCTCTATAATATTCCCCTCATCAATCCTAGGGGGTCAGAAGGGGTCTACCTCGCCCCCTTTCCTTCATTTCCCCCTTTGTTTTGGCCTCCTCTTGTCTCTCGATCCTACCGAGAGACAAGATGGCGGCCGCTCCTGACTGTTTACAATGTTGACAGCCAATCAGCTACTCCTCAGACTCCCGTTACACTGCCGGTTAGCTTCCCGGTTAGCTGCCCGGTTCGCGTACCAAGACGCGTCTCTACGGCGAAAAAATCGGAATTTTTTTTTTTTTTTTTTGGGCCCCGCGTGGCTCTATAATATCCCCCTCATCAATCCTAGGGGGTCAGAAGGGGTCTACCTCGCCCCCTTTCCTTCATTTCCCCCTTTGTTTTAGCCTCCTCTTGTCTCTCGATCCTACCGAGAGACAAGATGGCGGCCGCTCCGGACTGTTTAGAATGTTGACAGACACCGGTGAGCCAATCAGCTTCGCATCGCAAAGTTCCGTTACGCGAAAAGTACGCGAACCGGAGCGCTGCCCGGAGCGCTGTTACAGATATATATCTTATTTTGAACGTTAATTTCTCAAAATCCACTGAAGCACATATATTGAGACCTAGCAAAGGCACATCGGGCTAACAGTCCCTACAATTTTGCCAAGTTTCGTGCAAATCCATTCAGCCGTTCGAGCTAAAAGTGAGGCCAACCGCCTTATGGAAAAATGAATGGGAAAAACGCGTTTTGGAACCCCCCTTTTTTCTCGGCCCCCCCTTGACGACCCCCCCCAAATTTTCAGGGGCTGCTCAGAAACAAAATGTGCCATTTTCCTGAAAATTTCAGCCAATTCGGTCCACAAACGCCAAAGTTATTAGACATAGAATTTTCAAAAGTTCCATAGAGAAAAAATCCTAACTATATATACCTACTGGCTATCGCCAGTAGGTAATATATATATATATATATATATATATATACGTGTGAGTGTGTGTGTATATATGTATATATATATATTTACTGAAAAGAACATAGGTTTCAGGGGTGTTTTAGTTAGCAGAACATTTCATGCGTACAAAACCATTGCAATTCCTCCGTTATACATAGTTCTACTAACTATAACTCGTTCGCCTGCAATCCACTGCTGATGATGTCACATATTACATCATTCATGACATGGTCAGTGACATCACTGATGACATCACTGATGACATCCCAAATGACATCACTGATGACATCACTGATTACATCATCCAGTGAATGTGGGTTGGTTCGATATTTAAATATATTATATATATAGCAATCTGTATTGAAGACTGACTGGACGTATAAGTGTCTGTATGGAGGATTTAGTAGCACTGTCATTGACTGTCTAAGTGACTAATTTAAAGTGTCTCACTAAATATATGGGATAGTGACTAAACTGTGTGAATATATGGTTCACTGTATCTCTTGTTGTGTAAAGTACTAGATAAGTTGGTTAGTAGCTATGTAAAGTCGATATTAGTATTCATTAATGAAGTGAGTATTTGTATACGATAGTGAATGTGTTTGTGGTTGGATGGGGGGTGTGCGACTGTCCAAAGATGTATAAATAGTTGATTTAGTAGGTATATGGGTTAAGACTGCATGTGGAAACACTTGTTTGGGTGAGTGAATCTCTTTATGGGTGTGGTGATGAGTAAAAATATTTCTCAATGATACATGTCTAACAAAGTAGAAATATAAAAGGCAGTGTATGTGACAGTTGTTGTTTATAAATAAGTATACTTAACATTCAGTGATTGTATGAGTGACTGTATCGAAAACTGTATACTTCTAATAGTGATTTTATAACACACTAAGTATGAGTTACTATCTATATGAATAAATGAAGTGGTGTTTGTATAAGTGTGTAGCTTAGTAAATGCAAGTATGGTCAATTGTTTGCATAAGTGAGTAGGATGACTGCCTAAGTGAATAGGATGTGTGCTGGTGTGTAATGTAGGTGCATAAGTATATTTAATAATGTTCTATTGATCTTTGTTAGCATGTATGAGTGAATCGCTAGGTAAGTGTTTACATGTGTGTGTAGATGTAGAAATCACTGAGTGGGTTTTTAGAAACTTGTATTGGTGTGTCAATGGTTTCAAATATAGTACTCCATATTTTAGAATGAGTGTTGAAAGGTTATACTAGTGTATGATGAGTTGTATCATATTGTCACTTGGATGATGTCATCTGTGATGTCATCAGTGATGTCATTTGAGATGTCATCAGTGATGTCATCAGTGATGTCACTGACCATGTCATGAATGATGTAATATGTGACCTCATCAGCAGTGGATTGCGGGCGTGCGAGTTATAGTTAGTAGAACTAACTATAACAGAGGAATTTCAATGGTTTTGTATACATGAAATGTCCTGCTAACTATAACACCCCTGAAACCTATGTTTGTTTCAGTGAATATCTATTAAATGTATTACTTGTTATTTTTATTTTTTTAATACTGATTTTCTACATTTTTTTAAACAATTTATTTTTTGATATTTTATTTTTTAAATTACATTATAATTACATTATACATTACATTACAAAATATACTTTCTCAGAATCAATTACTTTGCAAATAGACAATAGACTTTTAAGTACAGTAGTTACAGTTCTTGTAGTGCGCAACACAATTTCAGACACAATGCAACATTGAGGTCAATGGGAATTTCTAGTTAAATGCAATTAGTTACTTTTTGGATTTCTTTTCTAACCACAGGACTGGATCCTAGATTCAGTACTGGGATATCTCCTGTAAACAGTTGAGTAAAAGCATTTTGGTTACAGTGGTGATTTTTAAGGAATAATATTGTATTTTAAAAGTTGACACTTAGAAACTTGTTCACATAGGATCACCAATGTTATCCTATGGGAGGAAATTCACTTATCGGGTAAGTAGTGTTAACGTTACTTTTCAGTAGTGGATCTTGGATCCAGCACGGGTGCATCTCCTGTAAACAGTCGAAAGAATGTGTTTAAGTCATACAGGCAATTTTTAAGGAATATTTTTAGTTTGTGAAAATAGACACTTAGAAACTTTTCTGGTGAAAACCAGACAATGGATTCCTATGGAAGGAAATACAAGTTACTGGTAAGTACGGTTAGAATTACTTTTCAGGATCAGTACTGGGCTCGTAGTACGACACGATAGTCTCCGCTATATCGGCGGGTGTCGCCAAGAGTCCCGCCTCGTTCCTCACTTCCGTGACCCAAGAACGCTCCCTATCTCTATGTTCTAACCAGGCTAACAATTTCATACTTTTAACCCCGGTGTCATAAATTCGGTGTTGCACGGCTAGGGCGTAGGTCCACGCCTCACCCTCCGCCAATGAGCAGAGTCCTCGCTGTTTGAGGGCAAGCTCATGATTGCACTCTGACATTGGGGCCCTCACCACCTCTCGTTCCAACACCTCCACCTCCCTCTCCAACTGCGCCACCTGGAGTGCCTCATCCTACCTCTGCGCACCAATTAGCGCCTGGACTTGACCCTCAAAACGGCCTTAAAAGCTTCCCATATGATGACCTGGGAATCAACTGATCCCCGGTTCTCATCAAAGTACAATTGTGAGCCCTCCCTCATCTTATCTACAATGGAATCGTCTTTGAGGCGCCATGGGTCAATCCGCGGGAAGGCCGCCCTTACTGTTGCCGCCCCTTTGAGAGTGACACCCACCGGTGAGTGATCCGATATTCCCCTGGCCATAATGGAGGAGTCTACAAAATCTACTACTTGGTCCACCATGGCTAGGATACAATCTATTCTGGAGAAGCACCCATGTCGCGCAGAGTAAAAAGTATATTGCCTTTGTGTGGGTTGGTGTGTTCTCTATATGTCACAGAGGTCCAATGCTGATGTAAAACTTTGCAATCCCGCCTCCTCCCTATGGCTCTGTCTCTCTCTTGAGCACTCCAGGTCTGAGTCCATAACCGCGTTGGTATCACCCCCCCAAAATCAAAGTGCCCCATGGAAGATCCGCCAAATGCGACCCTAGCTTTGTGTACGTCGGGGCATGCAACCCAGGGGGAATATAGCAGGAGCTAAACACTTGCGTGCGACCCTCCCATTTGACCGCGACTGCCACTAAGCAGCCTGAGTCCTCCACCCACTTGCCTGTCACAATCAGTGGAAGCGCCGCACGGGCTAAGATCCCCACCCCCCTAAAGCCCGACGTGAACCCCGAGTGGGCCAGCAGCTTATAACCGAACCTGTCTAGTGCTCTAAAAGTATTTCCGCGCAGGTGGGTCTCCTGCAGGAGAACAACATCCGGGCAATGGGATTTCACATATTGCAGAATCAGTGTGCGCTTTACTTTATTACCCAACCTGTTTACGTTCCAAGACCAAATCCTCAACCGTGACTGATCACCCATTGAAGTACAGAATTCTAGAGTGTGCCGGATCCCCCGGTACCACTGCTTATTGCTGAATGGAAAGCGATATGCCTGCAAGAATAAAACACAATGAGTCAAACATGAACCGTCCCCCAACACCCATCCTCTCCCCCCATCCGCACTCCGCTGCCTGCCTCCCTGCTAGGTGGGCCCCCAACCACCCACCACTGAACGATGCAGAGTGCCTGTCGCCCCTACAACTCCATTACAACCAAGTGTGGGAACATAATCCTCCAACCGCAGAAGAAGTCATACTGATATGGCGGAGTTCACACCCCATGAAAAGACCAATTAATGAGCCCCCTCCCCTAAGCCCTCCCCCCTAAACCCCCCAACAATGCCCAAGAAAACCGTTGGAATGAAAACCAGAATCACATTTAAGGGCCCAAACTGTCCCTCAAAAGAGGAGTCAACTGTCCCGGAGTCTCCCGTCCATCCCCCCTCACAAAGCTAAGGCCCCTGAGGTATCACACCTCCCATACTGCCTTTCACACCAGTGACTCATGTCCGTCTCCCCCCCAATGTCACTTGATCGGTGCCTGCGCCGTCTGCTGAGGCTCTCGAATTTGGCTGTCGCTGGTCTGGGTCCCCTGACTGACTGATGGTATTTCTAAAGCGCACTAATGACGAGGCATCTTGGCACTGAGCAAGGTAACCAACCAGGTGCTGACCGATGCATCATTGAGTGAAAAGCCATGTCTTAATTTCCTTCCTAAACTGTCTACTGTTAGTGATCTGTCTGAGGTGAAATGGGGCTGAGTTCCATAACCTTGTGGCCAGATGGGAGAAATCCTTGCCTCCCCATCGTGATCTTTTGATCTTAGGAACATTGACCAGACATTGCGCAGCAGACCTCAGGGAACGACTTGGCTGATATCGAGAGAATAGAGATTGAAGATCTAAAGCCCAGTCTCCGGCCAAAGCCTTATGAACCAAGCATAATGCTTTAAACTCCACCCGTCGTTGTACTGGAAGCCAGTGTAGTTGACTAATAGAGCGGGAAGTAGGATGATGCTTGGGCAGGTTGAGAAGTAGTCTCGCTGCTGCATTTTGGACTGATTGCAGCTTGGCCATTTGAGCAGTGCCAGCTCCCAGATAAAGGGCGTTTTCATAATCGATTCGAGAGAAGATGGTAGCAATTATGACTGTTTCCCTGAGGGAAAAAGAGATGAACGGTAGTATCTTTCTCAGCCCTTTTAGCATGAAAAAGCATGCTGAGGCCACATGGTTAATCTGTGGCCGCCAGAACATGTCTTTGTCAAACACTATGCCAAGATTCCTAACTTTAGTCACTGGAAGTGGACAAGCCCCCGCTGAACTAGGCCACCAAAGCTGGTTTCAGATTAAAGCTTTTTGGCCAAACTCAAAGACTTCTGTTTTTGCAGTATTCAGCTTTAAAAAGTTCAGATTCATCCAGGACATAACCTTGGACATACACAAGGAGAAATAGGCTGCCTTGGCCTCAATTGAATGCGAATCTGACCCGCACGGCTGCATGGAGGGCGTCGCGCCCTATTGTGGCGGCCCACGGTCTGCCAGCCCTCCATCCAGTCGCTTGCCTCCGTTGGGGAATCGAAGAAAAACGCCTTCTCATCATCCAGGATCTTGAATCGCAATGGATACAGCATCATGTATTTGATACCTTGCTCCCTAAGGGCTCTCTTGACCCCTTCAAAGGATCGACACTGGCGCTGGTCGTTGAGCGTAAAGTTCGGGAAAAATCGAATTGTGGCGTTGTCCAGATGGAGGTCCCCCGTCACCCTGGAGGCCTGCAAGATGGCATCCCGGTCCCTTTAGTTCAGGATGCGGGCGATGATGGTGCGCGGCGGGGCCCCAGGCCAGGGCTTGCCTCCTAGCTTACTGTGCACTCTTTCCGCCAAGATAAAATTGGATAGGCGCTTTGGCTTGAGGTGCTGAGTTATAAGATCCTCCCCAAACCAGTCTGTGGACAGGCTCCTCCATCCCCTCTGGCACTCCCACTATATGGATGTTATTTCGCTGCACCCGGCCTTCCTGATCCTCCGGATGGGCGGCAATGTCTGCTTGGTTCTTCGTGAGTGCGGCTACCTGCTCCTCGAGCCTCTTTGTTTTTGACTGTAGGCTGCCGACCCCACACTCCACCTCTGTGACTTTGTCCGGCATTTTACCCAGGTCCGAGTGTATCAGATTGACCTCCTCGGTCATCGAATCAAGCTTGGGCTCCCTTGTGCCCCTCATTTCTGTGATGGCGCCACACATCTCCATGATTACCACCATGATGTCCTTTAGAAAAGGGTCTGTCTCGACATGCGTCCCCTCACTCCGCTGCCTCGCCCCGGTTGGTCATCCTCCCTCCCCATGCTGACCATGTACCTGTCAATCTGATTGACCTGCCCCTGCTTCAGGGGTCTGTTGTGGCCCAAGGTCCCGATCTCCACTCCAGTCAGGGCAGTCTCTCACTACTCTCCTCCGTATGACCAAGCTCCGGACACTCACCAGGGTGTGACCTCAGTCGCAGCGCGCCCCACAGTGCCCACAAGATGTTGCGCTCCTCTGTATGCAGTGTCCCGGCACACCACACTGTCTGTCCAGCCGCTCACCTGGGTCACACACCCGGCAATACCCTATCCATCCCAGGTCTAGGCCTGCGCTGGTGCCAGACCCAATCAGGCCCAACAATGTCTGAGGGGAGTTCTGTTGTACAGGCGTGGGGCCCCCATTCATCCTCTGAGCCAACCGCCAAGTGCCCACAAGATTGCTGGCCAGTATCTGCTCAGGGATGATGCCGTCTTGCTTGAGATCTCAGATTGGGCCCCATGGCCGCACCCGGCGTCTCTCTGCAGTCCAGTCGCGCACAGGGGATCCAGCAGTGACAGCCCCTTCACCCCGTCTGGGCCAAGCTGCTTTGGGGCCCCCGCTACTCAGTTCAGCTCTGAGCCGGCCTCTCCAGGTCTTCCTGCAGCCTGGGCCCCACCGCCTCCGTCGCCAGTTCAGGCCAGGGCTGCCCGCACCTTCCCGGCTTCCACCTGGGTCGCTCTGCCGCTCCTCACACTCCTCCAGTTCGTATGTCTCCCAGTCCGTGAGGCCCTGCACTGACCTGGGTTTGCCTGGGGACCGCTGTTTGCCCCCCCGCAGTGGAGGCCACCGCCATCAAGTCCCGCTCCCAGGATCAGCCTGCCGCCACTCCTCAGAGGTCGCAGAAACCTCCGCTTCACG
Source organism: Lissotriton vulgaris (assembly GCF_964263255.1). NCBI lineage: Eukaryota > Metazoa > Chordata > Amphibia > Caudata > Salamandridae > Lissotriton > Lissotriton vulgaris. The sequence continues at coordinate 894,645,332 of NC_141691.1, read as the reverse complement.
GAGTGGGATGGGCCACACCACTGAGCCTCTCTTGTCTGGGCTTGCTGCCGCCCAGGCCAGGGGCTCACTTCAGGGCAAGACAGAGCACCCACCAGCAGCAAGCCACCCAATGGCACCAAGATGCGGCCGCCGCCACCATCCGTCAATAGCCCTGCCTGGACACCCTCAGGCGGCTAGCATTGTGGAGTAGTCCCGGAGGCAGTGGGCGACATTTTGTCTCAATCGTGATTGCCGGCCAGGCTCAGGATCCGCAACACAGAGGAGCAGCTGCCTATCGCCCCGTACGGCCCAGGGGCCCTGCACAATCGCACCAGAGTGTCCGCTAGCGGGAGGACCAGCTTCGATATTCCAATGGCGGCAGTGTCTTCAGTCGCTGGACTCAGCGGTGGCAGGGGGAATTTGCTTCCCGCCTGACTCGCCGCCAGGGCCCCGGATCAACTGCCTCCAAGGTGCACCAATTAAGCATGACAGGCCCGCAAAGCAGCCTAGCATCTCCCCTCTGCTACCTCGTGGGGTAAGTGTCCTTCAAATTTCAGATAGTGATGGATGGTGGGTGTTTTTGGAGATTCTGCTAGAGCAGCTCCTCCAGTGTGCGGCCATCTTCGTTGGCTGTTGGCCACGCCCCCAAACAGGACGCAGACTTGAGCAAACACAAGGAGATGATGGACAGAACACTGAAACTTTTCAGACACTCACCCCCAGTCACAGATCTGGGTGGATCCATCATTGTTCTTTAGCTCACTTTGCCACCTCAGTTCAGACAAACAATATATGCAAATCATTCATGACCCTGTGCCTCATGGGAACAGTCTAGCCCGAACTCCCAAGCAAAGACTTCCCTGAACCAGAAACAAGCATCCTGGGACTGGTTTCGCTGTAACACCCCTCAACAGCCAGACTAGCTTGAATCCAGTGGCAAATTGAGCAAGGGACCCACATCTGGGCAGCAGACTTGCCCTAGATCTAGATGACCAGAGGCATTGTCCCGGCACATATCCCTTTAGATGGTCCTTGATGTAATCTGGTGCCATCCTATACCGGGCCTTATGTGCAAAGCACAGGCCCTTAAAGCTAGTCCTCTACTTAATTGAAAGCCAGTACAGTTGTTGTAACAATGGTGTGGCATGTGATTGCCTGGGGCGCTTGAAAATTTGTGTTGAAGCATTGTTCATAATTACTTGAAGCTTCCCTAACCACTTGCCCGTTAGCCCAATATATAGCGCACTGCCGTAGTCCAGTCGTGACACATTCAGTGCCGTCACCACAGTTTGCATATTTGAAAAAGATAGAAGGGGTACCAATTTCCAGAGCTGCCTCCTACCACTGTCATCACCTGTTTTGTCAATGTCAGCTTATTATCCAGCTTAATACCTAGGCTCTTCACAACAGGCACCGGTGTAGGAGTGGCGCCTAGCTCTGGTGGCCATAAAAGGTTTGACCAGGGGTTACCACCTGTGGTGATTGCTAGAACCTCAGTCTTATCTGGATTTACTTTAAGCAAGCTAGCAGTCATGCAGTTCATTGTGAACCTAAGGATATTCTGTGCACTAGACTATGCTTGTAAAGAATTGTCAATCCAAAGGATCACTTGAGTGTCATTCGTGTAATTAAACACTTGGCAGTCCATTTGAGCAAGTGCCGCCACCAGGGGTTGAAGGTAGATATTGAAAACCAGTGGGGACAACACGGAACCCTGGGGAACTCCACATGACAGTGCTCCTTTACTGGACACATGGCCACCCAGCTGGACCTTTTGCATATGATCCTGCAGGAAGGAGGAAATCCACTTAAATGCCACGTCTGTGTTTCCTTGCTTTTGAATGCGGTACAACAACAATGCCTGGTCCACTGTAACAAACGTGGCTGTGAGATCCAGTAAGAGCAGCACTGAAGGCTTCTTATCAGCCGCTAGCATAAGATCATCCAGCACTGAGAGAATCACCAATTCTGTACTATGGTGAGCCCTGAAGCCCGCCTGCAGCACATGAAGCAGCTGATGCCCCTCTAGAAACAGGGAGAGAGTTCTGAGTACATGTTGTTCCACTATTTTTGCTAGAAAGGGGAGACTGGATATGGGCCGATAGTTCTTCTGGTTTTTAGGATCTGCCCTTGCCTTCTTCAGAAGTGGGGTTACCATGGCTTCCTTAAAATTAGGCAGAACCTTCCCGGTTGCCAGGGAGTGATTTAAAAAGGACAGCAGTTTTATCCCTTTAGGAAAAACAAGGGGAACCCAATGAATGGCCAAGGACCATGGGTGTCAAGTATTTTAAAGGAAACAAGTGGTCCTTAGCATAAACAATTAAGTATGAGTGAAGATAATATATAGACCACAATGGGCTGCTATATAGTACAAAAATCCCTTGTCCAGCCGGACAGGGAGTATTTATTCATTTGATAGGAATTTTCAATAAAGAAATAAGACAAGTAACCAAAAAACATAAAGGTTACAGTAGGGCACAGTCCTGTGCCGTACGCAAGGAAGAAATAAAAGAAGACAGTAAGTGCAGCAAATATCAGGCAAACAAAAGTGAGCTAACAGGCCACTGAAAACAATTCAAAATCACAGTGTGTCCTGGAGTGAAACAGCCATACATTAATACATTAGATTCCTAACTATGGGACACTCTAAAAGGAGTCGACGTTTCGATCCCTAGCTCAATTATAAGGGGATCATCTTCAGGACTTTCGCAATCATAACTTTTGCCTGAATAGAACCTTTTAACATAAAACCGCCTGTTTTGGAAAAAATGAAAGGGAAAAACAAGACAAAAGCAATCTTTAGTTAAAAAGCCATGTTCAGCATTAGCTCTCTATTTACATTACTCGGAATCGCGGTGATTGGTGCAGCCACAGAATCATGCACTATCCATGCAGTTTATGTGCAAACACATTTTGTTGTGATCGTTTTTCTGTATCTCAGGGTGTTTCTTATATTGTGACCTGTACATGAATGAAAGAAAGGTGAGGTCGTGGTGATGAGGGAGTGCCCGTGGTGGGATTTTGAGCACTGAGTTGTGAAAGTACTGCAATCGATGGGAGTGTTATTAACATCAGACCGGTGCCTTAGGAGATCGGTATGTGCTTGGAAATGGAACGTACCAGACTATTGTCTGTAATGATTTTATTTTTATTGGGTCTCCTCGGTAGTTAGGGTAAGCGCCCTTTATCCTGTGGGAGAATGGGAGATCTTTTAATTTTAATAATAAGATAATAACTCGTTATGACAGGGGATAAGGTATAATAGATGATTTACCATGTTAAATGCTGGGCTTCGTTTTGTGCAGCGAGGATGAGGTTCAAGTATGGTATAACACAGTCCAGGTTGTTGATCTCGTTGAACTGTGGGGACAGGGTTGAAACCATTAAATGGGGTGTCTTTCTAAATTAGGTACTGGGAAGGGCAATGATTCTATTTGGACATTACCTTTGAAATGGCACTTTGGAATTATTTGCTGTGCAGTGGGAGCACGCTAATTTAAGGTTGAGAGACTTTTTGGATTGGCTATAAAGAGACAAGAAAACGATTAGCAATAAATTTGGTTAAGAATGGCATATATTGCTCTTATGTACATGAGCAAGAGGATGGTTCTATGATAACCTAAATCGGTGTTCAGCAGATGGTTTTATGGCATGCCGATTTAGAAAAAACGGTTCTCTATTTTCTTAGAAGGGCATCTCAGTCTGATTCACTGTTGGTTCTAGGGGATAGGTGGTTGGATTCTAAAAAAGAAGAAGGAGTGGGGCATGAGTTACTGCTTTACTAATTTTAATTAATTTTGGCGGGAGCGTTATGGAGAGGCATACTTAACTGCAGTACTTTTCAGTTCAAACTACGGCGCTTTTCAATGGCGCTGGTATCCTTCATTAGGGCCAGAAAATTAAAGGTCCGCTGTGGTTTCAAGAAAAAACCATAAATATTTTAGCGCGGTCTATAAGGCTAATATGATACTCATTACAGGGAATGAGTGTGACATAGGCTTACCTAGAGGTGCTCAGGGCTGCCGATGAGCCGGTAGCGCGTTGTATTCTGCAGGATCGCTTCCGTGTTGGGAAGCAGAGGGTTGCTTATTGGGCAGTTAGGAAGTCACGTGTTAGTGGGTTTTGAACAAGCATACTAGCATGTTAAAACACCGTAATAATAATGAAAACTATCCACCCCAATATGTCGGCTTTTTCGACATCATGAAGCCACCTAGTACACCGTGAGTCTCCCAACACGTGACTGTGGAAACCCACAAACACGTGACTTCCTAACTGCCCAATAAGCAACCCTCTGCTTCCCAACACGGAAGCGATCCTGCATAACACAACGCGCTACCGGCTCATCGGCAGCCCTGAGCACCTCTAGGTAAGCCTATGTCACACTCATTCCCTGTAATGAGTATCGTATTAGCCTTATAGACCGTGCTAAAATATTTATGTTTTTTTCTTGAAACCACAGCGGAACTTTAAGTTTCTGGCCCTAATGAAGGATACCAGCGCCATTGAAAAGCGCTGTGGTTTGAACTGAAAAGTACTGCAGTTAAGTATGCCTCTCCATAACGCTCCCGCCAAAATTAATTAAAATTAGTAAAGCAGTAACTCATGCCCCACTCCTTCTTCTTTTTTAGAATCCAACCACCTATCCCCTAGAACCAACAGTGAATGAGACTGAGATGCCCTTCTAAGAAAATAGAGAACCGTTTTTTCTAAATCGGCATGCCATAAAACCATCTGCTGAACACCGATTTAGGTTATCATAGAACCATCCTCTTGCTCATCTACATAAGAGAAATATATGCCATTCTTAACCAAATTTATTGCTAATCGTTTTCTTGTCTCTTTATAGCCAATCCAAAAAGACTCTCAACCTTAAATTAGCGTGCTCCCACTGCACAGCAAATAATTCCAAAGTGCCATTTCAAAGGTAATGTCCAAATAGAATCATTGCCCTTCCCAGTACCTAATTTAGAAAGACACCCCATTTAATGGTTTCAACCCTGTCCCCACAGTTCAACGAGATCAACAACCTGGACTGTGTTATACCATACTTGAACCTCATCCTCGCTGCACAAAACGAAGCCCAGCATTTAACATGGTAAATCATCTATTATACCTTATCCCCTGTCATAACGAGTTATTATCTTATTATTAAAATTAAAAGATCTCCCATTCTCCCACAGGATAAAGGGCGCTTACCCTAACTACCGAGGAGACCCAATAAAAATAAAATCATTACAGACAATAGTCTGGTACGTTCCATTTCCAAGCACATACCGATCTCCTAAGGCACCGGTCTGATGTTAATAACACTCCCATCGATTGCAGTACTTTCACAACTCAGTGCTCAAAATCCCACCACGGGCACTCCCTCATCACCACGACCTCACCTTTCTTTCATTCATGTACAGGTCACAATATAAGAAACACCCTGAGATACAGAAAAACGATCACAACAAAATGTGTTTGCACATAAACTGCATGGATAGTGCATGATTCTGTGGCTGCACCAATCACCGCGATTCCGAGTAATGTAAATAGAGAGCTAATGCTGAACATGGCTTTTTAACTAAAGATTGCTTTTGTCTTGTTTTTCCCTTTCATTTTTTCCAAAACAGGCGGTTTTATGTTAAAAGGTTCTATTCAGGCAAAAGTTATGATTGCGAAAGTCCTGAAGATGATCCCCCTATAATTGAGCTAGGGACCGAAACGTCGACTCCTTTTAGAGTGTCCCATACTTAGGAATCTAATGTATTAATGTATGGCTGTTTCACTCCAGGACACACTGTGATTTTGAATTGTTTTCAGTGGCCTGTTAGCTCACTTTTGTTTGCCTGATATTTGCTGCACTTACTGTCTTCTTTTATTTCTTCCTTGCGTACGGCACAGGACTGTGCCCTACTGTAACCTTTATGTTTTTTGGTTACTTGTCTTATTTCTTTACAGTTGTATCCCTATCACAGGGAGTGCCATTTTGAACACCTTAGGTGGGCAAGGTCCTCTGGTGAACCTGATTTAACTCTAACCATGATACATGATAGGGAGTCTAGATCCAGTTTTGGGAACACTGCGAGCTTCTCACCCTGATCATCAGGTGGCTCCTCGACTAGCAAAGGGCATGGACTGATACAGGTGTTACTTATTTCTGTTAAAATATCCCTAACTTTCTTTAAGACAACATGTTGTATCTTGTTACAGTCCTCCAAGTTAGCAGTGGCGTTCTGCTACCGCCATTGGCTGAGTTCCCTCAGTACTTGGACTAAGGTCTTCTTCTGTGTGACGTCTGCCTCCCTAATCCTTAGCTCATAAAATGCTGACTTCCTTGCAATGACAGCTCTTTTATAAAGGGCTAACATTACTTTATATTCCTCGGTGACCTCCAGATCATACAGCTTACGCCATTTCCTTTTAAATTGGTGTAACGTTTGTATCTTTCCTTTTAGTTCCTCTGTTTGCCAGGGTGAGCCCTTCTCTCTATTCCTTACTCTTTCCCTCGGCGCAGGGGCCACCTTGTCAATGGCTTCTGTCAACCTTCTTGTGTGCCTCTTGCTCTCCTGATCTAAATCCTGCATCCTTGTCTACCATGCAGAGACCCATGTCCACCCTTTTGCTCTCCCCAACTTGGCCATCGCCAACCTTTAAATGGGCTGTGGTCTCCCTCGCCACAGGCACCTCATTCACTGTCCCTGTCCCCACAGCTGCACTGAGTGAATAGGCTATTGATCTTTTTTTTTTGATAATCACATTTTATTTAAGTTTTCAACACGAAAAAGTTCATTAATCGTATGTCACAAAGTCCAATTATAAACCCCTGTCCCTCCCAAATGAAAACACAAATCATATCAGTCTGTTCAGAATAAATAACTAGCACCCCCGTAGCACACTGAGTTAACGGGTCAGGTCCAATCAAGATGGTAACAAGCCAAACCATTTGCCCCATACCTTACCAAACATCTCAGGGCATCCCCAAGCTTCAAAGAGGGCCTCCTTCTGCACCCAACACCAATCCACCCTCCTCCTCCATTTCCGTAGTGTCGGTGCCTCTGTCTGGGACCATTTAGCTGCGATGTCTTGTTTTGCCACCGCCAGGGCTGTTCCCAGGAAGCGTTTATCGGCCCGGGAGCCGTCCAGGCCATCGAACACACCCAATAACAGGCACCTCGGGTTGTGGGGGACCACCCAACCCAAAGCCCGCGTAAGTTCCAATTCCACCCCTCCCTAGAATGGAACCTAGGCCGGACAGAGCCACACCATGTGATAGAAGTCAGCTGGGGTGTCAGCACACCGGGTACAGGCTGGGGAGATCCTCACACCTGCTTGAAAGAGGCGGACCAGCGTGAGATACGCCATGTGAAGGAAGTTAAGCTGGACCAGGCGTAGTTTGGAAGATGTGCTTAGGGATTTGGGAGCCATCAGGGCATCCTGCCAGTCTGCTTCATCCAAAGGGCCCACCCAACCCTCCCATCGCTCTTTAAGCGATCCAAGGATGTGGGGCAATTATTAATCAGGGCTCTGTATATTCGGGACACCCCCCTCTCCCCAGATTACCCAGCATGACTTGAGCCTCCAGAGGACTAAACTCCGGAAAAGAGGTGGGTGTTGGGAGGTGTATGTGGAGGGCATGGCGGAGTTGCAAGTATTTATAGAACTAGGAGCGTAGGAGGGCTTGCCTTTGCTGTAGGTCAGAGAAGGGAACGTATGTGGTCCCCTACCCAGACAACTCCCAGCAGGGATATCCCCACCAGGTCCACCATAGGGGCGTTTGTCTAGCCAGTTTCCGATCCCAGTGTACCATACGGAGGGCAGCGAGCCAGGCCATAAGGACCAATCTGGTGATTGAGGGCACAGAGTGTGGCACTGGGGAACCTTATAGGAAGCCCTGTATCTGCGCAAAGTCTAGGACAGTGAGCTCCACTCGGTAGGCTGGGTCAGACCAGTCGCCCAAAAACCAGTCATGAATCACAATGAGTTTTGTGGCTAGGTAGTAAAAGTAGAGGTTGGTGACTCCCATGCCCCCGTCGTAGGGGGGGGATCTGGCAATGGGAAAGGGACACTCGTGATCGCCCACACCCCAAGACGAACCGGATAAGCGCGCTATTTGAATTTGAATGCAGATTTGTAAAGCGCATAGCTACCCTGGGGCGTCCCAGCGCTGACAATCAACCTGTAGATTTCAGAGGGGGGAAGTGATAGTGATGGGTTATGGGAAGAGCCACGTTTTTAGTTGCCTACGAAAGGCGAGTAGGTTGTGTTCTCTTCGGATGGAGAGTCGGAGGGAGTTCCACAGCTTTGGAGCATTGTATGAAAACAGACGTCCCCCGGAGCGGGCCTTTCTATTCTGGGGACACTGGCCAAGGAGAGGGAGTCTGATCTGAGTTGTCTGTCTGAATGATGAGGTTTGAAGAGAGTTCTCAGAATAGGCGGGCCTCTGCCTTGAAGTATTTTGTGTGAGATGCAGAGGGTCTTAAAGGTGATCCTTTCCCTAATCGGGAGCCAGTGCAGGGATCTGAGGGCTGGTTTGGCAGAGCATCTGGATTTGGTCCCGGTCAGGAGTCTGGCGGCGGCGTTTTGGGCGCATTGCAGTCTGTTGATGACCGATGCGGGAGCCCCTAAATAAAGGGCATTTCCATAGTCCAGTCTGGAATTAACTAGCCCCTGCATGAGCAGTTCCCTGGACTGAAAGGGGATTAAGTGGAGGATTTTTCGTGCTGTCTGAATAAGGCCGAAGCATGTGCCGGCGGTTTTTCTGGCTTGGACTTTAAAGTTGAGGTCTTGGTCCAGCCAGATACCTAGGCTCTTGACTTCGGACTTGGGGGTGGGGGGTGATCCCATACAGGGTGGCCAGGAGAGCTATGGGGGGAGTCTGCATGGGTTTCCCAAAAGAAGGATCTCAGATTTCTCTCCGTTTAGTTTCAGGCGCGATTCGCACATCCATTGAAAGATATTCTGGAGGCATGATGACAAGTTGTCCAGACTTTTAGTCGACTGGTTTATGGAGACAACCAGCTGGGTGTCATTGGCATACATTACTGTTTTTATGCCGAATGGAGTTACGATGTCTTCGAGGGGAGACATGTATACGTTAAAAAGTGTGGGGCTCAGGGAGGACCCCTGGGGGACCCCACACTGGATAGGAAGAGCACTAGAGTTAGCTGTGCCATCGAACACCTGGAAGGTTCTGCCTTCTAAGAAGGATTTGATCCAGGACAGGGCGGTACCAGTGATTCCTACCATGATGAGACGGTGGATAAGAATGGCATGGTCCACCGTGTGGAAGGCGGCACTCAGATCTAGGAGGATCACTGCCACTGATCCTCCCGCGTCTATGATGGTTCTTGCCTCTTCGACCACGGCTAGAAGTGCGGTGTCCGTTCCCTGTCCCGGTCTAAACCCTGTCTGGGATTGGCGCAGGAGGTTGTTGGATTCCAAGAAGAGGGATAGTTGGTGGTTGATGATTTTCTCGGCCACTTTGCTGATGGCCGGGAGGAGGGAGATGGGTCTAAAGTTAGACAGGTCGGTGGGATCTAAGTGAGGTTTTTTGAGAAGTGCCCGGACAGTGGCTTTTTTCCAGTTGGTTGGGACGGTGCCAAGTGCAAGAGACGCAATAATGAGATTTGTGAAGGGGGGGGAACTGTGGAGGCGACCAGTTTTAGTTTGCTCATAGGAGCTGGATCTGAGGGAGCCCCACTCTTCACTGACTGTAGGGTGGTCAAAAACAGTTCTGTGGACACCTGGGAGAATGCTTCGAGGCAAGGGGCCTCCTGGTCAGAGGGCAGGGTCGAGGGGAGTTGGGAGGTGACCCTATCCCAGAGCAACTCAACACAACACTCAAAAAAGGTTTTTTTTGAGTGTACTGTACCTCACTATAGGCCTTGCGCCTGCCCGTCTCCGTTATCTATTTACTGCAGAGCTATTAGCTCATATGGTGTGCATTACCACTGCCCCCGTTGCTCCCAAGAGGCAATTATTTTGTCCAAGACAAATGAAAAGTTCCACCCACTGTAGATTGCACCACCAAGTTTCAAATAATGTCAATATCAATAAAGAATGTCCAGAAATGTTATATCTTTCTTTTGTTTCTTCTTTATTCAGTTTTCTTTTAAGCAGCGTTCAACAGAACTTCATCAGGGCGTGCTGGCTGTGTCCAATATGCACAGGCATCACATCGCGTTTTTTCTATTGAATATATCCAGGTCAGTGTCAAAGGCTAATGTGCCGAACGGAAAGTGGCGTCCTCTCCCGAAGAAAGGGTGTCCTTGTGAAGGTGGAGGCGACCAGTTTTAGTTTGCTCATAGGAGCTGGCTCTGAGGGAGCCCCACTCTTCACTGACTGTAGGGTGGTCAAAAACAGTTCTGTGGACACCTGGGAGAATGCTTCGAGGCAAGAGGCCTCCGGGTCAGAGGGCAAGCTCGAGGGGATTTGGGAGGTGTTGGGGGAGGGGAGGGAATTAAGGATGTTATTGATTTTTGTTGAGAAGAACTCAGCTAGCTGGTTGTATCTCGTGCCCGATGGGTCTGGTATGGGCAGTGGTTCTGGGGTTTTCGTGAGGAGACGAACGATACGATAGGTTTCTTTGGCGGAGTTAGCAGCAGCCACTACTTTTCCCTCGAAGAAGGTTGCCTGGGTGTTTTTTATACAAGTTTTGTAATCCTTCAAGGCTGACCTATATGCGATTTTGCCTTCGTTAGCCCAGTCCTTTCTCCAGAGGCGCTCGAGCTTTTTACAGCTTTTCCTAAGTTCGCGTAGTTCCTGGGTGAACCAGGGAGATTTAAAAGTTCCCTTTTTACTGGGTAGGGGTTTGAGGGGGAGGATGGCGTCGAGGGATTGTTTGATCCAGGAGCGGAGTTGGACGTCTGCTCTGGAGGGGTCCGGGTCAAGCTCAGGTGTAGTGGAGGCTAGTGCTTGGGTCCATGAAGCCGTGTCCAATTTTTGCCACGGGCGGGATGGTGCTTGGGGAGGAGGTCTCTCCGGTGCTTCGTTCGAGAGTTGAAGCTTAAAAGGGATTAGGTAGTGGTCTGACCAAGGGATTGGGAGGGGGTTATTCACTACTAGACTCGGGAGGTTAGTGAATATGGGATCCAACAAGTGGCCCCTAGAATGGGTGGGTTGATTGCATTTCAAGTGAATATTAAGGGAGGCTAGGTCTTCCTTGAGATCATCAGCTGTTTTGTTTGTTGGATCGTCGAAGTGGAGATTTAGATCTCCTAGGACCGTGAAGTTGGGAGACAAACAGGCAAGAGAGGAGATGGATTCAACTAGGGATTTGCAAAAAAGACCTTGCTGTCCTGGGGGGCGATAGACGAGGATCCCCGAGAGGGTTTTTGATGGGGATAAATTAATAGAGAACTGGATATTTTCACAGTCCTGAATTGGGCTGTCCTTAAAGTGGCAGGACAGGTGATTTCGGTAGATAATCGCGATTCCGCCCCCTGTTCCGGAAGGTCTGTCCTGGTGCTTGATTAGGTAACCAGGAGGGAGTGATTGGACTATATCAGGGTCTGAATTGGAGTTGATGCATGTTTCGGTGAGAAAGAGGATCTCAATATCGGATTCTTGCAGCAGCATATTAATTTCTGCTTGGTGTTTCGGGAGGGATCTGCAGTTTAGTAGAGCCATCTTGATCCAGCGTGGTTTCAGAGGGAGTCGTGGTGTTAGCTTGTATGGACAATTTGGGCAGCAGCATTGATTTTCCTCTAAGGTGACAATGCTGCAGCCGGGAGTGGAAGAAGAGTCCCTGAGTTTGAGAAGGGTTTCTTGGGAGTACCTCAGTAGAGAGGGAGTAAGAGTTGCAGGGGTCCTGGGCTCAGGGCTCGGTCTGGCGCGGACGGGCGCAGACGAGCTTACCTTTGGCGCGCCTTCGGCTACTCGAGAGGGGAATCGAAGTGTTCTGCAAAATATAAAGAAAACGGGGAAGGATCATCATTTTGAAAAGGGCGCTCCGGCCTAATGGATTAAGGGGAAGGGACTGCCAGTGCCTAAGATCAGTTTTCATCCGGGTGACTATGGGGGCAACGTTAGGGCCCACTCTAGCTCGGGCAGTAGGGTCACCCATATACCCAGGTACTTGAATGACTGCCTCCGGAGGGGAATCACCACCTGCCAGTCAAAGCACGCCCAGGAGGGGTGAAGTGGGACCAGTGTGGATTTCGCTGGGTTGAGGCGGAGACCCGAGACTTGCTCAAAAGCAGAAAGGGCCTTCAGAGACCTAGGGCCGGAGTGCTCCAGGTCGGCCAAATAAAGCAGAACATCATGTGCATATAGAGCAATTTTGTCCACCTGGCTCTGATTCCACTTCCAGCCCTGGTGAGGGGGTCCTGCCGTATTAGCACCACCAGGGGCTCTATCGCCAGTGCGAATAGGAGTGAGGAGTGGTGAGAGGGGGAAACCCTGGCGGGTGCCTCTCTGAATCGGAAATGGTTCAAAGGATGCGCCGTTGACGATCACATGGGCTCTAGGACTGTTATAAAGAACCTGGATCAGGCGGCAGAAGGGGAGGCCGAAGTCCATCTTCTCCAGAACGTCTCCCAAGTATACCCAGTCCACTGTATCAAAGGCCTTCTCGAAGTCAACAAGGAGAAGGCCCAGGTATGGGGAGAGGTGATGTCGATGAGCCAGTGCGAGGTGGAGACGGCGGATACAGTGACGGGTACCCCTGGCCGGCATGAACCCGCATTGGTCGGGATGGACCAAATCCTGCAGGAGGGGCCAGAGTCTTTGGGCTTTGGCAGTGGCAAAGATTTTTATTTCGCTGTTTATCAGGGCGATGGGGCAGTAGTCGGAGCAATCCAGGGAGGGTGGTTGTGTCTTCGGGATGACCACGATGGTCCCCACGTCAGATTCAGACTGGAAGGACCCGACATTGACCACCTGGCAGAAGAGCTCTGTCAGATGGGGGACCAGATCGTCGCGGAACGCTGAGTAGTATTTTTGTGGAAATCAGGCCCTGGCATCTTGCCGGAACGTAGCAGGGAGATGGCTCCATAAATTTCTTCCGAGGAGAGAGGGCCGTCTAGGGCATCCGCCGTCTCTCTGGGGAGACACGGAAGGCATAAGTCGGAGTCGGTCATCAAGTCAGCAAGGGAGGCTCCGCGGGGGCGTGCGGTATAGATGTTATCATAATACTGTGCGTAGGTTTGCGCAATGGCCGAAGATGTCACATGGCGCGTCCCATGGATCGTTCGAATCTCAGGGATGATGCGATGGGCTCTGGGGTAGGGTCCAGATTGTGGAGTAGTTTCCCATTCTTGTCGCCCCAGCCGTAGATGAGGGCCACAGAGGAGCGCCAGAGCATTTTGGCCGACTTAAGGGAAAGTCGCCGAATCTCGTATCGGACTAGCGCGAGCTGTCTGGAGGGGTTGGCAGCATCAGTAGCCCTTTGAGCCTCTTCCAAGCGAATGGCTCTGGACTCCAGCTGTGCTAGCTAGGCGGTCTGGGCCATGCGTTTGGCATGCACGAGTCCCTTGGTGACTCCGCGGAGCACTGCTTTACCTGCCTCCCAGAGCGTTCCCTGCGAAGGGACCGACCCTATGTTGGCGAAGAAGTAATGTCGAAGCTCCTGACCGAGGGAGTCCACCAGCTCGGTGTCCTGCGAGAACCACGCATTTAGGCGCCAGGTTGTCTTGGGGCCTGTGGTCGAAGACCCAATGCGGAGCAAGATGGGGGAGTGATCCGAAATACCTCTGGGAAGAATCTCTGCCCCTGACACCAACTGGCAGTCCGTGGCGGGCATCAGTATTAAATCTATGTGAGAATGGCTGCGGTGGGCGGCTGATGTATGAGTATATTGTTGCCTTCGGGGTTCCACACGCTCCAGACATGGCAAAAATCCATTGCCGAGGTCCATCCCACCAAGCTTTTTGCAGAGGCGAGCCGCTGTGCCGAGGGAGGGCCCGACACATCCCTGGAGGGTTGGAGGACCACGATGAAGTCTCCCCCTATGACGGTGAGGCCCTGGGGGAGGGAGGAAACTACCTGCGTGAGGCGCCGGAGAGTGGATGATAAGAGTGTTGGTGAACATAGGTGCAGAGGAGATTCAAGGGGTTATCCTCAATCAGTCCCGATAAGGCCACGTTCGTGTCCTGGTATCAGTGATGGCGCCGATCACGGTGAAGGGAAGTCCTCGCTTTGGAAGAATGGCCACCCCTCGGGAGCCTCTGGTAAAATCGGAGGTCCAGACCCGGTCAAACCCGTATCTGGCCAGGAATAGGCACTGGGAACCCAGAAGATGTGTCTCCTGGAGGAGAAGGGCATCAGGCCTGTGGCGGCAGGCAGCCCGCAGCACCGTGGTTCCTTTGATGCAATCAAGGAGGCCGTTCACGTTCCAGGAAAGAATGCGGAGGGGTGTGTCATAGGCACAGGTCATGTTTGGAAGTGGGATCTGGCGTGTAGTGAGTGGGCAAAGAGGAGCCCCTCCCATCAGGGGGAGGGGGAGGGCTAAGTCCTGGGCTCAGGGGCCTAGCTAACGAAGACAGAGTTGCGTGTGACGGCCGAAGAGGATAGTAGACCGTGTGACTACTCATAAGAACAGAACAAGGCAGCCCGTAGGCAGCCAACAACAACCAAATCCCGAGAGACAACAGTCTCTCCCCCCTCCCTCGCCCCCCACCCTATACTTCAGAACAGGAAGCATCTGTCGCCCCAAACTCAATTACCAATACCTCACAAGGAGGCAACCAGCTAAGCTAAAACGGTTAGCAACCACAAAATCGGGACATGGCTGAGTCGGACCCCCCCATGTGTTCAGATAAATATTTACAGCAAATTAAAGGAAGAAGAAATGGACAAGTATGTGCGGACTAAGGTGTTCGTGCACAGGATTACAGCGCCATATATACCCCCACAAACCAGTCAGGCAAGCTCCGAGTGAGTCTGTGCATGAAGTCAGGGGCATATGTATCAGTGACGAAATCCAATTGGAGCTGGGGGCTCCAGCGGCCGTGCTATTCATGGTCCGGTGTCCATGTCTGACCCGTGGATCACAGGGCTTCTGGACTGGTTGGAGTCTGACACAGCATGTTTCATAGTCTCACTGGGTCCGGGGACGCTGCCCATGTCCACCAAGGAGGAGACCAATGTCGGAGGAGAGGATCCCCGCTCCTGGGTCTGGGTCGGAGAGCGCTGGGGCTGAGCCACTGGCGATTGGGAGCCGCCATCTCGAGGGCCAGCCCTCCTACGGGATCCCGTCCGGGGTCTCCTGGGCTTTGGTGCAGTCTGATTCACTCGCTCCGGGACCTGTTGGGACAGTGGCGGAACAGCCCTCGGCAGGAGGGGACGCTCCTCCGAAAGTCACATCCAGGTGGCTTGGGGGGAATCGAAGAAGAAGGACTTGGACTGAAAAATCACCTTCAGCCGGGCTGCGAAGAGGAGTCCAAAGTGCAGGCCAAGCGGTCTAAGTTTTTGTTTGACCTCATCGTACGATCTGCGCTGCGATTTGAACCTCCCTCGAGTAGTCCGGAAACACCATTATCTTGGAGTCCTGATAATGTAACGGCCCCAGCTCCCTGGCCGCCCCCAGCACGGCATCCCTGTCGTGGAAATTAAGGACTTGAAGGATGATGGGGCGGGAGGGGGCATCAGGTCCAGGGGCGAGGGAGCGATGAGCCCGCTCCACCGCGAACCAGGGGGACAGTGTATCCTTGAGCATCCAGGAGTGGATCCAGGCTTCCATAAAGGAGGCAATGTTGGCCTTCTCCACTCCCTCCGTAAAGCCCAGGAGGCGCTTTCGGCATCCTCGGCTCGACGGTGAAGTTCCGGGCCATTTGGGACTTGAGGGTGCTGACGTCGTCTTCAACTGTGGAGAGTCGGGATTCGGCCTCGGTGATACGCTGCGTGGCCTTGCGAAGGTCTTGACGGATTAAGGCCATATCGATCCAGACCTCCCCTATCTTACTCTTCACTGACGCCTGGGATGCATTGATCGCCTGTAGGATGGTTGAGAGATCTCCTCCGGCTGGGCCCGAGCCGACCGCAACTCCACCACCAGGCCCTCGATCCGATGTCGCAAACTGGTCCATCGTTGTTTGGGTCACGGAGCCGGAGGCCGGGGTGGCATGGGATTTGTCCATTGTAGCAGATGGCCAACCAAAACGTGCCCGGGAAGGGCGAGTGGAAGTCCAGGCTGTGCCCCCGCCACCCGAGATGGTAGCCGAACCTCACCCCCACTCCTGGCAGGTCCGAAACAGAGTCCTGCAGGTGGGGGTGCTCGTAGGGGGGGACGAGCAGCACCCAAGGCATCGGTCAGTCTTCCCCGAGTCAGTCAGCACCCCGATGATCCAGTCAAGGTGCGGTGTCGCTCCCAGATGGGTCCCAAACCAGGGGCCCAGGTTCAGAGCGTCCCAGGGTCTACAACGGATACTGGCACGTGGCTCCAGGCCAGACAAGGCCCCTGGGAATCCCCCCTTAAGCTCTCCCTTGCTCCTGCCCCGCGTAGCATCGCTGGGCGGTGTGGTGTATGGGGTGTCACCTCTCAAGGGAAGGGCAGGTCGCAGGGCCCTCGCTCACAGCCCCCTGCACCGCGCAGTACTCCAAGGGGGCAAGCCAGCCAGCACAGGGCCAGAGGGGCGAAGCGGCGCAGCCAGCACAGGACACAATGTCTGAAAAGGGGCGCAAGGCCCAGTCTCACCCCCTGCAGCCGCCCCCACTAGTATGGTACCTCCATTCAGCAGGCGTGGACCCCGGAGGAGGATCCCCATCTCTGGGTATCCCGGTGCGGATCCAGCCGCCGCCACCATGGCAGCGCCAGCCCCACGCAGGCGGCACGGGGGGCAGGAGGATTGCCATGCAGAAAGAGTGTTGGGCCACTGGGCCGCCACCCACAGGTCCTCCTATGGCCGCAATCCTCCGCGGGGAGCTCCCAGGGTCCCATCCGGCACGTCGTGGGATGCCCCAGGGCCGCCAATGTAGGCCCGGGCCCCTGGTGACAAGCGCGGGCCCAGACGCCCCTCCCGGGAGCCCTCACCTCAGTGGCACTGCTCACGTTGGTCCACCCGTCGGCATTGGTCACGGCTCCATGGGGCCTCATCCACCTTCACTAGGCAGCCACTGCCGTCACTTCAGGCCCGGCTCGCCGCCTCAGGATGGGCCCAGGCCTCTGGGACCACAGGAGACACTCACGGCCACCCGCGCTCAGCTCCGCCGCACACCGCGGCACCCAGGGAGGGTCAGCGGCCCTCCGGACCCGCCGCCTCAGCCTCTCGCTGTAGGGGGAAGCATCCGGTTCTTCAGGGCGAGCGGCGGCCGGGCTCCAGCCCGCGCCACACGGGGCCGCCATGTTGAGGAGGGCAGGCCTCCAGCCGCAGGGAGCAGAGCGGGCGCTGGAAGGGTCAGAGTCAGCCCAAAATGTCACTGGGGGACAGCAGGCAGCACCAGGATGTACATTCGGGCAGCGGCTGGCAGACAGGTAGGCTGTGAAAGGCGGATGGCAGGAGGATGACGGAGGGGGTCCAGGAGCACTCTCAAAGTGCGGCTGCCATCTTGACGCCTCAGGCCATGCTCCTCAGCCTAGGCTATTGATCTTACACAGTATCTCAGCAGGCCAGACTGCGTACCTGAATGCCATCCAGGGTCTTAGTTGTCATGTGCAACAAATGGTAGCATACCTGGAAGGCATTCATTGGGCTCCCTAGAAGTCCAGAGGGCGAGAAAAAAGTTGGAACGAGAGTCCCATGATGGCAGCAACAGTGTCCTTAGAAATAAGGAATATTCATTTGACCATAGGAACCTGAACAATATTGTCCATCCCTACCATGTTGGGGATGACATCCATAAATGGATAACTGTTTTAGAGAGGGCCTGTAAAGTTCAACGGGTTCCTCTAGAGCAATGAACAGCTATCTTGTGGCTCTCCTTTGCTGACAAAAGTAGAGATAAGCTCCTCACTGTTAGAGACGAGGGTGCTGACAACTACCCAGTCCTCAAGAGTGCTCTCATTGATGGGTTTGGCTTAATCACTGAATAGTACAGGATTAAGTTCAGAGACACCCAGAAAGCACAGACCCAGGACTGGGTAGACTTTGTGGATAGTGCCATTAAGTCTCTGGAAGGTTGGTTACTTGGCAGCAAGGTGCATGACTATCAAGGATTGTACAACTTGATTATGAGGGAGCAGATCCTTAATAATTGTCATAATCAGCTATTGCATCAATACCTGGTAGATTCAGATATGACTTCTCCCCAAGAATTGGGAAAGAAGGCAGATAAGTGGGCCAGGACCAGGGTGAAGCAAATAAACCAGAACACTGGTGGTGACCAGAAGAAACAAGATTCTTCAAAACCTCAGGATAAGGGTGGTGACAAGGGCAAAGATCAGAAGGAGTCTTTATCAGGGCCCCAGAAACCTGCATCTGGGGGGAGTCAAGGTAAAGGCAAAAGAAAACATTGGTGTTATTTTGGTAACGTAAAGACACATTGGATAAAAGATGCTGATTGTCCAAAAGCCAAGGAGATTACTTGTACTACCACTGCCCCTAAGGCAACTGCACCCCCTAGCACAAGTGATGACACTGGAAACAAGTTAATAGTGGGGTTAACCTTGGTATCTGAGGTGGGTTCTGGCCTAGTCAGAACTCAGAACTCCAGCTCAGACTGTCCTAGTTTGTGATGATGGCATAGATATTGCCACCTTACTTGTCAGTCCCAGTAACCTGGGGAAATACAGACAGCAGCCTTTGATCAATGGAACAGATGTAACGGCTTACAGGGATACAGGGGCTAATGTCACAATGGTGACAGAAAAACTTGTGTCTCTTGTACAGATCATACTTGCTGAAATGTACCAAGTGACCAATGCAAACAATGTCAGGGCTGACTATTCCTTGGCAGTTGTTAATTTCAGCTGGGGTTGGGTAGCTGGCCCTAAAAAGGTTGTGGTAAGTACAGACCTACCAGTAAATTGTTTGTTGGGCAATGATTTGGAAACTTAAGCTTAGAATGAAGTGGAATTTATGACTCATGGAGTAATGTTGGGCATCTCTGCAGATGTGTTTGCTGTGACCAGGTCACAGGCCAAACTGACTTCCACTGAACAGGCCCTGGATCCTGGAACAATGGTCCAGGTGCCTTCCAATAGAAGGAGCAAGAGGGGTAAAGCTGTGTCTTCCCCCCGACTCAGAGTGAGGATCAGTCTCTGGAGGGAGCTGATCTTAGTACCTGTGAAGAAACTGTCCCAGATTAGCTCTTGAACCCTGTCAGACAGAAAGCTGCTGCTGAAGCTGCTGGGGATGTCAATGGGTCCCACATGATCTACTGGGAAGAGGGACTCCTTCATGCAGAGGGTAGAGACCCCAAGCCTGGTGGTACCAGGAGATTGGTTATACCTCTGAAAGTTAGGGGCTTCCTACTCACCCTTGCACATAAGATTCCCTTGGCAGGACACCTAGGCCAAAGTAATACTTAGGACAGCCTGGTCCCTAACTTTTACTGGCCTCACATGTCTGAGGACACAAATGAGTTTTGTCGCTCCTGTGCCACTTGTCAAGCTAGTGGTAAGGCAGGTGGCACCACAAAGGCCCCCCTGATACCACTACCAGTGGTGGGGGTTCCCTTTGAGCGGGTTGGGATTGACATAATTGGCCCCATGAACCCTCCTACAGCATCTGGGCACAGTTACATTCTAGTGGAGGTGGACAATTCCACTAAGAATCCAGAAGCCATTCCCCTTAGGACCACTATAGTGCCTTTGGTGACAATGGCCCTCTTGGGAATTTTTTCCAGGGTGGGCTTCCCTAAGGAGGTTTTAACTGACAGCAGTACAAACTTCATGTCCAGTTATATCACTGCAATGTGGAAGGGGTTGTAGGTAAGTAGTATCTGCTTCTTATGGTTACCCACACTTTTTGCTGATGTCACACTGTTTTTGGCCTAGTCTGACTGAGATCCTGCTATCCAGGACCCCAGTCTATCTGCTGTCTCCTGTAAATTGATATGCATGTACTTTAGGTACACTCCATATTGGATTCTAGGGTACCCTTATCAGTCCCTTGTATATGGTACACCATGTACCCAGGGCATAGGTACCCCAGAGGCCTCCCATGGGCTGAAGCATGTATCATGCCACCCATGAGAGGCCATCCAAATTGACACAACAGGCCTGCTACTGCAGACTGTGTAAGAGGGTGCTTGCACCACTTACTGAGATATAGGTTCACTATATCTATCTAAATCATTACACTTAAATACCTATCAGTCAACCCTATGGCAAGCCTTAGCAATCCTGAAGGCAGGGTGCTGGGTTTTACGTGAGAGGGTGCCCCTGCATGAGCAGAGCCCCTTTGCAGTCTTCTGAGACCATTCTCTGGGGCTGTCTGTGATGCAGCCAGACATATATGTTTAAGTGCATTATAAAATCGTGGAAAATGCTAACTTTAAAACGGCTGCTTAGAAACATGTGTTTGGTGTCAAACACCTTGGAAACATACCTCCACACCAGTAACTAGTATGAGAGGTATGATTCCACCCTTCTAAAGGGACATATGTGAGTCACTGGTATACCCGGTACCATCTTTCTCGACCTGGGCAGCAAAAAATAGATGTTGCCAGCCACAGACATGATTCTGCTCTCCTGCTGCTGAGCCAAGCTCGCGCAGAGGAAGTCATGACAATAGGCATCCTGTCAAAAGGAGGTGTAACCACCTCACAGACAAGATTTTGTGTATTAGGGCTAGGTGGGTGCACTTTCAGAGTGCCAGAAAGTCTGTGCATAGGCAAGCTCCAACCAGTTCCAGGAGCAAGTTGCGGCTACTCTGGTGTGAAACTGGACAAAGAACATGGCTGTAGCCTCCCCTCTGTCCTGCCCCTCCCATAGGAGGGTCCACAGAAAATTTCCAACCTCTACCCATGGGTATAAAGTGAGTTACCTGACTACAGGACTTTATATTTTCCCTGGACAATATTATGCTTAATAGAAACCAAGTACTTTGACTGCCTGCACGATGCTGGACGACTGAAGAATCTCCCTTAGAGTAAAGGAGTTACTACCTTGCAAAAGCAGGCACCTAAACGCATGGACCGGTTTACTTCTCCCAAGCTCCTGAGGACTCTGAAGATTTAAGCAACACAGGAGGTAGTTTCCTCGAGGTCCCTGAGGTCGATCTGCCTTCTCAGAGATTCTGAGACCAGTATCCCTAGTGGAGACCATGCAACTTGAACCCCTGTGCACTGCGTACTTTTGCAAGTGCATGTGCTTAGTGACAATTCCTGAGCCTGTGCTTTGGACTCCGTGTAGTCCCAACCCCAAAAAGTATTTGCACTGAATATTTCCGGCCTCCACTCTCCGAGTGTCCTGTGGACTTGTCCTTTGCATTCTTGCTTGAGGTCTCCTCACGATCCCTAGTCCGTAGGCCTGTGGGTCCTATTGGGGGTCACCTTGTAAATTCTTGTGCTTACCTTGTTGCTCCAGGCGTGCCCTGTCTCTCCATTGCTTGGAGAGTCCCCTGGACCTTGCTGGTCCACACCCTAACCTGTTTCCTTTGACTACATTGGCTGCAGTTGCCAAGGCTTGTTGGTGCTCTAGCCAGACATCAACCCCTCAGCTCTCGACATCCTTTGTGGGACAGCATACCTCCGGACTTTGGTCATCCTCAACGTCTCCTGGTACCCATGGCTGCAGAGTCAAGCAACCCTTATTTGCACCTGAAGCCCCTGACATCTGTGGGCATTTCACTACTGAGCCCCTGGTCACCAGAAGTGACCCAGACTCTGTCCCCTCTGCTTTCAGGTTCCTCTCACCTTGAATCCAGGCTTGGATTCCACTGGACACTCTTCACCTTCCTGGCAGCAGTACTTCTTTGCAGCTCTCCATTGAAAACGACAAAGGTTTCCGACGCCACTTGACACCTATGCACCTGGCTCCTCTGGGATAGGTAACACATGTACCTCGGTACTCCCTGGTGGGTTGGCTTTAGAACCTCCTATGTTCCAAAGCGTTTGCTCGAAGTCCTCTTAGAAGTGTCCTTAACTTGTAATTTTCCAACCGTGAGTTTCCCATAGAGTTGTACAGAGCACTCGTCTGTGTTTTCTCACTGCATCCGTCCTTTGTGGTCTCCCTGTGTCACTCCTCTGGGTGGTTCCTTGGAATCTGTGGAGGCGACCAGTTTTAGTTTGCTCATAGGAGCTGGATCTGAGGGAGCCCCACTCTTCACTGACTGTAGGGTGGTCAAAAACAGTTCTGTGGACACCTGGAAGAATGCTTCGAGGCAAGGGGCCTCCGGGTTAGAGGGCAGGCTCGAGGGGAGTTGGGAGTTGTTGGGGGATGGGAGGGAATTAAGGATGTTATTGATTTTTGTTGAGAAGAACTCAGCTAGCTGGTTGCATCTCGTGCCCGATGGGTCTGGTATGGGCAGTGGTTCTGGGGTTTTCGTGAGGAGACGAACAATACACTAGGTTTCTTTGGCGGAGTTAGCAGCAGACACTACTTTTCCCTCGAAGAAGGTTGCCTGGGTGTATTTTATACAAGTTTTGAAATCCTTCAAGGCTGACCTATATGCGATTTTGCTTTCGTTAGCCCAGTCCTTTCTCCAGAGGCGCTCGAGCTTTTTACACCTTTTCCTAAGTTCGCGTAGTTCCTGGGTGAACCAGGGAGATTTAAAAGTTCCCTTTTTACTGGGTAGGGGTTTGACGGGGAGGATGGCGTCGAGGGATTGTTTGATCCAGGAGCGGAGTTGGACGTCAGCTCTGTAGGGGTCCGGGTCAAGCTCAGGTGTAGTGGAGGCTAGTGCTTGGGTCCATGAAGCCGTGTCCAATTTAAGCCACGGGCGGGATGGTGCTTGGGGAGGAGGTCTCTCTGGTGCTTCGTTCGAGAGTTGAAGCTTAAAAGGGATTAGGTAGTGGTCTTACCAAGGGATAGGGAGGGGGTTATTCACTACTAGACTCGGGAGGTTAGTAAATATGGGGTCCAACAAGTGGCCCCTAGAATGGGTGGGTTGATTGCATTTCAAGTGAATATTAAGGGAGGCTAGGTCTTCCTTGAGATCATCAGCTGTTTTGTTTGTTAGATCGTCGAAGTGGAGATTTAGATCTCCTAGGGCCGTGAAGTTGGGAGACAAACAGGCAAGAGAGTAGATGGATTCCACTAGGGTTTGCAAAAAAGACCTTGCTGTCCTGGGGGGCGATAGACGAGGATCCCCAAGAGGGTTTTTGATGGGGATAAATTAATAGAGAACTGCACATTTTCACAGTCCTGAATTGGGCTGTCCTTAAAGTGGCAGGACCGGTGATTTCGGTGGATGATCGCGATTCCGCCCCCTGTTCCGGAAGGTCTGTCCTGGTGCTTGATTAGGTAACCAGGAGGGATTGATTGGACTATATCAGGGTCTGAATTGGAGTTGATCCATGTTTCTGTGAGAAAGAGGATCTCAATATCGGATTCTTGCAGCAGCATATTAATTTCTGCTTGGTGTTTCGGGAGGGATTTGCAGTTTAGTAGAGCCATCTTGATCCAGCGTGGTTTCAGAGGGAGTCGTGGTGTTAGCTTGTATGGACAATTTGGGCAGCAGCATTGACTTTCCTGTAAGGAGACAATGCTGCAGACGGGAGTGGAAGAAGAGTCCCTGAGTTTGAGAAGGGTTTCTTGGGTGTACCTCAGTAGAGAGGGAGTAAGAGATGCAGGGGTCCTGGGCTCAGGGCTCGGTCTGGCGCGGACGGGCGCAGATGGGCTTACCTTTGGCGCGCCTTCGGCTACTCGAGAGGGGAATCGAAGTGTTCTGCAAAATCTAATGAAAACGGGGAAAGATCATCATTTTGAAAAGGGCGCTCCGGCCTAATGGATTAAGGGGAAGGGACTGCCAGTGTCTAAGATCAGTTTTCATCCGGGTGACTATGGGGGCAACGTTAAGGGCCCACTCTAGCTCGGGCAGTAGGGTCACCCATATACCCAGGTACTTGAATGACTGCCTCCGGAGGGGAATCACCGCCTGCCAGTCGAAGCACGCCCGGGAGGGGTGAAGTGGGACCAGTGTGGATTTCGCTGGGTTGAAGCGGAGACCCAAGACTTGCTCAAAAGCAGAAAGGGCCTTCAGAGACCTAGGGCCGGAGTGCTCAGGGTCGGCCAAATAAAGCAGAACATCATGTGCATATAGAGCAATTTTGTCCGCCTGGCTCTGATCCCACTTCCAGCCCTGGATGAGGGGGTCCTGCCATATTAGCGCCACCAGGGGCTCCATCTCCAGTGCGAATAGGAGTGAGGAGTGGTGAGAGGGGGCAACCCTGGCGGGTGCCTCTATGAATCGGAAATGGTTCGGAGGATGCGCCGTTGACGATCACACGGGCTCTAGGACTGTTATAAAGAACCTGGATCAGGCGGCGGAAGGGGAAGCCGAAGTCCATCTTCTCCAGAACGTCTCCCAAGTATACCTAGTCCACTGTATCAAAGGCCTTCTCGAAGTCAACAAGGAGAAGGCCCAGGTATGGGGAGAGGTGATGTCGATGAGCCAGTGCGAGGTGGAGACGGCGGATACAGTGACGGGTACCCATGGCCAGCATGAACCCGCATTGGTCGGGATAGACCAAATCCTGCAGGAGGGGCCGGAGTCTTTGGGCTTTGGCAGTGGCAAAGATTGGTATTTCGCTGTTTATCAGGGCGATGGGGCAGTATTCGGAGCAATCCAGGGAGGGTGGTTGTGTCTTCGGGATGACCACGATGTTCCCCACGTCAGATTCAGACGGGAAGGACCCGACATTGACCACCTGGCGGAAGAGCTCTGTCAGATGGGGGACCAGATCTTCGTGGAACGCTGAGTAGTATTCTTGTGGAAATCAGGCCCTGGCATCTTGCCGGAATGTAGCAGGGAGATGGCTCCATAAATTTCTTCCGAGGAGAGAGGGCCATCTAGGGCATCCGCCGTCTCTCTGGGGGGACGCGGAAGGCATAAGTCGGAGTCGGTCATCAAGTCAGCAAGGGAGGCTCCGGGGGGGGGCGTGCGGTATAGATGTTATCATAATACTGTGTGTAGGTTTGCGCAATGGCCGAAGATGTCACATGGCGCGTCCCATGGATCGTTCGAATCTCAGGGATGATGCGATGGGCTCTGGGGTAGGATCCAGATTGTGAAGTAGTTTCCCGTTCTTGTCGCCCCAGCCGTAGATGCGGGCCACAGAGGAGCGCCAGAGCTTTTTGGCCGACTCAACGGAAAGTCGCCGAATCTCGTATCGGACTAGCGCGAGCTGTCTGGAGGGGTTGGCAGCATCAGTAGCCCTTTGAGCCTCTTCCAAGCGAACGGCTCTGGACTCCAGCTGTGCTAGCTAGGCGGTCTGGGCCATGCGTTTGGCATGCACGAGTCCCTTGGTGACTCTGCGGAGCACTGCTTTACCCGCCTCCCAGAGCGTTCCCTGCGAAGGGATCGACCCTATGTTGGCGGAGAAGTAATGTCGAAGCTCCTGACCGAGGGAGTCCACCAGCTCTTTGTCCTGCGAGAACCACGCATTTACGCGCCAGGTTGTCTTGGGGCCTGTGGTCGGAGACCCAATGCGGAGCAAGATGGGGGAGTGATCCGAAATTCCTCTGGGAAGAATCTCTGCCCCTGACACCAACTGGCAGTCTGTGGCGGGCATCAGTATTAAATCTATGTGAGAATGGGTGCGGTGGGCGGCTGATGTATGAGTATATTGTTGCCTTCGGGGTTCCACACGCTCCAGACATCGCAAAAACCCATTGCCGAGGTCCATCCCACCAAGCTTTTTGCAGAGGCGAGCCGCTGTGCCGAGGGAGGGCCCGACACATCCCTGGAGGGTTGGAGGACCACGATGAAGTCTCCCCCAATGACGGTGAGGCCCTGGGGGAGGGAGGAAACTACCTGCATGAGGCGCCGGAGAGTGGATGATAAGAGTGTTGGTGGAACATAGGTGCAGGGGAGATTCAAGGGGTTACCCTCAATCACGGTGAAGGGAAGTCCTCGCTTTAGAAGAATGGCCACCCCTCGGGAGCCTCTGGTAATATCGGAGTGAAAAACCCGGTCAAACCCGTATCTGGCCAGGAATTGGCACTGGGAACCCAGAAGATGTATCTCCTGGAGGAGAAGGGCATCAGGCCTGTGGCGGCAGGCAGCCCGCAGCACCGCGGTTCCTTTGATGCAATCAAGGAGACCGTTCACGTTCCAGGAGAGAATGCGGAGGGGTGTGTCATAGGAACAGGTCATGTTTGGAAGTGGGATCTGGTGTGTAGTGAGTGGGCAAAGAGGAGCCCCTCCCATCAGGGGGAGGGGGAGGGCTAAGTCCTGGGCTCAGGGGCCTAGCTAACGAAGACAGAGGTGGTGTGACGGCCGAAGAGGATAGTAGAACGTGTGACTACTCATAAGAACAGAACAATGCAGCCCGTAGGCAGCCAACAACAACCAAATCCAGAGACAACGGTCTCTCCCCCCTCCCTCGCCCCCCCAAATCCACCCACCCTATACTTCAGAACAGGAAGCATCTGTCGCCCTAAACTAAATCACCAATACCTCACAAGGAGGGACCCAGCTAAGCTAAAACGGTTAGCAACCACAAAATCGGGACATGGCTGAGTCGGACCCCCCCATGTGTTCAGATAAATATTTACAGCAAATTAAAGGAAGAAGAAATGGACAAGTATGTGCGGACTAAGGTGTTCGTGCACAGGATTACAGCGCCATATATACCCCCACAAACCAGTCAGGCAAGCTCCGAGTGAGTCTGTGCATGAAGTCAGGGGCATATGTATCAGTGATGAAATCCAATTGGAGCTGGGGGCTCCAGCGGCCGTGCTATTCATGGTCTGGTGTCCATGTATGACCCGTGGATCACAGGGCTTCTGGACAGGTCGGAGTCTGACACAGCATGTTTCATAGTCTCACTGGGTCCGGGGACGCTGCCCATGTCCACCAAGGAGGAGACCAATGGCGGAGGAGCGGATCCCCGCTCCTGGGTCTGGGTCGGAGAGCGCTGGGGCTGCGCCACCGGCGATTGGAAGCCCCCATCTCGAGGGCCAGCCCTCCTACGGGATCCCGTCCTGCGTCTCCTGGGCTTTGGTGCAGTCTGATTCACTCGCTCCGGGACCTGTTGGGACAGTGGCGGAACAGCCCTCGGCAGGAGGGGACGCTCCTCCGAAAGTCACGTCCAGGTGGCTTGGGGGAATCGAAGAAGAAGGATTCGGACTGAAAAATCACCTTCAGCCGGGCTGCGAAGAGGAGTCCATAGTGCAGGCCAAGCGGTCTAAGTTTTTGTTTGACCTCATCATACGATCTGCGCTGCGATTTGAACCTCCCTCGAGTAGTCCGGAAACACCATTATCTTGGAGTCCTGATAATGTAACGGCCCCAGCTCCCTGGCCGCCCCCAGCACGGCATCCCTGTCGCGGAAATTAAGGACTTGAAGGATGATGGGGCGGGCGGGGGCGTCAGGTCTAGGGGCGAGGGAGCGATGAGCCCGTTCCACCGCAAACCAGGGGGACAGTGTATCCATGAGCATCCAGGAGCGGATCCAGGCTCCCATAGATGAGGCGGTGTTGGCCTTCTCCACTCCCTCCGGAAAGCCCAGGAGGCGCTTTCGGCATCCTTGGCTCGACTGTGAAGTTCCGGGCCATTTAGGACTTGAGGGTGCTGACGTCGTCTTCAAATGTGGAGAGCCTGGATTCGACCTCGGTGATACGCTGCGTGGCCTTGCGAAGGTCTTGACGGATTAAGGCCATATCGATCCAGACCTCCCCTATCTTACTCTTCACTGACGCCTGGGATGCATTGATCGCCTATAGGATGGTTGAGAGATCTCCTCCGGCTGGGCACGAGCCGACCGCTACTCCACCACCAGACCCTAGATCCGATGTCGCAAACTGGTCCATCGTTGTTTGGGTCACGGAGCCGGAGGCAGGGGGGGCACGGGATTTGCCCATTGTAGCAGATGGCCAACCAAAACGTGCCCGGGAAGGGTGAGTGGAAGTCAAGGCTGCGCCCCCGCCACCCGAGATGGTACCCGAACCTCACTCCCACTCCTGGCCGGTCCGAAACAGAGTCCTGCAGGTGGGGGTGCTCGGAGGGGAGGAGGAGCAGCACCCAAGGCGTCGGTCAGTCTTCCCCGAGTCAGTCAGCACCCCGATGATCCAGTCAAGGTGCTGTGTCGCTCCCAGATGGGTCCCAAACCAGGGGCCCCAGGCTCAGAGCGTCCCAGGGTCTACAACGGATACTGGCACGTGGCTCCAGGCCAGACAAGGCCCCTGGGAATCCCCCCTTAAGCTCTCCCTTGCTCCGGCCCCGCGTAGCATCGCTAGGCGGTGTGGTGTATGTGGTGTCACCTCTCAAGGGAAGGGCAGGTCGCAGGGCCCTCGCTCATGGCCCCCGGCGCCGCGCAGTCCTCCAAGGGGGCAAGCCAGCCAGCCCAGGGCCAGAGGGGCGAAGCCAGCACAGGACACAATGTCTGAAAAGGGGAGCAAGGCCCAGTCTCACCCCCTGCAGCCGCCCCGCTAGTATGGTACCTCCATTCAGCAGGCGTGGACCCCGGAGGAGGATACCCATCTCTGGGTATCCCGGTGCAGATCCAGCCGCCGCCACCATGGCATCGCCATCCCCACGCAGGCGGCACGGGGGGGCAAGAGGATTGCCATGCAGAAAGAGTGTTGGGCCACTGGGCCGCCACCCACAGGTCCTCCTATGGCCGCAATCCTCCGCGGGGGGCTCCCAGGGTCCAATCCGGCAGGTCGTGGGATGCCCCAGGGCCGTCAATGTGGGCCCGGGCCCCTGGGGACAAGTGCGGGCCCGCCCCCCCCTCCCCCCGGGAGCCCTCACCTCAGTGGCACCGCTCACGTTGGTCCACCCGTCGGCGTTGGTCACGGGGCCTCCTCCACCTTCACTAGGCAGCCACTGCCGTCACTTCAGGCCCGGCTCGCCGCCTCAGGATGGGCCCAGGCCTCGGGGACCACAGGAGACACTCACGGCCACTCGCGCTCAGCTCCGCCGCACACCGCGGCACCCAGGGAGGGTCAGTACAAAGAAGAAAAGGTCCGAGTTACGATGTGACTGATATTCTGAATCAATTCTATATGATATATCATACAGACATGCACCACAGATACATTTGCAACAATTTAATTTAACATCACGTTAAAATCAAAGCACGCCTTTACAATCGAAATGAACAAGAGGTTCTGATCGACAGATGCATCCAGGCAGCTAGGAGCATTGACGGCCACAGCCTCACCACGATGAGAACGGCGCGCTGAGTTTTTTGAATACCAGGACTGAACCCTGATACGGCAACCGACACAAAGATGTCCATCGATCTATAAGGAGTAGTCAAAAATACACAGGAGCACGCCCAGGCCCACCCGTTGACGGTACAGATGACGACCGTCCATTGATGCTGTCCATATCACTGTCCTGATGAAGACCCCAACATGAGGCAATAATAACCCTTTTAGCGTACATGGGGGTCGAAACGTAGACTACGCCATCTGAACACACCATAGGATACAAAGGAATATATTGATTTAACCTATGTGTGATGTAATTTTGGAACCTCTTGTTCATTTCGATTGTAAAGGCGTGTTTTGATTTTAACGTGATGTCCTTAAAAAGTCACATCACCTTTACCCGGTCCCTCACAACTTCTGCACTTCCCTTCCCCTTCTCACGAGAGCACTCCGAATGTAATGATTTTGTAATTACATTGAAGAATTGCTTTTGAATATTGGATATACAACTGGTTGAAAAACGTACGCAAATACCAAGATTGCATAAATAAATGCAATTTTCCATCTTGAACACTATTTTTTCTTTAATGATTCCTCTTAAATTGTTGCAAATGTATCTGTGGTGCATGTCTGTATGATATATTATATAGAATTGATTCAGAATATCAGTCACATCGTAACTCGGACCTTTTCTTCTTTGTACTGTTCCATGGACCCAGGTCCTCGAGTTCTAAGGGCCATCCCCTTTATTACTCACACCCAGGAAGGGTCAGCGGCCCTCTGGACCCGCCGCCTCAGCCTCTCGCTGTAGGGGGAAGCGTCCCGTTCTTCAGGGCGAGCGGCGCCCGGGCTCCAGCCCGCGCCACACGGGGCCGCCATGTTGAGGAGGGCAGGCCTCCAGCCGCAGGGAGCAGAGCGGGCGCTGGAAGGGTCAGAGTCAGCCCAAAATGTCACTGGGGGACAGCAGGCAGCACCAGGACGTACATTCGGGCAGCGGCTGGCAGACAGGTAGGCTGTGAAAGGCGGATGGCAGGAGGATGACGGAGGGGGTCCAGGAGCACTCTCAAAGTGCCACCGCCATCTTGACGCCTCAGACCATGCTCCTCAGCCTAGGCTATTGATCTTACACAGTATCTCAGCAGGCCAGACTGCGTACCTGAATGCCATCCAGGGTCTTAGTTGTCATGTGCAACAAATGGTAGCATACCTGGAAGGCATTCATTGGGCTCCCTAGAAGTCCAGAGGGCGAGAAAAAAGTTGGAACGAGAGTCCCATGATGGCAGCAACAGTGTCCTTAGAAATAAGGAATATTCATTTGACCATAGGAACCTGAACAATATTGTCCATCCCTACCATGTTGGGGATGACATCCATAAATGGATAACTGTTTTAGAGAGGGCCTGTAAAGTTCAAAGGGTTCCTCTAGAGCAATGAGCAGCTATCTTGTGGCTCTCCTTTGCTGACAAAAGTAGAGATAAGCTCCTCACTGTTAGAGACGAGGGTGGTGACAACTACTCAGTCCTCAAGAGTGCTCTCATTGATGGGTTTGGCTTAATCACTGAATAGTACAGGATTAAGTTCAGAGACACCCAGAAAGCACGGACCCAGGACTGGGTAGACTTTGTGGATAGTGCCATTAAGTCTCTGGAAGGTTGGTTACTTGGCAGCAAGGTGCATGACTATCAAGGATTGTACAACTTGATTATGAGGGAGCAGATCCTTAATAATTGTCATAATCAGCTATTAAATCAATACTTGGTAGATTCAGATATGACTTCTCCCCAAGAATTGGGAAATAAGGCAGATAAGTGGGCCAGGACCAGGGTGAAGCAAATAAACCAGAACACTGGTGGTGACCAGAAGAAACAAGATTCTTCAAAACCTCAGGATAAGGGTGGTGACTAGGGGAAAGATCAGAAGGAGTCTTTATCAGGGCCCCAGAAACCTGCATCTGGGGGAAGTCATGGTAAAGGCAAAAGAAAACATTGGTGTTATTTTGGTAAAGAAAAGACACATTGGATAAAAGATGCTGATTGTCCAAAAGCCAAGGAGATTACTGTACTACCACTGCCCCTAAGGCAACTGCACCCCCTAGCACAGGTGATGATACTGGAAACAAGTTAATAGTGGGGTTAACCTTTTCTTATCTGAGGTGGGTTCTGGCCTAGTCATAACTCAGAACTCCAGCTCAGACAGTTCTAGTTTGTGATGGTGGCATAGATATTGCCACCTTACTTGTCAGTCCCAGTAACCTGGGGAAATACAGACAGCAGCCTTTGATCAATGGAACAGAGGCAACGACTTACAGGGATACAGGGGCTAATGTCACAATAATGACAGAAAAACTTGTGTCTCTTGTACAGATCATACTTGCTGAAATGTACCAAGTGACCAATGCAAACAATGTCAGGGCTGACCATTCCTTGGCAGTTGTTAATTTCAGCTGGGGTTGGGTAGCTGGCCCTAAAAAGGTTGTGGTAAGTACAAATCTACCAGTAGATTGTTTGTTGGGCAATGATTTGGAAACTTAAGCTTGGGGTGAAGTGGAATTTATGACTCATGCAGTAATGTTGGGCATCTCTACAGATGTGTTTGCTGTGACCAGGTCACAGGCCAAACTGACTTCCACTGAACAGGCCCTGGATCCTGGAACAATGGTCCAGGTGCCTTCCAATAGAAGGAGCAGGAGGGGTAAAGCTGTGTCTTCCCCCCGACTCAGAGTGAGGATCAGTCTCTGGAGGGAGCTGATCTTAGTACTTGTGAAGAAACTGTCCCAGATGAGCTTGAGCCCAATCAGGTTGAGTTCTCGGGGAACGAGGGCCCTTCCAAGGCAGACTTGACTTCGGAGCAGCAAACCTGCCACTCTCTTGAACCCTGTCAGACAGAAAGCTGCTGCTGAAGCTGCTGGGGATGTCAATGGGTCCTACATGATCTACTGGGAAGAGGGACTCCTTCATGCAGAGGGCAGAGACCCCAAGCCTGGTGGTACCAGGAGGTTGGTTATACCTCTGAAAGTTAGGGGCTTCTTACTCACCCTTGCACATGAGATTCCCTTGGCAGGACACCTAGACCAAAGTAATACTTAGGACAGCCTGGTCCCTCACTTTTACTGGCCTCACATGTCTGAGGACACAAATGAGTTTTGTCGCTCCTGTGTCAAGCTAGTGGTAAGGCAGGTGGCACCACAAAGGCCCCCCTGATACCACTACCAGTGGTGGGGGTTCCCTTTGAGAGGGTTGGGATTGACATAATTGGCCCCATGAACCCTCTTACAGCATCTGGGCACAGTTACAATCTAGTGGAGGTGGACAATTCCACTAAGAATCCAGAAGCCATTCCCCTTAGGACCACTATAGTACCTTTGGTGGCAATGGCCCTCTTGGGAATTTTTACCAGGGTGGGCTTCCCTAAGGACGTTTTAGCTGACAGCGGTACAAACTTCATGTCCAGTTATATCACTGCAATGTGGAAGGGGTTGTAGGTAAGTAGTATCTGCTTCTTATGGTTACCCCCACTTTTTGCTGATGTCACACTGTTTTTGGCCTAGTCTGACTGAGATCCTGCTATCCAGGACCCCAGTCTATCTGCTGTCTCCTGTAAATTGATATGCATGTACTTTAGGTACACTCCATATTGGATTCTAGGGTACCCTTATCAGTCCCTTGTATATGGTACACCATGTACCCAGGGCATAGGTACCCCAGAGGCCTCCCATGGGCTGAAGCATGTATCATGCCACCCATGAGAGGCCATCCAAATTGACACAACAGGCCTGCTACTGCAGACTGTGTGAGAGGGTGCTTGCACCACTTACTGAGATATAGGTTCACTATATCTATCTAAATCATTACACTTAAATACCTATCAGTCACCCCTATGGCAAGCCTTAGCAATCCTGAAGGCAGGGTGCTGGGTTTTACGTGAGAGGGTGCCCTTGCATGAGCAGAGCCCCTTTGCAGTCTTCGGAGACCATTCTCTGGGGTTGTCTGTGATGCAGCCAGACATATATGTTTAAGTGCATTATAAAATCGCGGAACATGCAAACTTTAAAACGGCTGCTTAGAAACATGTTGTGTTTGGTGTCAAACACCTTGGAAACATACCTCCACACCAGTAACTAGTATGAGAGGTATGATTCCACCCTTCTAAAGGGACATATGTGGGTCACCGGTATACCCGGTACCATCTTTCTCGACCTGGGCAGCACAAAATGGATGTTGCCAGCCACAGACATGATTCTGCTCTCCTGCTGCTGAGCCAAGCTCGCGCAGAGGAAGGCATGACAATAGGCATACTGTCACAAGGAGGTGTAACTACCTCCCAGACAAGATTTTGTGTATTGGGGCTAGGTGGGTGCACTTTCAGAGTGCCAGAAAGTCTGTGCATAGGCAAGCTCCAACCAGTTCCAGGAGCCAGTTGCGGCTGCTCTGGTGTGAAACTGGACAAAGAACATGGGTGTAGCCTCCCCTCTGTCATGCCCCTCCCATAGGAGGGTCCACAGGAAAATTCCAACCTCTACCCATGGGTATAAAGTGAGTTCCCGGACTACAGGACTTTATATTTTCCCTGGACAAGATTCTGCTTACTAGAAACCAAGTACTTCGACTGCCTGCATGATGCTGGACGACTGAAGAATCTCCCTTGGAGTAAAGGAGTTACTACCTTGCAAAAGCAGGCACCTAAACGCATGGACCCGTTTACTTCTCCCAAGCTCCTGAGGACTCTGAAGATTTAAGCAACACAGGAGGTAGTTTCCTCGAGGTCCCTTAGGTCGATCTGCCTTCTCAGAGATTCTGAGACCAGTATCCCTCGTGGAGACCATGCAACTTGATCCCCTGTGCACTGCGTACTTTTGCAAGTGCATGTGCATAGTAACAATTCCTGAGCCTGTGCTTTGGACTCCGTGTAGTCCCAACCCCAAGAAGTATTTGCTCTGAAGATTTCCGGCCTCCACTCTCTGAGTGTCCTGTGGGCTTGTTCTTTGCATTCTTGCTTGAGGTCTCCTCACGATGCCTAGTCCGTTGGCCTGTGGGTCCTATTGGGGGTCACCTTGTAAATTCTTGGGCCTACCTTATTGCTCCAGACGTGCCCTGACTCTCCATTGCTTGGAGAGTCCCCTGGACCTTGCTGGTCCACACCCTAACCTGTTTCCTTTGACTACATTGGCTGCAGTTGTCAAGGCTTGTTGGTGCTCTAGCCAGACATCAACCCCTCAGCTCTCGACATCCTTTGTGGGACAGCATACCTCCGGACTTTGGTCATCCTCAACGTCTCCTGGTACCCATGGTTGCAGAGTCAAGCAACCCTTATTTGCACCTGAAGCACCTGGCATCTGTGGGCATTTCACTACTGAGCCCCTGGTCACCAGAAGTGACCCAGACTCTGTCCCCTCTGCTTTCAGGTTCCTCTCACCTGGAATCCAGGCTTGGATTCCACTGGACACTCTTCACCTTCCTGGCAGCAGTACTTCTTTGCAGCTCTCCATTGAAAACGACAAAGGTTTCCGACGCCACTTGACACCTATGCACCTGGCTCCTCTGGGATAGGTAACACATGTACCTCAGTACTCCCTGGTGAGTTGGCTTTAGAACCTCCTATGTTCCAAAGCGTTTGCTCGAAGTCCTCTTAGAAGTGTCCTTAACTTGTAATTTTCCAACCGTGAGTTTCCCATAGAGTTGTACAGAGCACTCGTCTGTGGTTCCTCACTGCATCCGTCCTTTGTGGTCTCCCTGTGTCACTCCTCTGGGTGGTTCCTTGGAATCCCAGCGATTCTACGTCCCCTAGGCCCGGTGTCTAGTCAAGTCGTTGTTGTTATTCCATTTTTTTAGTATATCATTCGGTCTCCCCCTGGAGCCTGCTGAGTATTGTGCTATATACGAGTGTTCTATTGATTCAGCATGGTGTACTTTATGCCCTTGTCTCCCATAGAGCCTAGTAGAGAGTGTTATATTAATACATTCATATTTTTATACAAACACTATGTGGTTCTCCTTTCATTTAGTCATTTAGGAGGTGATATTCTGGTAAATCAAGCTGCTTAACATTCCTTCAAGATTAAGACTGCTCTCCATAGCTACCACTTGTATAGTTTTCAATAAGGTTATCTTTGACCTCATACATCATAAGGGTCGTGTGGACTAGTCCAAGGTGCCCACTTTAATTAGTGGACAGCATATTCCAACCCACCTTCTCACAGGAGTCTGGTGTGAATTATACATTTACCACACCCTATCATCCTCAATGCAATGGGTTAGTTGAAAGGTTCAACAAAACCCTCAAGGGCATGATCATGAGCCTCCCAGAAAAGCTTATGCAAAAATGGGCTGTCTTTCGGCCGTATCTTCTCTTTGCCTACATAGAGGTCCCTCAGAAGGGGGTTGGCTACAACCCTTTTGAACTTCTGTTTGGGCATCCAGTTAGGGGCCCCTTGTGTTGGTGAAGGAGGGATGGGAATTACCTCTCAAACTCCCACACAAGACATAGTGGACTATGTACTTGGTCTCTGCTCCCGGATGGCTGAGTACATGAAAACGGCATTTAAAAATCAGGAGGCAAATCAAGAGTTGCAAAAAGCTTGGCATGACCTAAAGGCTGTCCTGACTGTTTACATCCAGGCCAGAAGGTGTGGGGGTTGGAGCCTGTGGCACCAGCAGCTCTCGACAATAAATGGAGTGAACCCCACACTATCATTGAGCAAAAAGGTGAGGTCACCTATCTGGTGGACCTTGGCACTCCCAGGAGATCCCACAGGGTGCTCCATGTGATCCTTTGTGGAGAGGGCTGACATGGGCTTGCTCATGGCAACTGATGAGGGACAGGAGGAAGAGAGTGACCCTCTCCTTGATCTGCTCTCACCAAACCCTGACAATGGGCCCGTTGATGGTGTAGCCTTGGCAGGCAGCCTCACTGGCCAACAGCAGATTGGTTGTGAGAAGGTCCTTAATCAATATAGGTTCTCTCTGACTATTAGTCAAACCACCTGTTCTACCCATGAAGTGGACACAGGTGAGAGTCTACCAGTTAAAAATAAGATTTGCAGGCAGCTTGACCATGTCAGAGATTGTATCAGGACAGAGGTCCAAAAGATGCTTGAGTTGGGAGTAATTGAGCCCTCAGATAGCCCTTGGGCTAGTCCAGTGGCCTTCGGTCCAAACACTCACACCCAGGGTGGTAAGAGAGAGATGAGGTGTTGTGTTGACTACAGGGGACTCAATGCAGTCACTAGGACTGCTGCACCCCCAATTCCAAGGGCAGATGAGCTTCTAAGGACATTTGACCTTACTGCTGGATATTTACATATCAGACTAACTGAGGATGCAA
Source organism: Lissotriton vulgaris (assembly GCF_964263255.1). Classification (NCBI taxonomy): domain Eukaryota; kingdom Metazoa; phylum Chordata; class Amphibia; order Caudata; family Salamandridae; genus Lissotriton; species Lissotriton vulgaris. The sequence continues at coordinate 894,608,905 of NC_141691.1, read as the reverse complement.
ACCAAAAACAGCAAAAACAGCATTCTCAACCCCTAGTGGACATTATTAATTCATTGTAATGCCCTTTGGTTTGAAGAATACACCTGCCACACTCCAAAGGCTGGTGAACAAAGTTCTCACAGGTCTGGAAGCCTACAGTGCAGCATATCTTGATGATAAAGCTGTCTTTTGTTCCACCTGGGAGGATCCTCGTCCACCTGAAGAATGTTTTGGAGGCTCTACAGAAAGTAGGCCTTACTATCAAGGCTACAAAGTGCCAGATAGGGCAGAGCAAGTTTGTGAACCTGGGCCACCTTGTGGGTGGAGGCCTGGTTCAACCCCTTCAGAGCAAAATCCAGACCATAATGGACTGGGTTGCTCCAACTACCCAGACTCAGGCCAGAGCTTTCTTGGGGCTGACAGGGTATTACAGGAGATTTGTAACAGGATATGAGTCCATAGTGACTCCCTTGAATGATCTCACCTCCAAGAAAATGCCAAAGAGAGTTTAGTGGACAGTTAGCTGTGAGAATGCATTTGATGATCTCAAGCAGGCCATGTGACTGCTCCCATTCTGCAGAGTTATGACTACTCCAAGCAATTTATTTATTTATTTTAATTATTTTTATTTGCATTTTATTATGTAACAATAATACAATCATGTCATCATCGGTCATCACACCCTTCCCTCCAACCCCCCACCCACCGAGCATCACCATTAAAATCAGCATAATTTATTCAGAGCAAGTATCTTCACCAGAGCTTTCCAGGCCCAAGTCTGTATTGCCATCGTGGGCCACCTTCCGTCGTATCCGTGCCCTTGGGCGCACCTCCTCCCAATGCCCACTTTCATAGTCCCCCATTAAGTCCATGATATTTTCGCCATTTGCTCCAGACTCTGCCAAACTTTTTTGGGCATCTCCTTGCCTTATATGTGACCCTTTCAGCTGTCATATACAGATCCAGACCTCTCCGCCACTCCTCCAGCTGCGGTGGCGCGGCTACCCGCCACTTCTTTGCCACATCTCTATTGGCTACCACCGTAGCCAATACGTTAGATATGGGTCAGTGTTCAAGCATTATCAAATGTAACAGAACTAGTAGAAACACAAATTGCAAACGTTCACCACAATGCTATATCACATTTCATATTTAATAAACTGATAAATTCTGGAGAATCAACAAAGCAATTTTATCGTTTCAAATTAATGAATGAAAAAACGTTTTTGAACAACTCAGTTTCGGAAATGCCAAAATGCATAGGTAACTCTTGTATATCAAAGTTATCTATCTCATAATAAAATATGAACGTGCTCTCGGTGAGAAAGAGAAAAGTGTTGGGGTAGGATGGGAGTGATAAGGTAAGTGTAGGACTGGGTAAAGGTGGTGTGACCATAACCCAATCACAAAATCATTAAAGAAAGACCTTTACAGTCTAATGTGATCAATAGTTCACTATTTTTCTTCACATATAGGGTGGATATCTCGATACATTTAGATCCTATAATGTGAGACAGTAGTGTAGTCAGTCTACGTTTCGACTCATATTTGCGCCTCATTCTGGAGTCTTCATCAGGACGAAGTTATATGGGAGCACCTAAAATTAAAAACATATGCGCAGTGTCATAGTCTGACCATCTAAGGTGAACATTAAAGCCTAAACGAGGGGTATCGAGAGGCATGATACCTACATTAGAGAACGGCCTCTCAGTGACAGTCTGTGTTGGACTTTACACTAGTTCCTCCATTGCTCGGTTGGTCTAAAAAAATATATAAAAAGGATTCAGGCTCTAGGACATATGATTGTTGTCCTAGTGAATGCGTTGGTATTGAATCAGGGAGACTTGCTGAGGTGGGGTCTGAGGTGAACCGGCTATCAATCTCCTGGTTCTTCTACAAGTAGTCTATGATATTGTTGTTTCCAAAAGGGCGTTATTAATCCGCCTGCACGGGTCGCTGGTGTAGTCAGGCCCTGATGGTGGATCTGGAAAAGGGGCGGGGGGATTTAAAAAGAGTGCATCAGTTGTCAGTATACCTTCACAGTAAGGAAAGTATAAATCAGTCACTGAAAGCCATGTTGGACAGTGAAAAGATACACTTGATTAAAACGGGTCGTGTCACATCCAGACTGGGGTCATTACCTACGGAGGGTGGAAATTGTTCCCTCATCACACAACGTTTAAAGAGGTCATCGTAGTACCAGCTTGCTTAGAGGGACGATATTTCTCATATAGCCATACTAAGTGTCTCAACAGCCTTGGGAAATCACCTAGCGTGTCTGGTGGTCGTGGGGAAGCCAGCTACCTAGGGAAACGGTAAAGCGCATTCCGTCAGTGCAAATAATTGAAGTTTGCGTTGGGACCACATAGAGGGTTTACAGAGGCTAGTAACATTTAGAACATCTAGCGTGTCAGATGGACATGGAAATATCAGCTCGTTAAAGAAACAATAAATCCAGCTCGCTAGAGAAAGCGCATTAAGCACTGTCAAAAGATTTATCAACCTCTAAAGCTTGCGTTGCGAGCATGAAAAGGGGCTGTACCAGACCTCGAAGTTTGATCTAGATAAAAAAACGGATCGCCGATGGCGTATTCTTACCTGTGTACCGTCACCATCGCTGTTTAGGTCAGAATGAGCTGACCGAATCGCTGTACTTAACAGCGAGGTTCACGAGGTTCTGGCGCTGAATGCTGCGCAGGGGCTCGTAACAGTACAGCCAATCGCTGTGCTCTCTGACGGGAGCCTCAAGGGGACGTCAGGAAAGAATGGTGATGGTAGTAACGTGTGTCTTACAAGGGGGTGTCTAAAAAGATATGCTTCTTTTTAAGTCCATAGTTGCATCGAAGGGTAATCATTCCCATGAGCAACTGCCAGATTGTTTACATAGCATGTTGCTTCGTCAACAATGACATAATTTGGTACAATCAAAAATTGATGGGGCAGATAACAGCATGTTCTTGCGTAGTGAATGTTACGGCGAAGGGTAATCATTACCGTAAGCAAATACCAGATTGTCATCACGGAGAAGGGATAAGAGATCTACATAGCATGTTGCTTCCTCAACAGTGACATAATTAGGTTAAATCAGAAAATGATGGGGCAGATAACAGCATGTTATTGTGTAACGAATGTATAAAAGCTATCAATATATTTATGCACAGTGCAATTCTAAACAAAATATGGAATCCTGAGGTATACAAGGTACATTAGACATACATAGCATATTCAATGGTATGTGTTTTTAGCTGTTACATGGAAAGGTTGCATCATAGGTTAAACAGTTGACAGACACATTGAATTCGTGTTGGCAAATCTACATGACAGCAAATAACAAAATCATGATTCTGGGTTAAGGCCTGCCAACTGTGCATAAGTGGCATCTAGTTCATTCAGTCCATTGAGGACAGTGTCAAAATACTGCATACATTTGCACTCCCTGACAATCATGATGGAACTTGGATTGCCACCCCGTGGACCCAAAGGGATTTTCTCAATTATCAACCATTTCATAGATTCAGGTGTGTGATTGTATGATGTATAATGTTCCACTAGAGGAGCACCTATAGTGTGGCACCTAATTCTACTGCAATGTTGTAAGATACAATTTTTAACTTTTTTATTTTGTTTGACCCACATACATAAGGCTGCACGGGCAAATGATTGCATAGATGACTTCACTCATATTGCAGTTAGTAAGTGTCTTAAGAGTTATTGTTTTGTTGTTGTGTGTCCATGTTTTAGTCTCTTGACATGTAGGGCATGATTTGCATTTCGTACATCTGAAATGTCCCACCACCGCTGGTAGATTCCATAGTTGTTAGATTGAGGGCATAGGTGGCGTGTCCAACAGTGAACGAACCACAAAGTCTCTGATGTTTTTGGCTTTCTTAAAAGCATGCATTGGTGGTTTGGGTATCTCTATTATGTCTGCGATTATGCCCCAATGTTTGTTGATTATTTTCTTTATGTCGTTATTTTTGGTACAGTAGGTTGTAACGCATATCATCCTGTCCTCCATTGGAGTGCGTTCTTTTGGTGTCAGTAGTGTATCCCTGTCGTTATGCCATGCTCTTTTCCTCACCCTTTTCAATAGTCTCTTAGGGTAGCCAGGAGGCGCAGCTTGAGATCATCTGGTTCTGTGAGGAAATCGTCTTTCAAAGTGCAGTTCCTCCGGATCCGGAGGAACTGTCCGAATGGTAAATTATCCCTAAGTCCACGAGTGTGGTGGCTTGAGTATCTCAGAAGGGTGTTCCGTACAGCCGTTTTTCTAAACAGTGTAGTGTAGAGTAGGCCATCCTTCACTTTGATACTAATGTCAAGACACGACCCGTTTTAATCAAGTATATCTTTTCACTGTGCAACACGGCTTTCAGTGACTGATTTATACTTTCCTTACTATGAAAGTATAATGACAACTGATGCACTCTTTTTAAATTCCCCCCCCTTCTCCAGATCCATCATCAGGGCCTGACTACACCAGCGACCCATGCAGGCGGATTAATAAAGCTTTTTTGCAAACTACTTGTAGAAGAACCAGGAGATTGATATCCGGTTCACCTCAGACCCCACCTCAGTAAGTTTCCCTGATTCAATACCAACGCATTCACTAGGACAACAATCATATGTCTTAGAGCCTGAATCCTTTTTATATATTTTTTCAGACCAACCGAGCAATGGAGGAACTAGTGTAAAGTCCAATACAGACGGTCACTGAGAGGCCGTTCTCTAATGTAGGTATCATGCTTCTCGATACCCCTGGTTTATGCTTTAATATTCACCTTAGATGGTCAGACTATGACACTGCGCATATGTTTTTAATTTTAGGTGCTCCCATATAATTTCGTCCTGATGAAGACTCCAGAATGAGGCGCAAATAGCCCTTTAATCGAGCGGAGTCGAAACGTAGACTGACTACACTACTGTCTCACATTATAGGATCTAAATGTATCGAGATATCCACCCTATATGTGAAGAAAAATAGGGAATTATTGATCACATTAAACTGTAAAGGTCTTTCTTTAATGATTTTGTGATTGTGTTATGGTCACACCACCTTTACCCAGTCCCACACTTACCTTATCGCTCCCATCCTACCCCAACACTTTTCTCTTTCTCACTGAGAGCACGTTCATATTTTAATATGAGATAGATAACTTTGATATACAAGAGTTACTTATGAATTTTGGCATTTCTGAAACTGAATTGTTCAAAAACGTTTTTTTTATTCATTCATTTGAAACGATAAAATAGCTTTGTTGATTCTCCAGAATTTATCAGTTTATTAAATATGAAATGTGATCTAGCATTGTGGTGAACTTTTGCAATTTGTGTTTCTACTAGTCCTGTTACATTTGATAATGCTTGAACACTGACCCATATCTAACGTACTTACTTTTAGACCCAGGTCAGGTAGTTTTCAGGGTATACCCCGTTGAAACTTGACACGTACCACCGTAGCCAAGGCCAGGAAAATCAGTAGCGGGCGTGGGAGATCTACATCGTTGGTCATACCCAACAGGACCAGTTTAGGGTCTAGTGGCAGGGAGGTCTCCAACACCTCCCCCAGTTCTCTCATGACGGCCGTCCAGTAGACCTGAATTATCGGGCAGGACCAGATTATGTGGTAAAAATCCCCCTCATCTCGGCCACATCTTAGGCAGTTCGCGTCTCCAGCATTTCTCATTTTGTGCAAGCTTACCATGTCAAATAAGGTCCTATGAAGGACGTTAAATTGGATGATCCCCAACCGGGATTTAATAGCTACCTCTCTTGGATGCATTAGAACTGTATCCCAGTCCACCGTATCCATTTCTCCCACACCCCCCTGCCACTTGCTCCTAAGGCTACCCAGGTCATCGGACATGTTATTCATAAGAATCTTGTATGTGAGCGATACCGCCCTTTCCAGTATTTATTCCTGTTGGAGGCGGCCCTCTAAAGGTGCATATTCAGGGAGTGTGCTGTAATAACCGACTTTTCCGATCCTTTTTAGAAGGAGGATGATGGAGGATGACTCCAGCCTATTACCCTTATAGTATAGGGATTAGGACTATAAGTAGGACCTATCCATAAGGCACAGTAGTGCATTATCGTACCCTTTTTCTTAGATTAGGGCTTATAAGCTAAAGCTAGGGGATAGATATATAAGTATTAGTGATGATCCGTCCTTTTGTAAGAGTATTAGTACATTTTCTATGGAGCCATGCATATTTTGGGCCTTGCAGGCCTTAAACGGGACAGACTCCATCTTGCCCTCTGCCCGGTAGCTGGAGAGGCTTTCTAGGTTAAATGTAATGTTTTAGTTTCAAGGTGTTGTTCGCTTGGAGAGAACCGGTTCAGGCAGGCCCTTATCGAAAGACTGTATTTTTCTCCACTCCGAAGACACAACTTCAGGCCGGCCGGCTGGGAACGTGTCCTTGGTACGGGGAGGTACAAGAATTTGGTGGGCGGCAGGTTACTGGCCGTAACTTTCCATGAAGGGACAGCTTCCATATTAGTGAAAGTGTTAGGCACTGAGTCAGTCAGTCCGTAGGCGGCAGGTAGCCATTAGCATCTATGCTCTTAATTATTTCTGCGGCACACAATCGCCATTTTGAAGTCTGAGAAAAGATTCTAAACCGAGACTCTCTGAGAACGAGAGAGAGAGAGAGAGAGAGAGACGGTAGCTAATAACGAGCAAGGTTCCAGTGACTTGGAGGGAAGCAGAGGAGGTTGAGCCTAGCGGTGCAGACGTGTACTTGTGACGGCTGAGGTGGACCCCCGAGACGAGCCAAGACACAGAGAGAGACGAGACGAGAACCTAGATGACTGCCGAGTCCAAACTTCATATTAACCAGGTGATATCTGCCCCTTCCCTTGCGAAGCGCGCACCTTAACCTCTACCTTTTCTTTGCAGCATATATACGTATAGATATATATATATATATATCGTGTAGTATTGTGTTTATTTCTTTTACTGTAATAAATGCCCCCATTTTTGGTGAACCAACATGTGCCATGTATTCTTGTTCGATCATAGTAATCTAGTTCTCCTAGTCAGGCGTTGTTTGCATGAACGGATGTGAATCCCGGTCAGGTAAGGAGTGACTGAATAAGTAGGGAGGCAGGGAACAGTTGATGTCAAGAACAGAAGGCACATATTATAATTTGAACACTATACTGATTTCCATTGCCGTAGTTTTACCCTGAATAGATAACTACAGATTTCATCCCTGAGGATTCATAGGAAAGTGATCGTCGTTGGTACACGGCGTTAATGAGAGCACCTAAGGATAGGTGTGTAGGTCTGCCGGATTGTAGACCGTGTGTAAATGAGAGCACCGGGGGGATACGGTGCGGAGGCCTGCCAGATTGTAGGCCGTGTGTAAGTGAGAGCACCCAAGATTGAGGGGTGTGTAGGTCTGCTGGATTGCAGACCGGGTATAAAGAAGAGCACTGGGACTGCAGGCCCACGTGTGTAGACTCGCCGGATCGCGTGTCAAGTGAATAAAGTGCGAAATGGTACATTATCAGACCTGCCCCAGGGTAGACTAGTCTGGGCTTATGTGGCCGCGAGACTAATAGGTGTGAATAGGATATTGTAGAACCAATGCTTGTTTATTGCTATTTTCCCCATCCTTAGGTACGAGATGTTATACATATGCCTATATCCATTGTAAATATGTTCTAAGGAGGGAGTTGTTTACGTTCCGGCTGGATTAGAGGGGCTCCTAGGAGCGGATTCCATCTGGTCCAAAAATCTGGTCGGTACATCTGGCGTCACGAACTGTTTACGTAGCCTGTGCGCTGTATTGTTTTTATCTTGTTGGTTTGCGCTCGGCTCGTACGTATTTTCTTTGTTGATATTTGTATATATATTTTTTGTGTGTTAAAATGTTTTCGAAAAAGAAATCAAAATCTACTTTTACATTGCCCGATGATATTCCCGGCTGGGAGTCAACGCCTTATGAGGCTCTGGCCCGTGAGTGGGCCGATTCTACTGGTTTGAGTGAGAATTGGACTTCTTGTTTGGAGCAGGCGGAGCCCGCTGATGTGGTTTCTTGCTTGCAAAAAGCGCCAGTAGTGAAGGGTGATGAGCTTCCTATTTTAGGACGCAGAGGTTGGGTTGTGTTGACTGCGTACAGAATGCTGCATGAGGAGTTTACTAAATTGCAGAAGCGGTTTGTTGATATGGAAGAAAAGTTTGTTGAAGTGCAGAATGCGCACACTCTTTTGCGATGCCAAAATAAATTGCTTGCCGACAAACTTGAAACTTATCAAACTATAGCCGAAAGGGCTGCAGTACGCATTGCGAAATATAAATACAGACACCGTCGTGGTCGTGTGTCTACGCGGAAAGTGCGTCTGGTCGTGGCGAAAGCCGGACTGGATTGGAATCCCGACGAGTGGGATGGTAATATCTGGGATTCGAACGATTCTGGCTCCTCGGCTGAGGAGAGTGACAAGCGCGAGTCTTCTCGCTCCGGACGTGATTGTAAGTCTGCTTCTTGTGACAAAGATGACATTTCTGGCGACCGTAGTCGCTCTACCCGTTCTGATGACGTATCACGCCCTGATTGTTCTTCTAAATCTAAGGACCGGGCTTCCTCGGAAGCTCTTCCGGTGGTTTCTGCTCACCCTGTGTTTCGACGCAAATTACAACAGACTCCTGGTATGCCGAATGGTATTCAAATGGATAGTATTGAAGATTTTACTCAACAGGAGGTTAGTGACATTTTACAGCGATTTCGTCAACGGCCCGGTGAAACTTTGCTTACATGGATGGTGCGCCTTTATGAACTAGGTGCTGCCGGTATTATGCTTGATGCTGGAGATTGTTTACGTTTTTGCTCTCTGAGTTCCGATTCTACTGTACAAGATCATTTTCGGAATTATAATGGTGCTGGCCAGATTACTTTGCTCCAGCTTGCGAATGATGGCTGTAACCATAAATACCCTACTGAGTCTGATTGGCCTGTCAATGACAAGCCATGGTACACTTTGCGCGATGCGTCGCAACGTTTGAAAGAGGAAGTGATGAAAACTGCGATTTTTCTCAGTACTTCTGACAGATTGTTGGATGGTCTTTTAACATCTTCTGGGCGTAATCGCATTATCCGTTCTTCGCCTGTTGCTTATAAGCAGGTTATGATGACTTTGTTGATCAATCAAACTGGCAATCCTTTGTCTATGGTGCTTGAATCTGTTCGTCAGCTTGGTGAGTTGGGTGAATGGTTTAAACCTGAAAGGCAATCTCGACCCGAGGGTCCTACCGCTGGGGATTATAAATTCTCTAGGCGTGACATGTTTCTTGCACTTTTGGATGATGGTGTGAAAAGAGAGGACATTGATGGTGAACCTAATAATCGCTTGTGGGAAATGTTTCGTAAGCGTGGTTTGGATCGGAAGGAGGGTGCCCGTCGAGTACGAAAGAATGATTATGATCGTGGTTCTGATGACAGTGGTGATGAGAGACGTCGTGTGGATGCTGATCGCCGTGATGACCGGCGCTATGAACGTCATGCTTCTCCCCGCCGCGATAATACAAGGGTGAGAGAGGGGGAGAGAGACAGAGGGAGAGATGATCGTGTCTCTAGTAGACGCAGAGATGACAGGAGTTGTTCCCCTGACGTTAGACGACGGGATGATCGCCACAGGCTTTCTGACCGCAATTCTCAGTTTTTTGAACATGACAATAATCCATTTCGTCATAGAGATGGATATGAACAGGACGTTCTGATCCCGAAGAAAGTTGAAAGCATTTATCCCGATTTATCCTGGTTGGCTGACCACAGTAAAAATGACTAGGAAATAGGTCAAGCTCCAGTACGTAGGTGGGCTCACAGAGACAATAGACCCTATGTAGATATTGAAATTTTTTGGAAACATCGTAATATCCAAAGGGCCCGAGCATTGGTAGATACTGGGGCGGAGGCCACTTTAATTCATGGTAAATCTAAGAAATTTAAAGGACAATTTTTCACGATTACTGGTTTGGGTGGAAAAGAGACCCCCGCAGTGCAAACTACTCTTGATATGAAAATTGGCAGACTTCCCCGCAAAGAATATTCTGTATTAGTTGTGCCACTCCTAGAATACATAATTGGAATTGATATTTTGAAAGGAATGACTTTGCATTTAGATGATGGTTGTTATCAATTTGGAATGAAACATTACATTTCGTCCAGACCCGTACGGGTTGGTCGTTTACGAATGCCCCCCATCCACATTCCCCAGGCTACGAAAGTGGTTTCTCAAAAGCAATACCGTATTCCTGGTGGCCATGAAGAAATTACTGCCACTATTCAGGATTTGGTTGATGCTGGGGTTATAACTCCGATTACTTCTGCTTGGAATAATCCCGTTTGGCCTGTGCGCAAAAGTGATAATTCTTGGCGCATGACTGTTGATTATCGAGAATTGAACAAACACACTCCACATTTGGCTGTTGCAGTGCCAGACATGGTTACTTTGATTCAGAGAATTCAGAAGCATCCAGGTACATGGTATGCGTCCATTGATATTGCTAATGCTTTCTTTTCAATCCCGATTGCCCCCGAGTGTCAGGAACAATTCAGTTTTACCTGGAATGGACGTCAAATGACGTTCCGGAGTCTTCCTCAAGGTTATGTACATAGTCCTACGATCTGTCACCGGCTGGTGGCGGAGCATTTATCTGAAGTGCCTGTTCATCCCCAAATTCAGGTGTGTCACTATATTGATGACATTTTGATTCAAGGTGAGACGCAAGACCAGGTCCAATCCCATTTAGACCAGATTCTTGACTGTTTACGTGCTAAAGGTTGGGAGATTAATGCCGATAAATTACAGGGCCCTTCCCAGAATGTTAAATTTTTAGGAATTAATTGGCATGAAGGTCACAGAGAGGCGATCCCGCAGGTGAAACGTAAAATTTTGGAATTTGATGTTCCAAGGAACAGAAAGGAGGCTCAATGTTTCATTGGCCTATTTGGTTTTTGGCGTCAGCACATTCCCCATTTGAGTCAGATTTTGGCCCCATTGTATCGAGTCACCCGTAAAAAGAATGCGTTTGAATGGGGCGAACCACAACAGAATGCTTTTAATTTGGCGAAAGAAGCAATTCAGTATGCCTTGGATTTGTGGCCTGTGAGCGAGGGTGATGTTGATTTGAATGTTTCTGTGGATGGTCTGTATGCCAATTGGAGTTTATGGCAAAAGCAAGGCAGACAAAAAGTGCCGTTGGGTTTTTGGACCAAGAAATTACCTGAGGCTGGTGAGCGTTATACACCATTTGAGAAACAATTGCTTGCATGTTATTGGGCTCTGGTGGATACCGAGCAATTGACCCTGGGTCATACTGTGATTTTGAGACCTGAAATTCCTATCATGCAGTGGGTGTTGAGTTCGCCGAAGTCCCATCGAATTGGACACGCTCAAGAGGCGAGTGTGATTAAGTGGAAATGGTACATCCAGGACAGGGCGCGTGTGGGTCCGAAGGGTGTGGCTGTATTGCATGAACGAGTGGCGCAGGCGCCCTCGAATGACACTGCAGATGAATGTTCTGTGCCTATGGTTCAGGAATCTCCTGTCAGATGGGGTAAGCCATTTGATGATTTGTCCGCGGAGGACAGAAAACATGTGTGGTTTACAGATGGTTCAGCGAAATTCATTGGTGAAAAACGGCATTGGAAATCAGTCTCTTATAATCCGATCACACAAAAGTTATTGAGCACAACTGGTGAAGGAAAGAGTAGTCAATATGCTGAGTTATATGCAGTTTACCAAGTTTTGAAACAGGAATTACCTGGCACATGTCATATTTTCACTGATTCCTGGTCCACAGCTAATGGACTGGCGATATGGTTACCAACTTGGCATTCTCATAATTGGGAATTGCATTCAAAAGAACTGTGGGGAAAGGAATTATGGCAAGAAATTTGGGAATTACTCCCACAGAGTACTGTGACAATCTTTCATGTGGATGCTCATACCCCAATCGACTCCCTTGACAAATTCTTTCATAATATTGCAGATGAAAAGTCTAAAATTTCTGAGGCAGTGGTGGACATGCAGGATTCTGATTTGGCAGGATTGGCGAAATGGGCCCACCAAAAAGCAGGACATTTTGGAGAGAGAGTCACTAGCAGGTGGGCTTCCGATCGAGGAATTCATATTCCCTTGAATTTGATTAAAGATGTTATTCTGCATTGTCCTATCTGTCAGCATGCTAAAAAACGATCGGTGCCCCATATTGTTAAAGGCCATTTACATCGAAGAAAAATGCCCGCTCAAATTTGGCAGATTGATTATATTGGTCCGCTCCCTATGAGCAGAAATTGCCAGTATATTTGCACAGCTGTTGATACTTTTAGTGGCCTATTGGTCGCTTTCCCTTGTAAACAAGCTACCCAAGTTAATACCATTAAAACTCTTGAATTACTCATACTGTACTATGGTGTCCCATTCCAAATTCAATCTGATAATGCATCCCACTTCCGTGGAAGATTGGTGCAGGAATTCTGTGTGGAAAATAACATTGAATGGATTTTTCATATTCCATATTATCCGCAGGCCTCTGGCCTCATTGAACGCATGAATGGCTTGTTGAAAGAACAGTTGCGTAAATTGACTAATGACCACTATACAAATTGGAAAGATTTTTTGCTTCAAGCATTGTTGATTCTAAATAATCGTCCTTTGTTGCATGCTGAATCTCCTTTGATGCGTTTGTTTCCTCCTGCTGTTGATGCAAAACCTAATTCGATGTCTCATACTGTTATCTATTGGGAAATTACCCCCGGAGCTTGGACCTGCATGCTATGAATGATGCACTTTTGAAAAGTAGAGACCGAATCATTGTCGAAACTGGCATTGGTGTCTGTATACCTGCCGGTAGCTTTGGACTGATTGCCCCTAGATCGGGCCTTGCCTTGAAAGGTATTCAAGTTCTTGGAGGAGTAATTGACAGCGATTATCAGGGAGAGATTAAGGTTCTCCTGCCTAATAGCAGTGAGCTTGACATATCGATCAAGAAATCTGACCGTGTTGCTCAGTTGCTCATTATGCCTGTTTTCAGTGGTGAGATTAAGAAAGGCACTGCCCCGACTTTGCTAACGATACGAGGTCAAAAAGGGTTTGGTTCTTCGGACAACCCTGGCGCCAAAATTTGGGTGCAATCGCCTAAACATCCTCCTGAACAGGCTGAAATTATTGCGACCGGTCATGACAACACCATTTTGGTGATGAAGCCAGGGAAAGATAGCTGGGAAGCTGTCCCAGCTGACAAATGTTACTTACGAGAATGATTAAGGCCTGTGTTTGTATTCTTTCAGATCATTCTCTGGACTGCTGCTGCAGGATGTGCCGGCGTTGGACTCCTTTTGGTCTGCTACGCCGGGAGAGAAGAGGACCCACCGACTTCGGTTGATTGGAGAACCCGAGTTCCGCGTTCCTTCACTGCGTGGGACACCTCATCCAATTTTTGGATAACCCTTGCGAAAAGGGTTACGAACTCTCCACATTTCTGTCTCACCCTTATGAGATCCGTGACTGATATTTTAGCGACCTGCTTGGTTGCTGTCTCCGCCTCCACTGAAACTTTACGACACATTTTCAACATTTCGAGTGCCCGTCCTAATATTATTTTGGGCGATTTTCCTGCCCATGAATTTTGCCCTTTATGTTCTACCCTTTCTGACTCTGCCCTTCCGATTCCTTCCCAGATTACTACCTATAACATTACACAGGGCGATTTGTGTTTTATTTTCACTTGTGATCCTAAGGCGATTTCAGAATGCCTGCGTTTGAAATTACGAGCTGCCACGTCTTTTTCTGCTCATCAACGATTGCTTTGTTTACGAAGACTTCCAAATTCATGTACTTCTGTTAAAAATAATATGACATGTAAAAGTTTATTAGTTGTTCCTAGCTATTATCGTCCTATGTTATTACCTAATGGCTGGCTCTTTTCCTGCGGGAATACTTCTTGGCCCTATATTCCCGCTAATGTTACCGGAGGTCCGTGTGCTATCACGAGATTAAGTTTACTAATGTTTTCCTCGCACCCTGGTTCCCATTCCCGTGTGGTACGAGACTCTATGACATTACAAGAAGACTGTGATTCCACTGTACACCTTTACTCTAAATCGGAGTATCTTAGTTTAGCTTTTTCTATTATTGGTGTCCCAGCATTAGCTGTTTATAATGCTAAAACTATTGGCAAGATGGCATGCTGGATGGTTAAATCCATTAATCAAACCTCGACTGTATTATCTGACTTATTATTAGATGCCCAGGGTGAACGACGAGCCATTTTACAAAATCGCGCTGCGATTGACTATTTGTTGTTAAAACATGGACATGACTGTTCTGACTTTGAGGGCCTCTGCTGTTTTAATTTGTCTGACCATTCTAAATCAATCCAAGCCCATATTGACAAACTCCACGATTTGACTGCGGAAGTTAGACAACATATTGATCAGGGCTGGTTCGACTGGCTCTTTAATTGGTTGCCAGACTTACATTCTCTACGACAGATTTTAGGGGGTATTATAATTTTTATTTGTATTTTAGTAGCTATTTGCTGCTTTATCCAGTGCATTCCCTCTTTATTGCAATTTTGTAGATTTGGTAGGAAGAATAGATCAGTTAATTTTGTTTCTTTTTATTCCTCCACGGATGTTAGTTCAATATAGAATCTGGCTAATAGACTGGAGTCAAGGGTGAAATGTAATAACCGACTTTTCCGATCCTTTTTAGAAGGAGGATGATGGAGGATGACTCCAGCCTATTACCCTTATAGTATAGGGATTAGGACTATAAGTAGGACCTATCCATAAGGCACAGTAGTGCATTTTCGTACCCTTTTTCTTAGATTAGGGCTTATAAGCTAAAGCTAGGGGATAGATATATAAGTATTAGTGATGATCCGTCCTTTTGTAAGAGTATTAGTACATTTTCTATGGAGCCATGCATATTTTGGGCCTTGCAGGCCTTAAACGGGACAGACTCATCTTGCCCTCTGCCCGGTAGCTGGAGAGGCTTTCTAGGTTAAATGTAATGTTTTAGTTTCAAGGTGTTGTTCGCTTGGAGAGAACCGGTTCAGGCTGGCCCTTATTGAAAGACTGTATTTTTCTCCACTCCGAAGACACAACTTCAGGCCGGCCGGCTGGGAACGTGTCCTTGGTACGGGGAGGTACAAGAATTTGGTGGGCGGCAGGTTACTGGCCGTAACTTTCCATGAAGGGACAGCTTCCATATTAGTGAAAGTGTTAGGCACTGAGTCAGTCAGTCCGTAGGCGGCAGCTAGCCGTTAGCATCTATGCTCTTAATTATTTCTGCGGCAGACAATCGCCATTTTGAAGTCTGAGAAAAGATTCTAAACCGAGACTCTCTGAGAACGAGAGAGAGAGAGAGAGAGAGAGAGAGACGGTAGCTAATAACGAGCAAGGTTCCAGTGACTTGGAGGGAAGCAGAGGAGGTTGAGCCTAGCGGTGCAGACGTGTACTTGTGACGGCTGAGGTGGACCCCCGAGACGAGCCAAGACACAGAGAGAGACGAGACGAGAACCTAGATGACTGCCGAGTCCAAACTTCATATTAACCAGGTGATATCTGCCCCTTCCCTTGCGAAGCGCGCACCTTAACCTCTACCTTTTCTTTGCAGCATATATACGTATAGATATATATATATATATCGTGTAGTATTGTGTTTATTTCTTTTACTGTAATAAATGCCCCCATTTTTGGTGAACCGACATGTGCCTTGTATTCTTGTTCGATCATAGTAATCTAGTTCTCCTAGTCAGGCGTTGTTTGCATGAACGGATGTGAATCCCGGTCAGGTAAGGAGTGACTGAATAAGTAGGGAGGCAGGGAACAGTTGATGTCAAGAACAGAAGGCACATATTATAATTTGAACACTATACTGATTTCCATTGCCGTAGTTTTACCCTGAATAGATAACTACAGATTTCATCCCTGAGGATTCATAGGAAAGTGATCGTCGTTGGTACACGGCGTTAATGAGAGCACCTAAGGATAGGTGTGTAGGTCTGCCGGATTGTAGACCGTGTGTAAATGAGAGCACCGGGGGGATACGGTGCGGAGGCCTGCCAGATTGTAGGCCGTGTGTAAGTGAGAGCACCCAAGATTGAGGGGTGTGTAGGTCTGCTGGATTGCAGACCGGGTATAAAGGAGAGCACTGGGACTGCAGGCCCACGTGTGTAGACGTGCCGGATCGCGTGTCAAGTGAATAAAGTGCGAAATGGTACATTATCAGACCTGCCCCAGGGTAGACTAGTCTGGGCTTATGTGGCCGCGAGACTAATAGGTGTGAATAGGATATTGTAGAACCAATGCTTGTTTATTGCTATTTTCCCCATCCTTAGGTACGAGATGTTATACATATGCCTATATCCATTGTAAATATGTTCTAAGGAGGGAGTTGTTTACGTTCCGGCTGGATTAGAGGGGCTCCTAGGAGCGGATTCCATCTGGTCCAAAAATCTGGTCGGTACATGTGCCCACTGGGATCCCTTCCGCCCGCCAGGCTTGCCTCAGTTGCGCATATTTAAAGTATTGCGTGTGATGCAGGCCGAAATCCGCCCTCAGTGCTTAGAAAGACTTCAATTCCCCCTTTGCAGTCACGTCACCTAGCGTCGAGATCCCTATGTCGTCCCACCTCTTAAACCCCTTCAATTTAGACAGGTCCTTCAGCCAGGTACAGTGCCACAACGGTGTTTGTCTAGTGGGCCTCTTCTCCCAGCCTATAGTCTTGGTCGCTCGGTTCCAGACCGTCAAGGTATGCCTGGTAGCCGGCAGCAGACTCCCCCTCCCTTTGCCCCCGTACAAATAATAGTTATACGGGCGAGTAGCCATTGTGTGTCTCTCAAGTGTGTATGTGGGGTGTAGAGCCGAAGCGTGTGACCAATCATTGATGGGCACCAAGTGTTCTGTCCAATAGTAGGCCTCGATGTTGGGAAGTGAGATCCCCCCACTGTATTGGTGTCTTTGCAGGGTTGTCAGGGCCACCCGCGGTTGCTTATCCAACCACAGAAAGGTTTGCAATTCCGCATTCATTTCTGCGAACACCTTACGAGGGTTCGTTTTGAAATGCATATAGGAGCTTAGGCAGCGTCATAATTTTAAACATGGCCGCACGCTTAGGATTGTAAGGGAAAGCAGCCGCCATCTGTTCGCATCTTCTATAAAATTATGCACTATCCGTCTTATATTCTTGTCATAAGATAGGTCGCTATCGAGCGTCACAAACACACCAAGATAGGTGAAGCCCTCACTAGTCGTCTGTAGCCTCTCCGGGAGGCTCGTCCATTGCTCCTGTCCCCGAGGATCATATAGGACTGACTCATGCCAGTTTATCCTGTACCCAGCGTGGGCTCCATACCTTTCCAGCTCTAAGAACAGTGTCGGTATCGTAGTTTCTGTGTGCGTTATGTATAGAAGGACCTCATCGTCATCGAGAGATATCTTTTCCTCCGCGGTGTCAGTCGACCCTAGTTGAAAACCTTTAATGTCCGCATTTTGCCGAATTGCACCCGCGAGCACCTCAATCGTTAGCGGAAAAAAGCAGGGGAGGCAAAGGGCCACCCCTGTCTGGTCCCCCGTCTCACCTGGAAGTCCCAGGATAAAATCCCATATACCTTAACCTTAGCTCTAGGGTCTGTGTATAGCAATTGGACCCACTTCCGGAATTTGGGACCAAAGCCAAGCCGCACCAGGACACTAGAGACAGAAACTAATGAGGGACCCGTCTCTTGCCCACTTCCTGCAACCAGTTGTGGGTCCGTCGGAGGTTAAATCTAGTGGCCCAGCCCGGGAGGAACCCAGTTTGATCCAGATGGACCAGTTCTGGTATCACCTTCCTCAATCTGAGAGCTAAAATGGTCGCCAATAGCTTCACTTCAATATTCAAGAGGGAGATAGGGCGATAGGATGAACATTCATCTGCTGGTTTACCTTCCTTATAAATCGGGATTATCGTGGCCATGCGGAGGTCTGGGGGCATTTCCCCCTCTTGTACCACCCCTTCAAAGAGTCCCAGCAGATGACGGGCTAGTAGGTCTGTAGTGCGCTTAAAGAACTCTGCTGGGAGCCCGTTAGGGCCAGGGGATTTACCCGCCCGCAGTTTAGCTAGGGCCGTCTTAACTTCGTCCAGCGTGATGTCAGCTTCCAGGTCACCGAGGTCCTCGGCAGCCAGCACTGGGAAGTCCAAGTGCATCATGTAGTTCAGAGCATCTTCCTGTGTCCCTAAGTCCCTTGCTTCATAGAATAATTTGTAGTGCATAGCATCTTTCCTTTCTACTCAGCCATGCAAGCAGCTTTCCCGATTTGTCCCCCACATCGTAGAAACGATGCAGTGTCGCCATCGATTGTGTTTTTGCCTCTCCCGTTACCATGTCCCTATATTGACATTGAACATCCATCAGCTTACGAAGGGTCCTTGTGGCTTTACTAAGTTGGTATTCCCTTTCCAATTCCAGTATCTGGGCTTCCAGTGCCGCAACGTCCCTCTGGACTTTCCGGGTCTCCTCAGCCAGCCTATTCTGTGCCCTATCTCTCAAGACCGTCTTAAAGGCCTCCCAGAAGACCACTTTGGACGAAACCGATCCCTCATTTTCGGCTTCGTAAACTTTTATGTCGGCCCTGAGGCCCTTTAGTATGGCAGGGTTCTGCAGATCCCAGGCTGTCAGCCTCTAGGACCCGCTGTTTCTTCCCTTCCTCCTCCCTACCCACACCAGGAGCGGGGAGTGATCTGAAATCCCTCTGGCTTTATACTCAGCTAAGTTGTCTCTCGTCAGGACATGTCGGGCAAGGAAAATATAGTCCAATCTAGAGTAAACTCTGTAGGCGCTCGAAAAAAATGAATAGGCCTTGACTCTGGGTGTAACCATCTCCATACATCCGTCAATCCCAGGGTATTAAACATCTTAAAGAGTAAAGTCGGGGTCTGGTCTCTGGTCCTGTCCACTGTTCTGTCCTGCGTCGGGACCAGCACATCATTAAGTCCCCCCCAGCACCTGCATTGTATCTGATGTATTAAGGAGGATATCTGTGACCTCTTTCAGTGTAGCTGCCTGCAATTTAGGAGGGGCATAGGCCGAAATAATCGTATATTCCTGCCTTCTCCAGGTGCCCCTTACCCCCACATAGGTCGACTGAGGGTCTGTCCATACCTGTGCCACCCGGAATGGTGGATTCTTCTTGTTCAATATGGCAACCCCCCTCGAGCCTTTAGTGAATCCTGCATGTGCGCGAACTTTGTACTGCCATCTAGCCAGAAAGCCGCATTTGGTGCCCTGGAGGTGTGTTTCTTGTAACAGGGTTATGTCCGGGCCCACCCTTTTCACATAGGCGTGCACTAGGCCTCGTTTAATCTTACTACCTAGACCATTCACGTTCCATGTTAATATCTTGAGCCCCTCCCGATCCTGTGGTACCTCTATATGTTTAACCAACATCCTGACTGGAATCCTGATGTGTGGTGCTTAGACTCGGCGCTGATGGAGCGTCTAGGACGCTGGTGTGTGTGACCTTCATGACATATCCCGCTCCCTCCCCTCTTCCCCAACTCCCTGTCCCACCCTGCCACCCCCATCCCTGCCTGCCTCCATCCCAGAATATTCCCAACGGTCAAAACCACTGAACTCCCATCTACCCCCCCCCCACCCTACCTCCCTCCCCCGTCAGTCCCATCCTCGTCCAAGAGGGGATAGAGGACTTTCAGGCAGAGAAGGTCTGTCGCCCTACCAACCCACTTCAAACAATTTATCTAGCAAGTACGAGAAACCACAACTTCTCCCACAGAACCCACTTTCATAAACATTATAATCAAAAACTGTGAACGTAGTGGTTATAGGGTGTGGAACAACTTGCGTGCTTCCAGGCTGAGCCGGCATTGTGTCCATCCATGTTCTCTCTTGATTCAGGCGTTAGAGTCTTGAATGTCCCCTTGCGAGGTCAGCACCTCCTTGGCCACTTCTTGCTCCAGTTCATTGATTGCCGCCACTAGCGGGTGCATCGATTGGTCCCCCAGTTCCTCACTCCCGGAGGTGGCACCCCTGGTGTCCTCTTCTCCTCCCGATATTGCATTTCCAGCCAGGCAGCAAAATCTGGAATCCGCCTGGCCATCGAGGTTGAGAGTATTTGAACCTTGCTGTCGTTTGTCCGTCAGATTCTGTGCTGGGTACGGCGTCGCCGTCACTCTCCTGGAACCCCGTGTCCTCCGCTGTTGCTGTGTCTTCGGTGACTCCCATTGAGTCTCGGCTGCGGTCACCTTCTCCGTCGCCCCCCTCATTTCTCCTTCTTGCCTTCGCAGCGGTGGACGCTCCTCCAACCATTGCCACGCGTCCTCAGGGTGGGTAAAGAAGTATGTCTTTTCCTTAAAGATGACCTTGAGTTTGGCCGGGAAGAGCAGCATATATTGAATCTGGAGGTCTCTCAGCTTAGCCTTTACTGCATCAAAGGAGCGTCTCTGTTTCTGCACCTGCTGTCTGTAGTCTGGAAAGATCATAATCTGTGCATTCTCCATACGGATCGCACCCAGTTTCCTGGCTTCGCATAGTATCACGTCCCGGTCCGCAAAGTTCATAAATCGCGCAATGATCGGACGCGGTCTCTCCCCCACCAGGGGCTTCACAAGGAGCACCCGATGTGCCCTCTCAATTATGAAGCAGTTGGAGAATGTTGCCTTAGGCAAGGTCTGTAACAGCCATGTGCGCAGGAAATCCACCATATTGGACCCTTCAATTCCTTCCCTAAAGCCAACAAAGCGGAGGTTGTTGCGTCGGGCCCTATTTTCTGCATCATCCACCTTCCACTGTAGTTGTTTATGCGAGGCTCGGAGTTCCTTCACGTCTTTCTGCAGAGTGTGGATGATGTCTTCCATCTCACCCAGTCGATTTTCTGCCGTGGTCACCCTCTCAGTGAGATTGCGAAAGTCCTGTCGCAATAGCGTGACCTTGGAGCCCACTTCCCCAATCTTTACCTCCAGAGCCGCCCGGGACGCCTGTATGTCCTCCCTAGATGCCTGGATGGCTCCCATCAGAAGAGCTGTGTCAGAGGGCTGACTTGTGGCTTCTGCGCCTGCTGTTAGAGTGGTTGGAGCCGACGCAAAGCGATCTAGTGTGCCCTGCCGTGGGGCCTTGGGGGCTACTTCCTTCTTGCCCATCTTGTCCGCCAGGGCATCTACAGGATCCGCGATGGCTGTGCTGGGTATCTCTCACTTCCTTGGTTCTTGGTCCAGGGGCCCGTTCGTTGCAGGCCTAACTTATTTCCCCCCTGTCCAGGCGTAGACCGCCACAGGCGGAGAGGGGTCCCAGGAGCCCCCTCCCGCAGGGTTATTGCTGTCGATCGTCCGGCGGCCCAACCAGCCACCCGTCCAGGCCGGGGGGTGGGCTGTGGGGGGAGCAGGAGGAGGATGTCTTGGGCCCCGGCTGATGTCCATAGGTGCCCCCTGTCAGACTCTGACCCCTGTTACACTGGTGCTCGGGACTCACCCCTGTCGGTCTGTGCCCTCCAGGTCCAGTCCGGTGCATCTGCGGGAGGCTCACTCCGACACAGTGACTAAGAGGCTCAGCCCCGGTGTCTGTTTTGATCCAGGCAGTGTCGAGCCAACGGCCCGTGACCGGCGCGGTGCGCCTCTCTCTCTGCGGGGCGCAGTCTGGGGTCCCAGGCGCCCACCACCCAGTCCGCCAGAGCGGCCACTCCGCTGTGTTTCCGCCTGTGCCCTCCGTTAGCCGGGCCCGCCTTCTCGGGACATAGTCCTTGTCGCGGTTCCTGCTGGCACTCGGCCTCTCGTCGCCCCGTCTCCAGGGCCCCAGCGACACTCCGCCTCCCCGGTGGGATTCTCTGGTGTCCCGAGTCTTTTGCTTTCCCCGATGGCCTCAGGGCGCTCACATCTTGAGGCCGCCTCCGCTCATCTTCAAGGAGCCGCAGTTAGCCGTCGGTTCTCAGAACTCCGTGGGCCCTCCGCGGCGACACCGCTCTCGCCCTCGGCACTGCGGGACTCTCCGATCGCCCGTGGCTGCATGTAGTGGACCTCTGGATGGCTTTAAGTTCGTCGGATCAAGGTGGCTCGCCGGAGCGCCGCTGGTGTGCGACTTATTCGGCCATGCTGTTGGCCACGCCACCACTCCGAGCAATTTATTATCCAAACAGATGCATCTGAATTTGGGCTAGGGGCTGTGTTGTCACAACTAAATTCAGAGGGCCAGGATCAACAAGTAGCTTTTATCAGCAGAAGTTTGACCCCCAGAGAGAAACGTTGGTCAGCAATAGAGAGGGAAGCTTTTGCTGTCGTCTGGGCCCTGAAGAAGTTGAGGCCATACTTGTTTTGCACTCACTTCATTGTTCAGACAGACCATAAGCCCTTCTTATGGCTAAAACAGATGAAGGGTGAAAACCATAAACTTTTGAGGTGGTCCATTTCCCTACAGGGGATGGACTATATAGTGGAACATAGAGCTGGTAGTAACCATGCAAATGCAGATGGGCTCGCCAGATATTTCCACTTAGAAGATGAAGACTCAACTGGGCATGGTTAATCTCATCTCCTTACGTTTGGGCGGGGGTTTGTAGGAAAATAGGATCTGCTTCTTATAGTTACCCCACTTTTTTACTTGATGTGATGCTGTTTTGGACTAGTCTGACTGGGATCCTGCTAATCAGGATCCCAGTCTATCTGCTTTATCCTTAAACTATTATGTACTTGGGTACACCCCAGATTGGGTACTGGGGTACCCTTGTCGGTCCCTAGTGTATATGGTACCCATGTATCCAGGGCATAGGTACCCCAGAGGTCTCCAATGGGCCGCAGAATGTATCATGCCACCCATGACAGGCCATTCAAAATGGAACTACAGGACTGCCATTGCAGCCTGTGTAAATTGGGGCTTACACCATTTACTTAAGATATAGATATCATATATCTAAGGGTCACTGCACTTAAAACCTATAAGTCACCCCTATAACAGGCCTTTACTATCCTGAAGGTAGGGTGCTTGGTTCTAAGTGAGAGGGTGCCCCTACATGAGCAGGACACCCCTGCATCCTACGGAGTCCATTCTCCCGTGTTGTCAGTGAAGCAGCCATATACTATATAGAGGGGCATTATGTGACAGCACAATGACCTCCTTGAAAAAGGCAGCAAGAAATCCTATCATGTTTGGTATAAAACATGTTGGAATCATACCCCCACACAGTTAACGGTGGTGAGTCTCCTCAACGTTGCTGGTCGGAACCGTACACCTTCTTGACCTCATGTGCGGGTTACCTTTGCCAAGGCTTGTTGCTGCTACCATCAGACACCAACATCTCAGCACTCGACATCCTTTGTGGGACAGCTTGTATCCGGCTCCTGGTCATCTTCTGCGTCGCCTAGTCCTTGCAGCTACAGAGTCAAGGTCACCGTCATCTATCCTAAAGCACCAGACATCGGAGAGCATTCGTCTTCCAAGTCTCCCGGTCACTCTCGAGTGACATAGACTCCGCCCCCTCTGCTTTCAGGTACTCATATTCAAGAATCCATGTCTATATTCCCACAAACACTTTCTCCTCTACCAGCAGCGGCGCTTTCCTGAAGTCCTCCATTGAATTTGACAGCAGTTTCCGACACCACTTCACCGCTATGCACCCGGCTACCCTGGGATAGGTAACTTGGGTACCTCGGTATCCACAGGTGGGGTGGCTCTCCAGCCTTCTGTCTTCCATGGGATTGCTTCAGGGTCCACTGGGAAGGGTCCCTAATCTTCCAACTGCCAATTCCACATAGACTTGTACGGTGCACGCAGTCGTGTTCTCACACTTCACACACTCTCCGTGGGGTCCCTATCTACTCACCCTGGGGTTCCAGCAATTCTACATCCTCTCGACACTGTCTTGACACGAGTTGTAGTTCTTATACCACTTTCTTAGCATATGGTTTGGTCCCCCCTGGGGCCCACTGTGTATTACTGCTATTTACTGTGATTCTTTGCTTAAGTATTGTGTGTTTGTGTCTATCTCTGTGTAGGAGAAACTGTAACATACTAGATAGTGTTATATTATAAATACATATTTTTATAACTATTGTGTGGTTCTCTTTTAATTTAATCTATACTATAAGATTGCATTCTGGTAAAACAAACTGCTTTACACTCCTTCAAGACTAAGCCTGAAGGCTGCTCTCCACAGCTCCCTTCTTTCTAAGGTTGTATGAGACCTCTTAAATCACCATAAGGGTTGTCTGGACTGGTGCAAGGTGCTCACTTACATTAGTGGACAGCATATACCAGGTCAGCTTCTCACAACATTTATTTTATACAAGAATAACGTTGGTTCAATAAATTTATTGTAAACGTTCCGTTGTGTATTCTCTGTATATTTCTCTGAGAACAAAGGAGCACGAGTGACTGAATGAGAGGTTCTGATCCGTTATCATGATCCCTGAGGGGTCAGGGTTGTCATGTTCAGTGGTTGCCAGAAATCATTCACTCCCTGGTAGGGTTAGGGTGGCTTACGGTGGCACTGTGAGCTAGCTGGTCTCTAGGCCAACATATCCTGCAGGGGTGCTTGGAATCAGTCTAGGCACCTCACCCAAATATGTTGTCCACAAATATGCAGGTCCTATGGATTAGTTCTTGTAAGAGAGATTTCAACATGCTCAAGTCAAGATCAAATGTAAACTGACAAGTCAAAGCGTAAAAAGTTATAATAGAAGCTTACCTTCGATTCCGGAGATGATGGTGTGTATTTACTTTGTAGTCAAGCAGCAGAAGCAAAGGCAGGACTTGAACGGTCGACTCCATGATGGAAAAGGAAATGTGAAAGAAAAAGAAGGTGAGTTTCGGCCTTATAAACATTTCATCCCCACCAACTCAAGTGTGAAGGTTTCCCCGCCACTGCCGGAAGACACATCGTGATTGGCCTGGCAGACAACCGGCTGTACTCCCTCTGACAGCCAGTTTTGCCTATTGAACCACTGACGCAGGTAAACATACCTGGCAGAGTTAGCAGCACTCCGGTGGTCGTCCATCGACCCCCCAGCATCTAAATAAAGTTGGTGGACCACGTAGTAGGCGGGTGGGGAATCTGACGGAAAAACTAAGGGGGGACTTATTCTGCCAAGATCCAAATCAGACCCTAGGTATGAAAATAAAAATCTTCACCAGGCCTGATGCCAAGCAGCATCCGATTAATGTCAACAGCTTCCTGGGTGGAATCCTGGACTTTTCCTGCTTGGAGCTTTTCCCACCTTCATTGACAGCTCCACTAAAACCTCATCCTTCATCACGCCACCTTCCCGCTTGGATACCATCTGTTTGCTATTATGCCTCGAATGCCTTAACGACTAGCCTTGTGAGAGCCAAAAACAAGGAAACCCTACTCATTTGGAACCAGGGTAATGAAATTATTATCAAAAAAAACATGGCTCCTGTGGACAGTTGGTGAAACAATCTCAATGTATAAATGCACAATGGCAATGCAACGGGTTATTGTGATGTCAGAAAGAGAAGGAATCAAATACACCTTTAAATTGTATTTCATACACAATTATTTATATAGTCTTTGAAACAAAAATGCATACATGGTAATACATTAAACATTTAGTTTTTAGTGGGTGGTGTCCCAGTGAAAAAACGGAACCTAAAACCTAAAGAAATAGTGACATATTTGTGACAAATGTACAAGGTTTCCTATACTTCATTAAGACGACCATTTAGAACGTACAGATACAGATACAGAAGTTTTATTTGCATAATTAATTAAAATTATTACAAAATTTACATGATAAAAATTACAATACAAAGTTTTAAAAAACTGCAATTGTGTCTCGCTGTCTGTTTTGTTAGGGCCGGTGCATATTAGGTCTTTGGATTTAAAGGGTCCCTGATGGCCCGCCAGTTGGCTCATCCACCTGTTCAATTGATTCTAAGGCTTTTTTTGCTATAGCCAAAAATTTGACCCCTCGGCAAGCCAGGATTATAGAGGATCCTCCAAGCCAGCGTGTAACTGCGTGTCTGCAGAAACAAATTTTTAACTCGTTGAAGATAGGTTTCAATAAAAGTCGTCTCTGACCTATCAGGGCCGGACATGTGCAAAAAAGGTGTACAAGTGATTCCATTTTATACCCACAGAGGCGACATTTTTCCGTCTGGTCAGACTGTTTCCAGGACGGTAGCAGGTCCTTTGTCACGTGCATCCCCATCCGAAAGGCTAGAAATTCTTTTTTTAGGTGACCACTGAAGTGTGTTACTAAATATGCAAGTGGTTTTAAGGTTTTAAAAGAGTTCATAATGGTCCAGCTGTGCCAACGTTTTGCCAATAGATCTTTATCCTCCAAAAAGGATTTCCTTTTTGCTGCCGCATTGGCTTGTTTGCTTAGGGAAGCTTTATCTGTCCCCGATTTCCAGGCTGGTTCCAGCTCCAATTTTTCCACACAGAGTTTCAGGTACTTTCCCCAAGTGTTCGGTGTATTGGTTTCCCCCTGTTTTTTTATTTCCTCCCAACTCAGCCAGTCAAGTGAATCAGAGTCCGCTGCTCGAAGTTTGCGACAGAGTTTCACGAAGCCGCTCATGCTCCGGAACTTCTGGTTTAGCAGGCCGAATTCTAGCCTAACTTGGGAGCCTGAAGCGGATTTAGGCAGATTGAAAACCGCTTTATAGATTTTTATCTGTAGAACGTTTAAAAGATCAACCTCCTTGCCACATCACGTAACTAGGCCGTAAGTTAGGGTGGGCATAATTTGTGCTGCCATTACTTTTAATAAGTGGTTATGATTTGGACAATCCATTTTGTTTTTTAAAGAGCGGTACGCGAAGATTAATGATTCTGCTTTTGCTTTTAATGCGGTTCTGTGATCCTTTTGGCTTTCACCTTTTGTTAGTGTTATTCCCAAGTACTTATAATACTCTTGCTCTTTCACTATTACCCCTTGGGCCGTCCATTTGTACTTTAGTTTTTTCTGATCCACGAGCCGAACCACTTTGGTTTTTTTCTTTGCTGATGGCCCTTTGTAGGCTGATTGGTGTTTGAATCAACAAAACTATATTGTCTGCATATTGTGAGAAGTGTATTGATTTGTTTGCCAGAGAAGGAGGGTGACTATCTACTGAGACGATCTCGCTTGAGATCAGAGAGAAAAAGATTAAAGAGGGTGGGAGCTAATACGCAGCCTTGTTTTAAGCCTTGGTGCGTTTGAATGCTCCTAGCTGTACTGCCTCCATTACCTACTTTCACTCTTGCCCAGGTGTGATGATGAAGGGCTTTGATGGCTGTTAAGAGTTGGTGTGGCAATCCCCAGGTCTCTAATTTACTCCACAAGCGCTCTCTGTTCACCCGGTCGAAGGCTGATTTAATGTCTATGAAACAGGCGTACAAATGAGTGCCTTTTGCTACCGCAGAGTCCCTTAGGATAGACAGACAAGTTAGGTTGGTTATTGTTGCCATTCCTTGCCTGAATCCTGTTTGGAATAATGGCATGATCCTTGTTTCTGTTATCCACGCTTGTAGGTAAAGTAAAAGGCAGGAGGCATAGAGTTTAGCTTCAACGTCTATTAATGATATCACTCTATAGTTTTGGGGTTACGCTGGTCGTCGTGCTTAAAAATGGGATGATTGAACAGTGGCGTTAGGGTCTCTGACCTCAGATCTGGATCATGTTTAAAAATTGCGTTCGCTAGGCCATTTGGGCCTGCTGCGCCCTCTGACTTTAATCTTAAAATGATTTTACGTAATTCCTTTATGGAGGTAAGGTCGTCTGGCTCCTTCTGCCCGTTCGATAGACTTTCATGTTCAGGATCACTGTGCTCCTTGCTATTTGCTCTTTTAAAATGTTCCGAATTATCTTTAGCTGCCCATGAACCGTTTGCATGGCCTTGATCTGTTTTTCTGTATAAAGCTTGTACATGACTAGTCCAGGTATCAGCTCCGACCCCGGATTCTTGTTGGAGTTTTACCCCTTGATTTAAATCATTTATTATAGCCCAGAAGTCTCGGCTGTTTTGGTGTTTGCCCGCTATTAATAGTTTGTTCCAGGTGGTTTCTTTGTATTTGTACTTAGCGGCCCTCAGTGCCTTCCTGTAAATACTCCTGGCACCACTTAGTTTGGATTTATTTACCACTGACCCTAATGTTTTTTGGCTTGCTAGTGTTCGGATCTCCTTTGCAAACATTCTTTTTTTAGCTCTTAACTCCGTCTTGATGTTACATTTGCTACGGGTCCCTGGCCTTGCTGGGAATTTATCCTGCAAGACCTGAATCATTTGCTCCCAGTTGGGTACTCGTTCCTCTTCCTTTTGAGTTCCAAGTTTTGCCAAATGGGTTTTTACTAGGTCCGTAATTTTACCCAGTCCTACTCCGCTCCATTTTAATTTCCTCAAGTTGAAATTTGAAGCATGGAGCACAAGGGAGGCCGTTGTTGGCGCCGTACTTGGTACAATGTTCAGCCTTATTAGTTGTGGAAAATGGTCGCTTTCTACCCGCTGTTCTATGTAAAAGGATTCGATACGGGGAAGTAACTCGTCACTTACTATTGAATAGTCAATTATTGAATGCGCCCTGCCACTCAAATATGTGACGGCTGCCGGCCTATCCCCCTTGTTGCTGCCATTCAGGATTGATAATCCATGTTCAGTTAGACTGGAGTCTAACTTTTTTCCGATACAGTCAGTGGCCTTCTTCACCTTCGCTTTATTGTGGTCAATGAGCACGTTGTTAAAATCTCCTGAGATAACCAACGGGTGCAGTAGGTAGGTCCATTGCATGGCCTTAATAAGTGACACAAGAATCGCATACTTTTCTTTTTGAGATTTTTTATCTGGATGAATGTTGACGTTAAATAATAACATTTGCCACGGTGTTGTCCCCTGCGTCTGGGTTTCGAAGATTCTGATAACTTGAGCCCACTTTAGGCCCACGTCTATCTCCTCCGAACACCAGTTGTATTTGTGGGTTATAAATATCGATAATCCGCCCCGGGGGTGTCCATGCTTGGAGAAGCTTTCCGCATGTATATGGTGTCCCTTAAAACCTGGATTTTGTGAGGGTTGTAATATCATTGTCTCCTGGGTCATGATTATGTCTTGTCGTAGGAAGGATGCTAGGGTTTCGTGATCATGGGCCATTTCTCGAAATCCGTGCACGTTCCACGAACAGATTGAAACTATTGATTTCTTCGTTAGATTTTGAGGGGGCATCTCATTCCGTAAGGTTACTAAGGGATTTGGGGCTGGGTTAGGTAGTTTTATTGCTCAGGACATTGGGTACCCAAGACCAGTCCATTCTGTGTGCGTGGCGAGGACCGATTGTTTGTTGAGGGTGACTTGTTCTTAGTGGCGCTGGTGTGGATGCTCGGGCACCGCTTAGACAGGAGGCTTGTTGACTTGTTCACTCCTGCCCCTTGTTTTGCTCATGAGTATTAATTTGTAAAGGGTAGGGGTACCTCGGGCATTTATGTTGTATTATAGATATACCCCATAATTCAAATTGTTGTCTTGCAAGGTAAATCCTTTCTACCAGGTCCCTTGAGGTCCAAGTTGTGACTGCTTCTTCAATTACCAGCTTGTTTACATTTTGCCTGAATTCAACAGAGTACAGGTCCTGGGAAGTAATTTCTTTTAGGCCCGTTGTTTCCTTTCCATTTAGAACGTATATATTCTGTAATCCACGCTTTACACAATGATAAGTGCTGTTACAGAATGGTTCGCTTTTGTAAACTGTTTACGTATTTCAACCCTGTGTGCAATGTAGGGTCTCCGATTATCATTATCCAAGTGATATTGTGAGCATGGATACTTGAAAATATATGAGACGTGACCGATTTTCCTTCATGATAATCACATGGATAAATGTCTTAGCCTAAACGTTTCTTAACTTCCTTTCTGTTTGTTTTCCCACCTTATTGTTGTGCTTATTTTAATCAATGAATGTATTATATTCCACTTGTGCACTTGACGAAGACCTCATTGTATCTCTATGTAGTATGCTTCATTGGAAGGAGTTGTACCACCCTTCTGCTACATTGCTTGCTTTTGCCTCTTGAAAAAGTGTACTGTTGCACGCCTTCCACCAGGGGGCGTGGAACTTGAGCTGTGATCTGAGAAGCATACATCCAAACCTTTAAGAAAATGTAACAGAGGAACTAGTTTTTCTTCATTGACCTGGTAAAAAGGTGACTGTATTAATATGTTGTAGCGTTTGGTGACTTCTGTTGGTGGCACATAGGCCAGGGGTATTCGTTTTTTATTTCATATAGCTACTGGGCCTAGGTAGTATAAACAATACCCATACCTTCCAAGTTTCCCAGGTCCATGAATGACTAGCTGCTCCATGCATGGACCTGGGAAACTTGGCACCAATGGATGCTTAGTGCATCTCTTTTGAGATAGGGACACAAAGCTTCATTATAGTAATATTAACTGGCTTTCATCCCTGTATGGAGATAGACTTTAAGTACTTTGGGTATCTTGGCATATTCAAAGACCATGAACATTTCCTGTGGTTAATAGTTATTTGATTTTTGAGTAGGAGCCACGCGCTGGTCCAAGATGGCCGGGTAAGAGCGCGGCTCCGCAGACCCTGTCCACCAGCCCTACTATCCTGGCATCGATCCTGGTTCTAGACCCCACTGCGTGTTAGCGGAAAACAAGTGACACTCCCTGCAACGATCCCAGACGATCTATGACACCGGGGGCCGGAGATACGCCTCCCGTCTGCAGTGGCCTGCTTGCCTCCGGAGCTGGGGTCTCGAGTATGTGCGGTGGCCGGCCCTCAGTTGAATAACACCGGTGCCGCAAACCGGAAGTTGCCGGTCCGGCCCCGGCATCAGAACATGGGCAGCTGGCGACCATAAAAAGGGGCGCAGAGGTGAGGAGCGCAAGTAGGGTCTCGTTGGGGGGGGCCCCCACCCCGTTTGGAGTGAACGGACTGCCTGCAAATTGAAGAGCGCTATAAGGGAAAGTGCAGCTGTGCGGTGGGGAGAGCCCAGCAGTCTGCATCGGAGGTACCTTGAGAGGTGAGCTCGAGCGGTGAAAGGAGCCGCATTCCTAGTTGATACTGAGCAATTATTGACTCCTTTGCACCCCATAATCCTGCCAATAAGACCTCTACTTTCGATGCAATCCCGCTGCGCTGCAGCGGTCGTGCGGGGGGGTGGGCACCGCTGCGAATGTGTGGCTATACCGGTGTGGTGCTGATGAGGTCCTAATAACGTCGCAGTACATCCTGTTCACTGACGGCTGCTTGCGGCGGGGCATGGACGGCGATGCCACCGCGCCTTAATGCTGCTGTGAGCCCAGCCGGGCACCCAGGCTGCTGTTGCACTATTTTCAAGATGCTTGCCTCCTGATCTGCGGCCACGCTGTGGTGCCCCCGCTGTGGTGAAGCTCTTCCTGATTGGGTCATCTCGCGGGTGCGCCCATGCACCCTGGACATTGAATCTGCAGTTGGCATTTGTCTGGATACCTCTCCTACCAAACCTCGGACGCCGATGGTGAGATATTGCACCGGCCTCTTAACATTCCAATGATCATCGAGGCGTGATTGAGGTTTGAGATCTCTGTCTTCACTTCCAGTTTGGCCCTCCTACATCGTAAGTTGTCGCCATGGTACCTTAATGTTCCCACATGTCCAGACTCAACCGGCCGGATACTTGGCGGACCTGCTGTCGATACGTCACTGACGTTTCTATGGCGCTGTCAATACCAGGATTACCACCTGCATCTTAGATCGTCGGCTGCGGTGCTCAGACAGTTCTGTATTGCTAGGCTGCTGCTGTGCTGCCACCGGGTGCATTGACTCAATAAATCACACCGGAGGTCCTGGGGGTCCGGGACCTCCCATACTCCTGCGGAGCATGAGTGCTGGAGCGCTCGAGGGGCAGTGGCCCGATGGCGATCAAACCAGACGTCCACAAGCACCAGTCCAGATCCTCCAAAGGGTCAAAACAGATCCAGACTAACAAATTGGACCGCTACACAATGCACAAAGGTTCCCCTATAGACTCGAAGCGGGTTCAGTCGGCGGGTGGGGGGCTCTTCAGGCCCACCGGTGGAACCAACGCTACTCGACGTAATGGCAGCCATTAACGGAGTCCAGTCATCACTGTGACAGAAAATGGAGTCATTGGACAATAAACTGGACACTGTCACGATAGAGGTCAATCTTAGGCGGGCAGATCTCACGAAAGCGTATGAAAAAGTCAAATCGCTAGACATAAAGACTGCCAGCCTAATCAATGGTATGGCGTTGCTCCAGCAGGAGGTGTGTGACCTCAAAACCTCTCGTGACTTGACTGAACAAAAACTAGATGAATACGAGGGGAGGGCCCGACGGAACAATCTACGCATCCTTGGTGTGCCTGAGAAATCAGAGGGCCCGGCCCGGACCTGTTAGTCGAAGACATTATCCTAAACCACCTCAAGCCCAAGGGACTGGGTAACTTCTTTACAATGGAGTGTGCACACAGTGTGCCCGGGGGGAGACCTAGGCCTGGAGCACCCCCCCGCCCGATGATTGCGAGGGTTTTGCACTTCAGGGACAGAGATGCGTTCCTGCAGGCGGCTTGCTTGGGGGTTCCCCTGCGGTACGAGAATGCCACCCTCTCTTTTTTGCCTGACTTCACGCAAACGGTTCAGAAACAACGGCAGAGTTTTCTCCCCGTTAAGAAGAAACTCAGAGACAGGGGACTGAAGTATGCAATGATGTTCCCAGCTCGCTTGAGGGTGGAAATTGAGGGAAAGGCCTGGTTTTTCGACAACCCGTAGGTGGCATTGGACTCGATAGACAGCAGACCCCTGGATGGGCTAGGGAGATGGGATCGGGACGGACGAGGCGGACTGCAGGAGCAGGAATGAAGGAGGCCGCAAGACACACATTATTGTGAACTGTCAGGTCGTGCGGTTAGACCCACAGCTAGTTTCTTTGCTGAAATTCGTAGAATATGTGATGGTTGTGGGTTGTCCCGTGTTCGGGGGGAATATTCTTCATGGGGCTGGGGGAGGGGACGGGGCACTGGGCCTCCTCCTCATTACTACATTTAGTCAGTTAGTAGATTTAGAGTGTGGGGTGACAGGCACACTGCCAGTTGGGGATGGGCGGAACCCACGTGCAGGGAGGGGGAGGGGTTTGGGGTTGGTGGGGCTCTCAGGTCTCTGGATTATCTTGTTTGAGGGAATGTTATTAGTGTGTTTTGTTTTTGTACCATCAGGAGACAATGCTGCAACTGTGACGCTTCTATACCAGTTTAATGTCAAACAATAGATGGGGATAAACGTGCTTAGTTGGAATGAGAAATGTCTGGGGAACAAAGTAAAGAGGGGGATGGTCAACCAGATTGTCAGACGACACTTTCTGGACGTTGTGCTTCTGCAAGTGACACATCTCATTGGGAATAGGTGCATGGACTTACAGAAAGGGGGTTACAAGTCGGTAGCACACACAGGGTTCACCACAGGGTCGAGGGGAGTCAGCATATTGGTGAAATATTCCTTTCCCCTGACCATTCAGGCTACGTGGTCTGATCAGCGGGGTAGATACATTGGCATATCAGGGCACTGGGAAGAGAAAACGGTCACTTTTGTCTCCATCTATGTCCTGCCCGGCCTGCAGTCAGATACATTTCAGGACCTGTGTTGGGAGGTGATTTCAATGCAATATTTGACGGTGAAACTAACCGGCATCCCTCCCGAGCGCTGAGACCGGCGCAGAGGTGGCTCCCTCACTACGTGGACACAATGGGGTTAGTAGATGGCTGGAGGGAGCGCAATCCGGGTGAGGTGCAGTATACGCATGTGTCTGCCGCACACCACAGCCTGTCTAGGATAGATTATGTTCTGGTCCCGGCCGCTCAGGCGCATGCTATTCGGAAGGCACGACATTTGGGGAGGGGCATCTCGCACCACTCCAGTTTGGCTCCGGTTGGAGCTTGATCAGTTAAATGCAGGCAAGATTGCCCCTATTAACCCATGACACCTGAGAGATCCCACCACAAAAAAAGATATAGTTATGGCCACGGACAGGTACTTTCAAGAGAATAAGGACACAGTAGACTCGGCGCAGACCCTGTGGGAGGCGAATAAAACTGTCATTCGGGGGGAGGCCTTTTCCCTGATCATAAGGAAAAAGAAGGAATGGCTGGCTGAAATGGAAAAGGTGGAGGAGGAAGTGATGAAATTAGAAAGGGAGGTATCCCAGGCGGTAACTCCTGAGGGTCTCCACTGGTTGAAACTGCGGCAGGATGAGTTTAGTGGCCTCACAAGAGACAGAGCCAGGGTGCAGAGCGGGGAGACTCAGAGCAGAGTGTACGAGCACGGAGATAAAGCCAGAAAATTGATTGCATGGCTCGAAAGGAGAGAGTGGGCGTCGTGGCTAGTGGCAGAATTGCAGGGGGAGAACTCCAGAACGATCACAGACCCGCAGGCCATCGCTGATAGGTTCGCTGAATATTATTGCGAGGTATATACTTTGGCGGGGTGTATACGGAAGTAAATAATAGTGAAATAGTCAAAGATATTCAATTGCCCAACTATCGGATGAAAAACTGAAATATCTGGAATCCCCACTTACAGATAACGAAGTGGCACAAGCCATCAGAGGAGTGCGCTCCGGGAAGGCCTCGGGCCTAACAGCATTCCCACAGAACTTTATAAACTGAGATCCAACAGAATTGCTCCTTTTCTTCGCTCTATGTTTGAAGAAAGCAAGGATGGGTGCAATTTCCGTATGATCAGCAAGTTGCCAATATAGTGGTCATCCATAATGTGGGTAAGCTTAAAACGTGTTGTTCGTCATACAGGCCTATCTCATTGCTGAACGTGGAGCCTAAAGTTCTGGCGAAGCTGCTGGCAACGAGGTTGGCCAAAGTCATCACTACCTTAATACACCCGGACCAATCCAGTTTTATGCTGAACCAAATACAGCCCTCAATTTGCGTCGGCTGCACGGGTTCCTGGGTAGGACCCCAACAATTCGGGAGCCAGCGGTGCTGGTGTCATTGGATGCCACTATGGCTTTTGACAGAGTCGAGTGGCCCTACCTTTTTGCAGTATTGGGGAAGCTGGGTTTTGGTCCAGAATTCACGAGCTGAGTGTGCCATCTGTACTCTGCTCTATTGGCCCAAGTAGTAGTAAATAACCGCAAGGCTCCTGACTTCCATCTGGGCAGGGGCACCAGACAGGGATGTCCCCTATCCCCGCTCTTTTTCACTCTGGCCTTGGAACCGTTGGCAGGATGGGTCCGTCAAGACCGTTCGATACGCGGCATGCGATGGATGATGGAGTGGGAGGACAAAAGCTCACTCTATGCCAATGATATTCTGCTTTATCTCATCAACCCGAGGGGATCCCTGATTTGTTTTCTGGTTGTGATGACTATTTTTGGGAGGTACTCAGGAGTTGTGATAAATTGGTCCAAATCTGTGCTTTTCGTCCTCAGATGTGGCCCGCCGGTTGTCCCAATACTTGCCCGATACAAATTGATCCGGTAGGGTTCAGATACCTCGGTATTTATATCATGCTTGACTCGAAGCTTCGGTACACTATTGCCGCCCTCTGGTGAGATTTAGAGGCAATGTGGTGCGTTGGAAGGTGCTCCCACTCTCTCTTTCAGGCAGAGCAGTGCTTTTTAAGATGATGGCTCTGCCCCGGTTCCCCTACTTTAGGGAAATAGAGGCCCTCCAGAGACAGCTTCTCTGGGACGGTAAACCCAGCATAGCATTCTCTAAACTTACCCTTCCCTGGTACTACGGGGGATAGGATTGCCGGACCTAAGGAAATACTATTGGGCTTCCCAGTTGGCGGCAGTCAATCACAGGATATATGGGCCCCCAGAGGACATTGGGTAGGCTATGGACCGCTGGCAGCTACCGGGAGGTGACTATACTAGAACGCTATATGCTGGGACTCGTAGGTTTCCACTTACAGGACCAGTGGCTCATGCCGTCCAGGTGTGGTATGTTGCCAACAGGCACCTCAAGTGGGTGGGGAGGCTCACACTCGCCACCCCGCTGTGGAGCTCGGAGAAGTTGGGAAGCCAATGGAAGTCTAAATGCTTTGATAAGTGGGACCTTATAGGGATCACTCATATAAGAGATGTTTAGAGGGAAGGTACAGTGCACACATTTATTTCCCTTAAGCTACAATATCAACTTGACAACTGTGAGTATTTCTGTAACCTTCAGATCCGACATGCACTGCTCACACAGATTCCGAGGGGCACGACACTCCCCGACACTTCTCCTCTCGAGAACCGGGTGTTGGTCGGACATCTTCCTGAGAAAACCATCTCTCTAATATATAGGAAGCTTATAAATAATATGGAGGATTCGCTGGTACTTATAAGACGGCACTGGAATGAGGATGGGTTGGAGCTAGAAGATGAGGACTGGCGGGAGGCCATTTCCTCCCGGCGGGTGGTGGCAATTCAGATGAGGCTCAGATCGGTTCAACTAAAGATTTTACACAGCTCGTTTGTCAGGGGGCCCTGTCTGGTCCATATGGGCCTCGAGGAGGGGGGAGTGCAGGAGGGGCTGTGAGGCACTAGGGACATTCGCACATATATTGTAGCACTCTATTGGTGTGCAGGCGTATTGGGGGAAGATCCATGGCACGCTGCGAGCTGTCCTGGGGATAGAGATTCAGCCTGAGGCCCGCAGGTGCAATTTGAAAGTCTGGAAACCCACGGATCTAAACGAATATAAAAAGCAATGGCCAACGATGGCGTTCATGATAGCTAAGCGTAATATTGCCCAGCTGTGGGGAGCCAGCCAGCCGCCCCAGATCGAGAAGTCAATGGAGGATTTATACTGGTGCTCGTTTAGGGAAAGGTCGTCTATTCTGCCAGGGGGTGCCCCGGGAAATGGGGTAAGGTCTGAGAGGCTTGGAATCACTACTGGGGAGATGTATGCGCACCTCAGGTACGTCTAGAAGAAGTAGATGTGCAAGTGTCCCCTTGATCTACTAATTGCTCACACATATATTATTTTGAATGTATGGAATGTCATGAAGAAACTTGTAAGATCTGAAAATGTCACCTGATGTGTTTCTTTATTGAATTTTGTTTCATAAAAAGAATGAAAAATAAAAAAAGTTATTTTATTTTTAATTTATTGTTGTTATTAGTTCTTGGTATGTGGACCTTTGCTGTGGACAGTAGTGCATATACCAGGGTTATATTAGTATGTTGCTGCTGCGCATAATTTGTGTATATTTGTGTGAATGGTGGGGGCAAGATTTAAAGGTACCATCCATCAAAGAGATAGTGCATTAAGTTATGGTTATTAAGTAACTGGTTTCACAGAAAATTATGATTATTTTGTTTTATTTTCGTTGTCATACAGAATTAAGTTCTGGTTTGTATGAGTGACTTTTAAATGCGCAAGAATATCTACTTCTTGAAAGGTTCTTGGGGCTCCTGTGACTTGTTCTATTCATGAGTCTTTTTTGGTCTGATTGTATAGGTAACTGTTCCATTGCTTCTTCGGGAATATTTGGGATTA
Organism: Lissotriton vulgaris; assembly: GCF_964263255.1. Classification (NCBI taxonomy): domain Eukaryota; kingdom Metazoa; phylum Chordata; class Amphibia; order Caudata; family Salamandridae; genus Lissotriton; species Lissotriton vulgaris. Next base: position 894,571,477 of record NC_141691.1, on the reverse strand, counting down.
TGTATTTTAATATTTTCCTGTTGGGTCTGAAGACTTTGTGCTTGCTTCCCCTAGGCCTTACTCTCCACTTCTGACTTGCACTTATGACCTTAACATTTTTTCCCTGTCTTTTAGAGTTGTTGCTCTCCCATAAGAGTTGTTGGAATAATACTTAGTGCATTTCCAGTGAGCTCTTCCATGTGTTACTTTCTTTACTAATGATTTTTATCCCATGTGACTTAGTAGGCACTTCCATTTTTCGTGATGTTATACACCTTGGTCTTTCTGACTTACTGGGATCTATAAATGATAATAATGCGGAAACATAAATTATATTTTTATTATTAATTAACTACAGTTAATAATTACGTAGAAATATTTTCACATTTATATAGAGTATTTCCTTTCTTCTTGGAGCTGGTCTTGTTTGTTGTTGAGTTTCTGAATTTTTTTTCTTTCAATTAGTATTTTCAATTTTCTCGTTTGGAAATATATAACAAAAATAGTTATTTTATAGATCTATGAATATGTTTTACTTTTATTTTTAGACTGCATATTTTTGTATTCATTATTTATGTATTCATTGTTTAACCTTGAGAATTTTAAGATTTATTTTTACAATTTAATTTAATTTAAATTTTATACTTACATTATATTTGAGTCTTTTCAACTGTTTATCGTTTAGAGCGATGTTCAGGCTTCTGTTTAATTCATGTTTTATTTTCACTTTTTAAGCACTGTGGCCTGTATTATGGATATATAAGATAATACGATAATTACTTAAGGTTTTGTGTTTTTTTATATATATTTTATCACTGCTATTTTATGCCTGATTTTTTCAAATATATTTTTCTACTTACATTTGTGAAGTTTGAAGTGCTTTGCTCGTTTCCTTTGTCAGAGTAGTTGTGTGGTTCAGGAAGAACAGGTCAGGACGGTGGCTAGAGAAGCAGTAGTTTTGTTCCTTTTCCTGTTCTCTGTTTTTATACTCCTGATTAGAGCTCTCTTCATATTTGCTGTTTTATGTTTTAAGAGTTGGTTAGGTTCAAGCCGGCAGTTACTTTTTCAACCTTATTTGGAAGACCCTAATTATGTTTATGTGTCTTTAATTAAATGTTAATATTTGTATATACATTTTATTTCATATCATAATAGTTTAATATGTGTTTTCATTTTAGGACTGTTGATTTATAAATATTTTAGTGTTCAATAACATTGTTATCAATATTTGTTTTAATATGTTGTCAAATTAGTATTTTCAATCTCATTGTGTTAAAAAAATTATTTTTATTATTATTATTATTAAAACTTGTAATGAGCAGCAAATCATCCCCGGGGGATCTCTCAGTGCCTTTACGATATTTTTATCATTAATATTTTTGTTTTCTAACTTTTTGTTGTTTGTATAGGGGTTTTGAAAAGTCAATTTAAGGGTTAACAATGGCCACTTTTGCAACTCCTGGTAAGGTGTTAGAAAACTGGCTGCCTCTAGATATACCATCTTTTAGTCGCATCCTAACTAGTCTTAAATCTGGCTCTCCCAAGCACCCTCTCCCCATCCCAATTCTTCAAAAATTGGAATTACTGCTACTTAATGTTATTAGGGATCTGCTCAATTCATCGCAACGTGAAGCAATAGTACCAGCGGCTTGGAAACATGCCATGGTTCTACCCCTGCTGAAAAAAGTGAATAGTGATCCGGCTGAACTTTCTAATTTTAGAATTTAGAGCTGGCTTCTCTACAGAATCCACGCTCTTGGGTGTCACAGGAACTCTTCGCAAACATCTGGACATGGGAGAAACAATGGAACTCATACTGCTTGACTTGAGTGCTGCTTTCGATACTGTGTCTCATACTGCCCTCTTACAAGCTTTACATTCTCAGGGTATTGTCGGATCAGCACTCAAGTGGCTGTCTAGTTTTCTGTCGGACAGAACTTTTCAGGTCTTTTCCTCTTCCGCTAGTTCTAAGGCCCATGATTCCCCGTACGGAGGGACACAGGGATCCATCCTAAGCCCGTTACTCTTCAATATCTATGTTAGCCCCCTGGCCACAATTGCTGAAGAAGCTGGGCTAACCATATTTTCATATGCAGATGATACCCACCTTATCGTCTCCTTGTTCACCAAAGAGACATCCAATGTGTCATCTCTCCAGGTAGGACTGCCTGGATGCATACCAACTGGCTGAAATTACACGCTGGGAAAACTGAAGTTCTCATCCTCGGAAGAAGCAAAGAGCTCTAGGGTCTGCAACACTGGCCGCCTCAAACTATTTACTGCAAATTCCAGAATCTTAAAACATGGTTATTTGACCAATAGTGCAGCTCTGTATACTTTTGTGTGTCCGATGATGCCAAGAAACCTCCAGGTAGCTGTGCGCCTTAGAAATTTATTAATAATAATAATAATTATCAATATTTTTGCCACAATTTTTTTGCATCACACTATTTCCGTACTCAATATTTCGTCATACAGCCTTCGAGGAGTAGAGGGAAAAAAGCAAAATAAAATATGCTATTGCACAGTGGTGCTGCTTTTCTCTACTGTAGAATTGTTCTATGTGTACACTTCAGCATCTGTGAAATAGCTGTGCAAAAAACGTGCTGCGTGTCTTTCCTAGGAGTTTACCTGGAAAACTGCTAATGGATTTACTATTACAGGTTTTGTGAATTGCCAGGACTTGTACACCTGCAGCCATTCGTAAGTGTATGTGCAGCTTTGATGATTTACGAGTTTTCTTTTGGAATCTGGGATAATGCTTCCTGAATTGCCTGCCATTCATTTTGAAACATAATGCAATTCTTTTCCGCAGTGCTCATTTGGTGAAATGGGAATGCAATGGAATGGGATTTGTGTGTTTGTGTGGTCTTCTGAGTGCAAAACTGGATGCACCATCATATACATTCCTTCTGCATCCAGGTGTACTGGCGCCAATGTGAATTGTTCTTTGAGTTCTGAAAAAATGACTAAACAAAGACATTTCCAAGTATTTATTTGTTTCCTTGGCGAGAGGGCAGGATCAAGCTGACCCAGATTTCATTAAACCAGAGATAAGGTTTTTGAATTCCTTGGAATCACTAAAGTCATTTGAAGAAGATGCATTGGATATTTTAGGATTCATTTCGATTTTATTATTGTGAATTTAACATGATCTAAGATAGTGATCCCGTGCAAAGAGTTTATACATTTTAATAGACTCTTCAAAGTTTATTTCATATTTATATATTTATATTTATGATTTTTGCGTTTACAAGGTTGGGAAAATACATAACTGTCATGTAGATAAATGGCAAAGAAGGATTCCAAAATATGAAGAACTAAGCCATTCAGGAAGTATTGGAAAGGTGGTGGGACTAAACCTAATGCAAACTGCATTATTAAATATTCATAATGCTTGACTCTCATATTTATCCGGTCTTCCTAGTCACCTAGCAACCATTTCAAGTGCAGTCATCCTTACGACATTTGCATCACCATTTCGACTGCAATAGCACAATTGTGATAACTGTTGTGCTTATTGACCCGTGCTCCTGGACAGCTCAATGACCAAGAATTGAAATGTGAGGTCTTTCTTCCCTTTTTTTTTAACACTTCCAAGGTGAGTGCGGCTGTCTGATGTTGAAACATTGTGGTGCAGGTCGAACTCTGTCCACCATAAAGCCGAGACTGTTAGCATGGTTTCATTATGCTATGGGAGGCAAATATGTCTAACATAAATTTGTAAGCATCTCAATTCCTTGAACCAGATGATTTCATACTCCTAATGCAGTGAAAAATATTGAGAAAAGCAAACAGTCTCTTCCACTGGCAATTGCTTGGGTTGAATTCAAATCCTTTTTTTCCCCACTTTGAGACTACAGGAAGGAACCACTGGTATAAATCAGAACTCTATACCCTCAACTCCTCTCCTGTTCAAGTTCTATGTGCCAATGTGCAGTTGTACTTACAAATTTCTTAGGGACATGGTCACCCTTTACTCATGACTAGAAATCTCGGCTCTTGGATGGCTGGTAATTTCCTAAGGCTGTATTCACAAAAACCTGAATTCCCCTCTATCTCACTGAAAAAAAGGAGCACATTTGAACTGTCTCTTTTGAACATCCTGGGAATGGAAGTCTTCTCTCAGGATCTTTTTCACCCTCAGAAAAATCCTTGAGTTTCATCTTAGACACTACTCTCAACCTCAAACCTTCCGGCAATCAAATGGTTAAGTCTGTAAGCAGCTTCTTCCACTCACTCAAAATGTAAAGGCTTTACTGGATTTGGACCATCTATTGAATGGTCTCAAAGCGTTTCTATTATTCAGACTAGACTTCCTCATAAAGGTCTGAAAGGTTTCGCCACTAATCTATTTTGCACTGCTAAAAGCCATTGTACACGCTGTGGCCTGTTTGGGCACTAAAGTCAAACAAAAAACCTCAAAGCAGATTCTACGAGCTATACATTGACCTCTTATTCCTGAAAGAAGTTACCTCGGAGGATGATATCTGTAAAGAATATTAATTTTAACAAGTTCCTTGCCATCGTGGGAGGTCAAATGGATCTCAGGTGTTGTAAGTACCCTCCATGCACAAAAACATTATTTTTCACAACCTGCAACCTCTCCTGTAACCCTCTTCACTGAGCATCAAAGTTTATCCTTATTGCTGACGTTCAGAAATCTATAAACTCAGTTCTTTCTCCTCTACCAGGTCTATTACTGAGCTCCCATACTCCTTATTCTACTAGAGAAAAACAGACACCCAGTCACATGCTCTGTCTTTAATGGTACTCTATATATTCTCCATTTTGTTCCTAGATGTTTACTCTGATTTCTTGTATCTCACGCCTGTTTTAAAATAATGTATTTTCACATAACTAATTAGCTCTCTATAATGCTTCCTAAAACTTGAAGTTCATCTGTGCTGTATTAAACGGTGAAATACATTTGTAGAAAGATGAAATGTGAAGCATCATCTCACAAAATGCTTGAGCCTTTTGATATCAAACTAACAATGAAGATCAATACACAGAAAGCAAACCAAATGCTTAACAAGATTGTCGGACATGCCATATTCATCAATAACCAATTTTCCAAGGTACTTGAAAATTATCAAAGCATACATGCTTTCACCCAGACACTCTCAACCCCTCTGCCAATGTAGGTGGAGAAATAGCTAGTGGCAGGAAACCAAGCCATCTGTTCCGTTTAGCTGCGTGTGTGTCTGCTTCTCAGTTCTTCCTCATGATTCCTGTCTGCTTTCAGCATGGCCTAAGGCCCTTGTATATTCTATCACATCTAAACAGATTGGGCTACAATAATAAACATGTGGTCAGAAGATGATAGGAAATCATGAAAGCAGTTGTGATCACAATACTGTGATCATAAGCTGGTAGGGAGCTAGTGCAAAAACTAAGGGCCAAATGTATCATCCTATTTTTCATTCTCTAACAAAGTAAATTGCTCAATTTGACTGTAAATGCAAAATAGACTTTTCAGATGTATGAAATGCTTTGGCAGTTCATTTTAGTTAATTGCAATTTTTTGTGATTACCTAAAATTGTGACTACAAATAGGGAACCGGAAATTATGATCCTCTAAACACGTCTTCCAAGCATTTTTAAAGGCGAACTGCATTTAGGAAACGCTATTACCATCAACTCAAAGTTCCATAGCAGTCAAGCTGAAACAATATTAATCTTCCCCTAAATAGACTATAGTGACAACGTGTGAGGTAGGTATTCTAAACATAACAAGATGCATGCATGTATAAATATTTATTAAGAGATTCATGTTTCTTTATGTTTGGCTTTCAGGAATTCACTGTACATTGTCGAAGCAGTGAGAGGTGGTTATACAGAGAGGTTACTAAGAGATATAATTTCACAAGTACAGTTATGTTCAATGTTCCAATGGCAAGTAATGTACAGGATTTCCTTCTCTTGTAGAGACCCACTATAACCTGCAGTACTCCTAGACCCTTAGACCCCTGAAGTGGAAGGCAGAGTCTGGAGCCTATGTCTTCTCTCTAACTCCATTTCTTTTCCCCACTCTGCTATTGGTTCCCATGTTCTAGTACATATGTCCATTGGTGGGTGGTGAGAGACAAAAAGAACATTGCTACAGTTGAATCTTACACACAAGGTTAGTGCAAAATTTGACAAACTTCCTAGCCCATGTTATGATGCATCCTGGGCTATGGATTTGGACAAAACTCCCTCTGAGACCATCGAGGTCAGAACTAAATTACAAGAAGTCAGTATTAGTCAAGTCAGAGAGACATTTCATTTAGAACCAGCAACTATTAAACAGTATGTAGGTTATGTTTAGTTGTGTTTACGGTGAAGAACTATTACCTCTTGCCTTTGATATCTAACTAGATCAGATTAGAAATGCTAAAATAATCATTACATTGTCTTTTTAGGACCTTATCACTTCAGCTTCACTTTTGATGTGTTATAGTGAGTGTGTTCATTTGTGCTGTTCTCCTTACCAAAATGTATCAATATATGTTAAAAGGAGTTTTCTTTTCTGTGAAATGGTTAAACTAGGATCTGTAGACATTTTGAGATCTGTAGTTGATTTAAATGCAATAGAAACGTGTTTAATTGTCTGGTGTTTAAAAGTAGATGAAGATGCAGCGGCGGAAAACAAGGTCCGCAAGGCTAAAAGGGAGGACCTCACCGCACGGGTTTCAGAGCTAGAGAGAGTTCATAGTTGTACCGGTGCCCCGCGGATATGGCGACAATTGAAGGCCGCTAGGGCCCAGCTCGCCCAGCTTAGACATGGATAGGGCGGAATTTGCCGCTCTCCGTCTCCGTCACACCTATTATGTCGGGGGTAACAAAACAGGCCGCCTACTTGCTAGTGCACTGAGAGCTAAAACCTAGCGCTCCCATATCTCTCACCTCACGGACGACTCGGGGGCCAATATCAAGGGGGAAGCCCAGGTCGCAGAGGCATTCCGGACCTTTTATGCCTCTTTATATAAGGCAGATACTATACTATGTCATTGGAGGATGTTGATACATATCTGGAATCGGCAGAGATCACTGCGCTATCCCAGCAAATGCGGATGCCCGGGATGCCCCCATGCGCGTGGAAGAGGTGCTGGCTGCTATATCTCGCCTTCACCCTCTCAAATCCCCCTGCCCGGACGGCTTCTCAGCCGGTGTCTACAAAACCTTTAGCCAACTTTTGGCCCCTGTTCTCACCCGACTCTTCAACTCTTTTGAGGGCCCGGGTTCCATTCCCCCGGATATGCTGGTGGCTGAGATTGTGGTGCTACCCAAACCGGGTAAGAAGCCCACACACTGTTTCGCGTTCCGCCCTATCGCTTGGCTCAACCTGGATCTGAAACTCTTTACGGGCATATTAGCCGCACGCCTGGGCCCGTGCCTGCCTGGGATCTTGGAGCACGATCATTCGGGCTTTGTTCCGAACCACTAGTGTAGCGACAACACCAAACGGTTGCTTCATTTGATAGACAAGGCCCATTTTCAGGACTCGGACTCTGTGCTACTAGCCATCGACGCCAGAAACTGCCTAACCGCTTCACCCAGGAGGGGACTTAAACAATTAAACTGTCTGACTTACTAGACCTCAATTTCATTCGAAACTCCTCTTGGGGAGTTTTTTCTACCAGGGGGAGTTTAGTATCAGTCTCTGGAATGTGGCAGGGCTGGGAATCAGTCTTTGGCGGAAGTCCATGAAAGCGTTTCACATGGCTGGAGTGAACCCAGCCCTTCCTCCCCTCCAATTTAACTGCAGTCCTGGTTGTTAACAAAACGATCTTCGGCTCCTTCCAGCAGGGCTCCAGAGGGCTTGACCTGTCGAAATTCCGGACTACAACAACGTCCCCTGGGACCAGTTCATGTGGTTTCACCTCGGTGTTGTCTGGAAAGGCTGCCGCAACCTGTGAACGACATGATTGTAGTGCAGACATCAAGGAAGCAAGGTAATCTGTCAGCATATTACTGTCAACATCAGTGATTTTGCGCGGCAGAGGCGTCCCCCACATATTAGGTCTACCGAAGACCACCTCGTACGGGGATAGCCCTGTCCTAGAATGGGCTACCATTCGCATATAAAAAAGAGCAACAGGTAAAGCTACTATCCAATCTACGCCCTTCTCTTTACACACTTTAGCAAGACGTGTTTTCAGAGTCTGATTATGACGCTCCACGAGACCTGCTGCCTCAACACATAATGGCCCTTGAAATCACGAAGAAACAGCCTTACTCCTTCCGGAGAACAACAAATTACAGCTCCTAGAGCTTTCAGAGTTTTTATACCAAGCAAGTTTTCTGGACATGATTTCATAAGCAACAAATCAGTAGTACGGGATAATGGACCAACTGCAAGGGGAACAGGTTTCGATACTTCGTTAACAATAGGCTTTCCTGAAAATCCAAGGGAAACATTCCGTGAGCCTGAGAGGGGTGCCCCTGGGACCTCGTCATGACTGATGGTAGTTCTGCTTGCCCCTGTGTCAATCAAAAACTTTCTATCCTTCCCTAATACCTGACTATGTACATAAGGACCCTCTTGATCTACAGGAACTTCAATAAGAGGCAAGCCAACCTCCCTCTCTAGGCTGTTTCATGTATATTGCTGATAATCGGGGTAATCGGATTGGGCATACTGGTACATCTGCTGTGTGACATGCTGGGTTGCGGCAATAGGTTGGGACTGTGGTACCGCTACGGTCTGTTGTGGAACATGCATAGGTTGTACATTTTGTGGGACATGTTGTTGGACCTGTTCCTGTCTGGGCGGACGTGGTCTCTCTTTGGTTTTGCCTGTGGCGATATTGTGTTTCAGAACTGTACACTCATTTACATAATGGCCTGGCTGTTTACAATAGTTGCATGTCCCTTTAACGGGAGCCGCCGAATTATTGGACTGTGTCGTACCCTTTTTCTGACCATCAGCTGGAACTGACTGAGCAACTAGCATTTTTATTTTCGTGTCTTTCATTCGTCTTTGTTCGTGATCATGTTCTTCCCTAATTCTGTTCTGGTGGTACTGTAACATTTGTAACATTTGGGATTGCGTATTTGCTTGCCATGTGCTCTCGACTTTCAATGCACGGTTCTTAACCTGGGGCAATGAATTCTCAACCAATTTGGTTACAAATAGGTGTGGGTATGACTCACTACTTGTTTTCAGGCCACTATTAATGATAAAACATTTCTCGAATCTGGAATAAAAATCACTAGTGTCTTCATCGTGTTTCTGTTTACAGGCTGAGATTGCACCCCAGTCCTCCTTTTTAGTTGTCAACAATCTTGGCAAAATCTGTACTAATAATCCTGGTAAAGCTTTAGTTTTCTCCCCAAGACCTAAACCTGGGGTTCGACCAGTTTCTTCGTTTTCCAATTCAGCCCAAATAATCTATAAGGCTTGTCAGACTCTCGTCTGGCATGTATTGCTACGATTTTCCTTACGGATCTTTCTAGTCATGGCCACTATACATTTCTCTTTATCATGCTTACATTCAGCAATATTCTGACTCCACCTCGACAAACCCTCCATCTCTTCCTGCGAGCTTGTCCATTACCCTTATCAGACTATTAATCAGAAATCGCATTATCATACCCTTTGTCTCAACTTTCTCGTGTGCCATAGCTTCGCGAACACATTTTGGCCCTTCCCCTGTTCTAACAAAATGATATATATTGTCTAGATGCTCTGGCATGTCTGGTAATAACAGTAGATAGTCTGTAACACGGCGTAGACGTAGTGAGGCTAACATCATGGGTTTTGTCTTGCCAGGTACGGGATCATATCTGCAATCTGTCAGGTACTCTTTAAGTTTTTCGGCTGGGCTTGCTTTAGGTGTACGGGACATGGCTATTTCTCTCATTGTCACTCGGTGTAAGGGGGGCGGGGTATGAAAGGAACTTCCTGAAGCACCTCCTGAGGCAGAACCATGAGCTTGACTTGATGTCAGTGGCTGTGGGTGAGGTATATTTATCAGGGACGACTGACTCCGAGTCGCATCTGTACCAAAAGGGTTACTAGGACCAAGAGTAAGGGGACCAGCAGGGGAAGTGACAACAGGTGCAGGAAGTTGTCGTGGAGGGGTTGTGGATTGATCAGCAGGAATCAGCAGTGGCAATTGTCGGGGTACATTGGCGTATGCGGGAGCTTCACCATCTAAATAGGAAGAAAGGAAACTATCTGCTGCGGTCTGTTTATGACGTACTTTGGTCGGAACCAGTGGAGGGGCAGATCATTCGGTATTTCCGGTGTTGCTTTGGGCCCTCGGCCCTCGGCCAGAACCGGATACAGTCCTGTTATAAGAGCATTACTCTGTCTTTCATGTTGTTCGATTTTGACTCGCTGTCCTTCTTCTAGTAGGTCTTTTTCTTTAGCTTTTTCGGAATCTTCTCTACTTTTCTCTGCTTTTCTGAGGGCTTTCTCTGTCCGTCTATGTGATTCTTTGCGCCATAATTCAATGGCATCTTTCTGTGATTGTCTGGCTTTCTTTTTCCATAACGCTTCTTCTACTCTCATGATGCACTCGGCATCCCATGTCCCTGTAACGGGCCATCTCTGATTCTCTGCCAGGTCTTTAGTATAGTCTACCCATAAGTCTAAGTACAGTATGGCATCTAAGCCATGTTTGTGGTACATAAAATGTCCAGGAGTGTCCCTAGGTGGGATGGGAACTGCTTCTTCGAGTATCCCTTTCCTAGTTCCTATCTGTCGTAACTTTGAAAACAAAGGCATTGCTACCTCTAAATTGGACGCAAACACAATAAACACAGTAATTTATGCAAACAATCACTCATACCACGACATTAAACACATTGAAACATTTCGAACAGATATTGACTACCCATAAGTTCTATAACAAAAACAAAACTGAATTGTTGAATACTAGAATAACTAGATGTACTGCTAAACAGCACAGATACACTGCTAAAACAGTGCAGACCGGATCTGTGTACCCAAACCCGTCTTGACCGGATACAAATTAATGCACCCGTCTTGATGCGTCCCCAGCAACGGTACTCACCGGGAAGCACGGAACGGAAGGCCTCGGAAACTCGACTGGACTGGACCACTACGACGTCACTGCTGCCGCGCACTACGCATGCGCCTCGACGCTTCGGACAGGTGGGCCTCTGGACACCTCGGACACTGTTCTCTCGGCTGGGCTCTGGTCGGGATCCTCCGCACTCCTCACCGCCTCGTCTGGATGTCGATCGCAGTCTCCGTCACCTCCGTAGGCCTGAGGGAGATACAGGAAATCCTGCAGATGAAGGTGAAGTAGTGTGGCTCACTGGTTAGAGGCGGCAGACCCGAGAGCAGAGGACGGCCCGGGACCAGGGTTCGATTCCCGGCGCAGCAGGTTTCTGGACCAGGGTCAGCGGACTCGATAATTCTCTCGCCTCGGTGCCCACTCTGATCAGCGATCACACTCGGCAACTCTGGGCATTAGCTTGCCTCATCTTCACTAACGGCCCCACCAGACCGCCGGGGATGCCTGGTCTCACCCTGGAGATACCCATTAAGGGACCATCTCTCAGGGAAGCCAGGAAGGGTTTCGCAGCGGTCGAAGCGCCTTGGGACCCTACGGGTAAGTAGTGCGCTATATAAATGCCAATACACAATACATTTACAATACAGATGCGCATAGATGTCCGTCACAGCTGTGGCAGGGGGCAAGGCCTGCGACGCATCGCCGGCGTGTGGGGTGGGGGAGGGGTCCCTTTTCGGGCGCCAAAATATGTGGTAAACATAATTTACCGTATACTATTTTTCCGTATAATAACAAGTAAATGAATAGCTCAATAAAATGAGAGGCAGAGTCCGGGGTGTCTGAGTCTTAAGGGCTTTAATTCAGAATGACTCGAGTCATGGAAATCAATTCCATCAATACAAGGGTTCGGGGGTATATGCAATGATGGCAAAAAGATGTCAACGATTTATTAACAGTACATGACATATATAGTATAACGATGCAATAGCAGTGAATACAGTAGGCGTGACAAGTAAATGTGCGTAGCAAAAAGGCGTGTACAAAGGCGTGCACGAAGGTGTGTGCTGGAAACGTCACAGAAAAGTGTCATAAGTGGGTGGATACATAGTAAATTCTGCAGAGTCAGCTGAAAACTGTCACCTGGGTGCGCGCGCAGCTGGTATGACGTGTGATTGACGTGTATCTGGAGAAAGCTAAGGGTCTGACTTTTAGCACTAGTAGAAGAGACAGACGTCTGGCATGTCAGACCGACCTGTTCCTATAATATGTCTGATATCTGGTATTTGGGGTAGGCGTAATCTGAAGTGAAAGGTCTCTCGGGCAGAGGCTATTCTATACTGGATGCATATGTGTCTAAGTGCAATGCGCGGGGCCTATGGGCCTACCATGGTAACAGGAGCTATGAATTACATGAGGGAGACAGGGGGGCTTGGCCCTTTGCTCTGCAGCCGAGGAGCTGTTTACCTATTTCACTAGACAGGAATGTGTTTTCGAGGAGGCTGTGCCGGCTACACTGATAACTAGAAGGTAAAATACTGTTTGGCAGGCAGGCCAGGTCGAGCCAGGCACCGCTTCGCTTGACAGGAAGTAAGGCAGAGGTCAGGGATGCATTTCCACGTTGCAGCTTTCGGAGACAGAGACAAAAGTGGCTCGAAGGCAGAAATCAGGGCCTAGCTCGGCAGAGCCAGGAAAAACGTGAAAGTGCACTATGTAAAGACGTTGGCAAGGCATAGTTAGGAACGGAATTATCAATCCATTCATGGTGGATCTGATAGAGGACATGTTAACGTTGGACGCAAATGTATTTGCGTCTTCAAATTCGGTTGCGGAGGGAAGTTACATGCACTTTAATCTCGTACATGGAGACGATGGGGTACTCGTTAGGGGACATACCTGACCATAAAAATTTCTATTACCTCAACCCGACCCGTGATGCGCTGTGCTGGAGGGGCTGCGGAGAGCGGGGCACCTTGACTCATCTCCTCTGGGACTGCTGTGCAATTCGGGATTACTGGAAGGCAGTCCTGGATGACATTGATTCTACTTTTGATACTGAAATCCCGCGCTTTCCGGCTTACACCATTTTGGGCCTCCCTAATGCACTCACCTTTCCTCTAAAATCCCTCAGAGGTCGCCAAATGCGGATCGCCCTGCAGGCTGCATCGCAACATATTCTATCACTCTGGGGTTCCACCACCACACCTACTCACACGGGGTGGTTACACAAACTCTGGTTCACCCTGGAGATGGAACGCATTCAGGCTACTCTTACACACTCTGCTGATACGTTTCGTAAGTTGTGGTTACCGCTGCTGTCCAAGGAGTTCTATGAGATTACATGCCCCAGATACCTCCACATATTGCGCCTCACAGAGGCTCTTCCTGGCCCTGCGTGATCACTGATTTGCCTGCAATACTCCCCGAATGTCTGCTTCCATAATTGCTTCACAACTACGGCACACTGGTTGGGGTGGGAGGGGTGGGGGGGAGTTGGGGGTGGGGGGGGGGTCGAGTTTCTGTTTCTAGCTACCGTCTACAGCCTTGGCATGATATTTTCGATTGGGCACTTGTACCTAATTCACTGTCTGATCTACAGAGAAGGCATGATCGTCTGTCTCGCTCGCCTTCTGTGCCTATTGCCTTTCCATTGCATTGATGTGCCTATTCCTGCTCATAAAATCAATAAAACACATTTCAAATTAAAAGTAGATGAAGATATGTTGTACATATACATTGTATTGTCTTACCTTTAATAACATTTTTTAAACTTACTTGTTGCTACGTATGAATAGTTTCACGCTCTAGTTTATATAGTTTTTTTATAGTTAGAATTTTCTTTCTTTTGGACTAGACGTTTCTTAGTGCGTTTTGTATTGATATTTATATAATGGTAACATCAGAAAGTAAAATATATGTTGTTAAAATTATGAAACAAGGGCTAGATATACTAAACTTCCATTTGCAAAAAGTGGTTGCGAATTGCATATTGATTTTTTTGCAAACAGAATCTGATTTGGTGACACGACCAAGCACTATTAAGGGGGCTTGCAAAATAGATATTTTCATGGGGTCACAGAACAGCCGGCCTATTTAATATTAATTTAGCAGGTTGCAATTTGTGACGCCTCCATATTTGGATATAAATGCAGGGAGGATGGCACTGCTGTATTTTTATTTCCAAGTGGGTAACTTTTTTTTAAAGAAGCTCAACTTCCTTAAAGAAACTGGTGCTACTTTCAAAAAACAATATTTTTCTATCAATCCTTCAAAAGGAGCATAGCTTCCCTAAGACTGCCAACCCATATCCCATAGAGGCCCACCATTTCCTTTATGTATCAGTTACTATGTCCTTTGAGGAGCCAAAAACTAATCACTAGTTAGCGGAGCAGCATCATTTAGGCCCCACCCTTTATTTGTCACAATTATGCAATTATATACTTATAGATGCCATTACACTTACTATAGGGCTTATGGCTATGCGGTCTGAAATGGCTCTGACTGTCAGTTGGAGCCATTCAGACCGCATCTTAATCAGATGTTCGGATTCCTTTCCGACCAACCCATTTTGATGGGGTTGGTCGGAAGAGAATCCAAATCTGATTTCTGAATAGCCTTCAATGGGCACGCAGAGCCCGACTGCCATTCAGAAAGCCTTCAGTAATCCCTTGACCAGCTCTTTCCAGCTGAGTGATTACGATGGCAGATTTCCACAGCCTTTCTGTGACGGCCTTTCTGACACAGAAAGGCTGTGGGAATCTGACTTTGGGAGCCCCCAGCAGGGTCCCCATGGGTGCAAGGCTGCCGAATGGAGGCCTAGGGGGCCCACCGGCTGCAGGGATGAACTGCACCTTTGCTCTATAAAATGAGAGGATGCATTCCATTCGAAATGAATGCTCCCATTGTAAAGTATAGGAATGCGACCCAACAGTGTTCCGTCGCATTTTAATTGCTGGGTTGGACCGACGACAGAAGGTCGCTCGGTCCAACTTCCCAGACGATGTCGGACAGACTCAGGTCCGTCCGACATCTTAATCGGCCCCTATGTGTCTTAACTTCTTTAACATGTATGAAGCAGAGGAGTGAGTATTAATATGGTCTTATGCTGCAATTGTACATGTCAATCTTGCGGTATTTTGTTAAAATTGTGTGGTGTCCTCCGCTCTCTCAGCGTAAGGACTCCGCAGACAAGGCGGCGGGAGACGGCGGGGCTCCCAAATTAACGCTAGAGGTCATTATGGCGGTCCTTACTGGTGTACAGACAACTGTTGGCTCCATTTCCACGGACGTTAGCCTCCTTAGGGATGATTTGCAGAAAATGACCGCCAGAGTTACAGAGGTTGAGCAAGTGACCCAATCTCTGACAAAAGACACTTCCATGTTGCTGAAAAGAGTGTCGCAACTTGAGATGGACAACATACGCATGGCGGAAAAGCTGGACGACCACGTAGGGCGAGCGCGTCGCAATAACGTAAGAATCACAGGCGTTCCCGAGAGTGAAGGGGGTCCAGCAATGGACCTATACTTTGAGGACCTAATAAAAACCAGGCTTCAGCTCAGGAGACTCTCCACCTTCTTCTCGGTTGAAAGGGCGCACAGACCCGGGGCTCCCCCTAGACCAATTCTGGCCCGAATTTTTTATTTCCGAGATCGAGACGTAATATTGCAGACGGCACGGGTAGCGCCGCCGTTGCCGATCCAAAATTCAAATGTGTCCTTCTTTCCGGATTATACAGCGGCAGTGTCGGCGCGGCGTAGAAGTTTCATGGAGGTCAAGAAAGAACTAAGATCCAGAGAACTGCCCTACTCCATGCTGTTTCCGGCACAGCTTTGGGTGGTGGCAGATGGAAAAACCCAATTCTTTGAGACACCTGAGGAGGCCCATGACTGGCTGGAGGGTTGACGACAATTGGGGGGCAGACGTCGGAGACCCTGTGGAACGGACAACAGCCACGATGACCAGGAGCGACTGGTGAAGGAGATCCGTCAGCAGCAGGAGGAGGCGGGAGAGTGAGGATCTGTAAGGCGATGTACGACCGGCTTAATAAGGATGACTGTGATACACACAAGAGTTCGTGATCACTATAAAAGACGTTGCACTCTACTGTAAACAGTGCCTTTGAGGAGGGGAATGGTGTGGATTCTTCTGGACTTCTCCCCTCCCACACGCAAGTACTGTACATGGGGATTGGGTTTAAGCGCTCTGCTGAGTTGGGGTGGCGGGTAGTTCTGAGTCCGTTTGGCAGGGAAACAGGGTGGTGGGTGGGAAGGGTGTGCTGGGCTGTTCGAATTGTTTTGTGTTTCATTGTTTGTTTGGTTGATGCAGTTTCTCAGGGAGTACGTGGTCAACCAACTAGCTGCATGCGCACAGAAGTTCTTTACTGGGACGCATTTTGAATATTGAGTTCTATTTATGCACCATATGTCTGCACAAACTCAACAAGACACTAGTCGCCCATTGACACAACTGGCCCCGGGGACCCCCTTGACGGTGATTATCTGGAACGTGCCGGGGCTGGGGTACAAGGTAAAGAGAGGTCTGGTACTGCAATACTTAAAATGATGCACACCTGCGGTGGCCCTCTTGTAGGTGACACACCTTTCTGGCTCCACTTGCAAGGCTATGGATAGATGGGGTTACAAAATCGTGGCCCATGCTGAGTTCTCATCTGGATCTAGGGGGGTGGGTGTGCTCATAAAAAAGAGCTTCCCACTTATAGTGCACCAGACGAGGATAGATGACCAGGGCCGTTTTTCTGCAGTCACCTGCCAGTGGGAAGGGATGCTGTTTAATTTTGTCTCCGTATACATCCCGACATCCTTACATACACTGGCGCATGCAGCGCTTACTGCGTTCCTACTTGCTTTGCCGAAGTCAGTGATGATGTTAGGGGACGGCTTTAATGATATAGTAGACGGTACAATTGACAGACACTCCATTAAACCGACGTCACCCCATAGTCACCGTATGACTGGACTCATGGACGCATTGGGACTCACAGACGCCTGAAGATATAGAGACCCCAAAACTAGGCAATACACCTTCCACTCCAGGGTTCACAATTGTCTCACATGCATAGACTATTTCCTGGTGACGGCGGACGGTCTGGGGGGACTAGATGATGTAGATATCCACCCTAGGGATATATCTGATCACTCAACGATACTGTTAACCTATACGCGTCATTTGACGCTTCGGCGCCGTGTATTCCCCATTTATCCTAACTATCTGCATATGCCGGAGGTTTTGAAGGGCATCACAGAGACTACTACGAACTTCTTCCAAGAAAATACAAGATCGGTAGACTCGTCCAGAATTCTATGGGACGCTTATAAGGTGGTCACACGTGGGCAAGCTATAGCATTAATCACAGGGTATAAGCGAGGAAAGTGGGCTGAACTTGATAGTATTGAAGCTGATCTGGATGAGGCGGCGGCTCAACATGCGGCCCGTCCGACACCTCATACGGCACAACGAATGCAGCTTAAGCAAAGTGAATATGTGGCGTCCCAGAGGGAAATGGTCCTGGATAGGCTCCAGGCCACGCGTCATAGGGTGTATGAGCTAGGAGATAAGGCGGGGAAAATGCTAGCCTTGCTGGATAAAAAGGAGAAAGCAGATAGGATAATTGCGCAACTACATACACCTGCGGGCTCCTTGATAACTGCCCCATGTGATATAGTGGACACACTAGCCGGCTATTTTTAGAAGGTGTATGCCTCTCGCACCGCGTTCACGATTGAGGAAGCATGTGGCTATATCAAAGATATTGCTATGCCGCAGCTTACACCGGAGGCGGCGCAGCTTTTGGAAGCTGACCTCTCTGTAGAAGAGGTACAGATGGCCATTGGCTCCTTGCGTCCGGCAAGGTGATGGGCCCAAACGGCTTCCCTATCGAACTATACAAGCACACTGCACAGGTAACGGCACCCTTTCTTCTAAACATGTTCCAAGACAGTCTCCAAGTTGGAGAGCTGCCGCATGACCAACGACTGGCCACGATTGTGGCAATCCATAAACCGGGCATGCCGAGGGAGGATTGTACTTCCTACCACCCAATCTCCTTAATTAATGCTGAGCCAAAGGTATTGGCCAAATTATTGGCGACACGGCTGACCCCCCATCTTTCATACCTGGTGGGCCCAGACCTGTCCGGATTCATGCCTCACCTCAGTACGGCGCTTAATTTACGAAGACTACAAGCGTTGCGACCTAGAAGGTCCTACCTTCAGGAGCCAGTGGTGACTCTCTCGCTCGATGCCAGCATGGCGTTCGATACGGTGGAATGGCCGTATCTGTTCGCAGCACTGCAGTACTTGGGCTTTGGGCCCAAGTTTTGTGCCTGGATCCGTTTGCTTTACAACAATTCAATGGCACATGTTGTAGCCAATGGACACATTTCAAGAGACTTCCTACTTGCGCGGGGTACGAGGCAGGGGTGTTCACTGTCCCCCCCTGTTGTTTGCGTTGATTCTGTAACCGCTCGCGGCCTGACTCCGATGGGAGTCCTTTATCAGGGGACTCCGTTGGACTGATACCTGGGAAGACCGCATATCTTTCTATGCAGACGACGTATTGTTGTATCTAACCTCTCCTAGAAAATCCATCCGGGAGCTTTTGAATGTCCGTGAGAAATTTGGTAGAGTTTCTGGATATAGGATAAATTGGTCCAAGTCCGTTCTTTACATGCTGGCTGGACCGTCACTGCTGTTGCCTCCGGACTGTCCACTGCGTGTTACAACTGAAGCCTTTAAATACCTGGGCATTTATGTAACGTCAGACTCCACTGAGTTTTATATAAAGAATTTAAAACCTCAATTAGACCGCTTTAAACGTGATGTGGTGGTGTGGCGTAATCTCCCCCTCACCCTGTTGGGGAGGGCGGCGCTTTACAAAATGACTGCGCTTCCGCGTTTTCTTTATGTTCTCGAAAATACACCGTTCTTAGTCCCACAAGCCTATTTCAAGGCCATATCGACGGAAGTCTCCGGTTTATTGTGGGGAAACAAACCGGCGCGGATCGCACAGGATAAATTGGTACGCAGCTGGTATGATGGAGGGATAGCACTCCCGAATGTCCAACTGTACTACTGATCATTGAAAACAATGGGGTGAACCCAAGAAATCAATAGGACCTGGGTAACTGTATATATAAAAGGAAAATGGTCCTAGACACAGATTTCAAAACACGGCTAGTGATGTGAGTATTACTTTTTCACAATACACAGCTAGTCAGACTGAATCTGAACATACAAACACATGGAGATGTATTGTTAGCTTAATTCAGCTCAAAGAAGGCAACAAAAGCAGAGAACCCAACACAGCAGTCATTATAGCAAATTCTTACTGCAATTTATTTACAAATTCATAAAAAAATTTTGAGCAAAAGAAGAGAAGAAAGGAAAGTATGGTGCTCGAGTAGAGAAAAGTGTAAGTATAGATTTACAGTGATTCAGTGCAAAAGGGGATTATTTCTACATTGCACATATGGAGCCTACCCATTTACAATTTATATACAATATTATACAGGGGGAAAAGGGGGGCAAGTGTAGGCTTAAAAAAAACAACGGGGGGATCGTCGACGTTTCGACCCTGGTGCAAAACGGGAAAGTCACGACCTCTGCTGTGGGTCTTCTTCAGGACGGAGGTGGGGACAAGGGGCGGGGAAGCACCAATTGAGAGTGATAAGGTGTCGCAAATCCAGATCAGTTGGGCGATGCACCTCTTGTTGAGAAATTTGGCACTAAATAAAGGTTCAGTCAAGTGCCAATATATACACGAAAGTCATTCAGTTCGATCAGGCCTAGTCCGGTGGCATAACGCGACCAGCTAGTACCACAGTGATACTAGCTGGTCGCGTTAGACGGAGGCTACACCTCGATTGAACTTGTGAATTACGGTCTGGCCGCCCCACGTCTTGTGATCATTGTGGATATCTCATTGCAATTAAGGAATTAATTGAACTTAACCCAGTTCCCTCATTGCCGGTAATAAGTCCTCCATGCCACCGGACTAGGCCTGATCGAACTGAATGTGATTCTTTTGTCGACGGGAAGCCAGTGAGGGTTCTCAGGTGCGGGTGATGTGGTCCCTGCGCGGGAAAGCAAGGATATGGCGTGCTGAGGCGTTCTGTATTCTTTGGAGTCTGTTGATGAGCTTGGACGGGGCTTCGGCATAGAGGACTTTTCCGTAGTCAAGTCGGCTGCTGACGAGAGCGTGGGTAACGGTTTTGCGTGTGTCCATCGGGATCCATCTGTAGATCTTGCGGAGCATGCGGAGGGTGTGGAAGCAGGAGGAGGAGGCTGCGTTGACTTGGTTGGTCATACTGAGCTTGGCGTAGAGGATGACTCCTAGGTTGCGTGCATGTTTGGTAGGTGCCGGGGGGATTGCCAGTGATGCTGGCCACCAGGAGTCATCTCACGCTGAGAGGTTAGGCACGAGGATGAGGATCTCAGTCTTGTCCGTATTCAGCTATAGCCTGCTTGCCTCCATCCAATCGGCGACTGCCTTCATGCCCTGGTGTAGGTTGGATTCGGCGGTGAGGGGGTCCTTGGTGAGGGAGAGGATCAGCTGGGTGTCGTCGGCGTAGGAAATTATGTTGAGGTCGTGTAGTCTGGCGATGCGAGCGAATGGGGCCATGTAGACATTGAACAGCATCAGGCTGAGGGAGGATCCCTGGGGGACGCCGCAGATGGTTTTGGTGGTTCGGGAATGGAACGGGGGGGGAGGACTCTCTGGGTTCTGTCGGTGAGGAAGGAGGTGGTGCAGTCCAGGGCCTTGTCTCGGATTCCTGCGTCGTAGAGGCGTGTGCGTAGTGTGTAGTGGCAGATGGTGTCGAAGGCGGTGGATGAGGGCCGCTCTCTCGCCGTTGTCGAGTAGGATTCTGATGTTGTCTGTGGTGGCGATGAGGGCGGTCTCGGTGCTGTGATTGCTGCGGAAGCCTGACTGGGAGGGGTCCAGGATGCTGTTGTCTTCTAGGTAGCAGGTAAGCTGGGTGTTTAGGATCTTTTCCATGACTTTTGCTGGGAACGGTAGCAGGGAGATTGGCCGGAAGTTCTTGAGGCCGCTCGGGTCAGCCTTGGGTTTCTTCAGGAGGGCGTTGATCTCGGCGTGCTTCCAGCTCTCCGGGAAGGTTGCCGTTTCGAAGGAGAGGTTGATGATGTTACGCAGGTGGGGTGCGATGAGGCTGTTGGCTTTGTTGGCAATGTGGTGGGGGAGAGGGTCAGACGGGAAGCCTGAGTGGGTGGTGCTCATGGTCTTAGTTATGTCTTCGGTTCTCACGTTGGTCCAAGTGGTCAGATGGTCGTGGTCGGTGGGGCTTGGGGGGTTTCATCGTGGCGGGGTCCGTAGGGTGCGCCTGAGGGGGCTGGTCTGCCTCCGCAGGAGTAAGGGATTCTAGAATTGGGACAACATTATTCTTTCTGTAGTAGGAGACCTCTGGAAAAAGGGGACTGTGGTCGACTTTGGGCACAGACAAACACAAAATGGCATGGCCCAGACGGAGAAATGTAGATATATCCAAATTCGACATGCTCTCCAGGCAGTCATACCACTGGGCACTTCCCTACAGGAGGCCAACCCTTTGGAAGACAGACTTCTGACCGAGCACATGACAAACAGGGCGACTTCCTTGACATACCGTAAGCTAGTCAACAACTTGCCAGACCCAACATCCAAATTGAGACGGACCTGGTCCCGGGAGGTGGGAGACTTTGACGACTCGGAGTGGCAGGAAGCTCTGTCATCGCCATGTGAGACGGCAATATCATCCAGGCTTCGACTGGTCCAACTCAAAGTGTTACACCGCACATATTACATCAGGACAACGCTCCATGCAATGGGAGCGGCATCGCACAAATACTGCCTGCGTGGCCGTGGTGAGGAGGGCACGTTTTATCACACCATTTGGGATTGTTCCTGTATTACGGCATATTGGGTCAAAATAATGCGAACTATTTCCCAGGCACTAGAGCTCTCGGTCTTGCCGGAGCCAAGACGATGTCTGCTAAATGTATGGGAACCGAATTACCTCAATCAGAGAGAACAAGATTGGGCGGTGCTTGGTATGATGATGGCGAAACGTGATATTGCTATGTTATGGGGGTCAGACGCACTGCCTACGATTCAAAAATGGTGTAAAGATATGGACGAAGAGATGGTGGCGGAAAAGGCAGTCTTTATACATCGCGGCTGTCACCAAAAGTGGGGAAAAATATGGGGGCATGGAATAAGTTCAGGGGCTATATCTGCGATCCACCAGAAATTGACGCAGACGACGTCTCACTGTAGTAAGGCGGTAGTGTCTTGGGGCGGGAGAACGGGGTTGTATGTATGGAATTGTTTTTCTATTATGTGTAAGTGTAAACATATTTTCTTATTTCGAGATTTTGATGCAGATGCAGACTATAATGACTTTTGATGTATGTATGATTGCCCTGATTTCTATTTTAATTTTTTTTTTAAATGTGTGGTGTGATGATGTTTGAGTTGTTGTATAAATGTGAATGCGCTTAATGCTGAGCAGTTGAAGTTGTTAATGGGCTGGTTGTAGCCCAAGATCCCGGGATAAGTGAGAATACCTTGTGGTGTAATTTGTCTGCTAGATTTGTGTTGTCGGTTGTGAGCTGCCATTGGTTGCACACTTGAGATAGGGACATAAAACTAAGAGTGAATTGTGATTGGTGCGTTGGATTCTGTTTCGTAAGGGAGAAACTGTATTAATCGGGGTGATCCCCCCTGGTCTAGGTTTCACTCCAGTGTTTTTCTGGGTAAGTCAGAAAGTGTCACTCTGAACTATTTCTTGTGTAACTGAATACTTTGAATTCCTTAGTGGAGGAGACCAAAAGTTATTTGTTGAAATCACTTAGTGTTTGTCTTTTATGCTTGGTTAACGTTGATAAAAAGAGTGGGCTTATAACATTTTTAAAGGAGGGTGAACCGCTGAAGGAAGTGAGGAGTACATCTTAGGATGCTGTGCTGGGATTGGAAGGTCTATGTTTGTGCAGCACTATTATTGGTTGGTTATGTTATATCTAGCTACACTGTGATAAGTCAGAAAGAGAGGTGCGGTTAAAAGAGATTATTTCCTGATTTAAAATGAAATTGTATTTGCGATTGTTGATATTGTTGAAAAGATTAAATAATTCAGGGTTATCTAAGATTTGATATGGGGAGATATGAGTGTTCCTATTTGAGAAAGGGGAAGAGGTGCCACAATAAGGTCATAAATGTGGTGCTCCATGTGTGCATAGGGCTGAGTTAGAGGCATAATATTACTGAAAATGAAGGTGTTTTGAGGTTTCCTCACAATGGCATATTTACTTTGAGAATTATTGAAAATCTGAGAAGGGTATTGTACGAGATGAAGCCACCCCCTAGACTCGCACTGTATGAGGCCCTTAATGCATGGGAGAGTGTGGCTCATGTTAAAGAAAAGCAGAGGTATCAGGGTAAAGTCAGGAAGGCAGTGAGCAGCTGTGCTTAAGCCAAGTGGGATGTAGAGCAACAAAAATGGCTAGCTGCATCAATTGAGGGAACTAGACTGTACCCTGCATTGACGAATGAGGAACCTCAGAAGGAGAAGAAGAAGAAGAAAAAGGAGGATAAAATAGAAAGTACAGAGGCTCAGGCGAAGATAGTGATAGTGATTCTAGTGATGACTTTCTGAATGTGCTACTGTCAACTCATCTATCTCCTTATACCATGTTCCAGTCTGAAGGGACGAGTGATGCTGTTACTGGTGAAGACTCTGAGAGAGCCACCACCCCAGTGAATACAAGTCAGAACCCTATGATCGAAAAGTCAGGGATACGCGCCCCTGTCAACACTTCTGTTTTTTCACATGCCCCAGACACAATCACTGCTCCAGTTACTATTGGTCCTGCAGTTCCCATATATAAACCTGAGTCAGCAGGATATTCGTAATGCATGCTTTGATGGTTCCTACTGGAGTAAACACAAAACTACTGTTCATGTTGCTTCCAGATGGGAGGGGATGGGAAGAACACCTTTGGTTCTCAACAAGGTGGCTCCACCATATGTCGCTCCTGTACCATCAGCAATGAATAAAACAGGAACCCACTCAGAGGTCACAAATATCCTACCTGTCTATATGGAATTCACCTCATTGTGTTTTAAAAAGTAGTACCCAGGAAGGGATAACATTGAATACCTCTGGAGTTTAAATGGTGTTAATTCACTGGAGCTGAAAGATTAGATTAGGTTTTTCGATGGGTCCTGCGAGAATGTGAGGGTTTGAAATTGAACAGAGAACTCCAGTCTCCTGGAAGGTAGAATGCAGAGGATGTGGTCAAATTCAAACTAGAAAGGATGAGATATCAGGAAATATTGATCTTTCCCTCTTAGATACTTATCAAGAGAATTAACTTATATATACGTTCAAGGATGTTACTAAGCGAGCAGGACAAGCTCATGATATGCTGTCTGATTTATCTCGACTGTATGTTGTAGATTTAAGTAGGGCCAAATCCTTACAGAAATGTTATCATGTATGTTTTGACAAAAGTGATATAGCTAGTATGAAAACGTCAGTGATGAAATCACAAATTAGAGAGTTATTGGTAGCATACAGAAATGCAATGATCTAGATAAGTGGGAAGATAGGTGCGCCAAGAAGAAAGACCAGAAGTAAGTGAAGGGGTATCTGGCCCAGAAAGCAATGGGGAGCCACCTCCTTTTTCGATAGATGGAGAAGGGCTTCAATTTTCCCACTGAGAGATGGACCTGGTGGAGGTTACATTCACATACCGTGGAGTAGAAGTGATCTTGCTTTGTTCACAAACAATTTCCCTAAATTAATGGAGAAACCAGTGGAGTGGTATACCAAGGTTGATTGATTTGTGAAGAGTTCTCAGGTACTGTACGTGGATTTGAATACCCTTTTTGACTTTGTGGTACTGAGTTACTCCTGGGCAGAGTACAAATTGGCTATACAGTGGCCAGAGAAAGAGCCTCAGAGAAATCCAAAATCTCACACCCCATCACCTTTGGTGATGAAAAAGTATCAAAAGTTGATTACCTTTTTCAAAGAGAAGTTGCAGCGAAAGATATTGATTCATTTAAGATTGATAGAACAACTCAGGAGTCTAAAGAGACTGTATATGCTTTTTATGAGAAATTGTTGCAAGTGTTTACACAGCACAGTGGGATGGAAAATCCAGGAACCAAAGACATGGAAAGTTTTGTGTCTCTATTTGTGACAGGATTGGGGCCTGAGATTAGTTTGATGATTCAACAGCAATACATTTGTTGGCAAAATAAGACAATTTATGAGATCTTGATGAGTGCAAATTATTGGAGAGATGAACTGGACATGAAACAGAAGCGGTTGAAAGAAGAGGTCTTGCTGGCTTAGTTGAAAGCAGCACAGAAGGGAAGTCAGAATCAATGGTATGTAGGGAATGTTGGTGCTATGCAAGGTGGTATGTAACAGCAGGGAGTTCCTTTAATGCAAGGTGGAAATGGTTAACAATATGGTAGAGGTTGTGGTGTCCTGATCGATCCTGTTACTGGGATTGATGTGGCAACATTGAAGAAATCTAATACATGTCATTATTGAGGCAAATTGGAGCACGGGAAGTGGGAATGTCATCTTAATGCCAACCCTGTATAGCCACCGCATGTGCCAAGGCCCAGAATGCAAAGTCCTAATATACCACAATTCCCAGTGATGCAGGTAAGGCAAGCCCCGATGCCTCAGCAAAATGTGAATGCCCTAGATTTAATTCTAACCTGGTCCCGAAATTCAATCAGATATCCTTTCAAAATCAAGACCCATTTCAGCAGTTTCCTATGTTTTACTCACCTGGGGGCTACTGTTCTGATCAGTCATAATGAGATCCATCCGTTTAAGGTGCATGATTCTAGTCCTGTGAACCTTTTAGAATGTGATTTGCTTTGCAAGCTAAATTGCACCATTTCTTGCACACCAAAAGATGTGGCGTTCCAGACTCATGACCGGGATGATGATTTGAAATTGGTGAATCAAGGCCCAGTATTTGGGCTGTACCCTTGATGCAGACTGATGATTTGCCACTGGATCTCAGGGATACAGTGAAGCCTGAAGTCTGGGATTTCTCAGGAAAGTAAAAGTCATGAAAACCTCTGAACAAGAGATCAGGAGCCTAGCTATGTTACTATAATCATATTCACAACACTCATTGGGGTTGGAATAATGTGTTTAGTTGAAGAAAAGTAATTTTTTTTCTTTTTCTTAGTGTTCCCTCACTCACCAGGGTTGCCCCACGGTGACATGCTTCATCATGTGGGCCATCCCAGTCCTCTATGGGCTGGGGCGTGCTACGACTTGCGAACTACGTAGGAGCACTTAAATCAGACTATGTGTGGTGCGAGAACTGCGATGTGATGGAGTGGGATATGTGTAAGTGATTTAAAATACCTGCCTAGTAAGCTATAAATGATTTATTCGTGCTCCTAGGTGGTAGAATTAAAAGTGGGGTAGAATTAAAAGTGGGGTAGAATAAATAGGGTGCCTAAAAAACAATGAGTTTAGGTTTTCCTATCTGTCAACATGTTTCGAGCGTTCCCCAAGCTCTTCCTCAGCACTACACAGGGACCAGCCCTGTTTTCGCCACTCCTAATAATGCCCAAATGAGCTAATAATGAAAAAAATTGAAAATAAATTAATTCAATGCTGCAAGGGAATAAAGCATGCATCCAGTACCTACATAAGAAAATAATCATGTGGTATCTGTAAGACAGAACACAACATTGTGGTGATGGGGTAGCAACACCCCTCAAGATATGAACATACTTCTCACGTACAACACATAAAACATATGATATATGCGCCTTCTTATCCATAGTAGCCCGATGGCGTGTGTATTTAAAAACATTTTGCTGAAACAAACATGGTTAGCACCTCGTGAATCTCCATGCATACTTCATACACACAGAAATGTTCAATTTACATACATGTAGCAGGGCCTAACTCTGCCCCATGGACTCGGAGTATTTGTATCCCATCAATCTGGTGGTTAAAAAGAAATGGGAAAAATTGGAATAATGTCGAGTTAGTGGAAAAAGGCTAATTGTGGAGGCAGCGGTCCACCGGGACCTCCGGGGTCAGCAAACACACTTACTTGATTACCGGATACTAGTGGCCGATTCACCTACTCTCTAGCCTCCGGAACCGAATGTTAGAGAAACGGTGCCGGGAGGTTGCTTTTGTATTTCATTTCCGCATCACCTTCCCAAATGAGTAGCACATCATCTATGTAACGTTTCCACATGTGGATATGCGCTAGATGGGGTTGTCAGGATGTAGGATTTTCCCACATGTCTGGGACTTTTATATTGCCACGTATTCTAGAACAGGACTTCCTCTAGGATTTCTAGGGAAGTCCTGTTCCAGAATACGTGGCAATATAAAACTCCCAAACAAAACAGGTGATGGACCGAATGTGGATCAATGTCACACATTCATCCCAGTCCAAAGATCTGGGCCCAAATCCATCGTTTTTTTGCACTCCACACCACCCTGGGTTAGACAATGGCGATATGCAAATCAGCTCTGACCCTGTGCCCCATGGGAACAGTCCAGTCCGAACTACAAAAGCCATGTCCTTCCCAGAACGGAATCAAGCATCCGAGGACCGGACCGGTTTCGAGGTAACACCTCTCATCAGCCCGGCTAGCTTAACTCCAGTGGTGTGGAGTGCCTGGGACCCACGTCTGGGCATCCCCAGCGCACTTAGGGCGGCAATTGCAAACAAAACAGGTGATGGACCGAATGTGGATCAATGTCACACATTCATCCCAGTCCAAAGATCTGGGCCCAAATCCATCGTTTTTTTGCACTCCACACCACCCTGGGTTAGACAATGGCGATATGCAAATCAGCTCTGACCCTGTGCCCCATGGGAACAGTCCAGTCCGAACTACAAAAGCCATGTCCTTCCCAGAACGGAATCAAGCATCCGAGGACCGGACCGGTTTCGAGGTAACACCTCTCATCAGCCCGGCTAGCTTAACTCCAGTGGTGTGGAGTGCCTGGGACCCACGTCTGGGCATCCCCAGCGCACTTAGGGCGGCAATTGCAAACAAAACAGGTGATGGACCGAATGTGGATCAATGTCACACATTCATCCCAGTCCAAAGATCTGGGCCCAAATCCATCGTTTTTTTGCACTCCACACCACCCTGGGTTAGACAATGGCGATATGCAAATCAGCTCTGACCCTGTGCCCCATGGGAACAGTCCAGTCCGAACTACAAAAGCCATGTCCTTCCCAGAACGGAATCAAGCATCCGAGGACCGGACCGGTTTCGAGGTAACACCTCTCATCAGCCCGGCTAGCTTAACTCCAGTGGTGTGGAGTGCCTGGGACCCACGTCTGGGCATCCCCAGCGCACTTAGGGCGGCAATTGCAAACAAAACAGGTGATGGACCGAATGTGGATCAATGTCACACATTCATCCCAGTCCAAAGATCTGGGCCCAAATCCATCGTTTTTTTGCACTCCACACCACCCTGGGTTAGACAATGGCGATATGCAAATCAGCTCTGACCCTGTGCCCCATGGGAACAGTCCAGTCCGAACTACAAAAGCCATGTCCTTCCCAGAACGGAATCAAGCATCCGAGGACCGGACCGGTTTCGAGGTAACACCTCTCATCAGCCCGGCTAGCTTAACTCCAGTGGTGTGGAGTGCCTGGGACCCACGTCTGGGCATCCCCAGCGCACTTAGGGCGGCAATTGCAAACAAAACAGGTGATGGACCGAATGTGGATCAATGTCACACATTCATCCCAGTCCAAAGATCTGGGCCCAAATCCATCGTTTTTTGCACTCCACACCACCCTGGGTTAGACAATGGCGATATGCAAATCAGCTCTGACCCTGTGCCCCATGGGAACAGTCCAGTCCGAACTACAAAAGCCATGTCCTTCCCAGAACGGAATCAAGCATCCGAGGACCGGACCGGTTTCGAGGTAACACCTCTCATCAGCCCGGCTAGCTTAACTCCAGTGGTGTGGAGTGCCTGGGACCCACGTCTGGGCATCCCCAGCGCACTTAGGGCGGCAATTGCAAACAAAACAGGTGATGGACCGAATGTGGATCAATGTCACACATTCATCCCAGTCCAAAGATCTGGGCCCAAATCCATCGTTTTTTTGCACTCCACACCACCCTGGGTTAGACAATGGCGATATGCAAATCAGCTCTGACCCTGTGCCCCATGGGAACAGTCCAGTCCGAACTACAAAAGCCATGTCCTTCCCAGAACGGAATCAAGCATCCGAGGACCGGACCGGTTTCGAGGTAACACCTCTCATCAGCCCGGCTAGCTTAACTCCAGTGGTGTGGAGTGCCTGGGACCCACGTCTGGGCATCCCCAGCGCACTTAGGGCGGCAATTGCAAACAAAACAGGTGATGGACCGAATGTGGATCAATGTCACACATTCATCCCAGTCCAAAGATCTGGGCCCAAATCCATCGTTTTTTTGCACTCCACACCACCCTGGGTTAGACAATGGCGATATGCAAATCAGCTCTGACCCTGTGCCCCATGGGAACAGTCCAGTCCGAACTACAAAAGCCATGTCCTTCCCAGAACGGAATCAAGCATCCGAGGACCGGACCGGTTTCGAGGTAACACCTCTCATCAGCCCGGCTAGCTTAACTCCAGTGGTGTGGAGTGCCTGGGACCCACGTCTGGGCATCCCCAGCGCACTTAGGGCGGCAATTGCAAACAAAACAGGTGATGGACCGAATGTGGATCAATGTCACACATTCATCCCAGTCCAAAGATCTGGGCCCAAATCCATCGTTTTTTTGCACTCCACACCACCCTGGGTTAGACAATGGCGATATGCAAATCAGCTCTGACCCTGTGCCCCATGGGAACAGTCCAGTCCGAACTACAAAAGCCATGTCCTTCCCAGAACGGAATCAAGCATCCGAGGACCGGACCGGTTTCGAGGTAACACCTCTCATCAGCCCGGCTAGCTTAACTCCAGTGGTGTGGAGTGCCTGGGACCCACGTCTGGGCATCCCCAGCGCACTTAGGGCGGCAATTGCAAACAAAACAGGTGATGGACCGAATGTGGATCAATGTCACACATTCATCCCAGTCCAAAGATCTGGGCCCAAATCCATCGTTTTTTTGCACTCCACACCACCCTGGGTTAGACAATGGCGATATGCAAATCAGCTCTGACCCTGTGCCCCATGGGAACAGTCCAGTCCGAACTACAAAAGCCATGTCCTTCCCAGAACGGAATCAAGCATCCGAGGACCGGACCGGTTTCGAGGTAACACCTCTCATCAGCCCGGCTAGCTTAACTCCAGTGGTGTGGAGTGCCTGGGACCCACGTCTGGGCATCCCCAGCGCACTTAGGGCGGCAATTGCAAACAAAACAGGTGATGGACCGAATGTGGATCAATGTCACACATTCATCCCAGTCCAAAGATCTGGGCCCAAATCCATCGTTTTTTGCACTCCACACCACCCTGGGTTAGACAATGGCGATATGCAAATCAGCTCTGACCCTGTGCCCCATGGGAACAGTCCAGTCCGAACTACAAAAGCCATGTCCTTCCCAGAACGGAATCAAGCATCCGAGGACCGGACCGGTTTCGAGGTAACACCTCTCATCAGCCCGGCTAGCTTAACTCCAGTGGTGTGGAGTGCCTGGGACCCACGTCTGGGCATCCCCAGCGCACTTAGGGCGGCAATTGCAAACAAAACAGGTGATGGACCGAATGTGGATCAATGTCACACATTCATCCCAGTCCAAAGATCTGGGCCCAAATCCATCGTTTTTTTGCACTCCACACCACCCTGGGTTAGACAATGGCGATATGCAAATCAGCTCTGACCCTGTGCCCCATGGGAACAGTCCAGTCCGAACTACAAAAGCCATGTCCTTCCCAGAATGGAATCAAGCATCCGAGGACCGGACCGGTTTCGAGGTAACACCTCTCATCAGCCCGGCTAGCTTAACTCCAGTGGTGTGGAGTGCCTGGGACCCACGTCTGGGCATCCCCAGCGCACTTAGGGCGGCAATTGCAAACAAAACAGGTGATGGACCGAATGTGGATCAATGTCACACATTCATCCCAGTCCAAAGATCTGGGCCCAAATCCATCGTTTTTTTGCACTCCACACCACCCTGGGTTAGACAATGGCGATATGCAAATCAGCTCTGACCCTGTGCCCCATGGGAACAGTCCAGTCCGAACTACAAAAGCCATGTCCTTCCCAGAACGGAATCAAGCATCCGAGGACCGGACCGGTTTCGAGGTAACACCTCTCATCAGCCCGGCTAGCTTAACTCCAGTGGTGTGGAGTGCCTGGGACCCACGTCTGGGCATCCCCAGCGCACTTAGGGCGGCAATTGCAAACAAAACAGGTGATGGACCGAATGTGGATCAATGTCACACATTCATCCCAGTCCAAAGATCTGGGCCCAAATCCATCGTTTTTTTGCACTCCACACCACCCTGGGTTAGACAATGGCGATATGCAAATCAGCTCTGACCCTGTGCCCCATGGGAACAGTCCAGTCCGAACTACAAAAGCCATGTCCTTCCCAGAACGGAATCAAGCATCCGAGGACCGGACCGGTTTCGAGGTAACACCTCTCATCAGCCCGGCTAGCTTAACTCCAGTGGTGTGGAGTGCCTGGGACCCACGTCTGGGCATCCCCAGCGCACTTAGGGCGGCAATTGCAAACAAAACAGGTGATGGACCGAATGTGGATCAATGTCACACATTCATCCCAGTCCAAAGATCTGGGCCCAAATCCATCGTTTTTTTGCACTCCACACCACCCTGGGTTAGACAATGGCGATATGCAAATCAGCTCTGACCCTGTGCCCCATGGGAACAGTCCAGTCCGAACTACAAAAGTGCGCTGGGGATGCCCAGACGTGGGTCCCAGGCACTCCACACCACTTGGAGTCAAGCTAGCCGGGCTGATGAGAGGTGTTACCTCGAAACCGGTCCGGTCCTCGGATGCTTGATTCCGTTCTGGGAAGGACATGGCTTTTGTAGTTCGGACTGGACTGTTCCCATGGGGCAACAGGGTCAGAGCTGATTTGCATATCGCCATTGTCTAACCCAGGGTGGTGTGGAGTGCAAAAAAACGATGGATTTAGGCCCAGATCTTTTGACTGGGGGAATGTGTGACATTGATCCACATTCGGTCCATCACTTGTTGTTTTTGCAATATAAAACTCCCAGACATGTGGTTTTAGAGTGTTGCCGGCTAGCACTTACAGAGAATTTCTTTCAATTCCAACACACCCTGTATCGTCAAAAACATGGGACGAGCATGGGAAGTACCTTCGCGCCGAGCGTGGCGGGGTTGTACGTATACCATTTTGAGAAACAGAAAATCCGGCTTATATTTCTTGATCTTAACATTCAAGCCAAAGATGGCAAATTAACTACTTCACACTTTAAGCCTACAGCTAGGAACTGTTTACTTAGATTCAACAGTTTTCATCCTAGACAACTGAGGGAAAATTTGCCCTTTGGGTAGTTTTTGCACCTGAGGCGCAATTGCTCAAAGAAACAAGATTTCAACATACAAGCAAAAGACCTGAGTACCAAACTACTACAGAGAAATTATACCCAACACATTGTACCAAAAGCTAAAAAAAGAGCAACAAACAATAACAGAGACGCCCTTTTGGAAAACAAGACCACTGATCAAACTGACAAAGATAAAAACAGGAGAGCAATCTGTATAACCACTTACAATGTAGCCTCTGACCAAGTAGCCAAAATTGTAAAAAAACATTGGAGAACACTGAATAGTGGTGGTCTCAATTTCGCGCAGCCAATGTTCAGCCAACGAAAAGGTAAAAATCTCAGAGATTTTGTGGTCCACACACGTCCTAAGGAAGTAGTGGGTTCTGCAGGATCTGTACGCCTTCTACATCCCTTACCATCAGGTCACTACCCATGCACAAATTGCAGTGTCTGTCATTTGACCACAGCAACAAAACATGTACTCTGTAACAATGGAGTCACCTAGGATCTTAGATCCTTTTCCAATTGCAACACAACAGGTGTGGTTTACATGATTACCTGTACGTGCAATTTGCACTATGTTGGTATGACCACAAGGAAGGTCAGCACACACATTGTGGAACACCGAAGTAACATCAAGTATAAACATTCCAACACAAAAATGACAATACATTTTTTGGAAAAAGGCCATACTCCCAATGACATGCGTGGAGGTTCTAGAATCTATGCAGAATCACACAAACATGGAAAAGAAATTGTTTGAGAAAGAGCAACGCTGGGTTTTCAAATTGCGTTCTCATACCCATGGCTTTAATGATGATATACCATGGGGGCAATTCACACAATGAAGCACTACCAGGCACACATGTCTGTAAATATAATCCCATGTTTAAACTCGCTGACTGCTACAATTTAAATATGAGTTTGTCCATGTTAAAAATCATACAATCACAGTAGAAAGCAATATGTATATTGTAATTCTATGAAGGTAGCATACCAGTTACAAACCAAAATCGATCTTATGGTTTTTGCACTAAAAACTACCAAAATGGCCGACACTGCAGGCAGCCACCCAGATCGAAACATTCAAAAACACACGGGGTAAACTTTTTTTCTAAATGATCCCTTTGAACTGTGCCTTAAGAGAAATAAATGACGTATAATTATTTTTGTTTTTGGTCCATGATTTGGCCAGTTTAGCTTTAGCGCGGCCGGAATACACCCAAGATGGCTGCCGAAAGAGACAAGAACATTTAGCTACCCATATGGTCTACTCCATGACAATGACAATGCGGAAATGAAATACAAAAGCAACCTCCTGGCACCGTTTCTCTAACATTCGGTCTGGAGGCTAGAGAGTAGGTGAATCGGCCACTAGTATCCTGTAATCAAGTAAGTGTGTTTGCTGACCCCGGAGGTCCCGGTGGACCGCTGCCTCCACAATTAGCCTTTTTCCACTAACTCGTCATTATTCCAATTTTTCCCATTTCTTTTTAACCACCAGATTGATGGGATACAAATCCTCCGAGTCCATAGGGCAGAGTTAGGCCCTGCTACATGTATGTAAATTGAACAGTTCTGTGTGTATGAAGTATATATGGAGATTCACGAGGTGCTAACCACGTTTGTTTCAGCAAATCTTTTTTAAATACACACGCCATCGGGCTACTATGGATAAGAAGGCGCATATATCATATGTTTTATGTGTTGTATGTGAGAAGTATGTTCATATCTTGAGGGGTGTTGCTACCCCATAACCACAATGTTGTGTTCTTTCTTACAGATACCACGTGATTATTTTCTTACGTAGGTACTGGATGCATGGTTTATTCCCTTGCAGCATTGAATGAATTTATTTTCTATTTTTTTCATTATTAACTCATTTGGGCATTATTAGGAGTGGCGAACACAGGACTGGTCCCATTGTAGTCCTGAGGAAGAGCTTGGGGGACGCTCGAAACATGTTGACAGATAGGAACTATTAGGTACACCTAAACTCATTGTTCTTTAGGCACCCTATTTATTCTACCCCGTTTTTAATTCTACCACCTAGGAGCAAGAATAAATCATTTATAGCTTACTAGGCAGGTATTTTAAATCACTTACACATATCCCACTCCATCACATCACAGTTCTCGAACCACACATAGTCTGATTTAAGTGCTCCTAGGTAGTTCGCAAGTCGTAGCACGCCCCAGCCCGTAGAGGACTGGGATGGCCCCCATGATGAAGCATGTCACCTTTGGGCAACCCTGGTGAGTGAGGGGGCACTAAGAAAAACAAAAAAATCCTTTTCTATCACTAAACACATTATTCTAACCCCAATGAGTGTTGTGAATATGATTATAGTAACATAGCTAGGCTCTTGATCTCTGGTTCAGAGGTTTTCATGTTTTGTACAAACTGTGGAGGGTGAGCCTACGCATTTTCCCTCTATCTCCCTTTGATTTCTGATAATTTCTCAGGAAAGGTCATAGGTTTCATAAAGGCAGTTGAGCCTGTCCATCTAAATGTTAAACCCAATGCTGAATACCCAAGAACATCTCAGTACAATATGACTCCCGAAACCATAGCTGGGATCATTGAGTCAATGGTACAACAAGGCATTATGAAGGAGGTAATGGGGTACTGTCAGAACCCTCAAAACTCAGGTGGCGTCAATTACACACAAGACACCATGGTACGGAAGAATTAAACCAGCAAGGGGTTCTTGGTCTGATCTGACGCGAATTCGGCATTCCAAGATGGCCGCCAGGTTCGCACTCAGTTCGGCAGTCTAGTTGTTTGACTTGGTTATCGTAGAAGCTCAGGTGAGGCGCGCGCTAGATTGAAGCTGCGCACTTCACCGAGGATTCGAGTCTGAGTAGAAGCGTCGTTGTTGAGCAGGAATTTATCCAGTCAAAAAGAGTTTTAGTGAAATAATCTTAGTCAGAGTTTGTGCGAGAGTTACCAGAATAACAAACGCTATATCGAGGAGCAGTTTAAGTCATGTGCAGTATCAACTCAAAGGCAGCCGTTCTTCAGGAACACGTCGAGTCTTGAGGCTGACAGTTCGAGCACCTGTTGAGAGGAAAAGACAATAGGACAAGAGCTAAGTGACATAAGAACAATGTTATAGTAACTTACAGTCAATGTACACTAAGTCAATACTTACCTTAATATGGATGAGGAATAATTCTTCTGAGTTGTTCAGAAAAGAAAGGTGAATTCAAGTATTGAGAATTACCCTAAAAGAACAGAATTACCCTAAAAGAACAGGAAAAGATTTATATTAATTGAAAAGAATACAGAAGTCGAACACCAATAAAATAGCCAGCTACTAATCAAAAAATATCTAAATGAAGGAGACAACAACACCAGTCGGATAACTGAATAAGTGAGTACAGAAATTTGTAGACACAATAAAAGTTAAGGGTCCTAATAAGAGTGTTTATTAATCTAATGTGTGATTGAATACACAGGGGTTATCAGACTAGAAGAAAGAGTCATTAGGAAAATAAAAAGAAACCACATTGAATCCACAACAAGAATCTATTAAGGAAGTGGAATACGAGTAGTTAAAACTAGAACCTAATGCAAGCAACAGGAGAGAGGCTAGTTCT
Organism: Lissotriton vulgaris; assembly: GCF_964263255.1. NCBI lineage: Eukaryota > Metazoa > Chordata > Amphibia > Caudata > Salamandridae > Lissotriton > Lissotriton vulgaris. The sequence goes on along the minus strand of NC_141691.1, from coordinate 894,535,397 downwards.
TGGAAGTAAATGGTAGGTGCAATAAGAGAATAAATAGTAATAAATAGGAGAGTGTTAGAGTAGGAAGTAAACAGGTAATAATAATTTTCTTTCCCTTAGGTTCAAAATATTCAACAGTCTGCAGGACGGACTAGACGAAAGGAACCAGTCAAGAAAATCTCTTCTCTTCTCTTCTCAATTTGTTATTTTATCCAATATCCCCCTTCCCCCCAAGATAATAATTTGGAGACTCGTAAAAAATCGAGCTCTGGGTTGTTGTCAGGAGGGATTTGGGACAAGGCATCTCTGTTCCTGTGCAGCAAAGTATTACGGAGTTTTCTCAGATCTGACAGAGTGAAGTGTCCAAGTTGCACTTAGCACCCGAACAGAGATGGCAGAAGGAATAGATTTACAGAGTTTAGGAGCGATTCTTGACACCATTCAAAAGGTGTTAAGTGCAGTTAAAGAGGAAAGTCAAAACCTTAGGTCAGAGATAGTAAGTTCCAGAAAAGAAACTGCTGAACTGGCACAAAGGTTTAGACAACCTTTTAGTCCAGGACAAGATGCACAAAGCTCCTTATCAGAGAGTTCAAATAGGATGACCACTCAAGTAATCCACTCGTTTCCCTAGTCATTCCTTTAGCCGGCCCAGAATGATTTAGCGGAGACCCACAAAAGGCGCAAATATTTATCCCACAATGTTCGCTACATTTCCTGTGTCGCCCTTCAATTTTCCCTGACGCGCAGTCTAGAGTTGCCTTTGTGTTGTCGTACCTAAGCGGGGATGCAGCGTCATGGTCTTTGCCCTTAATAACCAGAAATGACCCTATGTTACGAAATTATGAAGAATTTAAACAGGAGTTTCTTCGAATCTTCGACAGGAGAAGAATATCCTAAACTGTTGACAACGAGCTACTTGACTTAAAACAAGAAAATCGGGACTTAGTATCCTATCTGGCGCAGTTTAATAAACTTGTAGTGGAGACCAACTGGCCGGAGGGCAAGAGAGTGGCAGTTTTCTATTGCGGTTTGAAGGATGAGCTAAAGGATGTGTTAGCTGGAATACCAAATAGACCGACAGAGATTTCAGCATTAGTGGACCTGGTGCTAGAAATAGATTTTCGACAAGGAGAAAGGAAAGGTGAGAAAAGAAAAGACTTTAGACCAACAGTTCCCAGGTTTGACAGAGTTAGGTCAGAGAATAACCGAAGTTATGATGAAGAATCGGGCCCCGAACCTATGCAGATCGGAACCATACGTGGTCCCTTGTCAAAGGAAGAAAAAGAGAAAAGAAGATCTAGTAACCTGTGCATGTATTGTGGATCTGGAGGCCATTTTGTTAGACATTGCACGAAGAAACCTAAAACGACCTTCAAGCCGAAGGAAAACTAATAGCACCACCTGTTGGAGGAGTTGAACAGGTGGGTGCGATTCAAGAAAAAACTCCCAAGGAACATAGAGTTGCCAACACCTTGCAGTCTGCAGCACTTCATTTAATTTTGTCAATGGAGATTAGATTCAGACACAAAACATTGACAGAGGTTTCAGAGATGATAGATTCGGGGGCCACAGGAAACTTTTGCGATTTAAAATTTGCAAATAAAGCAGGAAGACAATCGATTAAAAAATCCAAAAGTGAACCAGTCAGAGCCGTTGATGGGACCAACTTATCTTCGGGTCCAATTGTGAGCCACACAGAAGTAATTCATCTTATTTCAAGTGATGGACATGAAGAAAGGATCCAATTCAACTTGATAAATGCTCCTCAATTTGAGTTGATACTTGGTCTTCCCTGGCTCACCGAGCATAATCCAACGATAAATTGGAGTGCTAGGACCATAAAAATGAATTGAAATTACTGCCTGGAAAATTGTTTTGGGAATCACAAAGGAACCCACGAATCAAACCCGGCTTATTCTTTGTGCCAAACTGGAGAGTCAATATGTGTCATCAATCGTTCAGGAAATACCGGAAGAGTATAAGGAATTTGAAGAAGTATTTAATGAAGTGGAAGCAGAGCAACCGCCTCCCCACCGAGTTTACGACTGGAAAATTTAAATAGAACCAGGCTCTAACCTACCCTGCAGTAGAGTGTACGCCTTAACGGAAAAAGAACACCAACACCTGAAGGAGTATCTGGATAAGTACTTAGCCAATGGTTTTATTCGACCCTCACAATCCCCTGTATCGTCGTCCTTATTTTTTGTGCCAAAGAAGGAAGGGGATTTGAGAATGTGCACCGACTACCGAGCCATAAACAAAATCACCAAGAAGAACCGGTATCCATTGCTCCTTATTTCAGTCTTGCAGGATCAGGTTAAAGGAGCCCAGATATTCACCAAACTCGATCTGAGAGGAGCCTACCATCTGGTTAGAATGTGTGAAGGCGATGAATGGAAGACAGCCTTTCGGACGAGATTTGGATTGTTTGAATACCAGGTCATGCCTTATGGGCTATGCAACGCCCCGGCTGCCTTCCAACATTTTATAAATGACGTTCTGAAGTACATTGATCAATGTGCTATAGTATACATTGATGACATCCTTATTTATTCCTCAGATACAGAGAAATATCAAGATCAAGTCAAGGGGGTTCTACAAAAATTAAAAGACAATCGACTATTTGTGAAACTCGAAAAATGTGCGTTCAATGTGTCCACGGTAGAATTTCTGGGTTTCGTCATTTAACCAAATGGAATACTTATGGACAAACAGAAAATTGAAGCAGTGATTAGTTGGAAGTCCCCAACAAGTGTCAAAGAGGTTCAGAGCTTTATAGGGTTTGCGAACTTCTATCAACGATTTATTAGCGAATTTTCACTAAAGATTTTACCGCTCACCAAGCTGTTGAAGAAAGGAATTCAGTTTGAATGGTCGAAGGAAGCTGAAGAAGCCTATGATGCCTTGAAGCGGGATTTCACCTCAGCCCCGATTCTACCGCATCCGGATCCCTCTGAACCTTTCTATGTGGAGACCGATGCCTCGGATCAAGCTGTAGGAGGAGTTCTATCTCAATGGAACAAGGTAACGGGACAACTACATCCAGTCGCCTACAGATCAAGAAAACTGAACCCTTCTGAAATTAATTATACCATCACCAGGAAGGAATTATTGGCAATAAAGGATGCCTTTAAGGAGTGGCGGCACTATCTCATGGGGGCACAGCATCAGGTGACAGTGTTTACTGACCACCATAATCTGAAATTTTTGAAGACAGCCAGAACACTTACTCCGAGATAGTTGAGATGGTCATTGTATTTTGCGGATTACGTCTTTGTAATTACCTACAGACCAGGAGAACAAAACGGAAAGGCAGATGCTCTCTCTCGGATAGATACGGAGAATCAAAAGACTCCCTTGGAAAATCAAGCTATCATTCCAAATGACAAGATAATTGGAGCCACTACTTCAGTCCATCTTGAAAAAGGTATCTCCGAAGTGATGGATTTAGAAGCCATGCAAAATTGGGTGAAAGAAAAAGAAGGCAGAAGAATCATTCGTCAATTGCCTTATTTTGAGGAAGCCTTATTTATACCCACCAAAGAGTTAAAGCGACAAGTTTTGCAAGAATGTCATGATGCTAAATTGGCAGGACACAAAGGAGAGGCGAAGACAAAGGAACTAATCAGAAGACACTATTGGTGGCCAGAAATGTCTAAAGACATTGAGGATTATGAAAAGACTTGTGAGACTTGCGCTCAGGGAAAATCTGAACTGCAGGCCCCGAAAGGGCTACTTCAGCCATTGCTCACTCCACCTTACCCCTGGCACACTGTAACATTAGATCTTATCACAGACTTACCACTTAGTCAAGGTCACAACACTATTTGAGTAGTAGTTGATTCCCTCACCAAGATGACACACTTCACTGCTTTAAAAGGGGTCCAGAATGCCAAACAGTTAGCCAACCACTTTAGTACAGAAATAGTGAAAATACATGGAATTCCCAAAATTATAATTTCTGACAAGGGGACCCAATTCCTTTCCCATTTCTGGAGATGTTTTATGGAGGGCTTAGGACAGAAGTGAGGTTTTCCACCAGTTATCACCCAGAGACGGATGGCCAGACTGAAAGGGTGAATCAGGAGTTAGAGCAATTTTTAAGATTGTTTCTTTTAAAACAAGAAAGGAATTGGTCAGATTATTTGTGGGCAGCAGAGTTTGCCCACAATAATGCCAAGAACGTGTCCACAGGATATTCACCATTCTACATGAATTATGGTAGACACCCACATTCAACTATCAGACAAACCGATATTACAGTTCCAGCTGTTGAGGAAATAGTGTCCCATTTAGAACAGGTTCATCAGAGTGCAAAGGAAAAGCTAGAACTGGCGAAGTAAAAGTATAAAACGTATTCAGACAGAAAAAGACGAGAAGGTCCTCCAATTGAAATAGGGGATCAAGTCTGGGTAAGTACTAAGAATCTAAGACTAAAAGGAAATCGGAAATTCCAACCTAGCTTTATTGGCCCTTATCCAGTAGAGGAAAAGATAAATCAAGTAACTTATCGAGTTACGCTGCCACCCAAACTAAAAATTCACCCAGTTTTCCATGTTTCCCTGCTGAAGAAAGCCTCGGTTAATTTGCGGAAGACACTACCTCCTAAACCAGTTCATTTAGAAACAGGAATTGAGTTTGAGGTAAAAGAAATTTTAGATTCAAAGTGGTCTAAAGGACAATTGTATTATCTGGTGGATTGGAAAGGATATGGCCCAGAGGAGCGATCTTGGGAAAAAGATGAAGATGTCCATGCTCCTAGGTTAATACGATCATTTTATCAACGATTTCCTACCAAGCCAAGACGGAAGGAATCTACTTTGTTGGAGGGTACTGTCAGAACCCTCAAAACTCAGGTGGCGTCAATTACACACAAGAGACCATGGTACGGAAGAATTAAACCAGCAAGGGGTTCTTGGTCTGATCTGGCGTGAATTCGGCATTCCAAGATGGCCGCCGGGTTCGCACTCAGTTCGGCAGTCTAGTTGTTTGACCTGGTTATCATAGAAGCTCAGGTGAGGCGCGCGCTAGGTTGTAGCTGCGCACTTCACCGAGGATTCGAGTCTGAGTAGAAGCGTCGTTGTTGAGCAGAAATTAATCCAGTCAAAAAGAGTTTTAGTGAAATAATCTTAGTCAGAGTTTGTATGAGAGTTACATGAATAACAAACGCTATATCGAGGAGCAGCTTAAGTCGTGTGCAGTATCAACTCGAAGGCAGCCGTTCTTCAGGAACACGTCGAGTCTTGAGGCTGACAGTTCGAGCACCTGTTGAGAGGAAAAGACAATAGGGCAAGAGCTAAGTGACATAAGAACAATGTTATAGTAACTTACAGTCAATGTACATTGTGAGAAACGCTAAGTCAATACTTACCTTAATATGGATGAGGAATAATTCTTCTGAGTTGTTCAGAAAATAGAGGTGAATTCAAGTATTGAGAATTACCCTAAAAGAACAGGAAAATATTTATATTAATTGAAAAGAGTACAGAAGTCAAACACCAATAAAATAGCCAGCTAGTAATCAAAAAATATCTAAATGAAGGAGACAATAACACCAGTCAGATAACTGAATAAGTGAGTACAGAAATTCGTAGACACAATAGAAGTTAAGGGTCCTAATAAGAGTGTTTATTAATCTAATGTGTGATTGAATACACAGGATTTATCAGACTAGAAGAAAGAGTCATTAGGAAGATAAAAAGAAACCACATTGAATCCACAACAAGTATCTATGAACGAAGTGGAATGCGAGTAGTTAAAACCAGAACCTAATGCAAGCAACAGGAGAGAAGTTAGTTCTTGGAAGTTAATGGTAGGTGCAATAAGAGAATAAATATTAATGCATAGGAGAGTGTTAGAGTAGGAAGTAAACAGGTAATAATAATTTTCTTTCCCTTAGGTTCAAAATATTCAACAGTCTGCAGGACGGACTAGACGAAAGGAACCAGCCAAGACAGCCTCTTCTCTTCTCTTCTCAATTTGTTATTTCATCCAATATCCCCCTTCCCCCCAGAATAATAATTTGGAGACTCGTAAAAAATCGAGCTCTGGGTTGTTGTCAGGAGGGATTTTGGACAAGGCATCTCTGTTCCTGTGCAGCAAAGTATTACGGAGTTTTCTCAGATCTGACAAGTGTCCATGTAACTCACCAATCATGGGCCTGCAGAAACCTATCAGTAAGTACTACATGGTGTGGGCCTGAAAAAGATTAATTACTTTGTTGTTCGCTGGAGCATAGCCAAGTAACATGGCTGACAGGAGGTGAGCCCTTGAGGTCCAGGACGGCCTGGCCTGTTTTCCTGCCTGATCCTGCAGATAACTGATTCCAACCAATGTTGAGATCTGCCCTGCGGCACATGTACACAGTGGGGTTCCAGTAGTGGCATAGAAAAACCACGGCAGCCATTTGAAAGGAATGATTGACTGAGCGAGGCCCTGGCCACCATGCTTGGATGGAGCAGCTTACCACGTGGGTGGAGGTGGCGGTGGGTTGCGGCCAGAGGCTCTGCTGTCCTGACTTGCGGCATACACCCCTGCACCAGAGAACTTCCCCGGTGTGGCACCGACCACAGATCCGGATCCAGACACAGCGCAATGTGAAATATTTTGCGGCTACTGGGCATGAGCTGGAGTCCTTGACAATGCAGTGACAAAATTGCAGGTGAGGGGCCAGGAGAGGGGGTATAACCACGACCACTGTTGCTTTCCTGCCCCTTCTACAACAGGACTGGAAGCAAGCGTGGGTCCGCCAGAAGAAGATGTTGAATCAGGGGTTTGGGTGCTCTAGACGGTAGGAACACGGCCTGGCTGAGGACTCCTGGGTGATCCTGGGTGAGGCCTGCCCCTGCCCCGAACTGTCTGCCGGGGATGGGAGCAGGTGGAAGAGAGATGCCTGGACCTGACAGCTGGATTGTTGCAACTGGAGCTGCGGAGGCGGCCTTTGTGTTCTTGACTCTGCCTGGTTTTGGCCCCGGAGAGACATGCAAGAGAGGAAGATCCATTGCTGTTAGTCTCCTGGGGATCCGTGAAATATGGCAGGTGAACTGGGATGCCATTTCCTGTTGAATTGAGCTGAGGGGGGAGTCTCCTTCGGGTCCCTATGCAACAATACCAGTACTTGCAACCGGGATGATTATGCGGAAATGTGGGAGGTGAACAGGGATGCCATTTCCTGCTGAACTGAGCTGAGGGGGTAGTCTCCTTCGGGTCCCTGTGCAACAATACCAGTACTTGCAACCGGGATGATTATGCAGAATAATTGATGAACCAGATGCGGGCTGGCCCCGCAGCTGCAACCTACTGAAGGAGGCTTTGGAGATATGGGTGCTGGAGCGGGGCTATCTCCCCCCCCCCATGGGGGTAAAAAAAATGACACTACAATGCACAGATTAGTGATGATGCAGGAGACCCTGGCAGTCTGCTGTCGGGGTGGCCCGTGTGGACTGGGATAAGAGCACTGGGGGGTCCCTGATGCGCACAAGATGGGTGAGGAGAAGGCGGCTCGCTCTGCTGCGCCAACACAATCATGCAGTATACCACCCCACGTCACCCCCTGCAACCCATAACGAAACAGATGGGTGATGGGGACGAGGGAGAAGATGGCGCAAGTGAAGAACCAACATGTGTGGAGCTCTTGGTTCCCGTCCAGGGATCCAGGAAAGCACTGAAAAATCAAATTAAGACTGTGACTATTGATATGAACTTACTGAATGCAGATCTCCATTAAGTTGCAGAAAAGTATCCACATAGACGACTTAAAAGGAGAAGTGGAAACACTTAAGCAACAGGGGCCTTGATGACCACGGAAATAAGGGCCCTTGAACGTCAGTCCGAGGATGCGCAACGGACCACAAAGCGCAGCAACATGAGAGTACTGGGGTTACCCAAATGAGTTGAGGGGAGCAGGGCAGAGCAATTCCTGGAGCGATGGATACACACTCAGTTGCGTCCACTGGGCTTATTGGAACTCTTTGGAGTGGAAAGAGCACACAGGACCTTGGTGCCACCACACCACCCCCGGGCACTGATAGCCAAAATATTAAACTATCAGGATAGAGACTATATCCTCTGGGCTGCTAGAGAGAATCAGAATATCTGCTGTGCAAACAGTAAAATCACAATATGCCCAGACTATAACCAAGCAGGTTTGGGAAAAGCGGAAAACCTTTCTGGGGGTAACATGGAAGCTCGGTGACTTGCAACTGCAGTACATGCTGCTGTAGCCAGACAAACTGAAGGTAATCGTGCGAGGTAGGGCCAATTTCTATGAGACAACGGAAGATGTGGGGGAACGGCTGGAAATCCAAGGTGACGCCCTCCCCGAGAGCAGCGCAGCAAAAGAAAGGGATGGGGCACCTGTCCTGGGAAAGGAGCGCAAACAAAAAACGCCCAAGTAAGAATTCGGATGGGGCTTCACTAGAGGATCGAAGAATAGCGGTGGGCAAGGATGGCCTCATGCAACTAGAGCAAGAGTGATGAGTACTGGGACCGCACATTTCACATAATTGAGATGGGGATGTGAGTGGAATGAGGTTGGGCTGCCTGAGAATGTTGTGGAGAATGATGAAGTGGTTGGTAAAGTGGTAATTAGAATTCAACGCTGAGTATGCCACAACTCTACTGGGAACACTCTATGATTAAATGTCCCTTGACAGCCACTTTGGGGATGTAGTGTTGGGCGGGCTTGGCCGGGAGGCTATTTGGTTTGGGAAGTCCAGTGGCCCCTGTTGACCTGTTAGTGAGGCTGAGCACGTCCTCACACGTGCATAGACGGGCATTGACGATAGCACCTTTGCACGTTATTTATCTGTGGGTGGGGGAGGATGGTACTTGTTACAGTTTGTTTCTCTTGTTAGTAGCAATGACACACAGCGTCCGTTGACAACTGGTGAAATGCTCAGGGCTAGAACAACACTACACGAAGCACCAATATGGCAGTGGAGGTTAAGGGGCAAATACATCAACCTTTTTTTGCGATTACCAAATAGCGATTTTTAAGAAATCCCTATTTGGTAGGCACAAAATGGAATTCAACTAAACAGGCTGCAAATAGCGATTCCCTATTTGCGTTTCCTTAAGAATCGCAAACACAATTAGGGAATCTATTTGCTATTTCGACTCCAATCTTTCTATGGGCCTCAAGGCCCATAGGTGAGAATGGTGTTGCATTGCCTAAAATGCGATTACCTAATCGGTACTCGCAAATTAGGTAATGCAAAGGCAAGGGTGCCCAGGATCATAAGGCCCCCCGGAGGAAAACTTAAAAAGAATAGGTGCACATGTGAGGCACACACATGTCCTAGGAGCATGTGTGCGCCACATGGCACTTTGAAAAATGCATTTTTCAAAGTATGCACATATTAGCATCAACTTGAAGTTGATGCTAATTAGCGTTTCCTAAATGCACAGTTTGCATTTAGGAAAGGCTTCTTGCATTAGCATTAGGGAGTCACAAATTGTGATTCCCAATTTGCATTCGCAATGCAGGTATTCGCAAGAAATAGCGATTACCTAAATTGCGACTCTCAAAAACTGCCACGCATTGCAAAAGCCCACTTTGAGATCGTAAACGGACTATTTTTGTGAAAATACCTTGATGCATGTGCCCCTAGGTTCCTTAGATGGAATGTAAGGGGACTGGGTACATGCACAAAGCGCTATAGAGAATTCTCAAGCGGCACCATATATCTGTGGACTGCTTGCAAGAAACTCACCTTGACAACATGGGAGGCAATAGATTAGCAAAAAAGTGGAGGGGCCAGATATTCCACTCCTTCTACTCTACCTATGCGAGGGACGTGCTGATATGGGTGGCCCCTGGCACGCCATTCGCCTTGGAATTTATGGAGGCAGATGTGAACGGTCACTATGTGCTGCTCAGGGCGACACTTGACTGACCGGATATTACTATGTTAAACATAATTAATGCCCAGATAAAGGAAGACTGGGTTTTTAAAAGTCTATATAGGATTTACTGGCCCCATAACTGGATGTTCCTCTCCTGTCGATGGGTAATTTTAATTGTGTGTTGGATCCCAACTTGGACATAGGCAGAGTACTAAGCCGCAGATGACTAAGAGCCTCCGGTTGGCAATGCGGGACCTGGGAATAAAAGACACATGGAGCGATAGGCACCCGATGCAGAAACTGTACACCTGTTATTCACCTACACATAATACACACAGCATACTTGATAGAGTATTGGTGGCAGGGATGGACGCTGTCCCAGATGTGGAGGTGATGCACCTGGCATGATTCCTGTCTGATCATGGAACAATTAGTTGCGTGGCCTGCTGATGTGCCCCAACACAGGTACCTCGAACGTGGCAAATGCCAACGTATATCCTGGAAGACCCGGTTGGGAGGGAGACCTTATCTCAGGCTTTGACTGACTACATGACAATCAATTGGGTGGGAACAACCACCACTAAGGCAAAAGAATGGGAGACTAAAGTCGGTGGAACGGGGGCCTGCATGGGATTGACATGTGGGGTTCCCAGGCATATCAGCAAGACCTCAGGGTGGAGGAGACAGCATTAGCAGAAGCTCAGGTGGCAGACCAGACCTGCCCGGCTACTGCTGATCGGGAGTGGATCATACGTACCCGCATCAGTGATATATGGGCTGGGCTAGACTAGACAAGAAACCGTCCGGTGAATGCCGCGCTTTATAAGTAATTTTTACATTACATTACATTACAAGTACACTCTCCGCCAGTATCGGCAGAGACTGCACAGAGATTGGGATTGGTCCAGGTACCTTTTGGCCTAGATTCTCTAGAGAGAACAGGCCACAGCCTTAACCACTGCCTTGCGCCCTTCAACGGGCACAATGGTATACTCCAAGGCCAAAATCCTGGACGTGTACCAACAATACCTGCAGAAATTCTATGCAGCAGACGCTGCGGTCTGGGAGTACCGATCCGTACCGTTTTTGCAGAACCTGGCCCTGACGCGTCTCCTCCCATCGGACTCTGAAGAATTGGATGCTTAGCTGTCCCTGGGGGAAATTCAGGAGGCTCTACTGAAGCTTCTGGGGGCTAAGACCCCTGGAGGAGATAGGTTCCCATCTGAGTTTTAACAAGCGTACTCTGCCACAGTGACACAGGCCTAATGCAGGTTTATAGGGAGTCCCTTGACCGTGGAATCTTAGCCCCCACCATGAGAGAGGGAGAGATATGTATGATATTTAAACCAGGAGGGGATATCCTGGATCCGATCTCTTAACGTCCACTTACTATGATCAACTCAGATGCTAAAATATTATGCAAACTGTTGGCAATGCGTTAGCACCCTACATGCCCCGATTGAGTCACGAGGACCAGTGTGCCTTTATACCGGGTCATCGTACTGGCATAAATCTACGACAGTTGATGCATATAATGCACATGGTAAAACACAGAGATGACAAGCTTGCCCTGTTGTCGATAGACCTTTCAAAGGCCTTTGACAGAGTTGATTGGGGGTATCTGCTGGAAGTTCTTAAGAAAGTGGGCTTTAGACCGCAGTTTTGCTAATGGGTTAAAAAATTGTACAGAGACCCGCATGCACAGGTACGGGTTGGTGATGCCCGAACAGAGGAGTGGGCATTGGAGTGGGGAACATGCCGCTGCTCTCTGCCCTAGCCATCTAGTCACTGGCAGTGTGGGTGCGAGGAGAGCTGGAACAATGCAGCATCCACATAGGTGAAACATCGCACATAATCTCTTTGTATGCGGATGACGCCCTCTTTTATATAGCCTCCCCTCGCAAATGCTACCTAGGCTCCTGCAACACCTAGAAGATTTTCGGGAACATTCGGGGTTGCATCTCAATCGATGCAAATCCTTGATCTTCCCTCTGGCATGCATGGCCGCACTAACTTTGGAGAGCCTCCCTATTCTTGGGATACGATGGGAGAGGGCACACTTTAGGTACTTGGGCATATAGTTGGCACTTGCCTATGCCCAGCTGATGCACCTTAATGTGGATAGGGTCACAGACACGCTGCAAGGTTCTGTGACCTTTTGGAGCTTGTTGCCACTCTCTTTGTTGGGCAGATTGGCGGTAATGCCTTGCTGCCTGTACGTGTTGCAAAACTCGCTGTGTCTGTTCCCAATCTGGTCTTCAAGCAACTGAACTCTGTGCTTGTGACATTATTGTGGGTTGGTCGGGGCAGCAGAGTGGCATTCGTTACATTGAGTCGTTGGTACAAGGAGGGGGGTTCGGAGGCATCCAGATTGGACCTATACTATTACGTGGTGCAATTCCAGCACGCGTTCCATTGGTTAGATGACAGAGACGATTGGGAGAAATTACTATTGGCAGGGCGATCCCACTTGTATTAACTCCCGGTGGCATGGATGCAGGGCAGGGGAGCTTCAGACGATATGCCTTACATAGTTCATCACACTGCGACTATTTTGCAACAATATATGGAAAAGGTACTGCAACATCCCCCCTTCCACAGGAAACTTCATATATGCATACTCCCCCCAGTGTGGGAAATGAGCTCACCTGTGTCCTTCCAGGGGTGGAGGAAGGGGAGATTGGAAGTCTTAGCAGATCTCTCCGGAGTGAAACATTCATCACGTATGAGCAAGCATGTGGGGACTTATCGTTCGGACAACAGCAATATTTACAGTATGCAGTCTGATGGAAATATCAAAGATAACCTGACCCACATATCCTGATTTACCGCAAACAACTCTCACCCTGGATATACTGCTCACATGTGGCTCTGGGCGCAGGCTGAATTCCCTCCTATACAAAGCTATGAGGACGGACTCAACTGGACCTCCTCCTCATGCAAGAGCGGCTTGGGATGCAGACTTAGCCGGGATCCTGGATGTCAAGACCTGGGCAGCCATAAGTGCACTTACACACACAGTGTCCTGCAATGCACAATTTAAACTGATACACTATAACTGTTTGCACCGCACCTACCTGACACCTGTGAGACTACGCCGCATTACCCAGACCCATGTTGACACGTGCCCTATATGTTTTGAAGATGGGGTGGATGTTTTACACTTAGCATGGGGAATGCCCTTGGATGAAGCAGTTCTGGGGTATGTTGGTGGAAAGAGTGCGGGAGAGCACAGGTTTTTGTATTGGGGGAGCTATTGCAGTGCTTGCTGGGCCATATTAAGAAACCCAGGAAGCGAAAAATGGCTTACAAGCTGTTACAATCGATGTTGGGACTAGCTAGGCACAGAGAGGCCCGGATATAACAGCAAGACATAGGGACCTTAGCAGAAGACGTTCACATAAAACTATACTGCAGGGTCAACAAAATGCAGGAAGACCTTAGTGAGTGGCATGAGTTGTGTAATACAGTCCTAAATTCGGACCCAGATGGGGACGACCAACATGAATCAGCTGCTAATGGGGTCATGCATGAAGGGAAGTGGAAGAGAGGAGCAAAATGTGAGGATGGGAGGGAGGCAAGGGTATACCCCTGCTTCCAATCCCAGCATTAATCCCTGCTTTATAGCTATTGGTACTGTAAGTGAACAGGACAGAGTTCCCCGATCTATCTGGTACTATGCCTCCGACGCCTGTACTCATATGATTGCTGCAATATTTGTGTAAATCAAAAATAAAGGTATTTAAAAAAATGACATTGTTTTTTGCTGTTGTCCAGTGGTACCGAATACAGCTATGGTTTTATTTTAGATTCCACAAGTGGATGAAGGGTTTACTGTGATCGATTTGTGCCAGGATTTCTACTCTATACCCCTTCATGAGGACAGCCAGTAACTTTTTGCCTTGCAGTTCGAGAACTCTGTTTATACATGGTGACGAGTTCCACAGGGGTATACAGAGAGTCCTTTGATCTTTAATAAAATCCTTAAAAGGAACATTGAATGCCCTATAACTCAGTCTTGGTTCAGTACATTGATGACCTGCTAGTAGCATCAGATACCCAGGAAGCTTGTAACCAAGACACCATTGCATTGTAAAACAGCATACCTGAGAATGGACATACAGTGTCACCGAGTAAGTTGCAGTATTGCCAAATAGAAAGTTCTATATCTCAAACATCACATTGAGTAGGGAGCGAGGAAGGTGTGACAAGGAAGAATCACTGCAATTCTGAAGATGAATCTGTTAACCACCCAGAGAAAAGTCAGGATGTTTTTGTAAATTGTGAGCTTCTGTCAACGGTGGATACCCAATTGTTTCCTAGAGTCCAAGCCCTTACAAAGGCTGACCCCCAAGGATGTCAGATCCGTAACGATGGGGTAACGACTGTTTAATTGCCTTCCTAGAGCTGAGAGAAAGTCTCTATCATGCCCTGCACTGGGATCTGAAGATTACACAAAAGCTTTTACACTTTTCTGCAGTGAGACGGAGGGCTGCACTCTCTCAGTGTTTACACTGGTACATGGGGATGAACGGAGACCTGTGGTTTATTTTTCTGCTACTCTGGCTCTGCGGTGTTTCTTCTGCACTAGTGGCTAAACTGATTGCTCTAACTAGAGCTTGCTCTGTTTCTGACAGCCAGTCAGTATGGCTTTGGTGTGGTTCATGACTTTGGACAGTTATGGTCACAAAGGAAATTTTTGATGTCATCAGTATCTTCCATCTGTAATGGGGTACATGTCATGAGATTTTTGGAGGCATTTCCGTTGCCTGTCAGAATGGCAGTTGTAAAGTGTTCTGCACACAGAAGCGGAGACAAATATGTAACGGGTGGCAACCATTATGTGGATGAGCAAACACGATATTTTGCTCATTGGTCCCGAGCATTCAATGGAGAATATGTGAATGAATCTGAAAATGACACCAATGCCAACTCTTTGTTAGCAACAGTTGATACTTGGGAAGAAGTTAAAAGGTTGCAGGAGAAAGTACCAGAGGCAGAACAACACGGTTAGGTTAGAGCAGGTTGTGTTAAATGAGAGAATGGCATATTTGTTTCAGCAGATGGGAGACCGGTGTTGCCGAATAGCTTGTTGTCCCCAATGGCTACTAATTTTCATGGTCCCCTACATGTTGGGAGGGATGCCATGGTCAGGTTGTTTTGACAAAATTGGTTTAACCCTCAATTCAAATTGATGGCTGGAGGATTATGCCACAGATGTGTTGTGTGTCAACAGATGAATGTAGCAAAAAAGTACCCCAGTGACATTAAGCCATATAGGGAGATCAGGGAGGCCTTTCAACAGGATGCAGCTGGGCTTCATCGTAATGCCTGTGTGCAAAGGGCTGAGATATGTCTTCCTGACTGTGTGCATTTGCTCAAATTTGGTTGCGGTATACCCAACCAGGAGAATGATTGCCTCACAGTAGCTAAGTTGTTGTTGAGGGAACAGATAGCCAAGTTCAGTTTCCCGACTTTGTTGGAGTCAGACCAGGAACTCATTTTAATAATGAGGTCTTGAAAATGTTGTGTGCTGCATTACAAGTGGAGCAAAGACTACACTGCACTTATCAGCCTGAGGCTTCAGGCATTGTGGAACTAGTGAATGGCATGTTGAAATCCATGTTGGCCAAGGTGTGTGCATCAACATCTCTGAAGTTGCCTGATGCTTTGCCTTTTGTGTTGATGAGTCTTCGCAGCATTCCTGGTCAGGGGACGGGACAATCTCTACATGAATCATGGATCAAGCAATGAGACTGCCAGCAGTGCCTGCGAAGGCACTTGTAAACATTACGGATGACATCAATCTTGATTGTTACAAGGGCCTAGCTGAAGTGGCTTATTCTGTGTCCCACCAGGTTGGACCTGTTTCCGTCCCTCCGCATCAGGAGCAGTGCCATGACCTCAGCCCCGGGGAATGAGTCTAGGTGAATAAAAATGTTCGAAAGGCATGTATGGAGTCTTGATTGAAGGGTCCTTTCCAGGTAATCCTTGTGACAAATACTGCTGTTTAATGTGGGGTACTCTCCAATACACGCTAACCACAATCGTAGAGGGGAGTGTCCCCATAATGATGTAACTGTGCCTCTCCCAGAAGTGCAGTCACCAACTGAATGGCAGCGAGAAGAGGATGAAAGAGCTGCAGGACATCAGTGAGAATCTCAGGTGTTGTGGCGGTTCGAGAACCCTCAACAACACACCCTCGGCCTGTGGGGGTTCTTGATGTGTTGGTGTCTTGGCTTGAGACAAAAAGAGAGTCTTGGCCTGTGGTGCTGATTGAGCCAGATTCAGATCCTGGTGAAGGGCCTAGTGGTGTGTCAAACTAAGTGGAAGCTGGAGATAGCTTGCCGAGAAGGTAAGAGGGGGAGAGAATGTCTGCCAGTAGAACATGTGCTGCTTACTGTCCAAGATGATACTGAGGATTCTGACCTGAGTTGTAGGAGAGGAGAAAAAACGCAGCTTAGAGGATCAAAAAGATGCAGAGTTCCTTGTCTGAGGTATTCATCCCCTGAGTGGACATACTTTAAAGCAAATGACAGCAGTAGGGGATCTTTTGGTGTGAACGATAGCAGTGGCATGCCAGTTGAACCTCTGTGAATCTGAGTTTTTCACTGAACGTCCTTTTGAATTGCTTCTACCATTGAATGAACTGACCCGAGCTGCAACTGGCATGGTGTTTGAACTGAGCTTTTGGTTTTGATTTTCATTAAAGACAATTAAGTGAACATTTTTTTAAAGAATTAGTGAGATTCCCTAGGCCCAAGGCTGCAGAAGGAGCGTAAAGGTGACATTTTGAAGTAGACAGAGTAAGGTTAAGGAAATCTCTCAAAGACTTTATAATATATTTTAATCATACAATCCACAAACTTGGTTTCACCATTTGCACTGGTAGAAAGGTACAGAGGAAATCCGTTTGAGGCAATTTTCCACTCAACGGTCTGATTCTAGTGAGGTCAGGGAAACTTGTAATCATACTAGATGTAGGTTTATATTAACTGGTGTATTAGTAGCAATTGCTGTGGGCCTAATTATTTTGCTTTTAGGATTATATTCACCCACATCTCCCAAATCGAATGAACTTAAACCCAATACTACTCCTAAAGCTTCAATTCACACTAACAGTAATTTGCACACATTTGTCTTTAAGGCTTTACTTGTAGGTGCATCAATCAGAGATTTCTCCTCAAATGCTTATTTTAAGTTTCTTTATGAATATATTGATACCATTGACATTAAGGATTTTAATTATGTAAGCAGTTACCTGCTTCAGCTGCAGAGGGTTTTACCTTTCACCATATTCCTCTTACAAATGATATTACTTATGGCCTTTTATTAAGTCTTTTATAAGGACACAATTGTTTTCAAAATTATTTCTCGAATTCTAAAGTCCCTATGTTTAAACATTTGAATTGCCACCCCAGTGCTAGAGATGCATACAGTTAATTAGTTCTTTAAACCTATTGTAACGATAGGTTCTGCCTATGCACATTGGCATAATTTGACTTGTTCCTTAACTGAGGTTGAAAATACATTTTTAGGTGCGGTGGAGGGCAGGAGAATGACAATGGATGCATGATGGAGAACAGGTAAAGATCAAAAGTACAAGAATAAGGGGACTAAAGAGGAATTAGAACATCAAGAGTCAAGATTTATGTTTGCACTAACTTTGGATTAGAAACGCAAGATAAAACTATGTGTGAATAGAAGTAAATCTGCAGTTCACACTTAATTGATGGGAAGGGGTGATTGTGATGCATTTTTTTGAATATGGAGAAAATTGGCCTTTATTTATAGGAGGTCAGGATCCTGTTATTCCTGTAGCTTTTTATGTTTGTGGGGAGCATGCATGTTTTACATTTCTTTGAGGCTGGTATGGCACATGTTATTTTGCTGTAGTCTTCCTGAAAGTTTATCATGTAGAACATCTGAATGGTCCCGTGCGGAGATCACGAGATAGAACCATACAGAGCAGTAGGGCTTCTGAAATAGTTGGGGATATATTTAGTGCAGTGATCACTTTTGTTGGAATGGTTTTGACTGATCTCAAAATTAGAAAGCTATCCACTATAGTTGATAAGTTAGTTACCAGTACAGCTAATTCATTATTGGCCATGGATACTGAAATTATAGCTATAAGATCTATGGTAATGTAGCACCGCCTTGCATTAAATATCCTACTCACGAAGGAGGGCGGAGTCTGTAAGATGCTGAAAGTCCAGCAATCCTGCACTTATATTTCTGATAGGAGTGAGGAGGTGTAGAAATACATTGAAAACATTAAAGACTTAAAGGGAGACTTAGAGGAGTTGGAAGCCAAAGGTACTTGGGAAGTGATTGGAAATGGAATTGCTGTGGTAGGTAAGTGGTTTGGAAACTTGGGAATTGGGATAATAGGCTCCATTTTTAAAACATTTGTAATCATTGCCAATTGTGCCATTTGTTTGGTTTTAATCTTTAAGGTGGTACAGGTGTAATAAAGCAAGAAAGAAAGAGCAGCATTAAAAGGGAATAAGAAGAAAGACACGTGTAACTGGAGGAGGGTCCATTTAGATTATGAAGAGATGAAACACTTGGAGAACTACAGACGTAAAATGTTGAAAACATCAAACTTCTCAGCTGGACTTGTTGGATAATTGCAACATGTCTTCTCCTATTTATGTTTTGCATCTATTCTTAAGAGTTATTCTTGTGTAAGTATAATCATGTATTCAAATTCATGATAGTTGTTAAGCTAACTTAGCCTAAGTAAAGAACTCAATTGAAATGCTTTTAGCTTTACTAGTATGCTCTTTATTATTTTTGCAGGTGTATTATCAT
Organism: Lissotriton vulgaris; assembly: GCF_964263255.1. NCBI lineage: Eukaryota > Metazoa > Chordata > Amphibia > Caudata > Salamandridae > Lissotriton > Lissotriton vulgaris. The sequence continues at coordinate 894,516,755 of NC_141691.1, read as the reverse complement.
ATTTCTCTATAGTAAGAGAAAGGTTTATTGTTTGTATTAGACTGCCGATAGTGAGGCTTGAAGGGAAAAATTGGCAAAGAACGTGGAAATCTAATGTACCAGGTCAGCGGGATGTTCAAGATTGCGGTCTTCAGCCATAGATTTCATGTGATAGGAAACTAAGGGAGAGCGCAGATACTCCTCTCAACCAGCAATTTGGTTGGTTTCCGGGGAAGAGAGAAAAGATCAGAATGTTTCTGAAGCTCCTATTGTTTTAAATGGTGTTCCCATAGTTACTTGGTCAGATTCAGATTCTTTCCTGACTTGGAGAGGAACGGTCCTCTCTGCTTTTTTGCAAGTGTAAAGCAACACTTATTCCGTTTTCCTAAGACTTCTACAGAAGTCTATACTATGCTGACATCTTGTAAGCTCCCTAAAGAGAGGCCCTGGTTAGAAAATCCTGTAGTAGATCTATGTTTAGAAGAGAAAGGGTTTTCTTTATGGACCACCTATTTACTTTGATTTGTTTCATTGTTGTTTGGCTTTTAGAATTCTGTATCTCATCTTGCTTCAACTCAATCTAGTGAGATACATCAGTTTACCAGCTGTTTTGTTGTATCCTTGAACTTATTTTAATTCTGATCGTAGATTGGATTCATTAATACCCTAAAATAAATCCATGGGGGGCGTGGCCAAGAGGGCGACGGAATAAGACGTGGGTTTCCGTTTCTCCGCCCAAGCCGAACAAAACCTTCCCTGTCGCCCTAGCTGCAGACTCCCCTCGGAGTGTGGACATCTTGAAAGGGCTTCAGTGACGACCCGTACAATGCTGGGGGGGACCTGAGCTGAGAGCTCTCACAGAGTCAGCTGAGGAAGCGATCGGCCTGGGCCCGGGCTGCGTAGCCGCAGAGCCTCTACAGGCAGTGGCATGGATGGTTGACAGATGGCAGCAAGGGTTGAGACTCGCCTTCTAAAAGTGAGGATCAGCTGGATCGGGCAGAGTTATCGAGACCGCAGCTCCTGACTGGCACAGGGATAGCAGATTGGCTTTCTCAGTCGGACGGTCAGGTGACTGGTCTCGGGCGAGAAACAGAGCGGAAGTGGGGCTGGCAGTTGGAAGGCTCAAAGCAGACAATGAGGTGGCTGGTCAGGGCACCCGCAGCCCATTTGGAGAAGGCCGGGGAGTGAGCTTGACTGCTGAAAACAGGGAGTCCGGTGAAGGAGAACTGATGCTGAGGGGCAGCAGCCAGAGGACGAATCCATGCCCCTGACAAGTCATTGGCTCTGGCTGGGGTCCCTTTCCCACAAACTGGGCAAACAGCTTTGGCACCGGGTGAAGACTCTCGGTCCGGTGAGTTGGAGGTAACAGCAACCGGCAGCAGGCATCACCACAGTGAGAGACCTCGGCCGGGGAGGGGCTGACAACCAGCAGAGGAGGATAGCGAGAGGGATTGCTGTGTTGGAGCGTAGAGGCATGGGCAGGAACTCCTTGGGGGCCCCCGAAAAGCAGTGAGCCACCAAGAGAAAGGTCGCAAGCAATCACTGTAGACTCTGCTCCTAGTGGAAGAAGGCAGTTAAAGCACTAAGTCTATGGCTGGGAATCTTGGATATAGGCAAGGGTAGACACAGGCTGGTGCACCCCAAGCCACTGGAGAGGAGGAAGGGAGCTCAACAAGGAAGAAATAGAGACAGTCCCTTGCTGTAAGGGTCGCCCCATCCCTACTCATCCATAGCGGAGGGTAAGAGTCATCGGGCCACCACCAGGGGCGCTTGAATTTATATCCACTGGATGGACCTAATTACACAGAAAGTGTCAAACAGTTGAGGCTGGAGCCGGTCAGAGGAGCAGAGGGTCCCAGTTCTGAGCACAAGTGCTGAGCCACTGTAGCTCCCCACAGATCCGGGGGCCCAGTGGGTTAGAGACAATAGCGTTCGTAAGGGCAAAGAAAGGGGGCTCACTTAAAGACTGGTTAATTAAGCAGAAGGGCTCAAAGGAAGGCAAACCCCAGGGAGGCTCATGCAGGACAACCTCATCGTCAGCTGAAGAATTGGAGTCCACAGTCACACATCCATATCTGGAGGACCTGTTTTCCAGTCTTAGAGATGACATCTTGACGGCAAAGCAGGAACTTTCGAGTGAATTGCAGTTGGTGCGCATGGAGGTGACTGACATCGAGGACCAGGTGTATGTCATCTAGGGACAAAAAACTTTTCGCGTTGAGGAGATTGAGCAACTGCAACATGAAGTCATTCGCCAAACAGACCAGTAATTTGAACTACAAGCTCATGCTGAAGACTTAGAAAACAGCTGTAGATGTAATAATATTTGAATTAGGGGGGCCTCACGAGAAACTGAGGGAGATGACATTGAGGCCTATGTCACTGGTCTGTTAGCCTAAATCCTGAGAGACACTCAGCATCGGCTATCAGTCTAGATAGGACCCAAAGAGTGGGTTGTTGGGGTCCTGGATCACCCTGATCACTAAATATACTGACCTGTGTACATAACTTCTCTTTGAAAGAACAGATCTTGAAGAAAGCTAGAGAAATGTCATCAGTGTAGTTCCGTGTCCAGGTCTACTACCTGTATCAAGAACTGGCAGCCTCCACACTTGAGAAAAGGCAAGATTTTCACCCAGTCACAACCTTTCTGCGCGAAAAGAAAATGGCCTATTCTTGAGGGCATCCCTTCAGGCTGATTTTCCGTTGGCATAACCAGCTTCATCAAATCTGCTCCCTGTCTGCGGCATGTGCATTGCTTCAGATAGAGCCCCTCGAGGAGCCGCTATAGGGGACATCAACCGACAGCCCCAGACAGGGAGGCTGTTGGAGATGGCAACAGCCCCTTGCCCAGACCAGGCGACTATGGCATCTAAAAGGAGGGCCCTGCTGGACAAACTGGTGGAGGACACGTCCTCCAACGATCCTGCCTGAGATGAAATGGCTTGAGAAGAGAGTCAGGTGGCATGGGAAGGGGGGCAGGGAGGCGGAATGAGACCTCTAGGACTTGGTCATCATCCTATACAGAGACTTCACACTGGTCGAGGGGTGAACCTTCTGTCTCCTTCCCCAATCCAGGGACTATGGTCATTCATTGTTATTGTTATGGTTTTGGGGAATGTTATTGGGTGCCCATCAGGGAGTCACGATTCACATATTAGCCCACACTGGAGTTTGAAGGAACCCCACGAGGTATTAAGGAGGTGGAGTGCGAGAGGGCTTGTCAGAAAGGGTCAGCGGCGAATCAGGAGCCCACTATGGCGTCATTAGCAAAAAGACTCAGGGGGCTGACCCTAAATGTCAAGGGCTTAAACAATCCGGTGAAGAGGAGGGCAATACATTCCTACTAGGAACAGTCTCAGACCTCCACCATGAAACGCATCTGATACATAGGGACTGGAATAGACTAAAATCCCGGGCCTTCCTGCACCAATTTTTTCCTCCTTATCATACAAGAGGGAGGGGTGGTATTACTGTTCTCTCTCTCTTTTCAATGGAAAGTCGGGATGAAAGTAGCGGAGATCAAGGGATGCCTTCTGGGCTACCTAGTCCACTATGGTTCTCATTCTATCATCCTGGGGTCCGTTTACGTCCCTAATGAGGGGCAGGAACAGTATCTAAAAGAAGCGGTAGCAGACATGCTGAACACACAAGACAGGTGGGTGGCCATGGGGGAGACCTAAATCTGGTATTCAATCATGATTTAGACTGTTTGACCCAGAGGAAAAGAGCAACCGGAGAGGTCAGTCCAGGGGGGACACAAAGGCTGCCTGAATTCCGACTGAGGGACATATAGCGGAATTTGCATCCAGAGTCAAGAGATTACACATTCTACTCCCACATACATAAATCCTACGCCAGGCTTGACCATTTGCTGGGTTCTAGGGAGGTCTTGGCTGTGACACACTCGATCAAGATGGTATGGGACGCAATGAAAGCAGTGATTAGCGTAGAGTCCATGGGGTACTGGACAGAGTATCCACCATTCAAGAGCCAGCCATAATAATCTCCCTGGATGCTACTATGGCCTTCAACACCATCGAATGGCCATATCTCTGGGCGGTACTGGAGAAACTGGGGTTTGGCCCGCAATATATTCAATGGGTACAACTCTTATACGCTAGCCCTCTGATGCAAGTGGTGGTCAACAATAAAAAGTCTGCCACTTTTGAACTTAGCCGTTGGACACGTCAGGGGTGTCCGCTGTCCCCCCTCTTGTTTGCCTTAGCATTGGAGCAACTGGCGGCATGGGTACGTAGGGACCCAGTCATACAGGGACTGCGATGGTCTCTGGAGTGGGAAGACCGCATTTCACTCTATGCGGATGACATCCTCATTTTTTTGGCCTCCCCGAGAAAGTCCCTGATAGTGGTTTTAGACATCCTGGCGATTTTCGGCAGATTTTCCGGATACTCTGTTAACTGGAGTAAGTCCCTGCTGTTTGTCCTAGCAGGAGAGCAGCCTATTCCACCAAAGGGCTGCCCGGTACAGATTAACACAGAGGGCTTTGAGTATCTCAGGGTTTTTCTCACCTTAGACCCATCGCTTTGGTATACTCGTAACCTACTCCCTCCCCTGGCAAGGTTGAGAAAGGATATAAATAACTTGAAGTCTCTCCCTCTTTCCCTAATGGGTAAGGCGGCTCTTTTTGAAATTATGTATTTGCCCCGTTTTTTGTACGCCCTGCAGAACTCCTTGAATCCAGTTCCATCATCTTATTTCAGAGAGGTATAGGGCCTTCAATTGGTCCTGCTGTGAGATGGGAAGCTACGTATTGCCCTAACCAAGCTTAACTTGAAATGGTATGATGGAGGCATCAGCCTCCCAGACATCAAAAAATATTACTGGGCGACCCACCCAGCAGCCATCAACCATGGCACCTATACCCGATCGGGTGACCCAGGCTATGCCATGGATGAGTGGCTCCTTCCTGAGGGGAACTACAATAGAGCTCTTTATTCCAAACCCCAACACTCTAAATTGACGGGGCCCACCCAACATTCGTAACATGTTTGACATACTGCCACTAAAAGTCTTGGCTAGGAGCGCCGACTGACACTAGCGACTCCATTGTGGGATTCAGAACAACTGGGTAGTTTGTCGAAATCAAAGGGGTTTGACAAGTGGGACCTTATTGGTATTTCACACATCAGGGATCTCTGGGAAAAGTCGGATGTTAGATCATTTATCACCATGCAACAGCAATTTGATCTTGCTGACACAGAATACTTTCGCTACATGCAGATCCGACATGCTTTGCACTCCTTTCTGCCGAGAGGTACCACCCTTCCCAAATCTTCCCCACTGGAGGATAGGGTATTGGATGGACATCTTCCCGACAAAACTATCTCCCTGATAAATAAAAAACGGATAAATAATATGCCTAATCCTCTTTCCTCATTGCTGGAAAAAAGGACGGGAAACGGTATTGAGATGGATGACGAAGAATGGCAGGACGCAGTATCCTCGCCAAGAGTCGTGGCTATCCCAGCACGACTTAGACTGGTACAACTCAAAATTCTTCACAGGGTATACATGACAGGACCCTGGCTGGTGCAGATGGGAAGAGTTCATTGGGAGAATCCAGACGAGGGTGTGGCCAAGTGGGTACTTTTATGCACATCATTTGGGAGTGTGACCGTATTCAACCCTATTGGCGGAAGATACATGGCACTATCAATACTGTTCTATCGATACATCTCTATCCTGAAGCCGGTAGATGCCTCTTGAATGTATGGGAACTGACAGATTTTAATGTTTCCCTGACACATTGGGTCACCCTGGAACTAATGCTTGCTAAAAGAAACATTGCACAGCTATAGGGAACGTCTCATCCTCCCTCAGTAGAGACCTGGGAGAAAGATCTTGACTGGTCCATGCACAGAGAAAAGGCAGTATATGTTGTTCGAGGCTGTCCTAGAAAGTGGACCCGTATATGGGGTTTGTGGAATTCCTCCTGTGGTGATATATGCCAACCGCCTGGCACTGTCAACTATGATGATCCCCCCTCTCCATACACTTTCCAGGTGATATATTGCTATTAATGGTGTCTTCTATTGTCTCCGTGATGCCAGATTTGATTGCTTCCTCTGTAATGAAACTAATATGCTGATGTATGTTAATAAAAATATTTACAAAACAAAAGAAAGCAGTGATTAGAGGGAAGTTGATGGCCATCTCTGAGGCGGACTACAAGGATAGACACGATAAGCGTGCATAGCTACAACAACAAGTGCGTGAACTAGGACGCATACATCACCGTACATGGGCGCCCAGGGTATGGCAACAACAGGAGGCGATTAGGAAGCAATTGGCTGACCTAGATTGAGATAGAACAGAGTATTCAATGCTTCGCCTTAAACATGCGTTTTACATGGGGTGGAACAAGTGTGGGAGAATGCTAGCAAACAAACGAAGGGGACAGCACCAGGCCAACGTAGTGGAGACGTTGATAACTGAAGACGTGATAGAGGGATAGGAGGCTGTGGCAGAGAGGTCTGGATCCTTCTTTAAGGATCTATACTCAGTGCAGGATCTCCCGTTCCAGGGTATATTTGAAAAAATGCTAAAGTGACACGCTTAACAGAGGAGCAGACTGTAGTCCTGGATAGTCGTATTAGGATTGATGAAGTAATAGCTGCAATCTCCAGACTGAAGCCACATAAATCTCCAAACCCAAATGGCTTTTCAGTCAGCTTTTATAAAGCTGTCTGCAACTTGGTGTCTCTTCTCCTCACTAGAGTGTTTAACGTGATCACGAGGTCAGAAACACTCCCGCCTCAATGGGCTTTGGAGGTGGTGATAGCAAAACCTGGGAATGACAAGAGATCATGCAGGTCCTACTGACCTATATCGCAAGTTGTCAAGAGGGATCTTAGCGGCCCACTTCACCCCTTATATGACCGGATTAGTAGACCCAGATTAATCTGGGTTTATTCTTGGTAGACAGTGCTCACACAACACCAAGCGGATCCTTCACCTTATAGATAAAGTGACCCGCACCCAGTGTGAGGCGATGCTCTTCTCAATAGACACAGAGAAGGCCTTCGACCATGTGCACTTGCCTTGCAGCGAGAGAGAAAGAGCTGCGCTCTTTCATTGGCAACAAATATGCAAGGGAAAGCCCGCAGGCCAGTGGCGTATTGTTCTGCCACTCTGGGTCCCATAGCTGCAGCTTTGCCTAGTTGTCTTGAAAGCTGTTGCTTTCACTAGTGTCAGCATTGAGCAGTGCAAGAGCATTGTTATGGGTCACCCCTTAACTGTCTTTGATCCCACTCAGTTGGGATGCTGTTAACTCATACCTGAACACAACACCTCACCAATAGTCAGCTTACCAAGTATAAACAAGTCATTCTTCGAGCTGAGAATTTAACATTGAGAACATGTACTGTGCTAAACCCTTCCACTTTACTGCCACTTCCTGGAAATGGAATTGTTGAAGGTGAAGTTGAGCATGACTGTCTTGATGTTACTGAACTATGCACCAAGCTGAGACCTGACATACAAGATGTGTCACTACCTGATTCTATCTGCTGTTTGTTCATAGCTCCTGCTTATGAGACGATGATGGAAACCTGAGAGCTGCATACGTGTTTGTACTGTCTCGGGTGTGGTCAAAGTCTTCTTACCAGATAATGCTCTGCTTCAGACTGGCTGAAAGTGAAAATGTTCACTGATAGTCAGTACAGATTTGATGTTGTTCATGACTTAGGGAAGTTATGGTCCCAATGCAAATTGATGACCTCTTAGGGCTCAATAATCCGAAATGGCAAAAGTGTGAGAAATTAGTTACAGGCTATGCAACTGCTTGACCCGACTGTTGTGTTATTTGTGCCGCATATCAACACAGCACTATGTGACTGTGGGCAATAGAGATGATGATGAGTCAATGAGATACTGCACTTCGAATTCTTTCACCTTTGATAGGGACTGTTTCAATGAAAACTCGGATGCACACATTGTAATCTGTTGTTGACTGCAGTTGATACCTGGGAGGAAGTTAGGAGGTTACAGGAAGAAGTGCCAGAAGCAGAACTGAAAGATTAGATTAGAGCACGATAGGTCAAAAGAAATGAAGATGACATTCGGGTTTCAACAGATGGAAGACGAGTGCTGCCAGGTAGCTTGTTATCCCCAATGGCGAGATAGTATCCTGGCCACCTACATGTGTAGGGAGAAGCTATGGTGCACCTATTTAGACATACATGCTTTAACCCGAAATTCAGATTGATGGCTTAAAGCTTGTGTCACAAATGTGTTGTTTACTGACGGCAGAATGGAATGTAGGCAGAAGAACAGCAGTAACACTGAGTCACAAAGGGAAATCAGGAAGAATCTTCAACAGGATGCAATTGGACTTTATTTAGATGCCTGTGTGCAATGGGTTGAGCTATGTCATAGTGATTGTGTGCATCTTTTCACGGTAGGTCGAAGCGGACCCGGTTAGGAGAAATGAAAGTCTGCCAGTGGCCAAATTGTTGTTGAGGGAGTTAATATCACGTTTTGGTTTTCCAACTTCTTTGGATTCAGACTGAGGAACTCATTTTAACAATGAGGTCCTGAAAATGTTATGTGCAGCATTACAAGTCAAACAAAAATTCCACTGCAGTTACCGACCAGAGGCTTCTGGAATTGTGAACAAGTCACAAGCACTTTGAAATCCAGGTTGGCTAAATTGTGTGCTTCCACATTTCTGAAAGGGCCTGATGCTTTGCTCCTTGCACTGATGAGTCTACGCAGTATACAATAACACCCAGAGCAGTCCAAAGTCGTTTATAAGGTCTGCACAATGGAAGCAGGTTTGTTTGTTGTAGATGATTCAATGGTCCAACTTTGTTTTCACATTAGAAGACAACGACATGTGTTTTGTCTTAAATGACTTTTTCAAGGCTTTAGATAAAAATTACCACGTAGATAAATATCTATTTTTCAATGGAAATAGTGCATCTAGTGCCACACATACCTCCATGCTAGAGTGAATATATTGTGGGAGACCTTATGACTCTTGCTGAAAGTCAGCTCATAAGAGGACCATAGCTGTGATGACTAAACCAAATTCCAACAAAAAAAGAAGTGTGTGGCTCACCAACAAGTGAAAAATAAAACCTCCATTCACATAAAAATAGAAATATAGCAACTCACAAGTGAAGATAGAGAAACCCTGGTGAATGAGAACATGCTGAAGACCTCCAGAGAAAGTAACATAGCCAAGATGAAAGTAAGAAACAAAAAAGAAGAGACAAAAACATCTCACTCCCAGGTAGGTGTCATAAGCATTCGAATTAAACGGAAAATCCTGTGTCAGGGAGAAATGTACCTGGATACTTTCTAAGTAGATGAAGTAGACAGGTCCACAAGTGTCCAGTAGGTAAAGTCCACAAACTGAGGGGAATGTAAAAAACCATTGCGTATCCAAAATTGCATGTTTAGCACTAAGATAATAGAAACATGGTCGTAATCACGCACCTGCAAGTACAACTGTGTTAGTACGTAATTGTTGGCTACAGCAAGGGGGCTTTGTCTTCCAAGCGTAGCTAGTACTGTAGCGTAGTTCCTATGTTCCCAATAGGCCCTGCGCATTGGAATAACATAAACAGTAGTATCGACGTAGAAGTGCGGATCTTCCAGGCCTCTACTGACTATGCTAAACTTAATTGGGTTTGTTACCAACTAGCTCAGAGGTCACTGGAAACTTTCTTGACTGAAATAGGAAGTGATCAGCTTCCCTGGCACAGACAAGAAGGGATTCAGTTTTCCAACAACCGTGCAACATGACAACTTTGCACCTCAGATCAAGAATCAATCTCTAGGGTCGTGTGAAACAATAGACAGTTATTTTACTCAGTCAGGTTGGTGCAGTTTACTTTCACAATATGTAGAGAATAGAGAGACGGGCGTTTGTCAATAAAAGGTTAACATTTATTGAACAGTCTTTCTTCTCGTACAAGAGAAATGAATTGCCACAATTGCAAGACTTGTTATTATAAAAAGTAGGTACAGTAAGATAAGTATTGCGAGATAATACTGTAAAAGCATTGATATGGTTTCTTAGCCATACAATGGTTTAAAAGTAATAAAACATATATACATTCATATATACATTAGGCTAAAATACTCAACTGGTGCTTCTAACTACGCCTACCCCAGTGTACCTGACCTAAGCCTAATACTTGGGAGGGGAGTAAGTAAGTAGCGCTAAGTTAAGTTGGTTTTGCCAAGGTTTGCTTCAAGAATTCTCTCTCATGGGTTTAGTCAACACCATACCTCTGAATAGAATGATGGAGGTCTGGTATCTCCTTCAGGGCTCGATATCCCAGTCACCCGCAAGGGTAGGCTAGAAACGCCGGAGCTGGATTTCTCGGCAGGAGAAAGACAGCGTCTCTTCTCAGCGCGTCGAGGAGGAGAAGGAGGGGGGACAGCGTCCGCGGGCAGCTTGCATCTGCTGGGCTCTTCGCAGAGGGACGGCTGTTCAGCTCCTAGGTTCACCACACCATCGTTCGCTAGTTAGCAGCGATAGCAGTAGCGATACCAGCTATGGTGTCATCAGCATGACAGCTTCTTCAGCAGCAGCGAGATAGCAGCGATGGCATTGAGGCAGCTAGCGTTTGCTTAAGGCAACGTTGGTAATATTTATACCTGAAAGGTGCCTTGTTTGACGTAAGTTTGCTGGACATAAGACGTCAATAAAGATGTCACTTAGGAAGTGATCGCTTATCAGTTGCTCATTAGAGTTCTATTACTAATCAAAACACAGCAAGCGGGGATTTCCAGGTTTGCTGAGTTTTTATCTTGTTGAAGAACTCGGAGTGTTAATCTAGGAATCTCAGATAGTGACTTCTGCTGTGTCATTGCACTAATTGGTTGCAAAGGAAGTGGCAGAGAAAACTATTCTGAAATGTGGCTCTGTTCGTGTGAGGCCAGAGATGAGTTTCTGAATATTGCACTTGAACGGTTATGCCAATATAGGGAATAAATGGATTTATAGCCGAATAGGGGCATAAGGTCACAGTATCGATCAGGATCCTAGATAAGCACACAACAGTACAAATGTGTTGGAACGTATTTGTTGATTCAGTGAGGGACCTTGGTAAGCCCATGTTAGACTCCCACGTGTTTCTAGTAAAGAAAAGGAGATCAGCAAAAAATTAAACCATTTTAACTATAAAAGTATGATGTAGTCACATAAATTAACCTCTTTTAGAGCTTAATAGCAAAAACGCAGTCTCCCGACTTATGGTTTGTGTGCCGAACGCGTGTGTTCTGAGGCGAGTATAGCCTCCCAGATGTCACATACTGTTTTTAAATAAGCCAGACAAAGGAAATGGGAGACAGCCCCGATTTCCATCTCAAAGACCGCTCAATTTAAGCTCCAGCTTGTAATGGACCTTAGTGTTTAAAACAGATGAAAGGGAATCCATAATAATTAATAACGTGTGATATGGTCCTCCAAATTGACATTTTTTTTAAACTTCATGATAGAAATGCAGTCTCCACACTTGCAGTTTGTGTTCGGAACGTATGTGTTTTGAGGCGAGTACAGCCTCCCAAGCATCATGTAATGTTTTGATAGGACCAAAGATGGTCCAATTAAATGCCATCTTGTAACAGAACACAAGTTTTCCAAAAACGTTTGAGACATGCCTGGAAGCAGGATAAAAAGTGAATCAAACTAAAAGAACAGAGATGAAAACCAACTTCATGTCCAGAGAAAGGGGAAAGTAAGTGAGTGCTTCTTGCTCCTAGCCCAGATTATCTGCCACAACTAGACATTGTTTCACAAAATGAATTCAACTTGTACAATACAGAAACATGATATTCTGTAGTCATTAATATACACAATTACAATTATGGTTCCTAGAGACAATCCAAGTGAAAACATTTCGGGATAATTTGTTGCTCTTTTTATGTTGCATTTTCTCAGTATAAAACCAACATACTCATATTTGGCAGATATTGTTTCCTACATTGAGACAGCCTCAAAATTGTCACAGAAATAGGCAACAATAGTTCAATCTTCCAAAAACAGTTATAACTCTATTATGGTCCAGCACAGCAGGGGAATACACAGACAGACACTGAGTTGAAGGTCATGGTGGATGAAATCATCCGTGTTGAACCACAATCCTTTGCATCACAGCACAGCTGGAAGAAAGAGGCAGAACAGCACAAACAGTAGACACACACAAACACACATACAACCTGCACACCAACACACCCACCACACAAACCCCCACAACACCATCCCTACATACCACACACCTGCACACCCCACCCCACCCACACCTTGCACATCACACACCATGGCACCCAAGAAAAACCCCACGTTCACCGTGTTGAACCACATGTCTTCGGCAACCTCGTCCAGCAGACCACCTTGGCAACCAGAACCAACATGTGGAACAGGACAGTGACCAGAGTGAATGCTTCAGGGACGTGCCACACACCAAACACGAGATCCAGAGTCGGTGGCACAACCTCAAGGCAAGGGTTAAATGCATCAGGGCCAAGAACCACCAGCGGGCACACCACACTAGCGGCGGCACTCCCCCGGAGCCTATACCATTTGCCGAATGGGAGGAGAAGGTGCTGGGCATACTGCACCCTGAGAGACTGGAAGGAATAGAAGAGGGACTTGAGGCTGGTAAGTACAAACCAATGACCACTATCACACTATCATGGTCTGCCTTGCACAACTGCCAAGACACATTTCCCAGGCTCCAATCCATGTATGTGGACCACACAGTCACACAAATGTGAAGGCCTGGGCTCAAATGCACCCACCTTGGCCAAGCTCAAATGTTGCCTCCTACGTTTGATGCATTGCTGGGTGGAAATACACTAAGCTATTGAACAAAGAAACTCCTCCAATTAAGAAACTAACTATACATTCTGGAGTGTGATTCAACAACGTGTTAGGACTATTGTATTTCCCTCTTTTAAATTGGAATTATTTTCCTCATGTAGTGTCCCATTATATGTTATGTATCATTTTGCATTGTTTTTTAACCTTGTTTTTAATATACCAAAATAAAATGTACATTTTTTTGTATGACTGTATCAGGTATATCATTTGCTGCTCCTAAGTTGTGATTTGTTGTATTGACTGTAGATGTTTGTGTTCTAAACTGTGGTTAGCTTAAGAGTTCACCCAAAGGGGAAACTTTCTTGACAAATTGTCAAGCGCAAATGTTGCCTCCTACGTTCTCAGGCGTGCATGTTGTCAAAGCAACCAACACCACAACTCCCAACAGGCCCCCATGTCTATAGGGAGGGTGGGTTGGGTGGGTGAGAGGCCAGCACTACAACTCCCAACAGGCCCCCTTGTCTACAGGGAGGGTGGGGGTTTGGGTGAGAGACCAGCACTACAACTCTCAACCGGCCCCCATGTCTACAGGGAGGGTGGGGGTGGGTGAGAGACCAGCACTACAACTCCCAACAGGCCCCCATGTCTACAGGGAGGGTGGGGGTGGGTGGGGGGTGACTCCAGCACTACAACTCCCAACAGGCCCCCAAGTCTACAGGGAGGGTGGGTGAGAAACCAGCACTACAACTCCCAACAGGCCCCCATGTTTACAGGGAGGGTGGGGGTGGGTCCAGCACTACAACTCCCAACAGGCCCCCATGTCTACAGGGAGGGTGGGGGTGGGTTGGGGGGTGGGGTTGGGTAAGAGACCAGCACTACAACTCCCAACAGGCCCCCATGTCTACAGGGAGGGTGGAGGTGGGTGGGGTATTGGGTCCAGCACTACAACTCCCAACAGGCCCCCATGTCTACAGGAAGGGTGGGGGTGGGGGGGTCCAGCACTACAACTCCCAACAGGCCCCCATGTCCCATCCTGGAGCAAGATGGAGTCCGGCCACCATTTGCTGACCAGTGCATCTCCTCCTTCAAGCCTACAGGTAGGTAGCCATCTTCACAGGGGGCACCATCCAATAGCAGGACCGGACCACACGTATCCAAGTATTGTCTCCCCACCTCCACACCACCATAATGCCCATTACTGTCTACCACACCAACATGATGACACCAACAACCATGTCCGGATTGCATAGTAATGTGCAATGTAACAACAACAAACCTGTCATGTCCACAGCACTGATTGTTAAATTCTTGTCCCTCAGGTGATCGAAACTTAACAGGCGAAACCAGCAACCGCCAGCACCAGTCGCCCCCCTCACAGCCAGGACTCTCTGGATAAGAATCCATGGACACCTCGGCTTTAGAGGACGATGCTGGGCCAAGCACAATTCCAGGGCCATCAGACTCCCAGGACATCCCTGCCTCCACCACCTTGGCCAGTGTCTCAACACCAACACCTGCCATTGTGAGCTGTGCAGCTACCACCACCACCACCACCACCACTCCTGCCTGTGCCACCCTGCCTGACCCATCGTCACATGATGGGCCATCGACATCTCAGGCTAGCAGGGAGAGTGGACGGGGGAGGACACAGGTGACACCACAGGTCACAAACAGGAGTGCAGGTGCAAGGCGAGGTCGGGAACAACACCCAGCCCATCCTGGGACCGAGACCCTGGATGCCATTGCCAGAGTGGAAGCCTCCTATGAGCAGTCGCAGGCACAGGCCGATTGGGCACACCAAGACTCTCTACACACCTGCCAGCTGTTGCGGTCCGTGGACACCCAATTGGCACAAATTGTTGACCTCATGGGTCAGCAAACAGCTCCTTGGAGGGAGTGGTTATCCCGCGCCACACCACCTCCCCCTCCCCCAATTGGCCAGTGGGACAGGGCACCAACACCACCTCCCCCTCCCCCAAGTGGCCAGCAGGACAAGGCACCAACACCACCGCCACCATCACCTGAGGCCACTGACAGGGAGGTGGTCCCAGAACAACCTGCCCCCACAGCTGGCACCGCTCTGGCTCCAAGACGGAGGGGCCGTCCGAGGCTGGATCCAGCTGAGAACAGTGGCAATGCAATATTCACCCACTTCACCCTCCCTTGAGCCTGGCATTCACTCTGCGAACTATCTTGCCCCACAATGCCAAGCATTGGCACACGTCTGTTGGACTAGGTGTACATCACACAATGTGGTGTACCCATGGTGTTTTCATCTGACATGACCTTCAACTCTCACTTCCCCCAACACCTATTTGTAAGTATGCACAAACAGTAATCCACACCCTCTAAATAAACACCACGTAAACACTCAATGCTGTGTGACCTCCATGTTTCAATCACAGGTTTGTCTTAGTACTTGTCATTACCAGGTGCAGGGATCAATGTTCTTGAGAATCATGCCTCTGTGGGAGTGACCTAGGGATAATGAGAGAACAACAAGCACAGGTCAGGAAACTGAATCACACCCATCACACCACATCGTACAACAACATCCCACAAACCACACTCATCACTAATTAGGCATATCACAGGACACACATCAGGGAGCATTGGATGTACACCATCTCCCACACCCATATGCGAATAGAACATACCAGAACAGGCAGCATCCTCACATCACCAGCGAACATACATCACGCTTTGAACACCAGCACAAGAGGTAGTTACTCATATTCAAGGAAAGTAGCAAGCAATGAGCTGACGCCTCTGGTCTACACCTTCTTCCTCCCCACTCTCCTCATCACTGGACATGGGTGGTATGGGAGGCGGAGCAACCTGTTGGTCTGCAGGGTCCATGATCAGTGCACAATTGTTGTGTAAGGCCAGGTTGTGGAGCATGCAGCAGGCAATCACGATTTTGCATACTTTTCCTGGTGAGTATTGTAGGGCCCCTCCGGGTCTATCTAGACAGCGAAACCTAGACTTCAGGTGGGTGACCGCCGGGTGCGGGCGGTGGGTGATCCCCGGGTGCAAGCGGTGGGTGACCGCCCTGTGTATTGATGTCAGACTGGCATGGTTGGCCCTGGCCGGTCACCCACCGCCTGCACCCGGCGGTCACCCATTGCCCACAACGGGCAGTGGGTGACCGGCCAGGGGCAACCATGCCAGGCTGACATCAATACACAGGGCGGTCACCCACCACCCGCAACGGGCGGTGGGTGACCGGCCAGGGGCAACCATGCCAGGCTGACATCAATACACAGGGCGGTCACCCACCGCCCACACCCAGTGGTGGGTGACCGGCCAGGGGCAACCATGCCAGGCTGACATCAATACACAGGGCGGTCACCCACCACCTGCACCCGGCGGTGGGTGACCGGTCAGGGGCAACCATGCCAGGCTGACATCAATACACAGGGCGGTCACCCATGGCCCAAACCCGGCGGTGGGTGACTGGCCAGGCCCGGTGATGGGTGACCGGCCAGGACCGGTGGTGGGTGAGCGTCCAGGCCCAGCGGTCTGCAGTGGGTGCTACAATGTGACTGAAAGGGGGGTACCAACTGCCATTCCCACTTGCACATTCAAATGTATGTGTTAGCCTGCCACGCCCCCGCGGAATGCGTGCTCCGCCATTGCGACGCCAGTGAGTGTTGAATTTCAAATGATGCACCATCGGGGTAGCACGCACATGCGGTTGCCGGTGTGTGACCATGAAGGTCCTTGCACATGTAGCCAATGGAAACAGGTAACGCAGGGCGCGTAAGCAAATTCAAAAATAGCGGAAGCCGTGCACTGCCACAGCAGGTCCAGTCATTGGCTCATTTTGGAAGAGGCAGCCCGGGAAAACCAATTGCTGCAGACGTGTGCCACTGATATCAGCTCAGGGCCCTATATATGTGTGAATTTCTGCAGCACACATCCACTGCTTCAAGCTACTGCTGCCTGCACCCATCACCTCTACCTGCTGCTGCTGAGCAATCCACCAACTGCTGCCTGCACCCATCACCTCTACCTGCTGCTGCTGAGCAATCCACCAACTGCTGCTGTTGTGCCACAGTCCTGGACCCAGCCATGCCGAGAGTGCGAGAGATCCGGTCTCATCCCTTCACCGCAGCGGAACTGGATGTCCTTGTGGACGGTGTGCTCCGCCACTATGAACGGCTCTACGGTGCCCCTGGACAGGTGGTAAGTACAGTGGGGGACATGTTGGTGTGCATGAGATGGTCATCGACTCCTGGCTTCTGCAATCTTTGCGGTGTGCTGTAGGACCTTCACAAGTGCTGTGCTGTGCATGGCTGCCGAAAGATACGTGTTGCTCCTATCTGTGTGAATGGCCAAATGTCCACTGACTTTCCCCTTTTTTCTCCCATCATGGTACGTCAAGCTTCACCTTCGCAAGGCCGTGTGGAGGACCATAGTACGTGATGTACGGGCAGTGGGGGTGTGCAATAGACGACACACACACTGCCACAAGCGCTGGGACGACATCTCCAGGCTCAGCAAGAATGTGGCGACGATGACACTGGGGTAGATTCCACGATCATCCCGGCTTGCATGACGCACCATGACCCCTCTGATGCTCCGTATCATTGCAGTGATGCATCCTGACCTGTACGCCGGTTGAGAGGGAAGCAGCAGCAAACTAGCGGTAAGCACACTGAAAGTGTTTGTGACTTGTGAGTGCATGCATGTATTGATGCTCAGACACAGTAGTGACATCCGAGGTGTGTATGTTGTGCTGCAATTGCATGTTGGTTCCATTATCGGAGTGAGCGTTGGTATCCATGTCAGCCAGGTGGACATACCAGTTGCATTGTACTGTAGTGTAGTTCCTAGTTTCCCACTAGGCCCTGCGCATTGGAATAACATAAACAGTAGTATCGACGTGGAACTGCGGATATTCCAGGCCTCCACTGACTATGCTAAACTTAATTGGGTTGTGTTACCAACTAGCTCAGAGGTCACTGGAAACTTTCTTCTCTGCATAGGAAGTGATCAGCTTCCTTGGCACAGACAAGAAGGGTTTCAGTTTTCCAACAACCGTGCAACATGACAACTTTGCTCCTCAGATCAAGAGTCAATCTCTAGGGTCGTGTGAAACAATAGACATAGATTTCACTCAGTCAGTCTAGTGCAGTTTACTTTCACGAGATGTAGAGAACAGAGAGACGGGCGTGTATCAATAAAGGGTTAACATTTATTGAACAGTCTTTCTTCTCGTACAAGAGAAATGTATTGCCACAATTGCAATAACTGTTATTATAAAAAGTACGTACAGTAAGATAAGTATTGCGAAATAGAACTGTAAAAGCATTGATATGGTTTCTTAGCCATACAATGGTTAAAAGTAATAAAACATATATACAGTCATATGTACATTAGGCTAACATACTCAACTGGTGCTTCTAACTAAGCCTACCCCAGTGTGCCTGACCTAAGCCTAACACGTGAAAAGGGGAGTAAGTAAGTAGCTTAAGTTAAGTTGGTTTTGCCAAGGTTTGTTTCAAGAATTCTCGTCTAAGGGTTTAGTCAACACCATACCTCTGAATAGAATGATGGAGGATTGGTATCTCCTTCAGGGGTCTCTCTCGATATCCCAGTCACCCGCGAGGGTAAACCGGAAGCGCCGGGACTGGATTTCTCTGCACGAGAAAGGCAGCGGCTTCTCTTCAGCGCGTCGAGGAAGGAGGCGGGGGACAGCGTCCGCGGGCAGCTGGAATCTGCTGGATGTCTTTGCAGAGGACGGCTGCTCGGCTCCTCAAGCGTACTGCACCATAGGTCGCGCTGTAGCGGCGATAATGGTAATCAGCAGCTTCACCACCACAGGATAGCAGGCTGCAGCGACAGAGTGCTAGTTTTTACCAACACAGGGTCATGCAGGCAGCCAGCATCAGCAACAGGCAACGAACTCACAGCTCGTATCTCTCTCATTGCTTAAGGCAACGTTGGTAATATTTATACCTGACAGGTGCCGGGTTTGACGCAAGTTTGCTGGACATAAGACGTCAATTAAAGATGTCACTAGGAAGTGACAGTTATCAGTTGCTCATTAGAGTTCCATTACTAATCAAAACATAGCAAGCGGGGATTTCCAGGTTTGCTAAGTTTTTATCTTGTTGAAGAACTCGGAGTGTTATCTAGGAATATCAGATAGTGACTGCTGCTCTGTCATTGCACTAATTGGTCGCAACGGAAGTAGCAGAGAGTCATGCTGGAATGTGGCTCTGTTCGTGTGAGGCCAGAGATGACTTTTCAGAAAATCGCACTTGAACGGTTATGCCAATATAGGGAATAAATGGATTTATAGCCGAATAGGGGCATAAGGTCACAGTATCGATCAGGAACCTAGATAAGCACGCAACACCCACTCCACGGGTAATGTCCATCAAAATTACTAAAACTAAGCAATTAGATGCATGTGTAACATTGCCCACCCCAAAATACATAAATGCATTCGAAATAGGCGTACTTGTAATACATGGAATTTAGGTACTGTACGTTTTTTTGTAAAAGCATAGTAATCATTCAAAAAGTTATTGCATATGAAATCAATGAATATTATGCATAAAGAATTACACATGAAGTATCTCTGACAGAAGAAAAGCGAGATAAATCATCACATAAAAATGCATTGTAATAACATGTGTGCTAGAGGCTGGTGTTATGTTGTTATGTCTCTAGATGTGATTAGAAATAGAAGTGTGAAGCTTCTGTTCTCTAAGAATAGTTTTTACGTTAAGCAAAGAATTGTTCGTGCCAAAAAAGGTCAATATTAAAAAAATTGTCCAATTCAAAGAAAATAGATTTCCAAAGCTCCTGGCAGTTTTTGTTGATCAAAACTGAAGGCCGAATTCAGAGTTCATGGGAACGCTGTGTGTCGGAAAGCTTCTCAAAAGTTATTGTTTCTCTATGGGTGAGAACATCGTATCAGACAGGCTCGCAAAGAATTGGTCTACAAAATCAGGTGATAGTTCAACCAAATTAGATAGCGCTGTAACTTGGCAGGTGTGAGAATGATTGCTGTCATCGAAGGCAGGACCAGCAATGCTCACAGAACGTTGTACCTGGGTGATGTTGCTTTTGTCACTCGCTCCACTGTTACCACTTGGCTGTAGTACAGGAGTCTCCACAATGCCGTCATCAGGATTGGTAGCCGCTGGGGACAACACAATGCGTGAGCCGTTATTGGACTGAGCAAAGTATCGACGTCCATTGGTACTGCTGATGGAAGTGAAAGACAGATGTCCAACACGCATTCCTCGCCGCAAAGCATACACCGTAGCACAGGTAAAATGCAATTTTGCCATATCGGTCTGAATGAAAGGAACCAGGTCATGTTTAGATCTCTCAGCCTGGCCAATCCGAGGACGTCAGTTATCCTGTCCCTGTAGCGCATTGCTAGGATTGTCTCTTCCATTCCCATGGGAGCTATGTCTGAGCCGAGGCTTGCCATAACAAAGCAGGAGGGTCAAAAATAGAATCCCTGCAACGAGTCCCAAAAATAGTGGTATGCCGCCAAAAATGGAGTGCACAAAATTAGGAAAGATTCCCAAAATTGCCTGGAAGGGTGTTAGCAGTCCCGTAAAATATGCCTGGGATGCTTGTTGCACTAGACATGTTAAGGAGTTGGCTGCACATTTCTACGAAATGCACGGGGCAATTTGTTGATAAAAGGTCATGGACTTCAGTAGCCGTCCTTGCGACTAGAAGATCATACGTCTCTTTAGATGACGTTATAGGCACTGTTGTCTGTAAAAGCACAGATTTCATTTTGCTTAATGTATCAATTCGTATAGAATAGAGATTCAGACGAGGCCAGAGGGGAGTCACTATGTCTGGAGGCCCGCTCGGAAACAATGCTTGCATACAGCATTTGACCATGGACGTAACTTGTACTAGATAACTTGTCCCTGGCGCGAGGCCACAACACCTGTGATCCGTTCTAAGAATGTAACTCCCGTTCGAAAGTTGCATAAAGAAGGGCTCTATCTGAGTTGCAGGTGTGACTAGCTGGTGGCATGAAAGGTTGTTTGAATTTCCATCACATGCTCCGTGTAAATTAATACCCTGACACAAAAGTATACCGCTTAGTGAATGTTTACAATTCTCACCACTAAGAAATACATTTTTGTCGCTGTCACTATAGCAAGAATGAGTGTATGGTAATTTCCATATGGATTTTACATATCCTTTACCCAATTGTTCATACTGGCCAGCAGGTATGTACTCAAGGCACTTTTTAAATCGGAAAGTTGTTATCGGAATTGTGATAATTCCGTGTATTATCCATTCAACGACAGGACTCTCTGACATTGTCAATGGTAATCTCTCGAGTCTTTCGATGCTCAGGATTGTATAGTCTGCTCCTTTCTGTGCCAAACTGATCTGTTTATCAGTAAGGTTAAAACTGGAAAATAATGACGTTGTGTTGATTAAACGCCAAGGCACATAGCCTGAACGAAGATTTTGCAGCGTCCAGCCTAGTTCTATAATAGAGCGTAATTGAGACTGGCCATGTTGTAACATTAGCAAATCTCTGTCTATCACATCAAAGGCAGAGGATACAATATTGTCCAAAGAATATATTCTGGAAGACAGAGTCGTTAACCCATTGTCTACCACAGAAAGTGATTTCTCCAAATTAATACGATCAATTTCTCGTATTTTTTCAGCAGTTTCAATTTGCTTTACTTTCCAAGCCTCGTTGTAAGCAGCATAGATACTGGTCGCTATGAAACGCTTTTGACGCTGTTTGCGTGGTCCAAGAATGAAATCGCGCAAATCAGCACCATCTTTTAATAAAGACAAGTGTTGCTTAATTTCAGCCAGTGTGGATGTAGCTAGCCATTCTAGGCAGAGTTTCCCTACACTGTATGTTGTTATAATCCCTGGATGTTGTCTCTGGGAGTATCTAGGGTCTAATCTGGTCATTTTTAAACCCTGTGTTTTATTCAGGAATCTATCTTGACAGCTATTTGTGTCAGTAGGCCAGATTAACCACTTTTTCCAATCAGGATGTGTTCTGTTGAAATGTAAAATTTGTGACACGTCTAATTCAATATCTGTGGTTGTATTCTCAGCTATTGGCTTTGGTATAGACGGTGTTTTAAGTTCTTTGATCTTAGCTAGGCCAAGACAAGATGTTTGGTGTATAGTGTCATTTAAAAACAACATTTGTTCTGGTATCATGCAGGTTCTAAATAGTGCTTCTATGCCTTGCACCTGCCAATCTTTTGTACCCCAAATTGTTTTCGTTTCAATATTATTTTTCCAATAATCAAAACCAAATGTCATCATTTTGTCATAAAATGCTTCCGAATATATCAATTTAGAATTTGTCAGCATTGTTTTCATTCCTGTTTTATCTAACAGTTTATAATAAAACGTTTCTGCATCACTGGTGTTAAACCCTGAAAAATAGTTCAATTTCTCAAAAAATGCTTTAGAACTGCTTTTAGGTGGTGTAGAACAATGTTCCCATTGATTATACATAAAAACATTTCTAGGCTGTGCAGATTTATGCAAGTAATGATCCCCATAGTGGGTGTAACAGAACAACTGCTCATAACTAGATGAACCTTGTAAATAATCATGATCTGTGAATCTAGCTGACATTACTAAATCAGACATCATGTCATTAATACTGTTAAAGTCCCAATCATCAGAGAATGTACTTGGTGTCACAAAGTCACTTAAGGAAACCTTTAGTTGATGAGGATACTTCAGGATTTCGACCGGACCATATATCTCATAGTCTGTTTTCTCCCATACTACCCCACCAGGTATTGGAATTGCTGTGACATTTACTGTTGACAGTTCTCTTTTCTTCACGTGGGATGATCTGTGTGGTTTCAGGACTAGGTTGATGTTCTGACTTGCTGTGTCCATTGTAATATATTTTCCCTCAATGAATTTTCCCAAACACAGTACCATGATGAGCCAAAGCAGGAGGAAAAATACACCTAGACCGAACCAGAACTCTAGCCAAGGGGAAACAAGGTAGATTTCCTTCAGTTGATGAAAGAGTTCCGTTGCTTTTTCTTTAAAAGATTTTTTTGTTTCTGGCATTACTTCGGGGTCGTTTAAATCTTCAGAGAAGTTGTCGAAGTTGATGAAATAACCAGAGGCAGTTCTGTCAATTGATGGGATTGTTCTTTCAATCTGTCTCTCGGTAGCACTTTCTGATGCCACATCATTGTAGACTGGTGTTGTTTCTTGACGAACTGTTTCAATCTGTGTTTCAAGAGGCACGAGTTCCATGGCATTATTGCATAGTCCTTCATTGTGCACTGCAGGCTGATCGAATGTGATTAGTCTTTCAGTTTGAACCTCTTGGATTGTTGCAAGTTTGGGTATTCTGTTGTTTCTTGGGAGTCCACTGGGCCTACTGTTGATTATAGGCCACATGCTTGTGGTTTTACCAGATCGATAGACACGACTCTGTTCTCCTTTTTACCAGCAAGGGGCGGTAGCACAACTGATCTTGTTCCGGTGACTGCCAAGACAGGTACTGCTTTTCTGTAAGAAGGCCCAAATTCCTTCTTAACCGCGATCTTTTCTCTGACTAGATCCCCAATCTTTGGAATCCAGACAGGCCTTGCTGGGGCTGTTGCGGGTGGTGCCTCGTCAGTGGTACTTGGCTGTTGCTTTAACTTTATGTTGCTTAATGATTTTCTTGTTTCATTCAGTTCCTGTAAAACAGCCAAACGATCTTTTACATCAAACTGCGTTGTTTCTTCTTGTACCACTGACATCTGACTATCGAGGTCCTGAACGTTCATTCTAATTCCGAACAATAGTTCGTATGGGCTGAAACCTTTTAGAGAATTTCTTGGCATGTTGTTAAGACTAGTCTGGACACTTATTAAATGTTTGACCCACCCAGCGCCTGAACCTAATACCTTCGCTGTTATAGATTGCTTTATGTCACGGTTTTTTCTTTCTACCACACTATTCCCTTCGGGATGCGACGGACAAGAATACCGCAACCCAATTCCCATGCTGGCCATTGCCTCCTTATAGGCTCGAGAGCTGAAAGCAGGACCCTGGTCAGAATGGAACGTGGTAATTGCGTATGTGCCGATAAAAGACTCGCAAATCTTTTATAACAGTTCTAGGCGTCAGCCGAGTGCTGGAGGACTCATTTTTTAAAAAGTGCTTTTCGTCTTAACTAATTAATAGGACGCAGGTTGGGGTGCAGGCAGCGTTACGCTTTTTCTGACTGGTAGCCGGTAGCAAGGTTCGCTACTGCGATCCCTATTGCAGTTTTCACAGTTGTTTGCATATATTTGGTGTTCTACACTCATTCCCAGCCACCAGTATACTGATTGTAATTCAGTCAGAGAAACCTTAATGGTTTGGTGTCTCAGACCCAAACCCATATGTGCATCTGCTATTAAAAATATTCTCCTGTTCGTGTTTGGAATTACTCTATCCCCCACTCCAGGGATTCGAGCAAACGGAACGGAGTTTGCATCGATTATGTATGCATAATTGAGTGGATAGTTTACGGGTAGTGCTGCACAGTAGCCTTTTACGGTCGTTTTTACTGCCAGCATGGTTTCCCCGTCTATGTATTTATCTGTACGCTTTTTTGTGGCTACGGAAGCCGGGTTAGTTGCTTCCGCGGTGGCTGTATTAGCCAATGAATTCCCTGCAACGTGAACGCCATCACGTTGAAGACTCTGTGCGTGAATCACGTGAGTCTTTTGTAGTTCTTTGTGTAAAAGAGCTACCTCGTTCCAGAGCTTTTTATGCTTTATTGTGGCACCTGTGTCATCTTTGTAATTGTTTTCGATCCAACTCTGCAGTTTATTGTTGTAAGAGTTGACGCAAAAATGAGAATCGCACACTATAAGTGTGGGGAATTCGCGTTCTGCATTTTCGAGCGCCATCTTTAAACATCTGATTTCAGTTCTTTGAGCCGAACAGTACTTCACTGATTCAGTTTTGGTTATTTTCGGTTTGATTTTACCGCACAGCCAACGACATTTAATGATCGCACATGCTGCATCGTAGGATTTTCTCTCTACGTTGAAATGCTGTACAGAGCTATCTGTATAGATTATACAGGCATATAGTGGGAGAGGCAGAATTTCGATTGGCAGAGGATATTCTTCTTCATACTCTAAATCATTCAGTTCTTCGTATTGCGGGGCGAAATAGTATTTCACGTCTTCCGCTCCTAGAGAATCTATGCACTGTATCCATTTTGGATCCAGTATCACTGTAGGCAGGTTTACTGGGCTGAATAGCGCCTCGAAGACGGATTCCGCTGTGAGGATGTTAATCCTTTTGCCGTGTGCTAGTTCTCTTTCATTTGCTAATGCGATTTGCACTGCGTTCACAGTTCTTTCTGTGCGACTGAATGTTTTTTCTGCTTGTGTGTACAAGTGAGATTTTATTGAAATTGGTACCTTTTCTCCCTCATTAGAGGTTAGGTACGTGAATCCGCATCTTCCTGGGATGACTCGGATTACAAGATCGATCGTGTTGTCACGTGTATCTAATTTTGTTTTTGCTAACATGTCTGTTTGCAGTGATCTCAAAATTTCTGTGTGTTTTTGAGTCCAATTGATTTGTTTAAAATCAGGTTTAATTAGTTCGTAGAGAGGTTTAACCCTCTCCGCGTAATTTAGAATGTAAGTTATTCCGAAATTCAGAAAACCTAGAATGGATTGTAAATTCTTCAGCGTTTTTGGAGCTTGGAGTACAGCGCACTTCTCTAAGAAGTTGTCCGCTAGGCTTTTCCCTTCACTTGATAATTCGTACCCTAAAAATAGTAATGTCAGATGGGCAATTCGGGACTTTTTAAAGTTGAATTTGTAACCCTCTGCTGCGAACCCAAGTATAATGGTGTTCACTCTCTTCAAGTGAGTATCCAAGTCGTCGTCTGTGAGATAAATATCATCTACGTAAGATAATGCTTCATCATCATAGATTTGTAGTAACTCTGTTACCCTAGCTGAGAATAGTCCTGGGCTGTTCTTGAACCCCTGTGGGAGTCGACAGAATTTGTTCTGCGACCCAAATGCGGAGAAAGCGGTCAAATATCTGCTTTCTGGTGCAATGTTTTGACAAAAGAAACCGTTAGATATGTCTAATGTCGTTTTATATTTTTTCCTAACTATGTTATTCATTAGGGCTGCACTATGCGAGTTTTGTACTGCAAAAGTTTTGCAACATGTATTAAGATGTCTGTAGTCCAAAACTAGACGATATGAATTGTCTGGCTTGGAGACAGGAAACAAAGGATTGTTCATTTGAGAGGTGCATGTTTCAATCACCCCCTGGTATTCAAGTTGATCTAAGATCTCCCTGACCTGTTTTTTAGCTTCTTGCTTTATGGGAGACTGCCGTTGGGCAGTTGGTTCACTTTTTAGTTGGATTTTGTGAGGAGGTGAATCCTCATCCCATCCTACATGATTTTTATACAATGCAGGTGCCTGGGCTACTGCCCATTTCCTTGCATATGTGTATTTTTTATGAATCGGAATGTGATTCGAGAAGGCAGGCATAATTACTTCTTCGCCACGAGGGCACTCCCTGACAAACTCCGGGGGCCAATCTTTTTCAGCTAACAGAATATCATAGCCTTTTGAGAGCTTATCCCAAAATAGACCCTTAATTTTCCTAGTCTTATCACCCTCTATACGCAATGTTATTTCGTATATTTTATGGGGCTCGCTAAGTCTGGTGTCGGCAGTTTCAACCTGAATGTATTCATTCGTGTCCACTGTCTCCAGATGACTCATCAAGTTCTTGCTTGCTATACTGATTTCTGCTGCACTGTCCAACATTGTCAATGCCCACTCCCCGTTTTTCAACTGTGTCCTCAGTATTCTCGGCATGGTTGATTACTCTAATACTGGCTACCTTCTTTTTCTGAAATTTAGATTTCTTATTTTGAGCAGGTTCCTTGTCTTTGGACTTGGTGTGCTCTCCTGGGTCTGACCGTCCTCTTCTTTCCGAATTCTGTGGAAAAGATCGAGAGGGACGTGTATCAATACTTTGATATCTATCAGGTTTTTTTATATTATCCCTATTTCTAAGGTTATATCTTTTCTCAGAGGGCTCCCGTTGGGGAGACTGGCGTTCTCGAGTCGGAGTTCTTTCCCTCCGTCGAGGAGACCTTCCTCTGGACTGGAAAACTTTTTCCTTGGGAGTGGATTGTTTATTTCCATCCCAGCTCTTTTTAGGAGTGTTTAAATTATTTTTAATAAATAATTTTACTAACTCTCTATAAGCTTTAGTTAATTCTCCTATGTTAACTAAGAGATCTTCTTTTGACATTTTTGCAATGTCAGGATGTGGTGTGTAGCTGGCTAGAACCGGCCACGTGGCTCCTGGTCTACCTAGAGGACCGAGCCTAGTTATGTGATCATTGTGTTTTAGGGCGCCATTAAACCAGAGCAGGTGCTCTTGAAATTTAAGTGGAATTTCAATCTCCTCGAAAGGAGCGTACTCTTCCGGAGGTTTCTCTATTTTGTAATAGTGAAACTCTTGTGTTCTAGCGTTTGCCGCTGGAAAGTTTATCCATGAATAGAATACCTCTGTCTGCCGATACTCGTGAGCCTCTATCACGAAAATTACTGTACCACCTTGAGGTGTCAGTCCGTTTTCTATAAGTTTTAAAGTTATAGATTTTCTTAACTGGACCGGGATGATAATAGCACCCGGGTCTGTGTATTCGGGACCTTGCTGAGTCGCATCTACTGCGGCCCCAGTGGTGCCGTTGTTTTCTACTGACATTTTATAAATGCAGTTTTTGCAGAGTAGGTCTCCAAGGAGACAAAGATTAGGTGCACAATATTTTGGAACACTGTATCCTTCAACGTTGAATAAACCGGAGCTTTACATAGGAATCTCTTCCTATTAAGGTCGGGCGGATTTTAACCTTTCACCCACTCCAGACGTCTATTGGAGTTTTTACGGGAGAAAGGGGTCTGTGAAATATGCACGACTGAGTTACTCTACAAGTCTTGCGTTAGTTTATCGCCTTACCAAACGTTGGGCGCCATGTAGTGTAGTTCCTAGTTTCCCACTAGGCCCTGCGCATTGGAATAACATAAACAGTAGTATCGACGTGGAACTGCGGATATTCCAGGCCTCCACTGACTATGCTAAACTTAATTGGGTTGTGTTACCAACTAGCTCAGAGGTCACTGGAAACTTTCTTCTCTGCATAGGAAGTGATCAGCTTCCTTGGCACAGACAAGAAGGGATTCAGTTTTCCAACAACCGTGCAACATGACAACTTTGCTCCTCAGATCAAGAGTCAATCTCTAGGGTCGTGTGAAACAATAGACATAGATTTCACTCAGTCAGTCTAGTGCAGTTTACTTTCACGAGATGTAGAGAACAGAGAGACGGGCGTGTATCAATAAAGGGTTAACATTTATTGAACAGTCTTTCTTCTCGTACAAGAGAAATGTATTGCCACAATTGCAATAACTGTTATTATAAAAAGTACGTACAGTAAGATAAGTATTGCGAAATAGAACTGTAAAAGCATTGATATGGTTTCTTAGCCATACAATGGTTAAAAGTAATAAAACATATATACAGTCATATGTACATTAGGCTAACATACTCAACTGGTGCTTCTAACTAAGCCTACCCCAGTGTGCCTGACCTAAGCCTAACACGTGAAAAGGGGAGTAAGTAAGTAGCTTAAGTTAAGTTGGTTTTGCCAAGGTTTGTTTCAAGAATTCTCGTCTACGGGTTTAGTCAACACCATACCTCTGAATAGAATGATGGAGGATTGGTATCTCCTTCAGGGGTCTCTCTCGATATCCCAGTCACCCGCGAGGGTAAACCGGAAGCGCCGGGACTGGATTTCTCTGCACGAGAAAGGCAGCGGCTTCTCTTCAGCGCGTCGAGGAAGGAGGCGGGGACAGCGTCCGCGGGCAGCTGGAATCTGCTGGATGTCTTCGCAGAGGACGGCTGCTCGGCTCCTCAAGCGTACTGCACCATAGGTCGCGCTGTAGCGGCGATAATGGTAATCAGCAGCTTCACCACCACAGGATAGCAGGCTGCAGCGACAGAGTGCTAGTTTTTACCAACACAGGGTCATGCAGGCAGCCAGCATCAGCAACAGGCAACGAACTCACAGCTCGTATCTCTCTCATTGCTTAAGGCAACGTTGGTAATATTTATACCTGACAGGTGCCGGGTTTGACGCAAGTTTGCTGGACATAAGACGTCAATTAAAGATGTCACTAGGAAGTGACAGTTATCAGTTGCTCATTAGAGTTCCATTACTAATCAAAACATAGCAAGCGGGGATTTCCAGGTTTGCTAAGTTTTTATCTTGTTGAAGAACTCGGAGTGTTATCTAGGAATATCAGATAGTGACTGCTGCTCTGTCATTGCACTAATTGGTCGCAAAGGAAGTAGCAGAGAGTCATGCTGGAATGTGGCTCTGTTCGTGTGAGGCCAGAGATGACTTTTCAGAAAATCGCACTTGAACGGTTATGCCAATATAGGGAATAAATGGATTTATAGCCGAATAGGGGCATAAGGTCACAGTATCGATCAGGAACCTAGATAAGCACGCAACAGTACTGCAGGGTCCCAGGACATGCCGTTGAGGTCTGTGTTCCCATGGCACCACATGTGTGGAGGTCTGCATGCACTTGCCCTGTTTGTTGGATGTACATGTTTCACAGGCACCCCCGGTTCTTTGACACAAGGATGTCTGGTAGGGGTGGTTCTTGTGCAGGAAGTGTGCTACATGTTGGTCAGCAGTCAAGGAAGTTTGGGTTTTGTAAATTGCAGTACGTGAGTGTGGCACTTAGGTATACCTCTTTTCTCTCTCTTTCAGCTTTGGCCGAGGACACTGAACCACAAACGACAGGTCAGTGGTTGCAATGCATCCGGATCCGAGATCACACACATGCAGACTGAGACTGAAGAGAGCAGCCCCGGAGAGGGGGACAGGACTGTCCCTGAGGACTCACATGTGGAGACACCATCGTCCTCATCTTCAGACAGTGTTGGTGAGTCAGCACTGTTGGTAGACACAGGGAGTGGGCAATCTACACCTTCAGTTGGTACACAGCACACAGGGCCCACACTGCCACCAACTGCAACATGTACTGCTCGTGCTCGCCAGAGTAGGGAGAGCAGAGTGGCCTTCGGTGCAGGCACCGCTGCCCCTGCCCCTGTGACACAAAGTGCCCTTTGTGCTGAGGCGGTTGATCTGCTGCGACAGCTGTGTGTAGGGCAGACCAACATGATCAATGCATTCCTAGACCACGATAGGAAGTTGGAGCAGGTGGTAGCATTCATGGAGGGGATGCATGGCGATGTTGCTGGTCTCCACAGAACATTTCAGTCGTTATCCAACACAGTGTCTGCAGCCATTCAACAGTTGCATGGACAAGGTTCTACTTCAGTTCCCCCATCCACACCACTTGATGTCTCAGCGGAGAGTGACATTTCTGAGCAGGCCTCATTTTCGGGGTATTGCACTAGAAGCAGCCACAGGCAGCAAGGCAGGGCATGGAGGGCACAAACACCATCCCCTAGGACAGGAAAATGTTTCACAGACCACGACTTCAGCTACCCTGAAGTTGACACACAGGATCCTCAAGGGGTGTTGGGGGACAGGGATTCACATGTAACACAGGCATCCCCCTCAAAAGGTACTCCCAAGGCAAGGGCACCTCCCAAGGACAAGGACACTGCAAAGGAAAGGGCACCTCCCAAGGCCAGGGACACTCCCAAGGACAAGGACACTGCAAAGGAAAGGGCACCTCCCAAGGCCAGGGACACTCCCAAGGACACTGCAAAGGAAAGGGCACCTCCCAAGGCCAGGGACACTCCCAAGGACAAGGACACTACAAAGAAAAGGGTCACTACAATGGACAGGGACACCACAAAGGACAAGCCAACTCCCAGGGACAGGGCACCGCCCACGGATCAGGCACATTCCAGAGACAGGACACATCCTACGGGCAAGGCACCTCCCAGGGCCAAGGGTTCTCCCATGGACACGAGCTCCATCAAGGACAGGCATACATCACCCCTGCATGCCCTGATGCTGATGTTGGAGAAGGAACATAAAACACATGTGTCAGCGGTGGAGTCCCCTCATTCCTCTACTCTGATCCACACCCCGCAGAAGCAGAGGAAGGAGTACACTGTTGTTGCATCACCCATTACACATGATGCAGAGGGCAGAAGGCAGGGCCACAGCAAACGTCAAGCAGGGTCCAGCACGTCCCCAGAGAGCAGACCCACACCAGCACATGATCCACCTTTGATGGGTGATGTTTATGATGAGGCCACACCACTTACCAGTCCAGTCATGTCCAGGGTGCCCTTCCATATCCCAAAGAAAGGGAGACACACACCTGTGACACCTGCCCACCCCAATGTCGCTCAAGTACAGCTGTCCCCAGCTCCCAGAGCCACCCTGCCTCCTGGCCTATACAGCCCTGTGGCTCATCATTTCAGTGGTCCTAGTGGGTCAGCTGCAGTTCACTCTCCTGTGTCAGATAGTGGCACTGTGTCTGTTGTTTGCTGTCATGCCTCATGTAGTAGCACTGTGTCAGTTGTGCCCTCTCCTGTTTCAGGTACTGCCAATGTGTGTGTCCGCCACTCTCATGTCTCAGATGCTGGCATGGTATTTGTTGGTCACTGTGCACGGACATGTACTGGCAGTGTGTCTGGGTCTATGGCTCATGTGTCAGTCACTAGAGCTGTGGCTGTGTCTCACGCTCCTGTATCTGGTGCTGGCAGTGTGTCTGGGTCTATGGCTCATGTGTCAGTCACTACATCTGTGGCTGTCTCCCACACTCCTGTTTCTGGTGCTGGCAGTGTGTCTGGGTCTATGGCACATGTGCCAGTCACTAGAGCTGTGTCTCACACTCCTGTTTCTGGTGCTGGCAGTGTGTCTGGGTCTATGGCTCATGAGTCAGTCACTAGAGCTGTGGCTGTGGCTGTGTCTCACACTCCTGTTTCAGGTGCTGGCAGTGTGTCTGGGTCTATGGCTCATGTGTCAGTCACTAGAGCTATGGCTGTCTCTCCCAATCCGGTATAAGATCCTGCCACTGTGCCGGAGGCTACTAGGTCGAGCAGTCCACCAGATTCTGTGCTGTGAGGTGTAGTTCCCATCACTCACGTCATTGTACTTGGTGTGTAGATAGTCCATTGTAACCACCCTTGCATTATGAATGTCCATGGGACGGGGCGCTTGACACACGTCCTTGTGCTGCCTCTGATGTACCTGCTCTGTTATGAACACTGCCCTGTTGCTGTTAGGATGCTGCATTGTGCTCTTTCATGTGCTGCCTCAGATGTACCTGCTCTGTGCCTTGCCATGGACTGTTGATGCACTTAGCCCCTCCCATGTGCTGCCTCTGATGTACCTGCTCTGTTATGAACACTGCCCTGTTGCTGTTAGGATGCTGCATTGTTCCCTCTCATGTGCTGCCTCTAATGTACCTGCTCTGTGCAATGGACTGTTGATGCTCGTTGCCCCTCTCATGTGCTGCCTCAGATGTACCTGCTCTGTGCCTTGCCATGGACTGTTGGTGCTCTGTGGCCCTCTCATGTGCTGCCTCTGATGTACCTGCTCGGTGCCTTGCCATGGACTTGTGATGCTCTGTGGCCCTCTCGTGTGCTGCCTCTGATGTACCTGCTCTGTTCTGAACACTGCCCTGTTGCTGTTAGGATGCTGCATTGTGCCCTCTCATGTGCTGCCTCTGATGTACCCGCTCTGTGCCTTGCCATGGACTGTTGGTGCTCTGTGGCCCTCTCATGTGCTGCCTCTGATGTACCTGCTCTGTGCCTTGCCATGGACTGTTGATGCACTTAGCCCCTCTCATGTGCTGCCTCAGATGTACCTGCTCTGTGCCATGGACTGTTGATGCTCGTTGCCCCTCTCATGTGCTGCCTCAGATGTACCTGCTCTGTTCTTTGCCATGGACTGTTGATGCACTTAGCCCCTCTCATGTGCTACCTCTGATGAACTTGCTCTGTTATGAACACTGCCCTGTTGCTGTTAGGATGCTGCATTGTGCCCTCTCATGTGCTGCCTCTGATGTACCTGCTCTCTTATGAACACTGCCCTGTTGCTGTTAGGATGCTGCATTGTGCCCTCTCGTGTGCTGCCTCTGATGTACCTGCTGTGTTATGAACACTGCCCTGTTCCTGTTAGGATGCTGCATTATGCCCTCTCATGTCCTACCTCAGATGTACCTTTTCGGTTGTATCCAGTGCCCATGCTCCTGCCTACTCTAGGGGTAATTTACTAATATGTGCAATAAAACAATTTATTTGTGTGCAGTGGTTTCTGAGTGTCATTCCTGGTTGTCTCCGTGCATTGTTGATATACTGGTGCTATCGTTAATGCTGTTTCCCCAACATGCACCTCCCCCTCCCTACGTCACAGCCCCGGCAGGTACTCCCCTTCCGGCAGCGATTGGTGTGTTTGCGTACCTGCGTCGTCGGCGGCGGCGGTCCATGACTTGCTGGTGGTGGAGCACAAAGAAGATCAGAAATGTGTTCAGAGCTGGATCCATGACGGCGATCTGCCTGTGGTGGGTATCTGTCTGCAATGTTTTGCCTCTCCGCTGTGGTGAATCCGCCGTGTTCAGGCTGGTGTTTTTTCCGCTGCGATTTGCTGTGTCTTATCCGCTATCGTGATTACGTGGACAATCGGAGACGTCATTCATTATGGCGGTGTCTCTGGTTGGTTACGTCCGCCGCGGGGTCGGGTGTATTTACGCGGCGGTGCTTGTTCTTCCGTGGCATACGTAAATTTGACAGTGCTTCCCATCCTAATATGGCGGACGGACTGAAAAAAGGCATTTTCCGTCTACTTCATGCCGGCGGACGTCCTTCCGTCTGCCATCCTAATGATCCCCTATATGTGAATATTGGTTTATTTAAGACAAAATCCTTAAGTACAGGATCTGCATTCAAGTCATGTCAATGTTTTCGTAAGATGTTATAAAATAAATGGCTGGACTTATGAAAAGGGGTGACAATTGCTACTGTATCTCTCTTTCTGCATGATCTGCTATTACATCGCAATAGTGTGTGGCGCTGGGTGTATAAAATATGTTGTTATGCTTTGGAGATGACATCAATTGAATAGCCTTTAGCTATAAATCTTTTCTCCGCCTTCTCTATTTCGGCGAGGAATTTACCTTGCTCGCTACAATTGCACCTTATCATGGTCATTTTACCACATGGTATTGTGTATATTGGTGATTTTTGGTGTGAGCTTTGAGCATGGAGAATAGAGTTACATGCTGTAGGTTTTCTGAAAGGGGATGACAAGATTTTGGAGTCCTTTGCATACAGAATAAGCTTCAGATACGGAATTTGTGCTTGGCTGGGTTGATATGTGAATACTATATTGTGAGAGTTATTATTGAGCAACGCACAAAATTGCAACAAGAATTCCTAACTACCCGACCCTATCATTAGGACAAAGTCAATGTAGCGACTTCAATATATACCGTAGTTCATTTTCACAGGACATTTAGACCAGATGTAACATTTCTCCATCCACTCCATATGTGAATTCGCAAAAGATGGAGAACCTTTTTATCCCATTGCTACAACTTGACATTGACGTAACCAAGTTCCATTATGCAAAACACCCTTCGCTTCATTGGTATTCCTGAGGAAGCAGAACCTGTGCAGGTCGCAACTTTCCTGGAGACCTAGATTAGATCCTGGATGCCATGGAGCACCTCTCAGCATGGTACTTTGTGGAGCGGGCCCATCAGGCCCATCGGGTTCTCACGGCCAAACCACCACCAGAGGCCCGCACAGGCCGATCACTGCCCATGTGCTCAACCTTAAAGACACGGATGCTACCCCACAGGAGGCTCAC
Source organism: Lissotriton vulgaris (assembly GCF_964263255.1). Lineage (NCBI taxonomy): Eukaryota > Metazoa > Chordata > Amphibia > Caudata > Salamandridae > Lissotriton > Lissotriton vulgaris. Next base: position 894,482,115 of record NC_141691.1, on the reverse strand, counting down.
CCTTTACCTACCCTTTCCTGTCAAGGAAATAAGGTGATCATCTTTCCTGACTATACCAAGGAGGTGCAAACACAACGTCGTTCATATACTGCAGCCAAACAAAAGCTTCGGACCTCAACCTACCATACAGGCTCCTGTTCCCGGCCCACCTCGGAGTGGTTTTTAACAGCAAAAGCCACTTCTTTGCTACCCCTGGGGAGGCATGGACTACGGTGGCGGAAGAGCGGCCTCTCAACCAGGCGGGTGGCTGTTCCTTCCTGCCCCCTGCAACTGCACAAAGGCTTTTCAGCAGATGGGACTCCCAAACCTCAGAGTAGATGTACTCGCTCCTGCAGGGGATGCAATGCCAGGAGGGTGGATTCCTCATTGCCTGCTCTAAATGTGCAGAGTGCACCCAGATCTCCCTCTCTACCCTGGCGGCTGTAAGACCAGGAGTCTAGTTCGAGTGAGCCCTGTGGACGGTCTGACGCCCCACCCCTCGGTGGCCTAGAAGATACTGAACTCTCACAGACCCATGTGATCTGAGAGTGGGGTCACCTTGGTTACAAAGGAGGCCCGACACATGCCTTGCACTCGCAGACAGCCCCAGACTCCTGAACTAAACTATCATGATCCTGTAACATGGAGGGGTCCACCACTCCACTCCCAAATTCACTGTTTCTTTTTGGTTCTCATTTAAGGGCGATAGATGCTTCCAGGATTGAAGGATGGGGTGGGGATTTGGTTGGTGGGAATGTTGGAGAAACAGTTTCTTTGTTTTTGCATTTCTTCTTTTTGTTTTCAGCTGGTGACACACTGTTTTCATATTGCTCACCTACAGTCCGCATTGTCTGAAGCGGCCCCCACTGCTCTCCCCTAAGCCCGGCACCCAGAGGTCTCCCTGCCTCAGAAAAGTCAACCCACTCTCTTTGCCAGTCACAACTATGACCTCACCCTACCTTGATTTGAAGCCCCTTCAGATCCTTTTGTGAAATGTCAACAGGCTCATAAATCGTGTAAAACATACCGCAGTCCTAAAATACTCCCAGCAATTCCTCCCTAATGCCTTATTATTGCAGGAAACACATCTCCTGGGAAACCACTGTCTGTTCTTAATGCGTCTAGGGTATGATAGGGTTATTCCACACATGGTTCCCATGGGTCTCGTGTGGTGTAGCAATCCTCTAGCACTGCTCCTTTCCATTCACAGTAGCCAGGGACTAACCCTAGGCGTAGGATTACGCTACGCTCGGGCAGCATGCGTAGTTTGCACAACTACGCGCTACGTGAATTGCACAGTGCAAAAACGCGTATCGTAGCAGGCATTTTTTGCATGCTCGCAGTCCTTAACATCAAGTTGGCGACCTCGAGCAAGCAAAATAACATCCCAGCGAGACATTTTCCTCATTCGTGATCAGCAACATCAAGTTGCCGATCGCGTGCATGGAAAATAAACCTCCCAGCGAGATTCTCAAAGCGGGTAGGTCAGGTTTCTCATTGCGAGTGGTCACGTATGCTTGCGACCGCTCGCGATGAGAAACTACCAGTCCGCATTGAGAAAGCTGTCGCTCAAGTACAAATCTACTCGAGCGGCAGAAAATTGCTGCTTGCACTGTGCAAGATGCGGTTTACAATGATTGTGCAATCAGTGCAAACAGCATTTTCCCTACCGCACTACGCAGTTCGCGTAGCTGGCGAAGTGCATTTTGCGTAGCGCTACTACAGGAACAAGCCCAGGGTTACCAGGGACACAAAAGATCCTCAGGGGCACTTTGTGGCCCTACGGGTATGTAGCGCGCTTTACAAGTGTCACTGATTGATTGATTGACATTCAGTATTGTCTCGATCTATGAATTTTCAGCTACTCTCAAGCCCTTCCTCTGAGATCTCTCGGAATTGTTGTTGGCCCTTCCACAGGGAGTGACAGTGATTGGGGGGGCTTTAATGCTGTCTTGACTCCTGACTGTGATGCTACTGGGCTCCCTTCCCTTAATCATCACGCTGGCACTAAATGTCTCTCAAAATGGGCCTCCAGGTTCAGCCATTGTAATGTGTGGAGTATGTGGAAACCTCGCCTGCTTCAATACACCCATACCTCCGTGGCATACCATATTCACTCCTTCATTGATTTGATATTCATGCCCCTGACTGTCGCACAGTCACTATTATTTGAATCCTCGCTCAGGGAATCTCTGGCCATCACCCCTCCTTCTGGGAGGCTACACTGGGGCTCTCCACCCTATATGGTGGCTGAATACCTGCTTTCTCCAGGAGAAGGATTACAAACAGGCTTGGGAGCGGACCTTAAGCTTTATTTTCAATGCAATGATGGTACGGTCCAGTCTCCCGGGACCCTATGGGTAGCTGGTGAGGCCACCATCAGGGGTTTTGCTAAAGGCTATCTCAAAAAGAAATGCACGGCCCACGGCGATCGTCTCTACCGGCTAGAAGCTCATGGCATCTGTCTGTAACCCACCCTTGTCACAGAGACCCAAGGTAACTGACCCGGGAACTCAAGCTCCTGCGGGAAGAAATCCATCATATCTCCCTGTAAATGGCCAAGCAAATGTGGAGAGCTTCCACAGTTCGAGTCTATGGCTGGGGTGACAAGAATTCGAAACTCCTGCACTGGCTTGCCTCTCACCCCTTGGCAAATCAGTTAATCCCAGAGACTTTAGATGCCTAGGGCCATTCCCAATGCGCCCAGGGCCGCCATAGAGCAGACCTTTGCCGATTACTACTGGCGCCTTTACAAGGCGACCCCCCTCGCGAACCCAGAACCGAGTCCCCACTTTCTATGGGAGATACCGCTCCAGCAACTCTTAAAAGCAGGCACCCAACTACTTGATCAACCTATTTCACTGGATGAGATAGATGCTGCCATCTCTACCATGATGGCTGGGAAGACTCCGGGCACCACTGGGTACCCAACAGAGTACTGTAGGACATTCAAAAACACCCTATCTCCATGAATCCATGCCCTGTACTCAGAAGCAGTGAAGAAGGTTACCTTCCCAGCAGACATTGATGTGGCCACGATCGTGGTAATTCCTGAAACATCCGGCCACCATTATCCTCTTGCTCTGACTCCCATACGATCTCCCTCATTAACACTGAGGTCAAGATTTACGCCACAATCCTAGCAACTCGTCTTAAACTGGTACTCCATTCCCCGATTCACCCTGACCAATGTGGCTTTATGCTCTACTCCATTCCCTGATTCACCCTGACCAATGTGGCTTTATGCCCCGCCGTAGCACCAGACACTGCCTTCAACGCCTTCATGTTGCATTGTTCCACCGTCATCGTACTTGGCCTTGCTATTGATTAACTTTGGAAAGGCCTTTGACACAGCAGACTGTCAATTCTTGGAGGAGGTGCTATTGAGAGCAGCCTTCGGCCAGCATTCTGGGGACTCATACATGTGCTCTACTCTACCCCTTCTGCCCAAGTTTTAATAATTGTGTCCTTTCTGACATTTTCCCATTGGTTAAGGAACAAGACAAGGCTGCACCCTATCTCTTCTCCTCTTCGCCCTAACAATAGAACCCCTTTACCGATTCATCAGATGTGACGCACAGGTTTGAGGGTGGTAATGGAGTGATTCCCAAAATGACAGCATTGCCTTATATGCTCGGACAGTCCCCCGCTGCCTATGCATCCCCCAGTTTTTTGTTGACATGACTGGTCTCTGAATTAATCCTGTCAAATCCACCCTAGGAACTCTCCACATTTCCTGTGTTTGTGTGAAGTGGCAATTCGACATACCAATCGCCTTAGTTTTGCTATCTGGAGATCTGGGTGGTGCTTCACCCAGAGCTTACCTGGTCCCTTAATCTTACTGCACTGGTAAAGAAGAACAAAAAGGACCTCTGCAATGGCAGCCCCTCCCATTGACCCTAATGGGTAGGATATACAAGATGATGATACTCCCTTGGTTCTGATACATACTGCAGAATCTGTTGCTTTCCCTCCCGCACCATTGGTTCTATACCCTAGATAAACTGGCCACAGCATTTCTCTGGGGTAATTCACGACGCGTTTCGCCCTTGCTCACTGCCAATGAGCCCCTTACGATGGAGGATTGGGAATGCCCAAATTCTTCCTTAACTACCTAGTGGCTCACCTCCTGGTGATTAATGATTGGTTTTCCCGGGGATGGAGGGGCACAGTCTATTTGCTGGAACTTACATCTTTGGGGTTCCTTCAGATCCAGGCAATGCTCTATGTCTCTCCAATTCCCCGTACTATTTCTGTGATGACTCACACTGTCTTCCTGGCATGGCTCCCCGCTCCACCACACCCACTGGGATACTAAACTCATATTGCAAACACCTTGATGGAATGGCACCTGGCTGAAAGAGGTTGCTGCAATGGAGGGGTACAAGAAATTAAATTGAATCGGTATTATGCAGCTGGCGGATGTCTGGGCGGGTAACTACCTTTGCACCTTCTAGGACCTACAGGGCATCTATTCCCTTAACTCTACTCAATTTTATGAGTTTCTGCAACTCAGGCCTGCAATCACCTTGCACATTCCTACCAACACTACACTTCCTGAGTTCAGCCCGTTGGAAACCAAACTCCTCATGGGTCATCTGGGGAAATGAGCGGTGTCCCACATCTACTGCTCTCTTATCAATAACTCTTCAACCACACTGGATCATCTGTTAGTCCATTAGGAGAAATAGCTAGGCCCTTTTGAGGAAGAAGACTGTTGGGATGTCCTTATGGCCCCCCTCGAGTGATCACTATCTCATCCAAGTTGAGACTGATCCAAACTTACTTTCTTCACTGCGCCTAGCTCACCCTGGTCAGACTGCATCGAGCTGGGTTCCTCCCAACCCCCGATTGTCTGCGATGTGCAGAAGCTCCGGCTGACTTTTAACACATGAGTTGGTCCTGTCCCGTCTTTAATACATTTTAGTCAGCAATAGTGAGTGCGCTCACTGCGGTCCTGGGATAGTTGGTGCCATTCACTACACATGTCCTTACTTTGGGGGTCCTGGAGGGCTTGAGAGATTCTCGGGCAGATAGAGCTTTTCTGTGTATGGCCACCATGATGGCCAAGCAAGACATAGTGGCAAATTGGAAGGACCCTGCCCCTTCCTCACAGTGTTGCAATGGTGTACGGGGCTAGACTGGTGCACAATGGAGGAAAATCCCATATATAAGGCGAAAGGTTTTCCGGCCAAGTATGATCATATACGCGGTAAATGGCTGGATCTAGTGCACTAAAAGTGCGCCATTGTCTCTACTGTTTTCTGGCATGTTCTTTTCTCTGGCATGCTGTAGGGGAAGGGGGCTGCTCGCTGAACTTTGGGTGATTGATGTGGGCTATAATGTGTGCTGCTGTACTATGCATCATTTCTTTGCACCACCTTTTTGCTTATAAATATCTGACCTTCAGTATCTCGGCATCATACCTCGTTTCGTTTCTACTTTTGAGCATGTTTTCTTTGCACCACCTTCTCGTTTCACAAATATCTGACCTCTACTATCTCGAAGTCACATGGAGTTGCCTTTTCACACTCCTATGGCATGCTTCACTTAACTCTCCCACTTGTTGTTTTAATGGCCTCATTCCGTGATACAGTCCCCCCTGACCCGGGCTCTTCTCTTCTCTTTTTTCTCCAGCCTCTCCTTGATAAAGGGCGTGAAGCCCGAAATGCATTGGAGTGTCCTTTTGTTTGCATTCAATGATATGTCGATAATATCATATGAACAATTGAACTTTGCCTTATAAACAAGGGTACAATGCTGAATAAACCCTTTACAAATTAACTTTTTGAATCATTGCTATGAACATTCTGGAGTGCCTCTTCCGGGGGATGTAATCGCAACCTGTGTGCTTACACTTCCTCATCTACTATGCATCATTGTGTCATCGTTTTAAAACTCAATGAAGTTGATTAACAAAAAAATTATGGATTCCCTTCCTGCTGTTTTAAACACTATAGTCCGTTACATGATCGCGCTTAAATTGGACCGTGGTTGAGATGGAAATCAATACTGTCTTCCATTTAATTTGTCTGGCTTTTTTAAAAACAGTTTGTGAAGTCTGGGAGGCTGTACTCACCTCAGAGAGTGCACGTTCAGCACATAAACCGTAAGTAGGGAGACTGCGTTTTTGCTGTAAAGCTCTTAAAATATGTTAATTTATGTGGCTGCATTATACTTTACATAGTTAATATGAATTACCTGTTTGCCGTTCTCCCTTATCTTTACCGGGTACGTGTGGGAGACTAATATAGGCTTATCAAGGTCCCTCGTTGTAGTGAACAATTACGTTCCAACACAGTTGTACTAGCTATGCTTGGAAGACACACATGGGCTTATCTAAGGTCCCTTGCTGTAGCCAACAATTGCGTATTGACACAGTTGTAATGGCAGGTGCATGTTTACAACCATGTTTCTATTATCTTAGTGTTATACATGCAATTTTGGATACGTAATGGTTTTTTGCATTCCCCTAAGGTTGTGGACTTTACTTACTGGACCTTTGTGGACTTGCCTACTTCATTTACTTATATAGTATTCAGGTACTTTCCTCCTTGACATAGACTTTTCCATGTAATTCAATTGCTTATGACACCTGACTGGGAGCAAGGGTTTTTTATCCCTTATTTTCTGTCTTTTGTTTCTTACTTTTATCTTGGCTATGTTCCTTTCTCTGGTGGTCTTCAGCATGTTCTTATTCACCAGTGTTTCTCTTTCTTCACTTGTGATTTACTATATTTCAATTTATATGAAATCAAAAATGCATTAGTATAGCGCATGGCAACCCTGAGGCATCCCAGCGCTGGTAGATATATGGAGTCCGGACAGTTAAGGGAACAACCAGGTCTTTAACAATTTGCGAAAAGCCAGATGATTTGTTTCCTTTCGTAGGTGGGGTGGGGAGTTCCAAAGTTTGGCTGCATTATATGAGAATAGCCTACCCCCACTTTTGGCTTTTTTGATGCTGGGGATGGTGACAAAATTCATAGCCTATGAAGAAAGACGTCTGTTAGGCCGGTAGGGCTGAATGATGGTATGAAGAATGGCAGGACCCTTTCCCGCTAATGTCTTGTGGATGATGCATAGGGCCTTGACATTGATTCTCTCCAGGATTGGGAGCCAATGGAGGGATTTCAAAGCAGGTTTGTCTGAGTGATGTTTAGGAGTACCCAGGAGAAGTCTCGCTGCCCACTTTTGTATGGTCTGGAGTTTAGAAAGGGTTGCAGTAGGAGCACCCAAATAAAGGGCATTCCCGTAGTCCAGCCGAGACAAGATAAGGGCCTGGACCATGATATTTATTGCCTGGAATGGAAGAAGGGGCTGGACTTTTTGAATCATTTTCAAGAGGCCATAGCACGTGGCCGCCATCTTCCGTGCTTGTGTCTTAAAGGTGAGGTCTTGGTCCACCCAGACACTCAGACTTTTTAATTGGGTCTTTGGTGTAGGGGCAGGGCCGAGGGTGGTCGGCCATATTGTATTTAGATCAAGGGGGGTTGATTCCCCAAGATCATTATCTCGCTATTATCCCCGTTCAGTTTCAGGAAGGAATCATTCATCCAGTTGGTGATTTCTTCTAAGCACAGGCGAAGACTGGAGGGGAAACTTTCAGCTTCATTAAGCCCTACCACAAGTTGTGTGGCATCTGCATAGGTAACTACGTGTACGCCAAAAGGATAAACCACCTCTGCTAAGGAGCACATGTAAACGTTGAATAAGGTGGGGCTCAAAGATTACCCCTGCGGCACTCCGCAACAGAGGGGCATCATAGTAGAGGTCACCTCATTGTCAAAGACCTGAAAGGATCTGTTACTCAGAAAGGACTGTAGCCATTCTAGAGCAGTTTCAGTAACTCTCAGTTTTCTGAGTCTATGGACCAGGATACAATGGTTTATTGTGTTGAAGGCAGCACTGAGGTCCAAAAGAATGGCCACAGTCGTGCCTCCGGAGTCCACAATTTTTCTTGGCTCTTCCACAACTGATAGCAAGGCCATTTCAGTTCCCTGGTGAGGTCGAAAACTTGTCTGTGACAGGTGGAGGAGTTTGTGTGTCTCTAAGAAAGTAGACAATACAGACTTGATGTGTTTTTCTGTGATTTTGCTGATCCCTGGGAAAAGTGATATAGGGCGGTAGTTTCCCAGAATCGAAGGATCAAGGCTATTTTTTTTAAAAGTGCCTTTACCATTGCTTCCTTCCATAGGGGAGGGACCACTCCAGAAGAAAATGAGGCGTTAATCAACTCTAAGATAACCGGGGAAACAACTCCCGCCCCCTGCCTCAATATCTTTATGGGTACTGGATCTTTAGGCGACCCAATTTTTACCAGAGACAGAATGCTTTCCAGTACTGGACTATCCATCAACGGAATAGTTTCCAGGAGAGGTTAGTTACTATGAATATTAAAGTAGGGTGTACAGTCCGTAATGGGGGGAAATGAGGTGAAAATGTTTTCAGCGTGTGCCTGAGGTATCGGGGATAGCCGGACGAGAGTGTTTTGGCAATACGAAAGATCTCACGGGTGGAATTAGCAGCTGTTAAAATGTTATCTTCATAGTAGACTGCCTGGGCTAGTTTAATTTCAGCTTTATATAATTTGATTGCCTCTCTATATTTCAGTTTCCTGTCACTGGAGAAGTCTCTCCTCCAATCTCTCTCGAGCTTCTTACAAGTCTGTTTTAAGCCCTGAAGTTTTGTTGAGAACCATGCCTTTCTGTTACTTCCTGATTTAGTTTGAATCAGTTTTACAGGAAGAAGCAAGTTTAGAGATTCTTGGATCCAATTATTAAAATTTTTATTGGCAGTGACAGCATCCATGGTTGGCCCTGATCTAATTTCTTCTAGTACTGCGGTCCATTGTTCAATCGACAATTTGGGCCAGGACCTGAACTAGTGTAAGTAGCTTTCGTATGTGACATTATGGGTGATGGGGACCAGGTAAGTGGAATAAAAAAAGTATCTGACCACAGTAGAGGAGTAGGTTTCTCTCCCAAATTTGAGAAAATGGGGTCTAATAGATGCCCTCTTATGTTGGTAGGCCCGCTAACTTTTTGTTGGAGCTGATAGGCCTCAAAATCATTTGTGATTTTGGTTGCAGCCGTCTGCAAAGGGTCGTCAAAGTGGAGATAAAGGTCCCCCAGTAATGTGACATTAGCCGATGTACTAGCAAAATAACCTGCCAAATCGAACAAGGAGTTGCAAAAGTCAACTGAGGGACCAGGGGGCCGGTAAATTAAAATACCAGAGAAGGTGAGCACTGTAGAGAATCCTATGGAGAAGACAGCGTTCTCACAATCTGGTACTAGGCTACCTGTCATGCGACAGGTTAAATAGTTTCTATGGATAATAGTGAACCCGCCCCCTTTCCCTGTGGGCCAGTCAAGCCTCTGTATAGAATAATCAGGTGGGAGTGCCTGGACAAGGTCAGGGTTGGAGCTGGGGTTAGCCACGTTTCCATCAGAAACAAGACCTCTGGCCCTTCTTCTTCCAAGAGGATCGAGATTTCTGCCGTATGTTTGGTCAGTGACCTGCAATTTAGCAGGAACATTTTATATTTTTGGGGTTTGGTAGGGTTAGTTTGTGTATCTGTTGACAATTGAAAATAGCAGTGAGGAAATTCTGTAGGATCACTATCTGATGTAATGGAGTGTTTACATTTATTCATTAGTGGGCCTGCTAGGCTGAGTAGCTCCTTAGCCTCATAATGCATCCGTTGAGGAATGCAAGACAAAGGGGTTGTGGTCCCTGGCCCTGGCCAGACGCGGACGGGCGCAGACGGGCTTGCCTTTGGCACGCCAACGGCGCGATTCCCGTCTGGGATTCTGGTTAAGAGTATTCTGCCCCCGGAAGAGAGGAAGGTAGGGGCAGGAGCCATGTCCCTCCGCATCAGTCAGCTGAGAGCTGCGGCGGACCGGGTTCCGGCTTGAGCAAGTTACAAAATGAGGTAACGCCCACAAGTTTAAAAGCAAGTTTTAAAAAACAATGAAAGTTTCAGAAGTTAAAACAGTGCTGTAATCTGATGCTGGCGACTCTGCTTATACACGCTGCTGCTACTGCTGCACGTCAGTCTGGCTTCTGGTTAAGAGTACTCTGCCCCCAGAAGTGAGGGCGGTAAGGGGAGGAGCCATGTCCCTCCGCATAAATCAGCTGAGAGCTGGGGCAGACCGGGGACCGGCTTGTGCAAGTTGCAAAATGAGGTAACACCCACAAGTTTAAAAGCAAGTTTTAAAAAACAATTAAAGTTTCAAAAGTTAAAACGATGCCATAACCTGATGCTGGCAATTCAGCTTATACGCGCTGCTGCTGCTGTGCAGTGGTCTGGCTTATGTGAATGCAGGTCTTATTTTTCACTTCTTAGTGAGCCACACACTTAATTTTTTGTTGGAATTTGGTCTATTCATCATAGCTATGGTCTTCTTATGAGCGGCTTTCAACCAGAGACACATTGTCTCCCACAATATATTCACTCTAGCACAGAGACATGTAGAGGTTACTAGATGCACTATTTCCATTGAAAAAAGATATATATATATATATATATATGTGTTCATTGTTATCCACAGCCTTGAGAAAGTCGTTTAAGACAAAACACTTGTCGGCAGTCTTCTAAGGTGCAAACAAATTTGAACCATTAAATCATCTACCATAAAGGGACCTGCCTCCATTTTGCAGACCTTATAAAAGACTATGGAGTGCTCTGAGTGTTATTATATATTTGATATATGAGGACGTTTCTTCCCATGCATGTTGTACACCACCATGGTTGCATGGTGTCATTGGCCTATTGAGCACTATTGGCGTCAATTTGTTTGACTTATGTACTCTTTACCCAGTTAAGTGCAGAATACCTATATACCACTGCCACCAATCTTGTGTTCACAAGTGTATGCAGTACTCCAGATTGAAGGACAGGATTGTTCCCCCATGTAATCATCATGGGAAGGGACAGGAAACTGCCAGCTGTGGTTGTGAACATTACAGGCAACATGATTCTTGATTACAGCAAAGGACTGGCTGATGTGGTGCGTCCTGTGTCTCACCAGGTTTGCAAGGCTACAGTCCCATCTCAACAGGAGCAGTGCCATGACCTCGGTCCCAGCAACTGGGTAATGGTGAAGAAGCATGTGCACAAGTCGTGCTTGGAGCCTCAGTGGCGTCTGCATTACCAATTGATCTTAGTCATCACAACTGCTGTGAAATGCTGAAGTCTCCCTAACTGGGCACATGCTTCCCACACTCACAGAGTCTTGTGTACCCATGATGATATAAAAGCACCTGTTCATGATGTGCCGGTGGTTACAGTGAGCAGAGGGAGCAGGTTAGTCAAGCTCGTGGGCAGCAGCAATAAGGTGGGACAGCATTTGTTTGGCTGAGGGGGGTCTTAAAGAGTTGTCAGCTGAAATCAGAACAGAAGGGCCCGTCCTGTAGTGTAGACTTCACCAGATTCAGACCCTGGTAAAGGGTCTAGGGCAGTCGTAACACAAGTTGTACCTGGAGACCGAAGATCAAGGAGACAAAGTGGAAGGAGATGGAGTCTATCTGAAGTGCACGTACCACACACTATTCCAAAAGATATTGAAGAATTAGACTTAAGTGACTGTGATGAAGAAGGGCCAAAAGTAAAGAGATCCAAGTGAGCTGGAGTGCCTGATCGAAGGTAGTCTTCACCTGAATGGACTTACCTATCCGTCAATGACTGGGAGAGAGCATTTCTGCTATAACAATTTGCATCCAATTGGGCCTCCTTGAACTGAACTTTGTGGCTAAACTGACTTTTAAAATTGCATTGCCACTCAACAGATTGAGTCAATTTATTCTGGAAGTGATTGATCATTAGTGAGTTTGAACTGTGCATTTACTAGAGACAGAACTTAATAGATTTGCCCAAGCTACAAAGAATAGTACCAAGGCCCGAGTTAGTGAAGGATCATAAGGTTGTTCCTTAGAAGAACACAGAGTAAGGCTAAGGAAGTCTCAAGAAAATCTTTGTACATATTTTACAGCAAGAGACATTTGAACTTTGCTTTGCTGTTTGGGCAAATGGAAACTAACTTAAAGAGGTGTGCTGCATTCTTCTAGTTAAAGTATCTGTCACTAAGGAACTCATTGAGCCTAACACAAATCCTAAAAGATGTAGATGCTTATGTGTGGGATTATTTGTTGTTGTGACTTTAGTGTTAATTGCTTTACTTGTAATTTTGAGTTTACCCCATTCTCCACAGGTCGAAAAGCTTAGATTTACACATGACCCTCAAACATCACTTCCTACTGAAAATAGTTTACCTGCAACAGATCAGAAATAATTACATGCAGATGCTTCTAGAGGAGATTACTCATTGAATGTTTATTCTAAGCTGCTTTATTAATATGTTGACACTATGGCTGCTAGGGATTTCTACGCTTGTATGCAAAGAGCTGCATTGATTGTTGAGGGGAATATATACCACCACCTCACCTTGACATATGAGGCCATATTGCATGAGTGCCCAGGGGGCACAACGGGCATTTGCACCGACTTTGCGCATCCCCGGGGCACTTAGGTATTACGGAAGGGGCTGCAGATGCTTGTGCGTAACCTTCTGTAATACCGATAGCGGTGGCGCACATAAAGCGCCAGCGCTATCTGCAGGGGGCATTCTCTCATTTGCATGGGGGTGTGTCCCATGCAAATGAGGGAATCCCTTTGTCTCTGTGCCTGCGCCACATTACAGACGCAGGTGCAGAGGCAAAGAAGCCCTCAGGAGGCGCACTCATAGCGCTCCACTTAAAAGGTGGCTCACTATGAGTGCGCCTCCGGATGGCAGTGTGATTTAACTTAAAATGATATTGAATTTATGTAATGTGTGCATTAATATTTCACATATTGACTTAAATGTAGTTCTTAGCCATAATGACATGAGTATTTCAAAGGCTTACTGGATGCTACATGTAATGTGGAACCTAACGCATAAGAAACTTATGTTGATTTGTGTTTATATGTACACACGCATATTAAATGTACGCCATTGAGCTAAAGTTTAAGTTGTCATATATAAGCCTGTATTTCACCATGATGTATTAAGCAGATTTTATTTTCTGCTAACATGACAGTTCTTGCAGCTATTCATGTGCATTGTTAATTGAAGAATAGATACATTACTGTATTAGCGAAAGAGCCTGAGAAGACCTTGAAGAAAGGAACATGGGAAACTAGAGTGACGACTGAGAGGCCTATTGAGCAAACAAAACAAACTGATGTGTATGTGAGAAACCAATGTCATTTGCATGTCCAGTGTGAGATCTTTGTCCAATGTAGCCATCTGCAACCTGAAAACCGGACAGAACAATGAACGCCTGATGATAGGTACAAAGGGGGTTGTTACCTCATGGACTTTGTGTGTTGCAACTTAGTGCTCAAATAGTTGGAGTTTCATTGATGCGTCTTCCATTCTGGATGGATGCTTTTCAGATTCTCTCTTGGAGCCTTTCAGACCCATCTTTGAAGATCCCGAATGCCTAGAGCATTTTCCCTGAACCTTATGAGATTTAACCTCAATGCCTATCTGATCCCTTCCCAAGTGTGGCTTAGGCTAACACTTTTTCTCTGACCCACAGCAGACTCTTGACCAAGCTTCTGAAATGCTGACACCTTCTAAACAAACTTTTCATTGTTTGACTTTGATTTCCTTTATGTACTTTTGTTAGACTCTTTAGGTTAACTGAACCATCCTTTTAACTGGACTTTGTTTTCTGTGATTCTAGATTTACCAATACATAGACTAAAAATGTGAGATTTTTTTCTGAGCATCAACTACTTTTATAAATTGTCTGCATTGCATTGACAGAACTTCTTGTTTATTCAATTCTGGTACCCCTAAACTTCATCAAGAGGTTGAGTTTCCCAGCTGTTATGCTGCATCTTTATAGCATGGTGCTGCAAGTTGTGTATTTGAACTTAATTTTTAATTTGTAATAAATCTTCTCTACCCAAGCTACTGATTCTTGATCCTCATTGTGTAGCCAAATGGTTGCACTCTTAATTGAATTTGATTGATGTTCATGCAAACTCCCATCACCTCTCACTCGGATAGAAAGGTCTGTCAGAGGACTGATGGTAAGCAAGTGGTCCCAGAAAACGATGTATCAGATGCAATGACAAGGATGGTAAATGTAAAAACCACAGTTGATGGACAGAATGCAGAACAATGTCATACATTCACCCCAGTACAGAGATCTGGGCCTAAATCCATCATTTTTTTGCACTCCACACCACCCCAGTTCAGACATGGCCATATGCAAATCAGTCTGACCCTGTGCCTCATGGGAACAGTCCAGTCTGAACTGCCAAGCCATGCCTTCCCTGGACCGGAAACAAGCTTCCGAGGACCGGTTTCTGGCATTCCAGCCGTCTTCAGCCCGGCTTGCTTGAATCCAGTTGTGTGGAGAGCATGGGACTCACGTCTGAGCCTACCCATCCCACTCGGGGTGACAAATGCAACAAGCATTTGCAATGCAATAGGGCTCGCATTAGTAAATTTAGAGGTATTAGTATTGTAAATGACAAATTATTTATTTATGTTTTTGTTTTGAAAATAGCGAAATTACTAACGTAGTCATTTACAATGCCATTAGTGTTAACTTTTGCAAACGTGACACCTATAGCATTTGTAATGCAATATGTGTTGTATTTACATGACTTAGATGTATTAATATTAAAAATAACAATGGGTTGTATTTTTTTCAATATTTAATACTTAAATAAAAGTTATTGTAATTTATAATGGCAATAGCTTAAACTTTTGCAAATAACTTTTTGGAATATTATGTTTAGTGTATTTTATTGTGATGAAAATACAAGAACAGAAGTGAAATATTAACATTTTTTGTGACATTTGTAATAAAGTTTGAAACATTGAGAGAACATATTTGAATCAGTTGTTGTTGAATGGTTGCACAGATTGATGCTGTGGTGGCTCTAAATGATGTTGTGGCGGCGATGAGTGGTGCTGTAGCGTTCAGTGATGCTCTGGTAGCGCATTGTGATGTTGTGGTGCCCCTGAGTGATGCTGTGGTGATGCGATGGATAGTGAGGGCGATAGATAGATACAGGGAGGGCGAAAGATAGATAGAGGGAGGGTGAGAGATAGAAGCAGGGTGAGAGATAGAGGCAGGGCAAGAGGGATGGAGTGTGGGCGAGGGATGGAGTGTGGGCGAGGGATGGAGTGTGGTCGAGGGATGGAGTGTGGGCGAGGGATGGAGTGTGGGCCGGGGGAGGGATTGAGTGTGGGCTGGGGAAGGGATGGAGTGTGGGCCGGGGGGAGGGATGGAGTGTGGGGTGGGGGAGGGATGGAGCGGAAGGCAAGAAAAAACGAGTACAATCAGGGAATCAGAAGGCAAGAAAACGAGGGCAATCAGGTGAGCAGAAGGCAAGAAATATCAGTGGAGCAGTAGGCACGAAAATCGAGTACAATCAGAGGAGAAGAAGGCACAAACTAGTGAAACGTGCACTAACGGCTGGTGGTGTGTGCCTGGTGAAAGTGTGCACTGACGCTGGTGGTGTGTATGCCTGGTGGAAGCGTGCACTGACGGCTGGTGGTGTGTGTGCTTGGTGGAAGCATGCAATTATAACTGGTGGTGTGTATGTTGAGTGAATATGTGCACTGACGGCTGGAGGAGTGTGCCTGTTAAAACGTGCAATGACAGCTGGCATTGTGTGTCTGTCTGGTGAAAGCGTGCACTAAAGGCTAGTGGTGTGTGTGCCTGTTGGAATCGTTCACTGATGGCTGGTGGTGTCTATGCTTGGTGAAAGTGTACACTGACGGTTGGAGTAGTGTGTTGGTTAAAACATGCACCGACAGCTGCCGTTGAGTGTCTGCTTGGTGAAAGCGTGCACTGACGGCTGGTGGTGTGTGTGCCTGGTAAAAGTGTGCACTAATGGCTGGTGGTGTGTGTGCCTGGTGGAAGCGTGTACTGACGGCTGGTGGTGTATGCCTGGCGAAAGTGTGTACTGACGGCTGGTAATGTTTGTGCCAAAGAAAAAGTGTGAAACAAAAATAATGAGTGTAAAATAAAAGTGTAGAGTGTGAGACAAAGAGACCAAAGACGTGAGAGCAATTTTAATCTCCGTTCAAGATACATAATGGAAAGTTATATACCTTTTGCGCTAATGTGACCAAAAAAAACAGTGAAGCACAAACCTGGAAACACGCAGTAACCTCTTCGACAGGCAGAGGAAGTGTCAGCAAAGAGGTATAAACAATTGTTTTCTGCACTCTAAATAGCCACAAGTTTCTGTGCTTTTATTAATCTTTCAGGGAGTGCAAGTGTGGGACTCTAGCGCCTGTTTTTTTACAGCTCGAGTCGTAAATTGCTGGTATAAATCCAAAGATTCCGGTGGCTCATGTACTTGAAACTAGTTATTAAACACAAGACGAGAAGCTACTTGACACGCAAGGGCAGAAATGACAAAACCATCTTGTTCCCCAGCTGCCTGAGTGAAGGCAACCTAAGATGGCGGAAAACACAAGATGGAGTCTGGGTACAATCGAGAAACGACAAATTTCAGAACCTCAGGATGGTGAGCTTTTGATGGAAGAGCTTTGTGTCGCAGCCCTGTTCATTTTGGGCACTGCTTGTTCTAGTGAAGTGGATAATAAACAAACCAGTAGACTGTCAGGTTTGCGGGGCTTCTCATCCAACATATATCTGTAGCAGTTTATGTGCTTCTTAAAGATTTCAACCTCATGCAGAGTTTAATGCGTCCCTGCTTTGTCAATTTGAACAGTGTCTCAAACGTTGTTTAACAAAATCAAGAGTGGTTCTTAGCAATTAATTTCTGCTGTCAATAGTGTTCGCGAACCGGGGGAGCCACAACAGAAGACAAGCGTTGGCCGCGCGGCTAGACGGCAAAGGAATAATTTAAAAAACAAGCATGGGATGAATAAATGCAAGAAAAGATAACAAGCACACACGAGCAGAGGCAGGCCAACAACAAGCAACACTGATGGGGGTGGGGCACTGAGGAGATTAAGTGCTGGAGAAGCAGATGCGAGTCACGGCAAGTGAATAATTAGGGAAGCTTGTAGAAGGGAGGGAGGGACAGGCGAGAAGAGGGCAGGCAGGGGCTTGTGGTGAGATGGGGGTTTAACGTCTAGGCAGCCATCTCTGGATGCTTCAGAGTGGCTTCTTCATGGTATTGCCTCTGGGAAAAGAAGAGCTCCTGACAACCTTTTAAACATGGTCAGTGTCTCAGTTTGAGTCACTATTGCTTCCCTATGCACATTAGCAGCTTGTAGTGTCATCTAGTGCATGGTTGGTGCCATAAAACAATAGTAACCAACTTAAAACGTGACTGCACTGTTTCGTTCTTTCTTGAAATGCTACCCTCACTTGTTCTGATAAAAAAAAATTTGATGTATACTGTGCAGCCATATGTGCCTCAATAAATTTTCCTGACTAGGAGGGTAAAACAAAAAAACAAACAGTGGGTGGGTTATTGAGGTGCCACTGGAGAATGCGCACACGCTAATTAAACACAAATCTGTATAATAAATGCCACTCCGCTGTCTTCATGGGGTGCATGAAATTGGGAGACAGAGAAACAATGAGCCATTACATAATCCCCCTGCAATGTAGACGTCTATCACCGTTCACTGACACTGTCTTTGAATAAGGAACTCAGATACGGGTGATGCTATTGCATTTGTCTTCTCGCTTTATTGCAGAATGTGCTGCAGAAGCAAACAGGAGTTATATTAAAGTAAGACTTTTTTCTAGGAACGAAGACAAAAAAAACACTCTTCTGCTTCCGATAAGTGTACCCCATCAAGGTTATCGTTTGCACGCAATATGAAGAACTCGGCGCCTGCACGGCAGATTGGCATGACATGCGAACAGAGAGTCCGCTGAACTTTTGTTATAAAATATTTAGACTGAAGATAGCGCAGAGGTCTAAGCAGGGCCCTAAACATGCTATGCTCCAGGGGAGAGACAAAAAAAACAAGCATTACATGAGAAGCACATCTTCTACACAAAACATGCCACGTTTTCCATCATTTGTCACTCAGGCTATAAAAACGGAGTTCCTCACGAGCCAAGCTGACAGCTGCTGCATTATGTTTGTTGCAGGTCCCTTAATTTCACATGGTGCAATTTGCAAAGAAACTGATCCTGACAACCGAACATGCTTTCTCAGAAAGCCTGCTATTCTGCCATTGCATGGTTGAGTTTTATCCATTGTACTTAATCACACTTTTCTGCGCCCTGAAACCTATCTGGGTGGAATATGCAACTTATTCATTATAAGAAAAAACGAAATGAATAAATAAATACACAAGGTGGGCATACTGTGTGGGGAGGTGGGAGGGGGCTGAAAGAATTGGGCGAGCCCTAAAAAACAAGCTGCTGGGAGAGGAAAAGGGAGTGGGAGGGAGGAGTAGGCAACAGGCAGACGGCCAGAATGCGAGTCACGGCCTGACTCGCAAGTGAAGTGAATAATTAGGGGTGGAGTAACCAGAGCATGTGTGGATACAGATGTAATTAAGAGTGATAAGGGAGTAGGAGCGTGAAAGACGTGAGGGAAGCGAGTCACGGCCTGCGGCCGTGAAGTGTGAAGCAGTGGGTGTGGAGGCAGGAGCAAATGGGAGCCTTTGAAGAGCAGAAGCTCAGGCAAGCCTTGTGCACCTCCCAAAATCCGCTCCAAAATCCGCTTGGGGAGAGCCCTTGGCCAAAAGTAGTGGTTCAGCAGCAATAGGACTCTTTCCTATTCCATTCTTGCAGAATGGAAATAGGATGAGCCCTAAAAACCATAGTTGATGGACAGAAAGCAGAACAATGTCATACATTCACCCCAGTACAGAGATCTGGGCCTAAATCCATCGTTTTTTTGCACTCCACACCACCCCAGTTCAGACATGGCCATATGCAAATCAGTCTGACCCTGTGCCTCATGGGAACAGTCTAGCCCGAACTGCCAAGCCATGCCTTCCCTGGACGGAAACAAGCTTCCAAGGACCGGTTTCTGGAATTCCAGCCGTCTTCAGCCCGGCTTGCTTGAATCCAGTGGTGTGGAGAGCATGAGACTCACTTCTGAGCATACCCATGGATTTAGGCCCAGATCTCTGTACTGGGGTGAATGTATGACATTGTCAGCATTCTGTCCATTAACTGTGGTTTTTGCATATGACAAGGATGGTAGCCTGCAAGAGTCAGTGGGTCGCCATCCCTGTCACTATATTTTATACTGTAAGCCTTTTTGTAAAGCAGCAATCAATCAGTCAGGTGTTTGTTAAGTGCGTCTACTCACTCGTAAGCGTCTCAAGGCGCTGGGTGGGGGGGTCGCAAGTTCCAATCCATCTAGGAGGGGTCTGTCAAAGAGCCAGGTTTTGAGGTTTCTTGCGAAGATGGGGAGCAATGTTATCTGTCTGAGGTGGAGCGGAAGGTCGTTCCAGGCTCAGGCCACGCGTAAGGAGAAAGAGCGGCCACCCGATCTGGTTTTTCGGTGCGGGGGACTACGACGTAGGAGAGTTGGGCTGATTGTAGGGTCCTTTGGAGTGCGTGGAATTTGAGTCGCTTTTCAGGTATGCTGGTCCCTTGTCGTGGAGGGCCTAGTGAGTGGGGGTTAGCATCTTGAAAGTGACTCTAGCTGCGATGGGGAGCCAGTGGAGTGTGCGCAGCTGCTGGTAGATGTGGCAGTGTCTTGGCAGGTTGAGGAACAGTCTTGTGGCGGCACTTTGGATGTTCTGTAGCTTGTGGTGAGGTTTTTGGTTATTCCAACATAGAGTGCGCTGCCGTAGTCGAGCCTGCTGGTGACCAGGGCGTGAGTGACAGTCTTTCTGTGTTCGAGGGGGATCCATTTGAAGGTCTTACGTAGGAGGCGGAGGGTGTGTAAGCAGGAGGAGGAGACGGAGTTGATCTGGCGGTCCATTTGGAGCTCTGAGTCCAGGATGATTCCCAGGTTGCGTGCGTGGTCCATGGGGGTGAGCGGGCTTCCGAGGGCGGAGGGGCCACCAGGTGTCGTTCCAGGCATCGGGGTTTGGGCCCATGATTAGTACTTCTGTTTTTTTGGTGTTTCGTTGTAGGCAGCTGATTTTCATCCATTTGGAGAACGCTTCCATACCTTCTCAAAAGTTATGTCTGACGGTGTGGGGTTCATTGGATAGGGAGAGGATGAGTTGGGTGTCGTCTTGGTATGACTCAATGTTGAGTCCGTAGGTTCTGACGATTGGGGCGAGCGGAGCCATGTAGACGTTGAAGAGCGTAGGGCTGAAGGATGAAAGTGGACTGCTTAAAAAAAGTTTTCCACTTTGAATAACTTCAGTGAGAGTTGGCTGTGGTCCCCTGGACACCTTCCTTAACCAAAGTTCCCGGCCTGACTACCAAAGGGAAAGGGGCCCAGAGGGAACCGGATACCTCTTTGCAAATTAGTTACCACCTCAACAGGAGTAAATAACTGATCAAACGTTTGCGACTTATGGTTGCACGTCATGTATATGTAGATTACTAAATTGAAATTTGGAAGGGAGGCCCATTACACACCCCTTCCAAATTGTGATTTGGTCATCATTTCTAAAGCCATTTTTCAATTCTCAAAAACTTTTTCGAATAACAAAATGTTTTTTTTTTACATATACAAAAGGGTTTTTTGCAGTTGCCAACCCTGTGCTTTTTACCTAATCGGAGGGTTTGTGACCACAAAAACTCTCTGTACACCTGACCCTAAGTTATTTATTATTTTCATCATACACTTTCAATGAAATCCACTGGTGAATTGTATTTTTTCAAACTTTGAGATCCGGGAATTTTAAAATTCTATTCAGGCCCTCGCGTGATAACCTGAGGAGGTAATACTTACCAGGAGAAATTCCAGTACACCAAGTTTGGTTTTTGCCAATGTGGTATTGTCTCCTTACTCCAAGGTCCGCCAGAAAGGGGCATAAACTGGGCCACTGGAATTATGCAGCAAGGGAAGACCAAATTATGGCAAGAAAAGTCACATCATGCAGCAAAATGTGGAACATTTTGTGATAGTACTACTTTATTATATTGCCATTTTAACACAAAGTAACACTGACTGGTCAAAGATTACACCTAATTAGTTCTAGTTTGACAACCGAATACAGCCATAAACAACTGAAAGATGAACAGTCAACCTTTGTGACGGGCCTTCTGCTGCACAGGAACACATTTCCTCACGTTATTAGTAACTTTTGATCCATTTGAGCTACAAACTATTTATTTAGTTGTTAAAATCTGTAGAATATGCAGCAGATGAAGGATTTATGTGGCAAACGTGCAACTCTATTAATTATTCGTAAAACACAGCGGCCTCAGATTTGCATAACTACAGTGGCTCTGGTGAAAAAGCACTAACTAATACTGCATGTTTTCCTCACTTTCTGAGTTGTAGAATTCAAAATATTGCATTTCCCACACACAAATTTAAGCAGGTTTTACATGTGATTTAAAAATATATTGTTTGGGGGCGTGGCTTGGACAGCAATGAGCACGGGCGCCTGAGTACGTTACCTTCACCATCCTGGGGAAATAACGGCGATTTAGTAAGCGAAACAAACCAGCGCAACAGCCAAAACTGCAAGCACAGACGTATGAATGCCAAGCGCACAGACTGAGGTACCACAGCACAGCCATAGAAAATCGCCAAGCAAAGAAAACGGTCCTCGACGCAAGACCAGGACAGACGCGAAGAGGAGCAGAAATGGCGTTGCTCCGGTGCTAATCAAGGCAAGAGAAGATCTAGCCCCGAGAAAAGGAAGTAAAAAGGTCCGGAAACGGTGCACCCACATGAACTACCAAGCCAAATCAGTGCTAAGAATTTGGTAAAAAGAGAGCACTTAACCGCGAAAACCGCTAAAAAGGGCTGATTAATAATCGGGCAAAACAAAATTGAAGGTGAACACTGGTGGCGGCCATCTTGGCCAGCACACAACCACAGGACGCATTATAGTTCGCAAGAATGCGCAGAAGAAATACAAAGGCGCGCCTGCTACACCGGGGGCAACATCCTAAAGCACAGCACTGAGACCGGCGAGACCACGAACCTGAGAGTGTGAACAAGTAATACTTATCGAAAGGCAACCAGACAACGGGGCATATGAAACTGGAAGTGCACGCTGGAAGAGGCCATCTTTGCCAGCAGACACACACCAAGCATAAGATCAATCCTGGAAGCTCGCGCGCTGGTGGCAACAAGTCAACGGTGAATACGAAACCGCAGGTGCTCACTACTACCAACCATCGCAGGCAAGATCAAGGCAAACGACCCGCACGAACCTAGTAGTGCCCACATAATCAATCGCCCAGGCACACACGGTCCTACCAAGTGCGGTAAAGCAGACTAACAAGAACAGAAGGCCAACGCGAGCCGGCATGAAAGAAGGAGCAACTAACTGTCCGACCCAGGGCGCAGAGTAAGGAAAAGACGGAGACCACAGCAAAGACGACACGAGAAATACGAAACTGAAAGTGCACACTGGCAGCAGCCATCTTTGCCAGCACACACATACTTAACGCGGGAAGTTCAGCGAGCAAGGCAGAAGACAAAACGAGCGCGGCACAAAGAAGGGAAGCATCCAACAGGCCGACCCAGGGGGCGCAAAGTAAGAAAAAGACGGCGATTAAAGAAACAACACCACGGGCCGTACGAAACTGAAGGTGCACACAGTCAGCGGCCATCTTGGCGTTCATACGCAATTAACGCGACAGGCTCGGCGAACAAAGCAGAAGGCAAAACGAGCGCCTGGATCAAAAGGGGAAGCAGCTAACAGGCTGACCCAGGAGCGCAAAGTAAGAAAAAGACGGTGATTAAAGCAATAGCACCACAGGCCATACGAAACTGAAAGTGCACACTGGCAGCACCCATCTTTTCCAGCACATACGCACTTAACGCGACAGGCCCGACGAACAAAGCAGAAGGAAAAACGAGCGCCTGCATCAAAAGGGGAAGCAGCTAACAGGCCGACCCACGGGGCGCAAAGCAAGAAAAAGACGGCGATTAAAGCAACAGTAACACGGGGCATACGAAACTGAAGGTGTACACAGTCAGTGGCCATCTTGGCCAGTACATACGCAATTAACGTGACAGGCTCGGCGAACAAAACAGAAGGCAAAACAAGCGCCTGGATCAAAAGGGGAAGCAGCTAACAGGTTGACCCAGGAGCGCAAACTAAGAAAAAGAGGGCGATTAAAGCAACAGCAACAAAGGGCATACGAAACTGAAGGCGCACACTGGCAGCACCCATCTTGGCCAGCACACACTTACTTAACACTACAAGTCCGGCGAACAAGCAGAAGCCAAAACGAGCGCCTGCACAAGGGGGAAAGCGGCTAACAGGCCGCCCCAAGCGTGCGCATGTTAAGAAAAAGATGTCGATTTAAGCAACAACATCATGAGGCATACGAAACTGAAGGGGCACGCTGGCAGCAGTCACCCCGGCCAGCGCACACGTATTTAATCACGCCAAGCTAAGTGACCAGAGCAGAAGGCAAAACTAGGGCCACACAAGGAGGGCGAGCAGCTAGCAGGCCGACAGAGTGGAAGAAACCCAAAATACGTAGAGCAAAACAGCAAGGGTGCACGCAAAGAACAGAATACCTCAGACAGCACCATCAAGCGGAACTGGCGGGTGCTAAAACAAGGACAAGGGCATCCGTGATCCTAGCAGGTACAGGCTGGACTGCCAGCACACGACCAAAGCCACACCGGGTCCTAGAGGAGAGCACTCCAGCTCAGTCACACAACGCAAGGGTGACAGATTGGACAGCTACCTAGCCAGAAGGCACCTGAGCGAGATGTCTAGCCAAGAAGGGAAGGTAGCCAAAGAAATAAAGACATACAAAAACAATCCTGACTCGCCGTTGAAGCTCAAAACCGACACAACGCTGGACACAATCCTCAGGAAAGTCAATGAAAGCAACAAGGTTTCCAGATCCACCAAACAAACTATCGACAACATGCAACTAGAGCTGGCAGCCATTAGAGCAGACCAACACAACACAAACATCAGGATGGACACGGCGGAAGTGAGAATCAGCGAGATCGAAGATGCAAATACGAAATCCAGTAGAGCCCTACAATCAATCTCCAAAGCCACCTACAACCTACAGAAACAGCTGGCCGAACAAGACGACCGAACAAGAAGAGGCAACATAAGACTCCTTGGCGTACCAGAGGGAGAAGAGGACAAACCTGGATCCTGCGCAGCCCTCCTAGAGGAGCTCATCCCGCTTATCACAGGCCTCAGGTTTGACAAACACTTCGAACTTGACAAGGCCTATCGAGTTCCAGCGATGAAACTCCAAAGCGGACGTGGCCCCCACCCGATTATCTGCAGACCCCTTAGATCGCAACAGACCGAGGCAATATTTGCAGTGGCCAGGAAGAACCAAACAATAAAGTGGAAAGAAACCAAAATAATGATCACCCAAGATTTCTCGCGCCAAACTGTCCAAATAAGGAAAGGCTTCCTGGCTCTGCGAGACAAAATGAGGAAAGAGAATATCACCTTCAGCTTTGCAGGCCCGGCAAGGCTGAGAATCGTGGACAAAGGGCACCCACTGGTCTTCGACAACCCGGGAGAACTGAAAAGACACTTACGCGATCCCCCAGTGGAGGACATAGAGTCGCAACGCACAGAGACGGCAAAGAGAAGAGCGTCATCTGACAACACAAGTGCAAGAGACCAGGCCTGCAGAGGACAATAATCCAGGCACACAAAAAAATAGACTAGGACACGTTTCAACGCTTCTACCTCAACTAACATTTTACCTCACAGCATAGCCTGTATCTAGACAAGGCACACACAAAGAAGACGCTCCTGCCCCCCTGGGTGGACTCTGTCACCGCATCCGCGAACTGACACTACCTCAACCACCCTGGGCCATGTGGGAGGTCCACATGGTATTGACTCACATACGGACCAATTGTATATCCTTTTCTGGTATTCCTGGTTTAACGCACAGCGCTAATATCGCAGACAACTGTAACCCTTGGGGAGGAGGAGTGGGGGCAAAGAACTTTGCTGTTGCACGCCCATCTATCAAAATGCGGGGGGAGGGAGGGGAGGTTGGGGGGCAGGGGGGTAGACCAGTACGGACTATTTATTCCTTTTTTTCTTTCTCTACTTCTTTCACTCTCAACGGACACACACACACACAGCCACCACGAAGCGCAGACAGTCCAGTCGGGGCACGCAGGGAGGTACCAGGAGGGGGGCGGATAGGCGAAAACGCATAGGAGCCATCCATAATGCACCAAGCATGGGCGATAATACACACCAACGATGACAACGCACAACGACCCCCAACTACTATCTGACCTGAAAATAACCTCACTTAACGTCAAAGGGCTCAACCACCCGATAAAAAGTAGAAAGATAATGAACTACCTAACCAAACTTAAAAGCGATGTATAAGTCCTGCAGGAAACAAAACTTTCTGAAGAGGACGCACAGCGCCTAAAAGCGAGCTGGGTTGGACTAACCCTGGGCTCACTAGCCATACACAAAAATAGAGGAGTAGTAACGATAATAAATAAGAAAGCCAGACTGACCTTACTCGAACACCAGGCGGACGAAGATGCATGCCTGCTATTCACTAGCCTGAAGCGGGGGGAAGAAACGATACACATCGCCAACATCTACGGCCCCAACACAGAGGACGAGCCCTTCTGGGGAGCAGTGGGAGACAAACTCGGCAATCTCCCCCAAGAGGAACTACTGATAGTAGCAGGAGACCTTAACCTGGTACTAGACCAAACTCTAGACAGACACCCACAAAGGACCAGTCACCAAACACAGCCACAACACAAACGTAAGAACCTATGCGAGAAAAACCACCTCAGCGATCCATGGAGACTCCAGAACCCAGACGCCAGAGACCACACATTTTACTCTCACCCCCACAACTCGTACAGTAGGATTGACTACATCTTAATATCAGCCACTCACACCCACCTCATAGAACACACAGAGATTGCACAAAGAACAGTGTCCGACCACTCCCTCATTAGCCTAAAACTTAGCGGTCGCCACAACAACACAACTAGCTGTAGATGGAGATTCAATAGCGATGTCATTAAGGACCCGACCAATGCAGCAGCAATAGAGGAAGCCATCAAAGAATATCCAGAAATTAACGACAAGCCAAACATAGACAAGGGAACACTCTGGGATGCTTTGAAGGCCACAATAAGGGGGGAAATTATAAGCATAAAGGCCAAAATGAACAGGGACAGGAACAAAACAATAGCAGAACTAGAGAAACAAATCAAAGACATGGAGATGCACCACAGCGTCAATCTAGTGGACAGAAACACACTAACTATTCTGACAAGGAAAAAAATACGAACTAAACAAGATACTAAGCGAGAGAGCGGGTACATGGATCAACAGGTACAAAGCCATAAATCTCTGTTCAGCAAATAAAGCAGGGAAGGCCATGGCATCCTACCTTAAAAGCAAGCAAAGACAACACGCCATAGCAGCCATGACCGACACAAACAAGAAATCGCAAACATCCAACAAAGAGATTCTCAGAGTTTTCAAAGAATTCTATGAGGCATTATACAAAGAGGACAAAGACCTCAACCCCGATGGGGGAGCAACCCTCCTAAGCAAACTCTGCCTACCCAGACTAACAGAGGCACAATGCGCATCACTAGAATCTGAAATAACAGGGGCAGAAATAGATCTAGCAGTTGCGGCCCTACAAGACAACAAGGTACCAGGTCCGGACGGATACACAGCCAAATTCTACAAACACTTCCTCCCCATATTAGAAACACACTGAAAGAGGTTTTCGCACACTGCATCAGAGCAGGAAAGAAGACAAACTCAATGGCAGAGGCCAACATCATAGTCATCCCCAAAGAAGGCAAAGACACGCAATTTCCGCAGAACTACAGACCCATCTCGCTAATTAGCGTAGACTGCAAAATATACGCAAAAATACTAGCGGGTCAACTCAACGCGCAACTCCCAAACCTCATACACAAAACGCAAGTGGGCTACCTTAAAAACAGACTATCCCAAGACAATACAAGACTCCTCTGCCATATAATTAACTGTACCTCCTCCAACACCAAACCAGCGGTGATGATCGCGCTAGACGCAGAAAAGGCATTTGACAGAGTTTCATGGCCCTTCCTGGACCAGTGTATGCAGAAGTTCGGCCTAGGCGAGAAGTATAGGTCAATGGTCATGGCTCTGTACAAGGCGCCCAAAGCCCGAGTCGTAGTAAATGGTGGCACATCAGAGGCCCTATTTCTGGAAAGAGGAACCAGACAAGGTTGCCCACTATCCCCGGCCCAGTTCCTACTGACCCTAGAACCCCTACTGACCATGATCAGGAACAATACCGAGATCAAGGGGGTGGAGGTCAACGGGAACACGGTCAAACTAGCAGCTTATGCTGATGACATACTCATTGTGATAGAGGACCCCAAACCCTCAATAGATGCACTAATGCACACCATTGAAGTTTATGCCAATGTAGCAGGGTACAAGCTTAACTGAAGCAAGTCCGAATGCAAGCCTCTCAACGTTCACACCACCAGGGAGGTGTTAGGAAACTCTGGTCTACTCTGGCAGAAGAAGGCACTGAAATACCTAGGTATCTACTTTGACAGGGACCTCAGGTCAACACTGGAGCACAACGAAAAATCAATACTAAACAAAATAAAAGACAGACTTGACACGTGGTCCCCCAACTACGTCAGTTGGTGGGGCAGAGTTGAAACCATTAAAATGATGCTAACTCCAATGGTCAACTACCTGCTGAGTATGCTGCCACTGATAGTCACGGAAGAATTCCACAAAAAACTGAACATAATGATAAACTCGTTCCTCTGGAGGGGTAAAAAAGCAAGGATCAGTCTCCAGAAACTCAGGCTCAGCAAGGACCTAGGGGGGCTTAACGTCACAAACTTTAAGACTTTCCAAACAGCCTGCCTGGCCAGACAAGGCATATACTGGCTCACGCAAGAACAGGGTTACACATCTGCCTGGCTGGAGCTAGAGAAAGCTCTGACGGGAGGCATAAACCCGGCGGCCCTCCTCACGGCTAACAAACATCCGGCAGGCACCAACACAATCCTCAAAAACACCAAAAAGGCCCTCCTGCAAGTAGACAAAAGAATGGAGAAAAGCATTAAAAACACAAAAGATGAATCCATTTGGTTCAACACAAAAATTAAATACAAGAACAGCGTACTTAATATAACCCCCTGGCTCCAATGAGGTATTTACACCCCATCCCAACTTGAGGAACGTGGGTCCCCTGCCACCTTCTCCAATCTACAAAAGGCGCATTACCTCCCAGACATAGAACTATATAGCTTCCTCAAAATCAAAGCGGCCATCACCAGAGCAAAACTAAGCAAAGAGGTGCCAACAATACACCACTATGTGTCAAATGTCAACAAACTTGAACACCAAACATCACACCTCTACAAACTACTTAGGGCAAAAACAACAAATTTAAACAGGAAAGTCATGGATCGCTGGGAGACACTAAACGAGGGGCGACTTAGCGAGAAAGAAAAGGCCCTCCTCTGGGCCTCGGCTAGCAAGCACAAAGTCACCTCTACACTAGCGCAAACAAAATTCTGGCTCCTACACAGGGCGCACTGGAACCCGGCACGCCTAGCAGCGGTCGGCCTATCTGACAACGACTTATGCTGGAATTGTCAGAAACAGAGAGGGTACCTAGAACACATGATAGTCCATTGCCCTAAAGTTAAAAATTTCTGGGGGAAAGTAACAGACTTCATCCACAATGTAACTGGGTACACTCCAAAAATAGATCTCCTCAGCATAGTGTACGCATTCACGGCACCGCAGATCCAATCTGCCAATGACAGGAGCCTCATTGACCTGCTCCTCACGGCGGCAACGAAGACAATCCTGTCTAACTGGAAAGATACAGGGAGGGCCACTTTCAAAGTATGGTTCCACTGGGTCACCTTCCTAAGGGAAGCTGACAACATAACGAAAAACCAAACACCACAAGTTGGACGCAGTAATGAGATGTGGCTCTCCCTGGACAAATACCTTGCCTCACAAAAACCGCTGTGAATGCACCTCTCGTCCCTACATAGCCCCCCTCCACCCCCCCGCCCCGTGGCGCAACCAGTCTGCAAAGTATCGCTGGCCATACAACCTCTATTCATCGCACCTGTGTCCGTCCTTTTCTCTCTCTCCCTCTCATCTCACTCCTATTTACCCCTACACACTATCTCTTCCGACCGAAGGAGGCAGTGCATGGGACCGGTATGTAAAGACAAGGACTCAAGCAGCCTATGTATTACCAGCTCACATTCGCCATAACAAGCCCGTATGCATTATTACCGATACGTATGTTTACACTTACCAATGTTGCCTTTGATTTCGGATTATAAGCCCCTAATTGGCTTTAAAGAAACAATGTACCATTTGTAAAAAAAATTGGACATCTTGCTTCTGCATGCAAATCTAAGTTTAAAACGATGTATCTTGAAACAGATAATTTAAATGAGGTGGGTATTGTTATGCACAGTGAATCCATTAAGAAGATATTATTATTATCCATTGATATGGTTGATTCTCTTCAAGACTCCAACAGTGGTGATCCTGTATGTGATATGAAAATTGGAGAAATTCCTGTCAAAGTAACAGTTGAGTCGGGTTCTCCTGTCACTATCCTATCTGATATATTTTTCTTTAAAGAATGGAAAAATGTTGATTTAATACCCCAAAACATTCGCACAGTAGCCTTTAATGGACAGGAGATTGTCATGATGGGTTATTTTAACGACAGTGTTACCTTTGAAGATAGGGTCATTGAATCTAAAATATACATAGCTAACAAGGGTTATAATATCCTTGGTTGGAAGGATCAAGGGAAGTTTGGCATGGTATTATGACCTGGCACTGATAATCCTATTTCTCTTGATCGTTCCAAAAATGTGAGTGCTGTGATCTCAGATGGTTTGTCCTTAGAAGCTGTGATTAATAAATATCGTGATGTCTTCTCTGATACTTTAGGCTCAGTCAAAGGCTTTGAACATAAAATAATTTTTAAACCGGATGCCTTGCCTACTATTCACAAAGTTAGACATGTTCCTCTCTGTATTAGAGATAAGTTGAGAGAACATCTTGATCAATTATGCAATGGTGGAGTTATTTAGCAAATTGATTCTTCACTCTGGATTTCTCCCATTGTAGTCGCTCTTAAAAAGAATTGTGATGAGCTCAGACTGTGTATTCATCTCAGATCATTAAATAAGAATATTCAAATTGATTGTTTTCCTTTACCCCGCATCCAGGACATGTTAGCTCAGTTAAAGGGATCGAAGATTTTTCCCACCATAGATTTAAGAGCCGCATACCACCAAATTGAATTGCATGAAGACTCCAGAGACTTGACTGCATTTAATATGCCATTTGGTGCTTTCAGATTTCTGAGGTTGCCGTTTGGCCTAGCCTCTGCGGCTTCTGTTTTTCAGAAGTTAATGTTCCAATTGTTTGGAGATGTTAAAGACGTCTTGGCTTATCAGGATGACATTTTGATTTCTACCAATTCAGTACAGGAACATCTTACCAAACTAGATCAGGTTTTAGGCATATTACACAAATATGGTATGACGGTTAAGAAGCAAAAATGTAAATTTCTACTAGATCAGGTTGAATACTTAGGTCATGTCATTTCTCAAAGAGGTATTAGTCCCAAACAGGATTTGTTAAAGGCTATTCGGGAATGTGCTAGACCTACTAATAAAGATCAATTGAGGTCTTTCTTGGGGTTGAGCGAATTCTATTCAAGGGTGAACAAACTTCGGCTTTTGAGAAACTCAAAAATGTGATAATTACTGCTCCAGCTCTCAAACCCTTTAATCAAAATGAATCTTCGTATATTACGGTTGATGCTAGTAATTGTGGATTAGGTGCTGTACTCAGTCAGATGGTTGATGGAAACGAAAATATAATTGCATTTGCTTCACGTCAACTCTCTTCTTCTGAAACGAACTATAGCACTATAGAAAAAGAAGCCCTAGCTTGTGTGTGGGGTGTCAAGCATTTTTCCACCTATGTTTGGGGTAAAGAATTTACTTTGATTTCGGATCATAAGCCCCTAATTTTTATGTGGAATGATAAAGGGACAAGAAATGCTAGTCCCAGGCTGGTTCGCTTGTTTTCTAAACTTTAGGATTTTAATTTTGTTATTAGGCACATACCAGGAGGTAAAATTTTAAAGCAGATTTTTTATCCAGGTGTCCCTTACAGGAATCGGCACTTGATTCTGTGTTGGATGATAAAGAAGTTGTAATCAGTCTGGTTGAAGGTTTAAACTTTATGGAGAATGTTATTTCTCTGTCTGATTGGGTGGAAGCTTCAGCAGAAGACCCTTCTCATGAAATTCTTAGACGATTCATATCTGTGGGATGGCCAAGGGAGAATTAACTTGATAAAAATGTGCTTCCTTTTTCTAAAATAAAGGATGAATTGAGTCTTGAAGGCAATTTCATTTTAAGAGGTTCTCTACTCATTCCTCCAAACTCAGTCAGAGATAGAATTATTGCACTAGCTCATAAAGGTCATGGGGGAATCACTAGCACAAAGAAAAAATTGAGACTACACTACTGGTGGCCTAGTATGGACATTAGTGTAGAAACTTTATTAAACAATTATGTTGAATGTTCTCATGCTGAGAAATCTCTTCGCACATACAATTCTCCATTATCCCCAGTTGACTTTCCAAAGAATCCTTGGGAGAAGTTAGGAATTGACTTTTTGGGTCCTGTGGGTGGCTTGAATCAAGGTTTCAGATTTATTTTGACCATTGTTGATTATCATTCCAAATGGGTGTCTTTCAAATTCATGAAGGATCCTAATACTGAAAATGTGGTCACATTTTTTAAGAAACTGTTCAGATCAGAAGGGGTTCCTGTTTATCTGGTTTCAGATAATGGTGTACAATTTGTTTCGTATGTTATGAGAGATTTTTGGGTACTCTTGGTATAAAACATTTAACTACAGCCCTTTACAGCCCACAGGGAAATGGTTTAGTAGAAAGAGTAAACCGTGTAGCAAAGGATTCTGTCCAGTTGGCTATTTCTTCTGGTCTGTCAGTACAAGAAGTTGTTAGTGACAGAATTTGGTCATACAATAATACTCCACACTCTACAACTGGAGTTACCCCTTTTGCCATGTTGAGAGGGAGAGAGTCATTTAACGAACTTTCCCCAGAATGGGTTGTGAGTAAAACTCATTTTGACAGAAGTGTACCTAATTTGGAGTTAGTTAAAATGAATGTGAAGAATTCTCAAATTAAGTCTAAGGCTAGATATGGTGTGAATAAACATGTCAAAAATCAAGAATTCATGGTGGGTGACAAAGTTAGAATTAAAAGACCTTTTAAAGTTAGAGGGTCTAAATTCTATCCTGATCCAACGATTGTTAAAGTAGGTAAACATTCTGTCATGGTTCAAGGTGGAAAATGGTGAAGCTACAGAAATGTTGCTAGAGTGGACAAGTCTGTGGAAATGAACTCTAAGAAGCATTCTATTCAGTCCTTTCATTGTCCATCCAATTTTAAGTCAGGTTCATCTTCTAATGTAAGCGATTTATCTGTGTATAATGCTTTTTACCAATGTTCTCTTGATGGTGGGCATACTCATGATGTTGGGCATAAAGCTTCACATGTTCTTGTATCAATTTCTGATGTGCACACTGGTGATGATTCTGTATCAGTTTCGGATACACAATTGGCGAACAATGTCATTTCTTCTCCAGGTGTATGCAGTTCTTTTGTTAGGTCTAGCACTAGGTTGAAGGTTACACCTAAATATTTGGAGGAATATGTCACTTAAAATTTTTAGATAGTGTAAGGTGAGGAGGTGTGTTATATCCTATGGTTATTTATTATTTTTGTTTATTCTTTATTTTGTTTTATTATTCATGTATTCATGTATCTTTAACTATGCTGTATTGTGAATGCATCTTTCAATAGATAGAGCTTAGCAGTTTAGAATGTTGGGCTTGTACTAGCCAGTATGAGCTGTAGCTGATTGAAGAAACACTCTGCCTGGATCTCAGTGATGTACTTGCTTTAAGAATAAAACGTATTCTCTTTTTCAATATCTCCTCAACTCTTCATTGGATGAAACAGACCGGTATGTAAAGACAAGGACTCAAACAGCTAATGTATAACCAGCTCACATTCGCCATAACAAGCCCGTATGCATTATTACCGATACGTATGTTTACACTCACCAATGTTGCCTTCGATCGGCTTACTCTGTACTGTTTTGTAAAAACTTCTTCTAATAAAAATCTTTTGAAATAAAAAAAATAGTGTCCTTATTTGTGGAGCAGTTCACGGATTGAACTGTGTGTTGGAAATATATTTATATATATATATTGTTTGATGAAATAGTAAATTACAAATCTCCATTTGTAATTTAAAACATAGATATCGTTGTATTTCTGCGTGTTATTGCTTGATATAACCTCTTTTGAGAGGGACCTTTGTTCCTGTAAAAAAATGAGCTTCCCAAGAGGCACGGTTAATAGTGCGCTACGACTTGAGTTGGGTCTAATAAGTATTAAAGTAAAATATTATCAAAGATTATTGAACCATTGGTTTAGCAGTACAAATGCAGCCGAGGGCTCCCTGAAGTTCACCACCTACAGTCCAGAAATATAATCCATGGGTGGAGAACCTCAATATAACCCTGAAGATATTTGATTCAGTGAACCTAATGAAAGTAGAAGTACTATCCGTGCGTCTGTGAAAAAATAGCTCAGTTAAAGAAAAGGCCAGTAAAAAAAGACCTAGAGGATTGTGGAAATCATCTTGCATATGTAATGGCTGTAGATTTCAGGGGTAATCTACACCTGTATTTGAAAGACATCTCAGCAAGATCTATCAGATGATGATGTTAAAGATAGAAACACGGGCCGGGGAAGGCGAAGCAGGACCCGATAGGGGCCTGTGTCGAACGCCTCCGGGAGTGGAACCCCCCCAGAAAGCCCACGAAAAAGGGGGGTGCACTGGATTGGTCGCCCCCAAACTAGCTGCTAGCCACCCAATTGGAGTAAAGGGGGGGAAAGATGCTGGGGGGGTTCAAAACGGGACGTAGGTCCCCACTTTGAACACAGGAACCCCCCTCTCATTGGACCTGGGTTTTTTCGCTGAACAAATCAAGGCGGTGGGGCAATGGGCATCAAAAGCGTTCAAACGATACATACACCCCACGGTTTACTGAGTTTTGATTTTTTACGCACCCACTATTTAGGTCCAGTGGAGAGTCGCGAGAAAGTGTGGATTGTGGGGCGCTCGTATGTAACCTGAGCACACAGCAAGAATTCAGAGGGATCTGGCTATGTAACATGGAGGTGGCCTGGCTGGGACAATCTGGTATGAGATGGGACCAGCTGCTTCCTGTGGTGCGAAGGGAGCATCATCAGGGCGATGGGCTGGACGCGTGGTGGTTCAAATGGGGGGTAATGACCTAGCGACAATAGACAGGAGAGGCCTCCTCGAGAAAATGGTCACTGACCTGACATCACTAGCCAGGTTAATCTGCCCGGCAGAGGTAGTATGGTCAGAACCATCGGGCAGGGCATAGACGGGGGCCATAAACCAGGACACAGTTGAACATTCAAGACAAAACCGAACATTAGCATGGCTAAGATATGCAGGCCCAACAGCTGGGGTTTCATAAGACACTGTCCGATTAATCTGAGGTCCCTGGGCTACCATCTGGAGGATGGGGTCCACCCAACCGGGGTAGGCATTGATATGTTCATACTCAACCTAGTGAGAGTTCAGGAGCAACTAGGTTTCTCTTGAGCAAGGGCAAGGGAGGCGGCAAAGGGGGGAGCTGCCTTCGGTTGTTGAACCATCTGCAGGACGGCGGAAGAAACCCAGAAAAAGATACAAAGAGGAAAGTACCATAGGTAGAAGAGCTGCTCACACAGTTTCCTTGGGATGCCTCACAGCAGGTACGCAGAGTGAGTAAATGACAGCACACAGCCACAGACAGAGTAGATGAGATGCTCACACAGAGTCCTTGGGATGCCACAGGGCAGGGGCATTGAGGAGCAGGCGAGTGGCCAGCAAGGGTCCAGGGCAAGCGGAACGGCACTTCCAGCCCGGGCTAGTCATAACAGACAACTAATAAATCGGTAGCAAGGGAAGCCTGGAACCACAAACACTGAGGCCTTGCTTAAGGGGGCACCTCGAGCAAAGATAGTGCTGTCATAACAGCAAGCATGGAAAATAATGCATGACGTAAACGTAAAATGAATGTTTATGAATGACCAACCAATAAGTTGCGAGATGCATAATCCATATTTAAATAAACTGTGGCCTTTCTATGCACCCTACCATGTCATCACTGGAATGATTTATGGGGGAAAGGGAGGCAACTGGTCAGAGTGCCAAGAGGAAGGGGGGATATCGCCCCTTGGGAGGGGATGAAACACGGGCCGGGGGAGGCGAAGCCGGAGCCGATAGGGGCCTGTGTCAAACACCTACCAGGGGAGGGAACCCCCCCATAAGCCCATGAAAAGGGTGGGGCACCGGATTGGTCACCCCCAAACTAGCCGCTAGCCGCCAAATCAGAGTAGATGGGGGCAAGCAGCTGGGGGGTTCATAAAGGGACGTAGGTCCCTACTTTGAACACAGGAACCCTGTCTCATCGAATCCCACCCATGCCAAAAAAGAAGCAAGATCTATTAGATGATGGATGTTAAAGATGAGACTTGGTCAGGTCTCGGCATTTATAAGGTGGAGAATGAAAAATATATTCAACTAGCAGCCCGCCCCCACCTTGTCCGGGAGCAATCAGGCTTCAGGGCCCCCGCCCGCCCCAGCTCCCGCCCGCCCCGACATTGTCCGTGGGTCCCCCGGAGTAGCAGTCCATCCCGACTTTGGCTTCAGGGCCCCCGCCCGCCCCGACATTTTCCGTGGGTCCCCCGGAGCCTTACCTCATCCGCCGCACCTTCCCGCGCTCCTGAGTTCACCGGTCCGCCGCTCCTTGCCGCTCCTCCCCGTCTGTCCGCCGCTCCTCTCCGCTCCTCCCAGCCTGTCCACCGCTCCTCACCGATCCTCCCTGCCTGTCCGCCTCTCCTCCCAGCGCTCATGTCCACTGCTCCTCCTCGCGCTCCTGGACGCCGCTCCTCCCCGCGCTGCTGATGTCAGCACGCACGTCGCAGCCGGCGCTACTTCCATGGGACTACTTTTTTTTTCTCGTACATTTTTTGAATAATTTATATTTTTTAAATTTATATAGCCTATGTCCATCTGCACACCCTGACAATTTCAGCGATGTATCGGGTGTGTGGATTGGCGCTGTGGTTCCCGAGTTTACCCGCCTCAAAGGTTCAAAGTTCTTCCTTTATAATAGTAGTATAGAGTATAGAGTATAGATGAAAAGGAAAGTTATGAGGCAAACCTCTGTCTCTTTTGTAAAACTAGTTCTGTAACACAGCTGCATTTCTCTGTATTTTGTGCGTATTTTCCACATGAAAGAAAGAGACTGTTACTCCCTATTTTTAGAGATTTACAGATCCATAGAGTTTATGAATTCATGTCATTATTGATGCAATGAAAGAATGTGAAACTATGCTACAGCCTCTGGAGATTTTTGGAAATTGGTAATGGAAAAAAATTAAATCTTTGATTAAGGAAATTTGCAACATTCATTTTGAAATAGTGGGATGAGTGAGGCGCATGGGTTCTATCTATTTTAATCCTCTACCAAGTCGAACCAAGAAACTGTATAAGTTTGCACAAATATAATATATTGAAAGGCGAATGCCTTATTGCTGGAATATTCACTAACTAATTTCTGTAGATTGAGCTGTTGTCCATAGTTCCACTTATAAGGTTCTCTGTGAGGAAAACTTCAGGCTGTAACAGTTGGTAGCCTATAAGAGTGTTTTTATTTCCGTAGTTTTGGTTCATAAATAATATTGTCTTTTGATATTGTTCAGTTTTTATATGTACTAGGGCTAATTTAGACTTTTTTGTCAGTACTTTAATGCCTTTTTATGGGTCACTTACAATGAATACTGGTTGTTTAAAACCCCTTCTCCAAATGAGTAAATGTTTTTGTAGAACCAATTACTGTTCACAAGCTTTTAGTGGAATTGAATGATGATTATATGAAATGTGGTTTTTATGTACTAGCAGAATGATAGTGTGTTTGTATGTGAGGCTTTTAATGTTTGTTTTGCCTAGCAGGCATACTGTCAAACACAAATAAATAATAAGTGGGGAGCTCAAATGTATTTTAACCACTGACAAAAACAGAATCTGAGTATGTAGATGCCTTATCAGGACTAGAGTTATGAATGACTAACTTTATGCAGTTACAGTTAAATAATTTTCAAAAGTTGAGCTCTGAGTAAGTCTATGATGAGAGAGAGCACCTCTCTGGGTGTGTCTATGTATTAAGAGGATAGACATCTGGGTTGGTCATGGTACTTTAAGAAGTAGAGTTTTGGCTGATTCTATCATGAAAAGTGCTACACAAACAAATAATGGACGGAATGCTGAATAAATCATACATTCACCCCCAGTCAAGTGATCTGGCCTAAACCCATCGTTCTTTTGCTCAACATGCCACCCCTGTTTAGACCCAGCCATATGCAAATCAGTCTGTCACCCTCAGTGGGATGGGTATGCCCAGATGTTTTCCTGTGCTCTCCATGCTCTCTCAAGCTAGCGCGGCTGATATGGGGTGATACCCCAAAACCGGTCCTCTGATGCTTGTTTCCGGTCCAGGGAGAACCTGGCCTGGTATATCGGGTGGACTGTTCCCTTGGGGAACAGGGTCAAGACTGATTTGTATATGGCTGTGTTTTAAAATGGAATGGCATAGGGAGCAAAAAAACAATGGATTTAGGCCCAGATCTCTGTTATGGGGTGAATGTTTGACATTGTTCAACATTTTGTCCATCAATTGTTCTTTTTTGCATTTGTCACCCCACGTGGGACCGGTATGCCCAGACATTGGTCCTGTGCTCCCCATGCCACTGGAGTCAAGCTACTCTGGCTGATCAGGGGTGATACCCCGAAACCGGTCGTAGGATGCTTGTTTCCAGTCCAAGGAAGACCTACCCTAGCAGTTGGGGCTAGCCTGTTTTCATGGGGAGCAGTGTTAAGACTGATTAGCATATGACTGGGGTTAAACTGGAATGGGGAGCAAAAAAACATGGATTCAGGCCCAGATCTCTGCATTGGGGTTAATGTTTGGCATTGTTCAACATTCTATCCATCAATTATTCTTTTTGATTCCATCATGAAAAGCAGAACTCTGAAAGACTCAAAATTAATTTTGTGTATTGTCAGAATTTCTATACTTCCATTTTCAAAATGATCTGGGCCGACAGAGGTTGTCATCTTTCTTAGGTCAATAAAATAAATTCCATTGCATTTTGGGACAATAACAACATGTATAGCACTGTGCAACAGCTATCAATTTAATAGCGCACACATCAAAATACAGGTTACTTGTAAGAAATAATAGTGCTCATTTGTGTTAAATACAACAAATACGGTTCGTCATGGGTGTTAATAATATTACTTAATTTGACGGTACTTATATAACCATTTTAAAAAATGACGCTTAAGTGGCCTCTACCTGGATTTAAATATGTGGCTACGTGGTACAAAATCATACAGACGTCAGCTACGGGCGCATTAACCTACTGAGATAAGTTAGTGTGATTAGGACGTCCGAGAAGATCGCAGTAGAATTCTTTTATTCAGAGAGATTACACATGATTTATCTTTATTAATGCTGCAAAAAAAAATCGTTTTTAAAGCTGTATAAAAATAATGTTTTTACATACTGTGTTTTATTTCTGTTTGATTTTTATTAATCAACAAATACATCGTTTACTTACTTACTTACATGATTTATCCTCTCAACCTGTGATTTGCTAGTTCAACACTGACGCAGCGTGAGGCACACTAACCCACTAAACTTGATTAGTGTTTGCTAGTTCGGCCGGTGAGCTGCTGTCTCGCCCCCTCTCGGATTCCCGGTGCTGCCGGACGAACAGGCCTGCTGCTGCTGTAAGTGCTTCCCTCAGCGCGTCCGTCGGGAACCCCCTTGCGCAGGCGTCCCCCCTCCTCCCCTTGCAGTCACAGTCAGGGCAGGGAGGAGGGGAGGGAGGGGAGACCCGGTGACGTCACTGGCCCGGACTGTGCAATAGAAAGTGAGGGGGACGTGCAAACAAACATAATAGGACACCCCCGACACGGCGCTATCTGTCTCACCCCGTCCCTGCCCCCGGGGAGGCCCCCAGCCTGCCCGCCGCCCCCCCTCCACGGCTGCGGAGAGAGGGTCCGGGGCCTGCTATGTGCGAGAGGCAGGAGGCAGCCTCCACCCCCAGCCGGTGACAAGCACAGGGCCCCAGACCGGCCTCTGGCAGCAGGAGCTCCCGTAAGCATGAGCGGACGCTCCCTCTCACCCCAGGCCGGGGCGCCCCCGGCCCCTAGACTTTCCCCAGACACACACAGAGGAGGCGCGGCACCGGCAGTAAGTAACACTCCAACGCAGCAAGGGAGGGGGCACTACCAGCGGGGAGTGTGTGTGGACCGCCCCAGCATATGGCGGGAGGGAGTCACCAGAGAAAGCGAGGCCCGCGGGCTGCTCCTGGGCGCCGAACACACCCCCTGGCCGCCTCGTGTCAGTGGAGGGCTGGGTTCCCACAGTACAGGCAGGGGGGCGCCCATTTGAGGGTAACTATGGGATGTGGCAGGTCTGTGTGGTGGGAGATAGTCTGCTGTGTGTTCATACACTTCACCAGGACAGTTACACAAACCCTGGACAGGGTTCTCATAATTCACTCAGGATAGTTACACCGGAGGGGGTGAGAAGACTATCTCCTACTTGTAACTGCTATTTTAAGAAGTGGGTTCAGCCCTCTTGTTTGCACTGTCTTTCTTTGGATCCAGCGTCCCATGTTCAGGTTCAGCCTGTAAAGAGAAGAGGCACCTGTAGACAACAGTAGCAGCGATTTGACATGCCCCTCAAAAAGAGGCCATGCCCATCCCTTCCTCGCCCACCCATGTGTGATCTCTGCTGCTTGTTCTAATCAGACTCCTTTGCTGATTTGACTGTGCTAGAGAGAGTCTTCCAGAATGACTATAAAGCCATTGGACGTGTTGGTGCGCCTGTTCTGAGGGACTGGGGTAGTTTCTCGTTGACTTTCCAAGCGCCTCGCATTATAGAAAGCTCGCTGCACATAAAATGTCTAACTTGCACAGTCCTTGTACCGCAGGTACCAGTGCACAACCCTCACAATTAGCAAGCACCTAAAGCCCTTCTATCCACGCGGCTGTGCCCAGTCCACCCTTGAGGCGCCCTCGGCCTCTGCTCGCTGTCTCTCCGGCAGTGCTTTGTGCTCAGCACCGCCTTGCAGAGGGGGGTTTCCCAGGCTCCTCCCTCCGGATTCATTCATGTTTTTTTCCCTTTCCCTCTGCAACGCTTTTCTGCTCCTGTCACTTAAACAGATTCCGTCTCCACCCTCCAGTTCTAAACCGGGCAGTCTCCTCCCATCGCTGGCATTTTCACATTCTTCTCGAGTCTTGCTGTGCAGCCCCCCCCCTTTTTTTGCGTGGATAATTTGTTTTCTCACCCCTCCTACAATCTCACCCCCAGCGGTATTTGTTTTTCTGGGTACTGGCCATTAATGCGCGTTTGCTTGCATACACCACAATAACGTGGGGCAGCCAGTGTAACACACCACGAAACGTTCCAAATAAACATGCACCGAACAAGTGACTGAAATCCCCTTGGGTTGCTGTTGCGGTTTCAGACCACCCCTCGACTGTCAATGAGCTTTTCTTTTCTATTTTGGGGTGAGCGGCTGTTTATCGTTCATTTCCACTGATTATACCCGGGTGGGGGGAGAGAGTAGGGGGTGTACCCATGGCACGCATATCATGATTTAATGCCCTCTTTTTCTGCGGCTCTTTCTATTGTTTTTTTGTGCCACCGCCGTTGCAATAGGAGGAACAGGGATCCAGCTAGAACGAGGCAGGCACGTTTGTGGGATGTGGCACATCGCGTGTGATTCATAAAATCATGAATGGTCCAACCTGCGAGATATGCAGTGTGTGTGTGCGCGGAGGGCGAGGGAGGGGGCGATGATGCTGGTTTGTTTTGCACTGCTCTGGAGGTGCGTGGGTGTGTTGCACGTCTGTTCCCCCTTTGCCCCAATTCCTCGGACGGTATGGGTGTTAATGCCAGGGACTGCTTGCCTCAGAAGAATAGATCTCTGAACACATGTGGGCTACAGATATGTGACCGCGTTTTCTCTGTGTGCTTTATTTCACCCTCCCCCCGCCGATTCACCTGCTGGATTAGTTGATGCACTTGGTGGCTTCATGGAGGCTCCGCACGTCCAGGGTTGGTCTCCATTTTTGAGGCGAGAGAAGCAGCTTTGACAGGCGTGAGGGGGGACCATGCCTCGGACAAAACAGATACACCCCAAAAACCTCAGAGGTAAGAGGTCTTCGTTTGTTTTTGGGAAGGGGTGCTGCTGCATTGCATGTAACTGACTCAGCTGTGGTTTGGAATCGGGGAGGGCATTCTACCCACCGCTGACAGTCAATGTGAG
This sequence comes from Lissotriton vulgaris, assembly GCF_964263255.1. Classification (NCBI taxonomy): domain Eukaryota; kingdom Metazoa; phylum Chordata; class Amphibia; order Caudata; family Salamandridae; genus Lissotriton; species Lissotriton vulgaris. Next base: position 894,440,527 of record NC_141691.1, on the reverse strand, counting down.
ATTTCCCGCCACCAAATGTGATAAATGCATGCAGTCACAGGGTGATGCCCTGGTACATGGTCGCATGATGATGTGATTGTCTGTGAAACATGGAGGCTGTGCTTCGCCTTTCAGTGGTGCGGCAGGTGGGCTGGCGTTGCATGAAAACATTGCCTGTCTGAGGGTTGGCTCTGATGAGCCTTTGTATCTTGCAATAACACTGCGGCGCCTTGTTTGCCCAAGTCCTCGAGCACTGCAGACACACCGCCTTCATTTAGTAGCTCCACGAAGTCCTTTATTGTCCAGGGGGCAGTTTGGCGCGAGGTCGAGAGTTCAAGGGCGCGAGGTGCGAGTTCCTCGAATAGCTGGCAGGTTATTGGATTTTCAGCAGTTACTTGTGTGACGAACAGTTAGTTGTTCACCCTGTCACCTTAGCAAGTAAATAACGAACACGTAAAGCTGTGCGAAGACGAGGCTCATTTGACCCCCAAAATGACATACCATCACCTAAACGACTTGTTCACTGCATCGCGTTGCAACCGAACTACGTACTGTTTCTCACATGTCAAAGCGACACAAATGTGAATGACTCTGTCTCTTTTGCAAGAAAGGTGACATTTTATTGGAATGCAATTAGCCCCCAGTATTGACATACATATTCACTTTCTGACCACTTTGTTTGAAATAATTGTAGTCTTGCATCGATTTTGATTATTGGAAGGCGTTTTTCATTCAAAATTTCATTGTTATACATCATGTAATTTTGGGAAAATATACACAAACATTGGACAGAGAGCAACAGGTTTTGCCCAGGAATGCTCGCGCAGGATGAACCACCCCAAGAGTAAAGTTTCTTTGTATTTGACTGTGCTCAATAGTATTACGATGGTGTTTTTAAATTTAGTTGTTTAATTAAGTTGAATCAAGAGAACACGTGCAGTTCAGTGCCCTTTTGAGTGAATTATGCAGTGTCCCATGTCCTAGATTCAATGATTGGTATGTGATGATTGAATCCATATCTTCATATTTAAATACACTTTTCTAAAACATTAATGATATAGTTCATCAGTAATTTTGTAATATGCCCTTTCATCTCTGGGTTTGTAAGACACACCCAATTCTCATTGTATATTGGCTGTGTAAGCATCATAATGCACCAAGATGTAGTCCTCTATACATTGATTCATGGGCATTACATTTCCCTACCACAAGAAGGATGTCAACTGGTTATCACTCTTCATAAATGTATGTATCATTCTAAGTGGGGTGATATGCTTGTCTAATAAATGTGCACACTTCTGCAGGGTGCATTTACCATTTTTGGTTTTGGAAGATTGGCATTTCTTTGACCGTGTGTGTGTGTTTTTTTTTTTTTTGTTTGCTTCCGTTGTCTTAGGACAGCCACAATCCGTTCCAAAAGTTGTAGTGTTCAATATTCCTTTTAGGTGCTTCTGTCTTTAGGGATTGTATGCTTGTGATGGGTGCATTCACACATATTTGGGTATGAATATCTTCTATAGTGTTCAAATAAAAACGGGGAGCTCAAACAGGCAAACAAATAACAGGTGGCAAAGTGGCTTCCATTTCTGTATTCAGAATGATTAACATATTCTTACTTTTTGCTTACGTTTGTATGTGTCCATAGATCTTGGGAGTCATTCCAAAATATTAATCCACATCTCAAGCACTGATCCAATTACACTGACTTCCTATATGTAAACAGATTCAGTTTATGGCACTCTGCATTGCCTTCAGAGCACAACAAGGCATTGGCCTGAGTATCTGTTACAGTGTTTTCAGCACTACACCCAGGCACGCTCTCTGCGTTCATTCACTAGTCAAAATCTTGTATTCCCTAGATTTAAGAAAATCAACTTGGGAGGGAGATGATTTTTCCTATGTACATCGAGGTTGTGGAACCCGCTTCCAATAGAAATAAAATGTAAGGCCAACCTATTGGAATTCAGGTAGAACCAGAAGACTTGGCTCTTAAATAAATAACTTTGGCATCTTCCAGGGCTTCATGCTGTCCGTTGGGCACCTAGATACCCCCGGGTGATTGTTGCGCTTTAGAAATTCTATTTATTTCATTCATTCATGTCAAGGCTTTTGCCCAATTTATTTGGCTCTTATATTTCCACATTAAGTCGAGGGGCGACAGTGCTCTTCATTGCTGTTTTCACAGGAAACTGATGTGGGAGGTTCTCTTTTTTTTTCTGTCATATGGGCTTCCTTCTTGGCATGATTATCAAAGAAGAATGATTTTTAGTGGGCGACGTTACCTGTACTGGGAGCCCAAAGCACCTGTTTCCTACTCAATATACACCCTGATTGGCCACCAAGCCTGCTGATAAGTTTGTACCAGAATTCAGGCATATAACGGAATAGCTCCCAAATTTTGAATGAGGATTAATTACACAATTTTGCAATGTTTTAGCTTGTTTATCTACTTATTTCCTTATGTAGTAGTGTTTTTTTTCCCTGTTCAATTCTTTTATCCAGGTGCCTAACACTCCCAGATCTAGGGTGGGGTTTCTGCTCTCTTGGTTCTCGTTTGGGTCACTATTTGCTGGTAACTGTAAGAGGACGGCACCAGTGCATGCAGACTGTGAGAGCCTGCAACTGCCGGGTAAGCCTGTGAGCAGCAGTCTGGGAAGTCTCATGCTTGTTGAGCAAAAGCAAAAAAACCTTGCATTATTTTTTTTTATTACTATATTTTAAAATCCGTTTTTGAAACACTGTTTTCATCAGCAGCAATACTGGGTCATGAAAAAAAAATACTCAGACTTGCAGTCTTTTTTTTCCCTCTCTTATGAACACAAACAGCAATTTAAATTGGTAGGCCAGCTATAACCTAAATAGAAATTACATTCATGACGTAGGCCTTGAATTAAAGCTTGTCTTAATATTTATTATTAGGTCTTGGTGGACTCAGGACTGTAACCACTTCATGAATGACTTTTTTCCTCATTTGGAGTCTACCTGTCAGAAAATGTGTCTGAGTCTAAGTTACATTTTCTGTTTGTCACCTTAGATCGGATAGCTGAGCAATCAGTATTTCTGGTGGACTTACCTCATCATATTGGCAGGTGGATGCTGAAGCTATAGAAGTTTCTGCTGCGGGACAGCTGCTTGATAAATAGGGCCCGATTGCAAATTGCATGCTACTGGCAGGATGCAAACTCTGCATCCGTAAGCACTGGTATTATCTGTAAATTCCACACCAGTATCATGCAGTTGCGAATAAATCCTTGTGGAATAGTTAATATGAAATGAAGACAGCTTTTCCAGGTGAAATAACACAAAATTCTCAATTCCGTGTGGATTAACACTTCTGTTTTACCACCTGCTCAAAGAAGGTCCTCAGTGGAGATGAGTAAAGGTGTGGACGGTGTCACCGGGCAGGAGAGGCTTTTTTCTGGCAGGGAGGAGCATTGCATCCCACCACCTGTGCCATAGGACAGTCAGGAGCTTGCACCCTTTGCTTGATCTACACAAGAATTTACTATCTGTATTTTTCGGAAGGTAAAATTGGGCCTGTCCTCACCCAAAATATCCTGGTGTTATACAGCCTGGCAGAGTGGTATCCCACCATGGGATGCGCTCCTCCCCCACCCCCAGTTGTAACTGGGGACTTCATAGGGAAGATATGGCAGTGGGAAAGCAGCAGGGGAATCTTCTGGCTTTATTTCACATTCTCTGCTCCATTGCCCGCACTAATATGCCCCATGGTTCTTTAAATTATAAAAATGTATGCCGCAACTATGCTGTCGGACCTGGTGAGCAAGTTACCGTCATATAATGTAATTTATTGAAAGGTAATTTTTCTGCTTGTTGACAATCCATGTGAACACCTACTCTTGACATTCTGCAGATTCAGCCACAATAACTTAGTATTTTTACTTACTTATCGTCCTCCAGAAACCATTCCAGCATTTGTTACTTTTTAATACTTTTGTCCTCTCAACACATTCTAGGATCTGACATGTTACCATAGTTGTAAAGGTTTTAGTTTGCTTATGTGTGACATTTTCATACATTCAGTGTAATTATGAGTGACATTCAACGAGTGACAGTTTCTAGCTAATGGGATAATGTCACCCACACTTAGTAGTAGAGTGGCACATCCTAGGTCTGACACCTGTGGCCGGGTAGGAGGCAGATAAACAATAAATTAAACAGCTATTCCCTACCTTAGCTAGCCTGCGCCTCCCTGACTGGCAATCAATAAAATTAATGGCATGATCAATTGACCGAGTGTGTTCAGGCTTTCTGCCCTGTGGGACCGGAGGGTGACTACCCAGCGGGATCGTCTCCCCGTACAGTTCTCCCAAATAGGCCCCTCTTTTACTACAGTTTAGACTGACCCAGTTTTTGGCATTTATTTAGAAGCTTCGTTTTGCGGCTGGACAGCCACATCTGTTTGATACTGTGGTTTGAGTAGTGGGTGCTTTTTTTTTTTTTTTTTTTTTTTTTTACATTAATTATACGGGTGTGTAGTTTTGTGTTTTGGTCATTAAATCTCTGAAGTCCATTAGACTTTCTGTGATAGTATATTTCCACTCCAAAAAAGAGAGAGTTTTCCCAAGCAAACCCAGAAAGGACAGGGAAATGGCACAATCAAAAAAAGAAATTCCTTTCTGTGTGTTTAAACTCTTGTGTTCAAATTAATTACAGAAAACCATTTGTTTAGACCAATTTCAAACTATACATAGCCCTATATAAACATTCTGACCACAACATAAACGTGTGTGTATCTTTGTAGTTTTTATTGAAAGAAGTTTAGGTTTAAAATAGATGCATATTTGTTCACAATACATTAAAATCAGTTACATATATTATTCACAGTGACAACATTATATTCAATTCTTGTGCAGTTTATATTCCATCAATACATATTTCACAATACACATCATTCTAAAAAAGAATTTGTTGTACATATAAGAAAGTCCGTATGTCGATGCGTTTCGGTGCTTCGTTTTTATAGAACATCTTCCTCAGGACAGTATGATTTAAAAACATCAAATCTTCTTTTTCTTGTTAATATTAATCCTTAGGGTACCAGATGAGTATCCCTGGGGTCACAATAGATGAAGAGCATCAAATTCAATTCTCTATTTCATCAGAGAATTGGATGCATAGTGTGCCGTGCTTTACTTTAGAATACGCGAGTACTCGGGAAACCAAGGAGACCGGGAAGGAGAACCGCTGCCTCATTCACTAAAGGCATATAGGATCCACTTAAAGCCAAAAGAGGGATTAACTTGGGATACGACAGAGGAGGAAAAATACCCCCCTGCCATCAAAGGCGAGAACTGATAAAGCCTGAGAATTGCAAGACCAGTGTAGTCTAAAGTAAAGCATGGCACACTATGCATCCAATTCTCTGATGAAATAGAGAATTGAATTTGAGGTTCTTAATCTATTGTGACCCCAGGGATACTCATCAGGTACCCGAAGAATTAATATTAACAAGAAAAAGATTTGATGTTTTTAAATCATACTGTCCTGAGGAAGGTGTTCTATAAAAACGAAGCACCGAAACGTGTCGACATACGGACTTTCTTATATGTACAACAAATTCTTTTTTTAGAATGATGTGTATTGTGAAATATGTATTGATGGAATATAAACTGTAAAAGAATTGAATATAATGTCACTGTGAATAATATATGTTACTGATTTTAATGTATTGTGAATAAATATGCATCTATTTTAAACCTAAACTTCTTTTAATAAAAACTACAAAGATACAGACACGTTTATGTTGTGGTCAGAATGTTTATATAGGGCTATGTATAGTTTGAAATTGGTCTAAACAAATGATTTTCTGTGATTAATTTGAACACGAGTTTAAACACACAGAAAGGAATTTCTTTTTTTGATAGGATATTTCCACGTCATAATGTTATACACTAACACCATCTTGTGGCACTCGGAGATCAGCTTTTATGCGTCTGTCTCAGTAAAGCAAGAAACTGGAACTACACCATTTAATCGCACTTCATGACACAGTTCTTTTGCATGACATTCTCAGACATTGCGGTAATGCAGGAAAATTACCAGAAATGTGTTATTCTAACTCAAGATGCGTGGCACTTGGCTGGACTGTGTTCCACTTCTGGGAGATATCAGGCAAACTTTCTGAGGCGTACACATACACACAGCTGTGCAATCCTTGTAGAAGTATTGCCTGTTGTCCCTGAAACCTCAGGAATCAAATGCACTCACTGAACGCCAGAAACCTTCCTTTAGGCTTCATTTCCTGACTAGGTAACACTAGAATGACCACATTAATACAAAATTGACAGTGTTATGCATTTGACAAAAAGTGTAGTGCCTTTAATATAGAGGTACAAGTTAAGTTTCTTAGTAAAATATCTCCTCTAACCTTTAAAGTAAGTTACGTTCAACACAATTTATGTAGACCATCTAGGTCCTGGTATAACCAGGTAGGCAGTGAGACCAGATACATAGATGTACTGGCAAAGCAGTGAAGGAAAAGAGTCAGACAGTTCTGTGCACATGTACTACGGCGTACTGTTCATGTGATGAACTTGGTCCGTGCATTGATTCTTGATGTGGCTACAGGACTTGGGCCCACCTGGCTTGAGCATTCTCAGTGGCAGTAGCGGGGCGCAGTCTGCCAAAGTCACCGAAACTAGGAAAACGGTCACCCACGCTCTGGTCACGAGCCGACTGGACTATGGAAACACCCTCTACGCCAGATCTACCGCTAAACTCCAGAAAAAACTCCAACGAATCCAAAATGCCTCAGCCAGGCTCATATTAGACATCCCGCGTAAAGAACATATCTCTGGTCACCTGAAAAACCTCCACTGGCTTCCCGTCAATAAGAGGATCACTTTCCAGCTCCTAAGCCACGCACACAAAGCACTCTACGAAATCGGACCAGAATGCCTCAACACACGACTGTCCTTCTACACCCCCTCACGCCAGCTACGTTCTTCCAACCAAGCCCTTGCCACTGTACCTCGCATCAACAAAACCACCATGGGAGGTAGATCCTTCTCCTACCTGGCAGCTAAAACCTGGAACTCACTTCCCACTTACCTTCGCCTTACCCAGAACCACCTAGCATTCAGAAAGCAACTTAAAACTTGGATATTTGACAAGTAATTCCCCACCCCCCCTCAAGCGCCTTGAGACCCTCTGGGTATGTAGTGCGCTATATAAATTCTTTGACTTGACTTGACTTGCGTAAGGGGCAGAAGTGTTCTGGTTACTTGGACACTCAAGTGGGCCATAGTCCTCAGCTGCTGGTGTGCACAGTTGCTCAGTGTTTTACAAAGGGAGGATGTGCGACCTCTGGTGGATGGTGCGACTTCAGGTGTCAGGTGGTTTTGTAGTGTAGTTCCTATTTTCCCTACAGGCCCTGCGCATTGGAATAACATAAACAGCAGTGTAGACGTAGGACTGAGGTCATCTAGGTCTCTACTGACTATGTTAGACTTAATTTAGGTTTGCGCCAGCTAGCTCAGAGGTCACTGGGAACTTTCTTGACTGAATAGGAAGTGATCAGCTTCCCTGGCTCAGACAAGAAGGGATTCAGCTTCCGACAACCGCATAAACATGACAACTTTGCTCCCTCCGAATAAGAGTCAATCTCTAGAGTCGTGTGAAACAATAGACAGCTATTTCACTCAGTCAGTTGTGCATATTTAATTTCACCAGGGTGCAGAGAATAGAGAGACGGGCGTTTTCAATAAAAGGTATTATTTATTGAGCAGTCTTCCTTCTCATGCAAGAGAAATGAATTGCCACAAATGCAATACTTATTGTGAAGTAAAGTACGTATAGTAAAAGGAGTAGTATGAAATAATACTGTAAAAGCATTGATATGGTTTCTTAGCCATAAAACACTTTAAAATGGATAAAACATATATACATATATATATATATATACATAGGCTAACATGCTCAACTGGTGCTTCTAAAATACGCCTACCCCGGTGTACCTGACCTAAGCCTAATACATGGGAAGGAGTAAGTAAGTAGCAGTTTGAGTTAAGTAGGTTTGTTGCCAAGGATCTGTTCAAGAATTCTCTCTAATGGTTTAGTCAGCACTGTGCCTTGGGAATAGAATGTAGGAGGTCTGGTATCTCCCTCTCAGGACCCGATATCCCAGTCACCCGCAAGGGTAGGCTGGAAACGCCGGAGCTGGATTTTCTCGGCAGGAGAAAAGACAGCATCTTTCTCAGCGCGTCAAAGAGGAGGGGCAGCGTCCGAGGGCTTCTCGCTTCTGCTGGGCTCTCGGAAAATAGATTAGCTGCTCTGCTCCAGAATCACCACTGTGTGTTTGCTTAAGGCAACGTTGGTATATTTATACCTGAAAGGTGCTGAGTTTGACGTAAGTTTTGGACATAAGACGTCAATAAAGATGTCACTAAGAACTGGCCGTTCTTACAGTGCTCGCAGGAGTTCTATTACAAATCAAAACAAAGCAAGCGGGGCTTTCCCAGGTTGCTGGAGGTTTGGTGTGTCGAAAGAACTCTGTGTGCTTTCTAGGAATCTAAGGAAGTAGCTTCTGCCATGCCTTGAGCTGCAGGGGCGATTTACTGAAACATGGATCTGATTATTGTGCCTTTATAGGGATATTATTGATTATAGCCGTATAGGGGCATAAAGTCACAATATTGAATCGGGTTCCTATATAAAACACATCACCCACTCCACGGTTTTATGTCCATCAATTACTAAAAACGTAAGCAATAAAGATGCTTGTGTATTCCAACCCACCCCAAAATACTTTTTGTATTCGAAATGGTGTATGCGAAATACACGGAAAGTTATAGGTACTGTACGTTTTTAACCAGTGTAATCATTCAAAAATTGCATATATATTCAGTTGAACGATTTGCGAAAATTACACATGAAATGTCTCTTAATTACAGAAAAGAAAAGTCAAGACTATTTCATCACATATAAATGAGATTGCTTGTGAGTGTGCTAGAGGCTGCGGTAATATATTGTCTCTAGATTAGCTAAAAATAGAAGCTCTGTTCTTTATGAATAGTTCTACTGTAAGCAGAGTACGTGTGCCCAAAAAAAAGGTAAATATTTTGAAATTTTGGAAAAAAATAATTTCGTTTCAGGGGAAAAATATAGTTCCAAATGTTTTCAGTAGCTTTTGTTTTTCAAAGCTGAAGGCCGAATTCGGATTTCAGGGAAACGCTGTTCGCCGGTTGGCTTAAAAGTTATTCTTTTGGTTCAGGGGAGAACATGACTTTAGAAAGATGTGCAAAAAAACAGTCTGCAGCTTCAGGTGAAAGTTCGACCAAGGATGATGATGCTGTAACCGGGCAGTCGTGAGAATGATTGCTGTCATCGATTTCAGTATCAGCAATGCTCACAAAAGGTCATACCTGGGTGATGTTGCTCTCATTTCTTGCTTCACTGCCACCACCTAATCGTAGTGCATAAGTCTCAACGAATGCCATCATCAGGATTGGTAACCGCTGGGGACAACGCGATGCATGAGCCGTTACTGGACTTAGCAAAGTATCGACATCCATTGGCACTGCTGATTGTAGTGTAAGACAGGTGTCTAACACACATTCTTCTCCGCATAGCATACATCGAAGCACAGGTAAGATGCAGTTCTGCCATATAGGTCTGAACGAAAGAAACCAGGTTATATTCAGATCTCTTAGCCGGGCTAATCCAAGGACTTTAGTTATTTTTTTTATTTTTTTTTTATATATTTTTTTTTAAGTCCTCATTTTGCAACTTTTAAGTAAGGAGAATCAGGGTCACCCTTTCCCTTTCTTCTCTTGCCTTCCCACCTTCCTGGTGGATTCCGGAATTTATCTTAATGGGAAAATTGGGTCCCCTTACTTCCATTTACTTATTTTGAAGGTTACTTTCCGGGGTTGATTGAGCTAGCCATTCTGGCTACTCTATTTGGCCCAAAATTTGGCCTTCACTTGAATTGTTGCTTGCACTAATCATAGGACTCAGGGAAAAAAAAAGAGAGAACATCCCAAGAGCCACCTCATTTTTGTTAAGTCTTTAGCCGCTAGAATGATGATTCTCCCATAACTCCCAAAATGTGTATTTTTTAGGACTTTAGTTATGCGGTCCCGGTAGCGTATTGCTAGGATCCTTTCTTCCATCGTTGCCAGAGTCCTGTCTGCGTTTTGGCTTGCCATATCGGAGTAGAAGAGTCAAAAATAAGATTCCTGCTACGAGTCCCAAAAGTAGTGGTAGGCCACCAAAAACCGAATGGACAAAATTGGGAAAGATGCCCAGGACTGTTTCGAAGGGTGTTAACAGTCCAGAAAAAACTGTCTTAAATACATTTGAGATACCACTGGCATCTGACATATTTAGGATTTGGCTTAGCATTTCTGCGAAATGCACGGGGCAATTAGTTGATAAAAGTGTATGTATCTCTGCCGTTGTCCTTGCAACTTGAAGATCATACGTTTCTTTTGATGACGTGATGGGCACTGTTGGCTGTAAAAGCACAGACTTCATTCTGCTTAAAGTATCAATTCGTATAAAAGAGATATTCAACTGAGGCCAAATCGTCGCCACTGAGTCTCCAGGGCCGTTTGGATACAATGCTTGCATACAGCAAGTGACCATGGAACTAGCGCTTAAGAGATATGCTTTCCCTGGCACCATGCCACAACAGCTGAGGTCCGTTATTAGAACGTAAGTCCCGTTACAAAGTTGTCTAAAGAATGGCTCTATCTGTCTTGCAGGTGTGCCGTACTGGTGGCATGAAAGGTTATTTGAAGTCCCCTCACAGGCCCCATGTAAATTAATACCTTGACACAGAAGTATACTGCTTAGTGATTGTTTACAATTATTACCACTAAGAAATACATTCTGGTTTTTGTCACTATAACATGTGTGTGTATAAGGTAATTTCCATGATGACTTAATGTACCCTTTACCCAACCTTTCATACTGGCCTGCTGGTATATACTCTTGGCATTTTTTAAACTGGAAAGTTGTTATCGGAATTGTGATAATCCCGTGTATTATCCATTCAATGACCGGTCTTTCTGACATTGTCAATGGTAATCTCAAGTTTTTCAATGCTCAGAATCGTATAGTCTGCTCCTTTCTGTGCCAAACTTGTTTATCAGTAAGGTTAAAGATAGAGAACAATGACGTTGTGTTGATTGAACGCCAAGGCACATAGCCTGAACGCAGGTTTTGCAACATCCAGCCTAGCTGTACAATAGAACGTAATTGGGACTGACCATGTTGTAACATTAGCAAGTCCTGATCTATTATATCTATAGCAGATGATACAATACTTTCCAGTGAATATATTCTGGAGGACAGAGTCATTAACCCGTTGTCCACAACAGAAAGTGATTTTTCCAAATTAATATGATCAATTTCTCGTATTTTCTCTGCTGTCTCAATTTGAGTCACTTTCCATGCCTCGTTGTAAGCAGCGTATATACTGGCCGCTATGAAACGTTTTTGACGCTGTTTGCGTGGTCCCATTATGAAATCGCGCAAGTCAGCACCATCTTTAAGTAAAGATAAGGGTTGCTTAATTTCTGCCAGTGTGGATGTGTGTCGCCATTCAAGGCATAGTTTCCCTACACTGTATGTTGTTACTATCCCTGGATGTTGTCTCTGGGAGTATCTAGGGTTTGGTCAGTTTTAACCCCTGTATTTTGTTCAGGAATCTATCTTGACATTTATTTGTGTCTGTTGGCCAGATTAACCACTTTTTCCAATCAGGATGTGTTCTATTTCGATGTAAAATTTTGGATACGTCTATCTCAATATCTGTGGTTGTGTTATCAAGTATTGGCTTTGGAATAGACGGTTTGTTTAAGTCTTTGATTTTGGCTAGGCCAAAACAGGTAGTTTGTTGAATGGTGTCATTCAAGAACATTATTTGTTCTGGGATCATGCAGGCTCGAAATAATGCTTCTAGGCCTTGTACCTGCCATTCTTTCGTACCCCAGATGGTTTTTGTTTCTATGTTGTTTTTCCAGAAATCAAAACCAAATGTAATCATTTTTTCATAAAATGTTTCCGAATAGATCAATTTAGTATTTGTCAGCATGGTTTTTGTCCCTGTTTTATCTAACAGTTTATAATAAAATATTTCTGCATCACTTGTGTTAAACCCTGAGACGTATTGGAATTTCTCATAGAACGTTTTTGAACTGCTTTTAGGTGGAGTTGCACAATGTTCCCATTGATTATATTTAAAAACATTTCTAGGTTGAGCAGATTTATGCAAATAGTGGTCTGCGTAGTGGGTATAGCAATACATCTGTTCATAATTCGATGAACCTTGCAAATAATCATGTTCTGTAAATTTTGCTGATAATACTAAATCTGACATCATATTATTTATGCTTTCAAAATCCCAATCATCAGAGAATGTACTTGTTTTACAAAGTCACTTAATGAAACCTTAAACTGATGAGGATATTTCAAGAGTTCGACCGGTCCATATATTTCGTAATCTGTTTTGTCCCAAACTACCCCGCCGGGTATTGGAATGGCTGTGACATTCACTGATGATAGTTCTCTTTTCTCGATGTGAGATGACTTGTGTGGCTTCAGAACTAAGTTGATGTTCTGACTTGCTGTGTCCATTGTACTGTAATACATTTTCCTAAAGTTAGAACTAGAATTAGGCAGAGTAGGAGTATGAGTACCCCTACTACAATCCAATATTCAATCAATGGTGCATTTATATATTCTTCTTGGAATTGATGAAAGAGTTCTATTGCTTTGTCTTTAAAAGTCTTTGTTGCTGGCGTTACTTCAGGCTCGCTTTGATCTTCAGAAAAGTTATCGAAATTGATGAAGTAGCCAGATGCAGTTCTGTCAATTGTTGGAATTGTTTTTTCAATTTGCCTTTCATTAGCACATTCTGATGCTACATCATTGTAGACTGGTGTTTCTTGACGAACTGTTTCAATTTGGGTTTCAAGAGGCACAAGTTCCATGGCATTTCTGCATAGATCTTTTTTTATTCACTGCAGGTTTATCAAATGTGATTAGTCTCTCAGTTTGAACCTCTTGGATTGTAGCAAATTTTGGTATTCTGCTATTTCTTGGGAGTCCACTTGGCCTACTACTTATTATTGTCCACATGATTGTGGTTTTACCAGGTCGATGGATACAACTCTGTTCTCCTTTTTACCAGCAAGGGGAAGTAGTACAACTGATCTTGTTCTGTTGATTGCTAAGACAGGTACTGCTTTTCTGTAAGAAGGCCCAAATTACTTCTTCACCGCTATTTTCTCTCTGACCAGATCCCCAATCTTTGGAATCCAGACAGGTCTTGCTGGGACAGGTGGTGTGTCTTCAGTGGTTGTTGGCTGCTGTTTTATCTTTATGTTGCTCAGGGCTTTTCTTGTTTCATTTAAGTCCTGTAAAACAGCCACATGATCTTTGATGTCAAAGCATTTTTCTTATCTTCTACCACTGAAGCATGACTATCAAAGTCCTGAACATACATTCTAGTTCCGAACAATAGTTTGTACGAGCTGAAACCTTTTAGAGAATTTATTGGCAGATTATTAAGACTACGTTGGACACTTGTTAAATGCTGGACCCACCCATCACCCGAACCTAATACCTTTGCCGTTTATAGATTGCTTTATGTCTCGTTTTTTTTTTTTTTTTGTTTTTTTTTCCTTTCCACAACCCCGTTTCCCTCAGGATGGAAGGGACAAGAGAACCGCAACCCAATGCCCATGCTGGTCATGGCCTCCTTATAAGCTCGAGAGCTAAAAGCAGGACCCTGGTCCGAATGAAGCATGGCAATTGCGTATGTGCCGATAAAGACTCTCAAATCTTTTATAACAGTTCTGGCGTCAGCCGAGCGCTGGGGCCACATTTTTAAGTGATTTTAGTCTTAAAAGGAATTAATAGGACGCTGGATTTTATGTATAGATAGCCTTATGCTAACTACAGAAATGGCCATGGCATTACTCCGGTTGACTCGTTACTGCGGTCTCTGTTGCAGTCTGGACAGCTCTTCGCAAATTTATAATGTTGCAGGCTCATCCCCGGCCACCAGTATTCTGATTGTAATTCTGTCAGAGATTCCTTCATCTGTTTGTGCCTTGGACCTTCACCCATGTGTGCGTCTGCTATTAATAAGACTCTCCAGTTCGTGTTTGGAATTACCCTATCCCCCACTCCAGGGATTCGAGCAAAAGGAACGGAGTTTGCGTCTATTACATATGTATAATTGAGTGGATAGTTCACGGGTAGTGCTGCACAGTTGCCTTTTGAAGACGTTTTTACCGCCAGCATGGTTTCCCAGTCTATGTATTTTTCTGAATGCTTTTTTGTGGCTACGGAAGCCGGTTGAGTTTCTTCCGCTGTGGCTGTATTAGCCAATGAATTCCTGCAACGTGAACGCCATCCCGTTGATGACTCTGAGTGTGTATCACGTGAGTCTTTTGTAATTCTTTCTGTAAAAGAACTACCTGTTTCCAAAGCATTTTATGCTTGATTGTGGCACCCGTGTCATCTTTGTAATCATTTTGAACCCAGTTCTGCAAATCATTATTGTAAGATTTGACGCAGAAATGCGAATCGCACACTATTAGTGTCGGGAATTCATGTTCTGCATTTTCAAGCGCCATCTTTAAAGATCTGATTTAAGCTCTCTGAGCCGAACAGTTTCTCAGAGATTCAGTTTTTGTTATTTTCGGTCTGAATTTACCGCAGTGCCAGCGACCTTTGACAATCGCACAGGCTGCATTGTAGGATTTATCATCTACATTGTAATGCTGTACAAATCTGTCTGTATAGATTATACAAGAGTATTGTTGGAGAGGCAGAATTTCGATTGGCAGAGGATATTCTTCTTCATATTTTAAATCATTCAGTTTTTTCATGTTCGGGACAAAATAGTATGTCACGTCTTCTGCAGCAAGAGAATTTTCCCACTGTATCCATTTCGGATCTAGTGCCACTGTTTTTAGATTTACTGGGCTGAATAGCGCCTCGAAGGCTGATTCTGCTGTGAAAACAGTTATTCTTTTGCCTTGGGCTAGGGCTCGTTCTCTTGCTACAGCAGTTTGAACTGCCTTTACAGTATTTTCTGTAAGACTGAATGCTTTTGTGTACAAATGTGATTTGTAAGCTATTGGTACAGTTTCTCCCTCATTAGAGGTCAGGTACGTGAATCCGCATCTTCCTGGGATGACTCGGATTACAAGGTTGCGTGTATTGTCACGTGTTTCTAATTTTGTTTTAGCTAACATGTCTGTTTGCAGTGATCTCAAAATTTCTGTGTGTTTTTGAGTCAAGTTGATTGGTTTAAAATCAGGTTTTATTAATTCATAGAGAGGTTTAACTCTCTCTGCATAATTTAGAATGTAAGTTCTTCCGAAATTCAGGAAGCCTAGAATCGATTGTAAGTTTTTCAGCGTTTTTGGTGCTTGGAGTACAGCGCACTTCTCTAAGAAGTTGTCTGCTAGGCTTTTGCCTTCACTTCATAATTCGTATCCTAAAAGTAGGACCGTTAGATGGGCAATTCGTGACTTTTTAAAGTTGAATTTGTAACCCTCTGCTGCGAACCCAAGTATTATGGTGGTCGTCTGTGAGATAGATGTCATCGACATAAGATAATGCCTCATCATCATACATTTGTAGTAACTCTATTACTCTGGCTGAGAATAATCCTGGGCTGTTGGAGTCTACAGAAATTTTTCTGTGACCCCATTATTGAGAAAGCAGTCAAGTATCTGCTTTCCGGTGCAATATTTTGACAAAAGAACCCATTAGAAATGTCTAATGTTGTTTTGTATTTTTTGCGAACTGTTATTCATTATTGCCGCACTGTGCGAATTTTGTACCGCAAATGTTTTGCAACATGAGTTAAGGTGTCTGTAGTCCAAGACTAGACGATACGTATCGTCTGGTTTGGAGACAGGAAACAAAGGATTGTTCATTTGAGAGGTGTATGTTTCAATCACCCCTTGGTATTCAAGTTGATCTAAAATCTCCCTGACCGTTTTTTTAGCTTCTTGATTAATCGGGTACTGCCTTTGTGCAGTAGGTTGACATTTTAACTGGATTTTGTGAGGAGGAGAGTCCTCATCCCAACCTACATGATTCTTCTATAATGCAGGTGCTTGAGCTACTGCCCATTTTCTTGCATATATATATTTACTGTGAATTGGAATATAATTTGAGAAGGCAGGCATAATCATTTCTTCGCCATGAGGGCACTCCCTGACAAACTCTGGGGGCCAATCTTTCTCAGCTAACTGGATGTCATAGCCTTTTGAGAGGTTATCCCAAAACAGACCCCTTATTTTCCTAGTCTTATCTCCCTCTATACGCAATGTTATTTCGTATATTTTATGAGGTTCGCTAACTCTGGTATCTGCAGTTTCCACTTGAATGTATTCATTCATGTCCACTGTCTCCAGATGATTCATCAGGATCTTGCGAGCTATGCTGATTTCTGCTGCGCTGCCTAGCATTGTCTGTGCCCACTCTCCGTTTTTCAGCTGTGTCCTCAGTATCCTCGGCATGTTCGATTATTTTAATACTGGCTACCTTCTTTTTTGGAAATTGTATTTTTTTACTTTGAGCAGGTTCCTTGTCTTTGGACTTGGCGTGCTCTTCCCTTTGTTCTGACCGTCCTCTTCTTTCCAATTTCTGCGAAAAAGATCGAGAGGGACGTGTATCAATATCTTGATATCTATCAGCTTTTTCAGATTATCCCTATTTCTAAGGTTGTATCTTTTTTCAGAGGGCTCCCTTTGGGGAGACTGGTGTTCTCGGCTCTGAGCTCTTTCTCTCCGCTGAGGAGACCTACCTCTGGACTGGAAACCTTTTTCTTTGGGAGTGGATTGTTTATTTCCATCCCAGCTCTTTTTTTGAAGTGTTTAGATTATTTTTTATAAATATCTTTTCAGGATTTTCAAGTAGTTGGGGTTTTACCGGTTTCCCACCCAAACTATCTCTACCTAGTTCTTCATAGCATTTTTCTATGATTCTGGCAAGCTCAATTGGTTGATCTGTTATATCTGTTTCTTTCAATTTTTGGCGGATCACGACAGATGCTGCTTCTCCTTTTATGTTGGCTAATAATATAGCCGAGACCTGCTTGAAGTCTTTCAGTAATTTCATACCAAGAGTTAAAGCAGGTTCTGGACCGTATCCATTCTGAATTTGTTTTAGCACATCTGATATTACCGCCAGAGACGGAACACCGTGTGTTTTTGTGTAAATGGAAGCAAAGACTGTGCCCCAAGTGTCACAGTCCTCCACATGTGGTGTGACCCCCATTGGAAGGCAGATAGTCAGAATCCTGTGTTTCTCAATAGGGGTAGTATTCGGGAATACTGCCTCTATTTGAGTTATTTTCTGTGCTAGCCAGAATGGAATTTGTTCCCGTTTTGCGGGTGTTTTTCCCAGACATGATTGTATGTTCTGTGGTGTAATTTTATTTGTGTTCCCCTGATGAGGAGTCAGCTGTGGAATATTAACAGATGGTTGGACTGTTGCAGTCCGCATTACATATTGGACTAACTGTCTGTGAATTTTAATTAATAATTTTAGCTGTGCTAAAAGTTCTTCTCTTGACATTTTATCAATGTCTGGATGTGGTGTGTAGCTGGCTAGAACCGGCCACGTTGCTCCTGGTCTACCTAGTGGACCGAGCCTGGTGATGTGATCATTATGTTTTAGGGCGCCTTTAAACCAGAGCAGGTGCTCGTGGTATTTCAATATCCTCGAAAGGAGTATATTCATCCGGTGGTTCCTCTAATTTGTAATAGTGGAATTCGTGTGTTGTGGCGTTTGCCGCTGGAAAGTTTATCCATGAATAGAATACCTCTGTCTGCCGATATTCGTGTGCCTCTATCACGAAAATTACTATACCACCTCGTGATGACAGTCCGTTTTCTATACATTTTAAAGTTATAGTTTTTCTTATGTTTGCCGGGATGATAATTGCACACGGTTCATTAAACCCTGTAACATCGAAACCCCGTTGATTCGCATCTACTGCGACTTCATCGGTTTCGTTGTTATCGCCATTTTCTGACATTGTTTTAATGAAGTTTGCAGAGCAGGTTTCCAAGGAAACAAAAGATTAAGTGCACAATATTTTGGAACACTGTATCCTTCAACGTTGACTAAGCCAGAAACTTTACATAGGAATCTCTTCCTACTAAGTTCCGGCGGATTTTAACCTTTCACCCACTCCAGACGTCTATTGGAGTATTTACGGGAGAAAGGGTCTGTGCGAAAAAGCACGACTGAGTTACTCTAACGTCTTGCGTTAGTTTTATCACCTTACCAAACGTTGGGCGCCATGTAGTGTAGTTCCTATTTTCCCTATAGGCCCTGCGCATTGGAATAACATAAACAGCAGTGTAGACGGAGGACTGAGGTCATCTAGGTCTCTACTGACTATGTTAGACTTAATTTAGGTTTGCGCCAGCTAGCTCAGAGGTCACTGGGAACTTTCTTGACTGAACAGGAAGTGATCAGCTTCCCTGGCTCAGACAAGAAGGGATTCAGCTTCCGACAACCGCATAAACATGACAACTTTGCTCCCTCCAAATAAGAGTCAATCTCTAGAGTCATGTGAAACAATAGACAGCTATTTCATTCAGTCAGTTGTGCATATTTAATTTCACCAGGGTGCAGAGAATAGAGAGACGGGCGTTTTCAATAAAAGGTATTATTTATTGAGCAGTCTTCCTTCTCATGCAAGAGAAATGAATCGGCACAATTGCAATACTTATTGTGAAGTAAAGTACGTATAGTAAAAGGAGTATTATGAAATAATACTGTAAAAGCATCGATATGGTTTCTTTGCCATAAGACACTTTAAAATAGATAAAATGTATATGTGTATGTGTATGTATGTGTGTGTGTGTATATATGTGTGTATATATATATGTGTATATATATATATATATATATATATATATATATATATATATATATATATATATATATATATATATATATATATATATATATATATATATATATATATATATATATATATATATATACATAGGCTAACGTGCTCAACTGGTGCTTCTAAAATACGCCTACCCCGGTGTACCTGACCTAAGCCTAATACATGGGAAGGAGTAAGTAAGTAGCAGTTTGAGTTAAGTAGGTTTGTTGCCAAGGATCTGTTCAAGAATTCTTTCTAATGGTTTAGTCAGCACTGTACCTTGGGAATAGAATGTAGGAGGTCTGGTATCTCCCTCTCAGGACCCGATATCCCAGTCACCCGCAAGGGTAGGCTGGAAACGCCGGAGCTGGATTTTCTCGGCAGGAGAAAAGACAGCGTCTTTCTCAGCGCGTCAAAGAGGAGGGGCAGCGTCCGTGGGCTTCTCGCTTCTGCTGGGCTCTCGGAAAGTAGATTAGCTGCTCTGCTCCAGAATCACCACC
Source organism: Lissotriton vulgaris (assembly GCF_964263255.1). Taxonomy (NCBI): domain Eukaryota; kingdom Metazoa; phylum Chordata; class Amphibia; order Caudata; family Salamandridae; genus Lissotriton; species Lissotriton vulgaris. Next base: position 894,421,141 of record NC_141691.1, on the reverse strand, counting down.
GTGTGCTTGCTTAAGGCAATGTTGGTATATTTATACCTGAAAGGTGCGGAGTTTGACGTAAGTTTTGGACATAAGACGTCAATAAAGATGTCACTAAGAACTGACCGTTCTTACAGTGCTCGTTGGAGTTCTATTACAAATCAAAACAAAGCAAGCGGGGCTTTCCCAGGCTGCTGGAGATTTGGTGTGTCGAAAGAACTCGGTGTGCTCTCTAGGAATCTAAGGAAGTAGCTTCTGCCATGCATTGGGCTGCAGGGGCGATTTACTGAAATATGGATCTGATTATTATGCCTTTATAGGGATATTATTGATTATAGCCGTATAGGGGCATAAAGTCACAATATTGAATCGGGTTCCTAGATAAAACGCATCAGTTTAATAATATGGGAGCCATACAGTAGACTAAACAACGGCTGCAACATCATGATCAGCGTACAAAGGTAGGGAAATAGATTTCAAGGGAAGGAAGAGTTCCTGTGGCAAGCCACACAGTAGATTGTCTCAGAGGTACTAGTGGTTTTCCGCTCACTCAGGCAGCATACACTAAAAAAAGAAAATAAATGGAAGTACACTGTCCCGAACACCTAAATTTGCTTCAGTGAAAGGAGAGCCTAAGAAGCTACACTGGCTTCCAATAAAACAAAGAACCCGTTTTAAGGCACTCTGGTTAGTTTTTAAAGCCATTAACGGTATTGGTCCGGAGTTTCTTAGGCAAAAGTTTCACTGGTACGTTCCTGGGAGAACGCTGCGATCCACCAGTGCCAAACAAGTGCAAGTCTCCATGTCAAAAAAACTAAACTGGCATGGCAGGAATTTTACTTATTGTGCCTCGAGAGCTTGGAATGAGCTCCCCTTTTTCCTCAAAACCGCCCAGATCTTCTCACGTTCTGGAAAGGGATGTACGGCATTACAACGTGGGCTTTAACACCGCGTGCCGTTACAACGCTGTTTTTACAACGCAAGTCGTTACAACGACTTGCGCTGTAAGGGCTGGATAGTGGAATAGTTTCATTTTCTATTCCAACTCCAGCCCATGTTACAGTAGGGAAGGTGTTGGAATAGAAAATTAACTATTCCCTATCCACTAGCGCCCTCCAGCGCAAGTCGTCGTAACAACTTGCGTTGTAAAGCAGCGTCGTAATAGCAGCGCGTGGTAATGCCCGCGATGTTAAGGATGTTTCCCTCTGGAAAGGCCTGAAAACATGGCTCTTTTCGCAGTATCTCTCTTTCAGCTTCCCAGGCAAACCAGTACTTAGCACCAGGACACCCAAGGGTTTTCACGCGCTCTACAAGTGCAAATAACATAACATAACATAACATACTCTGCCTCAACAATGGTTTGGGCCACTGGAATTGCGAGGTGATTTTTTTTGTTGTCTTTTTTGTATAGTTATAGATTTGACGCATATGCCACATAATCCATAATCTGCAGATATTTACAAAAATGTTTGTTTGTAGCTCAAATATTTCAAAAGTTACCAAAAATGAAGCGTCGCGTGCTGCTGCACGGTGGAAGGCCCTTTGTAAAGTTGGACTGGTTACCTTTCTGTTGCTTATTGCTATATTTGGATGTTAAATTAGTACTAACGAGATGCAACCAATACCCATGCAGTGTTACCAAGTTTAAAAATAACAAAATATTACAAAACGTGGCACTTAATGCAGCATAATTTGCTTTTTCTTGCTGCATAATTTACTCCACCTGCTTCATAATTTGGCCCTCTCCTGTCGTATAGTTCTAGTGGCCCTGACTATGGTCCATGCTGTGCAATGGTTCAAGTGTCGGATCAGAGAATTCAGTTTGCTTGGGTATAGGTCCTAACAGTAGGTACATTCACACCTTGGCCTTGGCATCTGCTGATTTAAAGCGATTTGTTGCAAGCAGGCTGTCATCTTTTTCTTCATATTACAGCAGCATAAGCCTCTTTCTCAGACCTTCGAATCTAGCCTCAACTTGATAGGAGGAGAGCCAAACTTCTTGTCCTTTATTCAGTCCTTCCTCTGGGGTGGGGCACTGATATCTTGATTTAAAGTCACAGAGGAACGTGAATACTTAACTCGTAGGCCATTTATACCCCCTTCTACTTCAGTTACTAAGAACAAGTGGGCCACCTGACATGTCATAGGGGGAGGAGGGGATCAGGCATGTTCAAGAGCATCTTCCTAAAAGCAGATCCTAGTTAAACCGTATCTGCCAAGTTCACAACGTGTTCTATTTCAGGGCAGCTTGTTTCTTGGCATCCTAAGTTTTCATTGTAAGAGCTTGAAGATCTGCACACGACTGAAACTCTGCACCCCCCAAATTTGGGCTTTTATTTCACAAGCCACCATGGAGATGGGATATCCTACTACTGAAAAAGTGGCATGTGCACAAACACTGCACTTTCATAAATATATAGATCCCTATTTGGGCCATATCATCCATAATACGAGCCAGGCCAACTCCCCTCTCACACCTGTACACAGACTGACCCAGGAGGGTCAGAGGGCGGGGACAGCACTCTTCCAGCCCCCAACACGGGCAGTGCCATCTTGGAGACTCTCACAGTCATTGGTGAGGCATTGTGTTGATCTGGAGCAAGAATGCCCTGAAGTATTCTCTATAATATGTCTGACAGCATTGGGAACACCACTGTTTACCATCTATAAGATGCTTCAAGTGGCTATGCGCATCAGGTCCCAGCGACGCAAATGCCTCAAATACAGGAGTTCATGCTGAGATCTGGAGCTGTGGTGGCTATTTCGCAGCTTGGCCGGCTGTGCTCTGACCGTGCCTTCTTGCAGTAGAAATAAAATACATATTTTAGATACAGGTTTTTTAATTTGTCTAAGTATCATATTCATAATGTAATACAATAGTGTTTTGTTGGTGGCAATCAGATGAATGAGGGTGCTCTCACTAGCCCCTTTTGAGATGTAAGTCTGCCAGGTGGCTACCTTGCCACCCTTCCAGAGGTGACCCTGACTTTTCACATACCGCCTCCAGAACTGGACTACTAATCGTTCAGCCACTTGTCTGACATGTGACTGAATATGAACCGCCCCCGCCAGACTTTAGGAGGCAAACCTGTCATGCATCTGGCCCCTACTCATCCTGAGCAGCCTCGCAGATGTGATCCTGCCATGTGACTGCGTATTCCTCAGTCCTGCAAGCCTGTCAGTGACAATAATGACATGGAATATCCTCTGCTTTAAACTTGCTATTCCTTCAGAGATGATGGTGAGGGGTGACTGCAGTGATGCCTTCTTGCCACATGTCACATGACACTTTCAGTAAGGGCAGCTTTTTTTGCCCAAGGCTTTCTGCCTTCTGGGGCCTGCAGAACTGCTTTTTTTTTTTTTTACTGAAAAGGGGACACTTAGCGGATAATGGACTGGCTGCTTCCTAGCCTAACCAGCCGTAACAGAGAGCGAGGCACTCATACATAAAATAAAATGCAAATTGTTAGCGATACCAGCCAGGCAAGCACTGACTAAGTAAATGCATGCTTCGCTAACATTATACACAAGTAACCACTTTAAGAATCTAATTTACTGTTTTTCATCCCTGCTCAGCCTCAATTCCTTGTTAACACATGGAAAAGAAAAACGTTAAAGAGGTCAAAACGAGTTCGCTGAAGGTTGTTTTTCAAAGTTTCCAAGCTAGCAGAATTTCAAAGGTCATTGCTACTGGCAGGGTAAGCTTTGGACATAAAAATGTTCGTGTCCTTCAAACTTGATTTAATTATGGTCGACAGTGGGAGGGGCAAGGAAAATGTTCAAGGCCTCCGATGAGTTTGTTAAAGTAAAGAGTCGTGTTAGTGAGGGCCAAGACCTTTTATTTTCCATATGGCATCTAAAGGTGCAAGCTTATCTCCTACTTCCGGGAGAGCAGTCGCTTCAGTTTCTGTTCCGGTTTTGTTGGTAAAAGAGTGGGAGGCCATCTTCTCTTTTTGTGGTGTATGCATTTATCGGGGATGTTGATGCAGCAGTCTTTGTTAATTGGCTTTGTTGTGTTGTTTTGGTTTGATAGGTTTACTGCAGACCAAATCTGTTTGGTTGAATAGATTGCTTGGCAGATATGGTTGGTCTTTTTCTGAGAGTGTATAAAAAATAGGACTAGCGACCAGCTTCTGGACATTTCTCCTTTACAACACATTACAAGGTGGCCAGTTTCTCAGGCTAATCGCAGTAACTATTGGGTTTCACAGATAGGGAAGGCCAGCGAACCCTGGTACTTCTTGTTGTATTTGGCTCACATGTTAAGGTCTTATATTACAATGCATAACATTAAGTCAAAAGATGTTGCTGGAGCTTTTGACAAGTGTATGGTTGTGAAACAGATGGCTCCTAAGGAAAGCATGTTGGATCTGGTCCGGCCAGTGTGAGCAATCCGTGTTATAAATTCTTATGCGCCTCCCTGGATAACATAATGCCTTTGCGATTTTAACGTTATTTTTGCTAATTTTGGAACCTCAAGAATCTTTTACGTACAGTAATTTAACGTTTAAGATAGGGGTTGAGTTGAGACTATGAGGTCACATATTGATTTTTACTAAGGGATGGAACACCTGTATCACGCCTGCTCACCAATCCTACTTGGATGTGTATGTTGTAAACGTTTTGCAGGTCTAGGGAGACATTTTTAATAGGTAGTATTCCAACTAAATAAGGTAAATATAAATGCGTGGTTGAGAAGATAGTTTTTAGATTTTGTTAGCAGAACCAGGGCTTTGATTATCTCAGTAGTATTTTAGACTCCAATTTGGAATATGCTGAGTGATTTCTTAAATGGACAAATTCTTCTTTTATTTGGAATTAATAATCTATTCCACATTTGTAAAGCGCGAACAATCACCCGTAAGGGTCTCTAGGCGCTGGGGGCCGTCACGAAGATTAAGCCCAGAGTCACATGGTGCCGGGCTAATCTGTCACCGGCACCGGGGATCGAACCGTGATCCCCAGATTCCAGCATCAGTCGTCCTGGCCGAGGCGCCACACCACTCCCCAATTAATGGGCACCTCCCCATGGGCGTGATCATTTTTAATAGTGACTGGTTGACGGTATTCTTGTACCTGATGTTAACAGGTTTTTTCAACATTGTGATGCTGGTACGGGTGAAATAAGCCTTGATTGAAAAGGATTTAATGAGAATATTGGACTCTTTAAATGACTGAAGTTATTATGACAATTAGATCTTCATGAAAAATGCCTTGGCAGTTGCCCATAAAAACCAACGTTCTTTATTTCCGCTTACGAGTAGTGCCTCTTTCCCTCTATGCACTAAAATAAGACACATAAAGAAAACAAGCAGTGACAAAGCCAATAGGTGACGCCTTTGGGATCTATTGGCTTTACCAATGGTTTTTAGAGATTCTGTGCAGCATCCTAGATGCTGTACAGCGTGGCTAAAGAGGAACGACAGAAAGACTGTGTTGTGGCTCCAAAGTTTTGTAGGTGTGTGCACCACATTCACACCTTAAATAATGACACCAATTTTTTCTCCTTTTTATTTACCTATCTGAGTTCTATCAGCAAATTGATAAGCGTGGCTCAAATCCACCGAGTGACTTACCGCACTCACCTATAGTCACTATGCAGGAAGTCAGCCGGACAGTGGAGAAGAATAAACAAAAGTCTTTATTAGGCCAAACAACACTCATATGAGAGGGCCCTGTCCGACCTCACTCCTAGGAGTGTGAACGAGAGGACTGACTCTCTGCACCACAGCAATACATTATAATGCAATACAGTAAATGAGGGGTACGCCCCCTTGTGGAAAGTTACCGAGCCTCAGACCAGTGAACAATGCTCTCATAGAGCAGGCATCTGCACCTGCAAGGGATACATCATTATCTCTACTCAAGGCCATGGAGCTAGGCTTCAGCGTCTCTGGGTGTGAGAACATTACTGATAAAGAGACTTGTTAGTTTCGGCCACAGTAAGCTGAGAAACGAAAACTGATGTCTTAGTACATTTCTGTATTCCTGCGGGAGGGGCATATGAGCGAGCAGGGCCCGCAGGCACAGAGGGTTACACAAAATGGTGGCACACAGGCTAAGCTAAGAAACTAAGGTGATCACACATGTATTTGAATTATACATAAGGAAGTGCATATACGAACGTCATCAGTTAGCCATATGATGCTAACTCACGCATCAGCAATAAGTAATTAGGTATCGAAAAGTGAATTCTATCAGACCCTCCTTTTAGCATCATTGGCTAACTATGGCCTCATTTATTTGCCAAAAGGTAGTGCCGACATCCATTCTAGGGGCAGGACTTTGTGTCTTTAATCTAGAACATCTTCTGCAATGAACATCAACCAACTTGCATCAGCAGGAATCTCAGTAATCATAGAATTTGTATATTGACCAGGTGGCTTCTTTTTCGGTCGTATATTTGCAGCACACATTGAACAACAAGGGGGAAGACAGTATATGCAAAGGCAGCAAGTTAAAATGATAGTCACGACACCAACCAGACCCATCAGTATTTTCCAGCCCCAGGAAGAAAAGGCACCCCAAAGCCACCCCTGCAGGGACCATGTCCCGTTATCCTGATGCAGTTCAGTCGCTAGTCTATGCAATTTTTGTACTGCCAAGTTAACTGTCGGGGCGGAATCAGGGATATAAACGCAGCAAGACGTCCCGATGACGCGGCAGGCCCCGCCCCTATCAGCTAGTATGACGTCAAGGACCATCCTGTTCTGGATCGTGAATAATCTCATAGCCTGAATCTCAACAGATATATTAGTCGTAATGTCGGCTTCAGTTAGAACTACCTTCTCCATTACCCTAGACAGTCGTCTAATAGCTCTACTGTTGAATATCGGGCCCCAGAAAGGTAGTAAACCCTTAGAGAAATCAGTCCATTGCTGATACGAGGTGTCCGTCTGGTCGACGTCATCTACCTGAAGTTCCCTCCTTTTACGCTGCTCTAGCGGCTGTTCCTGAGGACTTGGGAATCGACGACGAGTTTTGTGGTAATCAGAGGGAGCCACATACACAGGGGGAATCATGTAGGCTAGATAGCACACCCCACCCCAACCCTCAGGCAACCATAAGTATCCATTATCGCCACAGATGAAATAGATACTTGGTGGGGCGATCAAAGAGGGGCTAAGGGGCAGGCGTATTGAAGCAGTCACATTACAAGAGCTATTACCAACCTTTATGGGACCCCTTCCCTCTATACAGAAAAATGGAGGAGGACCCACCACAGCCAGAGGTATCAAGGACTTGGAACTGCCGTTACTCTTTGGAGGGTGTCTGTAAGATAGAGTGGCGTTCAATTTCAGGAAACTGTCCCTCAGTCTGTCAGTATCATTTGGTATCAAGAATCGGCCCAACCTTTTCTCACATGTCTCTATGAAAGTCTGGTCAAAACGTCCATCCATACTAATAATATAAAGAGAGAGCCCAAACCTTTGAGGCGGGTAATCTCGGGAACCACAGCACCAATCACAACACCCAATACAGCGTTGGAAAGGGCAGTTGCAGCAGAAGGACATAGGCTATACAGACGCCCACCATATACATTTAAAAGGTAAAAGAACCGTGCCAGCAAAGTAGTCCCTTGTGGGCGTGTCTGCGTTGTGCTGTGGGCGTGTGCTGGGGGGCGTGACAAACACTGGGGGCGTGTGGTACGTTCCACCCTTCATGCCATGTCTCATATTGTGTGCTAATCCCACCCTGCTCCCTTTAAATACCCCTGCACCCCATGATCATAACCCACCCTTACTCCTTAAAATACCCCAACACCCTTAAACACTAGCCCATCTGAACCCTATAAATATACCCTGTACCCCAAAACCCAAACCTATCCCTAAACCCTAAAAATACCCCTATACTCCAAAACCCAAACCTAGCCCTGAACCCTATAAATACCCATGTACCTCAAAACCCAAACCTACCCCTGAACCCTAAAAATACCCCTGTACCCCAAAACCCAAACCGAGCCCTGAACCCTAAAAATACCACTGTACCCCAAAACCCAAACCTACCCCTGAACCCTAAAATACCCCTGTACCCCAAAACACAAACCTAGCCCTGAACCCTTAAAATACCCCTGTACCCCAAAACCCAAACCTACCCTGAACCCTAAAAATACCCCTGTACCCCAAAACCCAAACCTAGCCCTGAACCCTAAAAATACCCCTGTACCCCAAAACCCAAACCTACCCCTGAACCCTAAAATACCTCTGTACCCCAAAACCCAAACCTAGCCATGAACCCTAAAAATACCCCTGTACCCCAAAACCCAAACTTAGCCCTGAACCCTTAAAATACCCCTGTACCCCAAAACCCAAACCTACCCCTGAACCCTAAAAATACCCCTGTACACCAAAACCCAAACCTACCCCTGAACCCTAAAAATACCCCTGTACCCCAAAACCCAAACCTAGCCCTGAACCCTAAAAATACCAGTGTACCCCAAAACCCAAACCTACCCCTGAACCCTAAAATACCCCTGAACCCCAAAACACAAACATAGCCCTGAACCCTTAAAATACCCCTGTAACCCAAAACACAAACCTACCCCTGAACCCTAAAAATACCCCTGTACCCCAAAACCCAAACCTACCCCTGAACCCTAAAATACCTCTGTATCCCAAAACCCAAACCTAGCCCTGAACCCTAAAAATACCCCTGTACCCCAAAACCCAAACATAGCCCTGAACCCTTAAAATACCCCTGTACCCCAAAACCCAAACCTACCCTTGTACCCTAAAAATACCCCTATACCCCAAAACTATATATGAACCCTTAAAATACCCCTGTACCCCCAAAACCCAAACCTAGCCCTGAACTCTAAAAATACCCCTGTACCCCAAACCTAGCCCTGAACCCTTAAAATACCCCTGTACCCCAAACCTACCCCTGAACCCTAAAAATACCCCTATACCCCAAAACCCAAACCTAGCCCTGAACCCTAAAAATACCCCTGTACCCCAAAACCCCTACCTATTCCTAAACCCTAAAACTAACCCTGTAACCCATAACCCAAAACTATATCTGAAACCTTAAAACACCCCAAAACATATACCTCAGTACCCCAAAACATATACCTCTATACCCATACTTACCTTATCCAAACATAAAAATAAAACATGCTTTTACCATTCATGCATTTACAACAAATTTTGTTGTAAATGTATGCATAGTAAAAGCATATAAAATGTAATGACATGCGTTATAATGGCATTGCGGAGTCATGGTACTTTCGTAATGAAAGTATGCGGAGTGATGGTATGCGGAAAGAAAGTTGCGGAATAATCGGTGTTTACCCTCCCCCGGTAAGTACATTGGTGGCACGGCGGCCCACATCTCCAGCAACATACTCATATTTTTTTCACCACCCATTTGAAAAATGCACAGGTCTCTCTCATTGATGGCCAGCTCCAACATACACTTTTAGACACACCTCCCGCCACAAGTTCTAGAATTGCAAACTTTAGAGCTGGGGAGCTACGTTCGAATCTCGGCATCAGCTCAACATCCTGTGATTCCAGGCAAATCGCTTTGTCTCCCCGTGCCTACCACAAATGAATGTGTTCTTCTGTAATGTAAATTGTGCTCATGCCATGTTGTCGAGTTTGCGCTATATAATATTGCAAAGAAATATAAAGTAGGGAAACTCGAGTTCACACACTACTGAACGCGCACTCTTAAGTGCATCAGCAGTGCACTGTGAATCGGAGCGTTTCACAGGCCTGTCACAGATAAGAAATGCTATCAAAACGAAATCCTATAAAACAATATATTACTGGCCTGCAGCCATTCATACCCGGACAACGTCGGCACGGGCTGTTATCAACAATGAAATCATAAACTAAGGACCTATAGAAATTGAAGACTCACTGTATCTATTAAGCGAGAAGTCCTTACAAGATTTCAGCCTGCCGCCAGAGGTCCGAACTAACCTAACTGGATTCCACAACATCGCTACCGCACACAATATTCCAGAGCTAAAGAACTACCTTGCTCAACACTTGCCTAACTTAGTTCCCGATCAACAACTCGCCTACAACACCATAGTTGATAGTGTTGAAAAGAAGCTAGGCAAACTATTGTTCATAGACGCCCCCGGTGGCACAGGAAAGACTTACCTAATCAACCTCGTACTTGCCAAAGTTCGATCTTCTGGGAATTTGGCTCTAGCTGTTGCTTCATCTGGAATAGCTGCCACTTTGCTAACAGCTGGGAAAACAGCACATTCTACCTGTGAACTGCCTCTAACAGTTTCCCTTGAAAGGGATTCAATATGCTCTATTCGGATAAAAACGGACCTTTGGGGACACTGCTTCAAAATGTGTCTCTTATCATGTGGTACGAATGTACAATGATACCAAAACCATTGCTGCCTAGCCTTTTTTTACCCGGACAACGTCGGGACGGGCCGCTAGTCAGTATATATTCGTCCAAGGGAAGATGGAGGCAGAGGGCGTACTCGCATTGTCATCGTCCACCCCCTATTCTGCAGTCGGGGGGTCAGAGAATCTGGCTGCTGGAAGTATTTAACAAGACCTATAAGAGTATACCACCCCACACAACTATTCACTGGCGTCAAGGGAAGAGCAAGGAATCTGTCTTTCTTATAGGCAGCAGAGGGTAAAAGGCCGCAAACCCAACAATCAGTCAAGTTGGTAGTGGCATGTGCATGGTGCAAAGTCTTAATAAAAACATTATCCTGGTAGCTTTTACGCAACTTTCTTTCACCATAGTCAACAGTAATCATATTGTGTTCAGGAACAGCAGTGGGTGTGGGTGCGAATACATGAACGGGGTAAGCTTTGTCTAGAAAAAACAATATTCCAAGAGTCACTAAAAAGGCAATCAAAACAATTATTATGACCACAATCTTTCCTTTCCGGGGAAGGGCCAACCAAGGGGAATCAATTTACAAAAGGGGGTGGTGATGAACAGAGTGTCTGAATTGAGCAGACCACTCTTACCCAGTCCAAAGATCAGGGCTTGATCCATCACCGTTATTTATCTCACTGCCCCATCCCAGCTCAGAACCTGGCTATATGCAAATCAGTCTGTCCCTGGCCCAGTGCATCATGGGAACAGGGCAGACTAAACTACCAAGCCAATTCTTTACCAGAAAGGAGACAAGCTACCGGGGACCGGTTTCTGGCATTTCAGCCGTCTTCGGCCCGGCTTGCTTGAATCCTGATGGAGCAGTGAGAAAGGGACTTGTTTCCTTCCCAGTGTAAGAATTGGCTTTTGTAGTTTGGTTTGCCCTGTTCCCATCATGCACTGGGACAGGAACAGACTAATTTGCATACAGCCAGGTTCTGAAACTGGGATGGTGCAGTGAGCTAAAAAACGGTGTTGGATCTAGCCCTGATCTCTTGACTGGGTGAGAGTATTCTGTTTAATTCAGAGACTCTGTCCCTCACCACCCCTTGTTGTAAATATTTTTGTCCACCCTAAGCGTGGAAGGGTATACTCAGATGTGAGTCCCTTGCTCATTGCACCATCAGGATTCAAGCAAGCCGGGCCGAAGAGGCTGAAATGCCAGAAACCGGTCCCCGGTAGCTTGTTTCCTTCCCAGTGTAAGAATTGGCTTTTGTAGTTTGGTTTGCCCTGTTCCCATCATGCACTGGGACAGGAACAGACTAATTTGCATACAGCCAGGTTCTGAAACTGGGATGGTGCAGTGAGCTAAAAAACGGTGTTGGATCTAGCCCTGATCTCTTGACTGGGTGAGAGTATTCGGTTTAATTCAGAGACTCTGTCCCTCACCACCCCTTGTTGTAAACCAAGGGGAATCAGGCACAGGTCTCGGAGGAGCCGCAAAAGGCTGCTCCTCATCAGGAATGGGACGCCCAAAGGGATACATTTTAGAATAATCTTTCAAAAATATCAAAAATCAAAAAAATAAAAATCACACTACTACTAGAAAAAATAGTCCCAGACAATCCTCAACCGGCCAGAGGGGTTCTTCAACCCTTAAAAAGGGATCTTCTCCCTGTGTCCTTCAAAGCCTCACAGGCAGGCTTTTACCGTCCATACCTGACTCCAACGATGTTATTCAACAGTTTAGAAACAAGGGAAGCACTTAATTCGGGCCCCGCACCACTCTATAGTCTCAAAGAACACAATCTTCGGCTAAACACCAGGGCTCTTATAAGTCCATCCCTACCACTAAATCTTCTTATTCAGGAAATCCACTAAGCCCTTCTTCCGGTGTCTAGTCCATCATTTTCAGCACTGTTACTTGTTATTTCTTGTTCAGGGCCTCAAATTATAGCGAGTGCTCCCTGGCACTTCAGGATCCGTGAACAAAACAGGTGTATCTGTGGCAGACGCTGTACTTTCTGATGTCTCTTCACTAGTAGCAAGGGGAGTAGTAGAGCTCACTAAATTTTCTAGTTCGCTACGCTCTTCTCCAATCAGTGAAGCATCCGAGAAAGGAGCATACCTCGGTATAGACTCGTGCTCTTGGTCAGCGATGCCATCCTGTAACCATTTGTCATAGGGCAACGGGAGCGGGACTCTCTTTACGTGTGAGGCGTGAGTCCACGCTTTCCTGCCGTCGATCCGAAGCGCCGTGCGCGTGGTGAGGAGCACCTGACGCGGCTCTGACCACCTTGGCTCCAGGCAAGACTTCCGCTGGTATCGTCGCACTACAACCCAGTCCCCTGGGTGGATGGAATGACCAGGCCCCTCCGGCAACGGCTTCAGAGTGTCTGCTACCTGCTGATGAATAGAACGGAGATCTTTAGTCAAAGCATACAGATAATCTGTCAACAGAGGGTATGGCACTTCAGAGAAGCATTTAGGTCTGGGCACTCCCCAGATATTGGCCGGACGGCCGAATACCACCTCATGGGGTGAGACGCCCATTTTTGCATTTACAGTGACTCTCGTTGAAAGCAAAGCTAAGGGAAGTGCGTCTGGCCAACGGAGACCTGTACTCTCACATATTTTGGCCATCTTTAGCTTGAGCGTGCCGTTAAACCGTTCCACCAGTCCTGCCGCCTGAGGATGCAAGGCTGAGTGGAACTTCTGGGAAATGTGTAAACCTTTTGCATATTTGTTTCACTAATTCAGCATTAAAGGACGTACCATTATCACTCCAGATCACCCTAGGTAATCCGAAGCGGGAGAAATACTCCTTTATCAACATTTTAGCAGTAGAAATGGCTGTACAATCTTTCGTAGCGTACGCCTCCACCCACCTACTAAAAGCACATACGACTACAAGGACGTACTTCAAGTTATTGACCCTTTCCATTTCGATGTAATCCATCTGGATCACCTCGAAAGGGAAAGAAGGGGGTGCAAAATTTCCAGTTGGGACAGGAGTACCTTTTCCAGGATTGTGTCTCAAACACACCATACACTGGCGAACCAAATTAGTGGCCATTTTAGAGAGATTTTTATTACTCCACACCGGATCTAACAGCTTGCAGATACCCTTGGCGCTCACATGGGCAGGTCCATGCGCCATCGTCACTACTGGAAGAACATACGCATTCGGTAGCAGCCATCGTCTCTTGTCTGTCGCATCTGTCCAACATTCATCCGCATCCAGTCGTCCCTGCCCATCCTTCCATGCTCTCAATTCCTCGTCTGCCGCTTTTCCCTGTATGTTCTTGACACTCTGTACAGTGTCCGCGAACATATGAACATCTGGGACCCATCTGGCTGGCCCTGCCACAAACATCCGAGGTAATTTTTCTCTAGCAGTTTCCTTTGCTGTCTCATCAGCAAAAGCATTGCCTCTTCCAACATCATCCACTATCGTCTTGTGTGCGCTACATTTTATCACAGCCAATCTTTTGGGTAGTGTCAGTGCCATTAGCAGTCGTAATACCAGTGGACCATGTTGTATACGCTGTCCGTGGGAAGTCAAAAATCCCCGTTCTGCCCAAAGTCGCCCATAATTATGAACCACGCCAAAGGCGTATTGGCTATCAGTATAAATGTTCACATCCAACCCCTCACTCAACTCACATGCTCTCAGTAAGGCAATAATCTCAGCAGCCTGGGCAGAATTGTAAGGTATTCTAGAAGTCTCCACCACAGTTTGTAATGTTGTTATTGCATATGCTGCCGTCGATGTACCGTCTGGTAATTTAAAACAGGACCCATCCACATACAACTCCCCGTCTGGTTCGTCCAGGGGCCTGTCTGTCAGATCCACCCTCCCCTTTGTCTCCTCTTCCGTCCTGAACAAACAATCATGTATGTCATCGTCTTTGGTATCTGTATCTGTGGGGATAGGTAACAAGGTGGCAGGGTTCAGTGTAGCACACCTTTTAATCGTAACATGGGGTGCAAAAAGAGTCATCTCATAACCCGTAAGACGAGCACTAGTTAAGTGCTGCGTCTGTGTCCTGTTCAGCAAAATGTCCACAGCATGCGGTACCATTACTGTGAGGTCTGATCCCAATACGAGCCCTGCCGATTGTCTTATAGAGACCGCAGCAGCCGCCGTGGCTCTCAGACAGCTCGGCAGCGCTCTTGCCACATTATCGAGCATGGCAGAGAAGTAAGCACAAGGTCTCTGCTTCCCCCCGAAACACTGAGTTAAGACAGACAACGCGCAACCTTCCGCCTCGTGCACGTAGAGAACAAAAGGCTTCTGGTAATCAGGTGTTCCAAGAACTGGCGCAGAGCACAAAGACGTTTTTAGTGACTCAAACGCTTCTTGACATGCGGGGGTCCAGGGTAGGGGCTCGCGCACTTCTTTGGTAGTCAGATACAATAGGGGTTTTGTTAGTAACGCATAGTTAGGTATCCACTGACGACAATACGATGTTATGCCTAAGAACGCGCGCACCTCTCGCTGCGTGTTAGGGACCTGCATGTTAGTGATCACTTTTATGCGCTCTGGCGTCAATCTCCTCCCCACTTTCGAAAGGAGGTGACCGAGATAGGTGACCTCCGTTCGACAGTATTGAAATTTCGGAAGGGACACTTTATGCCCCCTTTTAGCCAAATGGTGCAACAATTTCACAGTAGCATCCCGACAACCCTGCTCGTCGTCCGATGCTATTAGGATTTCATCCACATATTGCAACATGACGTTGCCAGGTGGAAGTTCCAGGTCATCCAATTGTGCCTTTAGAGCCTGACTGTATATGCTCGGACTCTCAGTGTACCCCTGAGGAATTCTCTTGAAGCGGAAGCTTCGGCCAGCCAATGAGAATCCAAATAGATAACGGCTGTCCTCATGTACTGGAATACTGAAGAAAGCATTTTTCAAGTCTAGGACAGAGAAATATTTGGCCGAAGGGGGAATCATGGTCAATATTGTAGTGATGTCCGAGACCACCGGATACTGTGGCTCCACTACTCTATTTACTTGCCGTAAATCAATCACAAATCTATAAACATCAGGAGTATTATCAGTAGCATCAGGTAACCGTCTCTTAAGAATAGGCAAAATAGGACTGTTACATATGTTCGAATCAGTCTCTTCTACTACTCCAGACCGTATTAAATCTTGTATTATTTGTAACAAGGCCTTCTCTCCCTCCCTAGGTATTCTGTATTGTGGAACTCTGGGCAATTTGGCTCCCACCTTCACTCTTATTGTCACCGGGGCAATATCCATTTTTCCTACATCATTATCACTGACAGCCCACAAGCTGTCGGGTATTACTCGGAACTCAGGTGGTAACGGGTCATCTTTTGAAAAACACTGTAATGGGCGGGCAACATTCGGGCCTAGAGTAAGGTACACGCCATCCGGAGAACAGTAGATGGTGGCATGCAATCTCTTCAATAAATCTAAACCCAGCAAATTTTCTCCACAATTTGATGTCAATAAAAACGGTGAATCAACAGTAAAAGGGCCAATCGTTAACGTGAGAGGTTTAGAAATGGGGCTAATCACCGGAGTTCCTGCGAAACCCACGGATATATTATTCTTGCCAGACAGAGCCGCCCCTGGGACCCGAGAACGAGCCACTGAACTTTTCATTGCACCCGTATCCACTAGAAATTTTTGTTGAGACCCCATTAAGTCAGCTTCGACGTAAGGTCCCCTCTGATCAACTTCCATAAGTACTGGTCCCAGGATCTGTCCTACGCTGTCCTAGTTGTGGGAGAACCCTGTCAAATTGTCAACTGAGTAATCATCGTTATAGTACTGACCACCACCCCTCTGCAACTGTTGCCTGTTTGTATTATTGTCAAAATAATTTCCACCCGGTCTCCCACCTCCTTCCGACCGTGCCACCTGTCTCCCAGCATCACCACCACCTCTTCCTCGCCCGCGCCCTACACCAGTACTCGACTGAAACAGGGGGCAATCCCTCCACCAGTGCCCCTCCTGCTTGCACTTCGCGCACTGATTCGGTCCCAGCCTTTCCCTGCTATCACCTCTCCCAAATCCGCCTCCGCGACTCGGCGCCGCACCCCTGCCTCTGCCTCTCGCCACTTGCTGCAACAAAACCCTTGTCTTTAAATCCTTAGCCTTCTTTTCCTGCTTGTCCTTGTTCTCATTTTCCCTGTGCTCGTAATATTGCGCCATACTGAGTATTCCCGAAGGAGAGGACGTTGTCCACGTGCTCTCCGACGCTTGCAGTCTAGCAGATATTTCAGGCAATACGTTCGTGACAAACCTGTTGACAAAAAGCCGTAACCCTCCATCCTGTGACACATCCTGCCCACTAAAATCCATAAACGTTTCCTCAAACCTCGTAAAGAAATCAGAGACCGCCTCATCCTTTTTTTGTTTACAAGCCGTTAACTTGTCCCAATCTACCTTTTTCGGGGGAATGAGAGAATGCATATACTTTATAATACGCCCTGGCAATGCTAGTATCTCAGCCTTCGGCTTCTCCCCTGGCTTACGCTCCTTGTCCCAATCCTGCAACTCCTGCCATGTACCTCCTAACTCTTCCACATGGTCAGTACCTTTCACTTGCCGCCACACATCAACCGGGACCAAAAGCCCGAAAAACAATTCAACATCGGCCAACGTCATCACAGTGGAAGACGCCGCTTCTGTAAGCTCTTTGTAATAGGCAGTCGGGTTCTTTCGAGAATCCGGTAGCTGGGCCTTCAATGATAATACCTCACTTCTCTTCCATGGCGTATACACCCATTGCTCCTGGAAATGTGCATCAATCCTATTCCTAGTAACAGCCTTTGTTACTGGATCTAGCAACTCGGGGACCTCGGGATGAAAAATAGGGTGCACCTCGCGCATTGGGTGGAGACCTGGGAAATGGGGTGTGCCAGTAGAGGGTAATTCATTCCTGTATTGTAATAGTGCACGTAAACTACTCATCACTTCCTTTACCCCTGTATTCGTTCTATAGGCTCCGGTCTGTATATCTCGTAAAGTCGCCGGAGCCACACCTCCATACCCCTGCTCCCAAAGCGGTATCAATACATTGGACATATGCCACAAAGCGTGCTGCTGCATCAAAGGCTCAAAATCTTTCATGGTGGACCAAATATCTTCAAACGAATAAATATTATTCCTGGCCCACTGACATGCCTGATTAGCCACCATGCTCCTTTCATCGAAACCAATCGTAGAACGCGTAAGCAACTTCCGTACCTGTGAGAGTAGTCCACTACCTGCGCCTCGACTCGGTGTTAGCATTTCCTGGCCGGGGGTAGTACTAGCTGAAACAGTAGGAAGAGCTAAAGAAAATTGGGAGGGGGCGGGCGAAATGGTCTGGAGTGATGAGACAATTGGTGTCGAGGGCGAAGATTGTTGGGGGGCACTCGCTGAAGGACCCAGAGCTCCACTAACGGGGGCTGAAATTGGCAAGGAGGGGTACAAGGACTGTGGGGCATAAGGGGGAGGGGGTCGGGTATTCAAAATGTCTTCCATCTCATCCGGATCGTCCTCTCGCACTACATAACTTTTATTTTCTTTCAACCTACAAAGTCTATCTGAGCGCTCCATACGTAGCGCATTCTCATTTCCGACCTGCTCTCTCGCCTTCTGCGCCATAGTCTGGGTGGACTTTTTATACTCCTCTTTCTCCTCTCGCATCTTGCGTTTCCTGGCCTCTTTCTGCCACACTCGCAAAGAGTCGAACATACTCTGACGGCTACGCTTAGCAAACAATTTGTCCTGCAAGTAGTCCAACTTAGCTTCATCAAAGGAACCCGTCAAAGGCCATTGTAAATCCACATTATCAGCAGTGTACCGGTGCCACAAAGTACCAAACAAAAGCGGGACCAGTCCATGTTTGACATACATATCAAAGCTCGGAGTCCCTTCAGGGGGTGCAGGTTGGCTCTCGGCCAGTCTAGTATCTGAGGGTCGACAACAGCATCCAAAACATCGTAACTTACTAAAACACGGCATCTTTACTTCGGTGTGAAAGAGAACACTTCACCACAGACCAGCTCGAGCTCGTTCATACGCACATATAAACATACATTAGAAAACCACACACACGCATACACAATATCTCCAAACACATGTTACCAAATGGGACAAGGCCCGTCGACCAAGTCCTGGGGAACCTGGACTCTACCGCAGACCGAACAGTACACTAACTGTTCTGAGGACGGGGAACAAATCCGCCACCCGTGCAGCACTATGGATCACTGCGCACTTTACCGCGGGAAACCCAGATCTCACCTCCACCGAACCACCACACTAGGAGTTCAGGGTAAGCGCACCAGAGTCTGCCCACAATGAGCCACGCCTCCACCACAGTACCACCCAGTCGGATCGCTACCGACAATTACATCTGATACGTCCCCAACCCCGTCAAGTCTGTCAGAGCACCAACTCGTACTCTGAGTTCCCCGGAGCACACTAGCCCCAGGAGCACACCGGCTCCTCAAACCGCTGGAGACACCCTAGTCTCCCGGAATACTCCCGTTCCTTAAACAATCACAGGTGGACCACTCACCTTCCGTAGGCGGCACCGACCTCTACCGTTCTCCACCTCCGGCTGCCAAGACCAACACGGTCAGCTTCAAGTTCCGCCTTCTGGACCCCGGCGTTGGATCCGAACCGGGACCTCTCCCGATCAGCAGGGTGGGGCAGCGGTGCGAGAACCAAGCTCGGCATCAGATGGGTACCCGGGCCCACCGTGCCGACCAGCGGGTCCCCGGTCTTCTGCTACCCACTTACGGGTGAGAAAGATCCTTATCGCGGGGTCCCTATTCGGGCGCCATCTGATAAGCGTGGCTCAAATCCACCCGAGTGACTTACCGCACTCACCTATAGTCACTATGCAGGAAGTCAGCCGGACAGTGGAGAAGAATAAACAAAAGTCTTTATTAGGCCAAACAACACTCATATGAGAGGGCCCTGTCCGACCTCACTCCTAGGAGTGTGAACGAGAGGACTGACTCTCTGCACCACAGCAATACATTATAATGCAATACAGTAAATGAGGGGTACGCCCCTTGTGGAAAGTTACCGAGCCTCAGACCAGTGAACAATGCTCTCATAGAGCAGGCATCTGCACCTGCAAGGGATACATCATTATCTCTACTCAAGGCCATGGAGCTAGGCTTCAGCGTCTCTGGGTGTGAGAACATTACTGATAAAGAGACTTGTTAGTTTCGGCCACAGTAAGCTGAGAAACGAAAACTGCTGTCTTAGTACATTTCTGTATTCCTGCGGGAGGGGCATATGAGCGAGCAGGGCCCGCAGGCACAGAGGGTTACACAAAATGGTGGCACACAGGCTAAGCTAAGAAACTAAGGTGATCACACATGTATTTGAATTATACATAAGGAAGTGCATATACGAACGTCATCAGTTAGCCATATGATGCTAACTCACGCATCAGCAATAAGTAATTAGGTATCGAAAAGTGAATTCTATCAAAATAAAAAGAAAAAAAAATGTTTTCTTTTAAGTGGGTTGGGCGGCAGCAACACAGAGGGCGCACAGTGGGGAAAACAACATGGAGGACATAGTTAGGGTGACCCAAATGAGACTGAGAGAGTAACTTTGTGTGAGGGGGGAAACAAAGTAGTGAGAGAGTAAAAGAGAAGCATGCATGGAGTGTGGGGGTGAAGAACCGGGTTTTAGAACCCAGCGGCGCCAGGTGCATGCCCAATGTCTTCGAGTTCACCTGTCTTAGAATACAGAGACACGGGATACTTCTCGGTGACGTCAAAGATCAAATTTATTGGCTGCAACCAGGAACAGAAATCTACGAAGTACGACACGGGTAGGTTCGCTAGAGACTGCTCAATTTTCATATTGCGAGAGATCGTCTTTTATGCTAAAAATCACATTCCTGACAACCACCCATTATTTACGAATTGTCCAATCATAGGTGACATTGCAAAAGGTATCTCATAATGACAATCCCACTTTTCAGTTGTCCAGCCCACCATCAATTACACGGGAAAGCCCAACATTCTTGCTCGGACAGGCCGGACAAACCCATAATAAGAGACCACAACCCAAACCATAAACAGGCCATAAAAGAAGGAACAGAAACAGATGTGAAGATAGAGGGGTGTGTGCGTGTACCATAAACTCAACAATGTCCTGCTCTTTGATCTCTATCTCGACCAGCTACCGGACAAGGAACTGGCTCAGCAAGGTTAGCTTCAGGCAACATGGTCAGTTCGCTCGGGTCATCTAAAAGTCAGCTAAAGGTGTACGTGTCCCAAAGACTCGTTCGGCCGTAGTCATCGGCCTATGTGAGGGCAACCACAAAATGGCTGCCGTACACAAAATGGAACCCGAAGGTTCAAAACAAAAACCCTAAATACGTAGTGAATCCATCGATCGAACATGACGAAAACACTCGTACTGGCTGCACTCGTCATTTACGGTTCTCTACTACCAAATTCGTAACAATACCATGATCCTTTTTAAAACAGGTTCAGAATTCACAGAACCTCAGGGGAAAAGCACAAGAACACAATGCAGGAGAAGCCCATGAGGTGAGATAAACACAGAGGGGTTGAAGAAGAAGCACAAGGGTGAGAGAGCAATATAGAGTAACGCAAAGGTGGGACCAGAAGTACACAGGTGAGACTGCTGTAAAACACATTCACTGCAAAATAAGCATTGACATGAAAGGAAGCATCAATCGGTCCATCTGTGTCAAGTGGTGGGTGGTGCTTTCTTGCTTGAGTGAAAAACAGTAGTATGTGGTCACAGGAAGCAGAGCAGGAAAGATTATGCAAGGTTTAGCAGGAGTGTGGAATTTAATCAAATATCTACTGGTCCATCGGACAAGTTGCTCATAAATCAGCTTGTCCTGTAAAAAATAAAATACCATTGTCCCTCTGGTGCCGCATAGTGCAGCACCAAATTATGGTGTAAATCTCATTATATAAAAGCTCTGATATTAGCCTTTCTGATTATGCCAGGGCCAATACTAATAGTAGGGTTTGATTTCTAGCAATTTCCTTATTTTGTCAACTTTCTGCGGTATATACTGGTGCTTGAGGTAGCGTTAAGCAATAGTTCCAGCGTTGGAATGCCCCTTTGAGTGTTTTAGGAGTTTTCACCAGCTCTTCCTCCAGGGTTGAGTAAAAAGTTGATTGGACGGAAACTTAACTTGTAATGTGCGACATGTTTTCGCATGGGCAAATATATACCTGTACATTTGCTCGTGCTAAAAAGAAGTTCACAACTCTCTAGCTCTCTGTCCTTTTTGAGACCAAAATATATTATTGGTTTTTGCTTATGTTTATCATAATAGCGAGAGTCTGGCCGCTCTCACACGGTTTATAAAAAAACATATAAAAGAAAGACACACATTAGCAAAACCAAAAGGCTGACAACCAATATCAGACCCAATGCTTGTTTATTTCCATGTTTCTCATGATCATCTTGAAATTGGTTGCACTGATATTCCCTTATGAATATTTTTTGGAAATACTAGCATGCATCAACACATTACACTAAATGATTCTTAAGAGAAATGTGACTTACAATTTTGCAAAATGCCTTTTTTTCTAATTGCATTTTTTAAAAACATTTTATTTTGAAAGCAAAAGATCATACATTTCGTTTTGTTTTCAAGCTTCTGCAGATATGTGCATCTAATTACAGATCACTCTGAGAGCTCATTGTATGTAGCCTCATATTGTTAAACTTTGCAAAATTGTGGACACATTTTACGCTGAAGCCACTGGCTGTAGTGCTGTACGAGCTTACAACATTTCCTTAGAGCACTCACTCTAATAAGAAAGGCTTTGTATTCATAGACCCTAAATAAAAGTTTGATCAACTTTAGCATTTGGGCACAGATATACCTGAACTGCAGACAATGCCTATCCCTGATCCAAATGTGGTGGTATAATCTGACAGCCAAAGGGTTTTGTGCTGCAGGGGGTTTGGCCTTATTGTCCCAAGAACAAAATAAACATGAAAACTTGTTATCCTTGACCCAAAGCAATATGTCCTGGGAGTCGTGCTATAGGCATTCCACAACCCTGCTTAGGTGTCCATTCTGACTTCTCCCAGCAGAAGTTGGTCATGATTTTAGGACTACTCGCAGAAGTTTGATTGTGTCCGTGGCTTAACTTGTGTAGAGGTATTGTAGATTCTTGTTTGTCCTCTGCAATGCATACTGGCTGGAGCTCTCTTCAGAAGGAACTCCGGAATACTGCACTGGCTAATGGTAAGAGCAGAGAGTGTCTCCATCTCAGTGAGCAGGTTCATCTATCTCTGCAATAGTCAATGAGTGTGTCTCTAAGCAAAGAGATGCAGGCTTGTGTGCCTTGGCACCAATTTTTCCTTGTTGTTAGCTACACCTAAAAATGTAGAGTGATCAGCTACAACTGACAATCAGTACTGGGCAAATGTGAACCTAGCCATGGCCCTCAAGGTCGTCAGGACATGGCTTCTCAGACCACTGGAATGGCAGACTCTGCTATTAGCCGTCCTGGAGAAAAACACCTCTTCTGGTCTTGGTGGGAACTCACTAGATTTTGGATTACCAACATCCTTGGCAATCATTGATGGGTTAAGATTGTTGTTTGCAACAGTACCCAGATTTATTACAATTATTAGCACCGATGGTCTAGTGAAGGCTGTTTGTGTGCTCCTCAACTCCTGGCTAGCTCGCTTTTGTCTTTCAGCCACTAGCCAATAAGTGAAAACATGGACTCTGCTTGTATTTCCTTGGTTATACAAGGATTCTGTGAACTTTCAGATGCCCTTTTGAAGGTTGCATCCTGGGTAGTTACAACAACTCTGATAAAGACGTGACTCGAACCTAATAAAATGTAAAAATGCTGGGAATGTGCCCTGCCACAAACAAAAAAGACAGGGAAGGCAGATATTGAAAAGTAGATCTGGTGTGGCGCAGTGGCCAGGGTGCCTGACTCCGGACCACGGGGTTCACAGGTCGATCCCCGGTGCCAGCAGCAGGTTAACCCAGCACCATGTGACTCTGGGCAATAGCTTGTGTAATCTTCCGGAGGGTCCCCATCGCCGGGACACCCCTCCGGAGGTAGCTGTGCGCTTTACAAATGCTGGTATTTATTATTTACTCTGAGGCGTTTCCTACTTACCAAGATCCAATTCTTCCTGCTAGAACGGATTCTGGTAGAATTCCAATCCACACTCATTCATTCACTTCTTTAGCACAGAAAAATAAAGGAGTCCCGTGTCTCTTGTAACTGCTTAAGGATAAACCTTCTACAGTTACATATTACTATTATTATAATTTTTGTCTAGATTGCAGTGCCCTCTGTAAAGTCACCAATTTGCACACCAGAAATAACTATTCCTTCTGTAGATGAGGTACCTTCTGTATAGTCTGCTAGGCTTCGCTGACTCGCATGCAACACAGCTGTCAGTTTTAAAGGGATTTCTGGGGCAAATGCCACTTGCCACTTGCTTCAGCAAACTGTAGGCAAATGAACTCTGTGTGTGCCTGAGGAAAGCACCTGCCTCACTGAAGAGCCTCTAGGATAAGAGGCATGCTAGGTCAGTTGAAGGATTGGAGAAAGGGACAAAGAAAAAGGATGGGCCTACTTAAGGATAGCAGTCCTAGCTAGCTGAATAATCTCGCAACAAAAGTCGCATCTGGATCTTGCCCACTGTCACTTGTCCATGTTGCTTTTCCTCTTATGTTCCAGCACAACTGACTGACAAAAAGAAAACTCCCACGCCAGTTGCCTGTAAAAGTTTTGCCACCAATTCAGTAGATGCCGTTGGGATTGGTAGTCTAAGTGCAGTTTTTCTCGATTCTGCTCTTTTCTTGTCTCCACCCATTGCTACCGCTGCTGTCTCTCGTGCTAAGTTCACCCACATGCACCGATCCTTCTGTCCACGTGGACCAGGGTGATGGCATTGCCTTTGAAACATTGCTACACTCTTGATTTTGGAATTCCTCTGCTTTTATAACTGTATGTATGTAAATGGTATTTGTAGTGCAACCTAGCCAAAATTCACTGGAGCACTTTTTGGGGTCAAAGACAATTGTACTGGTCACCTGTGGGTGACTCACATCTGTAGATTAGTTTGCAAGTCTTCGATTTCATAAGTTTAGATCCACTGACAAGTGCATTTAATAAATATTCCTGTTGTGTGTCATTTCTCTTTTATTTGTTTATTAGCATAATAATTAATAAACCCTTAATGTTTGGATGAAATGCTTGCAAAATATGTGCATTTGATCAGAGTTGAGCAGACGTGCTGCATCGGTTTCATTTAAATGCCAGTAATTAACATTATGCACCTAACCATATCACCAGATGTGTTTTTCTTGTTTAAAATACAGGTTGCATAACCATAAATGACTAATTGCTAAGGCTTACTTTTTGCATTGGGTCAGTAGCCTGCCTGCTTCTCTTGATTCTAGGCACTATCTTTATGGGAGCGAGCAAACAATTTGCAGCCCCATGTCTCGTGTCACATATCACTATGCTCTGTGAAAAGAGCTTTCTGGCTGGGAAAAACACAACCCATAATGTTGGCCATGGTTAATGTAGGTCTTTGTGCACAGAGTAAGTACAGGCGTGAATCCCTATGGTGTTGCCATAAATTAAGCACCCTTTGTGCTTTACAGTAGTAAATTAATGCACATGAGCACAAGCACAGATCAGTGTGTGGCTTGCACTTATTTTTTTAGACACATGACAGAAACTCTTTTTAGGTCTCTCCTAGCGTAGCTGCGCACATGCGCAGCTCGCTCGGCGAGGTTTATAGCACATTAGTACTTTTTTTGAAAAGGGCTTGAAGCCCCGCCCCTTATTCCCATTGGTTTTCGTCACTGTTTATGTTAAACAGTGCGCTCCCATTGGAAATCAGGATTCCGGGGTACCTCAGTTTCGCTTTTTTGGCCAGCCCACCCGGACTGGCTCTCCTGCATAACAGCTGTCTTGACAAAGTTTCTTATCAGAAGCTTCGTCACGCTGCCTTGCACGCGCCAGTCCAGCTCTCTGATTGGGCCGGACAAAAAAAGAGACATGACGCTGTGTGTTTATTTTTGCATCTCGCTTTCAATTTTTAAAGCGCAATGCAAAAATAAAGAGCGGATGCCTGCGTGTCTCGAGAGCTCTTGTTTTATTGTTTACTTCATTAAAAAAAATCTGTCTTTCTGAAGCCTGCATGTTACACACAACTATGACTGTATCCCGGCTTTTCTCTAATCTCCTTATTTATTTGTTTTAATTCTTTCGTGCCAAGCACTTAGGAGCCTTGTTGCGATATATAAATGCTACAATACAGTACGATAACCACTGAACTTGTTTCCGGAAGGCCGCTTTGCAGTGCTGAATCTGCCTCATATTAAATCTCAGAGGGCAGGTGTCTGCATATGAGTAATCTAATCAAACCAAATATCCATTGCCGGTTATCAGATAATGCAGTCTATTGTGAGGACCGAGGGCATGTGGGTGGGCCAAGCCCCTCCCACCTCGGAGGGGACACAGTCCCTGTTAGGCCAGGTTGTTGCTCAGAGACCTCTGTATATAAATTGACATCACTGCACTTTGGAGGAACTAGAAGCTGGGCAGACCCTCAGGCGGGAGTGCAAGAAACTCCAAAGAAGTGTTCACAGGCTCTCCGGCCTGTTCCTCTGTTTTGACCTGTGGCCTTTGGACTGACGAAACAGTGCTGCTGGGCCTAAGGCTTCGGCTGGGAGTGTTGTCGAAGGGCCTTTATGGGGGAAACCTTACCCATTTCTCCCAAATGACTTGTTGAAGGGCACAGTACTTTAAATGTTATCCTTTGTTCCCCTGGGATCCAGTGCAGTTATTTAGGAGACTGGTGTTATCTGGTGAGAGTTCGTCGGATTATGATGTGTGATTTGTCAGGGGAAACGTTCAATTGGCTTAGCACCGAGGGGTCTACTAATTGCTTGTCAGGAAAATCTTGAGTCACCCGCAGGCAGATTCCCTGGGTCTTCCTGTCCTCACTCATTTCTGCGTGGATGGCAGGCACTGGAAAGAACAATCATTTGCAATGCAATAGGTCTCGCATTTACGCGAGTTTGAGATATTGACATAGCAAATGACAATTTCCTTTTATTTTTGTTTTTGTTTTTAAAACAAATCAAAGGCATTGCAAATGACAATGTCAATAGCTCAAACTTGCATAAATGTGAGACCTATTGCATTGCAAATGCTTGTTCTTTCAAAGGAGCTGGATGTAATTGTGGAACAAATGATGTCATGGGGGCCTATCCTAAGTATGTACGATACATTGGATGAAAGGATGGAGTCTTGCGATTTGATAGAAACCCTTTTCAGTTAGTTTTACCTCATTATTGCACGGTGCGTAATTTCGTCATAACCTCGTACAACACCATGCTTGCCAATTTAGATTGAACACTTCCTTAACCCCTCCCACGCTTATGATGGAACCGCTCCGTCATGGCCCTCGGGTGGGCTGTGCTGGTGACGGAGCGGTTCCGTCATGGCCCGCCCGACGCGCCTGCGCGGCGTTGATTTTGCGCCTGTGCAGACGTTCTAAAGAACGGGCGGGGCCACGACTGAACTGCTCCGTCACAAGCACAGCCCACCCGAGGGCCATGATGGAGCGGTTCCGTCATAAGCGTTGGAGTGCCGCGTGGCCGCCCAACCCCCTTAGCGATGCGGCGGAATTGCCGCCGCAGCGAAAGGGTTAAAGGTTGGCATGGGTCTAAAAAAAGGAGGTATCTGGATTTTAAATGAACAGAAAGGGGAGTTTGTGGTGAACATCTTTGATCGAGGGTGAGTCTGTGATCTCCCTCTCCCTCTCCCTCCCCTTTAAAGTCAATTGTTTTTCATCTTGTATTGTTAGTTCAGGTGGTTTTAATCCAGGAGTTTCATCTTTTGGAATTGCATAGCTGCTGCATTGAGCAAGAGGGGAACATTACAATTGGAGATGTACCTATGTTGTTGGTTTACGTACGTGGCTCACCATGAAGTTGGGTGTCTGATCACAGGCCCCTTGCGATGCTGAAGATCTAGGCCCCTTGCCTATTTGGCCCAAGTACCATTCTACATCCATGCATGTTCACATACAAGCTAATTGCAGAAAAATAAGACACCAGGCTTGGCTTATCTGTCGATTTAACTGCATATTTTGACAATAGAATGTCCCGTTTGGAGTCTATGGCATGGTCTTTCGTTCCCCCTTAAATGTCTTTCACCCTGCAGCTGTGAAGCTAGAGCCAAACGGCAGCCTACTCATGACTCTAGGATAAACAAGCCTTGACTAGCATGGGCACAACCAATAGGTCTAACTTGCATTTTCAGAAGTAAAACTGATTTATTGGCTTTCCCAGTGTTTTGAACTGCTGTGAGCCTAGTTCTGAATCGCAAATGCTTTTTACATCACATTCCCTAAGGGATTAAGTAACGTTGTTGAATCTGAGTCTGTAGTACAACCAAGCACACCCAAACTCTCCAAGAAAAGGCCATTGATCAAACTAATAGACCTTACAAGTTTTAGTTTGTTGCAAACCCTCAGCTCTGCGACAGGAAAGCACCCATCAGCTTTTATCGACAAACACTGGACTGGGCCATAAAGCAGTTGAGGGGCATGGTGCAAGGGATTTCTCCCAGTTGGGGGGGCACATGTCATGCAGAGCTGACAAAGCGGGCCATGGTCTTCTGAGGGTAGCTGGCTGCCTTACTACCCATTGGCTGACCTGGTAAGCTAAAGTGGGCTAGAGTTATAAGGGCTGTGCAGGTGGTGATGGTGGGAGTGTCATGCACATTCAAGTGGCTGCACAGAGGGGAGTCACTTTTCAGAGCTGGCTCGGGGTGCATAAACAGGTGCCTGGGTAATGATTTCTGCAGAGTGGTCTAGGGCTACTGGCCTAAAAAATCCTCCTTTTCCTGGTCTGCCACAGCACAGCCTTGATGGTGCTTGGTTGAGGAGAGTACTGTGCATGCAGTTGTAGAATAGAGCACCATCCCGGCTTTAGTCAGTTTGTGAGGGCTGCTATGCACATGTTGCAGTCACCTTATTGGGTCCATTTGGGATAGGGTGTGGTCCTTGCCATGTGCTGTGGTCTATGACTACGGAGGCCTGTGGATAGGGGAGTAGGCCTCTGCATGTGCTGTCTACAGCAGAATGTCACAGGGAATACAGGACAGATTGAAATGAGCTTCGAGATGAGAGATGGTCACAGTATTCCATTTTTTGAAAAATACTGGCAATCCTAGATTGGTGTGGTCATTACCTTTATTGGAAACCCCCATTCTATGATGGTCACAATTTTTCGTTGCATCTGTTAGGCCCCCCATCTCCACGATGTGAGCTGTCACCTGTGGCCTCAGCAAGTACACTACATGAAAATAATCACAGCTGGCTGCCTGCAAGTGCTATACCATGTTCAGCAGCTGAGATGTTAAAAGAAGTCAAGTCAAGTCAAGGAATTTGTATAGCGCACTACATACCCAGAGGGTTTCAAGGCGCTTAGGAGGGGGGGGAGGGTTACTTGTCAAATATCCATGTTTTAAGTTGCTTTCTGAATGCTAGGTGGTTCTGGGTAAGGCGAAGGTACGCGGGGAGTGAGTTCCATGTTTTGGCAGCTAGGTATGAAAAGGATCTGCCTCCCATGGTGGACTTGTTGATGCGAGGTACAGTGGCGAGGGCTTGGCTGGAAGAGCGTAGTTGGCGGGAGGGGGTGTAGAAGGATAGTCGTGAGTTGAGGCAATCTGGTCCGATGTCGTAGAGTGATTTGTGTGCGTGGGTAAGCAGGCGGAAAGTGATCCTCTTATTGACGGGTAGCCAGTGGAGGTCTTTAAGGTGACCGGAGATGTGTTCGTTGCGTGGGATGTCTAATATGAGCCTGGCTGAGGCGTTTTGGATTCGTTGGAGCTTCTTCTGGAGTTTTGCGGTAGTACCTGCGTAGAGGGTGTTTCCGTAGTCCAGTCGGCTTGTGACCAGAGCGTGGGTGACTGTTTTCCTCGTTTCGGAGGGGATCCAGCGAAATGTTTTCCTGAGCATGCGAAGAATGTTGAAGCAAGAAGAGGATACGGCGCTGACTTGTCTGTTCATTGAGAGTGAAGAATCCAGGATAACGCCTAGGTTTCGTGCGTGGTCTGTCGGGATGGGTGCTTTTCCGAGGGCTTCTGGCCACCAGGAGTCGTCCCAAGCAGAGGGGGAGGTACCTAAGATGAGGACTTCTGTTTTGTCCGAGTTCAGTTTCAGACGGCTTTGTTTCATCCATTCGGCAACTTCTTTCATTCCTTCGTGTAGGTTAGCTTTGGCGGTGCTGGGGTCATTGGTGAGGGAGAGGATCAGTTGAGTGTCGTCCGCGTAAGAGATGATGTTGAGGTTGTGTTGGCGTGCGATGGCCGCGAGGGGGCTCATGTATACGCTGAAGAGGGTGGGACTGAGTGAGGATCCTTGTGGTACGCCGCAGATGACTTCAGAGGCCTCGGACTTGAATGGAGGAAGGCGGACTCTCTGGGTTCTTCCGGTGAGGAACGAGGTGATCCATTCAAGTGCTTTTCCTTGGATTCCGATGTTATTGAGGCATTGTAAAAGGGTGCTGTGGCTGACTGTGTCGAAAGCTGCAGAGAGGTCAAGGAGGATGAGGGCGACTGTGTCTCCATTGTCCAGTAGAGTTCGAATGTCGTCTGTTGCTGCGATGAGGGCGGTCTCAGTGCTGTGTTTTGCTCGGAAGCCAGATTGTGAGGGGTCGAGGGATTTGTTGGCTTCGAGGAAGGTGGCGAGCTGGTTGTTGACAGCCTTTTCGATGACTTTGGCCGGGAATGGAAGAAGCGAGATGGGGCGGTAATTTTTGAGTTCGGTGGGGTCTGCTGTTGGTTTTTTCAGGAGGGCGGTGAGTTCAGCGTGTTTCCAGTCTTCCGGGAAGGTGGCGGAGTTGAGGGAGCAGTTGATGACGTCTCGGAGGTGTGGTGCTATGACGGAGTCTGCTTTGTTGAATATGTGGTGAGGACATGGGTCTGTGGGGGATCCTGAGTGGATGGAATTCATCAGGCGGATGGTGTCCTCAGTGGAGATTGGGTTCCAGTTGTTAAGGGTGTTCACGGGGGGAGGATGATCAGCAAACGGTAGGGTGGTTTGGTTTCCGGGTTGGTTGTCAAAGCTGTTGTGGATGTCTGCAATCTTGTTGTGGAAAAATGAGGCTAGGGAGTCGCAGAGGGCTTGAGATGGGGTGATGTCGTTGGAGTTGGCCGAGGGATTGGAAAATTCCTTGACGATGTTGAAAAGTTCCTTGCTGTTGTGGGCGTTGTTGTCAAGTCGATCTTTGAATGCTGTTTTTTTGGCTTGTCGGATCAGTTGGTGGTGAGTGCGGGTGGCGCTTTTGAAGGCGTCCTTGGTGCTGGTGGTTGGGTCTTTTTTCCAAGCCTTTTCAAGGGAACGGCAGAGTTTTTTGGACTTCTTGAAGAAGGCGCTGTGAGTCATTAAATTCAGTTCCTGAAATGGACTACCTTATACCTCATCAGCAAAGTAAGTAGTCAAAACGTAGACCCCTGCAAAATGGCGGAGTCTAGTCTTACAATGAGAAGGACAGCCCAATGCTGGAAGGGCCCTAAGCCAAACAAGTCACTGGCTGAAGAGCCTTGGCCCACAGCTTGTTTCTGTATGTTGTGTCTGTATTGTGTTAGCATGAGGTCTGAAGACCACTAAGGGTTCTGGAAATGAGCAGACCTATTATACAGGGATTGGGTCTTCAATATTAAGGATGTCTTTCTTGGATTCTTAAAGTCAAGTTGGAGCCTTTTATATGAGTAAGTTTATATGAAGTCTTGAGTAACATAATTAATTGTTCATTAAGAAGCAGTAAAGTTTGTTGACTGAAGGGTCCAATGTCGCTTAACATTTAAATCTGAGTTTAATTAGATGATTTGATAAGTGTTCAATGCACTCTTTTTGAAGTTTTACGTTGCCATCAAAAGGTAGGTAAATCATATTTAATCTGATGGTTGCAGAATTAATGGGATTTCAGAGAGCAGACATTGGAAGAAATATTAGGAGTTGTCGGGAAAGCTCTTCCAATGTATAGAGTACATTTATATCAGTGCGACCCCCCCCCCCACCTCAACTCCTACTTTGCCTTCGCTTTCGTAAAATAAAATAGAGCAATCTGCAGGCAAAAGAAAATAAGGGTAAATCTGAGAGATTATAAAGTCAGGTTCGACTCCTAAATAGAAGGCTTTGGCTTCAATTACAATTAATTCTCAAAACAATTGATCCTTTTGAATCAATATTGGGACACATCAGTGAACCCCCCCCAAACATCTGTTATTTTTGATTTATTTGTTAAACCAATGACTGTTGGAAAATTATTTGCTGGTGATATATGGTTCAGTTCTTAAACGCTGATTTAAAATAAAATCTAGCTTTAAAGAAAAGATATTTAGGGATATACGTCACACTCACATGGAACTTTGAAGACCTCTAAAATGATAATTTTAATCTATTTTTAAGAAGAAAGTGGTCTCTCGTGATGAGATTGAAGCATTTTACATGAACCACACTAGGAAATATAGCTTGAGTAAAGATGGCCATCATGACTTTTTTATATTCGCCTTTTTTACTTAACAATGCCTTTTGCAGACCAACTACATTTCATTTCTGAGATCAGTAGTGCCACCATATTGTTTTTGGCCCAGTACAACAAACAACAAGGCGATGAAAGGAATGCTCAAATTAATCTCAGCCACTGACTATCCCTTGGGTTCTCATTCAAGACCATTGTTTTTTGCCAGCTATGCCACCCTAAACGGAAACCTGCCATAGGCAAATCATTCTTTGTTCTGATCAAATTAGAACATTCCAGCCAACGTTGCCAAGCCAAATAACCTCCATTCAGGGAACACGAGCAACCTCAGACTAGTTTTGACCAACTTGGGTCTTGTCAGTGAGTTGTGGCTGAGTGTGCATGCCCAGACTTGGGTTCCATGCTCTCCATGCCACTGGAGTCAAGTTATTCTGGCTGATGAGGGCTGAAAGCCCGAAACCGGTCTTAGGATGCTTGTTTCCAGTCCAGGGAGGACCTGGCCTGGCAGTTCGGGCTGGGCTGTTCCCATTGGGCGCAGGGTCAAGACTGATTTGCGTGTGGCTGGGTTCAAACTGGAATGGCTTGGTGAGCCAAAAAACGATGGATTTAGGCCCAGGTCTCTGTACTGGGGTGAATGTATGACATTGTTCTGCATTCTGTCCATCAGTTGTTCTTTTTGAGTGTGCATGGTACCCAGGTTTTTTGCACTTATGACCACTTTGTGACTGCTTGCAGAAAGATTGAACATTATTTTTCTCTCTTGTTTGTTTTGTCCCAATTAGCCACGCAATAACCCACTAGCTTTCCTTCAGCATCTTCTTCCTTTCCTCATAAAAGGGGGTTGGCGAGTGCCTCAGGTGTCTGGATCAGTTTGGATTGACTGTACGTGAGCTTGTTTTAGTCTGTTTAAGTTTACTTTGGTATTTATTGGGGGGGGGGGGAGTAATATCTTTGGTTATCGGACTACCTCACATGTACATCCTAGACATTAGTGAAATTGAAGGTTCTGAATAGGAATATATGGGTCCTTGTGGACCTTGCTGTGCCCATCACCTGTTAGTGAGGATGATGATAATAAATGTGGGAAAGTCTGTCTTCGTGTCTATATTATAGCTATTGGAGACTATCAGTTTGCTTTGGGATATGCAAGCATAAATTCCTTCGCATATCTGGGTTTCTTAATTTAAGGAAATGCCTCTTTCTGCATGTTCACCTCCACGTTTGGACTGGTGCTGCTTGTTTAATGACTCTATAATTGCACCGAGGCCTGCTAATCAGACCTCTGTGCCAGTGTTCTAACCCATTACAAAGTATATGTTGAATTGGCTATCCCCCAATTGGCAAGGACTGGCTTCCTTATAAGTACCTAGTATATGGTACCCAGGGTATCTAGGTTATATAAGGGAGAGTGTCCACCCAGGGTTGCAGCACTGTTTGTGCCACCCTGTGTGTGACAATATACAAAATGATCCCCGGCCTGGAAGATCAGTGGTAACATTGCTAGTTCGACTCTTCCATTTAAATTAATGGCAAACCCCCCACTTCCTATAACAATATATGAAAGTATTCCCTAAGGAAGGCCTAGCGAGCCATAAGGCAGGGAGCTGTATATTATTAGGTAGGACATGCAACACTTCTGAAATTGTTGTTTTGCTGTGAAAGGACTAGTGGCTCCTTTTGTTAACACAGTTGCCAGCAGAGCCTGCAGCTTGGCTAACTTCTAAAAGGGACTACCCAGCATCTGGGGTTCTCCTTAAAAAACAGTAGAGGCTATGTATTTTCAGGTATACTGTGCTACCGTCCTCACGGCCCATCAAACCCCTCCTTCTATCCCTAGTTATCATTTTTGATAACATGCCTTTGGCCCACTCTAGATTCCTAGCTTTGGGTGATTTTAACTTATGGCCTTCTGGCGAGCCAGGAGCTGCACTAAAATATCTCCTTGGTTCATATGATAACCTGGGCCTGCAACAATCGGAACCAAGCCCAACCCACCAGGACGGCGGTATTTTGGACCTTATTTTCACCCCCATCAAGGAATCTGTAACCATACAGAGAGCCTCTGCTCCTTGGTTCAGTGCCGAATTGAAAGATCTAAAATTGGCCTGGAAAATTGCTGAAAGGAAATGTCGCTGGTCATATGGGGAAGATGGAAAGCTAGTTCTAAAATCCGCTTTACGAAAATATAAGACTGCCACCTAGTAAGCAAAAGTGGAAGACTATCTTGGCAGCCCCCAACAGTGCTAGAGAAGTGTTCAAAATACTGCGCGAATTGTCTAATCCAGATTGCTTAAATCAGTCAATACCAGCCTCCTGGTAGCTCTGTGATAAACCTGCAGTATTCTTTGAGGAAAAAGTCACTACTATCATTTATGAAAATAAGCACCAATGTATTGACCATGCCTTCTACATGTACCGATGCTCTTCAACCAGAGATTATAGCGGTTAGTTCCCCTCTGGATGAAGTACACTCTGAGCAGATAAGTCAATAAGAACACTTTGATTACCTAACAGAAGATCATTTTAGAGACCTGGCTCTGGCCATTTCTTCGGGTTCTCCTCTGGATCCTATCCCTTGCAATGTCTGGAAAGAACTGGCAGGTGAAACTCCTCCATATTTGTGGCAAATTTGTAGCCAATCCCTTAATAAGGAGGAGGTTTCAGTAGCTTGGAAAAGAGCACACATCTGAAAAGAAGGCAGCCCTTACATTACAGGCCTATTTCTCTTCTCCCTTATCCTTTAAAAATCCTGGAAAGTCATGTGAGAAATTCTCTCACTATCTAGAAGCTAACCAGATCTTGGAGCAATTTGGGTTTCGTCCTGGCCATGGGACTGAAACTACTTTATATACTGTTGTGGACTAACTTAGAATGCGCTTTAGAAATATATGTTTAATAAATAAGGTATCAAATTAATCGTGGCATTAAACCTGACCTGATGCGCAGAGCGAATATAATATCTCTATTAAAGAAACTGAGCCCCAGTGGCCTTGCAGGGTTACTGGCCAACAGACCTCCTTCTGCCTGCCTAGGGAGTTGTTTAAGACTCCAGGTGTTAGGAAAAACAGATGCCTGCTTCATGGCATAGTGTTACCTCCCCTTTACAGGAAGCCACTTGGTGTTAGCCTAAAAGTCGAGATTCAAAGGCAGAGCCGCCTTTGGTGGGGAGATGAGATTTACACTCCTGAGGAACTGCGTTTTGTTCAGGTAGACTGACTGGAAACCAGTTCAGAGAGGAAACCCAGTGCCCAAACAGTTTTTTCCGTGGGCATGTAGCCCTCAGGTAGCCACACTTTTAGGTTGGGCTACCAATCCCCTGAAATCGGGGGAAGGCCCGACATCTTATGGACATAATAGTGCATTCTGGGTTTGTTAGATGCCACACATAGCCAGAAAGTTGTTACCAAGAGGGAGGTGACCTAGTAGTCCATTGGCTAGTGACCCCATCATCCCCCAGGGCACTTTCTGGGAGTAAATATATCACCCCCGGCATCCCCCACCTCTGATCAGGTTGGAACCGGAACAAGGGCAGAAGATGGACTGCCCTTCTGCCCCTTGTTCTTCCCAAAGAGGGGCTGCACAATCTGCTGGACCGCACCTGCTGCACCGTGGGCTAGCAAAGAGGAGTGTGCCAGTGGCTACTGGCTCTGGGGGAAAAAGTCATGCCCCAGTCCACGACCAAAAGAGTGACTCAAAGTAACAGAGATGCATTACATTTTGTTTCAATATTGCTTGCTCTGCCATAATTACTTTATGGTTTAAACAATGCTCTTTTCCTGTACACAGTTCATGTGTTTATAGGTGTTATTTTCCGTTCTTTTTGGGTTATTATTACAGATTTTATATATTTTGGAGTTTGCTATGTACATGGAGTGAATTCTTATTTGTGGAGACCATTGTTGCTCCTCGAGCCGCATTATGCATGCATTTGTATGTTTGGTAATTCATACTACTTTGGCAGGGGCGGCTCTAGGCTCATGGTGGCCCTGGACAGGAAGCGTAGGTACGGGGCCCTGGAAGAGGGGGTTCGGGCGGGGCGGAGCGTGGAGGCCAGTGAAGAGGGGGGGGGGGTGGGGGGGGCAGGGTGTTTGGAAGTAGAACAGAGCCGGAGGCCGTCAAATCCCTGCCAGGGGCCGCCACGCAAATATGTATCCATCCTCAGAGGATTATTATATTAAGGATATATATTGGCGAGGTGTCCCCTGGGGTTTGGTGGCCCTGTGCAGGTGCACAGCTTGCACATGCCTAAGGCCGCCCCTGACTTTGGTACAACAGTTCTATTATAATTCAGTTAACACAGTCAGTCTTGCGAGTGTGTTTTGTACCCTTGCTTATATTCAATTGCTTAGTAATGGAGACTGGACGTTAAAACAGAGTAGAGCAGAAAGATTTAGTTCGTGAAATAAAGTGAGTGTAACGACCATCCGTGATCTAAAGGGTTGTGACTCTTCAATGGAGGCAGGTGTGGTAAAGGATTTGGGGAAATGCGGTACTGGTAACCGCGTGAAGACTCAAAACGTCAGTTTTTAAACAGCTCAAAGGTACATTTCTCTTTGGAGAAGTATGTACTCTTTCCTCTGTCTTAGAGTATGACTTTGTGAAATGAAGGGGAGGGGGGGGGGGGGGGGGGGGGGTTCCAGCCGCCCAAGTACACCAGCTCTGGCACTGAGGTGCACACCTTTACAGGTTATTGTGCAGATGTGATGAGTCTAAATGCCATCGCTCACAGTGCAAGACAGCTAGTGCGTAAAGTTGGCTGGCTCAGTGCCACCTGCTGCAGGCCTTAGTGGGAGGAAACGAAATGTGAATGACATTTAAAGAGACCAGCTGATGAAGAGGGCTGATGAAATAATCCCAATGAGCATGCATGTAATTTTTTTACTTTTTCATTCTAAACATGAGTTTTGTGAGAGGGCTAATGCTGTGCCTAGGTCATATCTCACAAATGGACTCATCCAGATGTGCGTACCCACATCTTGTGCTTGTACCTTTTGCTTCTAAGGTAATAACTACCACTCCTTGGCTGCAGGGTGTTTGTCATGTTAGTGGTAACGAAGAAAGGCTTTCTTTGAGTACACCATGTAGTGAATGAAATGTTGAACTTGTTTGGTGCTGCATATGATTTAAAAATTAAATTGCATGCGTAGTTTGGTTTTAAGTTTGTAAATGAAGGCCTACTCTCTAGTATTTTTAAACAGACACCCAAGACCTTCCTTGTACCATTTAGTATATTTATGTGGCTAAACGAAAACTCTCTACACCAGAGGTGACCGAGCAAAGGCAAAAGTAAAGATGAGGAGTAGTATCTGAAAAGTGGCATTATTGGTAAGATTGAATGATATCCCTAAGGAGATTTCATGTTCTCTGATGGTGCTTTATTTGAAAAAAATTCCGGTTTGTTGAATGATTTAGATAGCCGTCTGTTTATTAAACAGTACCCTTCATGGACACTTCAGTGACCACCTTTCCAGGTTACTTGTATGTTACTATACTGTTTACTATACTGTTTATTAAAACTAGTATATGTAATTCATACCCTCACCGTTGGGTTATTATTTTTCCTGTTTCTTTTTCTAATTCTAATATTTAAGTCCAGCTCCATGAGGAAAATGTAATTGTTAGCTTAGGGCATTCATTATGTTAAAATTTGGAGAACTAAAAGGGAGGTTTTTTTGTAGTGGACATATGTGCTTTTGGAGAAGAACTTTGGTGCTGAGTGAGCCTTTTTGTCTTCAAGTCCCATTGTAATTTGTAAAACATTCTGTATCTTTCTCCACAAATCTAATTGTAGCTCCCTAATTGACGCTGGTCCAAACGTGTGTAGCGGCAGCCATGTTATCAGTGCTTAAATGGAAATATAGGGCCTTGTGTTTGCTGTTGAACTGTACTGGGAAATGCAGACTCTTGGATAAGAATTTAAATATGGGCACAATATTGTGAAATATTTACCACATCTGTTAAATATCATTGCCCCAGGCGTAGTATTTACCAGTTGTAGTACATAAAAATAAGGAGTTACATGCAGAATTTGTTTTTAGCTCCAAACTGTTTTACCCTTTTCTAAAACCCCCTCCCCAGACCTCATGAAGAATATGAAAGATAGTCCAATTCATTCCGGAACAGAAAGTGGATGCTGGGACTGGATTGGTGTACAAAAAGAACCAATGTATTGATACACCCCTTCTCCCTCCGTGAAAAGCCTAGGGGTCACCATTAATGCCGATCTCTCGCTTCGTGGGTAGGTGGGCGCCGTGATCTCTTCCAGCGTTCCCAAGCTACGGAAAATCAGAAAAATTGCACACCTGCTGACCCACTCTGCTTTAACTCAGGTGGTGATAGCATTAATACTCTCACGGCTAGATTTCTCAAACTCGATCTACTTGGGCCTACCTTTTGGTCTGCAAAAAAGGCTCCAAATGGTCCAGAATCAAGCAGCCAGACTGATTCATAGACAACCAAAGTGGGTGTCAGCTAGACCTTGCTTAGCACAACTTCACTGGCTCCCGATAGCTCACCGTGTATCCTTCAAGACCGGCTGCTTAGCCTTTAAGTCTCTGCACGGCAAAGGCCCCAGATTTATCAGTTGTAAGATCACCAAATATACCCCGCGCCGCAGCCTACGGTCGGCCCACCACTTTCTGCTCACC
The DNA here is from genome assembly GCF_964263255.1 of Lissotriton vulgaris. Lineage (NCBI taxonomy): Eukaryota > Metazoa > Chordata > Amphibia > Caudata > Salamandridae > Lissotriton > Lissotriton vulgaris. The sequence goes on along the minus strand of NC_141691.1, from coordinate 894,382,665 downwards.
ACTCCATCTTTCAGACGAAAACGTTTGGGAGGCTGCCGCTTCTCCCATCTGGCCCCAGATTCTGGAACTCCCTCCGTCTTGCACTCAGAAGCTGTGAGAACCTCCTCGGCTTCAGAAAGTCGCTGAAGACATGGCTATTCGAGCAAGCTCACGCCCATTAACTCATTACCTATGCCTAGCAACACTCTGAGGCTTGTGTCCTTCGGTGGTTTCCACTGCTTGCTCTCCTACCAAGCCACCCGCAGCTAACAGGAGGTTGATATGATGCTGCTGATTGGACAAGGAGTGAACGCGTGATGTAATCAAGGGTCAGATGTACTACCTCTGCCATTAAGATGACTGACTTCACGAATGCACCCTGCCGCAGACTTGGGGCAGAACGCGGGGTGCTTAGTCCTGAAAGAGAATGACCCCCCTCCCAAGCAGTACTTGCTTTTTCTCGCTAACGCAGAACTTTGAAGGTGTAATAGAGGAGCACCCCACCTTCCTGGCTAAAAGTGCCCTGCTTAAAAAAATACCGAAGTTTAAAACCAGAAATTATTCTGTATGCTCTGGTAGCTGAGAAGGCATAGCTCACTGACCGTAACTGCGCTTGAGGGTTTCTGTCAAAAAGGGATCTTAAGGCCTTAGTTAGACCTTTGCGTCCACTTCCGCCACCCTGGAAGATAATCGCCTGTGTCCTATTTACTGAACCCACTTGCCTGGCGGTGATTTCCTTTCTGTGAAAGGACCCACCCCACTGCAGCTCCTTTCATAACAGTGAAGAGTGCTGAGCGGCCACTATGTTTAAAGTGCCCACTCTACAACACTTTCGGCTTTCAAGAAACTAACTTCAGAGTGGAATAAAAAAAATTATAATACCAGTCCCGATGTGACGTGCAGGAAGCCTTTTTTTCCCCCCGGTGTACCATTAATCATTTTTCTTGTCCATGTGTATATGATGTGGCCGACAGGGTGTGCAGGGGAAATGGGTGACGGTAGACGGTCTGCGTCCGGATAGGGTGGGGCGACAGACACTGTGGCAGACAGACGGACCACTGCGCCAGGGGTTAGCACAGACGGATTCGGCGAGGGCTCCGCGGGCGGATACCTGCAGTTCCCAAACTCAGAATGGATCTGGAAAGAGCAGCGCTCTTGTATCACGTGCGTCCCACTCTGCCCAAGCCCGACTAAGCCCCTTAGTTCTGTACCCGAATAACACCGTGCGCAGCAAGTGCAGGTTGATTAACAAAGCGAGCATACTTCCTGCTGAATCTGCATTGACTTGGACATGGCACTTTTGCTGCCAACGTAACGGTAAATCGCCGTGCAGTACCCACGGAAGAGGAACTACCTCGGCGATCTACTCCTAGGCCAGAAGAAGTAAATCCCTTGGGATATACTTATACTCTTTCTCGGGAGCATTTCACTTTTCGTTTTATTTTCAGCATCTAACCATTGACCACCTCTGAAAATAAAACTCGGTCGTTTGGCTTAAAGTTAACTTACACAGATTGTTTATCATGGGTGCTAAGAGTATATTTCTGTTGTGACTTTAATGTATTTTATTTTCAAAGATCTAAGTGAACAAGGACAGAGTCCCCATATTCTACCGAAAAAGAAAAGAGCAGAGAAAGACAGAATTCCTAAAAACACTGATGTGCATGTGTGGTGTTATGAAGTCTGATAAAAACTTAAAATATTTTTCAAGTGTAAACCACCACCTGTCCTTACTGTAAGCCACGAAAAAACCTTCACATCTCAGTCTGAAATGACCATTGCGTTGTGTATTGCTTAATCTGATGTTGAACTAGCCACTCCTTGATAGTCTCTGTAAAGCACTCTGCTGTTCCTCCAAGCTAGGCCCACGCTATATAAACATCCGAAAATAGTCACCAATTAAGGATGAGTGACCATGCATGTTTGCTCTATTTGTTCGTGAAATATTACGTTGGAGCGTGTGTGCCTCTGTGCTGAAAGCGAACACAACACTTAATAGAGATTTTTTTTACCTCGCCAAAAGCCTTGTCCCCCTTTAACCAAATTTAAATAATAAAAAAAAAACATTATTCCTTACACTTACTTGGATTTTTTTCAAGTTTGATGTACAGTTGTTACGGGAGGAGAAACTGTAATTATGCATAGGTTACCATAGGTAACAGCAGAAATGTTGTTACATTTGCAAGGTATGTAGGCCTAGGGTGTTGTGCAGGTTTGGTGAATTTTGGGCAAGGCATGCTTGAAACCAGCAAAAAAAAATGCAGCTGTCCACTACACATTTCAGATTTCGCTATATGGTAATTAAACTGCTCCCATATTAGTGATTAGAAAAAGGTGGAAAGTGAAAAGAGTGAAATTGACTGTTTTTCCCTCAAAAAGCGTACGTGTCGTCACTCATAAATGGAGAACAAGGTGTAGTATGTTCATTTTGAGATGATAAGCTTCTTTCTTTAAAGAAACCTCCAAATGTTCACAACATGGGTCAACAATTCCAAGCAGCACACCTGGAGGCCCATTGCAGCATCATGCCAAGCTGGACATCCCAGTGACTTGCTCAGTGTTTGACAGATTAGTCCCATTGCTGAAATGGCTGACAGGGAAAACGTCTCCAACTAGAATCGTTGGCCTGCCCTATTTGCGCGGGGATTCTGTCCTTGCCCCCCAACTCGGCCTGGTTGGTCTAGCTGCATGTAAGCCCCCACCAGGCTTGCCAAGAAGGAAATTGTCATAATCTCCGCAGCCTTTTGGAAACTCAGCAGCATCTTATCATTGATACAGTTTATAACTTCACTGCCTTAAATGCAGTTGTAAAGCTGAAGTAACAATGTCCTGGTCAAAGAATACTTAGGAGAAAGGTGGCTGCAGTTCTACTAACTGGTATTTTATAGCCTCATCCGTATTAACTGCTGTTGAGAAGCTGCAAAGCTGCTATTTTATAAAAAAATGTGGGTGGTAGGTCCGAAAAGAGACACCGCATTTTAAAATAAAAGCCTAATGTCAAAATAAGGCCAAAAGAACAAATGAATTCTTCTATACAGGTTTTCAGCGTTCAATATTGCATACAGATCACTAATGAAACCTACAATTATCAGCAGCGACATCAGGCCAGAGGCTATGAAAAGACAAGGGTGCTGTGGAGTTTGGGGCTAGGGGAGGGAAGCAGCCCAAAACAGCAGTGCAGTTGGAGGCTTCTGATTAGCGGTTGCTGAGATCCGACCAAGCGAGCCGAATGCCCTTCCGCATATACGCAACTGCGGACTGGTGGGGGAGCAAATGGTAGAATAAAATAGTTCATAAAAATTGTGAATATGTAGACCAATGCCAGTCGGATTTTATGTACAGTAGTGTGATAGATAGACGCGGCTAGTATACACAGATCTCATAACACGTCAAATTAAGTGCCTGTATTCTACACACAGGCTTCATATCCTCTCATATGCTCACAACTGGTCGATTGGCCAGTAAGCAATTCTTTTATAAGGTGCCATGCAGATGAGGCCCATTGCCCAGTCATTGTGTATGGTTATGGCCACCAATCCACTGTGTTTCAAAATGAAGACTTTGGCAACTGCCAATGAGGCCCTCGAACTGTGCCAATGTTACAAGGTCCCCGGAATGTCTGTAAAATCGAGCACCATTGGTGCAGAGTGAAACAGCTGATGGTATCCAACGTCTGCCAGATTGCAGAGCAATACAGCTACAAAGCAGAGCAGGATGTCCGTGTTTGGATTAGGTCCTCTTTGTTGGTCCCACTGAGAAGAGTGCCAACATCTATCCGGCCCACCAGCTTTATCCGAACTGGGTTTCAATATCAATTTTGTAGCGCCTTGAAGTACGTGAACTGGAGTCCAGCCTGCCTTGGAGATTTTTCGCGAGTAAGGAGCAGCGAGGGACATTCCTTTCCTGTGTGATCATGGGACAACTGTGTTTGCTAGCAGGCGCAAGTTACTGTTTCTATAGTTTCGGGGAAAAGTTTTGTAGACAAAATATTATACATGCCAGTGATTAGTCCCCCAGCTTCCCTCGTGGTTAAAATGTTATTGAGGACACGGGAGGGGATGGGAAGAAGCGCGCATTGCCTAATCTACCCTTTTATAGAGTATTAGTTTCAATAGAAGGAATGACTCTCTCTAGAAAGTGTTATGTGATAGGGAATAAGGTAATCCCTTGACGGAATTAAGGATGCCTCACACAATTCAAAGGTTGGACGACTGTTGCCATCCCACCCGATGATTGTATCGTGTCATCATTGGCCTCCTGCTCCAACGGCAGGCTGGTGGTGCAATGCCTGTCGGGTAGCACTGAGTGCTACTCTTTAGTGGAGTTCTTTTATTCCTCAGCCAATCGATGCATGTGTGTGAGGGGCCAAAAAAGGAGTGCAATAGTGAGCGTGAGTGAAAAGTTAAAAAAGGTCAGGAGAGTCCATTAAGAAACCTTTAATGATATGGCTCACTGCCTCGTTTAAAAGTGGTGAAGGGAGGGGTACCGAGGCACAAAGAGTAAGGTGATTTGGCCTCGTTCAACCCTCGCCTATGGTGCGGTCAACATGTTTCATGCCACTCGGGCAATTCTTCAGGACCTAAATGCTCATCAACTTGCAGGGATTATCAACCGTTAGCAAAAATTAGATATACAACCTGCAGGGTATCGCAGGATGGGATCCTACGTGATTTCCCGCCTTCACGTTATGATCCAGAGGTCCAAACAGCCCGAGATGATAGGACAGGACAGCGGATAGTACAAGACTTTAAAATAAGGATTTGAGGGCACTGCATTTCAAATTCAATCCATATGCTTTATTTAATGATTGTGCCAACACGTATTTCGCAACTGGATTGCTTCCTCAGGGCCTCGTGTGTTCTCTAGACATTTTCGGCCCCTGGTGCTGCTGGTAACAGCGCTTCGGTTTTCACTTCCCTGGAGCTCGGCCACAGCCTGACATCCAAAATGGTGGCTCCCCGGCCTCAGCACCACAACTGCAGACGGCCGAGGAGGACGCAGTGGCTTCCCCTCAGTCCACGGTCTCCAAAAGGAAACGAGACAAAACAGCTGGCACTGCGCTGTAGTCGCTGACAGAATACCGGGACTAGAGGACTACAGCGCAGTGCCAGCTGTTTTGTCTCGTTTCCTTTGGGAGACTGTGGACTGAGGGGAAGCCACTGCGTCCTCCTCCGCCGTCTGCAGTTGTGGTGCTGAGGCCGGGGAGCCACCATTTTGGATGTCAGGCTGCGGCCGAGCTCCAGGGAAGTGAAAACCGAAGCGCTGTTACCAGCAGCACCAGGGGCCGAAAATGTCTAGAGAACACACGAGGCCCTGAGGAAGCAATCCAGTTGCGAAATACGTGTTGGCACAATCATTAAATAAAGCATATGGATTGAATTTGAAATGCAGTGCCCTCAAATCCTTATTTGAAAGTCTTGTACTATCCGCTGTCCTGTCCTATCATCTCTGGCTGTTTGGACCTCTGGATCATAACGTGAAGGCGGGAAATCACGTAGGATCCCATCCTGCGATACCCTGCAGGTTGTATATCTAATTTTTGCTAACGGTTGATAATCCCTGCAAGTTGATGAGCATTTAGGTCCTGAAGAATTGCCCGAGTGGCATGAAACATGTTGACCGCACCATAGGCGAGGGTTGAACGAGGCCAAATCACCTTACTCTTTGTGCCTCGGTACCCCTCCCTTCACCACTTTTAAACGAGGCAGTGAGCCATATCATTAAAGGTTTCTTAATGGACTCTACTCACCTTTTTTAACTTTTCACTCACGCTCACTATTGCACTCCTTTTTTGGCCCCTCACACACATGCATCTATTGGCTGAGGAATAAAAGAACTCCACTAAAGAGTAGCACTCAGTGCTACCCGACAGGCATTGCACCGCCAGCCTGCCGTTGGAGCAGGAGGCCAATGATGACACGATACAATCATCGGGTGGGATGGCAACAGTCGTCCAACCTTTGAATTGTGTGAGGCATCCTTAATTCCGTCAAGGGATTACCTTATTCCCTATCACATAACACTTTATGGAGAGAGAGTCATTCCCTCAATTTACTCAACCCTTGTTGGGGAACTCTGTACACCCTTTTGATTTCCAGTTATAGGACACGTACATTGGACCCCGGTAAACATTGTCCTCTATCTGTCCCCCTTGTTGTTATAATTATTAGTTTCAATAAACCGATGCCATCACAATGGATATATGTAGAAACACGGATGCCATTTCCACTGTCATTAAACCGAGATAGAAAAGAGCCATTATTTGTGGCATCAGCAGTGCCACTGTGTTCAGTGGTCATTTGCTGTTTGATGTCCCCAGAAATGTCTTCTGGTTCAGTGGTCATGCCATACCACATGTGACCAGCGATGTCGTCCTTGATGTAATTTATATCATCTGTGACGCCATGTGTGAGTTTGCATGGAGTGCTTAGGGTTTATGGTTGTAAAGCTCACCAAAGCTGATGAAATTCCGATTTTTCTGTTTTGTATTTCAGCCGAAACATCACTAAAACGTGGGTCTTTTTGGGCAAGTTCTGGGTTTATTATTTTTTTTTACTGCACACTATTTTGTTATCTGAGGAATCACCATAATTTCCCTTTGAAAATGTTTTAGCAATGAATTTGAATTTGTCGTGATTTACTTAGGCCTTCCCTAAGGTGCCCACTTGGTGCTAGGTGGGCGTTTGGCCATGTTTTGTGTTCAGTCTCTCTGTCTTGGATCCCTCAGGGAACATGGTTTGGAAATGGCCAGCAGGACCTTGTCAAAAAATGTGGCCATCCTACGTACCCCGCATTGACTTACCTTGCGCCATAGTTCCCTCTGAATGCAGGATGTGGCTTTGGCAATTCTGTTCCTTGTACCCCCCTGCCCATGAGACATTATTCTTGGACAACTCTGAGTACAGGACTCCTGATGTCTAATCTCCCTTCTGCCTGAGCCCGCCTGGTAAAGCTTTTGGTTATACACACTCAACTCGTTGCTTTTAAATCATGTTCCAAAGACTACAGCATGCATGCCTCTGTCCCCGTACCTGTGAAGTACGCAAGAATAAGCATTCAGTCTTGTCCATCAAGCACACAGTGTAGCCTTTTGCCATTTTCTAAATCCCATTGTTTTTTTTCTTTTCCAGAGGCTCGGTCTGTGTGAAAGGTTAATGGCAAATGGCTATTATAGAGCAACACAAAAAGATGATGGATAGAATGGTGAACTTTGTCAAATATTCACCCCAAGTACAGAGATCTTCGCCTAAATCCATCGTGTTTTTGCTCACCATTGCCATTCCAGTTTGGACCCAGCCATATGCAAATCAGTCTTGACCCTGCTCCCCTTGGGAACAGTCCAGCCCAAAACTGCCAGACCAGGTCCTCCCATGACTGGAAACTAGCATCCTGGGACTGTTTTGGGGTATTCATCTCTCATCAGCCAGGCTAAATTGAATTCAATGGCCCAGTGAGCACTGGACCCACATCTGGGTACACCCTTCCCACTTGGGGTGACTGCAGAAATACAGAAAGATAATGGACGGAATGCTGAACATTATGGGAACATGCACCCCAGTACAGAGATCTGGGCATAAATCCATAGTTGTTTTGCTCACCATGACATTCCAGTTTGGATCCAGCCATATACATCAGCAGTTTGCTGGACTGTTCCCATGGGGAGCAGGGTCAAGGCTGATTTGCATATGGCTCGGTCCATACTGGGGTGGCATGGTAAGCAGAAGAACAATGGAGTTAACCCAGATCTCTTGACTAGGGGGGAGTGTTTGAAAAGTCTCAGCCCTCCGTCCATCTTCTTGTTGTGTTTGCTATATTCACACTAAGTGGCCATGGGTATGCCCAGACTAGGTTCCCTTGCTTGCTGTGCCACTAGATTCAAACTAGCCTGGCAGATTAGGTGTAATACCCTAAAACCGGTCCCAGGAGGCTTGTTTCCAGTCCAGGGAAGAACTGACCTGGCAGGAGCAGGGTCAAGACTGATTTGCATATGGCTGGGTCCAAACTGGGGTGGCACGGTGAGCAAAAGAAAGATGGATTTAACCTGGGTCTCTAGACTTGGGACGAGTGTTTGAAAAATGTCAGCACTTTGTCCATCATCTTGTTGTGTTTGCTATGTTTGGTACTTCATTTAGGCGTAGGAAAAATATATTTAGATTTCTTATAACTTAGATCCTGTATGCAGAATCTGCAGAAAACATTCCTAATTTAAACATGTGTACCTCTGTTCCATTTTGGAAAGTTGCATTCAAATGGAATAAATGAGTAATTTAAAGGAAGGGTCCCTAAAGGTACATGTCCACTGGAAATTCTTGGGAAACTATAATGCCCAGTAATACTATGTGGATCGGTACTAGGCCAAAACGACATATATGCCGAGCGGGTTCTGAATGCAGGGATACATTTGCCCAATGCCTTTGCATTTGGCCGCAGGTTATTTAGTGGAGCTGCTTAGTAAACAGAGAGATCAGTCTTACCAGGAAGAGGCCAGAGGCCAGAGGCCACGACCTATGCCTGGGCCCGGCATTCAGTGACTGCTAGGGCACCGGGCGGTGCTGAAGACCATACAAAATGGGCACTGTAAGAAAGATTACTGGGAACCGAGAATGTCTAAAGGCCATTTCCTGTGCCCTGTTGGCACCATAGGAAGGGCCACACCTAGTGTGCATTGGTGCCATGGGTACTTAACATACTGCACGGTCAAAGGTTACAATTTGTGCTCACTGGACAGCATGGGAGCAGTGCTTGCTGAAAATAATTGCCTGTGTCATGCCAAGCATGTGCTTTTGGAAGTGAAAAAGTATTTTATTATGAAACCTAAGAAATTACATAGAAAAACATTAAATGGACATTATGGTTGGCTACTAAGGGATTGGGCTAACCTCTTTTAAAAAGAAACATTATAATCCCCTTTGAATGGTTATTCTATTTATGATCCACAACCTAGAAACCACTGTACTATGCTAATTATGGCTAGCAACACAACTGTAGTATCCCCTAATGCAGTGGTCATGACTTTGCATGGCATGAATCCAGTCTCACTGGTGACATTAAGTACGATGTCTCCAGTAACCTCATTGATCGCTACCATCCTATATGACTAGGCATGTTGGGGAACAGCTGGGCCCATATTGCAGTAAGTGCTCTGTGGATGCAAGGAATGAGTAGACCTCCTTTGTGCACCCCTGAAGTACATTGGTATTACAGAAAGAGCGATAGACATTGGGTTGCCCCTTCTATAGTACAGATTGCGCCGGCATTACCTGAGCACCATTTCGATCCCATGGAGGCGTGGCCCCATGCAAATGAGGAAACACTTTTGCTACTGTATCTGTACCGGTGTCATGTTAAAGACGTGCATAAAGTAATTATTTCGCACAATTCAACTTTGTAATTATGAATCAGGCAAAAGATCAAAAACATCTAAATAGTTGACCAAATTATTGTTTTCATTACATTAATGCAAAGTAATAAAGTGTACTAGACATATCCAAATATGCAAGTCGTACACATTGCTAGAATCTAATTGACATAATTATATTCCAATCAGACATTAACCAGTGATTACAATGTGGTAGTAGCCATCACTAATTAGTAAAAAACAGAACACAATGACAGTGAAAAATTCAAATTTGCATTAGTGTTCAATTTAGGTAAACTGAGCAAGTACGGTCATTGTCATACCTTCTTCAAAAGGTAATATGAGTCATCCAAGTGTTTATGAACTAGGGAGGCAAGTTTAAAAGCGGACCTGACTTGATTGGCTGGCAGCTCAATTATTATAGTAGAAGGTATGGTATGTTCAAAGCGCACTGATCAAACATACTGCTGCATATAGTAAGGCTTTGATTGCTGCTAAATTAATTTTTGGGGTCCTAGCTAGTACGTCATTTCCATAGTCTTGATAGGCCCAACACTCTTGTAACTTTCATTTTGAGATCTTTTTCAGGTATAAATTGTTTCATACCCTGATAAGCTTAAGTTGGCAATTGGCATTTTTGGCCAAGGTTTTCATATGTTTTAAGCAGATTCAGTGTGTTGCCCAAAGTAAATCCTAGAGATTTATAGCTTTCAGTGAGGATGAAAGAACATTCAAGCACACTGGCAGAATCTAGCCCCCTTGTGCTGTTCAAGAGGAACCTTGTGCAGAAACAAAGTGGGACTTGGAATTTGTGGAGTTTTAGTTTGAAAAGGTGCTCCGCCAACCATGACTGCATGTTATCCACGTTTGAAGTCAGAATATACATGTCAGCAGGTGATGAAACCTTCAGGTAGAGCGTGGTGTGTTAAGGTTACTTAAAAGGCATGAAACATTTATTTAAGCTATTGCCTTGTGGCTCCAGTTAAAGGTCGAACAGAACTAGGGCTAATACAGCCCCTCGAGGAATCTCTGGCGATAGCTCTAGCTGCTGAGACGTTAAGTGGTCAAATTTAATCTCTTATGTGCGGTGAGCTAGATACGATTTGAACTAGTCATGATGGAATGTTCCTTCGTGGCCCATATGGTCTTTCAGTGTTTGGAGAAGGATATCATGCTTGGCCATGTCAGATGCCACTGAAAGACCAGAAGGCATGAAACACCTTTGTGCAATATGCAAGAACATCATTACTTATTTCCAGCATGACTGTCTCACTCCACAACTCTCTGGGCTGGAGTTGTCCTGTATATTGTCCTTTACAAGATGCTCAAGTTGAATATCCACAAAGCTGTACAGAATTTTAACAAGGAAGGGGAGCCCAGAAACGGGTCAGCAGTGGTTGGTTTTATATTTTATGTGCCAGTTCCTCTGTCATTTAGTAAAATGAAACCCACACTGTTTCGCAGGTAAAGGATCATGTAAGACCTGTGCATTTGCTGTTCGTAGTCTTGTGTGCATGTTGTGAAATTACAAGGTATTATGTTTTATGATCATAAACTGAGATCTGAAGATGCATTATGATTTTAAGGGCAACAGTTCTCTTAGAGAAAAGTCATTGCACATGTAATTTCTGAACCAGACAGTTTTGCGTCTATTCTGGGATTTAATCCGATCTGGCACTTTCTCAGTCTTTGGAGATGATTTCCCTTGGAAACGCCTCTGCGATTTTGATACACAGATGCCGCTAGGGGAAGTTTGCCATCTGTTACTCTAATTGTTTCTTGCTTAGGTCCAATTTTCTAAATGGCAACACATTTCTGTTTTGTTTTATCATTTTTCAAATTGTTCTGCAGACATATATTTTGAACAAAATGTTTGCAGAATACAGGCACGTGTCCTTCCAAGACAAACCATTTCTCTGAATGCAGTTTCACACTCTACATTTCAGCAGCAGGGTCATAGCTTCTCCGTTGCAGAAATGAGGTAGATTTGGAGAGATAGCCATGCCCCAGTGTCCACGATCTGATATCCAAGGTGGAGCTTTCCGTGTGATTCATTTTGAGGCCTCTGGCTCTGCGGCAAATCTGAGATCAGGAATTCACTTTTCGCACATCAGAGCCTCCAAAGAAGGAAGGTCCGAGGTTCTGTAGGTCTTAAAGCACTGCTCAAAGATACAAGTTAACAGCCTGTTTTAAATTGTAAAATAAACATTCATGTACAAATGGGCATGGAAAACACGTTCTTAAAAGAATAAAACAGGTTTGGAGGATAGTTTGTAGACTTCAGAGGTGGCCAAACAACTAGTAAGTCCATGGGGCTCAGTCTATTGCATGATATCCGACCGGCCCGGACTGACCATTGCGGGCACCGGGCAATCCCCCTGTGCGCCGCAAGGGTGGGGGCCGGTTTTGGGCCCCTGGGGGGCATTTTTGTTACAGGGCCGTTTATGCAGCATAGCCAGGGATGTAACACAGGCCCCTGCAGCCCCTGCGGTGCGGGGGGGCCCCTCACCCTCCAGGGGGCCCCGTCAGCACCACACTTCTGCTGGGGAGCTCTAGATTGAGTCCAGAGGGGGCCCCTTCATGTACCCTGCAGGGGGGCCCCCTCAAGGTTCGTTACGCCACTGAGCATAGCTGCAAAATCGGCCTTGTAACAAAATCGGCCGAAAATCGGCCCCAGCTAAGAGCTCGGTTGCACCCCCCAGTGGGGGCCGGCCGAGCACTTTGCCGGGGCCGCTTTTGGTTCCCAGTACGGCCCTGTTATCAGAAGCGGGCACTGAGCACAGACAGCAGACATCCTTCTGTCGTTCTGCTCTGTGGAGTCCAAACATTTACAATTTGACTGAAAATCTATTAAGTTGAATAGCTGTTTGTGTAGGGAATGGGTTTGAAGGACAAGCGGGACAAGGGATGTACGATGGGTGGAGACTTTTTAGGATACCGAGCCGGTGTCCAGGATTCAGAGAAAGGGCAGTAGTGGTTGTGTTCTTCTGTGCAGTTTCCAAACACTTGCATAAAAAGAGGTTGTTTTTCGGGTCCTTCCTTGAGGTTAAAGTAAAGTACTTCTGAATCCAAGTATAGGTCCTTGTTGCGACAAAGCAAAGGCCTTTCCCTTTCTCTTTCTTTTATATTTACCTTGAAAAAACAAATAAATGCAGATTTAATAAGCTAACATTTTGCACGGGTTGCACAGGAACATTTTCTAAAGGTAATTGGGACCCTTCCACTGAAATCCTTGTGCGTTGTGTAGATTTTTTTAACAAATGTTGTTGTTTTTTTTGTCACTGAAACGCCACAATACTCCGTGTTCAACAAGAGGTCGCCCATATCCCAGGAGGCTGCACCCAATCCTGAAATCTGGCAAGAGAAGAACATATAGCATAGAATCGAAACAATATACCTGCACCACCATCAGCACATATATTGACGGAGTTCACCCAATTATGATCAATATACCCATTCATAACCTGTCCATAATGTTTGTTCCAGAAGCCCCATATCTTAACAAAGTCTCTCTGATAAACCTGTCTGGTTTACAAAGTTCGATCTACCACAATCCACCAGTCCACCACAATGCACCAGTCACATTTTACATGTGCAGATTTTTTTAATGTAATCCTGGGAGCCAATAGATGGGTTTGAAGGTGGAACTTACGAAGGTGGTCTGTATGAAGCTGGTTGGGTTGGTTTGCAGAATAGTGTGACAAGTGCTTGTCGACTGCCAGGGATGCGCGTTTTTCACACAATCCCCCTTTGAGTTTTTTTCTAGTGTCCTCTTACTGTCCTACGAACCACCTGCTGAAAGTTCAGCTATCCAGCAGCGCCTACCTGGTAACTTTCCCTGGGCATGCCCCTTGTGGCAATTTCCTGTACAACAATTCTCACCTAGCTCTGTTGCGAATTTCCAGAGCCAGTTATGGGATTGTATGACTATCGAGCAACCTTGCTTTGGTATCTGGATCCTCATCAGGACTGCAACTTTACAGCTGCACCTGTTTAATATTGCTTAAACACATCTTTTGTTCCATACCTCCTGGCATATTTGCATTTCCAGAATACAAGCAAGTCCCCTTTCTCTGGGTGATCCAAGTTGCTGTGCCGTTGAACGTTTTGCCTTTCTGAAACCGTCTTCTGAGCTCATTTGCATGTTTATAGCATGAATGCTGATCTTCAAGTGAAATGTATTCGCCTCCTAGGGTTGCGGCTGTCTTAGTCTTTCCTTGAGGACTGCAGTGGCTCCTTCCATTCTTCTGCTGTCTGCATGATTGTGCCTAATGATTGTTTCATCGGTCTCTGGAGTCCTCTTCCTATTTTTCTTGTTCTGCCTGTACCGTGCATACACTTTGAAATCCCACTACCCTGAAGGTAATGCTAATTGGACCTCCTCAGCTTTCTTAAAGTTGAGTTTGTAAAGATGGAGGACTAATAAAGGGCAGTCCAGGGCAGTGTTTCTTCTCTTCCAGTTCTGCTCTTATATTGTCCTTTTTCATGGCCCTTGACTCTCAGATCCTTTGTTCAGATATAACATCACCTTGTTAACCCATTATCGGCCATAACCATCGCACTATAGATAGGAGAGGATCACGGGTGAGAGCAACATGATCACAGGTTGGGGAGAGAAGCACATGAGAGAGACAGCTGGAAAACACATGCACTTTCTTGAAGTGCAAGGTCTCTAAAAGTGAGTAGAGGAAGTACACAAGTAAAAAGGCTATGCTAGAGTGGAGGGACATACATAAGACAGACTGTGCAACCACTGAATAAGAAGTAAGCAAAGGAGTGAGAATCATACCAACAAATGGTAAGCAGTGGGTGGGCTTTAAGCCCATTGTAAAATCTTGTAAGATGATAATAGGTCCTCTTCAACCAGACAGCTGTGCCATCTGGTTGGGTTGGCCTAAATATGTATTTGAAAAGTTCAAATGTCCATAGTACAAACACCTAAAAAATACATAAAATGCAACAGTATGCTGCAGGCCCACGCAATTACATTATTTAAAATAAATGTTAATCACCCTACCTAGTACACTACAAGAGTTTTCTCTCTACAGGAGGATACGGATTGAATTTGACCAGCCCGGTCACGAAAAATTAAAGCATGTCAACGTTTTTTTTTCTATAAAAATTCTTACATTTTTTTTTTTTTCACCTTAATGCTCTCTGTATATATCAACTTTTTGTCTCTTGTAAATAAATGTTCCCTATATTTTGTTTGAGTGGACAGCTTTTGCTCATGTGTTCTACCACTAGTTTAGGCCAGCCTGGATGTATAATCCCCATCTAAGTAACCATTGTTGTCTTTACAGTAACCTTGACATGTTTTCGAAGTTTGGATTTTCTTCCTGGATAGATTTTGGAGGGCAAAAGCGCCATAAATTGTACTTTTCACAAGGACCTCTAATTGTAACCCATTCTCCTTCACAGACCTTTTCAGGTCTCCCCCGGAGACCGCATGTATGCTGTTGCTTGCAAGACATTTTGTTAATTCAAAGGGGACTTGGAGCCCCATTGCCTATCATTGGTTGGCTTCATTGTGGCTTATATTTGCTGGGTCCAGTTTGGTTAGCACTTACCTGCTTCACTTCCTCATTGTTGTGCTTTTCCCTCCCCAGGAGCATGACCCAAGTACTGCTTCCTTTGTTTGCAAGTGCCTTGCTGCAGCTCGCACTTTCTGGCCCAGGCTACTCCTTTCTTCTACTTGCAGCATTCACTAAGAGTGCATGAGTTTCTAGGTTGTCTTCCACCTGGTCGTACTTCCCGATGTTGCTTTCACCTTCCCTCCTACTCTTTATTTCGCTCAAATCTGTGCTCACTCCTTCATGTGTTTTCAGCCATTTCCCTGTGGCCACACTCCGTGCTGTTGTTCAACTGCTCCCCTCCCACGTTGTCTGCTTTCGTAAGTTTCGAAAATGTAATTTTGCCAATCGACCTCTTTTCTAAGGATGTCTATTTTAGAGTAACAAAACATTTTTAACATATAAAGGGAGTCATTAAAAAAAAAAGTCTTAGGTTGCAGTATTAAGACTGAACAAGTAAATTCATAATTTTTCCTAGAGGCTCTAGAGACGAGAAAGGTGATGATTGTAAAATTGAATTTACACACACCTTAAGTATGAAAAATGATAAATGGCCGTGAGCGCTCAGCCTTTCATACAGGCTCACGGGTTACCATTTCCAGTACCCAAACGTTGTGTAACATCACGATGTATAGCTGATGACCACATGGACAATTACAACAACTACTTTCACTGGAATGAAAGGCACGTCTTAATGTCATAAGATCGCATAGGTGTGAGTTCATGGTCGTGAAGGGTCCTAGAGCTTGCAAGATAGTTTAGTGGGACAGCGCACCCGTTGCGGACAACTGTGTGCAACACGGAAGCCGTGTAATTCCACCCTCCCCTGATAAAACCTGTGTAAGATGGAGGTCACAGATTCCAGTCTCCGTTGGTTACGTGGTTAATAGATCTGCTTCAAAGATGTGTGTGGGTGTGTAAGTGATCCTTTCAATTCCCCAAGTCAAGAATATTTCTCAGTGAGTTAATGCTCCGTATCCAGCGAGCTGAGTGGGATTTGATTCTAATCCCAGTCTTTCTTCATTATGGGATCAATTAAATGAGGAGCGCTGAGTTGGGTAATAGTAACTTCTTTAGTTGGAGTCTGTAAGCACCGTATAGCAACAGGCTATCGTCACACTGACCTGCTGCTGTTTATCTAATGCACACTATAAAAGGTGCATCTCTTGCCGGGTCGCAGATCTATCTCACTAGTGATAAACGTGCAAAGCCAACACATTTAACAATCTGTACACATGCTTCAGGGACACTTGGCTAAAATGCGCAACATGACCCGAGACTTTAAAAGTAAAGCTTCAGGTGACCTGCTAGTTCTCATCTCCTGCCGGATAATGCATACCCGAACCATGCCCCCATCCCTGCCCAGAAGGTGAACTCCTGCTCTCTAGGCACGTGCTCCAGGACAGACTTTAACGCCACTCCAGGCTCATCCTGAAAAGTCTAGACGCCACTGTAAACTCACCACTGACTTTTACAATACATACAAAACTCCCGGACACTGCGCTACTTGAATATGTTGTTTTGTGCAGCAAGAAAGTAGTGTATTCTAGGACCCCCTCCAACTCTCCATCAATAAACCTACACATCAAAAAAACAGAGAAAGTTAACACAGAGCTGACATTTCAAATAAAGCATTCTAAGGGTGAAATTTGATGACCCCGGTATTGTTTTTAAATACACCACCAGTACCATATGGGGAGTTGTATAAGGTCCCCAGATGTAGTAGGAGTGTGATGTGAATGATTCAGCCCCATAAGCAATTAAAGAGAACCAATTGGCAACACTTGTGTTTACTAGTCTGATGTTCAGACAGGACTGATAACCTCTCCCATCTCTGTTGAAATTGTAGGATCCGTGAGAACTAGTAACTCGTCTTTGTTGTATATGTCCTGATGAAGGTGGTGTGAACCATATTTACTTTCACTGAAACGCTGAGTCAATAGACTTTTAACTAGTGCATTATTGTAAATAGGAAATTGTGTATTTGAATACTATGTGAATGTAACAGATGTTTTTAATTATTGAATGTGTTTTTAACATGAGTGAGTGGTGTACCTTTTAACCATATAATAAATATGTCCTTGAAGTATAAAAAAAAAAAAAAACAGAGAAAGTGCAGAGCAAAACTGGGAATTATGACCCAAATAAAGTGCCATTTGACATGGTGCCAAAAGTTGACACGACCTTTGTCCAAGAATGTCTTGGGATCTTTTGAAGCCTACTAGACAATAGAGCTGTCTGATCGCAAAGACATCTTGAGGACGTGACTAGAGCGCACCTAAAAAAAAAAATCTACGTTACCCCTATTGGTGTTTTACTTTTGTCACTTTTATTTGCTTGAGTTTTATTTGTTGATTTTTTTAAATTTTTTTTTTATTTTTAACAGATAGCTAAAACTAGAGACCAGGGAAATGATGTTAAAAATGTCTACAAGCTACCCTGAGAGCTTCAATTTACTGGTAGGGCACCCCTGGCACGTTAAAATTAGGGCGGGAGGGACGTGCATGGCTAGCTTAACGTCTTCTGCATAGTATTCACTTCTTGGGGCTCGTTACCATGGGAATACACAAAATAAATTGGTATCTAGACTCCGGTATCAGTATTTTGCATGAGTTATTGGATGGTTTGTTCAGTTTATATATGTAAACCTATGTCACCAAACCGCAGGAATTGAATAACCTCTAATATTTTGGGACCAAGATGGTCCTGATGAAAGCTTGAACGACCTTGTTGTCTACTAAAACCAGCTGAAACATGTTGACCTCGGAATTTGGAAGTCATTAAGCTATCCGTACATGTCTCACCCTAGTTTTCCTTGTGCCTAGGGTACTCTCTCAGTAAATAGAAGCACTCTGGGTATATCACCTGGAATAATTGTTAACTCTCTTTTACTAGTCTCTAGTGCTCCCCACCAAAAGAGGGGTTGAGCCCACCTGGTATCTACTACTATACCTGGTGAGGGTTTAATGATGAAGCATACCACACAGAAATATTTTGGAACGGGCAAGCTTAAAAAAATAGGAGTTCTTTCCATTAATACGGGATAATTAAAGAGTCCAGAAGATTGCCTTCCTCTCTGATTTGGTCTAGATCCTTTTTGGAAATTAGGTAATTCTCCACAACAGTTCTCCTCGCTCCCTCTTATAGTTTTTTCGGTTTTTATCTTTTTTCACCTGTCCAGCTTATTTGACCCTCCCATGGAGCATAGCCCGCTTACCGGCTTTCCCACTGGCTCCTTCTGTGCTTTCACCAATGTTTACTTTCTGGGACCTATTTTTTTCTTTTTCGTGAAGCACCACTTGAGTGCCTGTACTTCCAATCTGCTCAGTGTGCTCCTTTACCCACACCTGCGCTCTCCGTTGATCTCTCTTGCACAAATCCCTTGTCCCACCGGGCTGCCTGTCTCTATGTCCTTCGCCCTACCCTGCCACCTTTGCTGAACTGGCTTCTTGTGTAGATTTCTCTATTCGACCTTGAAAGGAAAGTTTACCTAGAAATATATCTCCTGTCCCCCCCCCCCCCAACACACTGTCTCTCCCTCAATCAATCAATCAATCAGGAGTTTGTTAAAGCGCGACTACTCACCCGTAAGGGTCTCAAGGCGCTAGGGGGGGTGGGGGTGCAGGTTCCATTCCATCAAGGAGGGGGTCTGTCGAAGAGCCAGGTTTTGAGGTTTCTTGCGAAGATGGGGAGCGATGTTGTCTGTCTGAGGTGGAGCTGAAGGGCGTTCCATGCTTTGGCTGTGAGGAAGCAGAAGAAGCGGCCTCCCGATCTGGTCTTACTGGTGCGGGGCACCACGGCGTAGGAAAGCTGGGCTGATCGTAGGGTCCTTTGGGGTGCGTGGAATTTGAGTCTGCTGTTCAGGTATGCTGCTCCGGTGCCGTGGAGGGCCTTGTGTGCGTGGGTGAGCATCTTAAAGGTGATTCTCGTCTCGACGGGGAGCCAGTGAAGTGTGCGCAGGTGCTGGGAGATGTGGCAGTGTTTTGGCAGGTTGAGGACCAGTCTGGCAGCAGCGTTCTGGATGTTCTGTAGCTTGCGGATGAGGTTTTTGTTTATTCCGGCGTAGAGTGCGTTGCCGTAGTCGAGTCTGCTGGTGACCAGGGCGTGAGTGACTGTCTTTCGGTGTTCGAGGGGGATCCATTTGAAGGTCTTACGAAGGAGGCGGAGGGTGTGGAAGCAGGAAGATGAGACAGAGTTGATCTGGCGGTCCATTTTGAGTTCGGAGTCCAGGATGATTCTCAGGTTGCGTGCGTGGTCTGTGGGGGTTGGCGGGTTTCAGAGGACGGTGGGCCACCAGGTGTCGCTCCAGGCGTCGGGGTTTGGGCCCTGACCTTTGTCCCCCGCATGCCCTCTTTGCCATGACCTTTGCCACCCTAAGACAGCTAGTTCTCAGCGTCCCACGCCCACTCCCCACAGTAGAAATATTTAGGAGTTACTTTATGTATGTACTTGCATCGAAGCTGACCGTCTAATACCACATATTTAAGTGCATTTGAGCAGTCGGCAAAGGGTGGTCATTGCACAGTAGTAGTGCGTAGAAACACCAACTAGGTAAGCACCTTTAGGCAATCTAGTCTGTTCTGTGTGCTGGATAAACAGTCATTGCTGATTTTACATCAAGCCACCTGCTAGCTCATGAATTTATATTTCTCAAATTCAAAAGCAGTAAAACGTGAAGGGCTTAGAATAACGTCTGCCCTTTGCTATCATATATTATTTATGAAGGAAAGTTTGTCTGCCCATGTACAAAAGACGAAAGAGCGTTCAATAAGCTTCACACTCTTGTCACTGATGTGGTTGCGTGACACCATCAAATATGATTGCACGTCATGTACTGAGTTGCAGCCAGGCGCTAATACTAGGAGTTACTACTGTTCAACTGCATTTCGTTCACCCACTAGATTACCAACACGCAGATCTCTGAAAGAGGTGCCCAACCAAGTGGCTCTCAACGTCTTAGTTATTAGTGTTTTCACATGGCATTTCCCCAGAGCTGTGCAACTTTAAAGTAGTTGAATATTGAGCCATTAACTATGGACTCGCCAGATAGCCTAGTGAATCATGAACTAAGGCTAAATTGCAGAAATTCTAGTACAGGCCCTGCCTTTGACCTCTGGGCACATGTCACCGGCTGAGCAGGAACCCTGCATAGAAGGAAAGTTTAATCACTGCTTTCATAATAACCACAACAGGTGCTTTAACCACTTGAACTATATATACCGGAGTTGTTTTCTTGTGATTGTGTCATCAATTGTGGAACCAATAAATAGGAACTTATTCCTTGCTTCCACATTTGACCAAATAAATGTGTGACAGTACTCAGTTTACTTTTTATGGTTTTATGTGGAGCCCAACTCGTGAATCTTTTAATGCTACATAAACAAACATGCATGCTTGCATTTTGTTGGCAATCTGCTCAGATATCTGCAGATTACATTCCCAGGTTGTAGTTGCTTCGGTTGGCTGTCGATGCTGAATTCTGGTGTTTCTTTAAAGAGTAAAGACATGCCATACTAAGCTTCTCAGGGTATGGAGATGAGGTGGTTGTTATACATTTGTCCTCATACGACAAACTATGCTTCATATTATAAAAGATACATTTATATAAAAGGGGGAGAAGGCAGTGCTTAATTTGTAAAAAAAAAAAAAAAAAGTGGGGGCCCTCACCAGGAAGCCACAGCATCCTATACCACCCATTGCCCCTGCTAGCTCTACCAATGACAGTTCCAAACCAGCTTCTGTCACACTCCTTCTAGTGTGACAGTTCAGACTATACCAGGCCCCAAAGCTCTAAGATTAGCATGGATTGTAGGTATTAGTCATTTTTAAAGTATATTTAATTAGTACACAACTGTTGTTACGCTCACTCTAAATCAAACAAACATCACCACCATGTGGCAGACTGTCATAAGTGACAGTGCTCCCAATTAAGGGTCGGCGCTGTGCCCCGGAAATCACCAGCTAAAATTAGGCTCTGGGAGAACGGGAGATTGTATAGTTCCCCAAAAGACACGTGTATATCCGACGATGTAAATATTGCTGCTTCGATGTGCATATGGGTGTGTGTATATATAGACCGGTTTGTGTCTACTACTAAAACTTTACTAAGTGTCATCGTGGGTGTATATATGTATGCATACATTATTTTATTTGTTTTAAAAACATCTACTACCTTTGACCCATTCCTCCACTCTGATTCATCCCAAACCTTTCTCACTACTATGAACTCCCGAACATCCTTTTCAAACTTCGCCCTCATTTTTAGCCACTTCTCCCAACTAACAAGCGTACATGTCCTTCTCCCAATAACCACTTGTAGCTCCCCTTTTCTAATTCCTTCTCATCATTGTATCCCTACTCTAAACACTACTAAACACACAAGAACTCGAGCACAAATGTTCCATAAGAAAAGCACATGCTACTTATCCCCTTATTATTTAGCTCTAATCTTGTATTCCGGAGTAGTATGCTACTCGCTGTAAAGTTCTTTTTCACCTCGCCAGTGGTATAAGCTCTCTATAAA
The DNA here is from genome assembly GCF_964263255.1 of Lissotriton vulgaris. NCBI lineage: Eukaryota > Metazoa > Chordata > Amphibia > Caudata > Salamandridae > Lissotriton > Lissotriton vulgaris. The sequence continues at coordinate 894,361,232 of NC_141691.1, read as the reverse complement.
TACAATTTATAATTACAATAGGTTATGGAGCCTGACTTCTAAAATTGCTCCACACAACTTTTCAGCATGTGATAATGACCGTGTATACACTATGCCATGCCGAACATCTTTCATTTCCAGGATTAACAAATTGTTTCTTGGCTCTTGAGACACATACAGATACCATATAATAGGCACGCACACACATAAAGAAAAAGACCATTACAAGCGCACACAGGCACAGGCATACAATAGAATCCACACACATACTGACAGTTGTGGGGTGATCATTTTTGTAGCTGTAGAAAGGTAGCCGATGGACACTTGAGCGAGGGAAGGAACGGAAAGAGTGAAGAATGAATCCAGAAACGGTCTTTAGATGCCGGAGTCGGACACAGGAAGTTTAAAGGTAACATGACAAACTTTATTAAAGGCTAATAGTATCAGTGTTGGACAGGCCACGTGAAGGGCCGCTCTCCCCCGGCTTGACCAGGCCCGAGCCCGGTCACGCAAGTACCGCACACCACCATTGCACGTCCTCCGTCCCCTCAGGGACCCCTGCCTTCAAACATATCGACCTCGTGGGCCCGATCCACTGCCGGCCCACGCGCCCAGCCTGGGCCGCCATCTTGGACACTTCATCACGAGGCCGCCTGGCCCCCGATCGACCTCAACCCTGGGCCTAGCCCGGCCTCAGACATTCCGGCACCACCCTCCACCCAGGAGGTGAGCGGGCTACTTGGCAAGTCAATGGGAGAAAGAGGTGCCGATGGCTCTCCCCCGCCAAGTGCCGCTCGCCCATCACCTCCCCGGGCGCTGGCTCCACCCCCCTGCTGGGTGTCTGGACTCCCTCATCCCGGACCTCCCGACCTCCAAGTGCGAGGGTCCGGACATCAAAGCACGCCAGCCCTATAACTGGGGCAGCTCCAGAGCAGGAAGGCAGTTGTATCTTGGAGTCGAGAGACGTAAAGAGGAACTCATCCTGGACGGACTACTGGCGCTGCCGTAGCTCTGTCCTGTGCACCATCATCCTGCCTGTTGGCGCTGCCACAGCCGTCGTAACCTACCGTCTTCATCGTCGTCGGGACCTGCTGGCGTGGCCGCGGACCGTTGTAACCGTCACCTTTCACCGGGACCTGCTTGGCTCCTCCACGGCCCGATCATCTCAACGCCGAGCTCGAGGATTGAGAGCTACTTCGTACTCATTGGTAATTAAGACTGTCCCGCTACCCCTTTCCTCAGCCAAAGACTTGAATCGAGGGGACCCCTGAGTCCAGACCTCCTTGTATCATACCATCGTAACCTAAGAATTGCATATAAAGTCTCGTTAACCTTCAGTCTTGTGTGGTGTCCGTCTGTGGGGGGGAAGTTACTTGTCTGTACAGTCGTTGGAGGCGGCTCTCCCCGGAGACCTCTCCCCGTAATCTCGGCCGACCTTCCCGGTCCGTCTAACATTGGTGGCCAGCGACGGGATCCGAATCACCGCATAACGTACAGAGAGTAGCTCACCCCACAACGAACCACAATGACAACTAAAGAAAGCGGATCAACTGAGAAGTTCCAAAGGGAAAAACTAGAGGAATACAGTCATCGTGAACTAAAGCAGTTCTGCATCGAACTAGGTATCGCTACCACCGGACTAAGCACCAAGGACGATTTTAAGCATGCCCTAGAATCTTGGGCAGAGACCAGGGATGCCGAAGCCCCTGAGCAAAGCACCGCGAACAAAACCAGCACGGCCCCTGAAGGGCAAAGAACCGGTCTCACGCAAGACGAAATCCAAGAAAGAGAAAAAACCCGACTACACGAGCTAGAAATGGCCCGACTCAAGATGGACGTAGAACTCAAATTGGCCGAACAAAAAATCAACTTAGAGCACCTACGTCTCCGAGAAGAAAGAGAGGAGAAACAGAGACAAAGGGAGCTCGAGGAAAAGAAACTGGCGTACGAGCACGAACGAAACCTAGCCGAGATCAACCTGCGCAAACAGAATAAAGAGTTAGGGGTGCCCGAGAGACCACACACCCCAGGGACCACGGAGAAAAAGGTACACATCCCCAAGGATGTGGTCCGAGAATATTTCCGAGAAGACGACATCCAGCAATGGTTTAAGGCCTATGAAATCGCTATGACTGCACACCGGATCGATAGAAACGATTGGGGGGCCGGCCTATGGGGCAGATTCCTCAATGAGGGCCGCGATACCCTGTTACAGCTCCCAGACCACCAGATGACCTCCTACGACCATATGAAAGCGGCCCTCCTCACCCGCTATGGCCTCACGCCCGAGATGTACCGTCAGAGGTTCCGAGACTGCACACGCATCCCGGGTACAACTTGGGTGGACTATGTCACGTACTTTAGCCGAGCTTTCGAAGGCTGGATCAAAGGAAACAACGTCACGACCTACGAGCAGCTGTTCAATCTGATGGTATGGGAGCATCTGTCCAACAATTGCTTCATTGAACTACGCCAACACCTCCTCGACAGCAAGTTAACCGATCCCCGGCAGCTCGCAGCCGAAGCTGACCGGTGGGAGATCACCAGAGTGGGCCGGAACGGGTCCTACGAGCAGAGCAGGAACAACAATGGTCACTACCGACCCAGAGGAGGAGGAGGGGGCCAAGGACGAGGAAGAGACAACACTCCGGCCGCCCCCGCTACCAGCACCACCCCCCCGGCCAACCGGGGCAGCACCCCGGCGCGACCGGGGTACAGAGCCAATGTCACGTGCCACCGATGCCAACGAGTCGGCCACTATGCAAACGACCCAAGCTGCCCGCAGTATCAGAGTCCAAAACCCCGCCAAGTGGCCGCCGCGGCACTAGGGGAAGAACAGATCTCCGAGGAACAAGAAACAGGCGAGCAAGAGTATCAGGAGTGGGAGCCAGCCGCCATGACTCTCGCGTGCTTAGGGGGAAGAGACATGGTCCCGCGGGTCCCCCTACCCGCTAACACCCAGAAGTACAGCCAATGGGTGAGCATCAATGGACAACGGGCCGAAGCCCTTCGGGACACCGGGGCCAGTGTGACAGCCGTCCGCTGTCACCTGGTGACCCCAGAACAATATCTACCGAACATTCTCTGCCCTGTGCGATCAGCCGACAACTCGGAAAGTCTGTGTCGGATGGCCTGCGTCCCCTTTGAGTGGGGAGGGGTCTCCGGCATGTTGAAGGTGACGGTCCGAGACGACGCCCCCGTGGACTGCCTCCTCGGAAATGACCTAGAGAGCTCCCCGTGGGCAGCCGTGGAGCGAAAAGAACACTTGGGGATGTTAGGCGTCCCGGACTGGGCGTGCGTCACCACCCGGTCCATGGCCGCCCGTGCCAACCATCACCCGGAAGAACCAGAATGGCCGGCGCCACCGCCTCCGGTCGCCCCCGCCGAGACCTCCGACCATGACACCCCCCTCGAACCTGCTCAGCCTTCCGACCTCGCTAACCTTGACCAGTGGGCCCAAGAGGGGGGGCCCACCCAAGAACAATTTCGCCAGGAACAGAAGACCTGTCCCTCCCTAGAGGGACTTCGCCAACAAGCGCTCGCCCAAAGCGCAGGGGATACCTCCGGAACTCATTGGGTCTACTGGGACAGTGATCTGTTGTACAGCGAGCAAAGAATCGCCGAGCTGGGGGCCAACCGAGTACTAGTAGTACCCCTCCGCTTCAGAGACTTTCTGCTAAACCTGGCCCACGATGTCCCCCTGGCAGGGCACCTGGGACAAGATAAGACCTACAGTCGCCTAGTGACCCACTTCTTCTGGCCCAAAATGAGAAACGATGTGCACCAGCATTGCCGATCTTGCCCCACGTGCCAAGCCAGTGGGAAGAGCGGCCGCAAACTAAAGGCCCCCTTGCAACCTTTTCCAGTAGTCACGACCCCATTTGAGAGGGTCGGAATAGACATTGTGGGACCCCTGGACCCGCGTACGAAACAAGGCCATCGCTTCATCCTGGTGCTAGTGGACCACGCCACCCGCTACCCTGAGGCTGTTCCCCTCCGGACCGTGACAGCCCCAGTGGTCGGCCGGGCCCTGATGGGGATCTTCTCCCGTGTAGGGTTCCCCCGAGAAGTCGTCAGCGACAGAGGCACGAACTTTATCTCTAAATACATGAAATCCCTCTGGCAACAGTGTGGGGTCACCTACCGATTCACGACCCCCTATCACCCCCAAGGGAACGGACTTGTTGAGCGGTTCGACCGCACGCTAAAAGGGATGATCGGGGGATTGGAAGAGCCCCTCCGTCGCCAGTGGGATGTGCTGCTACCGTGCCTCCTCTTCGCCTACCGAGAGGTCCCACAGAAATCCCTAGGCTTCAGCCCATTTGAACTGCTATACGGGCACCCAGTGCGGGGGCCGCTCAGCCTGATCAAGGAAGGCTGGGAGATGCCTCCGGCCAAGAACCCTCCAGATGTCTTCCGGTACCTCCTCACCCTCCGCAACCAGTCCCGGCGGTTCAGAGACCTAGCAAAAGCCAACCTAGAGGCCAGTCAAGAGGACATGAAAAAATGGTATGACCAGAACGCCTCATCCATTGAATTCGAACCGGGACAACAGGTATGGGTAATGTCCCCCACGGAGCCATGCGCCCTCCAAGACAAATGGACGGGGCCCTTCAAGGTAATCGAGCGCAAGGGCCCTGCCACCTATCTGATCGATATGGAGTCCTCCCGGAACCCACTCCGAGTTCTCCACACCAACAGACTGAAACCCCACTTTGCACGAACAGAACTCAGCCTACTGATGACCACAGACAATGGGGTTGAAGACGACTCCGAACCTCTCCCTGACCTCCTGCGGACCCAGGAGCAGGACGGCTCCGTGGATGGGGTCCGACTCTCGGAGACCCTCACCAGAGAACAACGCCAAGAGTGCCAAGCCCTCCTGTCACAGTTCGCCAGTCTGTTCTCCCTCACCCCAGGTGTCACTTCCTGGTGTGTGCACGATGTGGACACCGGCGACAGCTCTCCTATCCGCCACCGGGCCTACCGCGTACCTGATCGGGTACGGGCCTGCATTCAGGCGGAAGTGGCCAAAATGCTCACGCTCGGGGTCATCGAGCCCTCAGACAGTCCATGGGCCAGCCCGGTCGTACTGGTCCCCAAAGCAGCCGCCCCCGGAGCCACACCAGAACTCCGGTTCTGCGTCGACTACCGGGGCCTGAATGAAGTCACCAAAACAGACGCACACCCCATCCCCCGGGCAGATGAACTGGTCGACCGAATGGGAGCTGCCCGCTTCCTCAGCATCTTCGACCTGACAGCAGGTTATTGGCAGATCGGCCTCACCCCCCGAGCACCTGCCTTCTCCACCCCCGATGGCCACTACCATTTTACGGTCATGCCCTTCGGCATGAAGAATGCCCCAGCGACTTTCCAACGGCTCGTCAATCAGGTCCTGGCGGGGCTCGAAGGGTTCAGCGCCGCCTACCTCGACGACATCGCTGTGTACAGCCACCATTGGACCGAGCACCTTCACCACCTCCGAGCAGTGCTGCAAGCCCTTCAGCGAGCTGGCCTCACGATCAAGGCCAGCAAGTGTCAAATTGGACAAGGGTCTGTGACCTACCTCGGACACCAGGTGGGAAGCGGCCTAGTGGCCCCTCTACAACTGAAAATTGCCGCCATCCAGAACTGGCAGCCCCCTATCACCCAAACCGAGGTACGGGCCTTCCTGGGCCTCACGGGCTATTACCGAAGGTTCGTGAAAGACTATGGTACCATAGTGGGGCCTCTCACAGAACTCACGTCAAAGAATCAGCCCAAGAAAGTGAACTGGACCTCAGAGTGTCAAACGGCATTCGAACAGTTGTAGGCCGCCATGTGTTCCGCCCCTGTGCTCCAGGCCCCCGACTACAGCCGGGAGTTCATCGTCCAGACGGACGCCTCCGACCAGGGCATTGGGGCGGTCCTGTCTCAAGTGAACACCGAAGGCCTCGATCAACCGGTGGCCTTCATCAGCCGGAGACTCCTACCCCGGGAGCAACGCTGGAGCACCATAGAGAGGGAAGCCTTCGCGGTGGTATGGGCCCTCAAGAAGCTCCGGCCCTACCTTTTCGGCACCCACTTTCGGGTGCAGACCGACCACCGACCCCTGCAGTGGCTGATGCATATGCGGGGGGAAAACCCAAAGTTGCTACGCTGGTCCATCTCCTTGCAAGGTATGGACTTCACAGTCGAACACCGGCCCGGACCAGATCACGCCAACGCGGATGGCCTGTCCCGGTTTTTCCGCCTCGACGAGGAGAGTCCCCAAGAGGATGGGTAGCTCTCCCCGCCTTCAGCTGGGGGGGACGCATGTTGGACAGGCCACGTGAAGGGCCGCTCTCCCCCGGCTTGACCAGGCCCGAGCCCGGTCACGCAAGTACCGCACACCACCATTGCACGTCCTCCGTCCCCTCAGGGACCCCTGCCTTCAAACATATCGACCTCGTGGGCCCGATCCACTGCCGGCCCACGCGCCCAGCCTGGGCCGCCATCTTGGACACTTCATCACGAGGCCGCCTGGCCCCCGATCGACCTCAACCCTGGGCCTAGCCCGGCCTCAGACATTCCGGCACCACCCTCCACCCAGGAGGTGAGCGGGCTACTTGGCAAGTCAATGGGAGAAAGAGGTGCCGATGGCTCTCCCCCGCCAAGTGCCGCTCGCCCATCACCTCCCCGGGCGCTGGCTCCACCCCCCTGCTGGGTGTCTGGACTCCCTCATCCCGGACCTCCCGACCTCCAAGTGCGAGGGTCCGGACATCAAAGCACGCCAGCCCTATAACTGGGGCAGCTCCAGAGCAGGAAGGCAGTTGTATCTTGGAGTCGAGAGACGTAAAGAGGAACTCATCCTGGACGGACTACTGGCGCTGCCGTAGCTCTGTCCTGTGCACCATCATCCTGCCTGTTGGCGCTGCCACAGCCGTCGTAACCTACCGTCTTCATCGTCGTCGGGACCTGCTGGCGTGGCCGCGGACCGTTGTAACCGTCACCTTTCACCGGGACCTGCTTGGCTCCTCCACGGCCCGATCATCTCAACGCCGAGCTCGAGGATTGAGAGCTACTTCGTACTCATTGGTAATTAAGACTGTCCCGCTACCCCTTTCCTCAGCCAAAGACTTGAATCGAGGGGACCCCTGAGTCCAGACCTCCTTGTATCATACCATCGTAACCTAAGAATTGCATATAAAGTCTCGTTAACCTTCAGTCTTGTGTGGTGTCCGTCTGTGGGGGGGAAGTTACTTGTCTGTACAGTCGTTGGAGGCGGCTCTCCCCGGAGACCTCTCCCCGTAATCTCGGCCGACCTTCCCGGTCCGTCTAACAATCAGGTTATCTATATTTTTTTCAAACTACTGATTGCCCTTTAACAGTCTAATATTTTCAAGTAATGATAAGATTTTTATTTCAAAGTGTTGATACCGCAGTTGTCAAACTGACCTATTGCTTACAATATAAATAAAGAGGGCTTTGCAACTGCGTCTTGCGGCCGTTGGCTTTCTTCAACCAGCCCCTTTCAGCCACTGGATTGCTACTTTGTCAATCACGTCTTGGCTTAGCCCAGATGAGTATTCATCTCTCACCTAGTGCTGTTATCTATTTGGGTATATCCTTTTAGTCTCATTTAAGGGTTTGCCTTGAAGTGCCTAAGGGATTAGGTTACAACTATAGCTTTCTGTTCACACCTGCTCGTTTTCTCCTGTGTCTACCTGCAATGTGCTAACGCTGCTGCATTAGTACACTAAACCCAGACCTGTTGGCTTTACCAATCCCTAAAAAATATGGTGACCAACCAAACCGCTGCTAGATGCCCTCCGTTTTGAATGCTTTAAAAATGAATACAGTGATATGCATATAATTATACTTGAAGGTTTACTGCACCAAAAGTCTGCTTAGCAATGATTGAAATGCTGTGTTTGGGTACAGAAGCCTGCTGTGCTCCATTCATCATACAGGTGTTATTCGCAGAGCTGAAGGTGTCTTGTAACCGCTTACATTGTTCAAGTGATGACTATTATAAGACGCATTGTTGTGCTGGTGAAGTTATCCAGTGAAAATATTCACCACCGCCAATGAGACTGACGGCAAAGGAGAAACAAGCATTAGGAATGCATTAGGGCTCGGGTTTGTTTTAAGTTAGAGATAATGGCATTGTAAATGGCAATGTGTTTTAGGCACTCTGCACTCTGCACTCTGCACTCTGCACTCTGCACTCTGCACTCTGCCCTCTGCACTCTGCCCTCTGCCCTCTGCCCTCTGCCCTCTGCACTCTGCCCTCTGCACTCTGCACTCTGCACTCTGCACTCTGCACTCTGCCCTCTGCACTCTGCCCTCTGCCCTCTGCCCTCTGCCCTCTGCACTCTGCACTCTGCACTCTGCACTCTGCACTCTGCACTCTGCACTCTGCACTCTGCACTCTGCACTCTGCACTCTGCACTCTGCACTCTGCACTCTGCACTCTGCCCTCTGCACTCTCAATCTGCACTCTGCACTACCACTCTGCACTCTGCACTACCACTCTGCACTCTGCACTACCACTCTGCACTACCACTCTGCACTACCACTCTGCACTCTGCACTACCACTACCACTCTGCACTCCCGCTCTGCACTACCACTATGCACTCTGCACTCTGCACTCTGCACTCTGCACTCTGCACTCTGCACTCTGCACTCTGCACTCTGCACTCTGCACTCTGCACTCTGCACTAGCACTCTGCACTAGCACTCTGCACTAGCACTCTGCACTACCACTCTGCACTCTGCACTACCACTCTGCACTACCACTCTGCACTCTGCACTACCACTCTGCACTACCACTCTGCACTCTGCACTACCACTCTGCACTACCACTCTGCACTCTGCACTCTGCACTACCACTCTGCACTCTGCACTACCACTCTGCACTACCACTCTGCACTCTGCACTACCACTCTGCACTCTGCACTACCACTCTGCACTACCACTCTGCACTCTGCACTACCACTCTGCACTACCACTCTGCACTCTGCACTACCACTCTGCACTACCACTCTGCACTCTGCACTACCACTCTGCACTCTGCACTACCACTCTGCACTACCACTCTGCACTAGCACTCTGCACTACCACTCTGCACTAGCACTCTGCACTACCACTCTGCACTCTGCACTACCACTCTGCACTCTGCACTACCACTCTGCACTACCACTCTGCACTACCACTCTGCACTCTGCACTACCACTCTGCACTCTGCACTACCACCCTGCACTCTGCACTACCACTCTGCACTACCACTCTGCACTCTGCACTACCACTCTGCACTCTGCACTACCACTCTGCACTCTGCACTACCACTCTGCACTCTGCACTACCACTCTGCACTACCACTCTGCACTACCACTCTGCACTACCACTCTGCACTCTCAATCTGCACTACCACTCTGCACTGCCACTCTGCACTACCACTCTGCACTACCACTCTGCACTACCACTCTGCACTACCACTATGCACTCTGCACTACCACTATGCACTCTGCACTCTGCACTACCACTATGCACTCTGCACTACCACTATGCACTCTGCACTACCACTATGCACTCTGCACTACCACTATGCACTCTGCACTCTCAATCTGCACTCTGCACTCTCAATCTGCACTCTGCACTCTCAATCTGCACTCTGCACTCTCAATCTGCACTCTGCACTCTCAATCTGCACTCTGCACTACCACTCTGCACTACCACTCTGCACTACCACTCTGCACTACCACTCTGCACTACCACTCTGCACTACCACTCTGCACTACCACTCTGCACTACCACTCTGCACTACCACTCTGCACTACCACTCTGCACTACCACTCTGCACTACCACTCTGCACTACCACTCTGCACTACCACTCTGCACTACCACTCTGCACTCTGCACTCTGAACTACCACTCTGCACTCTGCACTACCACTATGCACTCTGCACTACAACTATGCACTCTGCACTACAACTATGCACTCTGCACTACAACTATGCACTCTCAATCTGCACTCTGCACTACCACTCTGCACTCTCAATCTGCACTCTGCACTCTCAATCTGCACTCTGCACTACCACTCTGCACTACCAATCTGCACTCTGCACTACCACTTTGCACTACCACTCTGCACTACCACTCTGCACTACCACTATGCACTCTGCACTACCACTATGCACTCTGCACTACCACTATGCACTCTGCACTACCACTCTGCACTACCACTCTGCACTCTGCACTACCACTCTGCACTACCACTCTGCACTCTGCACTACCACTCTGCACTCTGCACTACCACTCTGCACTCTGCACTCTGCACTCTCAATCTGCACTCTGCACTACCACTCTGCACTCTGCACTCTCAATCTGCACTCTGCACTACCACTCTGCACTCTGCACTCTCAATCTGCACTCTGCACTACCACTCTGCACTCTCAATCTGCACTCTGCACTACCACCACTCTGCACTACCACTTTGCACTACCACTCTGCACTCTGCACTCTGCACTCTGCACTCTGCACTCTGCACTCTGCACTCTGCACTCTGCACTCTGCACTCTGCACTCTGCACTACCACTCTGCACTCTGCACTACCACTCTGCACTACCACTCTGCACTCTGCACTACCACTCTGCACTCTGCACTACCACTCTGCACTCTGCACTACCACTCTGCACTACCACTCTGCACTACCACTCTGCACTCTCAATCTGCACTACCACTCTGCACTCTGCACTCTCAATCTGCACTCTGCACTACCACTCTGCACTCTGCACTCTCAATCTGCACTCTGCACTACCACTCTGCACTCTGCACTACCACTCTGCACTACCACTCTGCACTCTGCACTACCACCACTCTGCACTACCACTTTGCACTACCACTCTGCACTCTGCACTCTGCACTCTGCACTCTGCACTCTGCACTCTGCACTCTGCACTCTGCACTCTGCACTCTGCACTCTGCACTCTGCACTCTGCACTACCACTCTGCACTCTGCACTACCACTCTGCACTCTGCACTACCACTCTGCACTCTGCACTACCACTCTGCACTCTGCACTACCACTCTGCACTACCACTCTGCACTACCACTCTGCACTCTCAATCTGCACTACCACTCTGCACTCTGCACTCTCAATCTGTACTACTACTCTGCACTCTGCACTCTCAATCTGTACTACTACTCTGCACTCTGCACTACCACTCTGCACTACCACTCTGCACTCTGCACTCTCAATCTGTACTACCACTCTGCACTCTGCACTCTCAATCTGTACTACTACTCTGCACTCTGCACTCTCAATCTGTACTACCACTCTGCACTCTGCACTCTCAATCTGTACTACTACTCTGCACTCTGCACTACCACTCTGCACTCCCACTCTGCACTCCCACTCTGCACTCCCACTCTGCACTCCCACTCTGCACTCCCACTCTGCACTCCCACTCTGCACTCCCACTCTGCACTACCCACTACCACTCTGCACTACCACTCTGCACTACCACTCTGCACTCTGCACTACCACTCTGCACTACCACTCTGCACTCTGCACTACCTCTCTGCACTACCACTCTGCACTCTGCACTACCTCTCTGCACTACCACTCTGCACTACCACTCTGCACTCTGCACTACCACTCTGCACTCTGCACTACCACTCTGCACTACCACTCTGCACTCTGCACTACCACTCTGCACTCTGCACTACCACTCTGCACTACCACTCTGCACTAGCACTCTGCACTACCACTCTGCACTACCACTCTGCACTACCACTCTGCACTACCACTCTGCACTACCACTCTGCACTACCACTCTGCACTACCACTCTGCACTACCACTCTGCACTACCACTCTGCACTACCACTCTGCACTACCACTCTGCACTCTGCACTACCACTCTGCACTACCACTCTGCACTCTGCACTACCACTCTGCACTACCACTCTGCACTCTGCACTACCACTCTGCACTACCACTCTGCACTCTGCACTACCACTCTGCACTCTGCACTACCACTCTGCACTATTCACTACCACTCTGCACTCTGCACTACCACTCTGCACTACCACTCTGCACTCCCACTCTGCACTCCCACTCTGCACTCCCACTCTGCACTCCCACTCTGCACTCCCACTCTGCACTCCCACTCTGCACTCCCACTCTGCACTCCCACTCTGCACTCCCACTCTGCACTCCCACTCTGCACTCCCACTCTGCACTCCCACTCTGCACTCCCACTCTGCACTCCCACTCTGCACTCCCACTCTGCACTCCCACTCTGCACTCTGCACTCCCACTCTGCACTCTGCACTACCACTCTGCACTCTGCACTACCACTCTGCACTCTGCACTACCACTCTGCACTCTGCACTACCACTCTGCACTACCACTCTGCACTCTGCACTACCACTCTGCACTACCACTCTGCACTCTGCACTACCACTCTGCACTACCACTCTGCACTCTGCACTACCACTCTGCACTACCACTCTGCACTCTGCACTACCACTCTGCACTACCACTCTGCACTCTGCACTACCACTCTGCACTCTGCACTACCACTCTGCACTCTGCACTACCACTCTGCACTCTGCACTACCACTCTGCACTCTGCACTACCACTCTGCACTACCACTCTGCACTACCACTCTGCACTACCACTCTGCACTCTGCACTACCACTCTGCACTACCACTCTGCACTCTGCACTACCACTCTGCACTACCACTCTGCACTCTGCACTAGCACTCTGCACTACCACTCTGCACTCTGCACTCCCACTCTGCACTCTGCACTACCACTCTGCACTACCACTCTGCACTCCCACTCTGCACTCCCACTCTGCACTCCCACTCTGCACTCCCACTCTGCACTCCCACTCTGCACTCCCACTCTGCACTCCCACTCTGCACTCCCACTCTGCACTACCACTCTGCACTACCACTCTGCACTACCACTCTGCACTACCACTCTGCACTACCACTCTGCACTCTGCACTACCACTCTGCACTACCACTCTGCACTACCACTCTGCACTACCACTCTGCACTACCACTCTGCACTCTGCACTACCACTCTGCACTCTGCACTCTGCACTACCACTCTGCACTCTGCACTACCACTCTGCACTCTGCACTACCACTCTGCACTACTACTCTGCACTCTGCACTACCACTCTGCACTACTACTCTGCACTCTGCACTACCACTCTGCACTACCACTCTGCACTACCACTCTGCACTCTGCACTACCACTCTGCACTACCACTCTGCACTCTGCACTACCACTCTGCACTACCACTCTGCACTACCACTCTGCACTCTGCACTACCACTCTGCACTACCACTCTGCACTACCACTCTGCACTCTGCACTACCACTCTGCACTCTGCACTACCACTCTGCACTACCACTCTGCACTACCACTCTGCACTCTGCACTACCACTCTGCACTCTGCACTACCACTCTGCACTCTGCACTACCACTCTGCACTCTGCACTACCACTCTGCACTCTGCACTACCACTCTGCACTCCCACTCTGCACTCCCACTCTGCACTCCCACTCTGCACTCTGCACTACCACTCTGCACTCTGCACTACCACTCTGCACTCTGCACTCTGCACTACCACTCTGCACTCTGCACTACCACTCTGCACTCTGCACTACCACTCTGCACTACCACTCTGCACTACCACTCTGCACTACCACTCTGCACTACCACTCTGCACTCTGCACTACCACTCTGCACTACCACTCTGCACTCTGCACTACCACTCTGCACTACCACTCTGCACTACCACTCTGCACTACCACTCTGCACTACCACTCTGCACTACCACTCTGCACTACCACTCTGCACTACCACTCTGCACTACCACTCTGCACTACCACTCTGCACTACCACTCTGCACTACCACTCTGCACTCTGCACTACCACTCTGCACTACCACTCTGCACTACCACTCTGCACTACCACTCTGCACTACCACTCTGCACTACCACTCTGCACTACCACTCTGCACTCTGCACTACCACTCTGCACTCTGCACTACCACTCTGCACTCTGCACTACCACTCTGCACTCTGCACTCTGCACTCTGCACTACCACTCTGCACTCTGCACTACCACTCTGCACTCTGCACTACCACTCTGCACTCTGCACTACCACTCTGCACTCTGCACTACCACTCTGCACTCTGCACTACCACTCTGCACTCTGCACTACCACTCTGCACTCTGCACTACCACTCTGCACTCTGCACTACCACTCTGCACTACCACTCTGCACTACCACTCTGCACTACCACTCTGTACTACTACTCTGCACTCCCATTCTGCACTCCCACTCTGCACTCCCACTCTGCACTCCCACTCTGCACTCCCACTCTGCACTCCCACTCTGCACTCCCACTCTGCACTCCCACTCTGCACTCCCACTCTGCACTCCCACTCTGCACTCCCACTCTGCACTCCCACTCTGCACTCCCACTCTGCACTCTGCACTCCCACTCTGCACTCTGCACTCCCACTCTGCACTCTGCACTCTGCACTACCACTCTGCACTCTGCACTCTGCACTACCACTCTGCACTCTGCACTACCACTCTGCACTCTGCACTACCACTCTGCACTACCACTCTGCACTCTGCACTACCACTCTGCACTACCACTCTGCACTCTGCACTACCACTCTGCACTACCACTCTGCACTACCACTCTGCACTCTCAATCTGTACTACCACTCTGCACTACCACTCTGCACTACCACTCTGCACTCTCAATCTGTACTACCACTCTGCACTACCACTCTGCACTCTCAATCTGTACTACCACTCTGCACTTTGCACTCTCAATCTGTACTACTACTCTGCACTCTGCACTCTCAATCTGTACTACTACTCTGCACTCTGCACTCTCAATCTGTACTACTACTCTGCACTCCCACTCTGCACTCCCACTCTGCACTCCCACTCTGCACTCCCACTCTGCACTCCCACTCTGCACTCCCACTCTGCACTCCCACTCTGCACTCCCACTCTGCACTCTGCACTCCCACTCTGCACTCTGCACTCTGCACTCCCACTCTGCACTCTGCACTCCCACTCTGCACTCCCACTCTGCACTACCACTCTGCACTCTGCACTACCACTCTGCACTCCCACTCTGCACTACCACTCTGCACTCTGCACTACCACTCTGCACTCTGCACTACCACTCTGCACTACCACTCTGCACCCTGCACTACCACCCTGCACTACCACCCTGCACTACCACCCTGCACTACCACCCTGCACTACCACCCTGCACTACCACCCTGCACTACCACCCTGCACTACCACCCTGCACTACCACCCCCACTCTGCACTACCACTACCACTCTGCACTACCACTACCACTCTGCACTACCACTCTGCACTCTGCACTACCACTCTGCACTACCACTCTGCACTACCACTCTGCACTACCACTCTGCACTACCACTCTGCACTCTGCACTACCACTCTGCACTCTGCACTACCACTCTGCACTCTGCACTACCACTCTGCACTCTGCACTACCACTCTGCACTCTGCACTACCACTCTGCACTCTGCACTACCACTCTGCACTCTGCACTACCACTCTGCACTACCACTCTGCACAACCACTCTGCACAACCACTCTGCACAACCACTCTGCACAACCACTCTGCACTACCACTCTGCACCCTGCACTACCACCCTGCACTACCACCCTGCACTACCACCCTGCACTACCACCCTGCACTACCACTCTGCACTACCACTCTGCACTACCACCCTGCACTACCACCCTGCACTACCACCCTGCACTACCACCCTGCACTACCACCCTGCACTACCACTCTGCACTACCACTCTGCACTACCACTCTGCACTACCACTCTGCACTACCACTCTGCACTCTGCACTACCACTCTGCACTCTTACCGCTCTGCACTCTTACCACTCTGCACTCTTACCACTCTGCGCTCTTACCACTCTGTGCTCTTACCACTCTGCGCTCTTACCACTCTGCGCTCTTACCACTCTGCGCTCTTACCACTCTGCACTCTTACCACTCTGCACTCTTACCACTCTGCACTCTTACCACTCTGCACTCTTACCACTCTGCACTCTTACCACTCTGCACTCTTACCACTCTGCACTCTTACCACTCTGCACTCTTACCACTCTGCACTCTTACCACTCTGCACTCTTACCACTCTGCACTCCCACTCTGCACTACCACTCTGCACTACCACTCTGCACTACCACTCTGCACTACCACTCTGCACTACCACTCTGCACTACCACTCTGCACTACCACTCTGCACTCTGCACTACCACTCTGCACTACCACTCTGCACTCTGCACTACCACTCTGCACTCTGCACTACCACTCTGCACTCTGCACTACCACTCTGCACTCTGCACTACCACTCTGCACTCTGCACTACCACTCTGCACTACCACTCTGCACTACCACTCTGCACTACCACTCTGCACTACCACTCTGCACTACCACTCTGCACTACCACTCTGCACTACCACTCTGCACTACCACTCTGCACTCTGCACTCTGCACTACCACTCTGCACTCTGCACTACCACTCTGCACTACCACTCTGCACTCTGCACTACCACTCTGCACTACCACTCTGCACTCTGCACTACCACTCTGCACTACCACTCTGCACTCTGCACTACCACTCTGCACTACCACTCTGCACTCTGCACTACCACTCTGCACTCTGCACTACCACTCTGCACTCTGCAATACCACTCTGCACTACCACTCTGCACTACCACTCTGCACTCTGCACTACCACTCTGCACTACCACTCTGCACTACCACTCTGCACTCTGCACTACCACTCTGCACTACCACTCTGCACTACCACTCTGCACTACCACTCTGCACTACCACTCTGCACTCTGCACTACCACTCTGCACTCTGCACTACCACTCTGCACTCTGCACTACCACTCTGCACTCTGCACTACCACTCTGCACTCTGCAATACCACTCTGCAATACCACTCTGCACTCCCACTCTGCACTCCCACTCTGCACTCCCACTCTGCACTCCCACTCTGCACTCCCACTCTGCACTCCCACTCTGCACTCCCACTCTGCACTCCCACTCTGCACTCCCACTCTGCACTCCCACTCTGCACTCCCACTCTGCACTCTGCACTCCCACTCTGCACTCCCACTCTGCACTCCCACTCTGCACTCTGCACTACCACTCTGCACTACCACTCTGCACTACCACTCTGCACTCTGCACTCCCACTCTGCACTACCACTCTGCACTACCACTCTGCACTACCACTCTGCACTCTGCACTACCACTCTGCACTACCACTCTGCACTCTGCACTACCACTCTGCACTCTTACCGCTCTGCACTCTTACCACTCTGCACTCTTACCACTCTGCGCTCTTACCACTCTGCGCTCTTACCACTCTGCGCTCTTACCACTCTGCGCTCTTACCACTCTGCGCTCTTACCACTCTGCACTCTTACCACTCTGCGCTCTTACCACTCTGCACTCTTACCACTCTGCACTCTTACCATTCTGCACTCTTACCATTCTGCACTCTTACCACTCTGCACTCTTACCACTCTGCACTCTTACCACTCTGCACTCTTACCTCTGCACTCCCACTCTGCACTCTTACCACTCTGCACTCTGCACTCTGCACTCTGCACTACCACTCTGCACTACCACTCTGCACTACCACTCTGCACTACCACTCTGCACTCTGCACTACCACTCTGCACTCTGCACTACCACTCTGCACTCTGCACTACCACTCTGCACTACCACTCTGCACTACCACTCTGCACTACCACTCTGCACTCTGCACTACCACTCTGCACTACCACTCTGCACTACCACTCTGCACTACCACTCTGCACTACCACTCTGCACTACCACTCTGCACTACCACTCTGCACTACCACTCTGCACTACCACTCTGCACTCTGCACTACCACTCTGCACTACCACTCTGCACTACCACTCTGCACTCTGCACTACCACTCTGCACTACCACTCTGCACTCTGCACTACCACTCTGCACTACCACTCTGCACTCTGCACTACCACTCTGCACTCTGCACTACCACTCTGCACTCTGCACTACCACTCTGCACTCTGCACTACCACTCTGCACTCTGCACTACCACTCTGCACTCTGCAATACCACTCTGCACTCCCACTCTGCACTCCCACTCTGCCCTCCCACTCTGCCCTCCCACTCTGCACTCCCACTCTGCACTCCCACTCTGCACTCCCACTCTGCACTCCCACTCTGCACTCCCACTCTGCACTCCCACTCTGCACTCTGCACTACCACTCTGCACTACCACTCTGCACTACCACTCTGCACTACCACTCTGCACTACCACTCTGCACTACCACTCTGCACTACCACTCTGCACTCTGCACTCCCACTCTGCACTCCCACTCTGCACTACCACTCTGCACTACCACTCTGCACTACCACTCTGCACTACCACTCTGCACTACCACTCTGCACTACCACTCTGCACTACCACTCTGCACTACCACTCTGCACTACCACTCTGCACTACCACTCTGCACTACCACTCTGCACTACCACTCTGCACTACCACTCTGCACTACCACTCTGCACTACCACTCTGCACTACCACTCTGCACTACCACTCTGCACTACCACTCTGCACTCTGCACTACCACTCTGCACTACCACTCTGCACTCTGCACTACCACTCTGCACTACCACTCTGCACTCTGCACTCCCACTCTGCACTCTGCACTACCACTCTGCACTCTGCACTCCCACTCTGCACTCCCACTCTGCACTCCCACTCTGCACTCCCACTCTGCACTCCCACTCTGCACTACCACTCTGCACTACCACTCTGCACTCTGCACTACCACTCTGCACTACCACTCTGCACTCTGCACTACCACTCTGCACTACCACTCTGCACTACCACTCTGCACTACCACTCTGCACTACCACTCTGCACTACCACTCTGCACTACCACTCTGCACTACCACTCTGCACTACCACTCTGCACTACCACTCTGCACTACCACTCTGCACTACCACTCTGCACTACCACTCTGCACTACCACTCTGCACTACCACTCTGCACTACCACTCTGCACTACCACTCTGCACTACCACTCTGCACTCTGCACTACCACTCTGCACTACCACTCTGCACTCTGCACTACCACTCTGCACTCTGCACTACCACTCTGCACTACCACTCTGCACTACCACTCTGCACTACCTTTCTGCACTACCACTCTGCACTACCACTCTGCACTCTGCACTACCACTCTGCACTACCACTCTGCACTACCACTCTGCACTACCACTCTGCACTCTGCACTACCACTCTGCACTACCACTCTGCACTACCACTCTGCACTACCACTCTGCACTCTGCACTACCACTCTGCACTACCACTCTGCACTACCACTCTGCACTCTGCATTACCACTCTGCACTCTGCACTACCACTCTGCACTAGCACTCTGCACTCTGCACTACCACTCTGCACTAGCACTCTGCACTAGCACTCTGCACTCTGCACTACCACTCTGCACTAGCACTCTGCACTCTGCACTACCACTCTGCACTACCACTCTGCACTACCACTCTGCACTCTGCACTACCACTCTGCACTCTGCACTACCACTCTGCACTCTGCACTACCACTCTGCACTCTGCACTACCACTCTGCACTACCACTCTGCACTACCACTCTGCACTCTGCACTACCACTCTGCACTCTGCACTACCACTCTGCACTCTGCACTACCACTCTGCACTCTGCACTACCACTCTGCACTACCACTCTGCACTCCCACTCTGCACTCCCACTCTGCACTCCCACTCTGCACTCCCACTCTGCACTCCCACTCTGCACTCCCACTCTGCACTCCCACTCTGCACTCCCACTCTGCACTCCCACTCTGCACTCTGCACTCCCACTCTGCACTCTGCACTCCCACTCTGCACTCTGCACTCTGCACTCCCACTCTGCACTCTGCACTCCCACTCTGCACTCTGCACTCCCACTCTGCACTCTGCACTACCACTCTGCACTCTGCACTACCACTCTGCACTCTCACTCTGCACTACCACTCTGCACTCTCACTCTGCACTACCACTCTGCACTACCAATATGCACTACCACTCTGCACTCTGCACTACCAATTAGCACTCTGCACTAGCACTCTGCACTAGCACTCTGCACTAGCACTCTGCACTAGCACTCTGCACTAGCACTCTGCACTAGCACTCTGCACTAGCACTCTGCACTACCACCCTGCACTACCACCCTGCACTACCACCCTGCACTACCACCCTGCACTACCACCCTGCACTACCACCCTGCACTACCACCCTGCACTACCACTCTGCACTACCACTCTGCACTAGCACTCTGCACTAGCACTCTGCACTACCATTACTCTGCACTACCATTACTCTGCACTACCATTACTCTGCACTACCATTACTCTGCACTAGCACTCTGCACTAGCACTCTGCACTCTGCACTACCACTCTGCACTACCACTCTGCACTACCACTCTGCACTAGCACTCTGCACTAGCACTCTGCACTACCACTCTGCACTAGCACTCTGCACTAGCACTCTGCACTCTGCACTACCACTCTGCACTAGCACTCTGCACTCTGCACTACCACTCTGCACTACCACTCTGCACTACCACTCTGCACTCTGCACTACCACTCTGCACTCTGCACTACCACTCTGCACTCTGCACTACCACTCTGCACTCTGCACTACCACTCTGCACTACCACTCTGCACTACCACTCTGCACTCTGCACTACCACTCTGCACTCTGCACTACCACTCTGCACTCTGCACTACCACTCTGCACTCTGCACTACCACTCTGCACTACCACTCTGCACAACCACTCTGCACTACCACTCTGCACTACCACTCTGCACTACCACTCTGCACTACCACTCTGCACTACCACTCTGCACTACCACTCTGCACAACCACTCTGCACAACCACTCTGCACAACCACTCTGCACAACCACTCTGCACAACCACTCTGCACTACCACTCTGCACTACCACTCTGCACTCTGCACTACCACTCTGCACTCTGCACTACCACTCTGCACTCTGCACTACCACTCTGCACCCTGCACTACCACCCTGCACTACCACCCTGCACTACCACCCTGCACTACCACCCTGCACTACCACCCTGCACTACCACTCTGCACTACCACTCTGCACTACCACTCTGCACTACCACTCTGCACTACCACTCTGCACTCTGCACTACCACTCTGCACTCTGCACTACCACTCTGCACTCTTACCACTCTGCACTCTTACCACTCTGCACTCTTACCACTCTGCACTCTTACCACTCTGCACTCTTACCACTCTGCACTCTTACCACTCTGCTCTCTTACCACTCTGCACTCTTACCACTCTGCACTCTTACCACTCTGCACTCTTACCACTCTGCACTCTTACCACTCTGCACTCTTACCACTCTGCACTCTTACCACTCTGCACTCTTACCACTCTGCACTCTTACCACTCTGCACTCTTACCACTCTGCACTCTTACCACTCTGCACTCTTACCACTCTGCACTCTTACCACTCTGCACTCTTACCACTCTGCACTCTTACCTCTGCACTCCCACTCTGCACTCTGCACTACCACTCTGCACTCTGCACTACCACTCTGCACTCTGCACTCTGCACTACCACTCTGCACTCTGCACTACCACTCTGCACTACCACTCTGCACTCTGCACTACCACTCTGCACTACCACTCTGCACTCTGCACTACCACTCTGCACTACCACTCTGCACTACCACTCTGCACTCTGCACTACCACTCTGCACTACCACTCTGCACTCTGCACTACCACTCTGCACTACCACTCTGCACTCTGCACTACCACTCTGCACTACCACTCTGCACTCTGCACTACCACTCTGCACTACCACTCTGCACTACCACTCTGCACTACCACTCTGCACTACCACTCTGCACTACCACTCTGCACTACCACTCTGCACTACCACTCTGCACTACCACTCTGCACTCTGCACTACCACTCTGCACTACCACTCTGCACTCTGCACTACCACTCTGCACTACCACTCTGCACTCTGCACTACCACTCTGCACTACCACTCTGCACTCTGCACTACCACTCTGCACTCTGCACTACCACTCTGCACTACCACTCTGCACTCTGCACTACCACTCTGCACTACCACTCTGCACTACCACTCTGCACTCTGCACTACCACTCTGCACTCTGCACTACCACTCTGCACTCTGCACTACCACTCTGCACTACCACTCTGCACTCTGCACTACCACTCTGCACTACCACTCTGCACTCTGCACTACCACTCTGCACTACCACTCTGCACTCTGCACTACCACTCTGCACTACCACTCTGCACTACCACTCTGCACTACCACTCTGCACTACCACTCTGCACTCTGCACTACCACTCTGCACTACCACTCTGCACTCTGCACTACCACTCTGCACTACCACTCTGCACTCTGCACTACCACTCTGCACTACCACTCTGCACTACCACTCTGCACTACCACTCTGCACTACCACTCTGCACTACCACTCTGCACTACCACTCTGCACTACCACTCTGCACTACCACTCTGCACTACCACTCTGCACTCTGCACTACCACTCTGCACTACCACTCTGCACTCTGCACTACCACTCTGCACTACCACTCTGCACTCTGCACTACCACTCTGCACTACCACTCTGCACTCTGCACTACCACTCTGCACTACCACTCTGCACTCTGCACTACCACTCTGCACTCTGCACTACCACTCTGCACTACCACTCTGCACTACCACTCTGCACTACCACTCTGCACTCTGCACTACCACTCTGCACTCTGCACTACCACTCTGCACTCTGCACTACCACTCTGCACTCTGCACTACCACTCTGCACTCTGCACTACCACTCTGCACTACCACTCTGCACTCTGCACTACCACTCTGCACTCTGCACTCTGCACTACCACTCTGCACTACCACTCTGCACTCTGCACTCTGCACTACCACTCTGCACTCTGCACTCTGCACTACCACTCTGCACTCTGCACTACCACTCTGCACTCTGCACTACCACTCTGCACTACCACTCTGCACTCTGCACTACCACTCTGCACTACCACTCTGCACTCTGCACTCTGCACTACCACTCTGCACTCTGCACTCCCACTCTGCACTCCCACTCTGCACTCCCACTCTGCACTCCCACTCTGCACTCCCACTCTGCACTCCCACTCTGCACTCCCACTTCTGCACTCCCACTCTGCACTCCCACTCTGCACTCCCACTCTGCACTCCCACTCTGCACTACCACTCTGCACTACCACTCTGCACTACCACTCTGCACTCTGCACTACCACTCTGCACTCTGCACTACCACTCTGCACTACCACTCTGCACTCTGCACTACCACTCTGCACTCTGCACTACCACTCTGCACTCTGCACTACCACTCTGCACTCTGCACTACCACTCTGCACTACCACTCTGCACTACCACTCTGCACTACCACTCTGCACTACCACTCTGCACTACCACTCTGCACTACCACTCTGCACTACCACTCTGCACTACCACTCTGCACTACCACTCTGCACTCTGAACTACCACTCTGCACTACCACTCTGCACTACCACTCTGCACTCTGAACTACCACTCTGCACTACCACTCTGCACTACCACTCTGCACTACCACTCTGCACTACCACTCTGCACTACCACTCTGCACTCTGCACTACCACTCTGCACTCTGCACTCCCACTCTGCACTCTCACTCTGCACTCCCACTCTGCACTCCCACTCTGCACTCCCACTCTGCACTCCCACTCTGCACTCCCACTCTGCACTCCCACTCTGCACTCCCACTCTGCACTCCCACTCTGCACTCCCACTCTGCACTCCCACTCTGCACTACCACTCTGCACTACCACTCTGCACTCCCACTCTGCACTACCACTCTGCACTACCACTCTGCACTCCCACTCTGCACTCTGCACTCCCACTCTGCACTCCCACTCTGCACTCTGCACTACCACTCTGCACTCTGCACTGCCACTCTGCACTCTGCACTACCACTCTGCACTCTGCACTACCACTCTGCACTACCACTCTGCACTACCACTCTGCACTACCAATATGCACTACCAATATGCACTACCAATATGCACTACCAATATGCACTACCACTCTGCACTCTGCACTACCAATTAGCACTCTGCACTAGCACTCTGCACTAGCACTCTGCACTAGCACTCTGCACTAGCACTCTGCACTAGCACTCTGCACTAGCACTCTGCACTAGCACTCTGCACTCTGCACTAGCACTCTGCACTCTGCACTCTGCACTAGCACTCTGCACTAGCACTCTGCACTAGCACTCTGCACTAGCACTCTGCACTAGCACTCTGCACTAGCACTCTGCACTAGCACTCTGCACTAGCACTCTGCACTAGCACTCTGCACTAGCACTCTGCACTACCACTCTGCACTACCACTCTGCACTACCACTCTGCACAACCACTCTGCACTACCACTCTGCACTAGCACTCTGCACTCTGCACTCTGCACTACCACTCTGCACTACCACTCTGCACTACCACTCTGCACTCTGCACTACCACTCTGCACTCTGCACTACCACTCTGCACTCTGCACTACCACTCTGCACTCTGCACTACCACTCTGCACTCTGCACTACCACTCTGCACTCTGCACTACCACTCTGCACTCTGCACTACCACTCTGCACTACCACTCTGCACTCTGCACTACCACTCTTCACTACCACTCTGCACACTGCACTACCAATCTGACGTGACTTCCCTGCGCATCACCCTCGGCCTCGTGAGCACCATGGGCAGGGGGGCAGCCTCCGACTAGAAGCAGTGATAAAACATGGTGAACACCCCTCGGGCACCAGACAGCATCACCGGCGGGCAGAGATATCCGTCGCAATTGGAACACAAATGCAGCCCATTCGCTGCACTCTCACCCAGGGGAATGTTCTACAGACACAAAGGGTAGGGCACAGACGCCACCAGACACGGCGGACTTGTGGAACATTAATGAATTGACCTAGAGGGTGAGGATGGGATACTCCGCTACCATCGAGTTCGAACAAGAACAAGATTACATACGAAAAACAAACAGCACAGAAAGCGATCACTTTCGCTATCGCAATTGTTTAAAAAAAAAAAAAAGATCTGATGCATGTGATTCTCTACATTGCTGGCCGGCTGTTCATGCGCGCACACAGAGCTGAAGGGAAAAAAAACACAGCAGTGCACACGCTCTGCATAATGGTGAACGCGCCCACAGCATCTGGATTCCATTACAGCACCTCCCTGACAGCTCCTAATTAAGATTAAAGGACGGCCTTGCGCGTAACCACTGAGAAAATTCCACAAATCGCGGACGGAAATTACAGATAGCCTATCACTACAAACACAGCACAACAAAGACGAATCACTATGCAGATCGCATAAAAACTAAGGAATGTTTGTGGCCCGAGCCCTAAAGAAACTTTTTTTTTCTTTAACAATAGGCGCTCGGAGCTCTGCCCCCGAGCCCTAAAAATCTGTGTTTTTTACATGCTTTAGATTGCATAATGAAACCTAGTTGAGAGTTTCATAAATTACAGCAGAAACTGTCAGATTTCTGGTTTTAGTTCATTCTGGGTGCATTAAAGTTTTTGTTAAAGGGAGATCATCATGGACACGTCTTGTTTGTTTGCCTGTGACTAATATTTTTCATTTGGTCTTCATACACGGTGGTACGAACATCAGCCAGCAAGTGTTTAGGGCACGATTACTCTTGGGCTTTTTCAAGACTTGAAGGTTACATAGGTATTGATTGCCACATACATGTATGTTTGTAAAAACATATGGCGCTGAACCCTATTTTGTCAGATTTATTTTGCCTCCTCCGCCTGGGAGCCCTTCTGTGGTGTCTAATTACATAATAATCCAATGTGGTCACTTTTGAGAGGGCGGCTCTGGGTCTATCCCAGGGGTCTCAAACCTTTCCTGTAGTGAGAGCTACTTCTAATCATGATAAACTGTTGCGAGCTACTAATTAACATAGGGATTCTTTAAATCTACACAGAGGCCAGATAACTAAAACCCTGCCCCTAGAGTACCCCAGTACAGCTGAAGGGAGCATACACCATTATTGGTGCAGGAGTTTTTATTGCAGAAGGTTACATTTAGGGTCCCTAAGGGTCAGTTTGGTTCCCTGGCTCTTAATACAGGGAAAGGGAGAAACCAAAAGAGATATAACTAGATAAATTGTAGGGTCTATAGCGCGGGAGAGAAAACAAGGGTAAAAAGGAGAGTAAGAGAGAATGATACAGAGAAAGGAAAGAGTGACAGAATGAGAGTAGAAAGGCAAGAGATAGAAAGGCAAATAAGGAAGAAAGAAGCAGACAAAGATAGGGTTAGAAAGAACAAAAAAGAGAGAATGAGGAAAACAAAAATGAAACAGAAAGGAGCAGAAGAAAGAAATTAAATGATGGAAGAGAGAGAAGAAAATGAATACTAGCTATTTGTAATGCCATAACGTGCTTTGTAAGTAACACGATCAGAAACGGGGGAAATCTCTACCAAACTAATTTGTTTTTATTACTTTTTTGTGTTTTTGAATGTATTTATCTTTTCTGGGTTTGTTGCACATACTGAAAATAGATTACATTGATTGAAAGAGGAAGAAAAAAACTGTGAAAGGAATAAAGGAGAGGAAAAAAAATTACAAATGAAGAAAAATAAAGAAACATAAGCACAGCAAGAGGATAAAAGAAAGCAAGCAAGAGAGAGAATGAGAGACACATTAATGAAATGAAAAAAAATATTGGGAAAGAGTAGAAAGAAAACGAAAATAAAGAAACGAAGAAGGAACGATATGGAGAAAATTACAGTACTACTGGAAGAAAGAAGAAAAAGAATGGGAAAAGTACAATAAATAACACAAGAAAGGAGAAAGAAAGAATAACAGGAGGGAAGATGAAGACGGAAAAGAGGATAAGGTTAAAAAAAGGTAGGGAAACAAGAATAGAAAAACAAAGCAAGAGATGGGACAAAAGAAAAGGAGGGAAATCAAGAAAGAAGGGGGAATGGAAAAATAAGTGGAGAAAAATAGAAAGGGGAGGAAAGAGAATTCAAGAACAAAGAATTATTGAGAGAAAGAAATGTGAAGATGAAAGAATTAGAAAAACAGAAGCAAATACAAAAGAGAAGTAACAATTACAATGAAGTACAAGAAAGAAAAAAGCATTGGCAAAGGCAATAGGTCTCGCCTATTTGAGACCTATCGGCTTTGGCAATGTTTTTTAGCCATGTTGAACACCAGCGGAGCTGCTGTTCAGCAATGCTAAATTAGTGGGGCAGAGTAAGGTATATTGGAGTGGGGTAAATCGGTGTAGATAGGAGTAGGGTAGAATGGGGTGGAGTGCTGTTGATTCGGGTAGATTGGGGTGAGTGGGGTAGATTGGAGTCCAGTTGGGTAAATTGGAGTGGAGTTGGGTAGTTTGGCATAGATTAGAGTGGGGTAGAGTAAGGGTAGATTGGGGTGGAGTCCGGTAGATTGGAGTGGAGCGGAGGGGCAGATATGGGTAGATTGCGTGGAATAGGGCAGACTGTGTTAGATT
Source organism: Lissotriton vulgaris (assembly GCF_964263255.1). Taxonomy (NCBI): domain Eukaryota; kingdom Metazoa; phylum Chordata; class Amphibia; order Caudata; family Salamandridae; genus Lissotriton; species Lissotriton vulgaris. The sequence goes on along the minus strand of NC_141691.1, from coordinate 894,333,499 downwards.
ACCTTGGTGTAGATTGGGATGTGGTGCGCTGAGGCTGATAGGGTTGGAGTGGGGTAGATTGTAGTGGGGCCAGGTAGATTGGAGTGGGGTAGATTGGGGCGGGATGGGGTTAGTTTGGGGGTAAAGTAGAGTGGGGTAGAGTGGACTGGGGTACACTGGGGTGTAATCTGGTACATTGGAGTGGAATGGGGCAGATTGTGGTAGAGTGGAGTGAGGTGGAATGGGGAAGAGTGGAGCCCGGTAAATTGGGGTGGAGTGTGGTAGAATGGGGTAGTTTGGAGTCTGGTGGAGTGTGGTAGATTGGGGTGCAGTGGGGAAGATTTGATTAGAATTGGGTAGATTGGAGTGGGGTGAAGTGGCGTAGATTAGAACTGAGTGGGGTAGATTGGGGTAGAGTGAAGTGGGGTAGATTGGGGTGGAGTAAAATATATTGGAATTGAGTGGTGTAGATTGAGAATGAATCTTTCTATATTGCTGTCTAGTACTCCTCAAATTTCAAGAATAAGAGGTTCCCCAGAGCCGCGTGACTGTCAACTGGTAATTTTTTCTGCCTTTCTTCCTTCTCTCTAGTGTAGCCCAAGGCATCTCTCAGTTACTAAAGCGTCCGCCCCCTCTCTTACTTCCTGTGAATACCTCTGCCTTGATGTCATCAGCGAAAGCAAACCGGTCTGCTCACTTCACATCATATACCACCCACCTGGGGACAAGCTCTCCTTCTGCCAACAACTCATGGACACAATATCAACCAATTCAGGACGGCAAAACACCCAAATTTTCCTTGGCGACTACAATCTCCATTGGAATGACAGCAATGACACAGTGGTAAATAGCCTCAAAAGCTTCCTCAACGCCCTTGATCTCACCCAATTATGCAATAGCCCGACCCATGAGAAAGGTTCTATCCTCGACCTTATCATCTCCAAAGAGGACGCTATTCAATTTGAGTCAATCCAACCTTGTGACTGGTCAGATCATCATATTGTCTCCTTCCTTATCAATGAAAAAAAATTAAATTTTAACCAAGTGCAACCCTCTAAGCCCAAAGTCTGGAAAAGGGACATGAAGAAACTCAAGCCAAACTCCTTACCGCCTAACAGCTGCAATCTCCTACTTCCCCCGTCCGGCGCTACGGACGTGCAACTCCTGACTGACCACTATCTAAATGCTATGTCCACAATAATCAATGAGGCTGCACACATGCAACTGAAAAGAGTCTCGTCCAAGATCTCCAACCCATGGTATGACGGGAGCCTCAATGAGGATAGACGGGCCATGCGAATGGCAGAGCGCACTTGGAGGTCAGCCCCCTCTGCACTGCACCTAAAAAGCCTGACGAAACAGAGAAACGCCTACTTCAGGAAAATAAAACGCTCAAAAAGATTTCTTTAGCCTCCAGCTCGCCCAAGCAAAAAACCGCCCAAGGAAATTGTTTGAGTTAATCAGAACACAATCCAAAGAACAACCCCAGACAATCAGCACCATGGGCATTACACCTTCCTGTGAAGACTTCTCTGCTTTCTTTAACCAAAAAACCGACAACCTAAGAAGCGATCTCCTCAATGACGCAATCCTTTACTCCAACCCCCAACACACAGCAGCGCCTGAACCAAAGAACAATGCTACATGGTCATCCTTTGGCACCTACTCCGAAGAAGAAATTGACAGATTGGATGGTTTCAGGGTGCTGAGCAATCACCTCACTGACCCCCTTCCTGCAAACGCTGTAAAAGACTTTACCCCTTTGCTCCTCCCACTCTGGACTAAAATTATCAATAGCTCTCTTCAACAAGGAGCCATCCCTGACGCCCTCAAAGTCGGACAAGTCACACCTCTACTAAAAAAACCAACAGCAGACCCCACTGATCTAAACAACTACCGCCCTATTACAAATATTCCCACCCTCGCTAAACTGTTGGAAAAATGCGTACAGCTACAACTGACTAAACACATAGACAAGTTTGATCTCCTCAACGCTCATCAATCAGGCTTCCGTGCAGGGCACAGTACCGAAACAGCAATGACTCACATAGTGGACGACGCCCTCCAAATCCTAGACCAAAACGATACCTGGCTCCTCATCCTTCTGGATCTCTCCTCAGCATTCGACACAGTTAAACATATGAACTTACTCACACTGTTAAACACAAGAATGGGCATATCGGGGACTGTTCTCAAGTGGTTCACCTCCTTTCTACACAACCGGTCACAAAGATTCAAAAGCAACAACCTGATGTCCTCTCCGGTACCTGTATCGCTAGGCGTCCCGCAAGGATCCTCCCTCTCCCCAACACTGTTCAACCTAGTTATGGAACCTCTCACTACTTTGCTACAGACATCCAATGTTCACTTTCACATGTATGCCGACGACACCCAACTTTATCTCAAAATACAATCCCCCAAGGACATCATGCTTCTGAACACCACGATCAGAAACACGCAATCCTGGCTTGCCGAGAATCACCTCAAACTCAATGCCCTGAAGACTGAGTTCCTCCTGATCTCACCTCCCGCAAAAATCTCTACGGCTCAAACATGGCTTAAGCACTTAACGGCTCTAAATGTACAACCTACCGTCGTAGACTCAGCAAAATCTTTAGGCATAACACTTGACGCCAATCTCAACATGCCGCAGCACATCCGCAAGGCAACCAAAGGAGCGAACTTCCAAATCAATACCTTGAGAAAACTTAAACCCTTCCTTCCAGCCAAAGACTTCCAAACTGCAGTACAATCTATAGTCATCCCGCACATAGAATACGGAAGCACCACCCTCTGCGGGCTCCCCCTAACTACAACGGCACCCCTAAGAGCGTCCCTTAACGCTGCAGCGAGACTCATCACTGGCTCAAAAAAGCACTCGCATATTTCCCCTGACTTTAAATCCCTGAACTGGCTACCTTTTGAAGCCAGAATACATCTGAAAATCGCCTGCATGACTCACAAGGCTGTAAAAATGAACTCACCGCCTACCTCACTCAAAAGCTGACAATCTCGGGTGGCTCTAGAACTACTAGAAGCACAAACCATCTTCTGCTGAAGCCTCGAAGATTCCGGAAGGAAAAAACCTATAAACGCTCCTTTTCAGGAATGGCACCCAGGATTTGGAACTCACTCCCTCCTGAAACCAGGCTCATCTCCTCCAACAAACTGTTTAAGAAAGAAGTAAAAGCGATCCTCATGGCTAAATACACATGATCTATTATTCTGTATTTCTCATGAATCCGCTCCGTAATACCTGCCTGACCCCTTGGTTTACTTGTACTACTTGTATTATGACTTATTTGATTGTATACGTTCCCTCTTTGTATTTTGATATATTGTTGACGCTCCTGTCTGACTTTGCACACTGTACCTACACCACCTCAACTATCCCTACGTTTGTACTACTGATGCACTTGTGTGACTATACATCCTGCACTCACCTACCTCAACTATGCCCACCTTTATGTTATCTCCAAAAACACTTTAAGCACGCTTAAACAAGTATATGCTTACTTTTGTACTTTTATATTATTGGCGCAACTGTTTGACTATGCACCTTGTACAGACACTACCTCACCTATGACCTACCTCCTGTTTTTTGACCTACCTATGTAACTATGCACCTTGTAACTAACTACCTCAACTATTACATTCTATTACTCCATCACCCCCGTGCCCTTGTAAAGCGCTCTGATATCTGCAAAGATCTTGTTCGCGCTATATAAAACTTTCAAAATAAATAAATAAATGGGTGTTCCTCAAAGCCTACAGTTAGAATTTGTGCATGATTATGTTGTGGTTGATCTCTTTAGCTTGCTACCACCCTGGTTATTCGGCATGGCAGCCAGAAATGTGGTTTTGGGAGTTCCAAGGAGGGAGGGCGTTGGATGCTTGCTGAGCCCCACAGTTCTTTCAAGGGAAGTCTGTCTACGCAAATAAGGGTTCTGACTCTTGTTCTGGTAGCGGTCCTGAGCCACACTTCCACAAATGACCCACCTATTTCTTTCATATTTATGTGGCTCTGGCTTCCCTCCTAAAATGGTGATCTGGAAGTAACCTGGTGATTTGGAAAAGAGGGAGAAATGAACAGCGCGCCATCGCACGTGCAACCAGGGTTTAGAATTTTCACTTGTTTTGTATACGCCCAAAAAGTATATTTGTTCCCTGACCTACTGACTTGCAGATCATGTGAGTCTGGAGGAAGCTTGGAACTAGGAGTACAAACGTCACTAGCGTGGGTAACCTGATCTGTTCTTTTGCTTTTATTATTGTACTGATCGGCGCATACTAATTCACTGCTAAGGACAATTTCATCTAAACAACATGGTGGGTAAAAATGTGAAAAACCCAGTAAGACCGGCGAGTTGTCAATGCATTTGAGTGAAGTATTTCTACCTACGTTTTTTTTTTTTTGTACAATTTTTCATAACCACACTAGAGTAAACGTGCCTGATGCGCCAAGCTTTTCTGAACATCATATTTTTTGTTTCTTATTTTTACTAGTAAACACTGACGTATGCGTGTCTCTTGAGCCAGCAATGTAACCGGCCCACTTTTTCCTCCCTCAGGCACCTCTGAAGCACAGTTTTGGCAACAGTAACTAGGGCAACGTTTGAGCAGAGAAGCTGTTGCAAAGCAAGAAGAGCAGTTTTATTTCCCCTCACACTCCTGCCCTCGCTTTGCTATAGAAATTCCATAGGCCTGAGTGTGGCCGATTACCGGAGAGCACCCTTAACTGACAATTATCCCAGTGTGCCCGGTTTTGACAGGTTTGGCCCAGGGGAAGACCCGTCCACGGTGTCAGAAATTAGCTTTCTGACGTGTGAACGCGGTGCGTCTTCCGCATTTCCGCATAGCGCGTGCTATGAGCGAAAATACGTTTCGGGGTGTTCGTTGAGCGTCGGATGGCGCGCGCGGTCTCTCCAGATTGCTTTGTTTAGGGGGAAGTTTAATAAACAAACAGACTCTGCGCGAAAGTGAGACAGACTGGTTTTGAACCGCAAATGTGATTGTTTCATCAATATTGTGACAGCTTGGGCACCCTGTCTCATTTACCCACTGGAGCATGCACCAGGCACTCTCTGCTATTACCGAGCCCGATTGAGCGGAAATTCGTTACACGCAAAAACGACGCTGAAATATTAATAGTGAAAGAAAGATTGCACGGCTGCAGTAGTCCGAATTCAGTCTACTCACTGGAGTAGTGCTCAAACAACCTACAAATATTTTCTATCGTTCTGCGGTAGGAAGCTGTAAACCTGCCTCATTTCATGTGTCCTGTGGTTAGAATCTGCGAGATTTTGTGTGGCAATCGAACGTGCTGTGGCTAATGAAAACATGATAGTTTGATTACTAAGGCGCCCACCGTGACCATTAAAGTTAACATTTGTTTATCATTGTTTTTACGCTTTGTAGCAGAAATGCCTTGTTTGAAATGTCATGTTCTCTGTGGGAGACTCTCCCCTCACTTTTTTGCTTCTTTTTCAAACTTTGGTTTTAATACATTTTCAGTAATGCAATCGTTGACGTCACATCCGATCACAAACCCAATACACGCTGTCAAATTACTAAAATGAATACAGGTGCAAAGTTCATTGAGTAGAGAAAAAGATTTTCACTCATTTAACTATTACAGTCGAACCTTTACTAACCAATGCAACTTTTCTACAGTTACCAAACGAAATGAATGTTGTACTGAAACTGTAGATTTCACGTTTTTTGCTCTTTTAAATAATGGCCCCAGACTTTCTTATCATATGGGTCTATAGTTGAGCATCGGGTCGGTTCTTTGAAATGTAAACACTAAGCGGCACAACTGTAATTTAAATAAGAGCCAAAAGTCAAGACCATTGACACCTCTTCTTGTTAAGCCAAATACTGCAAGTTGGTCTTGTATGGAAGTTTGACCTGCTGGATGTAATGCTGACAAAGGAGCACCTGTTTATAACAAATGCTGTGCTTAATGATGCAGTCAGAACATGTTGGTCTTTGGATTGCATCACCAGCACGTGGTGTCTACCTTCAAGCCAACACATTACAAATAAAATAGGGCGAAGGGCCCATCTTGTGCAGGTCTGAATTTACTATACCAAGCATGCAGCACCCTGACACACCTCTACTCTCCTGATTTGATAGCAAGTATTGCACAGCATATAAATGTATGTATGTATGTATGTATATAGTATTTCTAAACGCAAACCTAGCAAAAAGGCAGTGGAGTGTTGGCCTGGTCAAAGGCAAGCTTACATTTGGCAAGTAATAGGAGAGACATTTTAGCTGTGGACAGTTAATGCATTGTGATGTAGTGTTCTTTAAAGAGGCGAGACGTCAACTATTTTCTAAATTGGCTCAGTGTTGCGGCAGTCATGAAGGATGCGGCGGATGTTATTCCAGTTCCGTATTGCACTGTTTGAAAGGCCTGTTGTCATGTTTTTTTCTTTTACGCCTCTTAGTCTGTGGTCTGATGGCGTCCTGGCTGTGGATGTGCCAAGGGCCACTAGAGATGAAGAGTTTATCTGCAACATAAGCAGGGGTGCTGGCTTAATAGATGATGCAGCTAGTTTAAAAAGATAGTGTGGTCTGGCAAGGGGACCTAATGGAGTTCCATCAAATTCGGGGTGATGTGATTGTATTTCTTCAAACCCTGGATGAGACCTAAACTAACATTTTTTAGACACTTAAAGGAAATACTTCATCCCAGACTTTTAAAAAGAAAATTATTTTAACACTATTTCAGTCTGTTTTTAACTAGAAAAATTCTTTTATGAAAATGCAGTGTAATGACAGCTCACTTGGAACGTTAGGTATGTGCCCATTGTATGAGGGCAGCAGAGTAAAGGACCTTTCTGCAGCTCTTACAGAACAAGGTAACTGGCGGTAACCGGCTGCAACCAAATCTGTAATTTTTGATGCGACAAAGTGCCGTTTCATATTCTTCAGGTATCACCAATTTTAAGTAATTAAAATCGTCAAGTAAGGTAGCAGTTGAAATATCATTGCTGCACATCATTAATTGTGGCTTGGAAGGAAAGAAAAATAAATTTGCACAATGATGTTGCCTGTAGATAAGATAAAGCCCACTTGTGCTGTCTAAGATCACTTAAGAACAAATACAGGCAGTGACTATCAAGCAGCTGGTATCAACCAACGTTTAGAAATAGAATGTCTCAGATGTTTCGGGTCTGATACCAACAGCTGTTGTGAAAATCTAGTTAAATGAAACTTGGCAGGACCCCACAAAAGCTGGTTAAATGCAGATCTCAATGTGTCCATTTTTAAAGGTCTCCCACAAATGTTTCTCAGTAGCTACTAAATGGGCAGATATTTCATAGTTCTTCAGGGATCTTTCTGGTCTAAATGTATGCATCCTAGCGGGTGACACATACCTCTGGTGAAGTACCCTAAAGTGTAATCTTTTAAAGTTGATGACAGACAACACAATTTTAGTGTGTTGAGAAATCTACTTAATTTCTGCTGCGTTACTGTGACTCCCTAGTCCGTTTCCCATCCATTTCCCATCTGGCTTTGTGTACAGCTTGTTGTAGGATTTCATTCCATTAACATTTCATGTGCACCTGTTAACTTTTTGAAGCCTCTTGGGTCAAATAGCCTCTTTGTGCAAGGATTAGGGGCGTTTGTGAAGACCAAGGCTTCCTTTCTGTACATTAGGCATATACCAGATTTTGTGCCACTGGTTTCCTTCAGATCATCAAATTATCTTTCCATTCCAAAACAAGTCCCAAAGAATCATGCAGTCTGTTTTGCACTTCTCCCTCTTGTTCTGCAAATCCTATTCCGCAATACCATTATAGGGACGATATTATGATCAGCTGCATCTGGTACCCCTTGCATATCTCACTCAAGACCGTCAAAGACCTGAGTGGAAGTCCATCTTCGATATGTGAGTTGTCCATGCCCTCGTCCACAACTCTCCAGCAAATTCTGTCGGAATGGCATGAGTGAGACTCATTAAAAACCCAGGTTCAATTGTATTTTCCAATGTGGCTTTTTCGCCAACTACTAACAGTGATCTCTCCTACCCATAATGGAAAGGTCATCCAGACGTCTACGAGCCTCTTCATTCCTTTAGTCTTACTGACCATATTTGAGGCATACATATTTGTGCTATCATGGCAAACCTCTATGTCCAAATATATATAAGATTTTTAGAGTCCACTGGAGACCCTTAATCTTAACAAGAGGGATCTCTGTCTACCTAGTGTAGGAAACTGGGTTTTGTTGCAGTAGCCTCCTACTTTTTGGCCTGGTATTTGATGTTAATCAACAACAACAGTCCTAGTTCTTATGGCAATATTCATTTATTGGACTGTAAACATCCATGGTCGAAATTCGTTATCCAAGGGATCTCTTTAGTCTCAAGATAATCCTAAGATGTTTCAATCTACTGCCTCTTTAAAACAACAACCTCTCTGATCTATAGAGACAGGACAGCACAAACAAAAAATGTGTGAAAAGCGAGATGGCACCTCACGGGCGCACCACCAATGGGGCCCCTGGTTGGTGCGCCCGTGAGGTGCCATCTCGCTTTTCACACATTTTTTGTTTGTGCTGTCCTGTCTGTATAGATCAGAGAGGTTGTTGTTTTAAACATCTTAGGATTATCTTGAGACTAAAGAGATCCCTTGGATAACGAATTTCGACCATGGATGTTTACAGTCCAATAAATGAATATTGCCATAAGAACTAGGACTGTTGTTGTTGATTAGCTTACAGAGTGGAGGGCGTCCTAGTTCTGTTTGTCTTTCCCTCTGGACTCCTATTTTTGTAGTGCCTGGTATTTGATGTACCTTTGACTGAAGAGCACTGGGCCCCTTCCAACCACGTTGCCAGTGGTCATTCTCCAAAACAAGACGACTGGTCACTTGATCACCAAGTGACTAGGACTTTAGTTCCTAGTAAGTGGTGCCCAGGGCATAGGTACTAATGAAGGTCCCTAAGAGCTGCAGCATATCTTGTGCCACTCTAAGCGACCCAGCACCAAACTCGTCAGACCGCCACCGCAGGCTCTGTGACAAGGTGCTCTAAAAAGTGAAAACACAAGATGACACACACTTGTGTGCCATGTCCCCTAACCCTACATGTAATATTTGTAAGACACACGTTCTGCAGACCTTACAGCCTTAAGGCAGGATGCATTATATTACATGTGTGAACATATCTGTATGAGCAGATTTGCCCCTGTGCTGGCCAGTTCATTTACTGCAAGCACAAGTGAACAGGGAAGCCATTAAATTCATGTGCTGGATACTGGTCAAAAACAAGTTCCCCAGCTACATATAGGCTTCACTGAAACTAGTGATGTTTGGTATCAAACATCTCGTATTAAACCCACACCGAATCCAGTGATGGATTTATTAATACATGTACCCAGAGGGCACCTTAGAGGTGCCCCCCTGAAAACCTACCAACTACTAGTGTGCTGGTTGACTGGCATGCCACCACAGACGAGTTTCTGACCCCCAGAGGTGAGGGCCTTTGCTCTCGGGAGTTCAGTAGCAAAGCTTGCTCAGGCAGAGGGTGTTTACACCCTCTCTCACAGGACGACCTGCAAATTAGCATTCCAAGGCAAGGAGCTTCAAAGAGCCCACCGCCTTTAGTATACAAATCTGGCCTCCCTCACAGGAGAGTATGCCGACCCCCCCCCCCCCCCCCCCCCCCCTTCCGGTCCAGGGCCTGTTTGGCACCTGGAGGAGGCAGGAAAATTTGTGGTCCGAGAGGCATGTTTACCTTCAGGCTAGTTCCACCCCTAAGGTGGGCTACCTGAAGTGAATACAAAAATCAGAAGTATGCCATCTGTGTGATGGCAAACTTAGGAACTCTGGGGCAGAGTTGTGCCAACTTCCCACAGAAAGTGGTCCTATAGGGGGGCATAGTGACCCCAGGGGTAAGTAATCCATTAGCTACTACCCCAACTTCCCCTAACACGCCTTAATGTAGTGTTTAGGGGAGCCACTGGCACAAGGAAATCAAATTCTGACAACCTAAAAAAAGGACCGAAGAGCCATAAGAAGCAAAAACTGTGGAAGAAGGAAACTGACTTGGCACCAACCCTGCCAGCCTGTTCCCCACGGTTGCGCCAAAGTCTACTCACCCTGTAAGCTGCTGTGCCTCCAAAAGCCTGGGAGGACCGCCAGCACTTATGCCAAGACTCAGGAACTCCTGTGGAGCAGCAGTGCTGCTTCCCTGCACCCCACAGGTACCAAAGAAAGAACTGTGAGGACTCCGGACCGCATAAACCCGACACCAGACAGCACCACTGGACTTGTTGCTCCAAGCTAGAGCTGAAGTAGGCCAATGCTGCCAGCCTGGTCCCCCAGCCCTCCAGAGAAGAAGCCCACCTTGGGTTTGCCAGGAGGGTACTCCTCAGCACTGCCTGCATTCGAGTGATTCGGTTAGGAAAAACCTGACTCCTCATGGCACCTCTTCACCCGTCGCCCCTGCCCCGAGTGGAAGTGGAGCGAAGGTGCCCCCACATCCCTGAGCATCGTGGGACCTGAGCCCCACTATTGGTTCAGTCTGACTGGTTTCCCAGTCCAGGCCAGCAGCCTCTTTCTGACCAGATGATCCCTATGGGATAACATTGGGCACCTGATGCTGAAAAGCCCCTCTGTACCCGGTGCCCCAGTGCTGTCCAAGGTGACCTGTTGGTGCTGCCTTGGACCTTGCCCCATACTTACCTTAAGTCCAGGAGATTGGTCCTGTAAGTTGTTGTGTAGTGCCCGAATGCAGTATATGGTTCTCCCTAGGTTAACTTTGGGCGCGCAATGCTGAAAAGCACCTCTGCACCTGACCGTCCTAGTGCCGCCCGAGGTGACCTGTTGGTGCTGCCTTGGACCTTGACCCATAATAACATTATGTCCAGGAGATTGGTCTCGTAAGTCGCTGTGAAGTACCTGTATGCAGTGTATGTCTTTCCTCCATAGGTTAATATTACTGCTTCAGAAAGTGAAATGTGTCCCTTTTTAAAAATTATAAAAATTCATAACTAGAAATGCCCATACCTGATTTTGATAATCTAGGTGCCTAAAGTTTTGTATAAAGATGCGTGTTATTTTTTCAAACTGGTGTGGATCGCCTTATTGAGTCGTGTGTATCATTTATTGACTGGGTGTGTATTGCAGATGTTTAACACTCCTCTGATAAGCCTAAGGCTGCTCCATCACGCCACCCCCTAGAAGAGCACCTTGGGGTTGTTAGAACAAGCCCCTGTCCCTTGACTCTTTGCACAGTATTCTATATAAAGAGCCAACTTCCTACACCCTGTGGAAATAAATGTGAAATCTTCCAGATTAACAGCAGCCCAGACATACTTACATATCCCTTTTGTGATGATTAAGATACTTACATATTCCTCAGTTGATTCCAGCATTTACAGAATATTATCCAGGTGTCTTACATAGAAAAGCAAGTCCTCAGTGTAAAATAATCCTGCGTATGAGTGCCCTGTCAATGTATACCCACACAACACGTCTGTATTTAGTCTTACCACCATCAACTCCGTGGTCTGCATCAGTAGGAACCCTTGCTTCTTATTGCCATTCTTCCCTATGTGCCTGACTAATAAACAATGTGATTACAAAACATTCCCCTCTCCTAAATACTTTAAGATTTCTCAAATCATAGATATTGGCAGTTGGCCTCAAATAGTTCTGCATTATCATCGTTTTAAATCAAGGATATTCACGTTATTTCTTCAGATTTGCGACTGAGGATTTGGAAATTGAGTCTGTACTACAGAGCTCTGAAATGATCCTACTTTACTACTTGTTGGACGTGGCCCATCTGGCAGGTCCGCCCCTGAAGTTTTTATGGTATATGTAACCTGGGGATGGTGATTCCCCCTCTGAGTGAGTGTGAGGAGAGAGAGCGACCTACCCTTCCATAGGAATACATGGGGAATGGATGAGTCCTCGGTAGTTCCCGGTGCGTAGGGTGTGCAGGGTCAAGTCTGGTATGTATGAACTCGTGAGATTGAATGCTGCGCAACGGTATATTAGGTATGAGTGTGTCTAGTATAGAAGTCCCCCTTTTGGAAGTTGCCATATTTGTGGAATATGTGCCTGGCGTATGATTGGCCGGGGCTGGCTAGTGAGCCTGGCTCCCAGGATCTGGGAGGGTCTGCCCCGGTGGTGAATGGAGTGTTTAGCATACTGATGTGAGGGGAGGAGTGAGCCTGGGTCTGCTTGTGGATTGACTGTCTGGTTTGAGTGTCATGAATGAGGCTGGGTTTTCCCCAGACAATGCTGGCTCCACCCCCTGGGGTGCGACTGATGTTCCTAGCCTGGCCAGTGTAAAGAATCCCCCCATAACCAGTTCCAGCTGGTTCTCCCCCTGCCTGCCCCTCCAGACCAAGAATGTGTGTATAAAAAGGGTGCTGTGACACTCTGGACTTGTTCTTGTTCTCAACTTGAATCTACCAGGGGCTGCTGCTGCTTGGGCTCAGGGTTGGCTTGCCTCCCTGAGCCCTGCCCTACTCCTGGACTGCTGATGGCCTTTTCCCTGCCAGGAGCTGCTGTGCTCCCCCTGAGTTCCTGGACTCTTTGCTGGACCTTGCTGTCTCTCTGACCTGTGGTGCTTAAGGACGCTGTATTCCCGCTACCTGCACTGGGAGCGCTGGTTCGGACCGGCGAGTGCGTGGGAGCATGTCATCTTGACCTAGCGCTTGGGGTAGCGCCTTATTCTTCTTTCCCCGACGGTCCATGCCGCTTCTTGCTGATCATACCCCCCTGACAGGTGCCTACCCTGCACAGGGACTCTGCGCTGTACCCATCGAGTGCCCACCTCGATTTCCGTCCCTTCTACCCGAACCGGGGCCCACCCGGCATTGCCCCGAGATCGTCACCGCCGCTGCCGGATTCCGCCTGTGAGGCACGACGCCCGCCTCCCTATCCAGGGCCGCGCTGCCATTGGCGGCCCCGGAGAAAGCAGGCCGCATGCTCATTGGTCCCGGCCACCGGGACCCCGGCGACGTCATTGCTGGGCCGCACAGGGATTGGCCCGGCCCAGAAGGCTTCCCCAGGCGCCCCGGCAGTCTATGGATCTTCCCGAGGAAGGAGCGCTGCCATCGACGCACCAAGGAGCCTAGAGGAGAGGAGCTGAGACCCCGTGGAGCCGCCGCCTCTAACAGCCGGTGCGTGCGGACGCTCCTCTGCCCGGGGGAGTGCTGTGGGTCCGCGAGGCCTCCTCCCTGGGTCCCAGAGTCCGGGAAGGACTCCCACGATGCTCCGCATTCGGCTCCTCCTTCCTTGAGCCCCAGAGAGGCTCCCTCTTGGCCCCCCCCCCTCATCTCCGAGCCCGGCGAGGCTCCCCCTTGGGCCCCCTTTACCTCCGAGCCCGGCGAGGCTCCCCCTTGGGCCCCCTTCATCTCCGAGCCCGGCGAGGCTCCACCTTTAGCCCCTCACTCTCCTGAGGCCCGTGAGGCCTCCCACGAAGCCGAGTCCCCCGGGAGGGACTCCGCCTGCCCCACCAGTGGTCTGAGCCCTGCGAGGCTCCACCTGGGCCCCCCCTCAACCCCCAGAGCCCGAGAGGCTTCACCGTGCCAATGCCCCCTCGTTCTCGAGCCCGAGTGGCTCCACCAGTTGGCACCCTTTGTCCCCAGGGCCGGCGAGGCTCACACGATGTTCCTCAGTTGCCCAGCACTTAGTGGGCAACTGCTACGTTTAGGTTTGCCCCGGGCTCCCTGCCATGAACATCGAGACTCCTGGGCCCCTTGCCCCAGAAAGGCCCGCTGGCCTGTGGATGGCTATGGACTAAGACTAAGGTGATCCCTACAAGTATTCTATGTTGCACCTCTACGGGTGCTCCTGTATGTTGTATACCTTGTCCTACTTCCCCCCCCCCCTGAATACCAGATGTCCCCGGTATGTGATTCCTGGCAGTGGTCCCTTGGCCCTGTGCTGTACCTTCTTCCCTGTAGCCCCTGCCCGTGCCCCTGGCACCTTGTACAATGTGTGTTCCTATGTGTCCTGCTTAATACAAAGACTATTTTCATATATATATTTGGTGTGGAGTTCCTTTTGTGGGAGGCCGGGGATGTTGTTGTTGGTGGGTGCGTGCGCAAATGCTTCACATGTCCTCCGAGATAGGCCTGGCTGCCCGCGCCGCGTTACCTAGAGGGCGAGCAGGGGTCGACTTTTCATAGGAGTGGCGGTCGCTGACTGGCTGTGGCGCAAGCCCTGGCCGGCCGGGGATCCCATTTCCTACACTACTCCAGGTCCTTATTAGGATTGATGGGCATATTATTGGCTAAAATTGGTTTATAAAGTGTGAATACCTTTTGCATTGGAGAAAATGTGGAATTGTTTCCTTGATTAAGTGACTGCAGTCATTGCATAATTGTTCCTTATTTCCTTTACCATTTTAACACATTGAGATTATGGGTATATGTCTTGTGTGAAATTCAACACTATATCCCTCCCTTCTGTCTCCACTAGTACAACGCATTCATCCCACCTCTGACCTGCGGCTCAGTTGGCACTTACAGCATGCCTATTAATTAAACTGCGAGATGAGTGACTTGTGACACTCCGCCCAGTCACTCTCATTACCATTCTTTCTTAAGACAGTGATACCCTAGCCCTCTGAACTGTGGCCTCAGTATTACCACTTGGCGTAGATTTGTGTTGGTGGTTGACACTAAGGTATGGTCTTGTGTTGGTGGTTGACACTAAGGTATGGTCTTAAGTCCCATAACAACACACGTAAGTACAACGTGATAAAACACAACATACTACTCTACTGTTAGCTGTCATGCAATTAGCACCTGAGTTGATATCGAAACTAACAGAGATTTTTAATATGTCTCTGGATCAAGCGATGGTGCCGGTAAGTTGCGTAGTTGGAAGGCAGTTCAAGTTAGACATATTCTGAAGAAGCCAACACTAGATGCAGCGAACCAGGCAATTACCGTCCCATCTTGCTGCTGCCATATTTCAGGAAGGCGCTTGAAGCCCTGGTAAACAAACAACTTACCAGCCACCTGGAAAGTCATGGACTTCTTGATCCATCACAATCCGGGTTCTGATCGGCGCATAGCACAGAAATGGCAGTAGTTGAGATGGTAGACCACATCAGGCTGGCTTAGGATAAAAGAGAACCATTAATGAAACATGGGGCATAGGGTCATCTTCAACCCTCGGTTGCCCCACTATTGATTGTCCTGATGAAGACCTGCATGGTCCAGGTTTAACTCACCGGATGACCTTAAGTCGAGTCAAAACGTCGACGATACTAACTCTACCTTGGACCCATTTCTGCTATATATGAAAAAGTGCACGCATCTGACATGACTGTCTGTATTTAGTTGATCCAGATATTAGGTGTTATTAACTTTTATGTGGGCCAGGTTGTTTTGTTACGGAAAATTGTAAGACCGTAATTACTGCAAATCAATTGTGAATATTTTGTTTATTTTCTTTGAATTTCCTTTCCTTCTTGATTCACTGCACACATCTTTGATCACTCCCTTTTGTGCACGCTCTTCTGGGCAACCTTTTTACTCTAAAAATATTGAAAACCTTGTAGAATATCAACCTTGTGATAAGAGACAATGAATTAAACATTGTTTTCTCCCCTTTTTGATATATTGTTGTTGTAGTGATATTCTTTTTGTTCAGAGTAACTCAGCTCATTTATGGTTTGGAGCGTATTTGTGAGGAACGCCCATGAACCTATAAATGTCTCAATATGCACTGATTGAATCAGTTTACTAAGAAATAGGTTCTGGACCATTGTTTATTCTTATCGCATTGGATAAAAGAGAATCGGCTATGCTGGTTCTCTTGGACCTGTCAGCCGCCTTCGACACCATCTCCCATGACCTTTTAATACAATGGCTCTGAGAGATGGGGTTCCAAGAGAAAGCCCTGGATTGGTTTAAATGACTGCTCCACCGTGCATCTAGGTTCCTTGGCCGCATGCAGTAGACCAGTAAGCATTGGGATCCCTCAGGGGTCTATCCTGAGCCCTATGCTTTTTAACCCCTTGGCTGCGGCGGTAATTCCGCCACAGCGCTAGGAGGGAGGGGGCCGCGCAGCGCTTCCATGCTTGTGACGGAACCGCTCCGTCACGAGCTTCTGGCGCGCAGTGCTTGTGACGGAGTGGTTCCGTCACGGCCTCACCCGCTCAATAGAACGCTCAGCGCAGCTGCGAAATTGCTGCCACGCAGGCGTGCCAGCCAGGCCGTGACGGAACCACTCCGTCATTAGCACAGCCCGTCCGTGGCTGGTGACGGAGTGGTTCCGTCACCAGCATAGAAGGGGTTCATCTTTATGTAACACTGTTTGCCAGGATAATCAGATCATATGGGTTTGAAGCATGATCATATGCTGACGACACCCAGCTGCTGATCACATTTGGTCCTGACCCTACAGATACAATGGTCCCGTTTAAAAACTGTATTACACACATTAACAGCTGGATGGGCCAAAAATTAATTACCGCTAAATGGCAGTAAAACAGAGTTCATTCTGTTTGGCAGGGCCGAAGAGTATCAGTCTAGCAGCTGGTGGCCTCAGGCGCTGGGTCCGTGTCCGTACCCAAAACAAACAGTCTGCAACCTGGGAATGGTGATTGACAATAAGCTCTCCATGAAAAACCATGTTCACCATGTTCTGGGCACCTGTTATGGCATCATGCGGAAGCTACGTAAAATCTTTAAATGGCTACCAACTGAAATCAGGAAGCCATTGGTCCAGGGCTTAATTGTGAGCCGCATGGATTATGGAATTGCTTTATTGGCTTCATTAAATGAGGATCTTTTTTCCAAGTTGCAGATTTTGCAGAATACTGCGGCCAGACTGATCTTAAATCTACCTCCAAGGTCCCCCTCATGCCCTAGTCCAAGGGTCCTCCACTGGCTTCCATTCATGAAAATAGGTCATTTTAAAATCTAATGCCTAACACATAGAAGTATCTATGGTACTGGTCCTGGCTACCTAGCAAAAAAACTTAAAAGATATCAGCCTCTAAGAACTTTAAGGTCCTGTTCTAAGGTTCTCCTTACCCCATTATGAGTCCGCACTGCACAAAACGGGGGTTGATATTTCTCTTTTCTTGCCCCTCATCTCTGGAACAAGCTACAGTTCCATCTTTCGTCTATTTCAGACAACCTACGTTTCCACAAAGAATTGAAAACATGGCTGTTTTAAGTGGAACTAGATTTGACCCAGTTTTTGGAATCTCCGCTAGTGCCATGAGACCTACTGGTGATATGTGCGCTATATAAGATTCTTTGATTTGACTTGTATCTGAGACTTATGAACTAGATTAGTTCACCTGCTCAAAATCAAATTTAAGGGTGAACTATTACCCTGACCATGGAGTCTCAAGTCTTTACATCTGCCCTCTGTTGCCCTTTTTCTAGTGATCATGTAAAAAGAAATGTGTGTACACTTTTTTGTGTAACTATTTTGCCTGGCTGTGAAAAGCCAAGAGCATCTAGATGAATTTGCTTAACATGAATTGCTATGTAAAAGGTGTGGACTACTATTAGAATTGTATTTGTAAGATGGAATGAAGAGCGGTTTATTATGGCATGAAATTATGTTTGCCTCCAATTGGAGGTCTTTATGTAATCTTGATTTGATGGGAAAGCTTTACAATGCGTGTGCTATAACAAGCAAAGATTTCCTGGTGATCAGGTAGATGACTTGTGGTTCAAGTTGCAACCTTGCAGTGCGACTCTAAAAACAAATCCTTTCCTTAATTAACTTGAAGTGGTGGTGTGTGGATTCCTTACTAGTTCTACATTACACTGATTATCGATTTCTCATACCAATACTTCAGTTCCCTGCCTCCAGATCAAACTTTGCTCTCATTCCCAAGGAGAACTTGTTTATAGTCGAGACGATTGTGCAATAAGTCCTCCTTTTCCCAGACACCAGGCATAGGTGAGGCCAGAAAAGTGCCAAGGAGGAGATATTGGCATCTTGATCTTGATAGGTAGAGGCAAGTAATAATGAAGGTGGTGGGGCCTCCTTGTAGATGTAGGCACCGGGATAAGGAAGGGACAGTTTCAGTAGTGAAGGTTACTGGTAAGCATTCCAGATAGTATAGGGCCGTAAGGGAAACAGAACAAGCATTGAAAATGCAATAGGTCTCGCAGCATTAGAGTTAGTGCTTTTAGAATTGTTTATGGGTTTTTTTGTAAATCTTTAGCATTTTTGTTTCCTGTAGCCAATGCTAAAGAATAAAAAAAAAAAAAGCCATAAACATTTCTAAAAGCTCTAACTCAAATGCTCCGAGACCTATTGTGAGGGGTTGAGGGTGAGTGAGGGTGAGGGTGAGTGAGGGTGAGGGTGAGTGAGGGTGAGTGAGGGTGAGGGTGAGTGAGGGTGAGGGGTTGAGGGTGAGGGTGAGTGAGGGTGAGGGGTTGAGGGTGAGTGAGAGTGAGGGTGAGTGAGGGTGGGTGAGGGTGAGGGGTTGAGGTTGAGGTGTTGAGGGTGAGTGAGGGTGAGGGCGAGTGAGGTGTTGAGGGTGAGTGAGGGTGAGGGTGAGGGGTTGAGGGTGAGGGTGAGTGAGGGGTTGAGGGTGAGTGAGGGTGAGTGAGGGTGATGCTGAGGGGTTGAGGGTGAGTGAGGGTGAGTGAGAGTGAGGGTGAGTGAGGGGTTCAGGGTGAAGGGTTGAGGGTAAGTGAGGGTGAGGGGTTGAGGGTGAGTGAGGGTGAGGGGTTGAGGGTGAGTGAGGGGTTGAGGGTGAGTGAGGGTGAGGTGTTGAGGGTGAGTGAGGGTGAGTGTGGGTGAGTGTGAGTGAGGGTGAGGGGTTGAGGTTGAGGTGTTGAGGGTGAGTGAGGGTGAGGGCGAGTGAGGTGTTGAGGGTGAGTGAGGGTGAGGGTGAGGGGTTGAGGGTGAGGGTAGGTGAGGGGTTGAGGGTGAGTGAGGGTGAGGGTGAGTGAGGGTGATGCTGAGGGGTTGAGGGTGAGTGAGGGTGAGTGAGAGTGAGGGTGAGTGAGGGGTTGAGGGTGAAGGGTTGAGGGTAAGTGAGGGTGAGGGTGAGTGAGGGTGAGTGAGGGTGAGGGGTTGAGGGTGAGTGAGGGGTTGAGGGTGAGTGAGGGTGAGGCATTGAGGGTGAGTGAGGGTGAGTGTGGGTGAGGGTGAGTGTGGGTGAGGGTGAGGGGTTGAGGGTGAGTGAGGGTGAGTGAGGGTGAGGGTGAGTGAGGGTGAGTGTGGGTGAGTGTGGGTGAGGGTGAGTGTGGGTGAGGGTGAGTGAGGGTGAGGGTGAGTGAGGGTGAGGGTGAGTGAGGGTGAGGGGTTGAGGGTGAGTGAGGGTGAGGGTGAGTGAGGGTGTGTGAGGATGAGGGGGTGAGGATGTGAAGGCGCGCATCCGTAGACAAAAAACAGAGTAACCTCTTACTCTTCTACCTTAAAGCGCTTTGGGCCTCGTAAAGTGTAAAAGCGCTACAATTGATCCATTAAAGTTATTTATATCCTGGCTCCAGTACCTACAAATACAGGGAGCATGCCCCCTTTAAAACCTTGTATAACACCTTTAAGGGGCACTAAAGCTGTGTAACTATTCACGCCCTGCGCAGTTCCTGGAGCGGGTGTTTAAAGTGACACCTACGCCCCTCACTGAGGTCTGAAGGCGCGCGCGCCTCCTCGGGAGGTTCCCGGGCAGTGAGGCTGGGCTGAGGCGAGCAGCGGGCTGGGGTGTCTGGGGGGGTGGGGGGGGAGTGGGGGGAGTGGGCGCGTGCCGGGGGAGCGGATCTAAATAACCAATTACACCACATCAAATTAGACAGATGCAAAAACGCTGAGCATATCCCCCCACCGGCCAGAGCTGGGAGCGTTTATCGTGCCTATAAATTAAATTATTGATACCAGATTGCAGACGATGCGATTGGACGGAGGGAGGCGGCGAGTCTATCTGGTCCCTGCCCCTCCTCCCGCCACGCTCCGGGGCAGCTGTGGGGGATAATCTCCTTCGAGCCGGAGGCGGGCAAGATGCGCGGTGCTGTCAGGGAAGAATGCGAGCAGCGGGACACGGCGCTGCTGTTTTCGGGGGGTCTAGGGTGAGTGCCACAAACTAGTGATGCTGGGACGCGTCCGACAGTTAGGGTAGTGACGGGACTGTATGTGTGTGTGCTTCGGTACTGGGACATAAGGGGGCGCTGCAGGTCAGGTTGCAAGGCTGGACAACTGCTTGGTGTCCTGGTAATGAAAAAGTAGGGAGTTGTGCAAGTAGGGATTAAGAAGATGCACTGCTTGATCTCAGTGTGAGTACGAGTACAGCGCCAGTACGGCTGCTGCAAGTCTGGATTGGGCTGCACTGGGTGCTTGCACTGTGAGTACAGGTACAGGACAGTAGGGCTGCTGCAAGTCTGGACTGTGGTGCACTGGGGGCTTGCACTGTGGGGAGAGAACAGCGCAGAGGGGCGGGGGAGAAGCACAAGGGAGAGAGCAGCGCAGAGGGGCGGGGGAGAAGCACAAGGGGGAGAGAGCAGCGCAGAGGGGCAGGGGAGAAGGACATGAGAGAGAGACGCATACCTGTGTGAGACAGCAACAGGGAGCGTTGCGAGTGGCATACAAGACGGAGGGAAGAGAGGGGAGGGGGGAGGAGAAATGCGACACGGCGGGAAGGGGAGGGGGCGGAGCGGGTACAATAAACAAGACGGAGGGAAGAGAGGGGAGGGGGGAGGAGAAGTGCGACAGGGGAAATGCGAGACGGCGGGAAGGGGAGGGGGCGGAGCGGGTAAACAAAGACGGACGTGCACGCGCTTTTAAGCTCAATGCGCATGCGCATTGAGCTTAAAAGTCACGGGCACTGCAAGGAATCGCCACGATTCCTTGCAGTGTGGATAAAGAGCGGATAAGTCCCAATACTCTCGCCTTGCTCGATGCGCATCGACAGGCGAGACCTAAAAAACGAATTCCCAAGTGTTTTCCAAAGACTCAATGAAACCGTTCCTCATAAGCTCCATGCACAGTCAGTGGAGGCTTAGTTTCAGTCTACTCAACTTGCATTAATGAAAAGATGAAAGTTAATTATGCACGCAGTACCAGCCATATTATTCTTTCTATAGCTTAACAACGAGGCACCAGGGGCACGTGACTTCCTGCTTCTACGAGGGGCGTGCAGCCGAGTTCTAGGAGGATCTGGTCTCTTTAGTTTCAGGATGAGTTTGAGCCTGATGTAGAGGTGCTTTCCGAATGATTAGGGCATGCAGTATTCTTGTGTGTGGCCGATTTGAATCTACCCACACATAGCAGCTGTGTTTGTTGCTGGGCAGACTGCCGTAATTGGCAAAATTACAAGACCAGAACCTTTAGAAGGAGCTTGTGTTGCTGAAAGTAGCTACAGTGATGTGAAAAAGTACCTTCTCTTAAGATTAAATGGTTTTACGTGTTAATATACATCTGACATTCATCTAGTTCTCAAGTTCAAACCATACATTAGTCGAAACGCGTGAAAAATAAGTTAAATATTTGACTTTGTCATTATTTATTAAACCGAACAACCAGCTAATATTCTGAAGCATTGTGTGAAAAAGTGCACCCTTTATTGATTACTACGTCACTTAGAAAGGTAATTAGAATAAGGTGCTGATGAACAAGTGCACAAGCTTACTTCACCAGGAGGTATATTAAACCAGTTGCTGTTAGTTTGGTCTGGAACATTCATGTTTGTGGTAACACACATTGTTTAGGTCAAAGGATATCTGTGGCAGTTGCAGAGAAAAATGCATTTCTGCTTTTCAGTCTGAGAAATGTTATAAAGCCTTAAACAAAATGAAGTTTGTTGTCCCACTGAAATAAAGAATATTTAGGAATGATGACGGTTCCAATCTAACTAAAAGGGAGAGTCCCCTCACATTGAATTGAAAATCAGAACATATGATGCTCCTAGAGATCCCTAAAGGCACATCCAGAGATCTAGAGGCCTCTATCAATACAGTAAGGGTTAGAGTTCATGAATCTACCATTAGGAAAAGATTGTAAAAGGATGGCTTTTGTGGCAGAGTAGTCCGGATAAAAGCTCTCTGCAAAACAAAACTGCTTTAATAGCTTAGGTTTTCAAAACAGCATTTGAACAAACAAGACTTCTGGAATAATGTCTTCCGCAGAGGTGAGACCACAAGTTTGGTTTTCGCCAACATGCTGCTGTGCACTGCGGTAAAACACTGCATATGAACGGTGGTGGTGGTGGTGGAGGGGAATAATTTGGTCTTGCTTTGCAGCCACAGGATCTGGATTCCTTTGAACCACTGATTCCTTCATGAATTCCATTCCATGTCCATTCATTGTAGTGGAAAATGTGCGGCCATCACTCCCTCAGCTAAAAATAGATCATGAGCCAAAACACATTAGTAGCTCTGTGACTAAATGGACGAAAAGGAAAATAATCAAGATTTTGGCATCATTACAGATGCCCAGTGGGCTTATTGCTGTTGCCAATTACAATTCCTGTCCCCAAACTACTGGTTGAGGTTAATTCATTTTAAGTTTTTACAACGTGTCTACCGTACTCCTCAATTATATCGCATTGGATTGGTGGCCGATACATCCTGTTTGCGTTGCAAGCACCGCAAGCTACATTCTTGCACCTTGCGTGTTTGTGTCCATAGGTGGAGTCGTTTTGGGATGAGATATTTGCATACCTACATATGAGGATTGATCCTGCAGACTGTATTAGTTAGTTTATTGGGTTATGTTAAAGACTCCCCTAAGTCACAATGCCGCCTTATTGCCATGATGTGGTTGGCAAAGAGAAGAGTGGCCATGCATTGGGGCAGGGAACTCACCCCCACACTTACAGCTTGGTTACACAACATTAAATTTTGCCAAGAACAATTGTCAGTATACTGGGAACAGATGCCCCCTCGTTCCAGTCCTATGGATATCTGGGAGCCATTCAACTCCTGGCTCTGGAACAGAGATTCGGGTATGCTCGTCCAGAGCAAAGCATCATCACAGATCACATAGGTGTGGATTCAACCTAATCACTGGGGTGACTCACTGGATGCAGTTTCTATTAACAATCTTCCCCTCTACATTTCCTATACTATATTTTCTGAAAAGAGATATATTTTCTGTTTTCCCTTTTATGACAGATTTAATTTGGCAAAGGTTGTGATCTGTACTATGTATACTACTGTTATGAATGCATCCTGGGGTGTCCTTCACGAAGATGTCCCATATATTAATCTTTATGCTGTTCCCTTCTCCCTCTCTCATAACTCTCCTGATGTTTGGACTATGTTGCATGTTGTACAAGAGCTATTGCAAAATTCTAAGATAAAGTAATATGCATAAATACAAGATTTTGGCATCATTTAGTGATAAAACATGAAATCAGGTCAAAGTTTACTTACGTTGGAATTGTGTTGGTACTAGCTCAAGGTATGTTTCTTGAGATGAGCCTCCACTCTTCTTCTCTGGTAAAAAAGTTGCATTATTGGGAAGAGGGAGGCCACATAACTGGACTTTATATGAGGAGTTATGCACTACATCCATTGGGAGAAACTTGGAAGTAGGTTTGTCTTTGCCCACCAATTCTATTTTTTTATTTCTCTCTACCACTCAAACCAAAAATATAGAAAGAATTTGATTGCAAATATTTTTTAGCAACTTTCAGTATGTGTATGTTCTTCCACACTCTTCGCTGCCCCTTAAGTATACACACTTTGCCTAGATTTACCCTTGCTGTCTTAAGTCCTTAGTGTGCTCCTTTGCGACAAGCATTTTAATATGGGTTTACTGTTTTTACTTAACAACTTTTTCCTGGGACACTATTCCATGTTTTCCATGCTATTTCCATGAGCGGGTTTAATTTTCCTTCTGATAATCCAGTGTCCAAGCCAATATTATAACCAATCTTTTTAGGTGTAGCTTTTTTTTTAGATCAAGTATGCTTCTTATTCTCTCTGTGTACTTCCCATTAGGAATGAAACTCTTCATACCCCCCTGCTCCATCCAGCTTTTGCTTTTCTTCCTCAAATACGTGTGCCAAGCTGTTTGCCTCTCACTGGCCTTGTAATGTAAGTGGCTTACCATTCAGCAAAGGCCCATAGCAACTTTTCGGTTGTTTCAGTCTAGGCTCACTGATCCTTGACCGATTGGAACCATTAGTCTACAACTTGTGATTCCTGGATCTCCTCCGTTTGGGGATCCAGTAGTGCCCTCACACTTAAAATATTGGGTCCAGTGGGCCCTACTTAACCTGGTAGTGCCACTACCATTGGAACATTTTAACTTCGACAGCTGTTTTCTACCTTGTGGTGTGTTTCACCTGTATTGTATGTGGCCATGTTTCCATTGTGCTGCAAGTTTCTGAGTCTGGTGTCCTGTATCCACATGTGCTTACATTCCACTGCAAAGATGACTAGCATAAAATTGTGAGCTCCGAAATGAATTCACATAGAATGAAAGAAGGGAAGTGTAGGAAATTCGCCTTTTTGTGAGGTCTTTATTTGGACATTATGCTTTTGTTGGCTTTAGTACTCTAGAGCTTCCTCCTTTACACATGGTCAAATTGGCCTAATCTTATTTGGCATATTTAACCTGCCTGTTAGTCCCAGTATATGATGTACAAAGTGTACCCAGGGCCTGAAAGTAAGTGCCACTAGTGCACAGTAGCACCTATTGGGCTGCCATTACAGTGGCAAAGAAAACATGACTTTGGCCTACCCTGTGTAGCCTGACGGCTGTAGTGTGACTTGTTAAAATAACCCTTTTTGACAATTAAAAACCTCCATTTTAAATATTAAGTCACCCCATGTAAGCCTTGTAGCCCACAAGGTAGGGCGCTTGGCATTTAAAATGTGGGAGATGTAGAAAATGAATATATTGCCATGTCCCAAAGTCCGAAAAGCTATTTTCAGTGTTGCATGGCCAGAAAATCTGTAGAAAACCAGAGTACAGATTAAAATATTAATACTGTATCTCGGAAATGGGAGCAGCTAGAAATACATGAATCCACTATTTTTTAGTGGTGAAGTCTTTTTTTAATAAATATTAAGAAAAAGCTACTTTTAGAAAGTTATCTTTACCTGCCTGAACTGTTTAGAGACTAATTAGCATACGCCATTGCTAGCTCTCAGCCTTAAATAGGTGTGAAATCCTCCCTGAATCAAGCAATAGGCGGACCTGAATGGACAGAGATGACTGCTCTGATGCCAACATACAAGCCTCAAGAAATCTACTCACCTACTCGCTATGGCAAGTCAGAATTTATCAGGTCAAGCTATCTTTAGAGCCTATTGGCCCCATCTAGGGAGCTGGCAAAGAACATGTGTTTTGTTCATTCAGAATTCGAAGGAGCCATAAAGATGCCTTTAAATCTAGTTTCTATCTTGTCACATTTGCAGTGCATTAAAAAACAGAGGTCAAATGTCAGGCTATGTCTTCTGACCAATCGCTGCTTATTTTATCATGGAGACTGGTGTTTGCTTTTCTTTCTATGACAGGAAAAGTTTACCCCATTGCTTAAGAATGGGCCAGGAGTCAAACACACCCATTAGCTAGTCCCAGGCTTAAATGTGGTATCCCCAGGCATCCTCTTCAGAAAGCTTTCTGGACCTACTGAAGAGAAAAGGACCTGCTGTCTGTGAACTGAGAGGTGCCCATAACAACTGGACCTGCTCCCTTTTTTACCCAGGACAAAGAAGTGGACTCAAAGGGCCAATTGGTGACCTTTTATGTGGCTACAGGGACCCAACCAGCTGCACAAGGCCGTTTCCTGAAAGTGCCCAGTTGCAAGTGGCAATTGGACCCGGACTGGAACCTGCTGATATCCTATGAGTCAGTCCCTCCCCTGAGGTCCCGTGAGGGCTTTAGAAGTGTACTCCGGTGGTTGACTACGACTTAAAGTCCGAGTCAGAAGGTAAAGTCTTTTGACTGGGATGAATCTGGTTGATGTATCAGACCTACGCTCCATTGCGGTCAGCATGAATTTGCGTCAAAGTCCAAGTCTACCTTGTCCATAGACTTGAAGGGTGCACCCTGACAATGGTTGTGATTATTCCTTGAAGTGGGCAGTCACCCACCTCAAATCATCCCGTTTCTTAAAGAAAGGCTATTTATAATTCACAAACTTGCTTCTTAACTCTTTATGACAATGGTTCTTAAATAATATTTCAAGAGCCTCAATGAAAAAGATTAGTGTTTCATTCTGTATGACATACAAGATGACGTTCTAAAAAGTGAGAAAAGGTGGAAAATTCCAGGGAGAGAAGGAAACCTCCGAGAAATTCCACACCCCTAGTGAGATTTTCTGAAGTGAGGGTACAGAAGTAGATAAAGGTACTTATGTTTGACCCAGCTGGAAATTGTCAGCCAGTGGAGATTGCAATGGGCTTGAGAGGCCCATTCAAATGTCCCCAAGGCCAGGAACCATTCCACACTGGGATATTCTGAACACATCACACTAGATAAAAAGTGGAAGAAAGAAGTCCAAAATGAAGTGTTAGCTTGCTCAAGTCTGGTCATGATTAAAGCATTGAAGTGCAGCCCTAGATTTAACAAAATGAAAGGCAGGGCCTTTTGATGGTCATCATCTGCAAATAGCAAGATGGCACTACCAAATTGATCTGAGGCGTTAAGCGAAGATCCCGACTAGGCAACATCCTCGGCTTTTTATCTTCTCAGAGGTTGAGGGAGGTATTGGCCATGCAGTAAGATCCTAAGTTGCAACGCCAAAGTATTCTGCCCAAGCATTATAACTTCCACCATTTTCGAGCCTGGCTTGAGGAAAAGATTGTTCATCCAGTGGTAAGCTGGAGGTAGAGACCGAAACTGACCTGCTGTTGAATCCTCCGCACCTTAACAATAATATGAGTGTTGTCAACATAGGAAATTACCTTGAAGCCAAGGCCAGGAGACATAAACAGAAGTGAGTTTTTTCAAGATGTAATGGAGCAAGTTAAACAAATGATCTTCATTGGGGAGTTGCTTAGCTGCAAAGTTTGAATGCTTATATTTGCCTAGTGACAAGATGGTTTTAAATACAGAATCAGTGTGCTGAAATACTGCTAAATATTTCAGATACCCTGTACCCTATTGTAACTAATAAATCTATTTTTGGATGATGATAAGCATGCTTAAACAAGTATATGCTTACTTTTGTACTTTTATATTATTGGCGCAACTGTTTGACTATGCACCTTGTACAGACACTACCTCACCTATGACCTACCTCCTGTTTTTTGACCTACCTATGTAACTATGCACCTTGTAACTAATGACCTCAACTATTACATTCTATTACTCCATCACCCCCGTGCCCTTGTAAAGCGCTCTGATATCTGCAAAGATCTTGTTCGCGCTATATAAAACTTTCTAAATAAATAAATAAATAAACCATCGAGCAACAGTGAAAAATAAATGGAATAGAATAAAAATGTCCATTCTAAGTAATACAGCTCCAAAGTAATCATCCAGGAAAGAGCTCTCAAAATACTGTTAACATCTTCATTTCACTGCCCCAACAATTCTTTTTTTGGGGGGCGAGATTCGTCAAACATGGATCTCTCCTGACTGCAAAGGGAGAGGTGATTGCGAATGATAAAATATGCACATTGTACCATAATGCATCAACATCTATAGGAATCATTAGTTCAGCAGGGAGAGTGCCCGGCCAAAGAGCACTCTGGTTAGTAATTTTTTTTAAAAATTCTGTTTATTAATACATTTACCAAAGAGATCTTGCAGTACACAATCTTGGAGGAAAATGTACTGTAACCGTTGCACCCGAAGTGTGCGATACCCTTATACTTTAAACTGAAATGCTAGAATAAAGGTATCCTTGAATAAAACATTCTACAACAGAACAAAATAAATATACCCTCACAATACTCTACCGCACATAAAACGTTTGAGGTTAATGCCTGCGTTGTAGTTGTCTCTGGGTTACCGATCTGAAAACCTATTCTTCCAAAATGAGCGTGTGCTTCAATCATGTGTCTGCTAGCAGTACACTGTTTCTGGTCTAAACAGATCTCCAAATTCCATTTATTTAAGGCACTTTTGTAAAGCTCATGTTCTCACCAGGGGGTATCTAGGGCGATGAATAACGGATGTTGATTGCTGCCCAAATCAATGGCAGTCATTTAATTGACCTCCGAAACATTGAAACTGGGATTTAATGTCCTTCAATTCTATCTGAACATGTAATGTGGTGCTCCACTCTTTCCACATTTAAACCAAATGTTAAAATCTCTGCTATAATGTCAAGTACAAAACCTCGTCTCGCTATGAAGCCAGGACTTCTGTTAGTGCAGTATTTGGTGCTTATTTATGCCAAAAATTATGCAAATTTGTTTTAGTTTTCTAGAACCCGCTTTGTAAAAGAAGTACTTTTTTGTAAACAAGTCTTTCTTCTTCCTAGGTATGTGTTCATCTGCATTACTTGCTGTTAGACCTGGCATCTTTGGCGTGGTTTCCCCCTATCTTTTTGCCTCTACCACCTGTATTTTTGATGTTGTGCTGGATTTCGTTTTTGCTGGTTTAGATGCTTTGGGCACTTTACCACTGCTGTTCAGTGTCAAAGTGCAAGTGCTCCCAGTGTAAATTGTTATTGTGATTGGTTATCCATGATTGGCATATTTGTGTCACCAAGAAGTCCCTAGTAAAGTGCACTAAGTGTGCCAGGGCTGGTGGTAACAAATGCTACTAGTGGGCCTGCAGCACTGATTGTGCCACCCACATGAGTAGCCCTAAAATGGTGTCTCAGGCCTGCCACCGCAGTGCCTGTGTGCAGTCTGTGAAC
Organism: Lissotriton vulgaris; assembly: GCF_964263255.1. Lineage (NCBI taxonomy): Eukaryota > Metazoa > Chordata > Amphibia > Caudata > Salamandridae > Lissotriton > Lissotriton vulgaris. Next base: position 894,304,795 of record NC_141691.1, on the reverse strand, counting down.
TGCCATGTCCTCCTGGTCAGTGTCCCCACTGGCCAGGCCTTACCCTTCCCTTTCTGTGAACATTGGCCACCCCTATGGAAGGCCCAAAGTACCCCCTTGCGCAGGGTGCAGTGTATGGGAGAGGTAGAGCATGTACTAGTGCAGGTGACATGCTCTGGTAGTGAAAGGCAGACATTTTCGTTTTTCACTATTGTAAGGCTACCTTGCCCCTAGGCTATCATGGGCATTGCTGGCTACAGTGGCTACCAGCATATCTTCCCATAGGAGCAAGGTAGGACATAAATGTCTGGTATCCCTGAACTCAGAATTTAATAACATATTTTTGTGAAAGGTTTTTAAATCCTGTGTTTGAGAACAGCACTTTAAGAAAGTTGCCATTCTCTTGTCTGACCTTTCTGTGTGCCTTGGCCTGTTTTTGAATTGACTGTCTGGTTTGAGAGTGGCAGAGGCTGGGAGCCCCCAGGAGCTGGCTGAGTCAGCCCTAGGCTGAATGACTGCATCTGCATCTGCATCTTGAGTGGTGGGAGGGGATAGCACCTTGGCCTGAATAGGGCTGTGCCTGCCTTCCACAATGCTGGCTTCACCTGCTGGGCGGCTGACGACCCTGCCCCTCTCCCTGAAAGGAAAGGAGAGGCCAGGAAAACAAAGTGCTCAAAGAACACCCAGAACTGGTTCAGACAGGGCTCAGAGCCCTCCTGCACAAAGGGATCAAAAACTTTTAGGGGATAAGTACAGGACCCCTGACTACAGAAAATTAGATCATCCTGGAATAAAGAAGGAACCTCTGCCAAGGAGACAGCTGAAACTGAAGAAGGAAGACTGTCCTGCTGTTGCTCTGCTGGACTGACCTGCTGTTGCTTTGCTGCCAAGGAGAGGGTAAGGACTTTGCTTTGTGCCGTGTCCCCTTGCTTGAAGGAATCTCCAAGGGCCTAGGAGAGAGCTGGCTCCCTGTCATGAAGTCCCAGGAACAAAAGGACTTCACCCCCCGCTTCGCTGAACTCTATTGAGAGAGTTCTGGCTTTCCTGGAGTGCGTGGCCCATGTGTGGTGCCTCTGGAAGTTGTACCTGTGTTGGGAAGCTATAAACCAAGCTTTTAAAGAACTTTCTGCAAGTTTTGTAGCCAACCCAGCAGAACGAGAAAATTCCCGCTGCTACGAAGACCGAGATCGTCGCAGCGCCTATCGTCGCTGCCTGAAGACGTCGAACCCTTCGTTAGCGGGAAGATTTCCGCCGCTGCAAACATCGTCGCAGAAAATGTCATCGCTGGGTGAGATCACTGCATCACATCGCTGCGAAAATCATCACAGAGCCATCGCATCGAGGAGCTGCGAGAGGAAGATCGCTGCTGGACCACCAGGGCTCGAAAAATCGGAAAAATATTACTAGACCTGCAGGTCTAGTGAGTAGAATTATCTACTCGACCTAACAGCAATACACTCGACCCACAAACTGGTTTTAGCTATACATATTATAGCATTACTAAGAAAACAAAGTAAATAACAGAGCAGGAGTTACATATACTTTGGCCAATCAAGTAGCCAATGAGTAATACGAGTAGATATGTTGCAGCATTGTCAATGAAGTAGCATCATCTGTAGCTATTGAAGTCCATATGAGACTAGTGTGTCTCAACACCATGGCGTGACCAAAACCCTGGTGCGCAGTCAAAGAACACCAATGCCCTAGACATGCCATGCCAAGGAGTCTGTAGGATAATATGTTACTGGACATGGTGGACATGTTAGTTAATTATTTGGCTTGAGAGGGATAGTAGCATACTACTAGCAGCAGCAACCCTGAAGGCCTGAACACCACCCTAATGCCATTTTATTCACATTAGTTATGAACATCATCCAGCAATAGAAGCTAAACTGGCATATGACTCATCACCCTAACATATAATAGTGCCAGTTCTGGTGTTCTTGCATTTGCTAGCTAATAGTTGTATTTTTATCTGACACAGGAAGAGTGATTGGCAGTATGTTGCAGCACAGTATCTACAGGTGTTTCTTCTCCAACAATAGGAATTTTAATGACCACTTTTAAAATGGAGTTTATTCTATAAAGAATGGTGTAGTGTTTCTTGCGGCAAAAATATTTGCCCACTGTGCCTGGAGCATTTTATATTGCGCATAAACATTTAATATAAACACATGTAAAAATTACTGCTGTGAAAAAATGTAGCTCGTAGTTAGTGGGCCCAGACGTTAAATTATTGAATTAACTCCCCTTAAGAACTGTTTGTAAAAGCTATGTTTCTCAGCCAGAATATTTACGAAAATCCTGTAAAATGCAATTTTCAGTCTCAATTTGTTTTCAGAAATGTTCTTGGAGGTCAACTCCCACTCCCACATCATCTTAGTGTGGGTCCGGCGTTTGCCAATGGCTCTGTGAAGATGGAGCTCACCCGGGACGGTATCCTGGGTATTATGATGAACAAGCCAGAGCTAGTCTTAAGGAACTGGCGAGAATTATAAAAGAGAATGTAAAATAAACAGAAGAGTGCAGCATGCTGATGCAAAGCAGGGAAAGGAGCGCCAATGATGACATCGTGATTACAGATATATTCAGCAGAAAGCCCTGTGTTTCTTCATCAGCATATGCCCTATTTGCCCTTTAACATTTATCAAATCAAATTTGCATCTTCAAACTAATAAATTAAAAATAAACAGAAACTGCGGGTCCACGCCTCACAAAATGAACTAGACAGCCTCAAAATTAGTGTGATAAATTACCATACACAGGCAATGTTACTTGGTCATAACTACTGTATGTATATGACATATGTAACTAATGTTTTTTTAAACAATAGCGATTTCCGGAATGTATTTTATGGCATTACATCATTAAGAAATGAATGCAAGCAGTACCTAGCAAGGATGCCGTGACCCTGGTTCAAGCAAGGAAAAAGCATCCTCAGATAGGTGTTGAGGGTGGCGTAAAACACAGCATTGGGAGGTTCAATCGGCCCCTCAGAGTTCTGGGTCCCCACCTGCTGCTCCAGTAGTAGCTACTCCCCACTGCAGACACAATTGTACATGCACTGCGGTGAAAATACCCATGACATGCCCTAGGAGATTTGCTGAATTAAAGAGAGGCGACGCTGAAAACTGCCTCTTGCAAGTTAGTGGGTAAAATATATACCATACTAATCGGCAGTCCTGTCCACTTTTCTCTTGACACCCTCCCTCTCTGGCAGCACGCCTCACCCCCCAACACACGCAGCCCAGGTACGTCAAGGGTGACTGGAGGACATTTTTGTTCCTTAATATTAGGTGAAACAGTTTGTACGTACCTGCAGCTGAACAGTGTCCCAGAGGACGACAGTAGCTGCGCACGTTGTTTTGGTGATGTGAGGCAGGAAATCTTTTGGCGTGGGATAGAAGTCAAGCATGCCACCAGCTTCCCTGAGATATTCGATGTTATTTACCAGGCTGCTGTACACCACGCTAGTATTCTCATTTCTACTGTGCCCAGCCAGTTCGCTGCCAGCATAAATATTTTTCTGCGATAAAAAACACCCAGACAGGGGCTGGCAAAGGCAGTTTACGAGTTTCTCAAACTGTATATCCCGCTGTGGCTTGTCAATCAGCCAATGAGAAGCCTGTAAACATGCCTATACTTTTAGATCAATGAAGGAGAGCACAACTTAGCTGCCATCTCATTGGTTGATTGCAACTAAGCCTCAGTATTTCGAGCCGCGTTGCAATCAGCCAATGAGCACCTTTGCTTTCACACAGTTTTAGTCACATTCTCAAATATTTCCCCCTGCTGCCCCCCAGAGCCTTGTACTGGCACTGCACTAAACTCGGATTAGAACAGCAGCAGAGCTCACTCGCCAACCCGGTCAAGTAGGCCTGAAAACTTGCTCGCCCTGAAGGAAATCAACTCGAAAATGCGAGTGGGCGAGTACATTTTTCGAGCCCTGACCACATATCGTCGCAGCCCCTGAGAATAATCGCATATTGCCTTTGCGAGCATTTTCCCATGGAACCTCCGCACCGGAATCCATACAAGTCATCGCCTTCCTCCCCATACAGATCGGATTTGTCGCTATACGCCGCTACATCCAGCGGAATTGTCCCTAACGCCTCCCCAGGGTCTCGGGAGTAACGCATCGCTGGTTTTCCACCACAGCACCTTCTGTTTTGGAACTTTGTCGCATTTAAAGGTACTGTTGGCTAAACGTGAATCAACTGTGAACTTTTCACGCAACTGTGGATTATTTTATCGCTAACGCTAAGAATTCTTTTGCAACCATATTCTTGAACTGTGTATGTTGGATTTTTGTCGTTTTGGTCTTGTGTAGTTTAGATTAAATACATTTATTTTTCTAAACTGTTGTGGAGTCAGTTTGTGGCTGTGTTACTGTGAGTTTTGGTACAAATACTTTACACATTACCTTTGATAAGCCTTGACTGCTCGTGCCAAGCTACCAAGGGAGTGAGCAGGGGTTATCTCAGCGGGTTTCCTCCTTACCCTGACTAGAAGCAAGGGTCCCTATTTGGACAGTGGTACCTACCTCCGCTAACTAGAGACCCCCAGTTCTAACACTTGCATTCTAATTTTACCTGTGTTTTTATGGTCTGGCTTGATAGGCCAGATGATGTCGCCGAACAATTATGCGAGCATCACTATATGGGGGGGCTTTGGCTCCGCCCATGTGTTGCGAGCTAGGAGTGCAGGTTTTGATTGGGCAGAAGTTGTGTGCTTCCACATAAAAAGTTCTGTACTTCCCTTTCTATCCAAGCGTCCTCTTATGAAGAATAAAAGTAAATGTATTTTTAGATGGCAAAACATTACTACTTCTTGTAACTATGGTAAGTTTATAATTTACACTGATGTGTTTAATGTAGAAATATAAATGTCACAGGGCTCTGATTTGCTTTTGTGTAAAACATCATGTATTTATAATGCAAAATCTACAATGAGTGGGAAAAAGTTCAGTGAGTTAAGTGATTAATGTTTAACCTGTGGATCAAAGTTTTAACCTTTGACCAGGGGGACTTAATGTTATATCTTGAAGTGGATAAATTGAGTCCGATTACATTGAAATATATTTCCTTTTTTAAAGTCAGTTAACTTTAGCTGTATGTTGTTGAAAACCTATTAACTTCTGTATGATAATAGGGGTGGGCGGAATTTCATTCCGCAGAGTTCTGTGGAATTACTTTAAAATTCTGCTGAATTCCGTGACGGAGCAAAGTCAGTGGGCACTGCAATTCACCCTGACAAGGCCGGTTATTCACATCGCATTATTACACATTAAAGGCCCGTGCTGGGGTTTCTCGCCTTCAGATGGCGAGGCCGGGCAGGCCGTGTGCCCCGCATCTAGCAGGCTGTCTCCTATCACACTGAACTTGTTTATTTAATCGAAAGTCCGGTCGCTGCTGCCACTTTTCTCTGGCACGGGATCTACCTCAGATGAGCGACCTGCCAGCTGCTTTTGTGCTGCGAGTGCCTCGTGCCGGCTAAAGAGAGGAAGTGGCGAGGTAGGATTGGACTCCTGGCCATCAAAGCAAGGCCCCGGGAACTGGCCGGCTGGGTCGCCTTACACAAAAGGTGGACAAACTCTGCACAGCCATGTTTCTGACAGGCTGGTCACGCTGGGTCCGCCACGTGTTGGACTTCGTCTGACGTCACTAAAGCAGGCCACCCTCGGTGGAAACAGCAGCTGCGCTTTTTTACACCTAAGTTTTTGTGTTTACAATTGGAACCAGTTGTTGGTTTCGCAGGAAAATGGTCTGCGGTTGGAAGCATTACCATAATATTGGAGAACTGAACAGCTAACTTCCCTCGCACTAATCAATAAACAACTGGAGTCCACCACGCATGTGCAAAGCATTCAGCACGCCACAATAAATTCCATATATCGAAACTACCAACGCTCCACTAACTCTACTTTGTGAGTATGGAAACATTTAGCAGCATAACTGTTCTCCATGCCTTGGACACCAAGACCAGTGTATAGCCTTTGAAAAACGGACACTGAAAATCACCTTAAAATTCAGCGCCAAATAGTAGTTCAGACTTCCCTGAGCTCGAGTTAAAAGATGTCCTCTTCGCCCAAAACGACGGGACACCTCTCAGGTGCACTGCAGACTAGAGTCTTTAAAAAAAAACACATTTTGTTGATTTTACAATTCAGGTGAAAAGTAGCACGTCGAGCGTGGCACAAGTATACAAAACCACATTATAGTACAGTAAACAGACAGCAGAATTACCACAAAACACGTGTCCAGAGCCACCAGCAAAATTATAACATCTTACTGCCCATTCTCCCTGTTTCTGCATCAAGCGTTTTCACCCAGTGGAGTCTCACACCCCAACAGCAAACCATGGCCTATCCATGCAGGGCTCTAACTGTATCCTTCTTTACTCTGCCTACTCTTTCCAGATCTTAAACAACAGTTCCTGGGGGCAACCCCTTGACAAGGATGTTCCAATCCCATGCATGTTTCCACGGGAGGCCCATGTCTCCTTCCAGGCCCTAGCGATGTCTTTTTTAGCGGCAATCAAGCCCAACTAAAGGAGCGCCGTCTGATATTGTGTTTCCCCTTAACTCATCTGTGACATGAAGTATGAGCTTGGGGTCCTAGAGAATGTCCCATCCCAGTACCCTCTCTAGATTCCCCAAAACACCACCCCAGAAGTGGAACAACATTGGGTACTGCCAAAAAGTGGGGGGTAAGTCTCCCTGTGGGGCACCGCACCTCAGATAATTCCCTGGGGGGGATCAGGCCCATGCAATTGAGCTAGACTCTCTGGTGAAATAAACCCTGTGATGCACTTTCAACTGAATTAACGTGAATTGGAGGCTATAACTGCCACTCTGGGGACCACTACTGCCTCTCTCCAGTCGTTGTTGTCGTCCAACTGGCCTAGATCCCACAACCTTCTTTACCCTGCCATCTGGTCTGGCACCTTGTACAATATAATGTTATATATTTCTGATAACTTGTGGTCTTTGAGGTTTGTGAGGAGGATTTTGGCCTCCAGTGGGGAAACACCAAGGATATCCTCCACCGTTTGTATGCTGGGGAGAAGGGCGTGGCGGAGCTGCAGATACCGGAAGTACTGTGCGTGGTGCATGCCGTATTCCTGCTGCAGTTCCAAAAAAGGACTTTAGCATCCCATTGTGAAGCACATCCCCCAATATTGAAATGCCTATGACGTCCCAGGCTGTAAAACCTTCCAGGGCCATTACTTGTGGGAGCCTGGTGCCCCACCACAGTGGCCCACCTCACGGTCTCCAAGGCCGGGTACCATATCTCAAACACAACGCGGGTGGGTGAGCTGTCGGAACAGTTCCACGATATAGCAAATGTGGGTGGATTAGATTGGTTTGCTGCGCTGCGCTACGGTGGTGGGTGCGTCATGCAGGAGTGGCAGCTCAGGTTCCCATTGGCTGACAGTGTGCTGTCTCCCATTGGTTGCTTATGAAAATACTAGCTACTTTCAAAGCACTGCAATTGCTTCCTTGTTTGGGCGGCCAGGTAGAAACTTCTCTAGGGTTTCAGTTTTTGTCATTTCCTGTACATTTGTGAAGGCATTCTCTTTCTGCCTCGGAAGCCAGTAGATAACCTAATTTAACACCAATGGCGGAATTTAGTACGCGTGCATTACAGGAGTAACACCAAATTACTCCAATTCCACCAGCAGAATAAAAAAGTCAGCCCATCCCTAATGATAAGAGTCCGCTTGGGTCATCCACTTTCTCCTGATTGAAAGGCTCATCTGACAGTCTCAGTTCAGTGCTGTTTATTCAGTGGCTTTCCTCCCTATTCTTCTGTTTGTTCCATCCCTGGAACATAGTTTTTACATCAATTCTGATTGGAAAACTTGTATTCTTCCACTGTTGTTCTGAGGGAACTATTTTTTAAGGATATTTCAGCAATCTATGCACTTCAGCACTTTCTCCTGCCCGTTCACAAAAATCCCATGATTGGTCATTGCCCCCACCCTCCACCACCCACTGATTCATTACGTTTTTATATTTGTTTAATTTTTATACCTGGTATTAGCCAAGACCTTTTTATTTTGCTAACATTATTTATATAATATACTGATGTGGCTTTCAGCCAGTCCTCTGCAACCATTGGTTTGTTGTTGTCATTCACCCTTTTTTTCTTCCCACAACAGTATAGGGCTACGGGTCATCCACTTCAGCCATTGGCTAACCTCACTGTGAGTGAAGCCTTTCTGATCTTTTACAGTAAACCCATCTGCACAAGTGCCAGTGATTACTATGGCAATATGTGCTTTTTGAGTGTAAAAAATATTTTGACTTTTAGCCAGTGCTTTCTTTACTTTTTAGGTCTCGCCTGGCGATGCAGCGCGAAAGCGCTGTCACCAGCGAGATCTATTGTTATCGACTTGCCTCTCAAGTGGTACAGACCGGGGCACGCGCAGGGCTTTGGCGATTGGGGTCTGTGGACTCGCTTGCTTCTAAGCTGTGTACAGCTGGTGCGCGTTAATTAGTCTGCAATCAAAAGTGTGAATGCTCTCTGGAAGGCGTGCTTTCAGCAGCAGCGTGTGGGGCGCCTGGAGGCATGCCGGGTTAATTGCCTTTTTCCCTTCCGCCTTTGTTGTGAGAGCATGAGCGGCCGTCTCACTTGCATCATGTTCTGGAAACTCCTTTTGACATTCATTCTTAGCTGATATTATAAAGTGTTTTCTTTTTTTTATAGTGCACAGTGCCTAAAGTGCTGGCTCTTTGTACGCTCAGAATATTAGCAAACTATGGAGTTGCCCGTGCAATATTTATTTAATTCTTATACGTTGTTTCCCATAACCACCCTCCACTACCACCGTGCCTAACCACTGTATTTTGTGGACAAATTAAGGGCACTGGTAACTTCCCTGCATCTTAAAAGGTTTCCGTTGCCACAAATACTCAGCTAATATTGCGCCTAACTACTGTGTTTCGTGGACCAATTAAGGGCATTGGTAAATTTCCTGCATCTGTCAGTATTTCCAAAGTGCTACTGCCACTTTTAACAAACTTTGCGGTTGCTCGTATGATATGCTTTATCCTGCTGTGTTGTGCTAGCAAACAAAGGACTACAACTGACCTCATTTTCGTGCAATGTCTTTTTAACGAAAATCTTTGCTGATATTGTAAGGTGGTGACTTGTTGAAGATTTCTGCTGATATTATAACGTGGTGACGTACAAGCTACTGCTAATAAAAAAAACATACATTATGGGCATCTTAAACCTCCCTATATCTTCCAAAAGCCTCCTCCTGCCACAATTTTCCCTGTCGCCACTATAACACAATTGCATAGTGCCTAAAGTGCAGCCTCTTTGTACGCTCAGAATATTAACAAACTGTGGAGTTGCCTGTGCAATATTTATTTAACTCTTACACGTTGTTTGCCATAACCAACCTCCACTACCGCTGTGCCTAACCACTGTGTTTTGTGGACAAATTAAAGGCACCAGTAATTTCCCTGCATCTTACAAAGCTTCCCGTTGCCACAAATCCTCAGCTAATATTGCGCCATGTTCTAGAAGCTCCTTTTGCCATTCATTCATAGCTAATATTACAAAGTGTTGTTCGTCTATTGCAAGAACTAACAGATAGATTACTGTTACAAACTCTAGTGGCAATAGCATGAGACAAATAAACACTTTCTGTAATTGCATAGCAATAGTGTGCACTGAATGAAAACATACACACACTTAGTCGTGTGGCAATAGCGTGGAACAAATAAACAGTTTTTGTTATTGCATAGCAATACTGTGCAGTAAATAAAAACATACACACGCTTACAGTCAAATTCTGTTAGCGAACACCATGTGTAACTGCACTGTGTTGCGCCAGGAAAGTAAATACAACGATAATCCCTGTACAATACTGTTACTTTCTCAATTGGAGCTTGTGCACACGCACGCACAGCCACGCGGTGTGCACATCACCTGTCCCACTTTCGAGGCAAGTCCTTGCAAGCCTCATGCAGCATTACTTTCACTTTCCCTTCCCCCATGATCAGTAGCAGTACTTGTGGGGGTTCTTAACTCCGAGTCTTCTTTAAACCTGCGGCAGGGGTGGAAACTGAACCTTGGTATTCTTCATGTCCCTGAGCCTAGCTGGTGCGCAGGGTTTAAGAACGGCATCTGGGTTCGGCGGAGCGGTTATGATGGTGATACAGGTGACGGCTCCTTGTGATCCAGCGCAAGAGCAGCTAGCAATTCTAATTCAGCTGCCATGTGTACCCGCCTTGGGCACCCTGGCTGCCCCTCCCTGGTCCACACAAGCTGCGCAGCACCCATCCGAGTACGGCGAAGTCTGTAGGTGCCGCCACTGGGCACGAGCCGCAGGCCACGCCGTTGTGCACGCTCACGGCGTGCCTACAACACGCGCATGCCGCTTTCACTTTCCCTTGTTTTTGTTGCAGTTTTATTCAGTGCACTCTCGACCCGTAGGTATTAGTGCTTTACATGAGCACTGGTTTCATTACACATGGTAAAATTTATTTGTATTTACAGTTTTTACACAGCGCGATCTTGAGGCATAGGTATTGGAGTGCTTTACATGAGCACTGGTTTCATGACGCACAGTAACATTCATTTTTTGGTAGCATCTTGGCTGAAAGCGCACAACTTCAGCTGCATTTTTTGACTCTGCATCGCTAATCATCCTTTCACTGTTACCACTCCCAAGCCTTTATCTATCGACATTTAGTGCCGCACCCTGGCATTCAGCTTGTTCCTAGCAAGTTGGCGTGAAGGCTGCAGTTCCATTAGGGTATATTTGTATATTTAAGAAATGAAAGAAGAGGCATCTGTGACCCCTGCCTTCTTGACAGACCAACCCAGCCCTGCTCCCCAGCATAATAGCTCCGAGACCCCTGTGATTCCGGGTGCATTTCCTTTTACAAAGCAGTCCTTGTCCACACTTAGCATGAGTGGCAGGGAAAAGAAAACATGCTTCAAAATAGCCAGCCTATCTCGCATGTGAGTTTCCAGTTGCGTTCATTTTATGTCATGCTCCCAAGTATAATTATGTAGCTAAGAAGCTTGTTCATTTTTTTCATTAGTAACCTTCTGAGTGTTAATAAAATACAGATTCTGACTTCTAAAGGACTGTTTTTTTAATATCATCTTCCTCTAACTGCCCCGTCCCAGCCCCATGTGGGTGCTTTATGTGGAAACCTGCGTTCAGTGCTCCTGTCCTGGCGTTCCACTGTTGGCATTTACAGTGGTATTCAAAGGTGTCTAGCGAGAATGCAGGCATCCTTATCCCATCAGCTCTTTGTGCATCGCCACAAATCATACTGTCCTTTGCAGGGTGCATGTTTCTAACAAATTATTCAGAAGGATGCTCTGCACACAAATCACTAAACACCGCTCTTACTCGCAGCACACGTTTGGATAGGGCAGCCACTGGGACCTCTGTAAGGCATGTGTGTCTGCAGTGTTGTGCTCGGTGTGCTGCGAGCGCTTTCAATGACCGGGCTGTTTATAACCTAGATTTGCACACAAACCTACCGTAGTATATCTGCTCTTAATCCTTCAGTCCCCGATTGCTCGTAGTAAATACTGGCAAGGCAAGACTGCGAAATGTGTATCTGACTGCGTAGAGGGTTAGTGGTGTCTGTTAATACAGAGCAGTTTGTTGTTGTAGACAGGCACTGCTGCTGAGAAATAACCAAACAGTTCAACCGGTTCGCTTCCGGTGCGGGAGAACTGTTTCTGCTGAAGGTTTGTTCAATTTCGCCTGTTTGCGGCTGTAAAATGTTAGAAATGAACAAATATTCGCCCATAGCAAAGGCAAAGCCAATAGGTATGGTTTTAATGTGCTACAGTCTGCAAACATAGGCATCCACAAATGCACACAAGTATTTTATTCCACGTTTGTGTAGCCTGAAGCACAACAAACTGGGAACGTTTTTTAAAACAAGCATTTGCAATGCAATAGGTCTCGCATTTACGAGAGTTTGAGCTAATGGCATTGTAAATGACAATGCCTTTTTTTATTTATGTGTTGGTTTTTACAAACCGATAAATAAAAGGCATTGTCATTTACAATGCCATTAGCTCAAACTCTCGCATATGCGAGACCTATTGCATTGCAATTGCTTGTTTAGATCGGGGAAGTCTTGATGGCTGCCTAAACAATAAGGTTTTACAGAAGCCATGATCAATTAAAGCAAGCAATGACTAAGCAAATGGCTTGCAGCCAATGCCTGATCTGTTGGTGTTACCTTTGCTTGTTTCAAATATTACTTGTACAATAGAATCATGTTTTCCAATATTTTTTAACCAAGCATTGATACAGTACCTGTCAGAGAAAAACCTTTCTACACCCGGCAAGGTGCTGGTTAATTTTAGGTGTTCTGTTCCTGCCTAAAATTCTGGAAAACTAGGCAACTATCTCTTCATTTGGAAATTTGGGCTCTGTTGAGATTCTCTCACAGGGTTTTGCTCAGCAGAGGATCTGAATATCCTTGCCTAGTAGCAAGACACAGGTAAGATGGTAGATCAGGGTAAGACTTCACTGTAAGTGTAGCCTAAACTATCTGATGTTTTCAGTAGTGGACACTATGAACGTTTTGTATGAAGATTCGGAAGTGTAGTTTTTTTTTTGGCCAGCGTCCCACTCCTGTGTTTATAATAGGAGCACAGCACCCCAGGAAAGTTGCCATTTGGCATGTCCATGTTTCTTCAGTATCATTGATGCTTTTTTAACATAATATCAAATTCTTACAAAGTCTGCTTATGGCTAGCACTGTGTGATTTCACATACATGCCGACAATAGTTCCAACAGAGTTATAGTGAAACTACAGGAGGTGGTATGGGATATCTGGCTGGCCCTAGAAAAATACTGAAAACAGAGTTGAAGTTGCTGGGCTCAGAAAAAACATTACAAGTCTTGGTGACAAATATAAGGTTATTAGAATATGAACTTATCAGTGTGCAAATCTCCCAGTGACTGAAATCAGTGGGGTTTGTTTTTGATGAACTGATGACATTGGGAAGGCTCGACACCAGATGTGAGGAAATGGGGTGCAGTTATATGGTGTGGTTGTGCGACCTCAACGTGCAAAACGCTTACCAACTCCTTTAGGACCAGTAGGCTTCCTCTTTAAAACGCTCAGCTCAATCCTCTGTAGCTGTGACACCGAGCAGCAAGGGTTACACAGAGGAAGAAATGTTAAACATTTAAACAGCACCAAAACAATTGAAGAACTAGAAAGAAGGCTCAAGAAAGCTGACAACAATTTATAAAATAGACTGTATGTTTTTACCAATTTAGACACTAGAATGGAAAAGATCCATTGGAGGTTTCTGTAGATATAGATTTTACAAGCAATAATAAATCAAAGCAATTTCACTTAACTTAATTTCACTCCACCACGAACAAGCCTTGGCATAGTCAACAAATTGAACACTTAGAATCTTTTTCAGAGAAAAAATAGGGAAGTGTCACTGTTGTCAGCTAGAAGTACTTAGTGCAGCCAACTCTGGCAGGGAGCTAGTCAGGGGTACCGGCAATGTGCTAAAGAACAGTTACTTTCAAAGAAGAAGCAGTCATTCAGCAGTTCCAGGCGCTTTATCCATGTTGCAATGGATTCTTATGGCATGCTCCTGATGTAAGGGACGAAGGATGCTGAAGATGCTCCAAAGATGTTGGAAGGGATGTGGTCGACGGGGTCTTCCTGCGGAGATACCTCAGTCCACGAAGATGGTGAGGGGGTCCGGGGAGCAGGTACAACATCCTACAAAGCTTCTCCAATCTCGCTGAAGTCCAGTCGCCTCTGGACTACCAGTCACCTGTTGTCATGGTCACAGGCCAGTCCTTCCTGGTTTGATAACTTGCCTTCTGAGGGTCCCAGAAACTCCCTGACAGCACTCCCGGGGCTCTGTGAACTCATGTGCAACTCTGTGCGTTGGGGTTTTGGTTCTTGACACAGCATGACAGCCTTGATAGCAGCTTGAAGACTTTGGGCTACCAACTTGCCCCAGCAGGCTTCTTCAGCTGCTGTTTCCTTGTGCTGCAAGCAGGAGGCCAGTCAGTGTGCCTTTGGAGTTCTCTTGGCTAGGTTGGGCCCTGGAGACAGCTTCACCTTGAGCAGGACATGGCAAGCACAGTCCCTCTCTCCGCTAGTCACCAGGTGCAGTGTTTGCTTTTGGAGCCACTTTTGCTGGCCCCTCAGTGCAGCTGGTCAAGCCTCCTTTGGTCCTTCTTCCAAGTTGGTTGAGGTCTGGGTGCCAGAGGTGCACCCTTTATGCTCAGAAAGTGCTCTCCGAGCAGGATGTGGTTGGTAGCTAATGGGCTACCTGGTTCCCTCCCACTTGGTGACCACTTCTGTGGATGTGTGGCATCTGGATATACCAGGATTTACCATTCAGTCCATCCCAAGATGGGGAGACCATGCTCTCCGTGGTCAGACTTCCGTAGCCAGCCCTGGGGTGTGGCTACCTCCGGGTTACCTGCCCCAGGTAAAACCGGTTTGGCAGCTGGTTTACCCTCTCTGTACCCAGTTAAAGCCTGTCTACCTACACAATGAGGCAGCCCTCCCCCTGGTGTTACAAATCTCCCCTTCATTGGCGGCTTCCTATTTGAAGACTGCCTTTTGTGGCTAACACCTAAGCGACATCCTGCAGAAGGCAGGTGACATCTCCCTGGCCTGCAGTCTCTCATTGTCCTCCTTCCTGAGATTCATTGACACTTCCCTTCAGGAGGGCAGAAAGCTGTCTCATGGAACAGGCGTCATGTGTACCAGCAAGGCGCAGGAGTTTTAAAGGCCACAAAGTGGCAGCTTTGCCTTTAGGGCCAAATAGGCCTGCCAGAGGGGTGCCTCAGACAAATTTACATGTGAAGTAGTGACTTTGCCATTGCTTGTAATGGTAAAGTTGGGCTAGCTGTGCATGACTGCTCAGCCAGTCTGCAGTGGCAGACAGCTGGGGCTTAATTTGCTTGGTGGACCTCCATGGTGGCACAACCAATACTGAATTCCCTGGGGTACCCCGATAACTTACATGCCCTGAGTACCAGGTTACCAATTACTAGGAACTTACAGGTAAGTTAGCCATTTCCAATTTGGTACAGGCAATTCGACGTACACGTTAGGATCAGGGCACTGTCACTGAGGTCTGGTTATCAGGCCTCAGTTCACTCTTGAGTCGAAAAACCAGCAGCATTATTTGAAAAACTTGGGGGCGACCATACAAAATGAGGCATTCCCTTACACCAGCTTAACGCAGCATGTGGTTGCTACATTAATTTATTGGCCAAGATGCGACCCTACTTGGAGATAGACAGGACAAGAAGAACAATAAGAGCAATTGTTGGCTTTAGAATCGGTTTCTGTGAGACCCCAAGTAGGTTGTATGCAGACTGCAGCATATACAAAACCATGCAGTTAGGGTGTTGGCTAATATTAGATACCGACATAATATCTCTCCTATGCCTCAGAGGCTGCACTACCTTTGCAAAGGAAAAATAGGGATCTAACCTCCTCCTTTGAGCAGTATGGGGGGGGGGGGCCTGAACCCAGAATTGTATATTATGTGCCCGGAAGAGATTTATAGTTCACAGAAAATTGCCTTTTAAATGCCCATAGGATAAACAAAAATACTTTGGGAGTTAAAATGTTGCAGAAATAAGATGAGAGGTATTGAATGGAGTGTTTTTAAGAGATTACAAGAACTACGAACACTACTGCCGTTAAAGAGCTTTAAGAGCTGTTTGTTTGAATAAGTGCAAGTATTGGCACTATAAAAGTTACTGTAGACAAATCATTGTTACTTGGCACAAAAATATACTCTTTGCATAATTCTATTCTAGCTTGTTACCTTTTATCCTTCCATCTTAGCATTAGTTTACTTTCTTAAAAATGTGAAAATCAAGACCGTTGTGTTTCTCTGTTGCTGCTCTACACATCTACGGGCATGTATGTCACCGCGGAACCAGCGAGACGGGTCTGGAAATAAATGACGTTCTCTGACTGGAAATGTCTCTGCTGCCAGTGCAATGGCAGCTCGCCACTGTGGTGTTATTCCACTGCCTTCGTTTAAAGGCATTTCCTGGGAGTTCAGCGGAGGTCCAGCACCATCAACGTTCTCACTTCGTAACTTGAGGGAAAGACGTTATGATGACGCACCAGAAATAAAACAACGGCCTTGATCTGCTAATAGCACTGACTTATGAGAAATGCGTTTGCAGTTGTGAGGTTGATACCTTTCACTGGCTCGGTCACAAAGGTGTAGGGTTCTCACCTGGCCAGTTTTATAGCGGGATGAGGATGACCGATATTTTAATGTTAATGCAAGTACAAAAGTTACGAACATTTCCTAAAGCTGGTAGGTGTCCCCCTTATCAGTATATACTTCAAACAGTAAGTACAAGAAGACACCACTTTAAAATATATTCTACAGCTGCCTTAATGACCCCCTGACGGATAATAAAAGTAATCAAACACAGAAAGGCCATCTAAACAAGCATTGGCAAAAAAACTATTGGCTTTGCCAATATATTTTAGCCATTTTATATACCACAATGGCTGCTGTTCAGCAGGGCTTAAACTTAGTGCCTTAGAGTACTGTGGCGCAGAGTGTTGTAGACTGGAATGGAGTAGATTGAACTGTCATAGTCTGGAGTGGCACAGAGTGGTATGTTATATACATTTATAGAGGGCAGCGGTTAGCAGAGGGTGTCCTGGCACTTAGCTCAAACAGTCTTTAGAGCAGGATACTATGAACACCTTCGTCTGCCCCTAAATGCTAAAAAGCCATGTTTTCAGTGCCTTTCTAAATTACATCAAATCAGGGGAGGCTCTGATATGGAATGGGAGTTCATTCCATGCCCTAAAGGTGCAGATAACAAAGCTTCTGCCTCCCCAGTTTTTAGAGGAAGGCACTATTACCGTCTTCACTCCTAAGGAGCGAAGGATTCTCTTTGGTGTGTACCAGCTAAAACAATGTCTAAGATGGTCTGCTCCTCCTCCATGCAGAGCTTTAAAGGTAGCGCAAAGGGATTTAAATCTCACCCGTTGCCTTACTGGCAGCCAATGAAGCTTTCTGATTTCTTTAGTTACCTATGTAAATTTAAGGTTACATGTAAGCAGCCTGGCTGCTGTGTTCTGCAACAATTACAATGTATTCATGTGTTGCTTTTGGATGTACAGATATAAACCGTTGCAGTAATCCAGTTTTGATCAAATATGGGAGGTTATCGCTATATGTTGGCTGTCCTGGCGTAAAAGATGCATTATTTTCCTTATTCTGAGGGACTGCATTCTGCATTTTCCTGATCCTAAAGGTGAGCTTATTATCAACTATTACTCTCCGATGTTTTGCTTTCATGACAGGCTTCGGGACAGTACCTAATTCCTCAGGCCACCACCCAGGTGACCAGAAGTTAGTGTTGTTTCCAAAAACGATAACCTTCGTTTTGCTTGAATTAAGTTTCAAACAATTTTGCATCATCCACATCTTGACTAATTTCATGCAATCATGAAACATCTTTCCCCTCTCTATTGCCTGGTCTGGAAGCAGACATGCCACTATTTGCATGTCATCCACATAATAAGTTAAATGAAAACCGAATGATCTAGGGCCAGAGCTGAAACATAGACATTAGAAAGAGTGGGACTCAGTGAGGACCCCTATGGGACCCCAAAAGGGAGGGAAAAGGGTTTAGATGTAAACTTATCTACGGTCACTATTTGGATTCTGTCTGTTAGGAAGGAGGGGTAGTAGCATCCAAGCCTTACACTAAATGCCACTGGCCTACAAACGGTTTGACTGAAGGTCATGGTGAATTGTATCAAAGGTAGCAGAGAGATGCAACATAATTAATGCTGCATTGACTCCCATGTCCAATGCCTCCCTGATTTCTTAGGTGGATTTAATAAGCACCTATTCATGGTCAGTGGCCTCCCCTAAGCCATATTGTGTTGAATCTAAGATAAGAATTTCCTGTAGGAAACTACCGAGCTGCAAATTCATGGCTTAATTTTGCCAGAATGGGAAGCCGGGAAATAGGGCATAAATTGTTAGAATCTTTGGGGTCTAGATTTAGTTTTTTCAGCAACTGGAGGATCAATGCTTTCTTTCATCCTGTGAGGAAATACCCTGAATTAAACATGGCATTGAATAAAGGGTAAAAATATCTACAATGAGTTCAGGAGCTAGTTTAATCACTGATGCCAGACAAGGATTGTAGGGGGAACCTGATCTAACGGAAAGCAGTAAATCCAAAGTATGTTTCTTAGAGAATGGGGCAAAATCTGTCAAGACAGTGAGAGGATCCGTGTTTAGGTTACCCCATGTAGATAGGGCCTCCATTTTGTCAGCCGAGGATAGGTTAAAGGAGAAGAACATTTGTTCTACTTTCTGTAAAAAGAAAGCAGCGATATCTTCACATAACGCTTGGCTGCTAGCAATTTTTGACGGACAGGGGTGGCTAGTCTGGATCCAGTCCTAAAAAGTTATTTTGTTGAACATTTAGCCATCATAAGCTGCTTCGCAAAGAAATCTTTTTTTGTTTTAAGTACCAGCTTTCTGTATACATTAAGACTTTGTTTGTAATGCTCTTTTTCTACGTAGTTATAATTCCTTCTCCAATTACGTTCCAGGCATTTACAGAGTAGTTTTTGTTCCCGGAGTTCTTCGGAGTACCACTGAGCTGTTGTCTTGGAACATTTAGGATTTAGGATTTTTTCAGGAGCTAGAGTCCTACAAGCTGCCATGACCCACTCTGTTTACAACGTGATGACCTCTTTTACCTCAACGGACAAAGGTTGAATGGTAGAGGAGAGATAATCTTCTAAAGAGGATCCCTTAAGTTTGTTCCAGGTCTGCAACGTGACCAGCTTTTAGAGGCCTCACGGAGTGGAGTAAAGTAAAGTAGTGATTTAGAGTGAAGCAGAGAAGTGACATAGAGTGGAGTAGAGCGAACTGTCATAGAGTGGGGTGGCATAGAGTGGAGTGTCGAGGAGTAGGGTGTAGTGTCATAGAATGAAGTGGCATAGAATGGCATAGAGTAGAGTGATGTAGAGTACATGGAAGTAGGGTGGGATGGCGTAGAGTGGAGTATGCATAATATGATTACATTACTGAAAACACAATTTGAATTGAAATTACCATAACATTTGCACGGACATGCATTTTTTCTGATAAAACTATACAGCACACAAACTATAATGTGTGGATATTATCATCAGCTAGTATGTCATATTAAAATATTTGCTTCCACCACACTTCAGAATTATAAAATAATTGCTTCATGTGTGCTTGCTTACTTCGGATATATTCTGAATTATTGGTGCATTTTTACTGCATTTACATTTTGTTGTGTGTTAGAAAATAACATCATACAGCCTTTCCCATCCCCAGTACCCAGTAAGATTGTCACATAAATCATCTCACTTTGCAGTTACAGAACAAATAAACATCATCTTCCCTCAAGACCGAATCTACCATTTGACCTTTGTTTTTGAATGCACAGTACATGTTGCAAGATAAAAACAACATGTAAAGGCCTGTTTATTGGTTACTCACTTCTGAACTCCTACATGGTTATTTCAGCACCCCTACTCCTCTATTTCCAGCACCTATGTCATAAATGTAAAATTGAGGAAGAGGATTGTTTAAATTAAGTTATAAGTAAAAAGTAGTGACCAAAATAAACAAGCTCGGAAACAGTACATTGTTCCTCTCAGGCATGCAAGATTGATGAACTGGCACTGGCAAAAGATGATTAGAATCCGTGAAGCAGAAAGATAGGAAGCAGGAAACCTCTTCCAAGAAATACAGCACCTTCTGCTTCCTGAACTAGCTGTCAAAGTATGTATAACTGAAAACACGTGGTCTCTCCTGCAATGCCTCACAATAAAGAAAAACCGTTCCTAGAAAGCCAGCAATCGTGGACTATTACAAGGAGACGGTTAGGGAGGTGGTTAACAGGCTATGATCCAAGAGAGGGACAAAGACATGCTAGACAGCCTAAAACAAATACAACCAGCAAATAGAAAGCAAGCAACTGTGAGTTACAAAACACAAAGACAATGGGTAGCAATGGGTGGAATGTATTCCCAGGGAAACTTTCAGAACGTCCCCAAGAAGTCTTTTGCAACCAGATGGCTGTGCTGTCTGGTAGGCTTTGTTCTTAAAATGAATACAGACTATTTCATGTAAAGTTCTACTTAAGAAACATGTCTGGGTCTTTGAAGAAAGTTAAAAGGTGAAGAGATGGCTGGTATTTTTCTCTGGGAAAAGTGGCAACCCTTCAAAGGTGTGCTATAGCCACAGCCTTCTCTCCATCTACCAAAATTAATCAAGACCTATTTGCACCAACCATTAATCACTTGACCCACAGAAAACTGCAATTTGACTAATGTAGTGCCATATTTAACCTCTGACAAGTTCTCAGTGTGACACTAGTAAATGTGTAGTCTAGAAGAACAGATTGCCTTCTCCCTAGCTGTTTGTGTTTGTGTGGATGGTGATGTCTCTTAAGTATGCAGTTGGTTTAATAATTCCATCCTGAATGATTTAATTTATGTGTGCAATAAATGTCAATGAAAATAAACTTTATATATATCTTTAACTTCCAGGAGCAGGATCTTGATACATGTTCATATCTTATCTTCATAATACTTCATCTTCTTTTGTGCTCTACGCAGCGGTACTGATGCTCAATGACACAAGTTAACAAGCATTTACAATGCAACGGTTTCGCCTTTGTAAAAGTTAGAGCTATTGGCATTGTAAATGACATTTTTTTTATTTATGTGTTGGTTTTTGAAAACAGATAAATTAATGGCATTGTCATTTAGAATGCCAATAGCTTAATCTCTCGCAAATGGACGATACCTTCCACGTATTGTTTCTAAGCACTGTATTAAAAGTAGAACGATAACACATTTCACAAAGCACTTAGATACATTTTGATATATTGAAAACGGTTGCTAACATTTCTAAGACAACACGAAACATGTATTCACACAACTAACACACAATAGATCGTTTATAGTAATCAAATGGTACATATACTGAGAAAAAGAGGGCCAATGGGGATTCTGCAGCAGCAAGTGGCCCGGAGGAGGGGCCACGTGTGGTGGGTCTTTGGGTGTGGGGGCTGTTACTGTCTATTGTTCAGCACCCTCAAGCCCAGGGGACCTTAACCCCCAAAGGTGAGGAATTTACATCAACTGCACCTTGGGGTGCCCCCTCCTTATGGGTTAAGAGTCTCCAGCCATATTGTTGAGAGCACTACATAATATTCCCTGAAGTGGTGGATAAAAGCACGGGGGGCACACTCCTCCCTTCTGACCCTTGCCCCGAGGAGCTAACGAAGTAGCAAGGGCAGGGTCTATCCTGGGAAAACGGACCAGGAGGGCAAAACCCCGTCCCGGAAAAGTGAGAAAATCGGAGGCCAGAAAGAGGACAACAGCAAGCGCCATCTTAGTTGTAGTTACCGTCTCTGGTCGTGGACTGCTGCGATACCAAGAAACCCCACGCTCCAAAAATAGACTTACATTGGATACATGCGCCTCAAATTAACACACAGGCGTGGGCCAGCACCCATGTCTTGACGTCATGAAAGTGTGGTGTCACCCCTAATCGAGAATGGCAGAGCTCTGTGGTCGATGTTCGGGC